>NW_028258179.1:3750000-5000000 GCF_053883595.1 Heterocephalus glaber | reverse complement strand
TCTACCTGGCAAACCCCACACCCCTTCAAGCCCTAGAGAACATATCACCTTCTTTTCCTCCCTCCCTCTTCCTCTTACCTTCCTTTACCCTGTCGCCTTCCTCTCTGAATGGTCCCTCCCCCTGCAAACCTGTCCTCTCTAGGATACTGCGTGGTTACCAGCACCCCCTGTTCCTTAGTAACTTTGTTCCCTGACTCCATGCAACATTGCAGCCCTGGAGAAAACATCTGCTGGGCCAGTGTCCTGTCGATGTGCTGGTTCTCCAGCAGTCAGGAGTCCACTTGTGGTTAAAGCAGGATCCAGGTGGTGTAGTCATACTGCATTTACCACTTTACCAGGGCAATTCCCACTAACGGGGTCTAGAGCAGGCAGGAGTGTTGCCACTGTCTCTCCTCTGAAGGACTGCATACACCTCAAGGACAAGCACCTAGATTTTGCCTTGCATTCACCTTTCTTTCCCTAACAAATAAAGCCTGTCATGCATATCCCACTGGAGCTCCTGTTCTCGGAGGTATAAAATAGTACAGTGCCCACTTATACATGAAAACCTTGGAACCAGAAAAACGATTTGTCTGTGAAGTGGAGCCTGGTTCACACAGCTCTTCACCAGCCAGCCCTTTCCCCAGGTTGTAAGCTCTGCTCATGGGAATGCCCACCAGGGCTCAAAGCCTCAGCTAAAGCATGAGCCTGCCAGAACCTTTGTATGTGCTCGGCTGCTCGTGGCCAGAATGACAGAAGAACTCAACTCCACTGGCTTACCTAACACAGGTGACTCACTGGCTCAGGGCGCTGAGTGCAGAGGCAGGGAAGGGTTCAAGGTCAGCTGACCCAGGGCCTAGTGTGGGGCCCCAGCCTTTTCTGATGCCCCACTCTTCTGCCCACAATACCTAGCAAGTCTCGGGGGAGCTGCTGATAGTCATTACACCCGAGTGTTTCCTTGTTCACGTCCATCAAGAAACTGTGTATGCCCCGGAGTCCTAAGTAGGACTCAACCTGACTGGACGGCTTAGTCACGAGCTAGGGGAAGAGGCAGTGGTAGGAGGCTGCAATGCCCAATGCAAAGGTCACCATCCACAGACAGCTATTCAGAATAAAATGAGCTGAAACAAAAATTTCAGTTCCTCGGTCACCCCAGTTCTATTTCAAGTGCTCAACAGCCACACGTGGCTGGTGCTACACAAGTGGGCAGCACAGAGGAGAGCACTCCCACTGCAGCACAGGCCCCTGCAGACACCACAGCTCTGTCAGGCAACCAAGACCAGCCCAGCAGCAGGGCCAACTGTGTACGAAGTTCGAGGGATCTGGGGAAGGAGCAGATAGATGCCCAGATGAAACTCTGGGTGAAGAGAAGGGAAAAGGGAAACAGACACTAGATGGGCAATGAACAATGTGTAAGACATCTGCACAGAAATAAACTGATTTGTTCTTTAAATAATATAACCTATTGGAGGAATTGTCATTGCTATGGATATAGGTATTTTTCTTTTATAAACTCACTACCTTTCTGTGGGGCACTGGACAAGCCATGTAACTTCTCTGAGCCTCAGTTTCCTTGCCTGTAAAACAAAAGGGTTGAACTAGATCAGTGGCTTCTAACCTTTTAATCATAGCAGATTTTTAAAACAGATTTTTAAAAATTTGTTTCTACCGAGAAGCTCACACTTTGAAGTATTTTTTTAATAACAACTGCATCTATAATTATTTTTCTATGCTTTTTAAAAATCAAAAACATATATCTGTTAATGAGCACTTCTGATCAGCAAGAAAAAGCCAGGTTATCTGGTGGGCTAGTATTATTAGCATCAAACAAAATTCAAGTCCACCCTGTGGGCTAAGAGCAAATCTATATGTTCATCCCGTGTCACAAAGTCTTTGTCATAACATAAAGTGCCTCAGTGAGAGCCACCAGTGGTGGAGCATTACACGTCAAGAAGAGTATATCCTCTCGCAGGCCCCGCCCAGGGCCAGAGTCTATCATCTCTATGGCAGTGTAACTGTAAGCAGAGATGAACCCTGCATTCACACCTTGGCACTAGCACAGACTGGCCTGGCCTGGGAAGCACCAGAGGAGAAAAGAGTGGACACCACCAAGAGAGAGCCTGAGGGTGACTGTAGTCCCATGAGTACAGAAGGGGAAATGAGGAGAAAAGGACACCGCCACTCAGGCAAGTTGTTCTTCCTTTTCCACTGCTAGTCAGCCCAAGGAAGGGGGTTATAAAACAATCCAAGGAGCCCAGGATGAAGCTGGAAGTGTGCAGCAAGAGCCTAGAGAACAGTGACTCTGGCCACCTTCTGGTCTTCACTCACCTCCAAGGAGAAGGACAGGCACACAGTGAGTGGCACCTAGAGGCCGTGGGCCCCTATTCCAGACAAGATGAACAACATTTGTGAGAAATTATTTCCTTTAGTTTCTGTTCCAATAATTTCATGTTAAACATGCTAGAGGACGGCTGACAGGCATGTCTTCCTGCAGGTGCCGGGGAAAGCGGGACAGAGCATGTTCTGGCACATGAAGAATTTGTAATGTTAAAAGAATATCCTACAGCCCAAGGCCCCGGGTACACGAGAAACAGGCAAGCAGGCAGGGATGACTGCAGGATAAAAAGGAAAAGAAGAAAAGAAGGAAGCAGAAAGAATAATCCTGAAAAAGAGCTCCAGTTATATTTCGAAGAACAGATGTAATTATTATATCAAGATTTCTTACAACTCATCTTGATTTTCTATTTCTGTTAACTCCCTCTACCAATTATTCTCTATAAAGATTCCATTTAAAAAACCCTCACATTCATCCAAAGGCTGAACACAGAACTTGTGTGATCCAGCAATTCTACTCATTTATATACTCATTTATATACAGGTTTTAAAAGAATTGAAAACAGAGACGCAGATACTTGCACACCAATGTCCATTTCAGCATCATTCGTTATTCAAATGACTAAAGGGCTGAAAGGTGGAAACAACTCAAATGTCCACAAACATGGATGAACAAAATGTAGTGTACGCAAATGGAATGTTATTCAGCCAAAGAAAGAGATGATATTCTGGTATCTGGCAGAACACAACTGAACCTTGAAAACACTACACTAAGTGAAATAAGCCAGACACAAAAGGACAAATATTGGCTGATCTCACTTATATGAAATATTTAAAATAGGCAAATTGGTGTAGACAGGAAGTAGGTAAGTGGTTATCGGGGATGGGCAGAAAGGGAAATGAAAGGTTGTTGCTTAGTTGCTAAAAAGCTTTTGTTTGGGCTGATGACAAACTTTGAAAATAGTGGTAATAGTTGCACAATACAGGGCATACAATTAATACCACTAAATTAAACATTCAGAAAGGGTTAACATGGTAACTTTCACGATATGTAATTTTACCACAATAAAAAAATTTTTTTTTAACTCACAGACATTTTTATGTTTCTTGCTCTAAAGAAGGCAAACCTAGGTAGCAGCAGAACAGACAGGTGTATCCTCTGAGAGTCCTGTAGGAACTCTTAGGGCACAGTAGTCCTTTAAGGGTTCCCAAAACTACAATTCCAGCTTGCAAGTCTATTGTGAACTCCAATCTGCATCTGCAACTGCACCTGACCACCTCGGCCTTACTATATCTGAAAGAAAGTCTTCAGTAATAAAAGGCAAAAGTAGAGATTACTTACATTAAGAACAAATAATAGGGGGCTGGGGATTTAGCTCAGTGGTTTCGCTGCCTGCTGCGCAAGCACAAGGACCTGAGTTTGATCCCCAGTACAAAAACAAAAACAATAACAAAAAAGAATAAATAATAGGAAAGTCACTAGCTACTGGAAAAACTGAGGGGGAAATTGAAAAGTATATGATCACAGGTGTAGAGGAAAGTACACACTCAAACATGTGCTTTAAATACATGATCTTTGGGGCCGGGGATTTAGCTCAGTAGTTCCGACGCCTGCCTCGCAAGCGCAAGGACCCGAATTCGATCCGCGGTACCAAAAACAAACAAAAAATACATGATCTTTGGTAAAGTATAGAATATCAAAATTAATACAATAAAAGAAAAAAATACTATAAAAATCAATAGTCATTAGAGGTCATGAAAGCTGCCAACTAAAAAAAGCTCTAGCCCATGCTTCGCGTATGATTTCTTTCACTGGGAACACTTGATTGCTCTCAATGCTTTTCTAACTGTTCCAAAGCAATAAAAACAAAAGAAAGGCTTTCTAATTCTTCCTACAAAGTGAACAGAGCCTAATGCCAAAGTACAATGAAGACAGCATAATAAAAAGACACTACATAGACTCATCTCACTTTGGATTTCAAATCCAAACATCGTAAATAAATTAGTGGTGAACGTAACTGAGTTACAAGCACATCACATACCATGACAAATGAGGGCCACAGGGATATGAAGGATGCAAGAATTATTCAGGATTTTATCTCATCATACTATCGGGCCAAAGGCTGGGGGAGCACTTTGGAAGAGGCTCAAAGGGCACTTTTTAAAAGATTCAACATTCATTCAAACAAAAACTTAGTAAAGGAGAAGACGCACGGTGTAGCACTGTGCTCGAGGGTGTAATACTGGAGGCATTCCCACTGAAGTCCAGAACACGGCAGTTACTACTATTATATAACGCAGTTCTTACAGGGATAGCCAATGAAATAAGGTAATAAATGAGAGGTTGCAAAATTATTATTTGCAGACAAAACTATTTTATATTTTGAATGTCAAAATAACCAACTATAAAACTATTAGAAATAATAATAGCATTAAGTATCCAGTTAAGATACACATGGCAATAGTTTCATTCTCTATCAACAGTAGCCTGTGGAGAAATGCTAGAAAAATTTTTCTTTCAAATAATATTAAAAAGAATCAAATTTTCCTCATAAGAAATGTGCAAGATAATGCTATAAGCTACAAAACACATTAAGAGGACCTAAGACTATAGTTCACAATGTAAATAGGCTTGATAAATTAAGATCTTGCAAAAGGGAAGGGGACCGGCCAGGGCTTTAGCTCAGTGGTTTCGCCGCCTGCTGTGCAAGCACAAGGACCTCAGTTTGATCCCCGGTACCAAAAAAAACACACAAAAAAGGGAAGGGGACCAAGAGATGCGGGGGAGGGAAGACAGGAGACTAGGATGAAAACAAATTAAGATGTGTTATGCACCTGTACCAGTGCCCCACGATGAATGTCATCATTATGTACTGCAAACACGGACTGATAAAAATTAAAATAAAAAATTAAGGTGCATACAGACCAGGACACAAATAGCAAAATAAGGTATGAACAGGTCTACAACTGAACAAAATTTTAGCACTCCACAGAATAAACAAAGGAAAAGAAATCTAATAACCATTTAATTTTTTTTTTTTTTTAAAGCCAGCTGTGGTGGTACACGCTTGTAATTCCAGGTTCTGAGAGGCTGGGGCAGGAAAATCACAAGTTCAAGCAAACAAATGAAAAAGTGGTGAATTTCCAAGTGGTATTCACTAAAATCCCACCCAGCATCAGCTAACAACTTCAGCAGAGCTTCTCCAAGCTTGAGGTGCAGTCAGTGGGCATCCAAGGCCAAGAAACTATTTAACAACACCCAGTCTTTCTCTGCCTTTCTCATTCCCGTGCCTTCCTGAGAATAATGTGGGGGTCAGCAGACCAAGCAGGCCAAACACAGCAGGTCCACCCATTTCCACAGTCTCCATAGCGCCGTCAGACAGCAGCACCAGAGAGACCACGGCCCCTTCAGAAAACCCGGGCTGAATGCATGCTTATGTGTTCTTGTCTTTGCCAGAATGTTCTAGATACTAGATTTAAAGTATAACTAAGTGCCTTTAGAGATTAACAGTATTTTCACTGTGGCTATACCTACTGAAACTATATTAACCTCACTGACACTCAACAAATCATTAGCATCCAAAATTTTCCTTAAATGTACACAGAAACACAAGTAGATGTATCTTTATTTTGCAATAATATTTTTAAATGTCTTAGTTCTAATTCAATTATAGAAATTTCAGTAGATATTATCTACATACACAAAAACCCATTTGTGGAAAAGAGGCTGTTTAAAGTTAAAAAGCACTAGGCATCACAAAATAGAATCTGAAAAGGACTCTAATTCACAAATACATTTATGGCCACAGGGATGAACAATAAAATCAAGATGTTTTATGTACCTGTACCAACTCCCCGTGATGAATATAATCATTATGTACTGCAAACATGGACTAATAAAGCATAAACAATAAATAAATAAAACCTCAAGATAAGCCAAAGTCATGTCTTGTGAGCAACATAATGTTTCTGACCCTCCAGTCACTGCTGCTAAAGAAGACGGGGTCAGGGTGAGGAGATGGACAAGCAGGACGTGGCAGGCTGACCCTGCGCTGTGTCTGCAGTTCAGACAATCTGAGGTACAGCACAAGAGCATCACGGGTAGTGGTCAGGCCTGGATCCTGGAGCAGCTGCAACTGGGAGCACCACGGCAGAGATGAGACGGCCGTGAATGCTTTAGCGAAAACCCACAAAAGAGCTTGTCAGACACAGAGGCAATATAGTGGGGCCTCTGTGTAGTGAGATAAGAAGACTTCACTGCCAAGTAATTCACACAAATTATTGCAACTGGGATTAACCTGCCGATGGTCAAACCAAGCAGCTCTGGAGTCAGCTTCGGGGCAAAGAGGAAGGAAGGTGGGAGCAGCAGGCCTCTCCATAGAGGGACTCGAAGAGCTCCCCAATCAGTAAGGACTGAGGGGAGGGCTACACAGCGTACCTGGCCTAGGAAGGATGGGAGGAGACAGGAGAGAGCAGGAATCGCTTTTGCATGAACTGGGCCCAGCACAGCATCCCGACCAGCAGTCACTCCATAATGCTGGGTGGATAAATACAGGGAGAAACAGGGGCAAGGTAAGTTGCAGTGGCTGTGATGGTTCTGAGAGACAGACCTGTGCCAACGGAAGATCCCCACGCCATTCATGTTCATGACTCATCACAGCCTATCGCACTGAATCCTTACTAGCAGTGAAAATATATTCACTCATAGCACCTTTTAGCCGCAAGGATCTTCTGACATAATCTGCCCAACCCCCTGACTTCAGAAGCACAGTGGGGGACCCCATCCTTGGCCACCTCCCCCCAAGTCCACTACTCTTTCCACCACCCAGGCTGACATAACTGAATGCCTGCTCCCTGCCAGGTCAGAGATTAAACAAGACACCTGGAGATAATTTACAGAGAAGGTGGATCATAGCGTAAGGGTGGAGACCAAGTTTCATAGATTAGAGTGGGAAAAATCAATTTATTTTATGTGTAACAGACTTTGGTTATTAGTGCAAGCACGTACTGCTTAGAACGGATGAAGAAGGTTTTTGCATAATTGTTGACAAAATTATATGACAGCAATGATATAACAGCCTCATTCTGTTTGACTTTTGCAATGTGTTCATAAAAACAATTGTTTTTGCCAAAATATGTGAAGGCTTCATTCATTTCCCAAGGTTCTCTTAGTCTATGGTTACTTGAATAATTTAAAAATCTTTATCTAGTATTTTCTTTACTGACACCTTGTGTGATACACTGGGAAATAAAATTGATGCACTGAATAGAAATAATTACTAGAAATGATGCCCAAATAAAATAGCAAGCCTAACCATGCTAGCTTTGAACAAAAGACAGCAGTGATTTTATACTCTAGAACACTGAAGCCAGAGTGGAGAGTAGCAATGGCAGTTCCTGGAATCCACACTTACACTGAAGAACACAACAGTGTTTCTCACTCAGTAACATAAGGCATAGTTTTTCACTCAACTTTTTTCATTTTGAATATTTTAAAATATAGTGGAAAACTGAAAGCTTTGTTACAAGTACACACAGATTCACCAACGTTAACATTCTGCTACATTCACTACCATCTCCCTGTGTGTGTGCGCGTACACACGTGTGTGCACGCGCACACACACCTTAGGAGTTGTTTATCCTTTTTCTGAACTAAAACATTTGAAAGTAAGCTAGACATTAGCATACTTTGCCCCCAAAACGTCACATGAATCTCCCAAGAATAAGGACATTTCCACCTTAAAAAATTAACAGGAATTTCAAAGTATTAATTAAATATCCAGTCTAAATTTCAATGTTACTATATTTTTTCCCAGTCTAGGATTTCATCAGGGTTAATACGTTATTTTTTATTATATCTTTTTTGGTGTTTTTTAATCTAAAATAGCTCCCCTTGCTTTTTGTTTTTTATCCCATTATATTTCCCTTGTTTTTCCTCCCTTAGTGTCATTTAACTTGTTCCAACATCCCCTATATTTCTGCGCACGCTGCTATGTACGGGGAGAGGCAGAGCACAGTGAGAAGAGGACAGTTGGGTCTGGCCCCACAGCAGTCCAACCTGGCTACACAGCAGAATCCTTGGATTTCCGAGGAGCTTTTCTAAAGTACCAATGCCAAGCCTCACTCTAGATCAACTATAATCAGAATCTCTGGGATGGTATCCAGGCATTGTTGTTTTCTAAGAAGCTATCTGGAGATTTTAAAGTGTATTTACCAGCTGCATACCTTTTCTGCAACTTTGGAATAAAAACTATAGTCTCACTAAGTTGCCCGGACAGGTCTCAAACTTGCAATCCTCCTTCCTTAGAGGAGAGGCATGCACCACCATATCTAGTTGATCTAAGTATATTCTAATGTGCATGCATGCACACAACCACACAAGATCAAAGTGTACCTAGCTACCATTGACACAACCATAGGAAACAAAACTTCATAGACAAAGATGCCTCTCAGAAACTGACAAATTAATTACACAAAATAATAAATAGCGTATGAAAGGAAGAACAATTCTGTATCAAGTTCTTGAGTACACACACCTTTCTTTCAAAGTATATATGAATATTTATAAACCATATAATAGACTACAAAGGGTGAATAAATTGAAAGAAATATATATATAATATAATATATATGTATATATCTTCTGCTCTCTGACCACAATACCATAAAACTTAAACATTAACAAAAATACCAAAAGAATTAAAAAGTTAAAGAGCCTTAACAAACAAGTAATCTACTTTGGAAGAAGCCATAAAGGATATTAAATATTTAGATTTAGACTAATAAAAACACTGCCTATCAAAATCTGTGAAATATAACTAAAGAATTTTTTAGAATGATATTTATAGCTTTTAAAATGTTACAAAGGAAATAGGAAAAATTAAATATAGTAAGATAGTAAGATAAGTAGTCAACTCAATGAGTTGGGAAAAGAACAAAAAACCAAAACCCTCAAACTAAGAAATTAAATCAGGAACAGCAACTATCAGTGATATACAGAAAAACATATCGGCAATAAAGAGAAATAACACAATCAAAAAGCTTGTTCTTTGTAAAGATTAATAAGATTAAACTCTGGCAAGAAATACTTGGCAAGAAAAAGTGAGGAGAAATAAATAATTAAAATACAGAATGAGAAGGAATGCCAAAGTACAGACACAAAGGAGACTTAGAAAATAATAACAGAATATTAAACACTAATAATAGCTATGTGCTAACAAATTTATGACCTATAGATAATAGATCAATTCTCATTAAGTTATACCAAAACTGGTACAAGAAGAAATATAAAACCTGAACAGGCCAATCAGTGAGAAAGAGATTAAAACAGCAAAGAGCCTCATCTCCTGAAAAACAGCAGGTGCAGACAATTTTACAATGTGTCCTACCAAATGCTAAGGGACAGTTAATTCCCATTTTATACAAGCTGTTCCAGAAAAATAGGGGCCAGTCAAAAACCAGTGAGAATATTTCTGAAGCTATTAAGATACTGACTCTAAATATCTGATGACAAGAAAGTCTTAGATACATTTTAACATGATACAAAAATTTTATACTACACAGTACCAAAAAGAACTCAATGATGTATTTTAGAAATACTAAGACATCAAAATTAATAAAGATCTAAGGAATTCAAGGATGGTTCAACATCTATCTCTGAACTGTAAATTTAATAAAACAGAAGATCCTGAGCCCTACCAACAAGGAAAATTTTTTAAAGCCAGTAAGTATTTGATTCATATCATTTTATCACATCAAATTAAAGGGTTTTTTTCAATGACAGACAGCATAGACAAAGTTCACAGACAAACGCCTCAATGATAGAATGGGAGAAGATATTTGTTCAAAAGGGGTTATTACAGAGAAAAGATAAATTGCTCAAAATCAGCAAGAGAACAGTAACTCTGACAGAACAATGGGCAAAGGATAAGACAAGGCAACTGACAGAACTTAATCTGGACTACAGAGACTGGAAAGCTGGGCAACCCTAACTGTTGGCAGGGAGGAGAAGGTGTAAGAAGCCTCGGGCACTGCTAGTGTGGTACAGCCATGAAAGCATTCTGGCTTGGATAAAGCTGGAGTTAATAAAGAACTGTTCCTCCGTCATGTTTTGTTTCCTGTGCATCCATTTCTTTTTCACACTTCATAGATTGAATGGGTAGTGTAACATAGAATTAGGGTCTCAGGATATTGTAAACTCTGACTTCTATCTCTCTCTCTGATATGACTGCATTGTCCACCCAGTGTAAAAGATAGGGAGGCAAATATTCTCACTGCATCCTTCTGTTTAACAGAAGGCTGGGCAAGGCTTTACTTTAATCAGAGCTGTAAAGACTGGCTAAAAGGGTGCTTGATAGGAAATTGCTACTTAATTTTTAATATTTCTAAATTCAATATTTCTAAAGCAACATTACTAAAAATAGATAAACAAATACAGCAAACATTACTGTCCTTCAGTTGTACTAACAATCATTATACAGGGTAGAAAGCTGGAAAAGAAGAAATTTAACTCTGAAAAAGAATCGTTGTCAGACAATCTGGAGAAGGGATTCTTGGGTTTCAGTAGACAAAGTATCACATAGGAGTAATCACAAGGACTTGCTTCTCTCAGCCAAAGGGGAGGAAGGAAAGAGAACTTGAGGAAACTAAGGCTCTGAAAGGGCCTGTCTTGGAGGGAGATCAGTCTTAAGGGAGGAAAGAAAGAAGCCTACCTGACTCCCAGTGATTCAGGCAGCCTCTAGGAAGAGCACTAATAGCCTGATACAAATCTCAGGAGAGATTAAGGATTCCACAGGGAGTCTCCTCTCCAGAAAACACTGAAGTTGGCTGGAAGAGAGAAGTGAAAGGTCGCTGGCTTTATACTTCAAAGCCCTGCTCACTTGTCAGGTACTGGTTGAGGCTTGTCTCCAGACTACACATCTGAAAAGGATCTCTGGCAGACCCTGCTGGGACAGAGGGCAGGAAACATACATCACACCCTGCTGAGGTCATGACCACCAGATTCAGAGGCCAAACTCTTCTTACCATTCCGGTGATGAAGGATACAGAGCTGCTATACCACTCAGCCATGATGATTTTCATCCTTGCTAACCAGGCAATCCTTACCCCTGATGCATCTGGTACCACGGAAATTTAACTGAGCTGTCCTGCATCAATACGACAGCAGACTTGTATGCTAACAGCAAATCCAGTGCTCACAGAGTGGCAGCTTAGGACTGAGTGGACGTCAAGAGGAGCCCGATCTTTGGCTCTCTTTCAGGGGCTGAGGATGATAAATACCCATGCTGTCTCCCTGGAAGAAACTACTGGTGTGTCTGAGACACAGAGAACTTTTTTCTTTTTTTTTTTTTTGGTACCGGGGATGGAACTCGGGACCTGTGGTTGCAAGGCAGGCAGCAGAACCACTGAGCTAAATCCCCAGCGAGAACTTTTTTCTTAATGTGATGATTGGTGAGTTTTGTAGACAACTAGGGCTGAGTGCTCACTTACAGAGAAACTGATGCTTATCATAAAGATACCAATGTTGCCTGGACAAATAGGGAGAAACCGCACATACACATGTACTATGCAATATTTGTTTGGGGTAAAGAAACATGCTATTAAAACACAAGCATGAACTAGTATTAATAAGGCATTTGCAAGTACAATACAAAGCAAAGAATGTTTCTAGAAGTCTTAGGGAAAGTTTATGGTGTTCTTAAGGTTACGGTTTATTTCAGCAACAATTTTCAAAACCTTAAATGGTGCAAAAAGTACTAACATCTTAACTGCAACCAGATTTTATATTATCCTCAGCAAGAGAAGCTGGTTGAAATACCCTTTAAAATGCTGTGATATTTAAAGAGCAAATTGCAATTTTCTTAAATATCAAGAGGGCAAGCAATGAAAAGCAGCCATGTGGTTTCCCAAACTCTCTATTTAAAGGCTAGCAGGAAAGAGAGACCTGTGCCAGACACTAAGGGAAGGATTAGGGCTGTTCTCTCGGTCAGGGATACTAAGGAAGCAATAGGAGTAACAGTGGCTAGGAAGAACACAAAAAGAGTAAGGGAAAACATGCATACATGGACTTGCAAGCACTCAGTGACATTTACCTGTAAAACAGAGGGAGAGGAATTATAACAGATGACACACCAAGAGGCAGTCTGGCCACCGGCACTTCCAAAAGGCAAAGTGTATGGTACACATCCAACCCAGCCACCAATTCAGCTACCACATCCCTCAATACTTCCTTGCTCTTGCATTTGTATCAACTAGTGAGAGATCAAGGTGTCTTATCCACTCAGCACACACCCCAAGGGAAAGGAGGCTGCTGAGATCTGCCGAGCCTAACCACCAGAGCTGGGTTTCCACGAAGTAGCTTCAAGCCAAATGCTCAATACACTTAAAAGTGTCCTGTCGGCTGGCTTTGGCCTGTGAATACCTCTCACCTGGAGGATCTTGTTGATGAAGAATTTGGCTGTTAAGGTCTTGGTTATTTCCCTCTCTTCCAGTACTGATGCTGTTATGAAATACATATGCACTTTAAGAAGAGTCACAATATACAACCATTTTTTAAAAAACATCAAAAGAATGAAATTTCAAGGAATCGCATCCAAATGAAATAGGCTCAGCCTTGAACTGTGAAATCACTAGCTATCTAAGCATGCTACAAAATAAGAAAAACTTGAGTTCCTTTAGGTCAGTATGGGTGGGGGATAACAGTGACAGAGGAACCAGTAGCCTCTTCATTCAAAGAAATCATTCTGAAAGACAGTATTTGCCACCAAAAAGGACACACGCTTTCAGAACATGCTCTCTGGCCCAGGTCACAAGAGCAATGGAGAAAATCAGGTAATCCTGCTGCAGTCACTTCCTGAAATGCTCAGCTTTCTTCAGCATGTAGGGAGCTGTGCTCATCAGTTCCTGTCCCAGGTCATCTGCTGAACATCCTCCTGCAGTAATCTGGCGTGTCTCCCAGCCTTTTACAGGGACTGTGCCAGAAACTTTTTCCTGATAACAAAGCTCAGTATCTAGTCAGCTTGGCCAGGTCAGTGTTGCTCAAGCTTCTCTATTCCAGAGTACACATAAAAATCCGTTGGACTGTAAAATATATTCCCTCTGCTTAACTCTCTTAGAAACCGGCAGGTTGAAGCACTCAACTTGTAAATGCCCCTTGCCCTAAGTTCCTGAAGTGTGGTCAGGCAGGGCCTTGGGCCCAACTCCTCACCCATGTGTTTGTAACTACTTCTCTCTCTTCTGCAGAGGACCCACGACTTAGATGTCACTCAGAAAACTGGACAGTCCAAAGGCTTGGAATCACAATCCTTCCTAAAGACAACCTGCTTATAAAATTTAGGGGGATCTATATGCACAATGACAGAATTTTTTTTTTAGGAATTTTAAATTTTATTTTATTGGTACATTTTAGGTATACAAAATAATGACATTCATCCCTGGAAATTTGCACCTTTACATAATCTCTCTTGGTTCTTATTTTTTCCCCCTTCCCCTGCCCTCCCTTCAACCCCTCCATCCCGCCCTATTTACAAAGACTTTGTTTTCATTTTTTCATTTTCTCATATCAATTTCATTCCCTTCTTTCCTTTCCCTTACCCCTCCCACTTCCCCTTCCCCTTTGCCCCCTTTTCTTCCTATTTCACATTATCTATTATACCTTTTAGTCCTTATTTACACTTTCAGTTTCTCACACTAGAGAAACTATTTGGTATTTACGCATGTGTATACTATTTATTTCACTTTAGAGTATTGCCTCAATGTGCATCCATTTAGCTATAAATGACTCTAATTTTTCACTTTTTATGGCTGAGTAGTGCTCCATTTATTTTTTTAAAAACACATTTTCTTTATCCAGTCTCCAGTTGATGGTCATTTGGGCTGTTTCCAAGTTTTAACTATTACAAACTATGCTGCTATAAACATGGGTGTGTATATATTGCTATAGTATGATTCTTTTAATTCTTTTGGGAAGATACCCAGCAGGAGAATAGCTGGGTCAAATGGGACTTCCAGTCCTAGTTCTTTGAGGTATCTCCATACTGATTTCCACAGTGCTTGCACCAATCTACACTCCCACCAGCAGTGGAGCAGGGTTCCACTTTCCCCACAGCCCCGCCAGCATTTGTTGTTGGTTGATTTCATGATAGCAGCCATTCTTTCTGGGGTGAGGTGGAATCTCAGCTTTGTTTTCATTTGCATCTCTCGATTGACCAGTGATGTTGAACATTTTTTCATATGTTTATTTGCTATTTCTACTTCTTTGTCTGAGAAATGTCTGTTCATTTCAGATGCCCATTTTTGGATTGGGTCTTTAAATTTGGGAGGTCTGATTTTTTTAAGTTCTTTAAGTTTTTTTAAGTTCTTTATTTTTTTAAGTTCTAGAATCTTTAAGATTCGAGATAGTAGACCTTTGCCTGAGGAACAGCAGGTGAAAATTTTTTCCCACATTGTGGGTTGTCTCTTCACACTGCCGGTGGTTTCTCTTGCTGTGCAGAAGTCTTTTAGTAAGAAGAGATCCCACTTGTTGATTGTTTGTGCTAGTTCACAGGTGACTGAGGTTTTGTTCATAAAATCTTCAGAAATATTGTTTTAAAATACTGAATTAAAGCAAAACCAAGGGTAAAATAAAGTACTTTTGCGTAAGGGATTTTAAAGACTGATTTAATTCTGTTCATATCACCCACATAGTGAGACTAGGAACACCACTGGAAATGTCAAGGTTAACTATGGACAGACCTCAAAGCCCATGAGGAGCGTGGTAACAGCAACCACTGCCCACACAATCCACTGGACAGCACTTCTGTCCTGTCTCAGAACCAGCAGCAGATGCGTAACAAAGATCCCCATTCCTAAAAGGTGCCATGGGTCAGAGACAGGGAATACAGCTACTGTGCTGTGTGGCTTACTCTGCCAGAGAGAAGCCCACTGCTCAATTATTCACTAAAACAAAATGCCATGCAACAGTGCAGACTCACCTTTATCATGAGCACAAACTGAGAGTTTCTTAACACCATCAGCCAGTGCATTTTGTGAGTTGCTGTGTCCATTTTCTGAGTCACTGTCATCATACTGAGCCTCTACAATGACATCAGTACTGTCATTACAGCCTTTCGAGGACTGCTTCGGGAGGTGGTGTCCACAGAGCTCCTCAGGGAAATCAGATTCATAGGCAGCTTCTGCTTCTTTGTCACTGCTCTCTGGTTTGAATACCTGAAGAGAAGACAGAAAAATCATTAGCAGGTGGGAAGGGAGAAAAGAGTGGATTTCTCTTTTCTAAGGAAAACTACACATTCAGAAGCTGACAGCACTAGGTAGTCACCAGGTAGTTTGAAAAAGGGACCTTTATTTTCCCAATGCAAAGGATGTCTAGAGGTAACCCAGCAATGCCTGGCTGCCACTCTGCTTTTCAAGACGCCCCAAGTTAATGTCATGTGCACATCTCATTTTTCTGAACACCAGAAGTCCCACTCTGTTTCAGAAGAGTCTGCTGCAGAAGAGCAAGCAGTATGTTAGGCAATGATAAAAGAACTCAACCAAGCAGGAGCCTGTGCTCTCAAGTGAAACCTCTAAAATAGAAGACAAAATGGAAAAGACAAAAGTACAAATAAGAGTTTTTATATGTTCTCCTAAAAGTATAAAGCCTTAATTATCCATTTTGAGGAGTGAAATCAGTTGGAACAATGCAAACAGAAAAGAATCCAGACACTAAGCCATTTAACTGAGTGTGGCACGTAATCAGGTGCTGTTGAATCACTGGGGAAAAAACCCAACTTTGAGTCTGTGTGCAAATCTTCCCAACCACATTAGCAGTAGCAGACTTTAAAGGTTCCAGATATTACTTGGAACACCACATCCTTCTTAAGAATCTCATTTTAGGGGCCGGGGATTTAGCTCAGTGGATTCGACGCCTGCTGCGCAAGTACAAGGACCTGAGTTTGGTCCCCGGTACCAAAAAAAAAAAAAAGAATCTCATTTCAGAATGAGAAATCTGTACATAATTTAAACATAAAATTAAAATGATCACATGTGTGCATATATGAATATAAAAAACAAATGCGGGGTCAGGAATTTAGCTCAGTGGTTCTGCCACCTGCCTCACAAGCGCAAGGACCCAAGTTCGATCCCTGGTACCAAAAAAACAAAAACAAACGTGGTCAATATGTGCAGTGGATTCCTTTCATTCTTTCAAACAAGTGCTGGAAGGCACGACTCATGCCAGGGACCCCCAGGAGGCTTCCGTCCTAGTGGGGTGTCAGATGGGGAACACTTAACCTATTCAGCAGTTTGTTATGGGGCACCTGGCTAAGAACACAGCAGTGAACCCAACTGAAAGGGTGTTGGTGATAAGTGCAAGTAAAATATCAAGTGAATGAAACAGCCAAGAAGATAAGAGAACAGCAGAGAAGGGCAGGCTCCTTCACGGAGGCTGATGGAGAGGAGGTGGGAGGGGCAGCACCCGAGCAGAGGCCAGAATGAAGTAGTGGCTTCTCTCACAGTTCCTCATGTTTATATTTGACAGTGTGTAGACTTTTCTAGTTTGACCTAGAGGCTTCAAAATAAATATATATATCTTCAGAGAAACAGAGAAAGTCAGGTGCAGTGCAATGGGGGAGACAAACTGCCTTTAAACCCAGGACATCCAAGATGATGAAGGACATCTGGGCAGCAGCTCAAGGTGTGGCTCTAGAAACTGCAGGACAGAGGCCAGACTGGGGAGTTGTCCACAGTGGGGACAGTTAAGTAATGTGTCCCAGGGCCAAGTGCCACCTGAAAGTAGAACCCTGAGGAAGGCCTCAAATACAGAGGGTTCAGCAGGAGGGATGAGGAAGGTGGAAACGTTTAAGCCTAACTACAAATATGTGGATCGAAATGAACACTAAGGATTTCAGTATGACTCGTCACACACAGTGTGCGGCCTGCCCTGTCCTTCTGCACACACTTAACTGATCTCCTCCACACGATGACCTGGGTAACACAGGAAAACAGTTATCTCCATCTTACAGAGGGAGAAACAGGTCCAGACATGTTGCAAGCTCCTAGCTACTAAATGGCAGGGTTGCAAGAGGCACACAGGTCTAGAATTCTGAACTCTTGCTCCTGGACCCTGGAGAAAATCCCCCACAGGAGCAGATTTGGAGTGGACTTGGCACACACACGTCCCATAGCTGACACCTAGGACACAAAAGCCTCTGTACCTTTTCTTTGCCTGGCAAATAATCAAACTTCAGGATCCAGCTCTTTGGTGGGTATGTCTCTGCCACCTCCTCTCTGCAGAGGTGTCCTCTGGACCACTCTGATCACAGGGCTCCCTGACAAGCTGGGCTCCATTTACTTGTCTGCACACTTCTCTCTTCCACCGGGGAGCAAATCATATGCATTTTCATATTTCCCAGGGTCTCCCACAGTGCATGGCACCCAGAACAAGCTCAACAAATATTGATTCACTCCCCCCACCAAAGATTTGAGTCAGCTGTAAAAAAAGGATTTTCCCATGAAAGATTTGAGTCAGCTGTAAAAAAAAAAAAAGCATTCACACAAAAAAATCAAGAAAAGAATAAAATAACTAGCAAGTAGCAAGAGCCCCCAAATTAAAATGTATGTCCATGTGACGTTACGCACTATTGTGATGTCCCCCATTAACACAATGTGTCTGGAAACAATTAACGAGCATGTTATCAAAATTAAAACTTGACACCAGACCGCCCCTGCCAGCATGGAGGAGGTGAGCCGCTCCCAGCACACAAACAGGAGGAGGCTTCCAGGCCGCCCATACTGACCCTGTTACCACAGAGAAGGTGAGCCACGCAGGTGCCAGGAGCAAGACCCCCCACCCCCGACTGTTGAAATGAGAAGACACGTAAACATGCCTCAAAACCAGACTTCCAGATCACCTAAAACAACCCCAAAGGGAAAGGAGATGGAACACTCTGATACTCAACCACCTGGACTCCATCCACTGGCAACAAAAGAGGATATGGAAAAAATGAAATCAGAAATAATTTCTCAGATAACCGCAGAGATTTTGCCCATAGTGCAAGACATGATTAATAAATCTAGAGAGGACACAGATAAAAAAAATAGAGGAGGTGAGGAACATGATGGAATCCCAGCATAGGAAGCAAATGGAATCTGTAAAACAGATACAAACAGATTTCCAGGAGATTAAAAATTCCATTGAAAGTCTATGCAGCAGAATGAGCCAATGTGAGGACAGAATTTCAGATATAGAAGATAAGATTGTTATTAGTGACCAGGAAAAGAAAACTTTCTTTAAAATTGTAAGGGACCGTGAGAAATCAATCCAACAGCTGCTAGATGTGATGCAAAGAAGAATAACATAAGACTGATCGGTGTCAATGAAGCAACGGGAGAGAGTGCAGATGACATTAAAAAACTGTTCACAGAAGTGATGGCAGAAAACTTCCCAAGCAGAGGGAAAGAACTTGACATACAGATAACTGAGCTATATAGGACTCCAAGTAGCCATGATCAAAAAAATCTATAGATAGGCATATAACTGTTAAGATTCCAGAAACCCAACAGAAGAACAAAATTCTACAAGCAGTTAGAGAAAAGAAGCAAATCGCATACAAAGGAAAGACCATCAGAATCACAGCAGACTCCTCAATGCAAACCCTCAAGGAAAGAAGAGCTTGGAGTGATGCATTTGAAGCCCTAAAGGAAAACAACCTCCAACCCAGACTGATGTACCCTGCAAAATTATCTTTCAAACTTGACGGAGAAATAAGATACCTTCATGACAAAGAGCAGCTTAGGAACTTCATGAATACCAAACCAGCACTCCAAAAACTTTTAGACAATATCCTAGGAAAAGACAACGAGGATCACAACCCCAGGAACCCCAGCAGAATGAATCCATTGGGCGCAACAAGAAATTAAACGCAAAGGGGGAGAATCCAACAAACAGAAAAAGTCATGACAATGATAAGTCAATATATATGAATTATAATCATCAATGTTAACGGTCTCAATTCACCAATCAAAAGAAATAGACTGGCAGAATGGGTCAAGAAGAAAGATCCAACAATATGCTGCATACAAGAAACACATTTAATTCAAAAAGAAACTCATAGACTGAAAGTTAAAGGGTGGAAAACAATACTCCATGCGACAAAAACCCGAAAAAAAGCAGGAGTAGCTATCCTCTTTGCAGATCAAGTGGGTTTCAAATGAAAATCTGAAACACTCTGGTCCCAAGAATTTCAGATAAGGGACAGTCAACTTGTATGTACAAATCTATTGTGAACATGTGTTTTCATTCCTCTCAAGTGAAAACTTAAGAACAGGACTGTTGGTTCTTAACAGTAATACAAGAAATTTCTATATTGTTTTTCAAAATGGTTTCATCATTTTACATTCACATTAGCAGTATTAGAAAGTTCTAACTGGTTCACACCTAAGCTGACATTTGTTCTTTTAAAACTTTCAACTTCATCTCCCTAATGAGTGTATAATTCAATCTTGTTATTGTACTGATTAGTATTTTTCTGATTCTAGTGTTGCACACCTTTCCTTGGGCTATTTATCATATTATTGTGTCTACTTTTTAATTGGGTTGTCTATTAATGAGCTTTAAGAGTTCTTTATATATTCTGGTCATAGGTTATATACATTGCAAATATGGTCTGTTTAAGGGCTTGTTGTTTTCTTAACGATGTCATTTAAATTTCTAAATTCTGAAGGAATCTCATTTATCTTTTTTTTTCCATTTACTGAAAACACTATCTTTTTCTCGGCTCTTGAATTGAGTTTATGTTCTATAAAATGTTAATGTTAAATAATCTTTCAAAACTCAGTGGACCATATATGTGTGGTTCTAGTTCTAGATTCTCTGTTTTATTCCAATGTTCTATATGTCTCTCCTTACACCAACACTGCCTTGATTACTGGAGCTTTAGAGGAAGTCTTAAAATTAGGTACTAAATGTCTTCTAACAGTTTTTTTTTTCCTTTTTACTTTTCTAGGTCCTTTGTACTCCTACATAACTTTTAAATTTCAATATCCAATTCTTCATTTATAGCAAGTACACACAGACCTGAATTTTTATATATATCTTGTGTTTTCTAATCCTGCAAAATTCACATACAAGTTCTAGGGCCTCCTAGAGATTTCTTAGTATTTTCTCTGTAGATGATCATTTCATCTACATATAAAGATTTTACTTCTCCCTTGCCAATCCTATCATAGTTGTGTCATTTTATTGCCAGAATATTTTGGTTTGGGCCTATGTTTCAAAGTTTAATGGACAGATGACGAGTAGGCATATCTGCCCTGTTCCCCACCTTAGGGAGAAAGCATTGTATCTTCTCCATTCATATAAGGCATTTTTGCTGGAAGTATGGAGTACATGGCTTATCTGTTAAGAAGGTTCTGTTCTACTTCTAGTCTCCAGATAGCTTTTACCATGAACAGCTGTAGAATTTAGTCCAATACTTTTTCTCCAACAGCTGACAGGATCATATGGCTTTTTCCTTTCCTCTGTTAAAATGATGACTTTTGGGGGTGGATCTTCCAATGCTGAACCAACACTGCCATCCCTATAACAAAACCACTTTCTAGATCCTGCCAGATCTGACTTCTAATAGTTTGTTTTGTTAAACAAATTTTTATTTATGTTCATACTTTTCTCTTCTATTATCTTTATCCAGTTTTAGTGTTAGCACAATGTTGATTTCCTAAAATGAGGGGAGAAATGTTTCTTCTTTTTTTCTGCTTTAAATGTTTGATATAATTTATCAGTTATAAAATGTAATGAGACTGTTGTTGTCATATAGGTAGGTTTTCAAGCTAGGAATATACTTTCTTTAATAGGTCCTATTCAAATATTATATTTCCTCCAGAGTTAGTTTCATTAATTTGTCTTCCAAGGCACTTCCTACAAGTTGTCAAACTTATTTCAAAAAAGATTTTTGTAATATGCTTTCTATATCCTTTTAAATTCTGTAAAATCTGTGGTAGTGTCTTCTAGATCTTGATATTGTAATTTTAAAAATGTATAAGTGATATTGTGTAATGGGAAGAAAAGGTCTAAAGGAGTAGGGGAAATGGGAGGGGTAAGGGAAAGGAAATAAGGGAAAAGAAAAAATATTGAGAAAAGGAAAAAAATGGAAACAAAGTCTTTACAAATAGGGAAGGATGGAGGGGGTGAAGGGAGGGCAGGGGAAGGGGAAAAAAATAAGAACCAAGATACATCATGTAATGGTACAAGATCCCAATGATGAATGTAACTGTATTTTATACCTAAAATGTACCAATAAACTTAATGGGGAAAAAAAAAAGTTTAATCTTCATGTAATTAAAAAAAATTGGAAGGTATCTGATCACCAAGAATAACAATTTAAATATCATTTTATTTTTCTTTTCTTATCTTTTTATTATTCTGTTCCAGAATATGGCTTAAAAGCACATTCTTTTTGTTTTTTGGGGTTTTTTTTTGGTTCCAGGGATCGAACTCGGGTCCTTGCGCTTGCACAGCAGGGGGCGAAACCACTGAGCTAAATCCCCGGCCCAAAAGCATATTCTTTTTAAATAAGATCAATAAAGAATAAAAGTTAAAAAGAAAAAATGCCAAAAACCCCAAAAAACTTGACACCATAAGAGGCAGTATAAATAAATGCAAATGAGTAAAATTGTAAGACATTGAAATAAATGTACTTTTTCTAAAGTAATTCTTGGTCTTCACATTTAAATTATAACTGAAGTTTTGAATGCAACTATAAAGTTCACTGTTTCCAAATTTAAAACAACAGTATTAGCAAGAAAAGTCACAAATGCTGGATAAAGAAAAGAAAGCCTAAGTCTCTCAGCAGCTTACAGAGACATTTCTTGATCTTGCCGAGCTGTGAAGTAGCCTCTTACTCAAAAATGGGGGAAACTAGGGCCGGGGATTTAGCTCAGTGGTTCCAGCGCCTTCCTTGCAAGCGTGAGGTCCCAACTTCAATCCCCGGTACACACAGACACACACACACACACACACACACACACACACACACACACACACAAAATGGGGCAACTGTCTATGCTGAGCAAATCAGATCTACAGGAAGTAAGCAGATCTATTGCAGAATCCAGAGAAGCTGATCGCTTCAACACTGGTGTGTGTTAGTTTTCTCTTCCCTTCCTTTAAAAATTCATATACTACATTTCAAAACAAGGGAATAAACTCAAAAGGTACCTGCAATCAAAAACTTCAAACTGAGGGCCGGGGATTTAGCTCAGTGGTTCCAGCGCCTGGCTCGCAAGCACAAGGTCCCGAGTTTGATCCCCGGTACCAAAAAAAAAAAAAAGAATTCAACTGAATCCTACGTAAAAACACCAGGTAACATTCCCAGTATGAAGCTCCATGCATGAGACAAAGGCTTTCCTTGGACACAAAGGCTGTCATTAGAGACTGCTATTCCAAATCTTCAATTCAACATCAGCATGGAAAACTTTATTCCCACAAGCAGCTCCGCTACGTGCCCCTTGCTGGTGGTGGGAGGTCACTGCTACCCACTCGGCAGAATGGAGCTTTGCCGAAAGATTCACCTGTGCCTCTGTCCACAGGCGCCCTGCTGACATAGGCCTCTGGGCCGCCCGGCCCAAGGCTCTGCCCAGGAGACCCCACGCCCCCGCCACCACCTGGGCCTCTGACTCAGCATTCGTGCTGGTCGGGAGGCCCGGCTAGGAGCCGCTTTCCTCCTCTTGGCTCCTCTTGCTGGGCTTAAGTGACAGCACTCACTTGCCACACATGTTTTAGCAAACTTTCAAATCCCTTAATGCCACACTTGGGACAAAGCGTAATACACTGTTCAGGAAACACCTTGGAGCCAAGAAAAGCAACTAATACTTCCACAGGGAGTTGTGGACAAAGCTTGCCAATAAGCCTCCTTCATTATAAAACACGACGGGAGATACTATCATTTTAAAGACATATTTACCAACGTTCTGGAACACACATGTGCCACTGAGAAGTGCTTGCCTAAGGTAGTTCATCTACAAGTACATTTTATCCAGTTAGCAGGAACAGAACAAACTATCTCCGTTCTTCGGGTCACTCAGGCCAAAAGCCTGCTACCCTCTGAGCGCCTTCACCGTCCTCCAGCCTCATGCTTGCACACCTCCCAAGGCTGATCCTGTCAGCTGATGCCGTCAGCTCTGCCTTCACTGCCAGCACCGTGGTCCCACTTCCATCACCTCTCACTTGCATCTAGCAACAGCCTCAAAGGGTCTCCCTCTTCTAACCCTGTCGCCCCCAGTCTGTTCCCAGCCCTGTGGCCAGAGTGAGCCACTGCACACAAGTTACCATCTCAGTGCTCCACTCTGACCCTGCTAAGCCTCCCCAGGTCACTCAGAGCTGAAACCAAACTAAGAACGAGAGCCCCTCCCTGACCTTTCACACCTGCTCCTGGAGGCCCCCGACCCCGTCTCCCGCCATTTCCCCTACTTCTTTGCTAGTCCTTTGAGCGTCAGGTACAGACCGTGGCTTCCCAAGGTCTTCACAGAGTTCTCACTTCCTTCAGTTCCTACTCAGAGTCACTTTCTCAAGGAGGCCTCTTGGCCACGCTATTTAAAACCTCAACTCTTGTCCCCAAACTTCATTTTTCTTCCTTTTTGCCTCTTCAGCAGTTTGCACTTATTGAGTATATTACATCTACTGTTTTATTTAATGTTATTATGTCCTTCCTGGTGGGATGCAAGCTCCCTGAAGGCGGAGAATTTTTCCATCTGCTCTCAGTTATATACCCAGCTCTTAAAATAATACCTAACACACAATGAATGCTCAATATATATTTGTTAAACAAATGAATACTGATAAATGCCATGCAGCCAAAATGATAAATATTTGTCCAGTCAATATAGTAAGGGTGTCCCCAACGTCTCCCCTTATGCAATATGCGATATACAATAATGGCTACAAACAATTTTCAACAATTGAACTTCCAACTCCCAGGAATCTCCTGCACCCATCTGTGGGCCAGAATAAGGCCACAGGTTCCTGCTCACCTTGCAGAGCGGCTCTGTTCCAGCAGCCCACCCAGGAGACCACTGCACCCACCTGCAAATTAGCTCAGAGGTACTTTCGTCCCGAGAAAAGGCCCACACAGCAGACGATTCAGAAGCTCATTGCCCACTGTAAGTCACAGTGATGCCAAAAGTTTTGTGGAGCTTTTACTTTGTCAGTCACATTATGTTGTATTCATTTCCTCACTGCAGCTATACAACAACTTGCTGATAGGATGGGGCTCTGCCACCTTCATCCTACAACTGATGCAATTAAGAACTAGGAAATTAAGCGATTTGAACACAGTGTGCTGCAAGCACTAGTGCTGTCGACCTTAACCCCAGAGCATCTGAAGGCTGCTTCACACTTGGGAAATCCCTGCACCTTCTCAGCCGGGTGGCTGGGTGGTCATTTGTATGGCTTCTTCCAGCCTTAGGGGCTTTGTCAGAATGGGAAGAAGTAGTAAGAAGACACGAATCCTTTTACTCTCTTCACTCATTTTGAGGGGAGAGAGAGGCAGGGAGGCAGGGGGACACACAGAGTCTCACCAAGTTGCCCAACCTGACATCAAACTTGCGATCCTTCTGCCTGGGCCTCCCGAGGAGCTTGGACTACTGGCTATACACTCTGCTCTTCTTTCTTCTTACCTGAGCTCTGTGTAATATTCTCTACACCAGTGGTGTCAAAACCTACAGCATGCATGCCACTGGGAGTTGTTTGCAATACTGAAAGCTCTAAAAGGCTCAGCATCACTGCTCTAGACAATTCCACTTTACTAGGCCACTACACAAACTCAAAACGTGAAGCCATCCTAGGCCTTCCCCACAAAGCATTCTCCTTTCCTGTTCTCTTTCTTCCAACACCACTATCACTTTCTTCCAGGCCATTCATGCATACAATCTTACAATTACACTTCCACTCCTTAACATACTGGTCACCAAATCCTTCGCTTCTGTTTTTAAAAGCCTGGTTACATCTCCACAAATTCCCCGGTATTCTCTTATAAATTCCCAGAAATAAAAACTCAGATTGCATTACTCTCTTACTCATAAATCTTCCACAAGTTTCTCTCTCCTAAAGAAAGTACTTCTCCATTCCTGCCATTCAGAGACCTTGGCCTTGACAATGTCCCGACCTTTTAAATCATTTTAATCTTAGCTGCTGTTCTTTACACCATTTACAGGCCACGGCAAACTCTGTCTTGGCTTAAAATCACACCAGATCAAGAACAGGTTTCTAACAACTTAAAACAGCATCACCTGTCTCCCTCTTTCTATTTCTCTGTGAATGCACTACGGAAAACCATGTAACTCCTTTTGGAAATGGTTGGATTTAACTATTTAAAAGAAAAGAAAAGATAAAATGATGTTTACCTACCAAGGAGCTCTCCACTGGGCAGGCCTGGCTCGGACTGCCAGAGAGCAAGAACGCCAAAGTCTGCTGGGCAGGCTTTGGGCCTCCGGACACTTCCTAAGAAATCACAGGGTGGAAAGAGGATTATGAGTGTTTCTGACATGCGCCCTCTCTCCTCTCCTGCATACCCACCATGTGCCACTAACCACCACCATCAGACTCTGGTACAACAAGGCAGCCATAGTATCCACAAAGGGAAGTAAGAGGAAGGCAGACTTCCCCTTAGAGACTAGTTAACGGAACATAGCAGAATTCAACTAGAACTATCTCAGTAGCAAAGTGGTAATATTTTTGACACCAGGAATGGCCAAAGGGGTAGGAAGGAGAATTTGACAATTTGGTAGGCCATCACCCCAACTTCTGAACTCAGGAACAGATTCTTAAAAGTAAAAAGGGAGCAAACCTAGGAAAGCAGAAAGAGTAAACCCTAGGGAAGAATTTCTAACAAAGACAGAAAAACAGGATTTCTACCTGAACAAAGCTGATAGAAGGAATACTTACTGAGATTTAGCAAATGAACACAGATACGCACAGGTACACATGCACATTGCTTTTCTCTGATTCTTACTCTTTATTGCTTTGGGGGAGTTTTGTCTTGTTTTTGTCTTGAGACAGGGTCTTGCTCAGTTGCACAGGCCAGCCTCAAAGTTAACAATTTTCCTGCTTCAACCTCCTGAGTTGCTGGGATTATAGATTTGTACCACACCTGGCTTTTTATTGTATTTTAACTTAAGTCTCTAAAACATACTCAGTGTATTTGTTAATGCCTCTTAGCTGCAGAAGACCAAAAACCAACTTGAGTTGGATGTCTTCTTTTAAGTAACTTATGAATGTAATTCCATCGATCTGATCAGATTGAGGAGCTTGGCTGGTATTTACAGAATCATGTGCATGGTGTGCACACCTGTCTCAGTTCAGCTTTCCTCGATGTCAGCTCCTTTACCAGAGAAGCCATCTTGTCTTACTTTTCTCTCCTCTAGACCCAGCCAACTCCAAAAAAGCCCCACCTATGAGACTTTGGGGGGAGAGCCAGACACAGCCAGACACAGCCAGAATATTCCTCCTCACAGAGAGGGATGAAGGATGCAAGAAGGTCGCCAGGCACCCCGAATTACACTCTGGTCTCCTAGAGACTCCAGTGTGTAGAAGAGACATTCTTGGTAAGGCGCTGTGCAAAACAGCCCCAGGACCAGGTCTGTGGGATTGATGGGGTCACAGCCTCGCCCTGCATCAATCACCACAGCAAGGAAGCGGACGAGACTGGCGCCCCTGTAGGAACAAAACAGAAGTCTCCTTAACTGCCCTCCAAGTAGCGTTCTTTTTTTTCTTTTGGTACCAGGGATTGAACCCAGGACCTTGCACTTACAAGGCAGGCGCAGTGCTGCTGAGCTAAATCCCCAGCCCAAAGTCGGGTTCTTTTTAAAGACAATTCCCTGTATTTTTATACATGGGTCTGCTACTGATATAATTTTCAATGCTTTCCTGAATCAAAGATTACTTTCCTTCTAGAATCACAACTTGTTTTTGTTTTTCTTTGTACCAGGGATTGAACTCGGGTCCTTGTGCTTGCTCAGCAGGCAGCGAAACCACTGAGCTAAATCCCTGGCCCACAACAACTTTTTAGGTAGAATCAAAGCGGGGATATAACATTAATCAGGAAAGAAAATAACTTGTCAAAAAGTTTAACTTGTCAAATAAAATAAAGATCATTTATGTTTAAAGTTTTTACATGTGTAGAGCTAGAGTACATGACCTCAGATTCCTTCACATCATGCCAACCTGCAGTAAAATGTATTCCGCATCTTGTAGATGCATTTCAGTACCCTGAACCTCACCAAACAATAGGTTCAATCTGCAGACCATTTCAGAAAATCAGACAATATATAATGAATTTTTTTCAGGACACTAACAAAAGGACCACAGTTCCAGAGCCTGAAAATATTCACATAACTAGGTTACTATTAAGAGATTAAGCACAGTCATCTGAAAAGAAAGCCAATAACTGCACTACCACGTTCAAATACTAAGAGAAAGGGAAACTGCATTTCTTTTATCAGTGGTTTCTGGTACGCCAGAAATTCTGTGTCCACTGCTCTACTTTAAAAGGATTTTAGGGATGGCCAACTATAAAAGCCTACCTGTACCTCAAGCCAGCCTCTCCTTCCCTCTTGAATCACAGAAGGGTCCCCTTCCTTCACAGAAGACCATTCCCTATGCACACGCTTTGTCCTACTTCTTGCCCAGGCTGTGAGCCTTGGGTTATGCCTTCTGCTCCTACTTCACTGCCTGCTCCCTCCTTAGAATAAACCTCTTATATTAGCATACACAGGTTTGCTAGTCCATTTTTTAAATATTTTCATAAAGCAGAAATAGCTATAATGTTATCATACAAAGTGAGCTGAAGGGGAAAAAAGATATATTACCAGGGACAGTGGATTATTTCATATTAAGAGGCAATGCATAAGGAAAATGATTCACCTAATACAAATGTTTCACATTATATGAAGTAAATCTGATTAAAGTGAAAGGAGACATAAATACATCCCAATCATAGATGTTTTCACAGGATAGACAAAAAAATGAGGACAAGACTTGCACAACACATGCGGCCACCTTAACCTACGCAACATTTGTAGAATGTGACACTGAAGATGTGTGGAATAAAATCCTTTTCAAGTGTACGTAGAACTTTTACCAAGACAGGCTGCAGACTGAACCCAACAACTCTCAAAAGTTTTCAAAAGATGAGAGAGTCTGCCCTCTAACCATAATATAATTAAATTAAAAATTGATAACTAGGATATTTAGGAACACTTCTAAACATTTGGAAATTCAAATGCACCTTTGAGAACAACAAATAAATCATTTAAAAAATGACCAAGAAAAATCTTTAAGTATTTTGAAGTGCATGATGATGAAAATTCAGCATATCAGAATGTGAGTGACATCGCTGAGGCAGTGTCTGGGGAAGCTGTGTGGCTCTAGTAGGTGCTCACAGTGAAAAAGAAGGGCTAAAGCCAGCTAGCTCAGCTCCACCTGGCTACAGTGTGGGTGGGGACGTCCCCCAAGGCCATGAGCTTGGCCTGGCCTCTAGTTTGGCCCCACTAGGTAGCGGGTGGTGGTGGTGGAGGAAATGCTAAGAAGCATGGTCTAGTGAAGGTTTGAGGCCACTGGGCTGCAGCACCCAGGCTCTTCGTTCTTTGTCTTTAGCTTCCTGGCCCTGGGAGGAGCAGTTTTACCTACCACACATTCCTGCCCTGATACATTGCACAGGTCCAAAGCAACAAGGCCAACAACCTCAGGTGGAAACCTTTACAACTGTGAGCCAAAACAAAACTGTTTCTCTTTAAAGTTTGAGCATCTCAGGTACTTGTTATAGTTTAAAAAAAGAAAAGAAAGGTAACTAATACACACTTTAAGAAGTCTGAGAGTGAGGGACACATAAAAAGGTAATTTAACACAAAATAAGCAGAATGATATAATAAGTCAGAGAAAATTCCATGAAAGAGTAAATCAGACCAAAAGTAGAGAAAAGAACTCAATCAAAAGTTATTATTTGAAAAGCTTGGCAAAACTGATAAATCTTCCATTAGACGGATAAAAATAGAGCACACACAGGGCCAGGGATTTAGCTCAGTGGCGCTGCACCTGCCTCACAAGCAAAAGGTCCTGAGTGTGATTCCCAGTACTAAAAAAAATTAATTAAATTAAATTAAAAGAATAATTTCATAGAGAGTATGCAATGGTGCATATCTCCAATAATGAATGTCATTATATTGTACACCTAAAATGTACCAATAAAAGGATATACAAAAAAAAAAAAAGGAAGAAGAATTTCAGGGCCAGGGATTTAGCTTGGTGGTTCCAGCGCCTGCCTCACAAGCCCAAGGTCCCGAGTTTGATCTCTGGTACCAAAAAAAAAAGAAGAATTTAACTTAGAGCATCAAAAACCTTAAACAATTTAGGAAGAAATCTAATGAAATATGTGCATAATTTACAAAATTTTACCAAAAATTTATCAAATGCTATCAAGGGGAATTAAATATTTAAATAAATGGAAAAAATACTTTGTTCATAGACTGGGCAACTCCAATCTATGTCAACTGACTCAAATTGATCTCTAGATTAAATACATACTCAATGGGCTTTTTCATAAAATAGGCAAGCCAATTCTAAATTTCCTATGAATACACACAGGCTCTGGAATAGCCAAGGTAATTTCCGAAAATAGATACCATCAGATAGTAAGGCTTACTATATAGTTCCAGAAGCCAAGTAAGAATAGAAAAGGTTATAACATCTAGAAACACAATCACATTTATATAGACAACTGATTTAAGATGCCATGGTAATTCAACAGGGAAACAATAGTTGATAAGTCTCCCACCACCTCAGCAGCTATTATGTATAATAGCTGCCCGCTTCCTATCGTGCCTTGCCCCCTCCCCTGTGTGACGTCATGCCAAGATGGTTGCTCCCACCAAAGAATAAACCTTTCTTCCCAGTATGCCCCTGTTTCCTCCTGGAAAGTAACCTAATACTAGCTCACCTCCTACCACCTAGTGACATCACCGGCTCCTCCATTCCCTAGTCACTACCTCACTCAATCCCACCTCAGTCTCTATAAAAGACTCTCCCTGCCCCAGCCATATTGCTTTTGTCTCTCCTTTGTTCAGAGACAGCCCAGAAGATCTAGTCCCCTAATAAAGGCTTGTTGTGGCCTGGTCTGGTCTTGGTTTTCGGCCCTTTTACCTGACAATAGTGTTTTCAATAAATGTACTGAAACAAGTAGATGTCCACATGGAAAAATGAAATTTAACCCTCATCTTATAACATATACAAAAACTAATTTTGAAATGAATCATATACCTAAATGTAAAAACTAAAAACAAAATTCTGTAAGGAAAATAAAGAGATTCATAGACATAAGAGTAGGATGGTGGTTGACAGAGGCTGAAGTGAAGGGGAAATAGGATATTCCTGGTCAATGACTATAAAATTTCACTTATACATGAAGGAGTAAGGTCTGGAGGTCCGCTTAGAGGCAGATTTCAAGTTAAGTGTTCTTACCACTCTTTTAAAAAGAAAAAAAAAAGAATTCAACTCTGGGGTAGATGAAAATATGTTAGGAATCCAAAAGCATAAATCATAAGAGAGATATTTGATAAATTAGATTTCATCAAAATTAAAACTGGTCTTCAACAAACTACTGAGAAAATTGTGTATGCACATGCAAAAAAAATTACACACACATGGTAAAGGACTTTTTCCACATTATATAAAGAACTCTAATAACTCACTACTATAAAGCAAATAAACCAATTTAATAATGGGTAAAATATTTGTACAGATACTTCAGAAAAGAATATATACATGAATGACGATACGCAAACACAAAAAATGGTCGGCATCACTTTGTTATCAGAGAAACACAAAACCAATATAACAAACAACGCCAACAAGGAGAGAGTGTTATGTACCACCAAAATGTCTAAAATCCTAATACTGTGTGCTAGTGAGAATGTGGAGAAATTAAAGCATACTCTCAGCAACACTAAACAACACAGATGAATTTCATAGGCATATGCTAATAGAAAAGAAGTCAGGCTCAAAAAGAGTCCATTTATATGACATTCTGGAAAATGCAAATCCACAGGGACACAAAACAAACCAGTAGCTGGCAGGGGCTGTAGAACAAGGAGAAATGGTGACCAAAAAAGGAGTGAGGGAATTTTGGGTAGTGACAGAACTATTTTCTCTTTTTGTTTTGGGGTGGGTTTTTTTGGTATCGGGGATCGAACTCAGGACCTTGCACTTGCGAGGCAGGCGGTGGAACCACCAAGCTAAATCCCCAGCACCAGAACTATTTTCTATCTTGACTGTGGTGTCAATTACACAGACCTACACATGTATTAAAATTCATAGGACAGGACACTTAGAAGGGCTTTTTACCATATGTAAATAGCACTTTGATAAATCTGAGCAAAAAGAATATGTGAGCCAATTAAGTCTTCTGTATCAAACCCAAACAAGTTCAGCATCTATTACAGAGGGAAGTAAAAACTCAAATCAAATTATGAGCCAAGGTTATGATCTGAAGGTACCAGACAATTTTTATTTTGGCAACATTTAAAATCAATAAATACTTATCAAAAATTTAAAATTTATAAGGCACCTACTGGGATTAAATAACTTCATTATAATAAGGTGACGTGTGACAGTTAACAAGGCACCTTCAAAAGCATCAGCCTACCAAAGCATGGAAATAAGAAGGACCCGCAAAGCACACCCATGAGTATCTTTAAGCACAAGGAGGCATCATTCACAGGATGTAAGCTTAAGGAGCTGAAAGGCAGGCCCACTTCCTGCTGAGATAGCCAAGGAAAGGCTCGAGAAGATGGGTGTGATGAGGAAAATGACACGGCTTCAAAGTCCAGGAAGCAGGCATCTCTTGAGGAACAGCAAGGGATAGGAATGGTTAGACATGGAAGCTTCTGAAGAGCCACACCAAAAAGGAAAATCAATACACATGGGAAGATTTGGGCTCTCCCTTCCCAAGGAGAGAGGCCTTGCTGTCATCTGCAGGTACCTCAAATGTACAGGAAAGAGAAAGATTTATTTCTTTTTCCTCAACTTGAGTCTTCTTTTGTGTTTTTTGGTACTGGGGATCGAACTCTGGTCCTTGCACTTGCGCAGCAGGTGGCGAAACCACTGAGCTAAATCCCTGGCCCTCCTCAACTTGATTGTTAAAAGAGAGAAAGCAAGACAGTAAGAGAGATATCAAAACAGAAATGTTAGGGCATGTCAAACACATGTAGAGCTTAGGTTCTTGTATGCCAAGGGCCACTGACCAACTGGCTATGAGGTCCCAAGCAGAAAAACTAGGACCCTCAATTTTCAAAGGACTCACACTCGAAACAGTACAGTAGGACAGTAGCCTGAGCTAGGAGGCAGAAGCCCCACAGGAGCTGAAGCCTGAGCAAGGAAGGTGACCTAGTGGAACAGAAGGTCAGCAATTCAGCACATTAGTGTCAAACAGGAATAGTAAAAAAGCAAATAAAAATCAAGCCAGGCTTCTTACTGTCAGAGAAAGGAAGTATAAATGTGAGGAAGGGGGAACTAGATTACACTCCATGGCGCTCACTGAAATTGGAACTACCTAAGTGAACACACAGTTTTATGGATGGATGGATGGATGGATGGGAATATATACACACACATGTGCCACACTCCTTGCTCATGGAAAGGGTGTGGGATAGCATGGATTTCTCTACTAATAGGAACCAGGGCTTCTTGGAAAACATGACTGAGTCTGCAGATGGCACAGGCAAAGCACAGGATGAGGTGGGAACATCCTCTCAAAATAAGGAAGTAGGGCCGGGGATGTAGCTCAGTGGCACTGCACCTCACTCGCAAGCGCTAGGTTGTGAGTTCGATCTCCGGTATCAAAAAAAAAAAAAAAGAAGAAGTATTCAAGCACCATGCTCTTCGTCTCCACACTGGCCACACCCACTTTCCAGGACCTGTGAATCCAAGTATGCGCTCGAGAGACCCCCACACCGAGGGCTCCAGCCCTAAGCTCCTAGTGAGTCACGACAGCATGAGCTCTTGTTTCCTTTAACACTAGCCCCGGACACTGGACCAGGCACGGAGGGAGCATAGTGGACTGCAGAGAAAGCCAAGGCCTCATCTCTGAAGCCGTGGCAGGCTTTGCTCCCTCAGCATGGTGCCTGGGCAATTGACCAAGATGACTCCTAAGATCTCTGAACACACAATGACCTGACTTTTTAAATATATTTGTCTAAGGAAGTTAATTTTTTAAATAAAGAAACAAAAGATGTTTACTCTATAAACTAAAGGCTTTTTGTTATTGCTTTTGCCTTGCAGAATAAGTGGGAGGAGGGGACTGGTGAGAGGGAGGAAACAGGTCTTCCATGAGGTGGTTCCCTCTTCACCAGAGACTGGATTTCTGAGCAACTGCCTAGAGTCCAGTATCATTTCCAATTCATATTTCACACAAGTCATGTTTCATTTCAAACAGACAAGACCTCACACATTCCCTGGGGCCTCTACACACATGAACTGCACTCCCAGAGTTGAGAACCCACACAACAGGCACTCTGCTTATGAGATTTAACTGAATAAAATGTAGAAAAAAATGAGAAAGAACCCCAGCCCCAAGCTGTAAAATGCAGAATTGTGTGTGCATGAGAACATGTATATACACGTGTGTGGGCACACACATATGTGCATGTGTAGTGTGTGTGTATGTGTTTGCAATGGTACAAAACCAAAGAAGGTATCTGCATTGTGGCTGACTGTTCCAAGCTAAGGCCTGCCCAGAGGTTCAGGAAAAAAGTTACACTAACAGCAAGATCTCCAGCTTCACAAGTCTCCAATCAAGCAGGAAAAATGCCTTTGCTTTCCCATTAGCACTTTCTTACTTGCTTTTCAGTCATTTACACCAGTTTCCGAGAAGGAAGCTCTCTTTCCACAGGGAGGCCAACAGTGGCACACCTACAGCACACGTGCCACAGCGGGCTGTGCACATCACTGAACCTTCTAAAAAGGTTCACCACCACTGAGCTGGGACAAGGGACCAAAAGATTCTCTGGGGTTACAGTTACCCCCAAACACTTTCAAAATGAGCTGCTAAAATATGTTCTTAAAAGAGCTGCTCTGAAGTCACTTAAGATTTAGGGATTATGCTAGGTCTGGTGGTGCAATTTTTGATATTTAATACTGATATTTGAAATTTAACATTTGATATTTTATAGTGATCCTTTGATGATAACATTTTAACCAATAATTTTCTAACAGCATAAGTCTAGAAATAAAAATTTCATATTGTTTTATATGAACCTTTTAAAAAGCTGTCATCTTTCCTTTACTTTGATGAATCATAAAAATGAGTTCAGTGTAAGCTGGTTCTGCTATATAACCTCAGTTTACACTGTTACAAAACTTCTTCTGAAGATTATCCTGGGCAAAGATTTTTGTATACAAAGTATCAGCCAAGAACAAATTTTTACAGCTGGCTTCTAAACCCTTTAAAATTGCATTTTATAATGGAAATACTAACAGATGCTTTACTCTAAAAGCAGTATCTTTAATATTTCTAGCTTTTCTAAGATACAAAACTATGAACTCAGCGAAGTAAAAGGGGGAGTCATTAAGTTATAAAGCTATTGTTTTATTATTTTATAAATTTTATTTTATCTCATTCCCCCCTCAGGCCCCCTCCCCTCCCTGTGTACAAAAGCTTTGTTTCCATTTTTTCCTTCTATTTTCTTTTCTTCTTGTCCCTTCCTTTCTCCCTCCCTCCTCCCTTGTTCCCCTTCCGATTTGAACACTTTCTCCCCATTTCCCAACACCCATTATACATCTCAGCCTTTATTTCCACATTCAGTTTCTCACACCAGAAGAACAATGCGGTATTTAAACATGTGTGTCTAATTTATTTCACTTGAGTGTGGTCTCAAGGTGCATCCATTTAGCTATAAATGAAGCTCATCCTTCACAAAGCTATTCTTTAAAACAGGCATAAATAAAAAATACGATTTTTACAGAGCAAACATGCTTCACATATTTTACCTGTCATGACTGCTTCATCTAGTTTTACAAATGCTTTCCTAAACCATCGAGGCAATATTTCAACAGTTTTGTACAGCTTTAACAGAAGAGTCCTGAAGATAGAAGAACAAAACTCCAGTTTAGGGATTCCCTTTTTCTCTAGATTTAGGGGCTGATTTTTCATCTATAGCCAGACATTGCCCCCAATGAAGTAAATCAATATGCTTTGACCTGTTTAGAAATAAAAGCACAAATGATGAAAAAGCACTACCGTTTAGTCTCTTGCTTTTAAAAAGTCAATGTGTGCAATAACGTGCTTACAGAGGCCCGAGAAGAGCACCTGTCACAGAACAGGTCCTCTGCGACAACGATGCCTGCCACTCTGACACTGCCATCAGCAGGAGTCCATCATAGTAAGTGATGCAAGCATCCCCCAGAAGAAAATTTAAATACCACTGGAATGGTACACAGAGAGGCAAAGGAAAGGGCTCTGTCACAGAGCAAAACAGCTAAAAGTGTTTTCCTTAGTAAAACAGTGGCCTCGGACAACAATCATAACGCAAGGAAAGGCTTTACAGAGTTGACGACCTGTGAACCCAGTCTAGAAAGATGGGCCAGAGAGACAGACAACTGTGGGCAAAGAAAAGGGTGCAAAAGGAAAATGTTCACGTGGTGCCTTCAAAGTCCTGCTGTCTGTGGCACCTAGGGCTATGGAACACGAAAGGAAATAAATTTGCCCAAGGGGGCAGAGGGCAGGCCATGGGCAGCCTTTATGTCACACAAAGGAGTAAGAACGCAATTGGCAACAAAGTGCTAAAAGCCTTCAGTTTCAGCTGATGTGAACTGAGCAATAGGTGATTTATATCATCTGAGGCCAAAGGGCAAAAACAGACCATCCTGGAACAACTGAAATCTATGACCCAATTTACTGAGCTCTAAATCAAAAGATATTAGGATGGAAACAAATCCAAAACTATAAAAGAAACCTCACAGAAGACATATTTAATCAACATGCTCACCTTTTGATATTCAGGGAAAATACATCCAGCTCCTACATGCAACATTCAGCAAAACCTGATAGGATCCACTGTCATGTTTTCTCCTCCAATTAAACTTAGTTCTTAAGAAAACAAACTTGTGCTTTGTAAGATCACTAAATTTAGTGAACTCACTCCGTGCTTTTTGTCTTTCTAGTTACAAAATTTTATATCAAAAGAAACAATACCAAGGGCTGGGGATTTAGCTCAGTAGTGCCGTGGCTGTCTCTCAAGTGTAAGGTCCTGAGTTTGATCCCTGATACCAGGAATAAATAAATAAATAAATAAATGTGATTAAAAAAAGAAACAATACTAGATGTTTTTCTCATGCTTGGAAACACTGAAATGATTCAATAACTACTTCTTCCCTTTCTACTCTATTCGAGTTACTGACTGGCTAGATACGAGAAAAGGAAAATGGACCTGAGTTCGATCCCCGGTACCAAAAAAAAAAAAAAAATTAAACTTGCATTTTGAAACTATGCACTACTTGCCAGGCACTATCTTGGGTGATTATAACTCATTAATTCTTACCAAGAAATTTACTCATTCAAAGGTGAGTGTCCCTCCCCCAAAGCTCAGACCCAGCAGATGAAGGACCTAGCATGGAGATCCCAACAGAATTGACAAGCACATTTCTTACACTATGGGTACAGAGAATGTGAATTTACATACTTGGAGGACAGCAGCATTTTTAAAGTACATAACCATGACACAAAATGCTAATAGTGATATAGGGGGAACAGATAGAACTCCCAAACCTGCTAGATAACCAAAACGCGAGTTCATGTTCTGTAAAATCGAAAATGAATTCTAGGAACAACGGAGGTTAAGAGTAGGAAAAATTTATTGAAAGAAAGGAAGCTTCTGTCTAAGAGAGACAGAAGGGGGACTGGAAAATGGGTTACCCACCTGCCCCACTTTTCAAAGATGTTTTATACAGCGAAGCCATGAGGTGAGGGTACAAAGCGCGACAAAACTGTAAGACCCAATAGAAAATTACACGGTGGCCATGAGGTGGGGCAAAACCATGACCAACCAATAAGATTACAAATACAGTCACCCCGGTAATACTGATTAAATGGGGATCAAATGAGAAAACACATACAAGGAATTTCCCATTTAGAATATCAATCACTGCTATCTATCTCTAGGGGAAGTAGTGCCTCTTTTCTTTTTATAATGCTAACCAGTAAATGTGCCTTAATTGTTCTCCATGTTGGTTCCTTGCTGTGTTGGCTCCTGGAGGGCTGGCACCCTCGGACTGCGCAAGCTTAAGGATCAGAGTTCGATCCCCCGTACCAAAAAAAAAAGATAATCTAGTTAACTTACCTATCTACAATAATAGGACAATAGTACTTATATTAGGTGACTAACCTAATCTATTTCCTAAACTAAAATCAATTTCTACAATAGTAATAATCAACCTCCAACAACAGCAACAAAATGACTTGGGCATACATAAGTGCCTACTGCTTTTCTTTCCTTTTCTTTTCTTTTTTTCAGTGCTGGAGATCAAATCCAGGGCCTTAAGCATACAAGGCAAATACTTTGCCAATGAGCTACACACACTCCCATCCCACCCACAGCATTTTTTTAAAAGGAAACTTTTTTTTCCTTAAATTCTTTTATTGGTACATTTTAGGTATATAACACATTTACATTTCTCATTGGGAACTTGCACCTTTACATGATTCATCTTGGTTATTTTTCCCCATTCCTAGCCCTCCCTTCACACCCTCCACCCTTCCCTATTTACGAAGACTTTATTTCCATTTTTTCCATTTCTCAGCATTTTTCCTTTTCCTTCTTTCCTTTCCCCTGCCCCTCCCACTACCCCTACCCCTTTGGACCTTTTCTTCCTATTTTGCATTATTGATTATTCATTCTAATCATTGGTACATTTTAGGTATACAATATAATGACATTTAAGCAACTCATGAACAGGCAAAGGATTATCAGTTCCCAGGCTAGGATTTCCATTTTGAAATGTCCAAAACAAGTGACTTGCATGAGAAAAGGAACAGGAGCGACACGGCTGCTACTCCAACACTGGACTAAACACAAGAACACAGAGAGTTTCAGGACTTAAGCTGTGCATATGCTCATAAGATTAATTCCTTTTGAAGAGAAAAAAAAAGATCAATTCCTTTTTGAATTGGAAAGGTTTTAAAGACAGCACATTTCAGTGATCTACTTGCTTTTGTCTCCTAGTTCTGCAATTGAACCCAGGGATATTCACCAGTGAGCTACATCTCTAGCCTTTTCTATTTTTCATTTTGAGACAAGGTCTCAGTAGGTTGCCCAGGCTGGACTCAGATTGCCAATGCTCCTTCCTTAGCCTCCCCAGTAGCTGGGATGACAGATGTGTATCACTGTACCCTACTAGTGATCTAAACTTTAAAATGATGTTTATTAAACAAGGAGTCGCCGTATGATCCAATATTTCTATTCCTAGGTATGCACTCAAAAGAACCAGAAATGTGTTTCTGTAAAACTGAAAACAACTCAAATGTTTATCAACTGATGAAAGGATAAACAAAGTGTGGTACAGCCATTCCAAGGTGAACCTTGGAAACATGCTAAGGAACCCAAACGCAGAAGGACAAATACTATGTGATTCCATTTATATTAAAAGTTCTAGGGGCTGGGGATTTAGCTCAGTGGCACCATCACCTGCCTCACAAGTGCAAGGTCCTGAATTTGATCCCAGGTACACACCCCCGCCCCCAAAAAGTTCAAGAGCACAGAAAGCCATGGAGGTAGAAGGTAGATGAGTGTTCCAGGGCCAAAGAGGATGGGAGCCTGTTGGCAGCAACTGCTCACTGAATACAGAATTTCTTTTTGGAGCGAAGAATGTTCTGCAATTAGATCGAGGCAATGCTGCACAACATCGTGAGTATACTAACACCACAGAACAGTAGACTTTAAGATGGTGAATTTGGGCTGGGGATTTAGCTCAGCGGTTCCACCGCCTGCCTCGCAAGCGCAAGGACCCAAGTTCGATCCCCGGTACCAAAAAAAAAAAAAAGATGGTGAATTTTAGGTTTTGTAAATTTCATCTCAGCTTTTTTAAAATTTCAAATTTTTTGAACTAATCTAACTTCTTACCAAAGTAAATTACAGAATAAAAAGATGATTCCAACTATAAATAATAAGTCATTTTTATAATGCAGGCACCTCGTCTATATAAGAACACTGTATCTTTTTTCTTTCTTTTTTTTTTTTTTTTTTGGTGGTACTGGGGATTTAACCTAGGGGACTTAACTCCAGCACTGAGCTACACCCCCAGCTGTTTCTATTTGATTTTTGACATAGGATCTCACTAAGCTGTCCAAGCTGGCCTTGAACCTGCCACCCGCTCCTACCTCAGCATCCTAAGTAGCTGGGATTACAGGCATGAGCCACCTCTCCCAGCAAAACATTGTATCTTTTTGATAAACCTCAAGTACAGAACTTAAATAGTTTCACACACTTTTATTTAAATTTGTCTCTTCCAGTTCCTTACCTTTTCAGTTGTAAGAAAAGAAGCTGTCAGAGAAAGAAATAAAAGTGATAAAGATAGGAATGGAAGAAGTTAAACTGTCATTATTCACAGACAATATAATACTTTACATAGAAGATCCAAAAAACTCCACCAAGGGCCAGGGATTTAGCTCAGTGGTTCCGCTGCCTGCCTCGAAAGTGCAAGGACCCGAGTTCAATCCCCAGTACAGAAAAAGAAAAACCAAAAAACTCCACCAAAAGACTTCTAGACTTAATTGACAGATTCAGTAGAGTAGCTGGATACAAGATTAACACTCAAAAAATGATAGCCTTAGAAAAAAAAAAAAAAAAAAAAACAACCAGCCTTCTTGTACACAAATAACAGACTCACTGAGAGAGAAATTAGGGAAACAATTCCTTTTAAAATAGCATCCAAAAAAATGAAATATCTGGGAATCAATCTAACAAAGGAAGCAAAAGACCTCTACACTGAAAACTACAATGCTCTGAAAAAAGAGATCAAAGAGGATATAAGAAAATGGAAAGACATCCCTTGTTCCTGGGTAGGAAGAAGCAATATAGTGAAAATGGCCATACTTCCATAACTACTATATAGATTTAATGCAATGCTGATTGAAATTCCAATAATATATTTCACAGAACTAGAGAAAACAATCCAAAAATTCATTTGGAACCAGAAGAGACCTAGAATAACAAAAGCAATTCTAGGCAACAGAGACATGGCAGAGGGTATCACAATCCCCAACTTGAAACTATACTACAATGGGGCTGGGGATTTAGCTCAGTGGTTCCGGTGCCTGCCTTGCAAGCGAAAGGTCCCGAGTTCGATCCCTGGTACCAAACAAAACAAAACAAAAAAGAATGATTTCACCTTGCCAGGGATTTAGCTCAGTGGTTTAGCCACCTCCTCTGCAAGTGCAAGGACCCGAGTTCGATCCCCAGTACCAAAAAAAAGAGAAAGAAACTATACTACAAAGCTACTGTGATAAAAACAGCATGGTACTGGCAAAGAAACAGACCTGAGGATCAGTGGAATAGATTAGAAGATGCAGAAACAACTCCAGACATACTCAGCCACCTCATCTTTGACAAAGGAGCCACCCTCACTGGAGGAAAGATAGCCCATTTAATAAATGGTGTTGGAAAAACTAGATTTCAACCTGCCAAAGATTAAAACTAGACCCATATCTATCACCATGCACTAAACTAAAATCAAAGTGGATTAAAGATCTAAATGTTAAAACAGAAACACTAAACTTGTTGGAAGATAAGTTAGGTAGAACTCTTGAAGACATTGGCATAGGAAAAGACTTTATGAACAAAACCTCAGTAGCACAGGAACTAGCACAAAGAATCAACAACTAGGATCTCATCTTAAAAAGCTTCTGCACTGCAAGAGAAACCACCAACAGAGCTAAGAGACAACCTACAATGTGAGAAAAAAATTTTAGCAACTGTACCTCAGACAAAGGACCACGATCTAAAATATATAAAGAACTGAAAAAAATCAGACCCCGCCCCAAATTCAAAGACCCAATTCTGAAATGAACAGACATTTCTCAGACAAAGAAGTAAAAGTGGCAAATAAAAGTATGAAAAAATGTTCAACATCACTGGTCATTCGAGAGATGCAGATGAAAACAACACTGAGATTCCACCTCACCCCAGTAAAAATGACTGCTACCAAGAAATCAACCAATAACAAATGTTGGTGGGGTTGTGGGGTGAAAGGAACCCTTCTCCATTGTTGGTGGGAGTGAAAACTGGTGCAACCACTGTGGAAATCAATATGGAGATACCTCAAAGAACTAGGACTAGAGGTCCCATTTGACCCAGCTATTCCCCTGCTGGGTATCTTCCCCAAAGAATTAAAAGAATCATACCACAGCAATATATGTGCACCCATGTTTATAGTGGCACAGTTTATAAAAGCGAAAGCTTGGAAACAGCCCAAGTGCCCATCAACTGGAAACTGGATAAAGAAGATGTGGGGTTTTTTTTATAAAATGGAGTACTACTCAGCCATAAAGAATGACAAACTAGAGGCATGTGTAGCCAAATGGATGCATTTTGAGGCAATACTCTTCAGTGAAATAAACAGGACACACATGTGTAAATACCAAACAGTTTCTCTGGTGTGAGAAACTGAAAGTGTAAATAAGGATTAAAATGAATAATTGATAATTTGAAATAGGAGAAAAGATCCAAAGGGGTAGGGGAAGTGGGAGGGGAAGGGGAAAGGAAAAGAAGGGAAAGGTAAAATTAATAAGAAAAGAAGAAAATGGAAACAGTCTTTGTAAATAAGGAAGGGTGGATAGGGAATGGGGAAAAAACAAGAACCAAGATACGTCATGTAAAGGTACAAGATCCCGATGATGAAGGTAACCGTACCTTATACCTAAAATGTACCAATAAAAGAATTTAAGGAAAAAAAAAAAAAAGAACAGAAGCTGTCTTCTTTGTCTTCACACCCCCCCACCCATGTAATAGCACAAGATACTGCAGTAGCACAAGGCAGTCAGAAAAATAGTAATTCTCAAGTTATTAGGAGGTATTTCATACTTTTCAATATTCTGTAAGTTTACTTTTCAACCAGACTTCAAAACATACTGAAAACTACTAAAACCAGGTCTCCGGGGCTTTGGGAAAAAGTAGAAAATCTGTGTCATAATGAACATGTATTAAACACAAGGTAAGAAGTAATTCTTTAAGAAAAAAAATGAGTTAACCTGGAGGCTACTAAAACAGAAATGACATGATTGTTTGAAATTACGATTACAACGATCTCTGAAAATGGGAAGGAGGCAGCTTATAGAACACTTACTAGACTAAAAATAATTTATGGTCGATTGAAACCTTTTTAGTAAACTAATTAGTAGGATTTTTTCCAACTATAAGAATAATACATCTGTCCCTCTCCTAGGTGGAGAAGGGGAACGGTGGGAAAAGTGCAGGGTGGAAATAAGGTGATCGCTGTGATGACTGCAAAGCTCAGGAGCCCCAGCAAGTCCCGTGGTACTCCAACACTCCTCCAGGCCCTGCCAGAACAGTGTCATATATGCGTCCCTCCTTTTGCTCTAGGGCCACAGTAAATTTTATTTTAAAAGCAAAGAGTCACTGACTTAATCATCCACATCAATACTTCCCCAAACCCAAGCTCATTCAGACGCCTTGGGGTTCTCGTTAAAACGCAGACTGTCACTCTGGGGTCTTGGAGGAGAGCCTGGCTCTGCAGTGCAGCTGGTACGTGGGCCACACTAAGAGCTGCAAACGTGCCCAACACAAGTGCGGCTGGAAAGGACCGGCAGAAGGCCTCCTCACCCAAAGGACCTGAGACCAAGGTGTGGCCTACAGACTGCGGCCTCGCTCCACCGAGTGTCCCAGGAAAGAAATGACTGCGCTGCTAGCAGCGTGAAAGTGCCCAGGTCCTCTAGTGCTCCACCAGAGAGCCGCGGTGCGACAGCTTGAACGCGTCCGCTTCACGTTTCAGGTATTTCCGATGCGTGAGCATTAGGGGCGACGCATGAACATTAGGGGGCGACGGGTCATGAGGGCTCCTCCCTCCCTTGCGAGAGGGCCTCCCACGGTGGGCAGCACTCTGCCCGCCTGCCCTCTGGCTCTGCCACATAAAGTGAAGGTGGACCAAGGCTCTCTATCCAATTTCCCCTACTTCCGAAAAACATTACTCAGAGCTGCATCTGCAAGATCTATTTCTAACCTGATCTAAATGTCTACAACTATGGGAAATCATCTAGAAATCTTTTCTTAAATTTCATTATGTTAACACATATTAATTGTACAAATTTGCATAAATGGATGTACATGAGTCTTTTGACAGTCAAGAATGAAATGTTACGGTTTCTGTCTAGATATCCCCAATGAGGTTCCTCCAACCACAGACATGGCCTGGAAGGGTTTATCTCTTTCTCTGCCTCCTCCCTTGATCTCTCTCTACTTCTTAGCCACTACAGCATGTCACTGTTTCCCAGGCTGGCTTACAACTCGTGATCCTCATGCTGCCACCTCCCAAATAACTTAAGATTACAGATGTGTGGCACTGCATCCACTCTAAACTTCTTAATTAATACCATCTACTTTCCACTAGCAGCATGAGCTCACCAAAGGTAGCTATTTTCTGATTTGGTGAAAATTTTTGATAGAGAATAAAATTCAGTTGTGCATTTTCAAAAAAAACATTGTACAAATTAATGGGAATCACCCTGACATCACCATACACACGTACACGGCGTGTTAATCATGTCCGTTGTTCTTCTATCCTACCCTACCCCACTCACCTCCTTCCTAATCCCTAAGATCCCCCTTCTACTTTCAGATGGTCTTCTTTTCTTTTCTTTCTTTCTTTTTTGTGGTTCCCACATACAAGAAAAATCGGTGGTGCATATGATTCTGTGTCTGGCATATTGCACCTAACGTGACAGCCTCCAGCCCCATCCATCTTCCTGAAAAACAGCAGGACTTCGCTCTTCTTTATGGCTGAATAATATACCACAGCATAGTTTCTTTATCTGTTCATCTGTTGATGGACACCGAGGCTGACTCCACACCTTGGCTACTGCAAATAGTGCCACAATAAACATGGCTATGCAAGTATCTCTGTTGTACACTGACATTATTTCCTTTGGATACATACACTGGAGGGGGAGGACTGTATGGAGCATACGGTAGTTCTATTCTTGGGGTGGGGTGTGTGTGTGTGTGTGTGTGTGTGTGTATTTCTCATGCTGCAGATTGAACTTGGGGCTTCAAGCATTCTCGGTAAGCCCTTTACCTCTCAGCTACATCTCCAGCCCCTCCCTATTTTTAGTTTTTTGAGGAACACGATACTGTTTTCCGTAAGCTTTATTAATTCACATCCCTGCCAAGTGTCTAAGGGTTCCTTTCCACATCCTTGTCAACATTTGGGTTTTTTGAGCTTTTTATATATTCTGGATAATACTCGGTCAGATGAAAGCTACCTGGCCAAGATTTTCTCCCATCCTATATGCTGTCCCTGTCTCTTCACTGAATCAATTGTTCTCTTTGCTGTGCAGAAGCTTCCTAGTTTAATATAATCCCATTTGCCAATTCTTTTGTTTCCTGAGATTTTAGAGTCCTATCCAGAAAACTGTTTTCTAGACCAAAAACTTTACGCTTTCCCTGTTTTCTAGACTTTTAACTGAATACTGTCATATTATTAAAGAGAAAAACTCTAAAATAGAAAACAAAGAATCTAGTCAACAAATTCCCAAGTACCTGCAGTTAACATTTTCTGATTTAAAATCTACAAACTCAGAACTTCAAGGCTGAATTACTGGGTGGACCCCAGGGAGTAGGACCCCACTGCACACAGTGTTCGTGCTGTGTAGAGATGAGAAGATGCTTGCGTCCAGGACCGAGGGGCTCCTTGATAGGGCAGGACCGGGGTCCTTCCTGAGGTCTAATTATGCTTCCGCACAGAGACTGGCAAGCTACAGGTGACAGCGCAGATCCTGCTGGTTTTGTAAATAAAGTTCTGCTGGAACACAGCTGTGCTTTTGGGTTCACACACTGTCTAGGGCTGCTTTTATGCAACAACAGGCATGCTGAGGAGTGTGACAGACTCATGCGGCCCACAGAGCCGGAAAAAGTCTGCCAGCTTCTGCTCTAGATGGTTCTGATGCTCCCCACACCACAGGCACAGTGCCTTTCTCTGGCCAAGTGTCCCCAGGGCCTTTGCTCCTAACAAGTGGCCTGGCTTTCTCTGAGCTGCGGCTCTCTGCACCACACTGTCAGCTCACTCTCCTGCCAGCTGCTGTCAGCATCCAGCGCTGCACTGGTTCATTCTCAAGCTGTTCTCAAACTAACTCTGGAGCTCTGTTGTGTTTTCCCTAATTAAACTATAAGAAATGTGGCATAAGACAAACATCTTTCCCACTTAAGTAAGAATCTCCACCTCAAGCTATGCCTCTAAGAAATCCCACTTAAGATATCATATATACATCATGTTTCTCATATCAAAACAACAACAATTATCATCTCTGTGCCTCTTCTTAAATATCTACCGTTTCTTGGTGTTCTTCCTCCATGCCTTCATTCGAGTACCTGGATTCCTTCCTTCTCTACTCCACTAACACTGCTGAGGCTCACATCTAACTTCTCAGGAAAACTCACTGGGCCTATGAGCTACAGAACACTTCCTCCTCCTTCAGATGCCCTGACTCGGCTCCTGCATAACATTCTCTCCAGAGCACAGTCCTCCTCTCTGGCTACCACTTCTCTCTGCCTCACTGGAAGCCGTTCCTCTGCATACCCATCATGAATTGGTGTTCCTCAGGCTCCCTTTTTCTTTCAGCTCTGTAAGGTATCCATTCACTGAAGTGCCACTGAGGTCACCAATCTCTACTCCTAGCCAAGATCTCACTCCTGAGCTCCAAATCCTAGTATCTAACTCCTTTCTAGCTTTCACACTTCTGTGGCCCCAGGCACATCAAACTCAGCAAGTCTAAAGGGACTCACCATCCTACCTTAGCCTCTGAACCTGCTCTCTTTCCCAGCTTCTCAGCAAATGTTGCCACTGTCCCCTCAATTACCTGAACTAAAGTGTAGGATTCATCCTAGCTTCTTCCTTCTCCCTTATCCTATAACCAATCACCATGTTCAATCTTATTAAATGTTCAAACTCACCTCCTCCTTGCATTCCTCATACCCACTGTCCCCTTATCATATCCCATCAAGACTCATAATAAATACATTTCTGGTCAGTATCCACTGATTTTGTTCTTTTAAGTCCTCCACCCTACTGCCAGCATATTTTAATATGCAAATCTTATAGTCACCTGTCCTCAAAAGTCTTCAAGGGCTTGCTAATACCTGCATGTAACAGCTGAACTCTCCCACACAGTCAGACAATTCATGATGTCCCACCATCGCCACCTTTTCACTTTCTAGCTCAGCTGCAGGTCTTGCTACTTTAGATCCTTACCTTGCATTTTAAGCTCCAACATACTATATCGTTTTCTAAGTTGACTATGTTTTCTCAAGCCTCCATGCCTTTGTACATAATATTCCTGCCTTTATCTGTGGCATTGCCTAAATTCATAAGTATATGTCCTAAATCATTATTAGTTTCTGTAAAATATGGGATAGGATTAATGAATTTTTTGAAATAAAAAATGAGAATCTGAAAAATAGCAGTAGCAAGCAGCAATATCAAAATGCTACTATTAAAAACTCATTATGGGGCGGGGGATTTAGCTCAGTGGTTCCGCCACTTGCACTCTCAAGTGCAAGGTGCAGAGTTTGATTCCCCGGTACCAAAAAAAAACCTCATGATTCTTGGTAACTGTGGACCAGGGCACGTTAACGTCCATGGGTTCAGGCCACCAGAACTAAGTGACTGGAAATGCACCGCACCTTATGTGTTGGTGAGCTGTAGCCCAATCTGGCTCCTGGTTAGACTTGATCAACACCCTTTGGTGGATGGCATTCGAATCTAGTCCCATGAACTTAATCTGGGTACTGGCTGCCCAGTATCCTTAGTGCTGCCCAAGTTCTTTGACTTTTTTTATCTTCTAACTGCGTGTCATATGAAAGTTTCTGAACAACCATCAGGTATTTTCATTGAAACTGCAGTCACATATAATTCACTGTATTTAGATCTTCCTCCTATCTACCGCCCCATAACATGCTTCGTTCCAAGAAGGGTGCCACTGAGCTTCAAAACAAGAAAAGTATATCCTAGCCATAATGGCCAACAGGGAGCAGGACAGACGTCGTTGCTGTCAGGTGAAATGGAATACCCAGGAAGTCTTCTAGCTGCGTTGTTACAGGGCAGTTGTCCCTTGTTGGGCCACAGAAACTTTCCTACTTTGCATTACGTGGAGGGATTTAAACTCTAATTCTGGGGCCATGAAGTGGTCTTAGTAACCCTGGCTGCTTGAAGTTTTCACTGCTCCTCAGATGTTGGACAAATGTCTACAGGGATCATCTCTGAGCACTTTTAGAATGACCTTTTAAAATGAAAACTTGGTGTTCCATCCATATTTATGAAGTCTTTGTGGGGAGGGCTCACCCAGATTTTAAATTTGTGATAAAGGCAATTTTACGGAAATAAAAGTTTGCCATTCTCAAAAAAAAAAAAAAAAAAGCTTATGATTTGTAAATATTACTACACAAATGCTTTCTTTAAAACATAATGTGCATACCTTTCACTTACACAAACTGCACCATTGCACTATTAACTTAAAAAACAATAAATTTACTTTGTATTATACAACGTACTTTAAAGCAAGAATGACCTAACAGGGTAATCTTGAAGACCATCTAGATCCTTTTCAGGTACTTCTGAACTCTATTTTCACTAGTGAGCATTACCTTGTAGTAAGCGATGTAGAAGCTCTTGCCATTCACTGGCCTATGCTTTTCAGACAGCTAGTTAGGAAGACAACTTACAGTGAATCTAGTTAATCCAATGTGGGAGCCGTGAGGGCTGCTTACCAGCTACACCCTGTAACTCTGTTGGCAGACACTCAGAGAGCTGCATTTCTGGGCCCTCGTGCAGTTGGCAGAGCCAGGTAACACATCCCAGCCAATGAGGAGAAGTGACTCCTCCACCTCTGGACCAGGCATTGCAAGTGTGATCCTTCTTGGCTGCATCCTTCTGCCACAGAAAAGGGGATACTTCTGGCAGTAGCTGTTCCATCCAACCTGGCTCTGGGTCGATGGCAACGCAAAGCAAAGCTCCTAGATGACCTTGCTGGCCAGGAGCATAAGAAGACGCAAAGCAAGTCATCCCACAGCACAGCTCTGCCTACCACACATTGGTAGGCACACCTACCTACCACACATTGGTTCCACATCCAGACAACCCAAAGAAACACACACGGCAACGCCAACTTTTTACGTTAGTATTGTATGTCTCCTATGAGTAAATGTCATCAGAAGCAAACTCGAGAGCTAAGAATAATAAATTTGAGTTACTATGTGATCTCGGCCAAACTGCAGCTCTCAGTCATCACTTCTAAGGTGAATACTAGTAACATGTGACATTTCTTGAGCATTTATGTGTCTCTTCGCTGTATTTTATATATAAAATACCACCTTATCCATAAAATGGCTGTGTATTTCACCAAGCCATCTCCATAGAGTTAAGGAGGAATGAATTCATTTTCTAGCAAATCATCCTAAAATATTAATTGGGAGTTTCCCAGCACAAATAAGCTACTCCATCCTTCAATGATAAATTCATTATTTCAGACATTTCAATTTGAATTAGAGATCTGAAGGCATGTTTAAAACAGACAAGAACTTGAAGTATTTGATCCCAGAGCTGGCAATAAGAAAGCAGGAAAGGTGACTGTTAAAAATAGGCTTGTGTATATAGCAATCTTGGGAAAAGCTGATCACAGTAGTAGATATACCTCACCCACCATACCCTGGGTGGAGGCCTCAGAGACTTTGCCCTCCATCATTAAGTGCCTCCCACAGCAGGCCAAGAAACCAAACAGTTCTAAGAAATTCTAATTCCACTGGAATTGAGAACAATCCAAAATGATAGCGGTTATATAAGAGATTGGATTAAATATAATCTAGTATGATGGGTGCATATTTAAAGAAGAACTTGGAAGACCAAACTTTAAAACAACCAACTGAAGGAAAAGTTGGTAGTCAAAGGAAACAATTTACTGTACTAGACCAATTTCATGTGACCATAAGAAGGTTTGGAACGGACACTGAAAATTAGGGATTAAATGTGCACTTTGATGTTTTGTTTGTTTAATTTAGAACAAGAGTAGCACTCCTATCAGCACTTCCTTTATTCTTTCTGACTCAAGTTCTTTCTTTCTGTGCCAATCTCTTCCAAAATACTCATACATACTTCTGCTGTTCCCTTGCTACAATATTACTGTCTCTGCACAAAACTAAGTTACCACAGACATGTTAGAAACTATAGAGTAATTGTCCCTGTTTATCTACCCTCCTTAAATCAGGTACAGACTTTGCTGTGCTGTAAGTTAAGCAAAATAATCCCTTCTTGAGAGAAATCTAGACTTAGCTAAGATGCTGTTTGACTAATTTATTGCCACTCTCTCCTCTCAGTCCAAGGTAGGGGCTCAACAAATACGCATGAAATAAATGAAGAGGTCCCTAGAGTTATAGGTTTATGGCAGGTGTCCATATATCCAGTAGACTCAAGCCTGTCTTACTGTTATGGTTTAGATCAAGAACGACTGCCCAGACTCTGAGCCTTTGGAAGGTAACTGGATCATGGGGCACTATCGCTGCTTGTTGTTAGGAGGTACAGCATGATTACAGGTGGCTCAAAGTGGGCCTGGCCTGGAAGGGTCAATCTCTCTCCCTAGCTGCTCCCTTCGCTGCTGCTTCCTAGTCACCACAACGTGGGCAGCTTTCATCCACCATGCTGTTCCTACCTTGGATCCAACTGACCATGGACTGTATCCCTGAGCCACATTAAACCTCTCCTCCTTTAAGGTGCAGTGTCAGGTATTGTGTCTTAGCAATGAGGAAAATGACTAAAACCCTTACTATACCTTTTAATATTCAATCAAAAGAATATGCTAAACCCCAATGAGTAAGCTAGTCAGCTTCTGTTTCATGTTGTTTTACCTGATTGAGTCTTGTCTGGAACTTTTTTTCTGCTTTTTATTTTTGTTTATTTCTTTTTGTCTGTTTTGTGGAACTGGGAATTGAACCCAGGGAACACTTAACTACATGCCCAGGTTGGCCTCAGACTTACACTACTCCTGTCTTAGCCACTCAAGTAGCCAGGATTACAGGTATGCACCACTGTCCCCAGCCTGAGTCTAGTTTTAGCACATTCTTGTCAGCCTCCTTTACTTCCAGTCACTTCGGCTACATCAACTGCGCTGTTCACCCCAGTTCCCAATGGACCCTATAGGGTGGCTTAGCTTTTAAGCTTTTAACCCACCTCTCAAGCCAAATACCACTGAATCCTGGGCATTCAGGGGCCACAAAAAACCCCTAACTCTGGCCAAGGTTCATCTTCTGCTTCGGTTCTTGCTCCTCATAGTGCTCCAGCCAATTCTCTAGCTTGGAGATCAAATGCTATTGCTGACTAACAGGGCAGTGGCTGCCTCTACTGCTGTTTTCAGTAAGCACTCCATTCTTTTTAGTAAGCTTCCTCCATCACTGGATCCCCATAGGGACCCACTTCCTCCTACACGACAACTGCCTCCCTACCTGAGGAATATCTGGGCCACATCAATTTGAGATCCGCTGTCACTGAGCTGAGATGGCATCTGGACCTGTAACCCTTTTGACTCAGCCTCTGACCCTCTGCCTAGGGCAGTTGTCTGGTAAGATTCTGGCTCATTCCCAACACCTGCCTCCATAAATCCTGAGATGCTACCAGACCTCTCTAGGCCTAAGATATAAAATTCTAAGTCACTTTTTCAAAGTTGTTAATTTTCTGAGGCTAACATTAGGCCTTTGATCATTTCAACTGATATAGTCATCTTCTTTACCAATGATGGCAACTTAAGATATTATCTAATCCCAAAACATGTAATTCAGAACATAATTTTCTAAATTACACTAACTTTTATGATATTCACCTACAGATAAAACAACTCTCCCTTTGCGGGAGACTGCCCCATTGATTACGCCCAAAGCGGGCTGTAAGCAGCGCAAGCTGTAGAGTTAACCCCACAGGTGGCTTGTTTATAGACATGAGTCCAGTCAAAGCCTACAGGCCGAGGTCAGAGTAACTTGCACCCAAATTCTGTTCCTGTCGGGAGAATTTCTACATAAATTTTAGGGGAAAATTATGTCATAATTAAAGTATGACTATAGCTGTCTAAGGCCCAGTGTTGCCTTGCCCATGAGGTGGCTATGGCATGCAGAAACATGACTCTGCTTTGCTTCTGGTCACAGCTGAGCCCTCAGTGGTCTGCGATGCTGTGGCACCCATCAGCTGAAGACTTTCTGGTTCCTTGAGAAGCCAGTAGTGCTACAGGAGAGAAAGGTTTCACCTGGAGTGGGAGGAGCTCCTTATCAGCTCAGCTGATATGTGTCCATATTAAAGGAAAGAAAGCGATCAGATAAACTTCTTAAAGCTCACAGAGCAGTACTCCAGGAGCCTCTCTGTATAAGGAGGCCAAAGACCTTGGTCTCCCCAGAGGGCAGGATCTTGAGAACAGGTAGGAAGCTCTACTCCCTCCCATGTCTGGGAGACACAGCAGTGGGGCTGCAGTGGTCAGCTAATAGCACGCAGGAAGAGGAAGCCTTGATCCATAAGTTCCTCCTGAAACCTGCCATTTTCATAATCCCCTCTCACCAACTCATTCTCAGTGCAAATCTTGTTCATCTTGAAATAAAACAAAACCTCTCTCCTTCTTTGTTCTCATCCTTCCAACCTTAGTTCAAAGGTGACCTCCTGTTTGTACCATTCCCAGTTCTCTTGAAGAGATGGGGAGATTGGTGCTCACACAACAATGTGTTTCCGTTTCTGCAAACCACACTGTGGGAGTAAAGCCTAGGACCCGTTCTGTTTGCATCTCCAGGATCTAGCATAGGGAAGGAGGACTGGAAGATAATAAGCCACTAGGTACCACTGCTCCAGGAAGAATCAGGACCAACGCTGCCTAACCATGGGGGACAAGGCCATCCTTTGAAAACCTCAGGAAAACAGCATTAAGGTAAAAGTCAAGAGATCTGGATTCCAACCTCAGTTCTGTCAAAAACTCTGGGTCTTCAAACAAGTCGTTCATTCTCACAGTACCTTAGTTTCCCAATTGGCAAAGAAACTATCATTTGCCCCTCAACTATCTTTCATTAGATGTCTATAATATATAAACATGTACATACACATATATACTAAAAATGTGGAAGAATTCTGAAATTGTTACATAAGAGCAAATTCTTTCTTATTATTGTCTCACAGCTTGATACTTTTATAGCTATCTATTTTGCCAAAAAACATGCTGTGAAAGAAATTGACTATTTACCACAATAACTAAAGGAACTGTTGTTTTTCCTAAAACCCCAAAGGCTGGGTAGTTTACATACCCAAGAGGGGTGAGCACAACAAGCATAAAGAAGCAAAGATGAATCCAATTAATTCGCATTTGCTCACACCATTGACTACAGATCCCTCTGATAACAACAGGCTTTTGTCCTAACAAACCTGTGAGACAATTGGCCAGTATGCTTTGGGATGTTTATATTCTAAGGCAGGGATTCTTGATGACAGTTTGAATATCCTCTTCTATTCTGTTTGACCCTACGGCCAACAACTATCACAGGTGGGCGACAGCCAAAGGAGCTCCCCTCTTCCAAACAGGGAGCTGTGAAACACTCTAAGGGGGCCTGAGTGACAGACCTAATGGGCTGCCTTTAATACAAACCACTGTGAGGACGGGCAGAAGCTCCACAGACAGGGAATGATGGCTCCCAATCTTCTGAAAGTGATGCAATGCATGCGCACACCAAGGCAGCCCCTTAGCATCTTTTCCTCCACACCCCACTCCAGCCAGCAACTGGGGAGGGAGCTCCTCACCAGCACTGGCCTTTCTCTGTGTTCACGTCAATCCCTTTGCATCAGGGTGTCAGCAATGAAGAGAGGGCATGAGACCCAGCCTGTGGGAGGGGCTTTGTGGCCCAGCCACAACTTTTTGAGGTACAGAGGACCCTTGACTTACGAAATCAATTCGTTTCCAAAGGCTGGTTGTAATTCAAGTTGGTCAACTGAAGACTCAGGCTCCTCTACCCAGCCCTCAAAGTCTCCCCTGTACACAGGCAGATTTCAGTGTCCTTAGAGAGACACTGGCCCAGGATGTCTCAATTAACCCCACACAGGAAAGGATGTTATGTTCCTTCCAGAATTCTTTAAGGGTTAAATCTGTATCTCAGACCATCTGGAAGTGAAAGTGGCTGGCATTTGGGTCGTAACTCAAGACTCTGGTTGTGAGTTAAAACTAAAATTCCTGGGATGAGGATTTAGCTCAGTGGCACAGTGCGTGCCTGGCAAGTACAAGGTCCTGAGTTCAATACCCAGTCCAAAAAAAAATTCCAGTCTTAACCCAAGTTGTTCATATGTCAAGCTGGTCATAACCTGAGGGTCCATTGTACATATTTCTCAGCTAGCTTCCTGCCAAGCGATCCTCAGCCCCAGGGACCAGTAGGCCCCAGATTCCTAGCTACTTCTTTTGTTTCCCTCTTGCCCCACAAAGAAGGCCTGTTGCCCAAAGTATGGCTCCCAAACCAGCAGGAGTCAGTATTGCATGGCTACTTGCTAGAAATGCGCGATTTGGAGCACTACTAAATAAGAGTCTGTATTTTATCCGTCCCCAGGTGAATCATCTGCAAGTTAAAGACAAGCCAGGCCTACGGACCGGCATCCTCACACACATCTTCCTCGAAGACGGCAAACCGTGGCTCCGCACTTTGTACACCTCCCCCCTGAGAACCATCTCCTCTCCAGGCTCCTGAACACTAAGCAGCAGCCCACTCAGCCCCTCTAGTTTCCTTGCCCACCTGTCCAGAAACCACAGGCCCACACCCTCCCACCCAGGACAGAGACTGCCAGGCCTGACAAGACGCCTGGCCACCAGCCCACTGGAGGCAGCCTCGGAGGCTGGGGGCTCCCACTGACTACAAGCTGTTGGTTGGCCCTTCCAAGTCAGAGCTGTTCAACACAGAGCTCCAATACCACACCTGAGGCCAGCACCCCACACCCAAGATTCAGGGACCCCAACTATTTTCCTGTTGCTTTGAAAGACACCTCAATCTGGCCCTTGGAGGAAGACACTGACTGCACCAGCCCAGAGGCCCTCTGCGTGTCAAGGAGCTGGCTGCTGACAGGAAGGGAGCTTCTCCACCACAGAAGAAGGCAGAAAATCCCTGCCTCGGCCCTCTTGGGATAAGCTCCTCCTCCTGTTTCTGGGACAGACTGTGCTGAGCATACCCCCTCCTGCCTAAGGCCTGAAGGCCAGGTGCCTCCCTGCCGTAAACCTCCTCTTGCCAGCCGAACAACACAGGTCTCAAAGAGCAAGCAAGGGACATCAAAAAGCCCTCTGGATTCAAGCAGGTCACTATGAGAGCCCAAGCTTGCTGGACTTCTGCCTCCTACGTGCTCCAATTTCATCCACCTTTTCCAGGGCCTAGTGCTGCTGGAAGCTGCCATCAGGGCCCATGCCCCCACAGCATGGGGCACACGGCTCTCTGCACCTGGCCTTCTCCCCACACAGATGCTGGTGACCCAAATGTATATCTCTAGCTTCCATCTCGCCTTAGAACTGTGGGCTCGCTAGTGCAAATGCCTTCATTTCTTCAGTTTCCAGTAATTTCTTTACAGTGTTATTAAGGTAAAGCTAACATACCCTAAGATATAAATAGTTAACATATACAGAAATGGTAAGTCTTGATATCCAGACACAAGTCTGAAACAGCGAGCACATTCATTGCTCACAAACGTTTCCTGGGGCCCCGTGGGATCTGTCTCTCCTGCTCACACCCAGGCAACCACTGATCTGCTGTTTGGTACTGCTAATTAGTTTGCATTTCTGCAGTTTTATATAAATGGAATTATACCAAGAGTATTCTTTTTTCCTGGCTTCTTTTTACCCACCCATAGTATTTTAAGAGTTACTCACATTGTAACATGTGTGAATCATTCATTTTTTTTTAAACTGCTGAGTTGTATCCCACTGAATGGATACACCAAAATTGGTTTATAAATTCACATGCTGATGTAGATTTGAATTACTTCCACTCTGGGGCTATTACAAATAAAGCTAACATGAACATTCCTGTATAAGACTTTGTGTGTGTAATCCCAGGACTCAGGAGGCTGAGATAGGAGGATCACAAGCTCAAGGCCAGCCTGGGCAACTCAGCAAGATCTTGTCTCAAAAAATTTTTAAAAATTAAACCAAGAGGGGCCGGGGATTTAGCTCAGTGGTTCTGCTGCCTGCCTCGCAAGAGCAAGGTCCCAAGTTCAATCCCGGATACCAAAAAAAAGAAAAAGTAAAACAAGAGTTGGGGATGCAGCTCAGGACAGCATTTGCCTAGTATGCATGAAACACTGGATCCAATCCCCAGTACCATACCAAAAAAAGGCTTTATACAAACAAATGCTTTCATTTTACTAAGGTAAATACCCAAGAATAGAATAGGGAAGCCACATGTTCGGTGTATGCCTAATGTTTTAAGAAACTGCCAAACTGTTTTCCAAATGACTGTACCATTTTTTCTACCAGTACAGTATCCTTCTCCCACTGAGTTACCTTAGCACCTTTGTAGCAAATCAATTAATCATAGTGCCTTGGCCTATTTCTGGATTCTCTACTCTGTTCCACTGATCTGTGTGGATCTACTTTAGTGCTAACACCACACAGTCCTGATTACACGAGATTTAACCTTAAGTCTTGAAATCGAGCACTGCTACATCTTCCAAGTTTGTTCTTCGTTTTAGCTCTTCTAGATTCTTTACATGAGCATATAAATCTTAACATCAGTTAAGTCAAGCATGGTGGTGCAAGCCTGTAATCCCAGCACTCTGGGAAGCTGAGGCAGGAAGCTCACAAGTTCAAGCCCAGCCTGGACAACTCAATGACTTGGCAAGACCCTGTCTTGGTAAAAATTTTTAAAAGGCCTAGGGATGCAGTTCAGTGAGCATGTTAATTTCTAATAAGTAAACTGCTGGGGCGGGGGGTGCACTAAATCTACAGATCAATTTAAGTAGAACTGGCATCTTAACAATATTGACTCTTTTCATTGATGAATATATTTCTCATCATTTACTGAATTCTTATTTAACATCTCGGAAATGTTTTATAGATTAAGTGTACATGTCTTACATATTTTTGTCGTTTATTCCTATTTTTTTTTTTTGGTACCGGGGCTGGAACTTGGGTCCTCACGCTTGTGCAGCAGGCAGCGAAACCACTGAGCTAAATCTGCAGCCCAAGTATTTTATATTTTTGATCCTGTTATAAATGGTACTTTAAAATTTTTTAAATTTCCACTTCATTGCTAGTATAAAGTACAAATAATGTTTGTAATATCAGCCTTATGTCCTGCTAATCACTTATTAGTTCTAGCAGCTTTTTCACTCTTTGTTTCTTTATGTTTCTTTGGAGTTTCTACTAGGCAATTAAATAGTCTGAAAATTAAAAGCTTTAATTCCTTCTTTCCAATCTGGATGCTTTTTTTTTCCTATTGCCTTTATTATACTGGCTAGAATCTCCAGTACAACGTTAAATAAAAAGTATAAGGAAGGGGATAAAAGACAAAAAGGGACATTTTTACCTCATTCTAAATATTAGAGGGGTGAGGTCTTTCACCATTACGGGTGATGCTGGCTCTAAGCATCTCCTACATATTCTCTATCAAGTTGAGGTCTGATCTCTGGCCCTAGCTTGCTTACGAGAGTTTTTGTCTTGAATTGTTGTGGAACATATTTTCTGCATCTACTGAAATGATAACATTTGACTGAAATGTAAATTTAGTCCATTAAGATGATGCATTACAAGAACTGATTTCCAAATATTAACCCAACACCGTATTCCTGGGTAAGCACACCTGCTCATGTTAAATTATCCTTTTTATATGTTGCTGGATTCTATTTGCTAATATTTGTTTTTGAACTGTTGGTATTGCAGCAATGCTAGCCTCATAGAATGAGTTAAAAATGTTTCCATCTCGCACATTCTCCTAAGGTGGTGTTTGTGAGAAACCAGGATTTTGTCTTCCTTAAATATTTAGAATTCACCAGTAAGAGAAGTCACATAGGCTTCCATATTTTCTCATTAACAGATCTAAAAAGAAAACAAAATTACAAGGAGGCAAAACTAGTAACTTACAATAAAGCATCCTATTCCTCACTATTCTCCGTTTCAATTAATGACATCTTACCATTTTGCATAAACCCAAATCTTTTAACTGCTGGCCCCAATTCCACATTTTTACTCACCCAACTAATGAAATTCATCTTCAATTCCTATTGCTTCTCTTTTCAAAATACATCCCTATTTCTCTCCATCTTCCTAACTGGCTGTCCCAGTGTGCAACTGTCTCCGCTGAGACCATTCTCCAAACAGCAGCCGGGGTTATATTTGGCTCAATAAAATCATTTCCCTCCCTGGCTCAAAATTCTCATCTGCTTTAGCTTCCTCTACCTGTAGATATTAAGTATAAAACAGAAAAGCAACAAGCTGTGTCTGTGAAGCCTGAAGGTACTGGTGGTGGAAATGCTACCTATTTCCTCACAGCACTTACCTAGTTTCAGGGACCTAGGAATCCATTAAAATTAGGCATCTCAGGAAGAAACACAACTTTGTTGCATTGAGTTCCAAATAAGGTACTGCCTTTTGTCCAGGAAGCGAAGTCCCACAGCAGAAGCTAGAAGGGCAAATCCCAAAGCTGTCCTAGACCTCAACGACAACAAACACCTTCACCCGCAACCTAGCCCCAAGACTTGATCAGTTACCCACCTCATCTTCTTAGGCTTCCTGCCCAAAGCTAAAGCAATCCTGACAATACCAGGAAAGGCTACCCTTCCTTGCCTTATCAACAAAGTGGGTAGGGCCCAAGGGCAAGTAGTGCAACACATTTACTTATTTCTGTCCGTTTACTTTAACTATCTCCTGCCTGAAGCCAAGGGCAGGAAGGATACCAGGCAACTCGGCCTTGCTCTGCCAAGCACCCTCTTCCTTTATGCATCCACTTCCGCCAGTGCTCTGCCAAATGCTGTCCCTTCCTACTTCTTACCAGCCACCAAGTCATTGTGAACCTGCTGTGGGCTGCTCTAGAGCCACTGCCATGACCTGGGCCCCTGTCCCCTCCAAAACTCATGCTGGAACTTAATCCCAAAGGTCATCTGTTAATGGTATTTGCAAGTGGGGCTCTTGGGAGTCAATCAGGATTAGATAAAGTAATGAAGATGAAGCCCCCATGATTGCATTAGTGGCTTTATAAAAAGAAGAGAGACCTGGGGTGGTGGCATATACCTGTAATCCCAGGACTCTGGAGGCTGAGGCAGGAGGATCACAAATTTGAGCACAGCCTGGGCAACTCAGCAACTTATCAAGACCCTGTCTCAAAATAAAATTAACAAAGGGCTGGGGATGTAGCTCAGTGCAAAGGTCCTGGGTTCAATCCCCAGACTACCAAAAAAAAAAAAAAAAAGACTGGAATAAGAAAGTTTGCTCTATCTCACCATGTGATCCCTGAGCCACCTTGGGACTCTGCTGCATCCCTACCAGCAAGAACCCTCACTAGATGCAGCCCCTCAACACTGGACGGCTCAGCCTCCAGAACTGTAGGGAATAAACTTCTTTTCTTCATAAATGACCCTGTCTGTGGTATTCAGTTATAGCAACAGAAAGCAGACTAAGACACTCACCCAACTTACTAACCACTCTTCTCTCTTCTCCGTTCTAACATTCTCAGTCCTTAAATCAAAGGGGAAGCCCCTATCTTTCTTGCCTTTTCTTCAGGTCTTGTCCATTAAAATGCTACCTCTTCACCCCTGAATGACCTCTAGGAATGCTTCCTTTGATTCCACCTGGCTCGAATCTGCTCCTCTGGACAACACTGTGATGCTAAGAGATGCTTTTCATAAACAGGAAGTGGTCTAAGTCAACCTATGCTCACAGAACCTGGAGCCAAACCTTAGCTGTGCCTTCCAGGAACCCAGGGAGGGGGTGACACCCACAGCTGGTAGGGGTGGGAGAGAGGATGTGGGGCTCCATTGGGAAAATTCACTCTCATATCAAACCCTGTACTTCACAGCACTGATTAGAATTGTAACTAAATTTGTCTCAGTGTGATTATTATGTTTCACCCTCACTGTACTCTCCACTAGACTGTCAGCTCCAAGAGACAACAATTGAGTCTATCCAATTGTTACTAAAATCCCTGCTTTCTATGAGTACCAGGCACACAGTGTAATCAATTACTTTAGCCCTAGAAGATAAAAAAGAATTTAATGCACTCCTGAACAAAGTTCTGAGACAAAACGGTATTCCTCACATTCCATCTTTTCTGGAAAAGCTAATGATAAGACTGAACATTTCTTTTTTTTTTTCTTTTTTTGGTACCAGGGATCGAACTCGGGTCCTTGAGCTTGAGCAGCAGGCGGTGAAACCACTGAGCTAAATCCTCGACAGAATGAACATTTCTTGAGGGCCACCATTTTAAGATTTTAGGCCCTACTCCATGTTTTTGGGTTTTTTTTGTTTGTTTGTTTGTTTTTTGTGGTACTGGGGATGGAACTTGGGACCTTGCGCTTTTGAGGTAGGCAGCTGAACCACTGAGCTAAATCCCTGGCCCTACTGTATGATTTTTACAAGTAATTTCATTGACTGCTCTTGACAAACTTATAAAGTAGGTACTAAAATTACCCCCACTTTACAAATGAGGCCTCTGAGGCAGAGAGGTTGTACAATCACCAAAGGTCACACAGATGAATGCCAGAGATGAGATCCAAACCCACAAGGCCTTGCCCCACAGCTGACACTACGAGTCACTGCTCTGTACCGTCCCTCACTGAAGACACCAAACTCCTGTGGACCAAAGAACTGAGCCAAACAGAACAAATAAAGTAAAGACAAATTCACACTCAGATGTGCAAGCCACCAGTTCCACGTCCCATTCAAAGACACTAAATATTCCAGCGTCAGACCTTTATTGTTACTTAAAACAATAGTCAAAACTAAAACCATAAGACAAAATTTTTTTTAATTTAAAAAACTAACACCAGGGACTGGGGATTTAGCTCAGTGGTTCTACTGCCTGACTCGCAAGCACAAGGACCCGACTTCGATCCCTGGTACCAAAAAAAACACAAAAACTAAAACCAGGGCTGGGGACTTAGCTCAGTGGTTCCAGCACCTGCATCACAAGTGCAAGGTCCCAAGTTCAATCCTCGGTACTCAAAAAAAAAACTAAAACCATATCTTCCTTTTCAATTGACACAGATTGAAACTGAAACCCAGAATATCCTCATATTTAAAAACATTTTCTTGTGCCACTAAATCTCATTTTATAAAAATTCAGACTATTTTTATCTGCCAAGGGAAGCCCAGTCACCAAACTAGGCCCAATGGCACTTGAGGTGTACTGCTGTGGTTTTCTAGTATAGACAGCAGAAGTGTGTGGAGAAAGCCACCATCCCCATGGCTTCATTTCTCCACAGTTTGAAGTACAGGGCTTAGGGAAATAACATGCATCAAGTCTGACTGGGCTCTACTCAAAAGAAACCCAGAAACCAATGCAAGGCATGTGACAGGGTAGACAGACGGGACAGGAAGCGAGAACCACTCAAATTGTCGATCAGATGTCTGCCCAGCAGACTGCCTCTCAGCAGCCTCTTTGGAAGCAACCCCCAATTTTCACCATGGTGCCACAGGGGCCGGAGACTCCCCCATTTATGCTGCCTAGTTAGTACACCATAGAATACAAAAGGCCCTAAGAAGAATATAATTAGAAAAGGAAAATTTAACTCACCTTCCACTGCTCCTCAGGAAGTAGTTTTACCACCACCAGATCCCCATTTAAGGCTCTATTACGAGCAACAACCCCGTCAATAAAAATGTCTCGATCACCATCCTACGTTGGAGAGAGAAATAAAGGCATAGTCAGCTTTCCAAGGCCTGGAACCAAAACTTAGTTGGTTGAAAATTTTCGCACTCTGCAATCTGTCTACTGCCTTACCAAGAATATTAGTACACAGCCACATACATATCCAAAGGAACTGAATCTCTTGGGAACAAAAAGAAATGGTAATGAGCACCCACGAGCAGACTAGTAGAACGTGGGAACTCACCAAATACACAACGGATCTGCTAGAGTCAGGGCTAAAGCAAAATACTGTCATAACTGAAATGGGAAAGGACTTAGATATTCTTAGGTTATCCTTTTTGCTTTTAAGTAAAAGAAAGCATGCTGATACCATTTTTATACTGCATGGAATTTTTTGGAAAGTATCAAGGAAGGGTAAAAATAGAAGATAGGCAAGACAACAAAAAACAAGCAATATATGTCCCAGTAATCCCCCAGGTAAAGTAACAGAAGGCAGGATTTGGGTTCTCTCAGAGGAAACTAGCAAAGGCATTCTGCCCATCAGGAAAGTGGTAAAGGAAACAAATTGTGGTTATTTCTATGGAGAGGAGGAGAAGGCAAAGAGAGAAGGATGGAGAAATAATACAAGATTCAGTTAATGTTCTCACATCCCACCTCTCTGACGGAGGAGCAAGGTGAGCACCAAGTGCAGCCCCTTCTGCCTCTTTCTCACATTTAGAAACAACCTGCTCTGAGCAGGGGGCCAACCACAGAAGCAGCACCTCTCCCCCAACAGGCGAGGTCTCCTGATAAGCTGAAGTGCTCTGCCAAAGCCAAAAGAGAAGCCACCTTTAGGGCTTGGGTCCCAGGAGAAAATGAAACAGTTTCAAAAAGCTTCATCATCACACATAAACTCTTATCACTATTTTCTTCCAGAAGGTCAGACTACAGGCATCTTTTCAGAAGGCAGAAGTCCAATGTTAGTCTTTTTATGGGAAGTGACAGCAAAAGGGTCCAGAAAGTTTTCCAACAGAGACCCTCAATAGGGAGATTTAACACTCAAAGGACTGAAAGTGATTACTAGGAAATTCTAGAGTTAAAACTGGCACTCCAGGGCCGGGGATTTAGATCAGTGGTTCTGTCACCTGCCTCGCAAGCGCAAGGACCCAAGTTCAATTCCCGGTACCAAAAAAAAACACAAAAACTGGCACTCCAAAGTTACCAACTGCAGGTGGGTGCAGACTTTCAGCATTTTTCATAGTTTACAGTTATAAATAGTTAGTGATCTTTTAGAACAACTTTTTGTTCAGTCTCATATCTAGCTACAGGTTGGCAGCTGTAGCTGGCAACTCCCCTTGGACCTGAGGAACAGCTACCATGTTTGACACAGAATCACTGCAGCGGACCTCCAGATGAGCTTCCCAGAGAAGTAGGAGAGGAGCAAACAGTGACCAGCTGAGTGTGGGCCGCCACCACCAACAGCCACCTTCTGCCCTGTGGCCTGCTCTGGACTGGAGAGAACTGTGTGAGGTCAATCTAACCCAACCTCGTGTGTCAAGCGTGGACAACGAAATCCTCTTCACAAGCAGCTACTGCATGGCTTGGTTCTCAGAGGTTCAAGTGTTAGGATGACGGCCTCGTCACCTTCCTCTCCTAAGAAACCAAGGAAAGGGGGCCAGGGATTTGGCTCAGTGGTTCTGCCGCCTGCCTCGAAAGCGCAAGGTCCCGAGTTCAATCCCCGGTACCAAAACAAAAGAAATCAAGGAAACCCGGGCTGAGCTGAACCTCAGCCACCACTCAGACCTCTAGGTATTCCATCACCACAGCTCTTCTGGATTCATTCAGAAGCCTATCCATTTTGCCAAATCTCTTATTTTCAAGATACTAAACTTGGGGACTGCTCAATATTTAAGTTTAAATCATCCCTCTAAAGTAGGAGTGGAAGGGAGGAGGAAGAGGAGGAAGGGGGAAGGGAAGGGGAGGGAACATCCACAGGGGAAATACAAAGGGATCTGGGGGTGATCTAAATAGTGAGAAGGAGGGTGCGTGAGGACAAGCTAAGTATTCCACGACGGCCGAGCATCCTCCAGCGAGGCAATAGCTCCGTTCGCACGAGAAATAAAGACACGACAAGATGCACAGGAAAATTACAAAGCTTCTTAGACCAAAAAATTGGAATAGAGACTGCGCTGAAAAAAATAAAATAAAAATAAAACAAAATAAAATCCCCCTGCTCTGTAAGTAACCCTAATAAACTCATGTACTGGCAAAAATAAAATAAAATAAACAGGCTTTTCCATCTGGTCCATTTCTTCTTTTTATCCCTTTCTCAAACAGGATAAAAAGGCATCTTAATAATGTAATTTTATCTTGGCTGTCTTCAAAGTCATACAGTTTTATTCTCACACTGTATTTTACCTTTTTTTGTTTGTCTTAAGAAAATACAAATCAGTTTTCTACCCATAAAAATTGAACCTAAGTCAACTTCCCTCCAAATTATTATTTTATTTTATAGATAGATAGATATTGATATATATTGTGCAAATTATTATTTTATACCTCATGATCAATTCACTATTTTTAGCCTACTGCCTTAGGAATAAACCTAAATAATTTAATAAAATCTTTTTTTCCCCTCTCTACACACCTTGGAATTTTGAAGTGTGAGAAACATTAACCAATATTTAATCTATCTCTTCATTCTGCAAATAAATCTTTTTATTTCCTACTGTCATAGCAGAGGCCACATCTTCTTTAATATCAATTTCTGTCTTTATTCTCCCTGCTTAATCAAAGTGCAGGTAACATTCAGGCCCTTGTTCTGACATCCTCCCACCTAGACTACCTATGAGCATTTTTCCAGTCCACACAAGTTCATATTTGACATGGACATCAGCTACATCTACTCAGCCACTGATGGTTGTGGGTTCTATCTGCATATGATTTACTCCCTCTGTTATTTTTCTCTTCAATTGCTTTCTATAATGCCTCTGGAAACTGAAAATGATCAAAAGAAGAATGCAGGATTGTTCCAGTGTCCAAAACCAGAGTATTGATAATCACTTGCAATTGTGCCTCGACAGAAACTTTTATAGCCTTTTTTTTTTTTTTCAGTACCAGGGATGGAACTTGGAACCTTGTGCTTATGAGGCAGGCAGCAGCACCACTGAGCTAAATCTCCGGCCCTTTTACAGCCTAGTCTTTTTTTTTCTATTTTTTTGGAACCAGGGATCAAACTCAAGACCTTGCGCTTGTGAGGCAGGCAGCGGCACCACTAAACTAAATCCCCGGCCATTACAGCCTATTCTTAATGACCTAGATGAGTTATTTAGTAGGGTAGAGATAATATCACTACTCCACTAGGGACAAGATAAAAGGCTAAAAGACCCATAGAAATAAGCCAGTCCTCACATCACAACTGTCTAAAAATTTCTAAATAAGATATGCCTGGGGCCAGGGATTTAGCTCAGTGGTTCCGCCACCTGCCTCACAAGCGCAAGGTCCAGAGTTCGAACCCCGGTACCAAAAAAAAACCAAAAAAAACGACATGCCTGGAATACAATTTAGAGTAGAAGAACAACTGTGAGCTTCTGAAGTATCACTAACTTTTGCTTTTGCTTCCCAGCTTTCCTTTAACAAGTCAGATTAAACCTTGGAGATACATCACTTGCAAAGTAGAGTACATTCATTTAACTTGCAGGAACCTAACCCAGCCCCACACCCTTCTCTATCAGGCAAGGAATTCTCAGATCCAAACTCCCATTCTCTCCTGGAGTAATCAGCCCCAAGCCTACTGGCAGCACCTAAAGGACTGGTGTTTCTAAGGGGTATGGGGAGAATTTAGACACATGCGCAAGATGCCCACGTATGTGCATGCCAGAGCCTTCATTCATAGCAAGGGAGCCTCAAGAGGACAGGGAGCAAGGCTTTCAGAGGGAAAAGGCCAGGCCAGAGGCATCCTCTCCACGTCTCAGCATGGTACACAAGGAATCTGAAAATTCTACATGTCAACAACACAGGTCCACAGAGGCATACTTGGCAAGGGATACACTTTGTTATAAGTATTTTTTACTTTGCAGTTTGTTAGTGCAATTTGTAACTTTTCAATATTTGATGTAAGGTATGTGTGCCTCCTTCTATACTCCTGTCCTAGGTGCTGACCTAATTGGGACTTAACTTCAGAAACGTCAAGACTGTGCACCTAGGGAAGAGAGAAGGCTAGCAGTACAGTTTTAAATGCTGTTGGCCCCCCTGTCACACAAATCAGTGAGCATAAACTTCAATGTACAAAAAAGGTGAGGTTTGAAATCTGCTCACTTCACAGCTGACTCTTGGGACAGACTCCTTACTGTACTGAGTGTAACTCAAAATCCATGTTTTTCACACACAAAGTCTCCTAATATATCAAGCCCCTCCAACTGGTGAAAGCCTTTCTAACATGGAGAAAACAGTGGTGGCGCGGGACTTCTGAGAGATGGCTTCTCTATCTCCAACACATGCCTTCCTAAGACACGCTCATGGGTAGTTTTATAATTCCACTGCATGATCTTCACCTCTTTCTTGAGCAAACTGAAGTCTAATACCCTCATAAACTGCACTTCCCTGTATGACAGAATTGCTCCTGCAGCTAAGTCACCACCTCAGAGCTGACCCTCAATTCCACAACTCAAGTTATGGCGTGAGGACATATACTATGTTCTGTCATGGGAACACAGTGTGACTCAGAGAGAATAACGTGTCATGTTGGTGGTGCTTTCTTTTTTCTTGTTTTTTTGGGTTGTTTTTTTTTTGCGGGGGGCGGGGGGATTGGTGGTGCTTTCCATATAATCCAATGAGTAAGACCTGAACTTGGATGCAAAGGAGACTCCTTGGCTTCTGGAAGGCAAGGGGAAAAGGCACTAAGAAGAGAACAAGAATGGGTCTTAAAGTTGTTATAATAACAACAACAATAGTATCACCTATGAAATAGAAGATTGGACTTAACACTCGCATCAAACTTGTCATTTCACATATGAAACACACTAATGAATGAGATATTCCATTTACTCATGTGTAAGCAGAAGTTCACCCCTACAGTCTCTACCTCTATGAAAACTCTGTAATTCTATAGTTGTCCTTACAGCATCTTGGACAAGTTAAGCCAGAAACTGAAAAACATTGCTCTTCCAGCTTCCCACAGTCAAGCCTACCCAAAGACCTGCTGCTAACTACATGTCAGTGTGAACTTGCTCTAACTGGAGAAGGCCTCTTAAAATGGGTCATAAGTGTAAGAAAGAGGCCATAGCCACCTACCAGCCCATCACCCGCATGAAAGTGAAGTGAGAAACTTCAACCAAAAAAAAGTATCACGCATTATTTTTGGACAAATGTTCAAATTAGATCATGCAGTAGATCGAAAGTAGATAGCATACTGGTCTAGGAAAGATTAACTTAAATCAGTGGAAAAAACCATAAATCCTTTTAAGCTATAAACCAAGGGTGTCCAATTACACAAGCTGGCGGGTAGTCTGCCTGGGTCCAGCCGGCACTCTCATCTGCTGTGAGATTTTAATACTGGCAGAAAGGGTGGTGAACCAAAGGCAAATTTTGTTTATTTAAATCTGAAACAAATCTTTGCCCATCCTCAATTTTGTTTTACTACTCTATTTTTCAATCAGGATATATGATTTCAGTTTCAGAGCACATCTAAAAAATCCAATGTGACATTAAGTTTATTATAAAGTTATTGAACTTACCGGGGAAGGGATGAAGGCTTCATGAAACTTCTTTGGATTAATTCTTAGTACACCCTTTAAAACAAAAAATAAAATCTCTGAGAATCTAACTAGCTGTATATTTACGATTTTTCCATATGCATGTTACTCTCCAATAAAAAGTTATTTAGACAATTTGATGTAGAAAATAAGTTAGACATATGAGAAATATTCATTAAATGCTTTATTGTGCGTGTAACACCAGGTTCCACTGAAACTCAACACTGGGACAGGCACCTTGGTGTGAACACACCAGGGTGAGAAGCAACAGGGCGAGTACAGAGTGGGAAAGTGACAACTATATGCTGGTCTTCACATTTAAACCCTCGCTTTAAGAACGGGTTACCTGGGCATTCGGTCTCACTACATAATAATCTTTTCTAGTCTCCCAGTCCCAAGATCTTTGCAAAATTGCTTATTTCTGTGGCAATTTTCAGTGATACACATTGATTTCCAACCTGCAACTTAAGGAATTGGATGGATACATTGTACTCTGGCCCCTCTGCAGAGCTGAATGAGTCAATAATTCAAAATGGTCCATAACCAGCTCTTAATACAAAAGAGAACACTGGCTCCAACAGCCAGGCCACCCAGTCTGCCTTTGACTTCATGTTATTCCAGCCCCAAATCAGGGTCTGCTTCTATTTACGCACCGGGTGCACGTGGGAGTAGTCTTCAAGAGCAGTGCAGGGTTTCAAGCCTTTGCAGGAAGCTGTAACCCTCCCAGGCTCCAGCTGCTCTTGCAGGCCACTGAACACATGGACGGGAGCAGACATTTTCCTAACAGCCAGACTCAAAGGATAACTTGAGAACGTGTTTTAAATAACCTCTCCTCCTAAAGCAAATGACTCAAAGACACAGAATTAACAAAATAGGTGAAGACACAAAATTAAGCAGAAGAGGGCCAGGGATTTAGCTCAGTGGCACCACGCCTCCCTGGCAAGCGCAAGGTCCTGAGTTCAATCCCCAGTACCAGGGAAAAAAATTAAGCAGAAGATAATTTCATTCTTTCACCAGTGTGCCATGTGTAAATTACAAACGCCCATTGCAAATACAGTGCTGCAAGTGATCATCCAGAACTTATTTACTGTCAAGTACTGGCTATGGCCAAAGACCCCAGACAGACAAGGTCAGAAATAGAACGGTAACCACTTGGTCCTTGTGCAGAACGCTGTCAGGGGAGGGTACAGCTACTGGGACAGGCTTCAGAGAGGGCGCCTGACCTGGTCCTTGGGGAACAGCAAAACCTGCAGGTAAATCCAAAGGGAAGAAGAGCAGAAGTGGGCGAGGCCACCACTCTGCACAAGGCTGGCAAGGCAGGCAGCAGAGATGGCCAGCGCAGCCCTGAGGCCTCCATGTGGAGGCTGAAGTGGGTTCACTTCTACAACAGCTGCAGCTTCTTGGGAAAGAGGAAAGCCTTACATTTATCATAAATATTCATCCACTCATCAAGAATTTGCTGATGACTAGGATGACAGGTGCCGTTCTCAGTGGTGGGGACACAGCGGAGAGGAACAGACAGTCTCTAACGTCACAGGGCTCAGGCTAGGGAGGGGAGGAGACCCCAAACACACGCAAGTAGTCACTGAAATAACATTTGTCACAATTTCACTCTCCGTTTCCAGGCAGTTCTTTCTAGTCTCTTTTTTTTTCCTTTTTTAGTTCCTATTCTCCCATCATGCCTTCCAATTCAGTGAATGGTTAGCACATAAAAAGTATTGAGATAAAAATGCTCCTGCAGCCAGGGATTTAGCTCAGTTGGTCCGCTGCCTGCCTCGCAAGCGCAAGGTCTCAAGTTCGATCCCCAGTACAAAAAAAAAAAAAAAATGCTCCTGCTTTGAATTGCATTTAATTATAGGGTATTCAGAAGCCAATCCTGGGCCCAAGCAGCCCAATCCTCTTCCAGGTTCTAAAAGAAAAGACATTCAAAGGATGTTAAAGATTTTATTCTTGATTCTCTATCCCAAGCTTCACGAAAGTACAGAAGCCTTGTCCCAGAATAGCATTTGTAAATCTGACAGGAGCACAACTCTTAAGAACTGGGCCTCAGGAAGAGGGTCCTGGAGAACACAATCCTACTAAGAAGGAAGCTCCACAGCAGGGTCCTGCAGCAGACGGGAGCCACCCCACCTGCCCGAGGAGGTGGCAGGAGAGCCTGTCTAGAGAGGATTGAGCAGCGGGAGCAGACTCCAGCAGCGCTATCTCTGTACCTTTCTAACCATCCATAGCCTCGCTGGGCCCCCATCTCTCCTTCTGAACCCTCTCCTGGGCCAGGAACCTGACCGGTGAGGCTCCAGGATCTCCCCTCTCCCCTCTGAATTCTCCTGCACCTCCTTGCCTGTCCCCAACGTATCGCGTCCCTGGAGTGCTCTCAAGGGACTGTGATTCCCTCTCACACCCACAGAACTGATCCCCGGGGCTGGGGGAGGACTGTCTTCTTCTTGCTTCCCCATCAGGCCCGCTGCCTAGCTTTCTTTTCTTCTTTCTTTCCTTGCTCCATTATCTTTCAAAAACTCCAACTCCTTTGAGGTTTATGTCTCTAGGTCCCGCTATATTCCTTGATGCTGTCATCTTCAAACCTTCTGGTCACAGCCCGGACTCACTAATGTTTTGGCTCAGAGCTCACTGCCCCCCGCCCCCACTCCTGTGGACTTTTGGAATCCCCACCTGCATCAACGACCTGGCAACCCCAATCTGTCACGGGAACCACCCACCTACTGCTTGTCTCTTGTCATCGCCACTCATCACACTACCTCCAAACACAAAAGGCCAAACATCAGCCTTTCTGATGACAATCTTCTGTCCTACCAGCTCGCTGTGGAAACGCCACTCCAACACTTCTTCAGTTTGCCCAAGACCGCCAAGCCGCAGCCCAGACCACATTTTACTACTCGCTGCCCTCTCCCTAAGGTTACTTCCTTCCTTGGCTCCACAGCAGCCATGGCCCACCATTACCTCCCCGTCACAGACCTTGGGCCCTGGGGCTTCCTCCTCTTTCTGCTCAACCTGCAAGGCCTCCCTTTCAACCAGCCCCGCTATCTGCCTTCCCCTACCTAGATTTGAGGAGCTGAATGGTACTGTAGAAAAATACCACATAACTTGGCTAATTAGTCTAAATTGGCAATCACAAACATGTTTTATTTGGCTGATAGGATGTTTGAGAATGCTTAAACTGAGGAATTTCACACACAAAAAATATGTATTTTTTTGAAAAAATCGTAAGCTCTAGCAGCTGTGGACAGCTATGTGCACATGGTAGCAACCACCTGAGCAGGAGAACAGATGCCCCGCCGACAGCAATAAAAATGATCTCAAGCACCACTTACGTAGGTGCACAGGGGCCACGCAGCATTTGAAGAGCTTTATATCCGTGAACTAACTTAACCCTCACAACAACTACATTATACTATACTACTATCCAGATAAGAAAACTGGGGCCCTGATCGGAGGAGTAAGTTGTGCACTGCCACACCACATTCAAGCCTTCAGTGTCCACAGCCCTCAGCCACCCCAGACTGCCTCTTCGTGGCTGTAGCTGCCACCAGGGCCCTTCATTCATGTATGCTACCTATTCTCCTGGGCTCCCCAACAGTCAGCCCATGCTCCGATCCTCAGTCTCCCCCCTCTTGGTTATGGCAACATCATGCAATTGCTCCACTTAAACACTTGGGAGTTGCCCTGGACTCCTGCCCTCCACACTCACCTCTCAGCATGTCGTGTCAGCTCGCCCTCCACGTCCACCCACTTCTCTCCACCTTCGCTGGCCCCGTCCTTGCCTGCGTCTTTATACTTTACTCTCATGGCTTCCTCAGTAGTCTCCCAGCTTCCACTCTACTTTCTCCATCTCACAATAGCCAGAGAGGTGTTTTAGGACGTGACACAGGTCTGTGCACCCGTCAGTGACTTCGCATTGTACTCCGAATAAAATGCAACCCTCCGACACAGCCGAGAGACGCTGTATGCCTTGGCTGCTGCTAACTCTCCAGCTTACAGTTCCCGCTGCTCACATGGTTCTAGCAGGCTTCCTTCTTGGTCCTCAGCACACCAAGGCCTCTTCTGCTCACTGTTCTTCCAATCCCGATCTCTCTGCCTATATTCTTTTCCTAAGGATTTAAATGTCTGACTTATTCTCAGCGATCAGATCTCAACTCAGATAACCAGCTCCCAGCTGCCTTCCCTGACCCATGGGAAGGAGCACCCCGATGATTGTCTCTCATCTCTGTCTCCCTCATAGTAAGGATCACAGACTGCAATCTCTGCTGGATTACTTCATTTTTCCTACATTCCCTGTGGCATTGGTCCCTGGTCCCTGGTGTATATGCTTGGCATTTGGGCTGTCAAGAAACATCTCTCAAGCTAATTAACTAATTAATTAATGTCTGCAGTTGACGTTTTCCCACTGCCCCTGGTATTAATGTTATGAATACTACTTCTCCCTTCAGAATAAATGGGCATTCCACTGTAATGCCCCTGCTGCTCTTCTCATCTTGAATCCACACCCTGTATTCTCCAGCTGATTCCACTCTTAACAAAGGGAAAAGGTCCTAGAAACCAGCCCATCCTATCCTGTTTTTCTACACTAGGATTTTTTCAGAGGTCCAGTGACACCATCACACCAACATTCCAGGAGAAAGTCTGACATCGCGCCTCAGGCAGCTCTGGGGCTCAGCTTGAACTTCCTTTAGCCAAAGCATCATCTGGGATCTGAAACAGCCAATTCTACCATCCGCGCATCTAGTCACCTTGGTCATGACCCCAACAGAATGCCTATCATGCACTCACCTCTCCCAAAATCTCCTCTCACAACCTCAACACTGCAGAGAGAGGAAGGACATGTGCTCTTTCATGAGAGAACCTGTGCATTAAAACACTTCAAAACTCCATGGCCAGTTGTGGTGGTACACGCCTGTAATTCCAGCACTCAGGAGGCTGAGGCAGGAGGATAGCCACAAGTTCAAGGTCAGCCTGGACTACATAGTGAGACCCTGTCTCAGAAACCAAACAACAAAACAAAACAAAAAACCCTGCATGTACATGATTATGTGCTCTTACTGCTCAATTTCAAACAGAGAAATGAGATTTCTTGGTCACTGTGATCTCTTCTCCACACAGGGCAAAACAATGAAATGTCAAATTATTGGTCAAGGTATAAAAATATTATTCTACTCCTATTTTTAAAACTCCCTAGTCTTGGGCCGGGCATGCTGGCACACGCCTGTAATCCCAGCACTCGGGAGGCAGAACCAGAAAGATTGCCACAAGTCTGAGGCTAGCCTGAACTACAAAGCAAGTCCCTGTCTCAAAAAAAAAAAACAAAACAAAAACCACCCTAGTCTCTCCCAATAAAAGCTTTTTTCTCTGGTTGGGGAGTAAAAAAGGCCATGATATACACAAGTCAAAATACAAAAGTTAACATTTTTATGTATATCTGATACGCTTAATTGTCTCTGACAGCACTAGCATATCCTTTCTTGTCTAGCTTTTTACCTTCCCCAGCGAGGCCTACACACAGAAAGCAGATGGACTGTGTTTCTCTGCCTATGAAAATCTTATTTACAGTGTTGTACAGTTCACACGGTGACCTCATATCTGGAACCTATTCCTCTCCCCATCTGCAAAGAACAACTGTTTGTATGTGGGGGGAGGCTCTGGCTACAGAGACTCACGATGTCACAGGCTGAGAAGAATCACAAACTCCTGGGAATGAGAGTTGTTCTATTGATCAGATTTTTATTTTGTTTTTAGTGTCAGGGGAAAAAAAATCACTTCAAAAGCAAAAATTAGCCGGGGATTTGGCTCAGTGGTGCCACCAACCTGCCTCACAAACGACAGGTCCCGAGTTCAATCCCTGGTACCAAAAACAAAAATTAACAGAGAGCAAAAATTATTACCATTTTGCAATATTGTTCTCACCCTGTCACCATATAATTCTGTGAACAAAAACTAATCTATTTTTCATTCAAGTTATAACTAAAGTTCCCCCTACTGCTCTTCAAAATACAGTACCTTGATCTTTACTCGACCCACTCCTAACTATTTATTCAACATAAATTTACTGAGCACCAGTCAAATGCCAGGCACTGGGCACTGGGCTAACTTGTGGACTAAGACACGACCCTGCCATCAGGAAATGAAGAGTCTACTTGGGGAAAGAGAAAAGCAAGAAATGGTAACGGGTTTAAAGTGCAAATAAAAAGGCCACTCCATGAAAGGGGAGAAGTTGGGGGACGGCAGGCGGATGCTGAAAAGGCGGCGCAATTCCATCCAGATAGTGCGCGGAGGAGTTCTCAGCACCAGGAGCACAATACAGCCACAGAGGAGTCCAGCTCACAGTTCTGGAGGAAAAGTGTGCAAGCTCAGGTGCATGGGGCAGAGCATTCCCAGAGGGCAATGGGAGACGTGGATGGGGGAGCCACAATGGGTCCTCCTGCCGGAAACAAGGAGGGCCAGGGCACTGCAGGCAGGTGGAGCTCAGGACACAGCTGAGCAGTGAAAAGTGAATGCACAGACGAACGAAGGGAGCAGCTTCCGCTCCCCTATGAGGGGCCTTGTCAAAGAAATCCAGGGAAAGCTGTTTTAAAAAGCAAAAATGAAGGCAATGGTACTCCTAGAATCAGAAAAATCAACTCATTTGTTAAAAATCAGTTTTCTACCCAAGGATTGATGTCAATCAAGAATACACTTGACCCACACAAATACGGAGAGGCGATAAACAGGAGAGAAGATGATAGTATCCATTTTCAGATGGATCCTCAGTCGTCAACACAAATAAAGAAACTGGGCTTTAGAAATGAGAGAAAATGAGATACAGTCAACATTTTCAGGTGAGCCAGGTACAGCAGCATGTGGCTGTATGTCTATACTAATCCAAGGGTCATGAAATAGAATTAGCTCAAAGGATACACAGTCCTGCCGCCCTCTCCACCCTCTGTACCTGCTTCCGCTTTCATGCCCAAGGAGACCAAGGCTGTCTTGATCCGTGTCATTCTACAGCTCACCCGTCTGTTCACGCCACTGGCTGGCCACAGCTGCCTCCCCCACTGTGTCACCTGTCTAATAGGCCCATACTGGTCACCTGCAGGATCCAGCCCACATGGCACCTGAGAAGACTCCTCTCCAGAACTTCGGTCCATGATTTCCCCACAACACTGTCCCATATACCCTGGTCACCCTTCTATCACAGCATTGTGTCCCAAACCATCCATTCGCATGATTGTGTACCCCACTGAGCTGGAAGCTCTCAGTGCAGAATGACATCTCAGCCCCAGTCCTCTGGAGAGCACCATGTGGCATGCTCCTATCTGGACCTCTTCCTGGCTCACAGGACACGCTCAGGAAACACTGGCTCAGCCAAGCCACTGAACTAGCTCGTGAACACATCGACATTGGGAAACTATCAGGCGCCCAACAAATTCTGCCTATGGCTGCTCACGGTTTCCTGTGCAACCTCAGCCAGTTTTCTCAGCCATGCAGATCCATGTGCTTCAGGCAAGCTCAACTACTCGGTGTTCCAAATATCCAAGCCCTACTCCCACTACTGTCCACTGGGAAAGCTCGCTCTCATCTTCCCTTATTCAAACTGCACCACCCCGGGGAACAGCTCAGTATCCCCTACCCATAAAGGAGCCCTACATGATGCTAACTGGAAATAAGGGCTCTCTAAACCCAGAGCACTTCACCCACTGTTGTCTCTGGTGCCTATCACTTCTAGACATACTGGAGGCCTCAGAAGCAGCAAGCACTGCACTTGTTACATCACCATCCCTAAACACATAAGCATAGGGCCGGGGACATAGCTCAGTAGCACCGCGCCTGCCTTGCGCGTACTGTCCTGAGTTCGATCCCCAGTACCAAAAAGAAAAACCACTCCCCCTAAGCACAGAAGCACCAAACAGGAAACAAGCTAAAGGAACAGCAGGTTGCTGCAGGGAGAGCTTGCCAGTGGGCGTTAAGCACCTGGATTAACGTTCCTCTCTTCAAGCCTTGTGAAACATCCTCCTTGGACAGGTAGGTTTCAAATATGCTCTTTTTCTTCCCTCGCATGGACTTGTTCTTTGACTTTTTGTCACCTGGCGAAGCACCAGCACCATGTGGGCCGACCGCAGAGGACACACCTAGAAAACGAGGCAGCCGTCAGCTCTTTCTTCAAACATCTCTGCATTTTAAAAACTGGAGGTATTGTGCCTTTCTGCTGTTATCATTATTCTTAATATTATATATAAAAACTACGAAGAGAATGAAACTCTGATGATGATTTCAGTCACAAAAAGAAAAGAATGAGTTGGAAAACATGAATAGGGCCGGGGATTTAGCTCAGTGGCACCGCGCCTGCCTCATAAGCACGAGGTCCTAAGTTCGATCCCCGGTACCAAAAAAAAAGAAAAGAAAAGAAAAGAAAACATGAATGAAACATACACAGGTGAAATGTGATTTCTAAATAAGCACAACATACATGGAACAAAATCTGAATAATGGGATCAGTATGCTTTGCTGATTATACATATAAAATTTTTAAAAATAAAATTATTAAAAGATTGTCACTTTTCTAAAGGAAATTAAACAGCTGCACTCAATATAACAGTAAATTAAAACAGTGAGAAACCACACCTAATCCTAGAAAAATAACACAGGAGAAACTTTTAACATTTCACCAAAAGAAGTGCAGTCCCGGTTAGTCCCAAGAGTCACCCTCCACCTCCACTCCCACTCTTCCTGTGTTTCAGTCCTTCAGATGCCATTTTCCTCTTACCACCTTTGGGGGTTCCCAGGGGCCGGAAGTTCAGCTTGTACTCAGAATGGCTCATTACTGGTTCCAAGGTCACCTCTTCTCTCCAGATCCAGGGGAGCCTCCACTGCTCAGCTCGGAGTTCTCTCTGCCTTGGACAGCTCAGCTGTCTCTAGCTGAAACCAAAGAGAGACTGGTGAGCAGCAGTAGTTAACCTATGGCCTCCTCCTATCCTGTCAGAAACTCAGTACTTAGATGCACTCTGATGACAAAGGCCCCTTGCCATGGTACCCTGCTAGGTTCTGGTGTCACCTTCTCCTGGGCAGATCATCAAGCACACCATCTGTGCTGAGTGAGGCCTTTGCCCTCACAGGTACACTACATTGCTCCTTTGGGGCACTTCAACCAAAAATCTCCAAAAATGGGGCACTGGAGTAGAAAATAAGGAACGACGCAGTTCCCTTCAGCTTGCGAGGTTTGTGAAAATAAGACCACCCAAATTTGGTTGATTCTTGTATCTCCAGGTTGGTTGTGATCCATTGATTCTGAAGGGAGATATGCATGAGGGATTTTATGGGTGCCATGCTCAGTGCCACTTGAGTCTATCAGAGCTTATGGCTGAATTGTGCAGGACTGGGCTGGCTGTCCTCAGGTGCCGCTCCTCTGGACCTTTGGCTGGTCCACAGACCCAGGGTGCTCAATGCTAAATCGTGAGTGGTTGCAGCTTCTGTGAGAATATGGTAAAAGTACTATGTTCTAGAAGATGTCTCTTTACACCTTTTTCCATTTTGTTCCATTGCAACCTAATATGAACTGATGGTGACTCAAATGAGCCTGGGTCTTTCTTAGGCAGAACGGTATAAAGATCTACCATCTAAAAGCACTAACAGGTACTAAACTAGAGCTCAAGCTGTGGCATTTTCTAAGTTTAACCTTGGACAGGTGGTATACCTCGATGAAATAAAGTAAGGGAACTCCTGAGAATTCATCAATAGAACCTAACTCATTGCCACAACCTGACGCCCAGAACTATGCAGACAACCCCAGATGGCTCACAAGCTTTCAAAAACTGGCACTATCGTAGTCAGAAGTCTATTTCTCTTTTCTTACCTGCCATTACCCCAACCAGGTATCTAATCAGAAGTTCAGGTAGCTGCTTCTCAAGAATACAAGAGCAGCTGCCTGGGTCAGCAGGCTGCAACAAGCACCATGCACCAGCCCCCTGGCCTGCCACCTGGACAACGAACATGATGCCACAGCTTCCGTTTCCTCCAAACTCCCCACACACATCCTTCATTTTTCTTTCAATTAAAATTCATGCTAACTCAGGAGAAAAGAAGCAACAAAGATAACAGGCCATTTAGTGATGTATGAAGTGGTTCAGAGATAAACAACTGCCGCAAGGATGGCGCAATAGAGATGGGCTTAGAGAAGCAGCCAGGGAGTGGTAACGGTACAGAGAGGAATCCAGACTGATGGAAGCTTAGCCCAGAAATGCAATAATCCTCTCATTAATTCAACAAATACTTCTGCAAGGCACTGTACTGGGCACAATGGAGGATACAAGGTCATTAGGTTTAAAAATTCATACTGAAATAATAATACATGTTGGGAAGTGATCAGCACCTTATTGTACATATGAGGAGGGGCAAGAGTATCTTCAGATCAGGATATCTGAGAGAACTTTGGAAAAGATTTTAAGGAAGAACTAAGAATCTGAGAAAGGAGTACTCCTGGAAAAAGCAAGTCAAAATACAGACACAAAAAGAAAAAACAGGCAGGTTCCTGGAACATTAACTCCATCTGGCTAAAATCCCACCTATATGGAGGGAGGCAGTGGCAAGGAAATTAAAACAAGTTGGAAGGTCTAGAAAACCGGCTGGGTTTTTTTAAAGACACCAGGGAGTTGCTGAAGCATGAATGAGTAGAAGAGAAGAATAACTGATCAGAGCGGTATCTCTGGAGAAATCAACGTGGTACAGGACTGAGAGTCAAAGTAGGTAGAGAGGGACTCACAGCAGCTGCATCTCGGGAGACACAGAAGAGAGAGGCAAGGGTAAGGGGGCCCTGAACTGGGCTTGTACAAGCAGACACTGGGAAGAAGTGGCCCTGACACAGTGCTCCACAGGACAGATGGCACACCTGGCAACAGGCCGGGCAGGAAGGGAACCAGCACATGGCAAATGGGTAGGTTTCCAGCTAGGAGACTGAGAGACAGGGATGTCACTATGTCACAGAAGAGACAAATTCTATTTCAAGTACTATATCCCTCCATATGGAGCAAGCCACCAAATGCTTGGCAAGTGGAGGGTAACTTAGAGAGAGAAAGTAGCCAGCCACCTGCATGAAGATGGCAACCCACAGTGCTCCAGAGTGAATGACACCAAGAAAAGACAGAGGAAGGACAGGACAAGGGATGCTCACCCCACCTTCCCTTCACAGTGACACAGCTGTACAGGCCAACTGGCCCTGGAGAAATCCTGGACACGCCCTATTCTAACAAAATCAGAGTAAGGCAACTTTTAGGAATACAAAGAAGTAGAAAATATAACAAAGAAGCTGTTATGGCTTGTGTTTAGATGCCCCCACCCCCCCGCAAAGCCTCTTGTGGTCTTAGGTGGGGCTTTTTCTGAGGAGGCCGAATCTGGAGTGTGTGACTGATTCACAGTGCAATGCTAGGCCCAAGGGCACCAGGATTGAAGGTGTGAGTGCTACCCTTCCTAAGTAGCCTGAATAAGATAAAAAGGGGCAGAAAGATGCTGTTACGGTTTCTTGTTGCTTTTGCTACTTTGTGGGTACCATGAGCTGTTTCTCCTCTGTGATGCCCCTCTGCCTTGGACCTAGCCAACTATGGACTGAAACCTCTACGAACCGTAAGCTAAAAAAACCTTTCTTCCTTTAACTTTGTTGTTGGCTTTTTTTTTTTTTTTTTTTTTTGGCACCAGGGATCGAACTCTGGACCTTGCACTTGCGAGGCAGTCGTCAGAACCACTGAGCTAAATCCCTGGCCCTCTTACTTTAACTTTGGGTATCAGGTATTTTGTCTCAGCAATAAGAAAAGTGACTAAGACAGAAGCTAATAAAGATGTAGGAAAAGAAACAACAAAGTCAGTTACTATGAAAACAAGGAAAGCCTTTCAGCAAGAAAAGCCTTTTATCTGGCAGTAATTTGCCAAAACAGAAGACAAAAGAAAAGACGAGAGGAAGCAGGCCTTTTAGAAAACATGGGGTTATTACTTTAGCCACATATACGTGAATCTACAAAAAGGGCGATAATGTAGACATCAAGGGAAAGGGTACTGTTCAAAACGAACGCCACATGGATGTCACCATGGCAAAGCTGGACGTCTACAGTGTTGCCCAGCATGCTGTTGGTATTGTAAAGGAGGGCAAGATCCTTGCCAAGAGAATCAATGTGCCTATTAGGTGTATCACGTACTGTTAAGAGCTAAGATAGCTTCCTGAAATCTATCAAGGAAAATGATCGAAAAATGAAGGAAGTCAAAGAGAAAGGTGCCTGGTTTCAACTGAAGGCCCAGCCTGCCCCGCCCAGAGAAGCACACTTTTCAAGAACCAAGAGCAGGAGCCCGAGCTATTAGGACATATTCGTGAGTTCATGGCGGATGCAGGTGTGTGTGTGGGTGTGCACGCGTCTACAGCTCAAGCACTCAGCGCCTAATACCCAGAAATGTTTAAAATAAAAAAGGTCCTCTGAATTCTAAGGACAGTTTTCTTAACTGAACAAGTATGTGATGCCCTTGCCCCAGAGAAATGAATACTTAGAGCAGATTCTCATTGTACCCAATTAGTGGTGCCACATCTTTACTCTTCATATTCAGTGTTTTTCTTGCTGAAAGATACAAGGTATCTATTTCAAATGTATATATATTTGATTGAAGATAGTTCCTCTAAGTCACCATGAGAAAAAGATGTATGAAAACAAATGTAAGGCAAGCTATGGCATTACAGTTAAATAAATGGTTTAAAACATGCTCCCCCGCCCCCCCCCCAAAAAAGGAAGAAAGAAAACAAGGAGAAAAGAGCTTCCAAAGGACAATGGATGATCAGGGTTTGCGCCCCCTAGTGAGTAAGAACATAACTAGCAGCAGCATTGGGTAAGGTGAGGGCTTGGGGGCAAACTGCCAACAACCCAAAAGAGAGCCACAGTTGAGAGCAGGGTACTACATACAATCCCGATGGAAGGAAGAAATCAAAACTAAGGGGAGTTACTGCCAGATAAGTGAGGCGGGGGTATGGAGATCTTAATCAAATGTTCCTAGGTCGGCAGCATCTGTACCTTTCCTCCGTGTGCAGACATCACAGTTTGTGATTTCTACCTCATCGTCTCCAGCTCACAAAGACAAGGAATGTTTGGATGGGCACAGCCTTGTACCCCTAAGGACTCTCACTGTGTTCAGGACACAAGAGGCACTCAACAGCCACTCTGTACATGGACAATGAGTGGGTCTCTGTCAGCAAGCACTGAGAACACCAAGACTCATTCAGGAAAGCCACATGAAAAACAAGGCAGCAAAAACCAAAAAAGAACACAGGACCCAGGCAACAAAGTTGGTAAGAATAAGCTGGATTGGAGCCAGGGATGTAGCTCAGTGGTGCCGCGCCTGCCCTGCGCCTGCCCCGCACCTGCCCCGTGCCTGTCCTGAGAGCACAAGGTCCTGAGTTCCATCCCCAGTACCAAAAAAAAAAAAAAAAAAAGGAAGGGCCAGGGATTTAGCTCAGTGGTTCCACCGCCTGCCTCACAAGCGCAAGGATCTGAGTTCAATCCCCGGTACCAAAAGGAAAAGAAGCCAAGAAGCCGGATAGGGAGGGAGGAAGTCAAAGTTCAACTTTTGGTACCAGTGCACTGGAAGGAACCAGGAAGATCCTCAGTTATATAAGAAGATCCTCAGTTATATAAGTTATGCTAAGCAGAAAATGACCAAACAGGCAAGTGTGTCTTCCCTGTGACATAGCTGTGAAGTCCATCAACCCCGAGGAAACCCTCAGCACTCCTCCCCAACACACTGAAGCACAGGGCAATTTCCATTACTCACCAGCTTCCAGTGTGAGGGCCCCTGATACACAGCCTCTCTGCCTACCAGCTCCTGAAGAGGGGGTCCCACTGCGGAATAGTTAGACATTCTGAAGAACTGGGCTTGGGTTAAATCAAACAGGCAGTGATGGTCAACATGACACATGGTTCAAAATGGCAGGCATGATGAGGAGTGGCCCTTGAGAAAGCACTTGAGAAGGTAAATCTGAAGAAAGTATCTGAGCAAAAGAAATGGGTCTCTGAGACCCTCTGAATTCCCAAAACCTAGCGCAATGCACAGTGCACAGCAGGCACTCACATTCTGAATCAAATACAGCCTATTTGGGACAAAAGTCAGGTTAAAATAAAAACACACCAGCAGGCAGCATGAGGAGCAGGGCCGGGACTGTGGGGGCAAAGCTTGAGAAAGCCAAGCCTCACAGACGCCAGTGCCACATCTGCAGACAAAGTGGAAGAAGCAAGAACCTAGAATTTGTGTACTTTCTTGCTTATCTTATCTTAATCTCAGCCCAGAAGAGTAGCAACAGGACACATAACCTTACGAACCTTAGTACTAAAAGAAACTCAAGGAGAAAAAGTCAAAAGACTGGTTTAAAGGGAATAAAGTTGAGTCTTTTCAGAAACTCAAGAAAAAGCCAATGAAAAGAGATAGAAAAACAAGTGAAAGAAAACACCAGTGATGGAATAAAGGGGGAAAAAGAGGAGGGGGAGAAAAATAAAAATCACTGACATTAGAAAAATAAACAATTTACATTACAAAGCAGTGAGAAATACATAGGTTAGTCAACACCACTTTTAAAAATAGCCAATAGGTCCCTGTTTCATAATATACACCAAAATAAGCTGCAGGTGGAATAAAATGTAAATGCTTAAAAATGAGACATAAATACAGAGAAAGGGGGAAAGGATGGCCAGAATGGTTGAATGAGGAATTTGACAAATATTACCCCTTAAAACAAAAACAACCATAAAACTGGACAAAACAGTCAAACCCATTTAAAGATGTGGATACAGATGGAAAACATACAACAAATTGAGAAGCTGGTTCAGGAGAATTGAATGAAATGTAGAACAATGAAAATGTGTGGTGGTGCAGACTGGGGCTCTCACCTTCCCACACCCACTCCCAAACCCTTGAGACAAAGCCTTCCTAGGGCAGGGCGAGGTGTGAAACTGGCACTCCACTGTCAGAGGGAGTTCAAAACAAAAGTAAGTCCAAGGGCCAAATAAATAACCAAACCAATCAGGAAAGCCAGTGTCACAGCTAACCTGAGTCTGCAATAAGAGTTAGCAGACCAACCAGAAATTTCACAGGAGAACCAAGGAAGGAGACAGGCAAAGTGGACTTGATAAGAACTGACTTTTTCCTGCTGGTCTGGAAGGCTGTGGACACCGAAGACTGCAAGAGTGAAAGAGAGAAATGAGAGAAGCACAAAGCTACTCATCCTTGGAGGAATGTGAGGCCTTGGAGAGGTAGAAAGGAAGACCCAGGACAGAACTGAAAACTAAACTTTGTAAAGCATTCCCCAAGCCGCCTCACAAAAACCAGTGACAAAAGGTGGGAGCCTCATTCCTCCAAGGAATTTAAACCCAACTCTCAGCCAATCAGATGTGGATATCCTAACCTAAGGGCAACTACCTGAAAGGCTGAAAAATAAAAGCAAGAAAGAAAACTAGCAGAGACATCAGCAGCCACACATTGCAAGAGAAACAGATGCCATGGCCGGCCAGGGCATTAAACAAATACCTCCAACCCTGGGGAAGAAAGAGAATCAGAATATATTATTTAAAATGTCCAGTCTACGGCCATACCACCCTGAATGCACCCGATCTCGTCTGATCTCGGAAGCTAAGCAGGGTCAGGCCTGGTTAGTACTTGGATGGGAAAAACGTCCAGTTGTCAACAAAAAAATAAGATAGGCAAAGAAACATAAGGAAGAAAAAGCTGTTTTCATAAAAACTGTCTGGAACAGCATGACTTTTTAACCTAGCCAACAACAACTCCAGGGCAGATATTATAAACATGTTCAAAGAATTAAAATAAACCATTTTTAAGCAAAAGTATAACAATGACTCATCAAATAGAATGTCAATAAAGAGGGACAAGTTATTTAAAAATGGAAATTTCAAGTTGAAAAATAGAATGACTGAAGTAAAAAATTCACTAGAGAGGCACAATAGCAGATTTGAGATTACTAAAGAAATAATAAAAGCGAAGACAGATCAATCAAGATTATCTAACCTAAAATACAAGAAAGAAAAAAGAAGACACAATTTTTCATTCCAAAATCGGGAATTATAACAGATTCACTCCATTTTTTAAAATTCTTGATGTTTGACCGATGACTTATTTTAAGCCTTGCCTCCCTCCTTTTCCCACTGGACCCACATCTGAACTGATAAGAAAGTTCATGTGTCCCCCTGCCTGTGACCCCAGCAGGAGATTCAAATTTTGAAATCTCCAGTGAATACATAGGAACATCTCTCCAGTCTCTATTACACAGGCCTAGCCCACTCTCTTGACTTCACTCAAACCAGCCCAGATTCCTTGTACAACTCTACTGTCCCCAGGAGGCTCTTAGGTGACTAATAAATTTTCTCTCAAATTCTCTTGGTGTATAGAGTGCTTTCAACATAGACATTTTTCTTACCTGTAAATTGGGAGGGCTCCTCCCACCTCCACAGGGTGACCATTAAAGAGGGGACATCTCTACAAATCCTTCAGAAATTAAAAAGATTATAAGGGGATAAAATGAAAAACTTTATTCCAATTAGATAACTTAGATAAATGGGCAAATTCCTAGAAAGACAAATTACTAAAACTCAAAAAGAAATAGAAAATATGGATAGATATATAATAAGTAAAGTAACTGAATCAATAATTTTAAAAGCTTCAATAAAGAAAAGTCCAGGACCAGACAGATTCACTGAATTCTACCAAATATTTAAAAACTCTTCCAGAACATAGAAAGAATTCATTCTATGAGGTCAGTATTACCCCAAACCAAAGCTAAAGTCATCAAAAAAAAACAAACAAAAATGTTTTTAACATGAGATAGTTCCAATTTTTAAAATTTCTTAAGTCAGCTTTGTTAATTTGTTTTTTCTGTAAGAATTTGACAATTTCATATAAAGTTTCAAAGTGGGAGCAGAATCTTGACCAAAATACCCTCTTTAGTTTGCTTAATACCTGTAATAGTGCAGTTCTTTCTGTAATGATGGAAATTTTTTATATCTGTGTTGTCCAATATGCTACAGACATTCCTTGTTTAATGACTGAGTTTCATTCCTGTGGCTAGATTGTTAAATGAATTGGCTGCTAAATGAGGAACTGTATATAGTAGTACATTACAATATTCAGAACAAAGAAATGGTCAAAGGAAATTCCAACTTCATGACTTTGCTTTTATTTACATAACTTAAATATTGTACTGTACTGTGTAACAGAACATAAAACTACAGTACTATACTGTTCAATCAGCAAAAGTTACAGTACTGTATAAACAAGGTATACTACACAAAAAGAAGACACTGAGCTTGTATAAACAAGATGTACAGAATTATATATACATAAAAAAGATGGGTCATAAGTCCTAGTGGCAGGTCATAAGTCCAAGCAGCGCTCCTCAGTCGTAAGTTCAAATAGTTTTTAATAGGTAAGTTGTTAAACAAGGTATATCTGTAGTCACTAGCCATGACTTTTGTGTAATTTTAAAAAGTGGCTAGTGCACTGAAAACTGCCAAGTAAGAAACACTTGTATTTCATCTTTATTCTCAAGGAAATTTTCTCAGTTTTTATATTCGAAATGGTCAATTATTTTCTCTCAGTGCTTTGAAGATGAATTTCATTGTCTCACGGTCTCCATTGTTTTGGTTGAGAAGCAAGCTGTTAGTCTAATTCTTTTTTTTTTTTTTTTGGTACCAGGGATCAAACTTGGGACCTTGTGCTTTTGAGGCAGGCGGTGGAACCACTGAGCTAAATCCCTGGCCCAGTCTGTTAATTCTTTGAAAGTACAGTATACTGTTCCCTCTTCATACTCCTACCAACATCTGAAATTTTTCTCTTTATCTTTGGTTTCTTGCATGCTTACCACAGAATTCAAGGATTCAAGGTATGGATTTCTTTTTAACTTGTCTGGTGTTGGTAAGCCTTCTTAAATCTATTACTTAATAATCTTCCTCAGTTTGGGAGTTCTTGGTCATTCTGTTTTCAAATATTGCTTCTCCCACTCACTCTCAACCCTATCTGGAAGTCCAACTACACACTTCCATATCTTTATGTCTCCTTCAACCTCTTTATTATTTTCCATCCTCTTTTCTTTGCCACTTGACTAATTCACTCTTCAGCTCTATTTAACCTTTAGTTAAACCTATCCATTAAGGGGCTGGGAATTTAGCTCAGTGGTTCCAGCACCTGCCACGCAAGCGCAAGGTCCCGAGTTTGATCCCTGGTACCAAAAAAAAAAAACAAACAAACAAAAAAACCTATCCATTAAGTTCCTAACTTCGGTTCTGTTTTCAAGTCCAGATTTTTTTTCCTTTTGTGGTCCTAGGGATTAAACTCATATGAGAAACACACTCTACCAATGAAGCAGTCCTTTTTATTTCTGACTTTGAGATAGGATTTCATTAAGTTACCTAATCTGGCCTTGAACTTGTGATCCTCTTGCCCCAACCTCCCCCATAGCTGGGATTACAAGAGTGTACCACTGTACCAGGCTTCATTGTTTCTAAAGTTTTTATTTCTCTGCTGAAAAAGCTGAATCTTTTATCTTTTTGAACAAGGTAAGTAGAGTTATACTTAAGTCCACTCCTGAAAACACCAATATCAGAAGCCCCTATGGATATAACCTCTTCTATTCCTTCTACTTCATTTTGTTCATGTTATTTGATCATATTCTGCCAGATACGTTTTTATTTTAGACTGTCCACATTTGCATTATTTTGTAGTAATAATTTGAGGCCTAGTATAGTATCATTATGCACATATATGCACTTTTATGACAAGTACTTACGACAAAGACAATAAAATAAATGTATTCAAAGTAAAGCAACAGTCCCTGTGAAGCCCTTTCTATATCTAATTTACTCTTGCTCCTAGGCTATGCCCTGTCAGGGCCCCAGTCCCAAATAAGGGTGATTCGCCAACAAAAAACCCCTCACATTAGCAAGACCTGAACTCCAGTCTCTATCCCTGTAACCCTAAGAGACTATCAAATGCATTGCTCAGTTTTCTTCCCTCAAAAACTTATCCACTGGGGAAAATTGGCCCCAAACACTTTCCTAACCTTTCCTAAGCTTTTATTATCTCCTACATAGCCACTCTCTTAGTGCCTCCCAATTACCTTCAAGTATATTTGGGGGAAGAGGCTGCCTTTTCCACTTGTTGTATGAAGGAAGATTCATTTCTACCTACTGCCGGGGATTTAGCTCAGTGGTTCCGGCGCCTGCCTTGCAAGTGCAAGGTCCCAAGTTTGATCCCTGGCACCAAAAAAAATAGTCAGAAGTCATTTCTAACTACTGTATTTTCTATGCCATAAGAGTGAAATTGTCAACCTCACTCTTAACTCTCTCATTTTCAAAATCTTAAATTTCCAACTTCCTCCTATACAGATTCACTCTTCTCCCTGACAAAGTTTCTCCATACCTGTACCAATCCTCTTTTACCTTCTATGAGAGGCCAAAATGTCCCTACATATTTACAACTTAACCTCCTCAATCTGTTCTTTGTCCTATTTTTATCTGTTGACTCTAGAACTTTACTACCACAGCCACTATTCCTTCCATAACAACCTTCCCAACAGCACATATCCAAACTAAGGGCCTGGCCCTGCTCCCCTTCTGCCCACCTCAAGCCACCAACTACCATTGCATGTCTGTCATTCACATCCCTGACAAAGTTTAAAACTGTGGCCTAAAAAGACAAAAACAAAAACAAAAAAACTATGGCCTAGACTAAAACCTCTATTTCCCCCATTATATACTGCTTACTCTCCCTTTAGAATATAACTTTTGTGTTCATCCTTACAATAAAATAAAGGTTTCAATAAAACTAGAAAAGAAAATCCTCATTACTTAAATATGGCATACCCTCAGATTTTGGAAGTTTTATTTGTTTTTTAACTTTTTTTTTTTAACCTGTATACAGAATGTCACTGAGTAGCTCTTCGGACTACAAACTCTTCATCCTTGGTCTCCAGTATATCTCAGTCTCCTGATTCATCTATCTCTCCCTGCAATTCTCAGATTTCCTGCTGGACCCTCTTTTTGCACTTGCTATTTGTTTCTACCATTTATAAGACTCCGTTCTTAAAACTCACTTCATTTCTCTGTCAAAGAGTTAAATCTCTAGCTCAACTCTCCAAAGCTCTTTAATTTTCCAATTTCCTGCTAATATTAGCAAGCACTTAGAACACAGTATGTGTTTCTTTCAACTTATTATTTTACCCAACTAAGTTTGCCACCTGTATATTCCATCCAGATTAACGACATCATTATCATCCGTAAGTAGCAAACAGTCCTCATCGCATCTCATCTCTTTCCTTCCAATAAAAACCTAATACCAATTTCTATTCTACTTTCACAATCTTCCTAAATAGATTCTTTCTTTTCCAACTTAATCAGCACTGCCTGAATTCAAGTTGTTTCAACAGTGTAGCATTAAAATGACAAAACTTTCTTAATGGTTCTCTCAACCACTAATTTCAATCCATATGTTACCTAAGACACACAAGATATTTTAGGAAGTGCTTTTTCAAAGCACTCAAGCGTCTTCACTGCAACTTTGTGATCTAACCCACATTTCCAATCTCCCCTTACTAAAATTTTTTTCTGTATCACACCAGGTGGATTCCTGAAGAAAATGGTTTGGAGAGCCAATAGTTGGCACCAAAGCCTGAAAACTGGTTTAAAAATGAATTAAGTTACAAATATAAACTCTGGAAAAAACATCAGAAACAACTGTATAAGGTAGAAAACAAATGGAAACAGACTGTTGGCTGCTGAAACCTGGAGATGTGATGGCTATTAGGGTAAATTCATGTGCTTATATCCTCATTTGAGAGTGCAGGAGTAGAAGCTTTGTCCCAAGGACTGGTCCCTATCATAGGAATGGTGCAGTATAGGTGGCTAAAATCTCCATTGAAATCTCACAGGCTGCCTACACAAAAAAAGAGGAGGAGTCTGGGCGACCACAGATGCTGCCAGTGACACTGCAGAGGAAGAGAAAGCCAAAGAAGGGAATCCTTGACTCCTATGGACATTGTACAAGTCTCAGGGCGACCATTAACTCTTTAGATGTGCAGGAGAAACTCAAGACTTGAGACACTGAACCAAATTTGAACCATCTCCCATGGAAAAGGGGTCTGAAGCTGATTGTCAGTGAAATCAAAAGCATCAAGATTTCTCAGAGGAAGGTGACACGATTCAGAGTCTACACAAGAGAATATGAGCTATATTCAAGATACAATTCAAGCCAGAAATGGTGGCAGGTACATGAAAAATGTTCAATATCACTAATCACCAAAGAGGTGGAACTTAAAACCATAATGAGACAACACCTCATAACTATTGGAATGGCTATGATCAATAAGTCAAAAAGAGGGCCAGGGATTTAGCTCAATGGTTTCGCCACCTGCTGTGCAAGTGCAAGGACCCGAGTTCGATCCCAGGTACCAAAAAAAAAAAAAAAAAAAAGACAAAAGGTGAGTGTTCCTAAGGATGTGGAGAAAAGAGAAACCTTGTACATTGCTGGAGAAAATGTTAATTAGTATAATCATTAAGGAAAATAGAAGTTTCTCAAAAATTTAAAAATAGAACTACCTATGACTCATCAATTCTACTTCTGCAAATGTATTCACATGAAATGAAATGCAGAAGACCTTTCTGCCCTCCCATGTTCACAGAAGCATTACAATACCCAAATACAGAATCAACCTAAGTGCCTATAAATGGACAAATGGATAAAGAGAATGTGGTATGTATACAGTGGAATACTATTCAGCCTTTAAAAAAGAAATCCCGCAACTTGTGCTACTATAGATAAACTCAGGGGCACATTATGCTAAGTGAAACAAGCCAATCATAGACAAATACTGCATGACCTCACTTACATGTAGAATCTATAAAAGTTGAACTCATAAAAGTAAAGAGGAGAATGGCAGTTGTCAGAAACTAGGGGACTGGGAGGAATTAAGGGAGCTATTGGTCAAAGGATACAAAATTTCAGTGAGGAGGAGTAAATTCAAGAGATCTATTATACATCATGGTGACTAATTAATAACAATACATTGTATATTTAAAGATTGCTAAGAGATTTTAAGTGTTCTCACAAGAAAATAAGTATATGCAGTAATGTATGTGTTAATTTGCTTCATTTAGTCATTCCACAATGTATATATCAAAGTATATTGCATATCATAAATATACACTTTTATTTTTCAATTAAAAATAAATCACAACAGGGGCCGGGGATTTAGTTCAGTGGTTTCTCCACCTGCTGCACAAGCGCAAGGACCCAAGTTTGATCCCCGGTACCAAAAAGAAAAAAGAAAAAAGAAATAAATAAATCACAACATACTAGAAGGCAGCAGGGATGGAAGACAGGAATGACTAACTTTTGAGCACAGTATCTAACCAAACCCTAAAGCATAAAAAAAAAACTGGAAACAAAGATTAAACTCCACAGTTAGTAGGTTTGTTTTTCACAGATGTACTGTATAGGTTTCCAACTCAAAAACTACTTTCTATATATTCTAACACTGAACAAATAAGTAAATATTTATAGATAACTGGAGCTAGGTATGTCAATGTTGGAGAAAGAAGTTTCAAATACAGAAAGTGGAAAGGCTAGAATGGAAATGGAATTGGAGATGATATAACTCAATGGTTTATAATATTTAGAGACAGATATAGAATACAGATATGTCTGTATACATGCACAAATGTATGCAATTATTATGAATATATTCTTACATTTTCTACTCTGTCTTCCAAGAGACCCTCGCTTTAATGAGATCCTGCCAGCAATGAACATATCTAGTCTCTAAATGCCATTCACCACTAACAGGAACCCAGGCTCCTTAGGTAAGTGCCCAGTCTGAGACCGGGTGGGAGGGCTTGGCCAGCAATGACCCACAGCCCCAAACCAGCCGGCCACCTGCTTTGTGACGAAATTCTACTGGAGCACAACCACTCATCGAGTCAGAAGCCATCCGAGGCAGAGGTAAGCAGGAGCATCGCAGACTGGACAACTCAGAGTCACTCTCTGACCACTTAGAGAAAAAGTCTGCTAAGCCCTGGCCTTCGATATCTTCTTGTTCCAGAGAGTAAGGAAAGACTCAAAAGATGTCAGGGATGTCAAAAGTTCGCAGGAGCTAGTTGCAAAGTCCCCTTCTGGGAAATATATATGACAATTTAAGTACCAAAATGTTTAAATGATAACAGACTATAACCCATTAAATAAGAATCCATGAATCCATACTAAAAAAAAAGACAATATATTACAAACAAATGAAATGGGAAAGTGCTTCCTTATAGAATTCCAACTAATACGTGTAGAAAATGACAGAATTAGAAATTTACCACTAGTAATCACCAATCATCATAATCCACATTATTGTCAAAATGTGACAGGCCCCCACTTAACCAAGAGACCAAAGCAAATACCTGTGAAAGGGACAACTCAATATCATCTGCCCCCTGATACTAGGCACTAAGAAAAACATGTCATTTTCCAAACATGGGTTGGATCTAAATGGAGGGACCTGCTACAAAATAACTGACCAAAAATATCAAAGTCAGAAAGGAAACACCTTGCTATTAGGAGACTAAGGATGCACGACAACTCTGCAACTCTGATTGAGGATTTTCTTTTCCTACCGAGGATATGACTGGGAAAGTGAATAAGAACTACAGTTAGTTGTCAGTCAATGGTATTATATATGTCAGTACCAATTTCCTGATTCTGATACTTGTACAATGGTTACAAAAAAGAGGAAAGCTTTGTTTTGAGTTTCTGCAATCTACTGTCAAGTCAAAAAAAAAAAAAAAAGAAAGGAGAAAGAGGGCAAATAAGTAAGGCAGCTAAAGGGAATATAGTAAATGCTAAGAGAAGAATATCTGATGCAGAGTCCAGAGTAATTTTTGCACCAATCTTGCATGTCTTCTGTAAAATCACACTTTTTTAAAGAATCCAAGTCTAATTATATTCATATCTATTTCACTGAATTAATTTTCCTCCTGCTACAGAATATTCCCAACAACTGACAATGTAACAATTTTTAAATGCCCCCTACATGAGATACAAATGACACACTAAAATCAAAGAAGTCCAAATAATCAGTTGCAGCATATGCAGGTGACAAATTCATTCCATTCAGTTTCATATAAGCCAAGGCAGATTAATTAACTGTGAGTTCAAGTAAGTCATCTCAAATGAGAGCTACGTCAGTAAAAACACTGCCTCTTAACAGGTCAGAAGTGACTTTACTCACTTACATTTTACAAAATATTTTGAAGATTTAAAAGATTAAATGTCCTGAAAGGGACAACAACCCAGCACTTTTTGCAAACACAGCTGTTGGTTAAAGCCCTTGAGAAAAAGAAAAGCTCTGGAATAGCAATCAGTTGTAGGAAGAGATAACAATTATAAAATATTGAAGGAATTTTGGAATAACGTCATTAATCTAATAGTAGACTTGTGTCTAAAGATTTGCTTTATTTCTATATGCTGGGCCCTCCTTCGGCCCTGGGCGGATAGCCACCAATACGACCAGCAAGCTGCCTACTTCTGGGGGGGATGAAAGTATGCATAACGCGGGGTTTTGGCGAGTAGGAAAAGCCTCCTCTGAGGAACCGATTCTGCAGCTAAGTCAGCCAGGTGAAAGTCTCCAAGTGGAGCCCTCTAGGCAGAGGGTACAACAAGTGCATGAAGGAACTCCCAGCACGTTCAAAGAAATGGGGGAAACTGCAGGGGACACTGGTAAAGGATAATCCACTTTGTTGTGGGTTTTTTTTTTTTGGTACCAAGGATTGAACGCAGGACTTTGCACTTGCGAGGTAGTCAGTGGTACCACTGAGCTAAATCCCCGGCCCTAGGATAATCCATTTTGAATTTGGTGTGGCGATAGCATCATGACTGTGTGAACATTGCATGATGAGATTATGTCCATGTTCATAAGTGGTATCAAAGGATTTTTTAAAATATCCAGCAAAGGAAAGATCAGTTATAATATAAGGCAAATGTGCAAAAGTTATTGAATTTGAAAAAAAAAAAAAAGTTATTGAATTTGGACAATAATAAATGGGGGCACATGCACTATTCTAATTTTATATTTGTTTGAAATTTTCGATAATTTTTCTTTTTTGGTACCGGGGATAGAACTCAGGACCTTGCACTTACAAGGCAGGCATGGTGCCACTGCGCTAAATCCCCGGCCCTTTGATAATTTTTAGAAACTCTACATAACAGAAGCTTCTTGTTAAAACTGACGCTATCTCATAACTTCTTTCAGCCTGTCCTCTGGTCACCTCCCTTAAGGAGACAGAAAGGAAACCTCCAAGGGTAGGTGTACTCTGAATTGGTCCTGAATCCAGCCTGTGGCAGATAAAGCTTATCTAAGGAACAGCTGGAACCCAGGGAGTATTCAGTAAGAGAACATAAAACAATTGTATGTCAATGAAAAAGGAGTCATTCTTCCTGAGAAAAACCAGAATTGCCAGGACTAGGGGCCATCATCCTCTCAGAGATTAAAAAGCAAAACAGAGGGGCCGGAGATTTAGCTCAGTGGTTTTGCCACCTGCTGCGCGAGCGCAAGGACCCAAGTTCGATCCCCGCTACAAAAAAAAGGCACAATAGGCTTCTTCCTCCTCCATTCCTAGAGACTACTTTGGCAGGGATTTCCTGGTTGTGAAATCCCACTGTCCACCTTCAGTCTTGTTCTCACCTCTTCCTCAGCAGAGGGGAGAGGGGGACTAAGGACTCCCCACGGCCCTTGAGCTTTAGGACAAAGCCCCTCCTGAGAGCAAGCAACCTTTGGCCCCAGTCCAGTTCTGAAGGAAGTAGGAGTGAATCCCTCCAGGGACCTAGTATGACTGATAGAATGGTTAGGTCATGGTACATCAGAAACGTGTCTCTGCTAAAACAGCAGAGTCAATATTCTGAAAAACCTCATCATACAGGTTCAAGGTTCCGAATCCAAAACTCTCAAGTGCTCCAAAATCCAAAACTCTTTGAGTACCAACATGACACTACAAGAGTAAAATTCCATGTGTGATTTCTATGGCAGGTCAAAACACAGACACACTAAAACTCCCATAATAATTACCTTCAGAAGGCCAGGGATGTAGCTCAGTGGCGCAGCACCTGCCTGGCAAGTGCAAGGCGCTGAGTTCAATTCCTGGGTACCAAAAGAATAAATTAAATAAAGTAGAACAAAATTATCTTCAGGCTGTGTGTGTTTACGGCTTATATCGAACAAACGAACCTTGTTTTTAGACTTGGGTTTTAATCCCAAGGTACCCCATTATATATAAATTATTTCAGGGCTGAGGATTTAGCTCAGTGGTTTCACCGCCTGCTGCGCAAGCACAAGGACCCGAGTTCGATCCCCGGTACTAAAAAAAAAAAAAAAAAATTATTTCAAAGTTTTTAAAAGTCCTAAATCCAAAAAAAGTCTGGTCTCAAGCATTTTGGGTGAGGGATACTCAACCTATACAAAATTACAGCTTCTGAACAAAACGTTACCAACTTCTTTTAAAATACATAGTCCAGCTCTCAAGAAAGAAGAAAAAGTCCCTGGGTGCTAAAACTCAAGTAGGAGCTGGAAACCAGCAAAGCAGAAGTGAAGGCTCTGGGTGGGGAGGCCCCTGGGGTGGGGAGGACCCTGTCGGGGTGGGGGAGGCCCCTCGGATGGAGGCACTGAGGCTGCAGGTTAAAGCTGGGGGGAGTGGGGGAGGTGCGGCCCGGCCCTCGATAGATGCGGGAGGTGAAGGTGAGCCCCAAACTCCGACTCTTGAAGGTCAGCAATCTCAGCTCACAGGTGGGCTACAAAAAACACACCTGTCCGCAAAGGAAAAAAAAAAACAAGAAATAAATGTGTCTGACCTGGCTGTACGTGGGTCCAGGGGAACTTCCCCCGGAGACGGCAACACAGATTGCCACTGGGCAGTGTGGCTGAGGAAAGAACCCACAAAGAGTAACTGAAGGTGATCGTGGGCTGGGTGCGGCCCCGAACACGGGCTGCACCAAAAGCCAGTCTCTGCCTAGTTCTCCAGTCAGCCTGGCAGTCCCCTGCGTACACACACGTCCACCATGACTGCGAGCCAGAAAGAGTACAGAAAACAAGCACAACGTGGCATAAAATAATTCCAGGTCTTAGAAATGAAAACACAAAATAGTTTCAAACTATAACATCTAGAAAGAAATCCAAGAAAAATAAACACAAGTGAAAGCTTACTAAAAGACAAATCTTTTTATGCTGATTTTTAAAATTTATTTTTTATTAGTACATGTTTGCCATCCATAATGATCACATCATCATAGGGAACTTGTACCCGTACCTAACACGTCTTAATTCTTTTGTTTCCATTCCCCTCCTCTCCCTTCAACTCATCTCCTACCCATTTACAAAAGCTGTTTCCATTTTTTTCCTTCCATTCTTTTCTTAATCCCTTTTCCCTTTCTTCCCTTCCTCTTCTGCCTCCCTTTTTCCCCATCCCATTTGAACAAGTTCTTCCTACTTCCCAATGTCTATCCTTCATTTCACTCCTTATTTAACCTCTGGGTTTCTCACACAGGAAAAACACTGTGATACAGTATTTAAACATGTGTCAGATTTATTTCACTTAAAATTATGGTCTCATCCCCGGTACCAAAAAAAAAAAAATTATAGTCTAGAGGTGGACCAATTTTCCTAAAAATGTCTCAAGTTTATCCTTATTTATGGCAGAATAGTACTTCACTGTATATAAAAACCACATTTTCTTTATCCATTCATCCATTGATGGGTATTTGGGCTGTTGCCAAGATTTAGCTATTATAAATTGTGCTGCTATATATATCACTGTGGTATGATGCTTTTAACTCTTTTGGAAAAATACAAAGAAGGGGAATAGCTGGGTCAAATGAAAACTCTAGTTTTAGTTTTCTGAGGAATCTCCACACTGATTTCTACAGTGGTTGCACCAGTCTGCACTCCCAACAACAATAGAGAAGGGTTCTTTTTCCCCCACAGCCTTACCAGCATTTGTTATTGGCTGATTTCTTGACGACTGCCATTCTTTCTGGAGTAAGATAGAAGCTCAGTGTTGTTTTAATCTGCATTTCACAAATGACCAGCAATGTTGAACATTTTTTATATATATTTATTTGCCATTTGTACTTCTTCATCTGAGAAATGTCTGTTCATTTCAGATGCCCATTTTTTGGATTGGGTCTTTAAATTGGGGGGGGGGCTGATTTTTTTTGAGTCCTATAGATATTCTAGTTATTAGTCCTTTGTCTGAGGAGTGCCTGGTAAAAATTTTTCCCAGTCTGTGGGTTATCGCTTCACTGTTTTGGTGGTTTCTTTTGCTGTGATGAGATCCCAGTTGTTGATTCTTTGTGATATTTCCTGTGCAATCCGAATGTTGTACACCCTAGAGGCTAATTTGGGGATCACTGCCTCAATCTTGGGTTACCGAGGAAAAAAAGGTCAAAATACCACCTTGAGGGCCAGCGATTTAGCTCAGTGGTTTTACCACCTGCTGCACAAGCGCAAGAACCCAAGTTCGATCCCCGGTACCAAAAGAAGAAACGAAAAAAAAAATCACCTTGAACTCTAGCTCCTAACTGCTTGTCAAACTTGTAAAGTACACTATAACTACTGGTGGAATTTACATACCACCAATACCTCGGTTCAGGAACACTTCGAATAGAAGCGTTTGAACTCCGCATCAGGTGACGAACAAGACTGTGGCCAACTTCCCCAGAATCGTGCAATAAATTAAGTTCATGAATCGAGGTACATATAAAGTTTTAAAACAATTGTACTAAAAAAAGGTAATTAAGAGACTTAGATTGCAAAGTATTTTATTCACCTCTGCATCCCCAAAGCCTAGAAGTGTTTTCTGAGTAAATTTGTTGAAAAATTCTGCCACTCTCAAAGGAAAATGCTCAGTTTTAATGCCCCTCACGCAGCTGCACACTCAATCCATCAAATCCCAACATTCGGCAGGCAGCCCTGGCCCACAGGGTCCGAACCCTACACTAACCCGGCGCCAGCTTCTCCTGCTCCACGCTCCTCCCCTTCACATGCGGCCCTGCATCCCACAGGCAGGTAACCCACCTGTCACCACCTACTCGGAACTCAGCGCTATGGCAGCACAGGCCCTTGGATTTGGGCACAGCCTAACCTGCAGCTTGGGTCTCACTTCGTGCACCCCTTCAAGTTTTAGGAGTCTGAAGGAAACACTCATTATTCATGTGTTCGGTTACCAAGAAAGTCCTGAGCACCTCCATTGTGCCAGGCACTTCTGCTTGGCACAATAAGAGGAGAAAAGCAAAAGCCATCAGTCCCTCTCCTGAAACTTACTGCGCAGGAGAAGAAAGACACCACTCAAACAATACTATAGACGGATACGTGGCTCAGGACTGAATTCCTACCCTGCAGTGGGAGAGATATGTGAGGAATTACAGCTTTGAGGGTGAAGGGAAAGCTAAGGTTATATGAGGCTGGAAGGAAAAGCAGGGGCCACACCAGGCCAGGGCCTAGGGATTATAGTAAGAATTTTACGGTTTTTATCTTACAAACAATGGGGAAGTTCTGAAGTGTCTCAAGCAGGAAGATGATATTTATACTCTAATAAGATCCCTCTAGCTTCAGTGAGGAAAATGAGTGGGGACAGGGGGACAGGAATGAATGAGATCCCAGTTACGAGGCTATTTGAATAACCCATGTAAAAATGGATAGTGCTGCGAAGAAATTTCCATCAAAAAATATTCAGGAGGCCAAATTAACAAATGATGATCAGCTGCACATGCAGGGTGAGGAAAGGGGGTGACCAAAGGCAACGTGTTTTCAAATGAATGGGTGGGGTGACAGTCACTGGGACAGGAATACTGGATTGAGGACAGAGTAGACAACACTGCCCAGGACTGGACAGGCTGAGCAGGAGGTGCCTGCAACACCAAGAGATTCGACCCACAGGAAGCAGGAGCACTGTAGATACCTGCACAGAGGCCAAGTTGAGGAATCACCAAAAAATAAATCATACCTGAAGTGGTAAACACAGAAGAGCCTGAGAGGCCATCTGGAGAAAAGAGAAGGGACTTGGGGTTGAGACTTGAGACCTCCAAAGTTCAGTACACAGAAGGAGATCAAAATTCATCAGAGTTCAACATTCTCGTATCTTGGTAACAATATGAGACCCTCAGTAATGGCAGGACGTAACTAAGGGTACGCTGGGGTGGATTTATGGCATCATCCACCTCCCTAACAAAAGAAGAAGCATCTTGGCGTCACTGATGTGCCAGCTGTCTGGTCATAAATCACACAATAACAAATTAAAAATCTGCAATGAGGCAGCATACAAAACCAAAATTGAAACAGAACACCCAGGGTCTTCTCAAATAGAAGCTTTGGTAATAAATAAGGCTCCAAAATGTTGTAAGGTAGAAACAGTTTCATTTTTTAACAAATAGCTTCATTTCTCATGTGTACTTTGTACAGGATTACATTATAAATTCAATTTCATGTTCTCTCTCACATTTTATTACTACAATTAAAGTCATCTACAGAATTACCAAACTGGAACAAATACGACAACTTCTTACACTTTAAAGACTTTCATACCAATTGGCATTTTCAAGCCCCTGAAATGTATTCTAACCTTCCATTGTAGAAAAATGTACAGACCTTGGAGCCAAATTCTAGACAGAATAGCAAAATGCTCAAGTCAAATACAAGTACCTTCAGAAACAAGAAGACATCTTTTTCCATTCAGTTGATGGAAGAACAGGGATAAGATTAAAAAAAAAAAAAAAATACTCTTTTTTTTTTTTTAAAAAAAAAACAACTCATTCTTTTAAAGCAAATCAGGGCTGGGGATTTAGCTCAGTGGTTCTGGTGCCTGCCTTGCAAGCGCAAGGTCCCGAGTTCGATCCCCAGTACAAAGAAAAAAACAAAAAAAACCCCACACAACATAAAGCAAATCAATCTTTTTGGGGGTTGGGGGCTTAGTTTTTTTGAGACAAAGCCTCTATATGTACCCCAGGTTGGCCTTGAACTTGGAATCCTCCTGCCTCGATCTCCCAAATGGTGAGATAACAGGTGTGCATGCGCCACCATATTAGGCTATCTAAAGACCCACTGAAAGTACCCACTGGTGTCAGAATTCATACTCAGCTCTGAATACCAGAATAAAATGTCTTATGTAAAAATAAAAGGTTTATTTTTTACAACATATAAGTAGTTATACTAGCATTTCTGCCAAAATCAGTAAACTTAGGCAAAAACAGGGTAAAATTATATTCTCTCCCTGCAGGAAATTGGGGACAGTACTTCAGTACCACTGAAAAAGTCATCCTTAGGAAGTTTTGGAAATCATGACATCTATTTTATAACCCCGTCCCTACCATCAAATAAAATCGTTCTGAGATCTTGTCACTTTTTCATCATTACCTTTTTGGGAGCCTTTTTGATTTTTACCTTTTTACTTTGGAAATTCAAAAAAGAAAATGTAATAAACTCCCATATGTTCATCATGAGATTCAACAATTATCAATTAGTAGCTGTTTCGTCCATCCCTACACACATACATCACACAAACACAGAGTAAATTATAATGAAGAACATGAGGAGACTTTTTAATCCCTTTTAAAAACTCCCAACTACACATCATATGGTCAAATATTCTATTTAGGAAACAATTCAGCGACAACTGCTGTCACCACCGAGGGCCTTGACTGACATAAAGCACGAATGCATGAAGCAGGGCTGCTCAAGGGCAATCCCCACTTCAAGCTGCGATACAGAAGCAGTTATTCAACAAGGGAGCTGGAAAATAACTCATTCACCAGCAACGGACACCATTTCAATGGAGATCACAGCCATCGCCTGTCTGTACACAGCAATCTCAGAAGCAGAAAGACAAAGGGAGGAGAGTGCGAAGCTAACCCACATGGCCACTTTGACCACGGCAGTTGGGAAAAGCGTGCGACTTTCACAATCTGTAATCTACTGAACAAAATGGCTAGAACAGACAAGAATCAAAAGTAGTTAGTTTTCCCTAGGTTCATATCTTTCAAATAAAATGTCAGTGTTCATGATGTTTTTTATATTACACAAGAGATTACTATCAAACTGGCTTCTATGTTAGTTCTTTTCTTAAGCAGCTATACCATCACTCTGTCCTTGGAAAGCACTGCTGTGCTAATGGGTAAGTAGAGCACTCAGGGCTGCAGTAACAGACATCTGGAACTTACCACCTCCCGCCCTTTCAGCCACATTCCTGCCGACAGCACAAGGCCAGGTCCTGTCTTGTCATGGACAGCACTTCCCGAGGAAATCGTACAAAGCCACATGCAGCTTCACCGTCCCCTCAGAGTCACAGAGTAGAATTCTATCATCACTCAAGGACTCCGGAGGAATGCAGGACACAACTGCAACCAGCAAAATGACTATGACACTAAGTCCAGATAAGACAAGTGAGAGGTGGCAGGTTTAATGATCCCTAGGCCAACTTGCTGATTTGAGATCCAGTCTGTCGCTGCTAAGGCCCCTGTCCCGGGGGACCTGAGAGGCCCCTGAGCCAGCCCTGAGTCTAGCCCTCATTTCTGCAGAGAAACTATTCCACATTCACACCACTGGATGTGAGTTTGGAAGATGCTAACTGCAGAGTTGACAGCTTTTCGAGAGTCTGCATTTCAAAATAAAAGTCACTGCCACTCACAAGGCCATCACCACGAATTTAATGATTAACAACTTCAGGTAGATGGCAGAGAGGCAGGACAATCCGAGCAAAACAAATAACCAAGACAACTCCGAAGGTTCAACAATGCCACCCCCAGAGCACTCACCCTACTGCTTCGAAAAGAGAAGTCCCAACAGCAGCACTAGAAACCTGCTTCTCATGATCCAAAAAAATGGAGGCCCTTGCACAGCTGGGTCCCGGACCCACTCTCACTCAGGGCTCCAGCCTACTTCTGCAGCCCTCTGAGCAGAGGGTCAGAGCGTGGACCCTGGCTCACAGCTCAGAATCTCGGCATGATTTTAAAACCTTAGGTTGCAATGCTCAACCTGTCACTGAGGGGGAAGCCACATCAGTAGAACCTTGCCACTTTGGGATGCAGAGTAAACACGAGGCCAGTGTTCACATGGGATCTTTGTGCTCGGTCCATTAACCCAGACGTGAGGAGATTCAAAGCTAGAGTCCCACAGCAGCAGTGATCTTAACAACCCATACACATGCACTCTGTATTATTTGCATGGCAGTGACCTTAAAGAAAGCTTAAAAGGAATAAAGCACATTTTAATTTCCACATCTAATCATAATGAAAAACTCTCAGACAGATGAAGATTAAAAACCGCCTTCCTCTGGGGATAGTGGAGGTCTTTCTTCAAGAAATCAAAAAGACTAGAGCAAGCACTGAAGCCCCGGGAGAAACAATCTTCCCTTGGCTTCAAGGACGCAAATCACGCAACTAACCAGGGTTTCCGCTAAACGCTCATTTCTAATATGAAGACAACAAGCTGCTTGATGCTCACAACTTCGGCTCAAATGTAATACTTCCCAAAGTACCATAAATGCTAGTCCAATGCAGAACAGGCTCAATTTCAGCTCTAACTTTGAGCAACAGATGGAATACAAGGTGTGATGGAAATATTCAGTCAGTGTTTAAATTTCAAAATTTTTATTACAGTAAAAGATACACTGCCATGAAGACCCCTCAAAATACTCTTCTCCACTTTAAACATACTTATCCCATGATTCCTGTCATTTTCTGAGGCAGTTCTGGAAGTCTTCTTTTTGTTGTTATGTGTGATTAAAAAGACCGTGACCACAGTTACAAGGCCACCCAATAGAAAGGCGGGATCGTAAGAACATGACAATGCGTCCTCTCTACCTTACTCACTGGATCTAGCACCATACAATTCTGGCTCTTCCCCAAAGTCAAAATGTCCATGAAAGGTCAACATTTTTTTTTTGGTACCAGGGATCAAACTCAGGATCTTATGCTTGCGAAGCAGGTGGCAGAACCACTGAGCTAAATCCCCGGCCCCAAAGGTCAACATTTTTAATTGATTCAGGACATTAAAGCAGTCATGACAGCCAACTAAAGGCACTCACAAAAGAGGACTCCAGAACTGCTTCAGAAAGCGACAAGAACAATGGGATAAGTGTGTTTGAAATGAGGGAGAGGATTCTGAGGAAAATTCATGTAATAATCTTTATTGTACTTATTACAATAATGTTTTTAAATTTAAACACTCACTATTCTTCAACCATACTATCTAAAGTTACTACAAAATTGGGGCTGGGGATTTAGCTCAGTAGTTCCTCCGGCACCTGCCTCACAAGCGCAAGGTCCTGAGTTCAATCTCCGGTACCAAAAAAAAAAAAAAATCCATAAAGTTACTACAAAATGGATCAAATACTGTAAAAGAAATCAAATAACACTCATTTATGTCAGCTCATATACAAAATAGTTTCTGGAAGGCCAAGGGCTACGACAATAAGCTGAAAGATTACTGTGCGACAACAGAGCTCAGTGACTAAGAGACTTCTGAAATCAAAATATAAGCTCAGGGCAGAAGGCCGGGGACCTGGCGGGCTAACTGCAGCCCCAGCCCCAAAGTTTCCCAGGCCTTTTGGCTTCATTCCAGTTTAGCCCGAAGGGAACAACTTCTGCTCCCTCCCAGGGCCCCAGCTGGAGAGCAGCGGGGCAGGGCAGAGAAGGGTTCCACTGAGGAGCCCCACTCCCAGGGTTTGTGAGGATCTTCTGAAAGCTGGAGCGACTTGTATTGCTGCGGGGGCCAAAGCACTTTTGAGGGGTCTTGGGCCAGGTCCCGGGAAGCCTAACAGGCTTTACGTGGTCCCTGAAGTGCTGCCCTTGTTCACAGGCCAAATGTCCCCAGGCCTTGTGACCCAACCCCTCTCCAGAGCCAGAGCTCCATCACCCAAGCCCTGAAGTGTCTGTTTGTCTGTCCTCTGTGCCCTCTGTGCAGTGACAGCACTGGCCAAGCCACCTCTAATCCTCTGTAGTAATAATGGTGCGCCACCTACCCTACCCATCCATGCATCACTAGGATTTTAAAGTCCATAGATTTTAATGAAATTTCTATTCCTGTCAAAAAAAAAAAAAAATATATATATATATATATATATAAGCTCAGCACCAAGACTCTACCACTTAAGAGCTGTGACTCACACGAGATACCTACCCAACCCTTCTTTGCCTCAGCTTCGTCATCCGAAAGAGCCAATAATAAAACAAACCTCATAGAGCTGCCTTGAGTACTAAATGAAGTGTTACCTTGTAGTAGAGAAAGGGAAGAGATGCTAACAGGGGCATTACTATAAACTGAGAAAAGTGTAATAGATGGTAAATCTGATCAAACTGACACCCGTGTAACATTATCAAAGTTGATACTTTCCTGTGAGTAGGTAAGAAAAATATCCTTACTCTTGGAAATACACAGTGGAGTATTTGGAGGAAATGATGTACTCAATTTTCTATCAAGTGTTCAAGAAAAATTTTTATATTTGTGTTTGCATATGGAGAGACAACAAAGAATAACACTAATGGGAAAAAATGTTAACAACAGGAGAATCTAAGGGCATCTGTACTCGAGCACAGAAATGAAAGCTTACATATGCATACTAGCGTTCACAGCAGACCAAAACAGAACGAGCCAGCTGTGCTTCAACAGATAAACCATCCTCACGCTGGGGGACACCACTCAGCGTGGCAGAGACACACTGCTAATGTACAGCACCACTGGGGTGAGCCTTACAGGAAGCAGGTGTGAAGGGAGCCCCTCCAAGTTCTACACTGCACGACTTCATTTGCATAGCACTCCTGAAACAACACAACTGCAGAGTTTAAGGTGACCGGACCTGAGGAGGCACCAAGGGAGGGGCAGGACTGCAACCAGGGAAGGGTGGTGTGAGGGCGTCTCTGGGGCGGACTCCGAAGCATCCTGACTGTGGTCCTCATGTAGACCAACAGCCACTCACGCATGAATGGTGCAAGTAGAACTGGCAGCATCTAACTATGAAGTCCAAGCAAGGGATTCCATTTTACAAATTTCAAAAACATGCAAAATTAAACAATAATTTAGAAATACAAACTATGTGGTTCAAGTATGCAGAGAACACAAAACTCATATTACCTGATCAGATTACCAAAATTCAGAAAGGAAAAGTAGGAGGTAGGATTAGGAACAAGTGCACAGTGATCTTCAAAGGCAATAATTTCTTTCATAAAGTTGTTTATATACATGGGTATCCCCTGTCTTGTTATTGTGGATACCTTACATATATTTTGCATACATTACTTTGTAATTTCTCAGCATTTGTTAAAAGATCACAATTTAAAAACAAACAAGGACTGGATATTTAGCTCAGTGGTGCCGCTGCCTGCCTCACAAACACAAGGCCTTAAGTTCGATCCCCGGAACCAAAATAATAATAATAATAATAAAAAATGAAAACAGCCAGGGATTTAGCTCAGTGGTATCGCAGCCTGCTGTGCAAGCGCAAGGACCTGGGTTCAATCCCCAGTACCACAAAAAAAAAGAAAACAACAACAAAATGAAAAAAAGCTACGCAAGGTGGCATGCACCTATGAACCCAGCACTTGGGAGGCTGAGGCAAGAAGATCATTATGAGTTTGAGGCCACCTGGGCTACGTAGTGAGTTCAAGGCCAGCCTGGACTACATAGTGAGACCCTGTCTCAAAAAAAAAGACTGTATTGAAGATACATAAAGACTTATAATATCTTAATCCTAAACTCAATCTTTCACTAAAAATCTGCTAGGTCCTATCATAGCCTTTAAGTAAACACCTATTAGGAGGTAGCAAAATCCTTGACTTCCACCTTTTCTTCTGAAGGTGCTTTAACAAGGAGACCCTAGGATTTAGCTCAGTGGTTCCGCCGCCTGCCTCGAAAGCAGAAGGACCTGAGTTCGATCCCCAATGCCAAAAAAAACCCGAGGAGACCCGAGGGGTAGGGAAGGGACAGAGCAAGAGGAAATGTACTCTTTGATCAAACTCGAACCACGGACCCTCACTTCAGGATCTCTGGCGGAGCCAGCTCTTGCCAGAACGCCAGAGTGAAAAGGTCTGGAGAAGCTAATTAAAGAATCACAGGAAAGGATATACACACACAAAAAGAACCACAGGAAGAACAGAGTGATTTTAACAGTAAGGTATTTTTAACTGATCACAATTGCGTGAACCCAATTGAAACCCCAGCTCTCAATTTCTCTAAGATGCAAAGATTAGAGTGAATTCAGTCAAGCACTTACCGTGCTCCAAGTGCTCCTCCCTGCCGGCAGGAAACAGAAAGGCCCAGACCACCGGGCCTGGGCTCTGCCCCACACTACCGCTGGGTGCTCCTCGCCCTTGCACAGTGGCGGCAAACCTCTTAGAGCTTGCAGTGATGACAAACAGCCCGCCGCGTGCCTCTAGTTCGTCACCACTGCCCTAGAACAATGCAAGGCCACACAGACTGAAGTGTCAGCTGGATTCTGGGCCCTGAGCAAGTGAGACACTGGGCATGGAGGCCGGCTGATGCGACCATCCTGGAGGGAATTAGCATAAAGTACGCTGACTGCTTTGGAAGGAATTCTACCAACACAAGATCGAAGACTTCTCATACAATAAACAATACACTCACTAGCACTAATAAAAATTACTAAGAGTGGGCCGGGGATTTAGCTCAGTGGTTCCACCGCCTGCCTTGAAAGCGCAAGGTCCCAAGTTCCATCCCTGGTACCAAAAACAAACAAACAGAACCAATCAGCTAATCTAAAAAGTTTAATGCATTGTGGGGTTTTTTTTTTCCATTTACAATGGCTTTTTCATTAGATTTTCATCAAAATTGTCAGAGGCAAATCTACACACTAAGGTGGCACCGGGAAAAGGTGAAAGAGCTCAACTGGTTACAGAAGGGAAACCATCTTCCAGGTGCAGAAGGATCAATGTAAATTGGATAAATAGAGCCAAAGGTCTGACGCTCATAGATTCAAGGTTTCACAGAGGGCGATCTCTTTAGGCAATGAAGACAATCAATTAGTCAACAAATACTTTCTGAGCTTCTGCCGTGATCTGTAAGTGTCCCCCTAAAGGTGCAAGGGCTAAAAGCTTGGTCATGGCCTGCAGCACCACTGAGAGATGACGGGAGCTTTAGGAGGCGGAGCCTGCTGAGAGGTCTTTAGGCCATGGGGGCAGGGTTAGAGACAGCAGGCCCCAGCTCCCGCCTCCTCCTCCCTTGTACTTCCCAGCCCAGGAAAGCAGCTTTGTTTGCTGAGCCACACTCCCACCTGTCGAGTGCCACCATAGGCCCAAAGCACAACTTCTACAAACTGCCCATGAAAATAAACCTTTTCTCTTCAGAAGCTGATCAGCCCAGGTATTTGTTACATAACAGAAAGCAGCTAACACAGCATCTACTATGCCTTAGCATAACAATCTAGGAATACAGAAATAAGCACCTGGGCCTCTCCTAATGCTAGTGATATAACTAAAGCATAGAGCACTCAATCACCATGAAGCAGGCAAAAGCAGAAAAGGTAGCTGCCCAGGAGGTGAAAGGCCAGAGCTCTGGTCCCAACTCCATCCTGATTCACGAGCTGCCTCTCCTTTGGCAAAGCACTACCTCACCCAGAATAAAAGCAGGTCAGACGACAATTTCTACAGGCTCTTCCACTCTAGCTCTATGAATACAAGTTCAAAGACAAGGAAGAATGCTCTTTAAGAGTTAGTAGGGGCCAGGGATTTAGCTCAGTGGCCCTGCACCTGCCTTTCAAGCGCAAGGTCCTGAGTTCGATCCCTGGTACCAAAAAAAAAGTTAGTAGGACTGAATTGAATTGATGGGAGAAAGGCTATACCAGGGAAAGAACATGAAAGTAAAAGTGGACACGTCACCTGAAATACCTAAAGTAGTCAAAACCATGGCAACAGAAAGGAGAATGGGGAGTGAACTGTTGGATGTATACAGAGTTTCGGTTTACAAGGTAAATTCTAGATCTATTATACACAAATATAAATACAGTTAGCACTACTGAATTACACATTTAAAATGGTTAAGACAGAATTTTTTATTGTTTTTTACAAGAATTTTAAAAAGAGGGAAAAAGGGGGAGTCACAGAAATTAGTACCCTAGCAGTAATAATGATGGAAAAATATTTTAAATCCATTAACTCCTAATGATCAATCCTTTAAATTCTTTTCTCCTAAATTAAAAACAAAAAAGTATCTTGCTAGTGGGATATGGAGGCTTCTCCCACTATAATAAAGCAGGGGGAGCATGCAGAGGGAATGAGGGATGGGAAGACAATGAAAACACTAAGCAGGGTGGAAACACAAAGAAGGGTATTCAGACACAATCTAATTGTGTCATCCCCACCTGAAATCCAGCCTACCCCATACAGAAGTTTCTGTCTTTATTCCAAGGATGGAAAAAACTCAACCTCCTTCAAGGTCTCGGCTCCTGCCCACCTTTTCACACTTCTCCCACTCCACATACACTGCTGTACCTTAAGCCTCTGGTCCTTTCTGTGAGCCTGTCATCAAAAGGTCTCTGTTCTCCTAACTGCTCTGACTGGAACACTGCCCTTCCTGTGCATCCTGCAGATCACAGCTTCAATGTCTTTTCTGTGACTTCCTTCACTAAACACTATCAGAGCTGCAGTCTAACACTTGTGTGGCCCTTTGATTGTCATCTGCTGAGGACAGGGACCACACATATGCACACTCTCTCCCCCACCTCCAAGCCAAGCCTGGCACCAAGTAACTACTGGAGTATTTGTTGAATAACTGAATAAATGAACACTAAATCCATTTTTTGAAAACAACAACAAAACATCTTAAGAGGTTTTTCTTAAGAATTTGTATCTTTAGTGAATCTCCAAAGCAAAGAAATCTAAAATCTCTATGAAACTAAAAAAGTCAACTGAGGTATCTCAACTGCTCTGGCCTTCCTCTGACACACAGTAAGTGCTGAGCATCAAAGATGGATAAACTAAGCACACACAAGCACAATGTAGATAGAGAATTGCCACTGGCTGCTGAGTTTACTATTGTTTTTGATATCTCCTGACACAACGTCTACTACATAGGAAGCACTTGAGGAATAAACAAGAGCAAACCAAACTTTCACAAGACTCAAGTATGTATGAAACAGTAACTCCATTTAAACTGCTGTGTTTAAATTTCTGTGTTTCCTATAAATGTAAGACCAACTGTAGAAGCAAAGAATCCCTAAGGACAAAGTTCCATGCTTATAACCTTATTATATTAGAACTCAAACAGGAGAAACACCAGAGACATTTGTACTGAGTGTCTGAAAGAAACAGATCCCAAATCAAGACTTTAGAGCTTTAAATAAGTAAGGATTTCAAAATGATACTGTGAACTATTTCTCAAACCTTAAAGTTAAGAATATAAGAGGAAATTATTTAATATTCCCATCCACTCCAATATAAATACAAATTGCGTCAATACCTTAGAGACAAGTCTCATTTAATCCACATAGTCCTGAAAACCCCAGTCCATATTGATTCCTCCACCCCTTGACTTAGTATAGCACTTAATATCTACCACATATTTTCCATGTATATGCCATCTAATTGCTTTTCTAATGATTTAATGTGTGCATTCTTGTCCTCTATCCTTTCAAGTACATATAACACTATATAGGTGCTTAATAAACACTTGAGTTTTGAATGATGAATTCTGCTATACTATAAACTGCTGCATTTTATTCCTAAATAATGTCACTCCCAAGACGATTTGCATATACCTGTTCCAGCCTCATCATCATTGGACTAATTCTAAAGTCGTTTTTATCAACACTTTAAACAAGGCTTAGTTTTCTTAGTACTACCCTTCACACCCAAGTGGTTTTCAGTGCCTAGTGTCTTTTCGAGTATAAACCAGGGTTATTAACAACACTTGCCCGTATTTCAACGTAGTAAATTTCACTTAAAATCCTTCCCAAAACTAGTCAGTCCCAGAGAGATTTCCACCTGCAAAAAGCTGCAAGATACAAAATCTAAGCCACAGTATACTCGTTCACAATTAGAAAGCTAATTTCTCGGGAAAGAATCTCAGTTCAAAATGTACAATTAAATGAGTCTCTACAATCAAAAGATCAGATAAAGTGCATCACTTTGGAGAGCGCAGAGCAGCAGGCAAATGTCCAGTACTATAATTAAGTGGCTGCTATTCACGATTCCTGAGGCCCCCAACCCTGCCGGTCGTGGCCACCTTGATCAGGACCCGTGACAAAGAGTCCACAAGTGACACGAGCCTCAGGAAGACTCCTCTCTACAGCAGCAGCCTCTAATCTCCCTCCACGTCCACCACAGCAGACCCTGGTCCGGGCAGGGAGCTCGGAGCTCGGCCTGGTAGGCCGGGTCGGCCTGGAGTTGGGGACGTGCGGTGGCCAGAGGCGGTGGCTGGGCCGGGCAAAGAAGCCAGCGGCGGAGGACGCTAGCCCCGGGCCGCCGCCGCCGTACCCGGCGAAGCGCTGCGGAGCCCCGCGGGGCCAGACTCGGGGTCGGTCCCAGGTGGGGCGTGTGCAGAGAAGGAAAGGAGCGGAGGGAGGACCTCACCGTGGCTCCCGGAGGGCCGGCACCGCCGCGGTCCCGCAGTTGCTAAGGAGAATGCTCTTCCGGGTCGCGGGAGCGGGTTCGAAAGAGCTACGGTGGCCGGCTGGAGCCAAACGCGCTGTGCATTGGGAGTGAGCCGTGCGGGATGCGGGCGGCGGGTTCCGCGGCTCCGAGACAGAGGGCCTGCGACACCTCTGACCTCGCCCCGTGGGGTTGACTTGCTGTCGGCTCCGAGCTGAACAGACCCTGAGAGCCCTTCCTGGTTGGCCTTGGTCCTCTCTCCCCGGACGAGCGCCTCCCCGACGCGGCCCGTCCCAGGCCCAAGGGCCCGGAGGCACCAAGTTGGGTCGCTCTCCGCAGACTCCACCAGACCTGAGGCCTCCCTCGGCTTCCAGCCCCCGGGGTAGCCACTCTGGCCCTCTCCTGTTAGGACGTTTTTCTGGTGTTTCTGTTTCCTCAGCGGCTCTGTGGGCACCTGTGCAAGGCTAGGTGCGGTGCTGGCACTGAGGGCACAGAGGTGAGCAGACCGGGCGCAGGCCCTGCCCTACCTGTGCAGGCTGGTGACAGAGCAGGCGACAGTGTCTTGCACGTTGGGATGAGCACACCTGGAGGTGTACACAGACACGAGTGGGAAAGGGCCAGTGATGGAGCCCTCAGCCAAGTGGACAGGGCTGGGACGAGTGTTTCAGGTAAGAGTGGGCGCGGTGTTAAAACCCACCGAAAGGTCCTGAGGCTGTCCAGGGATGCGTGCCGCGAAGAAACACCCGGGAAACACCAACATGTAAGTGAGGGAAATGGAACCCCCAGAAAGCAGCCAGAAGAAGAGAGGAAAGAATGTCAGGAAGAAGCTGGTCACCATCATCAAATGCTGTGGAGATCACGTGTCCAGTGGTGACCTTAGAAAAATCGACACCCAGGAATACAATGGCAAAATAAAAGGTGGCTTGAATCTGCCTGGTAGAAAAGCCCACTACCTTATTGGATCATGAAAAAGAGACACATTAAATTTTTAATACTTGAAGAAATACTGCCATAGCACAAGTAAATTTCAGGATTCTCCTGCTAATAACCCTGAGTGCTTTGAAGATAGAAAATAGTTAACATTTTCTAAGCATCTACAGCGCTTGCCATATGCCCAGTGTGTTGGTTTGAAGAATAAGTGACCCCGAGGATCCTCTGGTTTTTAACATTCTCCCAGATTCTTCCAGCACCCTCAGCCAAGTCATGGTGTAGGCAAAACTTGTCTATTCAAAACAGGGGATGGAAGAAGTCCAGCAGAGATTCAGTGGCTGGGAGAGAGGCCAGTGGAGAGAAGAATGGGAAGACGGGAAAAGGAAGAGAACAAAGGATTGAAACAGTGAAACCTCAGATTTCAAGACAAGAAATGGTGAGGCAAACGAAACCAAAAATAGGAGCAAGGGAGGAGAGCTGAGAAGTTTTCCTATGTAAGTTCAACAGGCAGATCTCATTTTGTTTGGACATATGGCAGGAAGTGTGGTGATGTCCCCTGGCATAAAGGCTGCACAGCTCTGGTGGACATGTCCCCATGCCCTTGATTTCTGCAAACCTAGCTACCTCGTGTGGTTTAAAGGAAGAATGGAGCACACTCAGAGTGGACCTGGGAAAGAGGCTGGCTGAACAACCATACCTCTAGTCCATAACTTCAGTGTCTTCCCATTACAATTTTACAGTAAACTTTCCCAAAAGAGTCCGAAGTCATGTTTTCATCCGAGAAGTTTTAAATGTATCCACAATAAATTACCAGCTATCTGTGTGAGTAAACCAAGTAATTCATACTGTGTGGCTGAAGAATTTAGAAACACCCAAAATATCTGTTCAGGGGGCCATCTTTATCCACTAGGGCTGCTATAACAATATTGTAGACTGGATGGTTTATGAGCCGTAGGTGTGATTCTCATCGTTTTGGAGACTGAGAAGTCATTCAGTGTCTGATGTGGGCAAATTCCTGCTTTGTGGCCAGCTATCTGTCCACTGTGTCCTCACAAGGTAGGGGGAGCAAGGAAGCTCCCTAAAACTCTTTTATAAAAGGATACTAAACCTATTCATAAGGACTTGGCTTGTGATCTAATCGATACCAAGGCAGGTGTGATGGTACACAACTGTAATCCCAGCACTCAAGAGGCTGAGGCAGGAAGATCAGATCAGCCTAGGCTACCTAGTGAGTTCCAGGCCAGCCTGAACTGTAACCACACTGTAAAATAGAACTCCTAACTTAGCACATAACAACACCCTACTTCCTCTCTTCAGCCCAAAAGAAGTGATGGAATACACAGATGCCAGGCCCAACCAGCCAGGGCCTGGTTTGTTTTCCACAAGAAAAGTTGAGGTGAAGATGAGATGAAGAAGATAAAGCAAGTGTGGAGATCTACGTTCTCATTGTTTCTGACTGTAAAAGACCCTTGTCCAGATGGTGAATTGAGGCAAATGGGCCCCTCCATCTCCTCGGAGCTAGCTTTGAATAAATCCTGTTTCCCTTTTACCCAAATATATGGCTTCCTTTGATTTGGCCAGCAGCAAGCAAACAACCTGAGCATATGAGCCTAAGCGGCCAGTAGCAGAACTACATAGCAAGTCTCAAAAAACCTAAATAAATAATCACCTACCAAAAGGATTAGGATTCCAACATACGAATTGGGGTGAGGCACAGACAGTCCATCCATAGCAGGGGTCCTGAGTGTAATACCAAGAAGACAGTCAGAAAGTGGTTACGACTTGGTGAAGGGAAAGCAAGTCAGTTGTTTTGTGAACAATTTTGACAGTCAACTCAATATGGAAAGAAGAGGCCCGCATAAATGAAACCTATCTTGCATATTCCTGGCAGCCCTTGAATAGGGTATCTATTTTAAAGGACTCCTGTTGAAGGGGCAGGGTGATTCATTAGGCTCCACTTGCTGGGGTTCTGGGAGATTTCAGCAGTTCCTCAAGAGATGGAAGTTTAGCATTGGCTATGAAGGGCATAACTAGAGAACGACAGGGAGTTGTGGACTCCACACCACAGGGTGATATTCGCTGCCTGACATTGGTCTCCGGATGACGGACGACCTATTCATAAGGTAAAGTGCTGTGAGAAGTGCCTACGAGATCCAGAATATGAGTTGGACCAGAATTACTCATGTGTGTCCTGTTGGCCACAAAAGAAGCCATCTGCAGTCCCAGAGGAATTCCGGTTTGCCTTTGGGAGGGACTGTGTCTGTGTCTTAGCTTGGGCTGCTGCAACAGAGCGCTCCGGAGGGGGCCACTTAAGGACAGAAATTTATTTCTCCCAATTCTTGAGGCTGAGAAGCCCAAGACCAAAGCACTAGCTCTTCATTGTCCCTGATCAAGGCCCACTTCCTGGTTCTTAATCCTGTCCTCACAGGACCGGAAGAGGGCTGGCCAGCTCTGCAGCGTCTTATAAAAGCTCTCACCCCTTGTTTGAGAGTTCCACCCTCATGACTCAGTTACCTCCAAAAGGCCCCACTTCCCGTCACACTGGGATGAAGTTTCCAGCATTTGAGTGGGGCTGGGCACAAATATCCTTTCATGCAGTCCTGGCTTTCTGGGGAATTTAGGGGCTATAGACAGCTATTGTTGCCCCAGATCTTTCCAGCCCCAGCCTGACTTAATTCCTGACTGCACCATCTTCCACCTGGGCTTCTGTCCTAACATCCACCCACCCAGTCACAGAAGCAGCCCTGGAGGAGTCATTCTGACTGTACTTTACCTGTCACACCCTCACCTGCTGGTCCAGTCCCTGAGCAAGTCCTGGAGATCATCTTATTCCCCCCACCCAGACCCACTGCCACCAATGACAGGGAAAGAAGTAAGTAAGCAACTCAGGATCAATAAAAGAATGTTGCAACCTCCAAGATGAACCAACGCGATAAAGGTGGAGTGCATGTATGCACCTGGTGTGTATGTGCAAAACAGCACAGGAACTATAAGGAAATTGGATGGGATAAGTCCGTCATAAAGGGAGTAAGAGATATGGAAAGAACTGTGAAATAAATGAGGAGAAGGAAGGCTGAGGTCAAATTGAATGCATTCCAAGAACCAGAAGGAGTGCTTGCCCCACTTTGGGAGACTCCTACTCAGCGCTGCATGTGTTCAGCTGCTGGGAGCCTGGTCTTCACCCTCATGGGCTGAGAGTGCTGTGGGTGGACAGTAAAGATGTCTTGTCACTGTTGAACAACCTGTCTGGCCTGCCAGGTGTGGTGGCACGCACCTGTAATCCCAGCACTCAGGAGGCTGAGGCAGGAGGATCACTGCAAGGTCAAGGTCAGGCTGGGGTATGTAGTGAGTTCAAGGCCAGCCTGAACTACACAGTGAGACACTTACCTAAAAAAATACCTGCCTTGGGCCGGGGATTTAGCTCAGTGGTTTCGACACCTGCTGCACAAGGACCCGAGTTCAATCCCCGGTACCAAAAAAAAAAAACCTGCCTGGCCTTGTCAACTTCAGCATCTAGACCCACCCAGAACACTTACAGTCATTGTCTAATTATAACTTACTTTTGGCCGGGGATTTAGCTCAGTGGTTCTGTCGCCTGCCTTGAAAGCACAAGGGCCTGAGTTCGATCCCCAGTACCAAACAAAACAAAACAAAATAAATATAACCTACTTTTGTTCTGGCCTCACCTTATACATTTTCTTTTCTATCTTTCTAGTATTCTTTTTCTCCTCTTTTGTGTGTGGGTGTACATCCAGGTACGTGTACAGAAGATCGAACCCAGGGGCACTGTACCTCGGACCTACACTCCCTCCTTTTGTATATTTTATTTTGAGACAGAATCTCACTGAGTTGCCCAGGCAGGACTTGAACTTGTGATCCTCTGCCTCAGCCTCCCTCTGTGCTAGGATTACAGGCATGTGCCACTGTGCCTGATTCCTCTTAACTTTTAAAATCTGAATTCTACTAGAACTTTTTTTTTTTGGTCTCTCAGGTCTTAGGCTTTTACCTTAACTTCTCTTTTACTTTCTAGTTCCTTTTTAAAATTTTATCTTTTTAAATATTTAGGTTTAATTTGTTATTTTCTATTGTTTTCCTCTTTTATTTCACATATACTACTTTAAATGTGGATTTTGGAAATTTTCTCATTTACAATGTTGGCCTACTTTCTGTTTGTTTTGTTTTCCCTGTCACTGAGCTACATCCCAATGCTTTTTTTAAAAATCTAATTTTGAGACTATTCTTTCTGAAATTTTACTCCCATACTTTTAGCTTTCAATTTGCCTTCATTTTTATACTCTCTCACCATCTGGTTTCATCTTTCTCCTGCCTCCGTGTTGCATATTTCTTCTGGTTTTGAGTGTTCTCTTTTAATCACAACCCTATCTCACCAGCTGCAAGCGGCACCTGATGATTTTTACATTTTGAAAGACAGAAGAATGGCATCACATTCACAAAACCTGGAGCGCAATCCTGGTTTTGTTGGGAAACCCACTGCAGTGGGAGGACTTCACAAAACACGTGGGATGTTTCTTTCATACCTGGCACCTGCCGGACCCCAGCCTCGTGTGAAGCTGGTTTAATGAAAAGAGGCCTCGAGCTGCAAATTCCATCCTCCGGGTGTGCAGCACAGCACTTAAGCAGGGTGTCAGACCACCGGCCTAGATGCAGCCCCCACAACCACCACCACCACTCCCTGTGTGACCTGGGACAGGCTCCTCAGCCTCTCTGAGTCTGTCTTCCTTGCCTGCACAATGTGGTTGATTATGGTAGCACCACCTAAGGTTGGTAAGAGATATAAGTCCGTCAGTTTCTATAAAGCACTCACAACAATGCCCGGCACCAGTACAGTAAATATTGTCACGTAATGAGAAGTTATCCTAGCGGTCTCTCTTAGGGGTGTAAAATGACTATGTATCTTGTAGGTGATGGTCCGACCTGGGTGGCTTTTATTCTTACCCTGTAGCAGCTCCATGGTCTCGCAGACTTGTTTTGCTTTGCTTTGCTTTGTTTAGTGTATGTTTGTGATACTTCTCTTTTGGTACTCTCTTTTACTAATGGAACCTCAGTTTGTTTTTCTTTTTTCAGATCAGTGCTCCAAGGAGCCATGTGACCTCTGTGTGTGTGTGTGTGTGTGTGTGTGTGTGTGTGTGTGTGCGCTTGCGCGCGCACCTGTATGTTGGGGTACTGGAGAGGGGAATATTCAAAGAAGACTGAGCCTGTTTCTCCCTCTCCAGTGCCCAGCACTAACAACTAACTGTGTCCCCACATTCTAGAATTCTACAGAGAAAACATTTTATTGGCTCAGATCCACCTATGCATTGGGTTCGAAGCCCACTGGAGCCTGACAGGCAGGCAGCCGAGCCAGGGAAACGTGCTCAATTGGTAGAATTAAGATGGCCCAGGCTTCTACCTTGAGTAGTGCTCAAGTAGCACATGTGCTCATTTTGGGCAGTGACAGTCTCGGGGAAAGGGAAGTGATTATTTTATCAGTGTATCCGTGTAGCCTGGTATCTCCACAGAAATGCATATCCTAGTCTGAGGAGCAGGGATATATAGTTGTAATAATATTTGTAAATAGGTAACTAGGGAGACAAGTTTTCAGAATAACAAAACCAAGGAGACATGATTAAGCAGGACTTGGAGGAGATGAGTAAAAACCAAAACATTCTAAATCTATAGATAGGAAAGAAAAATGTTTTTGACTTAGATACGAAAAATGAACATAGGATGTTTGGGAGAGGTGAATGAAGACAGTAAAATATTAGGGAATTGGGCTGTTCACAGATGTTCCACTTGATCTCACTAAAATGAATTTTTTTTTGGTATGGGAAATTGAACTCAGGACCTTGCACTTTTGAGGCAGGCGGCGGAACCACTGAGCTAAAGCCCCAGCCCTCACTTAAATGAATTTTAAAAACAGTGTCCAATAGAAATGCTGTGTTAAGTTAAAGAAAAGAAAAACAAAGAACTTTATTAACTGAGGAAAATGCCAGTTAACAAAATTACAACAATTATAAGGTTACATGTAAATGTACTAAAATCTCCTATGTAAAAAAACAGAATCACAGACTGGATTAAAAAGACAAAATCTATATCCATGTATCATACCAGAAAACACATTTAAAGACAGCAATGATTGCCAGGTGTGGTGGCGCACGCCTGTAATCCCAGTATTCAGGAGGCTGAGACAGGAGTGCCACAAGTTTGAGGCCAGCCTGGGCTACATAGTTCAGGGCCAGCCTGAACTACAAAGCCAGTCCCTGTCTCAAAAAACCAAAAGATGGTGCCGCCACCTGCCTTGCAAGCACAAGGACCCAAGTTTGATCCCCGGTACCAAAAAAAAAAAAAAAAAGAGGGGCTGAGGATTTAGCTCAGTGGTGCCACTCCTGCCTCGCAAGCACAAGGTCCTGAGTTCAATCCCTGGTATCAAAAAAAACAACCAAAAGAAAGAAGAAAAATGCAATGATTTAAACAACCTGCCACAGTTAAATCCTGTTTGCATAAGAGCAAGTGTAGCATGTCCCAGCTTGACTGGTTAAGTTCTGTTCATCCCAGGATTCCAGCGAACCCAGGCTTGCCCAGAATCCAATGGGAGGGCACGCTGGGGGTGGGTTTGTATGGGAAGCCAGCCCTCCAGGAAAGGACCCCCTCTCCAGCCAAGCCAAAAAGAGCAGCAGGGACCTCAGGTCAGTCCGATGCTATGTGTAGCAGGGCGGCTACAGGAAAAGGAGCGACCCCCCAGACACCACTGGGCCTAGGCAGCCCTGGCCTGCGGGTTTGCAGCAGAGCAGAGCACCAGCAGGGAGGGCGCTGTTAGCACAGGTTGGCAGACAGCCGGGCAATGCTCCTTTCAGGGGCCCAAACACAGGCTGTGCTCCAGCAGAGCAACAACCAAGTCCCTGTGGGTCAGCGGGCTCCATCTCCTAGAAAAGGAGGCAGCTGGAGAAGCTGCTCCAAAAAGGACAAATTGGAAAACAGCTTTCTCAAGTATACATTACACCTACACAAAACTTAATCGCAGTTTTGAAGACAAAGATATTCTCAGTACATACAAGATTCACACATTCTCTTCTCAGAGTAAAACACAATAAAATGAGAGACAGTGCCAGTGTAGAATCTACCTGCACACGACCAGACAGGTGTGGAAGAAAAGCTCCCCGATGGGACAATGCTGTTGGAAAGGCCTCACTGAATACAGGGACGTTATCTTTAAAACCAAAAAGCCACCAGGCACACAGATGAAGCTGTGCCAGAGGAACTTTTGTATCTTTCATTACTGTACAGTAATAGAAAAAGGGAAAAATGAGATCCATATCTAAATTTTTTAAAAAGATATAAAGGAGGGCTAGGGATTTAGCTCATTGGTGACGCCACCTGCCTCGCAAGTGCAAGGACCCGAGTCTGATCCCCAGTACCAAAAAAAAAATGATATAAAGGAGGATTTTAATATGTATAACTGAGATAAAAACAATATTTACAAACCACTAATATAACTTGTACCCAAAAGAATACAAGAGAAACAAAATTCAAAACTACATAAACACACACAAAAAAGTCTTATCACTTCTGCACATTTATTTTATTCATTTTTCCTCTACTACTACTACGCATGTATGTTGGGCAGTTGCAGAATGTCCAGCTGTTTCCTATCCTTTATCAATTGAATCTTAGTATTGGTCACATTCATGTTAGTTTTCCTTATTTTACAAATTATAAGTGTTTATCAGAAATAACTTAGATAATATGCCAGATTGTAAAAAGGAAACTAAAAATATATGTGTGATTCCACCAATCAGAAACAGACTCACAGACATTTGGGTTGGAATATTCTTTTTTGAAATTGGGCTATTCAAATGGAGGTATAATTCATATAGCATAGAATTCAGAATTTTAAAGTGTACAATTCAGAACTATTAAAATAGTCGTAACACTATCCAATCATCACCATAATCAGTTTGGGAACATTTTCAGTCACACCAAAAAGAAACCCAATACCTATCAGCAGTCCCTGCTCATTCCCCAGCCATCCTCATGAACCCCTGCACCCCCTGCTCTCTGTCTGTGGCCCTAACATAAATGGATCATGTAATCTAAGCCCTCACGACTGGCTCACTTACTTAGCACAATGTCACTCATTCCATCCATGTTGTAGCATAAATCAGTACCTCATTCATCTCTTTATGGCTGAATAATACTGTGGAAGGGGTCAGAGACAAGAATAGCCCTATTCAGCCATGAATTCATCTGTGAATTAATCTAGTTATGAGTTCAGCCTCCCCGTAATCCAGTCACCCTCCAAAAGCCCCACCCCTGAACACACGAGACTTTCAGGGGGCATGTTAGATCCAAACCATACCATAGAGCTACTTCAGCAATTTCAATTCCAAAGGAAATTAAATCAGTATACCAGTAAGACATCTGCACACTGTGTTTACTGCGGCACGAGCCAAGATAGGAAGTCAATATAAGCATCAGTGGACAAATAGATAAACAGAATGGGATGTATATGCAATGGAATATTATGCATCCTTTAAAAAGAAGGAAACACTGTTAATGAATAAAGAAAAAGGAATATATATGCAATGGAATTTTTTTTTGGTACCAGGGCTCAAACTGAGGACCTTGCTCTTGCAAGGCAGGCGAGGTGCCACTGATCTAAATCCCCATCGCCTGCAATGGAATATTATGCAGCCTTTAAAAAAAAAGAAAATTCTGTCATTTGTGATTATGTGGATGAACACAAAGGACATTATGCTAAGTGAATGAAGAACAAAAAGAAAAATACTGCATGGTCTCACACAGCATGTAGGATTTAAAAAGCTGAACTCAGAAAGAACGGTGATTACTAGGAGTTGTGAGGTAGGTAATTGGGGAGATATTTTACAAAGGATACACAATTTCATTTAGACAGGCGGAAAAAGTTTCAGAGATCTGTTGTACAGATGACCATAGTGAATATTAACGTATTATATACTGGAAAAAAATTCCTAAGAGGAGATTTTAAATGTTCTCACCACAAGAAAAGTGTATGAGGTAGCAAAAATGTTAATTGGCTTGATTTAGTCATTCATATATATTCATAGATATATATATAATACATTGTACAGAACATAGATATATACAATTATGTCACTTAAAACTTTTTTTTTGGTACTGTTGGTTTTTTTGTTTTCATTTTGTTTTGTTTTGTTTTGGTACTGGGGATTGAACTCAGGTCCTTGTGCTTGCATGGCAGGCAGCGTGGTACTGTTGTTTGTTTGTTTTTTGGTACCGGCGATTGAACTCAGGACCTTGCACTTTTGAGGCTGAGTTAAATCCCCGGCCCTATCACTTAAAGCTTTTAAATTAAAAAGTTTGAGGGGCCGAGGATTTAGCTCAGTGGTTCTGGTGCCTGCCTCACAAGCGCAAGGTCCCAAGTTCAATCCCTGGTACCAAAAAAATAAAAATAAAAAGTTTGATTAAATTTTTAAATAAAATTTTTTTTAAAAATTTTTTAAACAAAATGCAATATTAAACATTTTCTATTATTCTTGCTGTAAACAATGTCATACCCATTGTTTGCCTCAATTCGTTTTAACGTACAAATATGGAACAGCAATCAGTGCTTCCTACCAGGCTTAGAACATTTATTTTTGAAACAATGAAAACAAACTAAGCTGATTTTAGCTGCTTCCCCAGTGACCTTTTATTTGCTCTGGGGGGCACTATTAGTCTTCTTTGTTATTCTATATATTTATTTTGAAAAGTAGCATTCATTTAGTCCAAAATTCAGAAGGTAGCAAGGGATCGCCATGACAACACCTCCCTCCTAGGCTGCCAGTGTGTCTCCTCCGCCCCCAGCACTGTCCATCCGTCTGTCCAGTACACACCATCCTCTTCCTGCCTGGTGTCAAGACAAGAAGTGACAGTCATTCCGGGAGGTGCGAGTCCCACCTCTACCACCTGTCAGCCCCTGGCCTTGGGTGCAGCCTGCCTCCCCATCTGTGAAGCAGGGATCGTGACCCCTGCCTCGTGATGGTTCAGAGGACCTTCAGAGGTCGCTGGGAGAGCCCTGGGTTCTGTGGAGCCACTGTGAAGGAGTGCAGTGTGGCCCATCCCCAGAAAGTCTGCTCACGTGCCTCTCTGGGCTCGCAGCTTGGTTCCCCCTTTGGATCAGGCTGTTTCTCTTGCTGCCAACCTAGAGTCCTCCGTGTCGCCTCTTCCAGATGACAGACATGGAGTGGGGCCCTGGGACTTCCCCTGACTCACGTTGTCCATGAGAATTCTCAACCACTCTCAGACTTCACACTCACCAGAATTTCCTTTTGAGGTGCGGCACAAACATCGACCCTTTTGCCTTAACACTGTGGATGTCCATCTTTCAGCCTTGGGGCAAACAGTAAAGACAAACAGTGAACTCACCTGTCCTGTTCGTGGGTCGTTGCTTTTTGTTCTCTGTGAAGACTAGTCACTGCACTGATATGGAACCTGGCTGACATCCTCCCTACCAGCCATGACTCTGCAGAAGAGAGCAGTTTTCAGTGTGGATTTTCCTCTCTGCGAACACGTGCACACTTTTAACAAAACGTTCTCACCGAACTGCCCAACACGCTGGAGCGGGGGCCTCTGAGCACTTGACGGGTCCTTAGAGGAGGTCAAGGTCAAGGCAGGGATGTTGGCGTGCTGGGGCGAGGAGCAGCTGAGAGGCCAGGTTCTGCCTTTCTGGCCTTGGACTCCTCCTGCCACCGGTGAGCTGCATTATTCTAGGGGGCATAGCTGTCCCTGACCTGCCAGGCTTCAGAAGGAGGCTGATGACTCCCCCAGTGCCTGGGGTGCACGCAGCTCTGCACAGGAGGGGCCACCTCCCTTCTCTCCAGACGCAGGATGGATGCATGTGTTTGCTTTTGGCTTTCTAACAATGTGCTCTCATTATTCTAAATCCATTCACCTGATCCACACCACTGAGCCCTGACTTACACACTTGCTTTATCACTGAACCTGGTGCTTATTTCTTTTGCACCTCTCCCTTCCTTCCCCAATAATACATCCCACGTCAGTACTTAGAACACATTTTTTGTATCTGAGGACATACGTTATCTTAAGATTTTTTTTAATGTTCTTGGCTTTTGCATGTATTTTTCAAGCTGAGAATATTTAAAATTGCTATTTCAGCAGCCGCAAAGCCATCCATATGCTGTCTGGATCATGTTAAATGTGCAGGGCACTTCTTGTCCCCTTTGCTGCCTTGTGTGTGCACGTTGTTTCTGCTCTGCCATGCCTGTTTGTCATCCCTGCCTTGGAGTTTGCTGATTATGGACTGAACCCTCTACAAACTGCCAACCATTTAAACTGGCTCCCAAATCTCCTCATCAAAAACTGAAGTTGTCCCATGATAACTTGACAGTAGAACGTGATGAGTCATCATCCAAAAAGAGCCAGACACCCTATAGCTTCACTAGCCAAGGGAGCTAAGAAATGGCTGGAAATGTGTTCATTGACAGTGGCCGGCATTACTGGGAAGTGGTCATAAGCGGAAGCACATGGTATGCCATTGCCCTTGCCTACAAATCAGGCCCGAAGCACGAATAGATTGGGAAGAGCTCTGCTTCCTGGGCCCTCTGCTGCTGCAACAATAACTGTGTGGTGAGACACAACAGCAAGGAAATTCCCATCTAGCCCCCCCCACATCTTCAACGCATTGGCATCCTGCTGGACTATGATATCTATGATGCTTTGAACTCCATCCACCTCTACACCTTCGATGTGGCTGGCGTTGTGTGCCTGTGTGCCCCACCTTCCCCGTGTGGACCAAGTGCTTGATTATTATGACTGCTCTTCCTATCCCAGACCATTTGGACTGCACAGAGCAGCTGCCCTGAGCACCTGGCCATCAGAGCTGCTTTCTGGGGGATAACAGAGTTTGAGGCCACTATTTAGGGTAGGGAGAAATCAGCTAAGACAAGGCTCAAAATAGATTTCTTTTCTTTTACTGTGTTTAAGTGCAGGCTTTAATAATTTCTTTAATTTTTTTGTATTTAGAGGAAAAGCTATAGATTATTTATAAAAAGAAACATAATCGGGATTATAATTTAGGAATTACTTGGTTTTAGGGCTCAGTGGTTCCACCACCTGCCTTGAAAATGCAAGGTTGCGAGTTCAATCCCCGGTACCAAAAAAAAAAACAGGATTTACTTGGTTTTGCACATTAAGAGTCTCATGAGTTTACCAGCTCTTACAAGTTTTGTTTCATCACAGTCTATGGACCTGCAAAAACAATAATAACAACCACACACACACACACACACCCCTTTTATAGATTTGTATGTTTAATCACCTTCTCACATAGTATTTCATACTACACTTGATCTTAACCAAAAGGCCGAGAAGCGATTAGTATTTCATACTGAGCCCATGACAGTGCATAACGGAATATGCAGCTGGGGTTTTTTTTTCCATGTAGTTTATTAGTACATTTTAGGTATACAGTACAGTTGCACTCATCATTGTGATCTTGTACCTTTACATGATTTATCTTGGTTCTTATTTTTTCCTCATTCCCCTGCCCTCCATTCAACCCCTCCATCCCTCCCTATTTTCACAAAGACTTTGTTTCCATGTTTTTCCTTTTCACATATTTTTTCTTTTCCCTTCTGTCCTTTCCCGTACCCCTTCCACCTCCCCTACTCCTTTATGCAGCTGTTTTAAAGATAAAAATAATTTTGAACCTAGTAGGGAAGTAAACTGGCTTTCTTGCTCTGGATTAACTTGAAGTGTTTTAACTATAATGTAAAAAAATCATGTATTGGATCAACTAGAATGGAGAGTAAACGAGAGAGAATGGAAGTAATTGAGTTTGGACCTCCAAATCACCCATGGCTCAGTCTTTACCCTCTGATGGCTGATGGGATAATGTTGGAAAGAAAGTTTCCAAAGCCTTTGTCCATGTTTCCCCACTTCTTACAGGGCTAAGGACTCTGCGCTAACATTATGAATGAGATCGCAATTGAAAATAGTCACTTTGAATACTACAGATTAATAAAAAATTCAGACTGATTTGTGTTTTATCAGAAGTAGGATTTTGTCTCATGATATGAAACTACTTCATTCTTCCTCCTATTAGTTTTCTTAGAACTGTGAAATAGTTCACTCTATTTAATAGTTGTCCTATTTCCCCCTCCCCAAAATCAAGTTTTCTTTGGGGGTGAAGGGAATAAACAGGTACTGTCATAAGTGACAAAAAATAAAATAAAATAAATGTCCAGGGCACCTTAGGGAAAAAGAACATCTTCATCATGGCGGATCTTCCCTTCGGGGCACATGGCCCAGTTCCCCGTTGGTCAGGTCCCTTTGGGGTTTAATTTTTGAACTTACTGTTAGTCCGGGGATTTTTACATGTGGTTGCTGATGGGTTATTGTTCTCAAATAAGAATGTTTTTACTTTTTAAAATATTTCTTTATATAGGATTAGTTTGATACTTTCTATAACAGATCATTTTATTAAACCCAATCATAAGAACTGGCAAACAGACACCCAGGCCTATAATCCCAGAACTTGGGAGGCCGAGGCAGGAAAACTACCGCAATTCAAGGCCAGTCTGGGCCACACAGTTGAAGACCAGCCTGAACTGCATAGCAAGACCCTGTCTCAAAAAAAAAAAAAAAAGGCAAATAAGAAAATTACTTGCCGGTGACTTAATGACTTGACTATCAAAAAAGTACCCCAAAACCAAGAATAGGAAACATTAATACAATAATTACCTGAATTCAATATAAAGTTACTATATAAACACTAGCAGCTTTGTCAGCAGCAACCAACTGTAAAACAAGTTTTAATAATCACCTGTAAGAAAATACAATTTTTAAAACCTCATTTATTAAAGCCTCAAACTTATACAAAGCCAGGAAAAACTTCAGAAAAATGGGCAGGACCTATATGAGGAAATTCTAAAGCTATAAAAAATGAAATGGCACACTTTGTTTTGGATAGGAAAACTCAATACCAAAAAGATGTCAAATTTTAAGTTTATATATAAATTCAATAAAATCCCATAAAAGCATAGCAGAAACTGTGAGAACTTGGATAAATTATTCTACAGTCCTTCTGGAAAATCAATATGGAAGAAGAGTGAAGAAAGTCCTGAAAAAGAAGAATAATTTGGAATGATGTGCCCAACTGCAGTGTGTGAAACAGTATGGTCAAGAATAAGCAAAAGTAATAGAACAGCCCAAATTTTAGAGAAGAATACTTGAGAATTTGTATGAAAAAAGCAAAAATGGAAATAGAAAACTCAGTAGTGTTGTGGTAACAAACTACCCACTTTTTTAAAAAAATAGCTACCTCCTTCACTCTAAAATAAATTCTAGAATGGTAAAAGCTATAAATTTTTAAAAGTCATAAGGATACTGAATGTAAAAGTATGTAAATTCTTCTGTCATCTTGTGTTAGAGCCATTAATGAATGGTATATGTCGCCTTCGGGGACATCTTTCAGAAAGCAGATGGGTTCCTCAGGATGGAGGATCTCTGCAAACGCTTTTGTGTCCGTGTCACCATCCCGCTGGAAGCAGTGTAGCTCCAGCCTAAGACGGGACCGTGCGTCGTCCAGGCCAATTTCCCCCCCCCGTTCGGGGCGATGATTTCGGGATGGTAGGACCACTCTGATGGGCACCATTGGCTTTCTAATCCCAGACCTTCTTGCTTCCTTCAGTCTTGAGGATGATTCTCTCCTGTCCCTGTTCCCCTGTTTCTCCCCCCAAAACACACATCTCCATAGGGATGATTTTTTTTTTTTTTGGTACCAGGGATCGAACTCAGGACCTTACCCTTGCCAGGCAGGTGCAGTGCCACTGAGCTACATCCCCGGCCCCTCATAGAGATGACTTTTAGGAAGACAGAGGTAGATAAGCTGTGTTCATGTCTATGAGGAGTGTTTTGCCTGTGAGGCTATCTTAAAGCTCATCTAGACATTTGCCAAGGGAGAGAGACCTCCCCTCACTTCTGAGCACCAGCTGGACACATTCATCTGAATCGATGAGATCTGCCTGTTTCAGGCTCTCAGAGAGACCTGGCAAGCTGCAAGCAGGCCCTGCTGAGAGACAGGCGACAGGTGTGAGCCCAGTCTGTCTGCGCTTGCTGTCTTGCTCTTCCTCTAAACTCATTGCTGCTTTCTCCGTCTAGGGACAAAAACTAAATTTGGGCCATCAGGGATCCATGGTGTGAATTCCAGCAGTTTGTACATGATCCTTGGCAGTTTGCTTGTCTCAGTATTATGAGAGTTTGTTTTGCCAGATGGCTTCCATAAACACAGTGGTCATTTGATGCACCTTTATCAACTACTCAAATGCATACAATATAAAAAATGTATTAATAAGTGCAAACTTGGAAATTATTTCCTGGGTTTGACTAACAGGTTCTTCCGTGCTGTATTAGTCACCCTTCCCATCTCTGGAAAACAAACCTGACATTCCCAACAGGAAGGAGGAGGGGTTTGTTTGGCTTATGGTTTCAGAAGGTTCAGTCCATGGTGAAGGGCCTGGTAGAGGAAAGCTGCTCAACTATGGCAGCCAGGAAGCAGAGAGTGAAGGGAGGAGCCAGGGCAAGAATGCACACTTCCAGGTCACAGCCCCAGTGACCACTTCCTCCAACCAGGCCCCACCTCCTCACAGCGCATCCACTTCTGAACTCATCCATGGATGCATCTCCTGCCGAATACAGCGCCACATGACCCAGTCACCTTCCAAAAGCACCATCTCTGAACACATGAGACTCTGGGGGACATTTCAGATCTGAACCAGAAAATGTGGCTGGCTATATGACCTTGGGCAAGTTACTCAAATTCAGTGCACCTCAGTTTCCTCATCTATAAAATGGGGATGAAATTAGCTAATAGGATTAAATGAGTTAATAATTAATAGCTTAGTAAACACTTGCAATAGTACCTGGTACACAATAAGCACTATATATATATTTAATCTTCCTCCCTCCACCTCCTGAATGCTGAGATTAAAGGCTTGCACCACCACACCAGGCCCAAATTTTCTTCCAAAGGAGGTTTCTTGTGATTAGCTCCAAAGCACTGGAGCAGCTACAGTGACTTTTCACAGCGAGCCCCGTCTCCACCCTCCAGCTTGGGAGGCCTGTGTCCTGGGCCTGGCTCCCTGGGTCTGTGGACCCTGGTGAACACAGGGAAAGCTCGGAGACTACTGCAGCAGGGCCGCAGGAGCACAGGCCTTGTGGCGCTGCTGCTGCCACTCGCCAAGGAGTTCAGTGCAGTGCTCAGTGGTCTCCCAAGTGACCACAAGAAGGGTTGACTCCATTGTGCCCTGGGGGTCCCCGAAAGCACAGGGCCCCAGGGCAGCATGGCCTGTCCCTTCACACTCAGCAGAGCCCAAAGGCTGCCAGCTTGCTCAGTGACCAGGAGACAGGGTGGGGAACTGGATCCTCTAGACTAGGGTAAAGCAAGACACAGTGCTAACTGAAGTCCTTCTGGGACTCCCCTAAGTCTCTGTGCAATTATTCCTTACCCGCCCCTCTGCCCCTGCATCCACTCCCTTCTTTCTCTGCTTGCTTGGCCGTGGTCCTGTGGGGGTCTGCTTGCAGTGGCTCATGGTCCTGTCCAGGGTCCCTCTTTATGCCCCCAGCTTCCTGTCCCCATCCCCTATGAGTGCCTTCAGTCACAAAAGCAGTCCTGTTACCAAAGTTCCCCAGCCCCACACCAGGAGTCACCAAGATCCTGACTCCACCCCCCCCACACACACACACTCACACTCACACTCACTCACACACTCGGGAAACTGTAGGGTGGAGTTGTGGCTCCCCGAAGCAATAAAATCAACCATTTATGGATAAGACCACTGAAAACTGAGCCACATCTCATCTGACTTAGAAAAATAGAAAAAAAAAGTGACATTTCTTCTACCTCAGTGCTGCAGAGCACATTCACCCTTGTTTGGGTCCCTGTGAGCAGCAGGGCCTGCTGTGCTCCGAGTGCCTCTGGGAAAAGTTTGGGAATGTGGGGCCTGAGGCGAGGTGTTTAGGTCATGGGCTCTACCCTGGAGACAGATTCATGCCAGTGGTAAGAGCTCGAGGCCAGGAGTTTGATCTCTTCCCCCCCCACCCTGTCCCCCTCCCTCCCTCTCCCTCCCTCTCTCTCCCTCTCTCTCCCTCCTACAGGAGGCACAGCAACAAGGCCCTCACCAGATCATCCTCTCCATTGTAGACTTCCCAGCCTTGAGAACCATGACACAAATGAACTTGTATTGTTTATGCATTACCCTGTCTGCAGTATTCTGTCACAGCAGCAGAAAATCAACTAGGGCAGACCCTCTCACTCACACACTTGGGGCCCTCTCCTGTTCCTTTCATCAGGAGACTTTAGGTGTATAAAACCATTTATCTCCTTCACTAAAACACTTTCCTTGGCCTTGGACTCTGGGGACAGAGATTGGTAAGGATCTGAGCCCAATTCCTGACAAAATTCTGAGGTTTCCCCTTAATCCACAAGTCCCTGCTCCAGGCTGCTTTTGCTTCAAAGAGAGACACTGATCAGATATATTTCCAAATGGAGTAAAACAGTTGGAGTCTGCTCCTCCTTCTTGCCAAATTGTGTTTTGATGACTTGGTATCACTTCTTGGATAAGCTGGATGCTCATCATTCTGAACTCCTACTCACAGAGGCTGCTGGAGACTGTGAAAAGGCGCTTCTAGGGTGTGGGGTTTACTGCCATGAGCGTGCCGGGCCTTATTAAATGCCAAAGGCCACTACCTAAGTACTGCCAGGAAAAGAAGCCAAAAATCAGTAATTTTAAAAATCATTCGTTCTGGATAAAACTTTCTTAAATTAAATAACCAAATAAAGGAGTTAAAATATTTAATTACTAAATTTGAGAGTACATTTTGTCAATTGCTATAGCCAGGAGGCTTCACCAGGAAATAATATTATCTAAAATTAGATCCTTTACTTTATTTGGAGTTTTTAAAAGTGATTGTGGTAAGTGATTGGGAACACCTGTTTTAAAATGTTCCATGTTAAAAAAAAAAATAGAGCTGGATCCCTACTTCACACCTTAATAAATTCCAGATGGATTAAAAGTACAAATGCACACAGGACATGCATAAAACTCAATATAAGTAATAGAAAAATAGGTGAAGGTTAAAAAAAATAGGTGAAGGTTTATTTAATCTTGGGAGGTGAAGTGAGAGGCCTTTCTAAAAATGACAGCAAAGCTATAAGCCATTTAAAAACTTGATGGATTTAACTATATAAAAAATGAAATTTCCATATGATGTTCACCTATATTTAAAAGTCAAGGCAGAAACTTAGAACAGCATTTTGACATGTGAGAAGCGAACAGATAATATTCTTGATATACAAATAACTCTTACAAATCAGTTAGGGGAAAAAGGAATACTTCAGTGGGAGAAGAGTGATGGATATTGGCATAGTTTAAGTCTAGATGGCTCCTAAACTGTCATGGGATTACAGGGAGGACCTTAGAAGGCCACTGGACCATCTGAGCCAGGGGTTTGTGGCCGACTCGCTGCGAGGGCTCGGGGCCTGCGGGAAGAAGCAGCGCTGCGGGCGTGGCCTGGAAGTTCGTTCTCCCTTCCAGCCCCTCCCTCCCTCCCTCTCTCTGCTTCCGGTCCCCCAGGCCATGAGCAGCTGTCCTTTGCCAGGCCCCGTGCCATGCCTCCTGCTTGGAGCCGGCAGACTCTGGACTGGAACGTGAGCCAAAATAAACCTCCCCTCCTTATAGTTGTGGGTGTGGGGAATTTTCTCCCAGCAAGGAGGAAAGTGACTAAGACAGATATAAAGTGCTTATTGATCAAGATTTGCACGTGCCCAGTGACCTCATGAGTAGATATTCAAGCTGACTGGTAACCAAGGGAAGAGGGAAAGAAAGAGAAGCCACACAGCATCACCACCCCCGCCTCCATGAGGCCCAGAGCGCCTTTCTCACCTGCTAGATTAGCAAAGGCCAAGATTGGGAGCCGTGGTGCTACTGGCACAGCCTCCCTCTATCAGCTCCAGTGAGACCTCCCGGCACCCCGTGGAACCCCCTACAGCTGGAACTCAGTTCTGCCACTGATCCATTCAGGGACTTAACATTCAGGAACAAAGAACATCGCAGCAAATTTCAAGTCCCATAAATAGTATGTGTATATTCTCTGACCACAATGCAATAAAATTACAAATCCATAATAAGAGTATACATGAAAATGAAATATAACTAATTGAAATGACAATAAATATTATAAAAGTTTGTAAAGTGATAACATTGACACGGATAAACAACTGTTGGGGAAATTCTAAGGCAAAGGAGGGGGAGAGGCGGCGGGGGCGGGGGGGGGGCGCTACAGCGCATGCGCAGTTGTGGTCGGAGCGCCAGCGCGGCGTAGGTGCGTTTATTTGAGCGGACTGAATTGTGAATCGAGAAAACACACAAGGATGAGAGAAACCATGCTCACCACATTCATATGGGACATGGGCAGTAATGGGCTGTGAATAGCAGATCTTTGCTCACCATTTGCCACAAAACGTTCCAGATGGGTTGAAGTTAAACACACACATGTGTGACACACAACTACTTGAAAAGCCACAAGAGAGGACTGTGGAAGTGCGTGCTCACGCACCCACCAAGACGCCAGTGTCGGGACCCACCTGGGCTTCACAGCAGATGACCGAGTGTCTTCCCTAATGTTCCAAGCTCAGTTTCACATCTGCACCACATTGGCTAAAATGCCCGGTGCACCTGTAATCCCAGCACTCCGGAGGCTGAGGCAGGACGATCGGGGCGATTTCAAGGCCAGCCTGTACTGCATAGCAAGATTGACTCAAAAGGGGAAGACACTTATGTTCTACACAGCCCAAGATGGGTTTGGGGAGCAGTGGAGAGCAAAATACAGTGTGGCCCACATCACTGCCTTCCAGGCACAGATGTCCTCTGGGGACAAAGACCGGAGTCAGCTGACCGCCCCCCCCCCGTGATGAAAGAGAAGTGCAGGAAACTATAAATATGATACATACTCTGAATTTGTAAACATCTAGAAGCATAAAGAGCAATGGAGGGGAAGAAAATGCCATGGCAAACCTGAGAAATAAGAGCATCCCAAGCATTTAACAATCTGCTAATAGTTAAGAAAAGCTGAGCGACCGGGGATTTAGCTCAGTGGCACCGCGCCTGCCTCGAAAGCGAAAGGTCCTGAGTTCAATCCCCGGTACCAAAAAAAAACGAAAGGCTGGGCATGGTGGCACCCACCCATGCAGTCCCAGCACTCGGGAAGCTGAAGGAGGAGGATCGCAGTGAGTTCAAGGCCAGCCTGGGCTACATAGTGAGTTCAAGGCCAGCCTGCAGTACACAGCGAGATCTTGTCTAAAAACACAATGTTAAGACAGTCCTTAGCATAGCAACTCTGAGGGTCCCTGGTGAGTACAGATATGCAGCAGTAGTGGAGGTATTGGAGAGGCCACCAGGCAAGCACCTGCTTATACACCTTGACCTTGGGCACTTGGAGGGCTACCGAGCTCTCCTGCTTCCAAATTCTCTCAAGCACTTTGGGCCCGGGGGCTGAGGGGAGAAAACAAGAAACTATGTGTTTAGAGATATTTTTTACTCGTGACACTAAACCCAAATCCTGATGGTGGACTATTGCCTTCCCAACCATGCAGTTCCATGGAAAAAGATTACATAAAATAATATTAAATGAAAAAGCTGATCGCAAGCTATTACGTGCATGTCCATGCCAATTAGACATTGAAGTTGCTGGGAGGGCCCAAGAACCTGGGAGAGTACAGGCAGGTTCGGTCACAGAGCTGGAGGTACAGTAATTGTATATTTTGCTGTTAGTCTGACATTTCTACCACGCACCCTAACGTTGGGTTAATATTCTATACCCATCCCCCAAAGAGACCGACTTTAAAAGGAGTGTTCATGGTTCTGCCCAAGTGAGTGTGACATTGCTCAGGTCAGCTCAGTGCCGGATTCCCTGGGCTCAGCCTGAGGCTTCCAAGTGCCAGAGGTGTTTTTGGGGCAGGGCCCAGAGGCACAGGAGCAGCTGCTGGGCTCCGGGCTGACGAGGCCTGGACAGCATCCTCTCTCATGAGCTCATGTGAAAGGCCAAGCCTCCAGGCCCCCAGTGAACATTTGCCATGCCTTTCCTGTCACCACTCGGCTCTGTGCTTGTGCCCATGAGCTCATCGCTGCTGGGCAAGTCCCCCTGGGTCAGATAACTGCCAGGGGCAGCGCCTTTCCCAGCCTCTCGCCCCTGCCCTGGACCTTGAAGACACAGGGCTACCCTCTAATGCATGTGGGCCAGTGGGGGAGCTGCCTTCCTGACAGCACTGGAGTCTCCACTCCTCAGGCCACAGCACTCCCAACCCAGCTGGCCCCTTCCTGCCCAGACCTCCCAGAAACCGAATAGGAAGGAATGGGAAGAAGGTCCAGTGAGGCCCCAGAGCCGAGGCTGCTGACAGATTGACAAAGGCCCCAGAACTCTGAGTGCCGCGAGTGGCTCGGAAGCTGCGTCCGGCTGTCTGCCAAGCGGCATACATTCCCACGGGAGGCTCTCGCAGGGTGCAGACAGCTGTGCTCCAAGCAGATGTCCTCGCAGGGACCGAGGCCGCGCAGCCGGCCCTGTCCCATGACTCACTGGGCAGCCTGCAGCGCCTGGCCTTGGCTGAGGGCAGATTTGGAGCCCTTGTGGGGGCTGTGTATTTGGTCTCTGCTTTCGCTGAGACTTGGGGAGCCAGGCTCTGGAGGTAGACCCAGGAGTCACCTGAGAAAAGATAGGGGACAGAAGGCAGCCCTAGGGGTGTCAGGGCTGTGATGGTGACATGCTCAGGGAGCCGTGGGGCTGCAAGGCTTCAGTGCTGAAGCTGCCAGGGCCTCCCTCAGGGTGAGCACAGCCTCAGGGCTCCTCAGCCCCTGTCACTCTGGAGAAGGTCCTGCCAGCCTCCCATTCCTAGCCAAGCCTACCAGCCAGAAACCGAGTTCAATGATCACCCGTCCTACTTCAGGGGCTTTACCCCCAAAGCTCTTGGGGAGCAACCCTAGCTCCGCAGCCCCTGTGAGACCCTGCTCTCTGCAGCCTAAGGCAGACAGGAAACCAAGGACACAGACACAGTGGCAGCTGGAGGGCTGGAGCCAGGTCCAGGGGTCATGGGAAGGAGTGACTCTGAAGGAGGCGCATCTCCCAGCTCTGCTCGCAGGCTGAGGTCCCCCATGGCCTCCTGCAGCTCAGCCACCACTGGCCCCTGGGTTTTCTGAGAGCTCCTCCCTGGCCTCGATGACTGCCTGAGCTCAGCCTGCTCACCCTGAGAAACACATTTGGATCTGATGGGGTAAGAGGTGCTGAAGTTAGAAATATTTGCCTAGTTCAGTCATGTGGATGAGCATATGGTGCGCGCATTTCACCTCCTCGAGGGCTCCAGGAACTGTCTAACTCAGGAAGTATCTAATTCTATAGAGGCAGCACAAGACCTTTAATCATCCCCATCAAATAATTTAAAACATGATTTTTAAAGACAACAGCACTTGCTCAGTCAGCCTGGACTCAATTCTCAGGATTCGCTTTGCTGTTTCCGGAGCAGAACCACCTGGTCCCCCAAGCTCGCCTCCCCACGCATTGTCCCCTTCGCCCTGCCACCCATCACTGAGGGGAGAAGCCAGGGTGGTCCCAGATGTCCCCACCTGTGTACAGGGCTGGGGCGGGGCTCAGGCAGACCCACTGTTCCAAGGGTGAACTGAGACAGGTCAAGGACGGGCATCCAGGGCACAGGCTCCCTGGGGACCGTTCAGGGGCTAAGGGTCTCTCTGAGACAGTGGCACTCGATTGGAAAGCCAGGCTTGATGCTTTGGGACTGGGCCAACCGGGTCACCTGCCCCAGTGTGGGCAGCAAGGACCCCTGGGAAAGCGGGCACTTGGGATTTCAGCTCCTCCACTGGGGAGAGATGCCAGGTAGCAACATCTGCTGACACGGGTCTGCACCACACAGCGTCTGCCCTAGAGCACCTCTGTGAAGACCAAGACCCCTGATCAGCTGCTTGGCAGGAAGTCCAGACCCTACTCAACTCTGAGCTAGGGCTTCCTCCCTCGACGATTTCTCCACTAGGCAAAGCAGGAGTCCCCTGAACAGCGGACAGCGGGCAGCTGGGGGGAAGGACTCCTCCCTGTCAAGGCCAGGCTGTGCCACCAGGGAACTTGCTGGGCAATCCCAGGGGGCAGGTTTGTTGTGTGATGTCACACATCGGGCCCAGAGACTCTTCACGGTCACTATAATGGTTTTTGAAATAATTTATGAACTTCAGGCTTAGAAGCACTTCTCCGCCTGTGTGAAGCCCCCTGCCAACCCTCGTCAGCATCTGCGAAGTCGTGTCTCTCTTGCTGCTGCTTCCTGGCATCCTCAGTTCAGAAGATGACCCCTCACCAGGGAGCAGTGAGTGGCCACAGCTCTCGGGATAGATGTGCAGAGCACACAGAACCGGGGGTCCCTGGAGCTGACTGGCAACCCCAGGACCTGGCGAGCCCATTGCATGATTCCTTCTGCGAGGGGCCAAGTACAGGCTCCGGACAGATGTTGAGGTTCTGAGCCCACTTCCTCAGGCTTGGCTTCAATGCCTGCCCTTCACCTGCCTGCTGACAGCCAGATGGGGAGCAGTTGCTCCCCAGAACCTATCTGTGGAGGACCTGTCTTCTCTTCTTCCACAAGAAAGGGAAAAAAAGAGGGCTAAGCTCTGAATGCAGGCCATCTGGAGCAGGTGATGGCAGTGCCACTGGGAAAGGGTCAGGTGGGGGAGTCCTGGGGTCAGGACTCCTGGCACCATGAGGGTGAGCCCTCCCGGCATTTCTGCCTTTCCCAGTTCTCTCCTAAGGCCAGGCTGGTAGGTGCAGACGCCACAGAGACCTGGCCAGGCCTCTGTCCCTCAAGGGCCTGCTCCACCCAATGGTCCTGGGCCCCCGCCTGTGAGTGTGGACGTGCGGTGCGTTCCCTTCCCTTGTCCGCCTCAGCTGCTTCCTGCTGCCTGCGCCAGGTCCCCCCGCCCCCGTCCAGGAGGCAAGGGCGGCCCTTTCCCAATTACAGGTGCTGAAACCCAAGGCCCTGCGCAGAGATGGGTCCTGGCTAGGCTCCCGCGGCAATTTCCCTGCCTGGCCTCCTCGGGAACCGCTCATTGCCTGTTCGTGTCCTCGCTGGGAAGTTATGCAGCTGGAAGGAGCCCTGGGATGAAATAATTGCCGAGAAAGCAGATGGGCAGCCCAGCAGCCCTCCCTCCTCTGCGGGGCTGAGAACCCGCCGCTGCCCCCCAGGGCCAGGAGGGGGCGCTGTTGCCACCCACCGCTGGAGGGGGCTGGGGGCTGGGGGCTGGGCCCTCCCGGGCCTCCCGGGCCTCCCACCAGCCTGGCACACTTCCCTCTCCAGGAAGCCCACCTGGCTTGCCCGGGCTGGGAGAGGAGTCTCTTGGGGTGGCACTTTGGCTGCTGGGCCTCTCCAGTGGGTCCTGAGGGAGCTGAAGGGGTGCTCCCAGCTACAAGTGGATGTGAGGACGGCAGGCTTCACTACCGAGCTGCCAGGCCCAAGGCCCAGGGGCCTGTCTCCCTCCTTTACCGTCAGGCAGAGTTTAACACTGGGCAGTCCGGACAGTGTCCCGGATGCTCACCTCAGCTACCCAGTGCGTCAACTGTCCCCACCAGGCCCTCTGGGGTCAGGGCTAGAAGGAGCAGATTTCCGGAGGGAAAGGGAGAAAAGGGTCACAAACACAGGCCAGTAGGGAGCTCCCAGGGAACCGGGACCTCTCCTCTCTCTCCCTCTAGATCCCCGCAGCCCGGCGCAGGACCTGTGGAGTGAGGCTGCACACAGCCCACCAGGGACGCCTTACGCCGCACCTAACACTTCCAGGACCTCCTCTGCCCCAAATTGGCACACGCCTGTACCCCAGCACTCGGGAGGCTGAGGCAGGTGGATCACCACAAGTTTGAGGCCAGCATAGGTACACAGTGAGTTCAAGGCCATTCTGGATTTCATAGTGAGATTCTGTCTCAAAAAAAAAATAAAAAATAAAAATCAGACAGAAAGGAACCATCACCAAGCATGTCTAGGGACACGAAAACAGGAAGGACCAGCCCCCAGACGTCCAGAGGAGGTAGCCATGAGCACCGGAAGCTCCTAACCTCCCCTTCTTGGAGGGCTTTTAGAGGACGTCGCTCTGTACCCCGGACGACGCCCCAGTGCCTGACTCTAGAGTCAGTTTGCGTGGCTCTTAAAACTGGTGAAGGTAAAGCCGGTCTCTAAGAAGTTTGGACGGCACCACCCTTCTGTCCAGCAGGCAGAAAGGAGATGGAATTTCCACAGCCGGCGGAAGGTCCGACCTTCTTCCTTCTCTTCCTCTCCCCCAGATGAAAGAGTCGCTATCACTCCCTGGTGTCCCCGTGAGGAGGAAAGGCAATCCCGGGTGCTGCGCGGGGTGGGGTCCTGCAGAGCTGGGATCTGCTGTCCCAAACCTAGAGCGCGTTCCAGCATTACTGCCTGAGGGAAAAGCCCCGCAAGCTCTCCCTCTGAGTCTCCTACTGGGGCGCAGGAGTGAGAAGGAGGAGGGAAGGGCGGGAGAGAAGACAGAGGCACCAGCTTCTTCCTGTGCTCCAGGACCTGGCCGCTGCCAGAGCTAGCCCGAGCGCCTGGTTCGCCGGCTTCCTGGAGACCCCAGCTACCCCGAGAAAGCCCATCCCAGCCCCGCCTCCCGCGGGTCCCCTGCATCGCTGGGAGCTGCCCCGAGCCTGGTCTCAGCCGGTTCCTTTCCTCCCGACCCCCGTCCTGCGCGGCGGCAATGGCCACAGATCCCTGCCCCTCGCTCTGTCCCCAAGATCCCCGGCTCTCCACGGAGGCGGAAGTGCCCAGACGTCCAAGCCCAGGAAAGCACGTCGAGAGCGGCAGAGATGAGCGGCCCTCGACAGCCCAGACCGCGAAGGGGGCCTCGTCACGGCTCTCGGAGGCCAGGCTGGGCACGGGCCGGGGCACTGCAGCGCCGCCCAGGCTGCAGGCCCTCGAAGCCACCCCGGGTCAGACCGGACTTGGCGCTCGGACACCGACTGCGGATCCCAGGCCCTCGCCGTCTGCGCGGCCCACACTCGCGCACCCCCACCCCGCTGCGCTCCAGCGGCGGGCTGGCCGGACGCTCGCGCTCCCGAGTGTGGAAGACTTGCAGCCCCTCCGCCCGCGCCACCTGGCCTTCCTGCGCCTCCCCGCCGGGCCCCTGCCCCTCCTCCGCGTCTCCAGCCTAACGGCCTGGAAGTCTGCTCCCGCCCTGAAGAGCAAGAACACGCGAGGGCGCCGTGCCAGCCCATGCCTGCCGGGGCCGGGGAAGTTTGGCGACAAGGCGGGTCTGCGTGGATTCCTGGCAGCGCCAACTTTTTGGCTGTGTGACTTGGGTGGCTTGGTTCCCTGAACCGGTCTCTGCACCTGCAGCGAGGGTGCCGCTCCTCCCGGGTAGGGCGCGCGTGGCGAGGCTCCCGCGGGTGCACCTTGCCCTGAGAGGACCGGAGCTTGCGGGCTGCCGCGCGCTGTGCCTTGCGGCTTGAGAGCACGCGCCGCGGGGCAGCTCCGAGCGCAGCCCCGAGCGCAGCCCCAGGGAGCCCGCAGCGCCGCGGGGTCCTCCGGGCTGGGATGGGGGTGGGGGCCGGGGGAGCCCCCACGGCTTCCTCCAGGCCCTCCGCGAGGCCGCGTGCCCGCGCGCGCGATGCCATTGGCCCAGATCGCCGAGTGGGCGGGGAGATGACGTCAGCGGCAGGTTGGGTTATAAAGACGCGAGGGCAGCCGCGAGCTCACAGCGCACCCAGCTGGCGCCGCGTAGCACTGGGACTCGCGCTCTCCTGCAGCCCGCTCCCCGTCCGCCGGCCCCAGCGGCACCATGCACCTCTCCCAGCTGCTCGCCTGCGCCCTGCTACTCACACTACTCTCGCTCCGGCCCTCCGAAGCCAAGCCCGGGGCGCCACCGAAGGTGGGTGCTGTCGCGAGGACGCTGGGCCGGCGAGGGGAGGGGGCCCTGGGTCTGCGAGGCTGCTGCGCTCAGGGGCGAGCGGAGAGAGCAGGGACGCAGCAGGGTCCCCCGAGAATTGCCCTGGGAGCCCAGACTCAGGGGGTCCCCCGGCCTCTGCACATGTGCAGCCTCTCCGTCCAGTGTGGCCAGTTCGGCAAGTGACGAAGGAGTGGAGGCCTGGGGCTCCCCGAAGGAGCGGGCAGCCACGGCAGGTGGATGCGCGCTGAGCAGTCGCGCGCTCCGAGCTCGGCAAGGACGCAGGTGGCAGGGGCATCTGGGCCCGCGAAACGCCCGCGTTGCAGCCGTGGTCCCTTCACCTGCCCCTCTTTCTCCGACAGGGCCAGCGAACTCCGCCGGGGGAGGAGTTGGCCGAGCCCCAGGCTGCCGGCGGCGGTCAGAAGAAGGGCGATAAGATCCCCGGGGGTGGCGGTGCCAACCCCAAGGGCGACCGGTCACGACTACTGCGGGACCTGCGCGTGGACACCAAGTCACGGGGGGCGTGGGGCCGCCTTCTGCACGAGCACCCCAACGCGCGCAAATACAAAGGAGGCAACAAGAAGGGTTTGTCCAAAGGCTGTTTCGGCCTCAAGCTGGACCGGATCGGCTCCATGAGCGGCCTGGGATGTTAGTGTGGCGCCCCCTGGCGGCGGTGAGTACTCCTGACCCGGCCGCCGGGCGCCCCGCTCTCAAGGCTCCAGTGCCCTGCGGAACCGAACTGAACCGAACCCTGCCCGCTTAGGCTGGGCCGGCTCCTCGCTAATGCGTGGGCCCGGGACCGGTGCGCAGCCTAGCCGGCCTTCGGAGTGGGGCCAGACGACCCTGGCATGAGATCGAGTGTGTGCCAAGCTTTGCCCACCACCCATTTATCATCCCATTTTACAGATGAAGGAAGTGGAGGACAAAGTGGTTAGGGAAACTAGGCAAGGTTAGGGACGGCTCAGCCTGGATGAGCCATCTGGCTTCCTCCGGAGAAGCAGAAACAGGCCTGTGGGGTCACCCACTACCACCATGGGTGGGCTAGCAGCCTTGGCCCGACGGCCAGTGAGGGATTGACGGAAACTGTGGCAGGGCGTCCGGGAGGGAGGCCAAGCTTCAGGGGGAGACGGCCGCCCCACGTAGCACAGAGTAGCTCAGCTGGCAGCCTCCAGACGCCCTTCAGCCTGGGGCTCCTGATCCTCAGCCCTTCTCTAAACTGGCTGTGGGCAAACTGGTCTGTCCAGGGTGCTGATGCTGCTGCGGGGCAAAGCTTGGTGTTCGTGACCCGATTTCATGGCAGGGAAACGAACTGCCTACTGTAAACCTAACCTCCTGCCCCAATCTCAAACTTAATAGGTCCCAAGTGGAATTTCTCACCCACCCTGGCCCCTGTCCAAACTGTGCTTGGGGCTCGATGCTTCTGCCGGGGCCCCTTCACCCTCCTGCAGGAGTGGAGACCTTGCCCTCCCAGGCACCGCTTGCTGGCAGCTCGCTGTGTCAGAACCCCCCCCCCCCACATTCCCATAGCCTTCCGGTCCGCATGGAATAACGTCTGACATGGACACTGGAGGTCATTAGGGTTGGGCCCTGCTGCTTCCTCGCACTGACCCCTGCCCGGGGCTGGCAGCCAGGCAGGGAAGCTGGTCAGTGGCCACAGCCTTCTCCCAGTGGGGGAACCAAGAGCCCCTCTCCAGTGCATTGCCCAAGCCTTTTTTACATCTCAGTCTTGCAGGAGGTACCAGTGGTTTCTGGACCTGTTCCTGTCCCCATATTAACTCATGCCAACCTCAGGGCCAGACACTGGCCTAAGGCAAGCGTGACCTGTGCCACCCCCAATGGGGCTTTTGGCAATGTTTGTCAGTGCCCAGAGGGAGCCACACACCTCCTCCTGGCAGCCCTGCCACCTGCCGCCTGCCCGAGTTTCCTCGCCCCGTTTCCTCCACTTGCAGCCAGCTTTGGTGGGGCCGTGTGCTGCTCCCAGCTCTGCAGAGGCTGTCACCTTGACCCTCCCTTGCATGGGCACTTAGGGGCAGGCTTCAGAGCTACCGGTACAGTGCCTTTGCTCTCTTCACTCCTGTCTCAAAACAGTGAAGAGATGGAGACTGAGACAGCATTTTCAGTTTGTGATTCAAGCGCCACGCTCAGATTTTAGAATCTAAACAGAAGTGAGTGGACCTTCTCTGGGTTGGCGCTGAAACACTTCTCGAAGGTGCCTCGTTCTTGGGCCCGCGTGTTACCCTGGAGGTGCCCATGTGAGTGGCTTGAGATACAGGTAGGAGGAATCCAGATGCTAAGACTTCGACCTCTGACCGGGGAGGTCGCCAGACCCCTGGAAGTTCTCTCAGCTTGGATGAGTACCGCTGCCAACAGCCTTAGGCTTCCCCTCTGCTCGCTGTGCCTGTCCCCAGGGGGACAGCAGGCCAGTTCCCGGATGAAGATGCGCGGCCTAGGCTTGAAAGAAAGACAGATGGAAACTCTTTCGAGGCTGTGTCCATTTCTCCACTTGGGGTGACTTGGCCTCAGCGCCACCATAATGACTGTCGCTGGTAGTTATAGGTCTTGATTATAAAATGCTAATGACAGACACTAGGCACAGCTGGAACCCCAATGAACACTTTGCCCCCAGGCCCCAGGCACATCACAGACATCCACCATCTGTTTAAACACGGGGTCAGCCAGAGAAGCCCATGGGGAGCACTGACCAAGCCATTCTGGCCCAGGGTCCCTGTGTGCATGCTGTCCTTCAGGAAGGAGGAGGGCACCTTGCTTGCTTGGGTCACAGCTCCAAGGCCAGGGGCTGAGCGCAGTGCCCTCCCACTGTCGGGTCCTCCCAAACCCCCAAGCCAGCCAGGCTGCCCATCCCCAGCTGGCCCAGGCCTCTCTGCTCCCCAGGGGCCCCAGTGAGGGAAGGAAGTGCTGCCCACTGAGTGGCGACCAGGACCCAGTCACTGCCAAGGGTTAACACGTGGGCCCTGCATCCCAACACCCGCCCTGGGAGGTGGCTGTTACCCATTTTACTGGTGAGGAAAGCGATGCTCAAAACTACCCAGGGCCGCCCAGGGATCAAGGTCAGAATCCCTGAGTCCCTAGACATCTCTATTTTCTGTGCCTGCGTGGTCACCAGACACACAGATCAGAGGCAAGCAACCCCGTAAGGGTTTGTGTTGTAGCAAAAAATAAGAAATAGTGTGAGTGCCCCCCCTTTGCATCACCAGCCCTCTCCAGCGCTGGCCCAGGCCTTGGCCGTAGTTGGGTAGGGGCAGGAAGAGGCCTGGCGACATCTTGGTTCTACCTGTGCTGGAGTGACCAGCGCCAAGGCCAGCAGAGGGCACGGCCTGGAAAGGGGCTCTTCCCCTGCCAGGAAGGCCTTCGTCGGGGGCCTGTGGGGCCCAGGCAGACGGACAGGTCTCATGCTGCACAGGAAGGGGAGGAAGGTTCTAGAAGCACCCCACAGGGCAAGGGCCCGAACTGAGTGTGCTGTGTGCTCTGTTTCAGGACTGGGAGTCGCTCTGCACGGAGGTCATCCTTGGTCACCGGCCGCCGGCATCTGGAAACACCTCCAATCTGATGTGGCTTTCACATTTCTTTTTTTTTTTCCCCTGGTACTGGGAATACACAACACCAGCTGTTTTATTATTATTTGGGGAGGGGAGGGTATGATTTTATTGTTTGTCTTTTTCTTGGAAATGAAAAATAAAAAGTTATATATTATATATATATATTATATACATGAAACACACACCTACACCAACTTGATGACAAGGGACAGTTTTTAAGAGACTGACAAAACCAGCTGTAAAACATTGCTGTTTGTAAATTCATGTCATGCATAAGTGTATTTATGTTGTAAAGCTATTTATATTGTTTATAAAGAGATATTTATAAAAATTTTATTTATGTAACTAAATGAAAGAAGCCAATCATTGTAATGTTTTTGTCCTAACTAGTCGAAAAATGTAAAAAAATGTCATTCCATGAACATCTTGAAAACTGTCTTTATTTACTCGTTTGATTGGTTGATTGGTTGGTTGATTAAGAAAGGGTCTTGCTATGTATTCCAGGCTGGCCTTGAGCTCACTATGTAGCCCAAGCTGGCCCATCTTCACAGAGATCCTCCTGCCTCAGACTCCCAAATGCTGTAACCACAGGCATACACCTCCAAACCTAGCTCGTACTTATTTTTTAGGAATTAGTCTGAGGCAGAGGGAGAATGTCAAGATGAGGCCTTTTCCTCCAAGTCTGTCTATCAGCCAGCTTCACAATTCCAGTTTTATTTGCACCAAAGTCCCAGTGGGGAGCTTGGCATAAACACAGATGCCTGCCCATGCCCTCTGATCTGCTGAAGCTGAGTCTCCGGGACAGGACAGCCATGTAGAGATTCCGGCCAGCTTGCTCAGCACCTGATGGCTGGGAAGCTGCTGTGAGGACTTGAACTTAGCACTGTGGGGTCCTCTCTGTCCTTAGGGGAAGACGCCAGAGATGGAGGCCTCTGCTGGGGAGAAGCTTCGGGGTCCCTGCAGGTGCTGGCACCCCAGGCATCTCAGCAGTGGCCTGCTACAGATCTGCCAGCACCTGGGACCTAGCGTCCCTGAGGTAATGAGAATGACCATGGCATCACCCAGCAGCTGATACCCTCAGATTTCCCATTTGCTTTGCAACTGGGGCTCTGGTTTTACTCTCTGCTGAAGCTACTAACAAGCAGAGTTCCTGAGCTCCGTGGAGCCTTGAATGAGAAATTATGAACAAAGACTTAGAATATGTGTATATAATTTAAATTAGAAACTCTTCCAGAAAACCAGCAGGAAACCTTTACATAATTCAAAGATCATCTCTTCTGCTACCTGCCTCACAAGCATAAGGTCCCAAGTTCGATCCCTGGTACAAAAAAATAAAAAAATAGTTCCAGAAGAACTGTTGCTGGGGAGGTGGCGGGCAGCGCTGGGTCCTCTGCCCCCATCCCAGCTGGGTCCCCCTGGTCCCCAAGCAGCAGGTTCTCAGGGAGATGCCCCACCCAGGAGGGCTGGCACCTGCCCACCAGTCCCCATTTCCATCCCCTCCTTGGGCCAGCCCACCAGGCCTAGGGCATGGCTCTCTCATTTCATCTCACTCCACCCTGCACCTGGAGACCTGGTCCCTGTGCTGGCCAGGGTGACAGCTGTCACCCCCAGTGCTCGCCAGTGCCTTGGCTCCATGAGCTCTGCACCCCTCCAAGCGGAGCCAGGAAAGCCCCACACAGAAGCTGTGGGCTGTGCTGCTGAGGAGGCGGGTGCTTCTTCCAGGAGCCCAGAGGCAGGAGGGTTGCAAGTCCCAGGTGCTGGGGGCACCACTGGATACCACAGGGTCTCCCCAGCGAACAGCGTCCACGCTGCCAGGAACCCAGGGCCCTTGGCCTAAACCACGAGTGTTGTCCTCGCAGGCCGCTCAGGAGGTGAGAGGCAGCCAGGCCTCCTCTTACAGCCACATCTGGAGCCCGGACTCCTGTGTCATCCCAGCCAGGGAGCTCTGCTGGAAAGCTGGTGAGGACTGACCCGCCAGGCACTGGAGCAACCAGAAATGTGTGCAAACCCCACGGACTCCCCAAACCAAGAGTGCTCGGGTCGGGCCTCCTTCCTGCCTTGTGTGTCCCCTCTCAAGTTGCCTGAAGCCCGTGCAGCTTCTGTCCCATGGCAGGTGACAACAGCCAGGACCTGCAGGAGACTTGGCCCAGTGAGAGGGCTGGCTGGAGTCCTGGTCCTCTGGGCCGGGTGGGCCTCACTGTATCGTTAGAAGCAGGCCTGGGGTGCAGGCCTGTGATCCCACAGCATTCTGGGAGGCCGAGGCAAGAGGGCTCCAGATTGCAGCCCACCCTGAGCAACTGAGCAAGACCCCGTATCAAATGAAAAAGAAAAAAGGGGCAGGGTTGCAGCTCAGTGCAAAGGCCTTGGGTTCAATCAACATGTAAGTGGAGTGCAATCCCGTTGGCAAACACAAAGATGATTCAAGGAAGGGAACATTCGCACGGCGGGGGCCGCTGAGAAGAAGGGCCCTCCGGCAGGGGCAGCGAAGGGGCAGAGAGGGGCGGGATGAAGGAGGGATGCCCGCTGCCCCTCCAGCGCCTGCTGAGCTCGGATTGGCGTGGGCTCCCAGACGCGGGTGGTGGGGGAGAGGGGACGTGGGCTGTGGAGACACGTGACCGAGAAAGGTAACAAATCGCCAGCAAGCTAGGAAGGTTCCGCTTCCCCCCCGAGAGACGGGGCCTGGGCCCAGGGTGGGCCTGGTCACCAGGGCACGGGGTGAGCAGATCAGAAGTGAGGGCCTCACTCGCTTGTCCTCCGCCTGCACCCTCCCCACCCTGGTGAGGGACAAATCAGCAGTGTCCCTGCCCTGGTGGCCGACTTCGACTGCGACTGCCGGATGCCACCATGCGGCCATGGAGCACCTGCCCTGCCCCACCATGGTCGCCTCCTTGTCTTGCTCCAGGGCTGCATTTTGCTTCCGCGCCCATGATTCAACCTCAGCTCCTGGCGCTATTCCTTCCGCCTCTGTGTGCCCTTTGAGCTCCCATGGATTTATCTTTGTAAGTTTTCCCCATCTGCCTCTCTGGCCTGGTCTCGGCGGTTCCGTGGACCTCCTGTGGCCTTCCCACTGTGGAGCTTCCCTGGGCCTGTGACCTGCAGTCCCCTCCTTCGGAATGGTGGCAGATCCGGGGGGCGACAGCACAGCCTCCCTGTCGTGGGGATCACACACGGGTCACACAGATAAAACAGCAGTTGCCCCTCCGGGCGACACGGGCCCTCAAGTGTCAGATTTGTAAAAAGGTCAACCGTTTCAGTGACTTTACATTTTTTTCAAGATACTAGTATATAAGCTCTTAATTCTAATAACTTATCTTCTAATCAATTTACTTTCTGAATACTAATTGCTTCGAATGTTATTTATACTGGTTTCTGTCACACTTTCCTGTATTCTCTAAATGCATAACTGAACACTCATGCCTGAGCCTGGCCCTGTCCACATCCTGAAGGTTTGGTCTATAGCATTCCTCAAATTCTTATTTTATCTACAATAGTCTTGATTTTTTTCCCCTTCGAGTGCAATTTAATTTTGGCCGAATTCATATTATTGACTCCAGTATTTTTAAGCTTGAGGTCAGTGCTTGCATACCTTCTGCTTTATTAAATCATCAATTCCTATGTTTTCATGAATTGTGTAAATGACGCATGGATACTTGGAAAATGAGATGAATGCCTCAAGGTAGAGAGAGAAGGGGAGGGAGAAGGGGACGTGGAAGAATTAATATGTGTTGTGTGTCACATTTGTGCACCAACTTCCCACCACGAATGTAATCGTTGTGTACTGAAAACATGCACTAAAGTAAAAAATTTTAAAAAGATGAATGCCTGTTTACATGGTTTAAAATTCTGAAAATATTTAATCCCCTTACTTTTTATATTACCACATCCACATATTCTATTTTTGATTCACTGAGGGCTGAGGACGTTGAAAAGTACACTGACTTTTTCTATTTGTCCTTCTTGTAGTTTAATTGTTGTTTATTCGGTATGTTAGGGTTCAGGTTTAAAGATGTACTAGGCAGGCCATGAGGAGTTATGCTTAAGTAGCAAACAGTCCCCAAATCTCAGGGGCTTAAAATGCCAAAGACTTGTTTCTTGCTCATAGAAAGTGTCTTGGTCACTTTCTCCTCATCACGATAAAATGCCCAACACAACACCCACGACTCAAAGGAGAAGAGGTATATTTTGGCTCATGGCTTTTGGAAGGTTCTGTCCAAAGCTGCCTGGCTCTGAGCAGGAACGGCCTGGCAGAACAGAGCTGCTTACAGCATGGCGGCCCGGAAGCAGGGAGGAGGGTGGAGCTGGGGAGGGAGAGGCACTGGCATTGTGCCCCAGTGACCCCTTTCTCCTGATCAGGCCCCAGCTCCTAATAGCTCATCGGTAGGTTGATCCATGGCCTCATGGACCTGTCACCTTCCACACTTGTAGAATTCTGAGGGATATTTAGATCTAGGCCATTCCAGGAGATCTGCCGTGGATGCCCTGTGACAGAGCAGTGACACTGTGTCAGGCAGTTTCCTGTCACTGTGACAAAATGCCTGAGGTCCTCTGTGTGAAGAGGAAAGGTGTGTTCAGGCTCATAGCCTTGGAGGTTCCGTACATGACCAGGTGGCATCGTCACTTGGGGCCTGGGGCAGGCAACGCATCATGGCAGGAGTGACCCACAGAGGGCCGGGGAGCCCCACAGTCATCCCCAGGGCCCCAAAGTCCTCTTGCCTGGCCCCTCCTCATAAAGTTTCCTCCACCCCTGATAGCACCAGCCTGGGCCCAGGCCTGTCACACAGGAGCCCTGGGGACAGTGCGTCCCACAAAGCGCGCAGACTTCCTCATGCCCCGGGCAGAGACCAGACAGCGGCGGCCTCAAGGGCAGCCAGGGTTCTGCTCAGAGGAGGAGACACCTGACTCTCATGCTCACGGCCAATCGCCAAAACAAGTCACCCCGCTCTGCCCTGACAGTGAGCAAGTGCAGGCCTCGGGGGCCTGGAAATGGAGGAGGCCTAGCACTCAGGCACACAAGGCACTGCTACCACCGACAGTGTTTGCTTCTTTTGTGCCACACACTTCTTGGGAAATTTGATTTTATCCAATGAACATTAACATTACTGCTTTGCCCAAGCTTTGATTCTCCTTTTTGTGGGTTTTTTTTTGTTTTTTTTTGGTACCGGGGATCAAACTCGGGACCTTGCGCTTGCAAGGCAGGCACCAGAACCACTGAGCTAAATCCCTGGCCCTTTGTGTTTTTTTAAAAATTAGATATAAATAGGGCGTGGTGGCGCACCTATAATCCCAGCACTAGGGAAGCTGAGGCAGGAGGATCACCATGAGTTCAAGGCCAGGCCAGGCTACATAGCAAGAAAACCAAAAAACCAAAAAATATAAAATAAGATAAAATAAAATTAAATAAGAACTTAGATGTATTACTAAAATATTAGCTTTGGGCCAGGGATTTAGCTCAGTGGTTCTGCTGCCTGCCTCTCGAGCGCAAGGACCCAAGTTCAATCCCCAGCAGCAAAAAATAAATAAATAAATAAAATAAAATATTAGCTTAAAAGGTATGTAATAAGCAGTTTTGCTTTCCACTGACAACTAGATCGTTCATGTTTATTGTCATGATTGCTCATTTGTGGCCTGGTTTCTTCATCTGAATACATTCTTGAGTACCTGCATCTAAGGTTCTTTTCTGTAATTTCTTTGTTCCTTTATACTTGACTTTCTTTTCCTGTGGACCGTCGTGCTTGCTTTTATCTTCTGCAGTGATTTGGAAAGTACACATCCTGTTTTTAATTCTGCTAGCAGTTCTTTAAAGTTTTCCATAAAAATTATTAAACCCACATTTAAATTATTATCCAAATTAAAATCACAAACAGTAACCCTGGGTTTACCCAGGAGAGAGACAGAGCGTGCAGCCCGCTTGCTTCTTCCTCGGCCTCCCCGGCCCTTGTGGGGTCTCCGGGAGCACAGCTGAGCACACTTCCACTAAAGGGACGCAAAACATGCCAACACCACTGGCCCCAAAGGCCCTTCCATGTTCTTCTTGGTTTTCGTGCTGTTTTTTGTTTCTTGTTTGTTTGAGACAGGGTCTCATGACACAATCCAGGCTGGCCTTGAACTCACTGTGTAGCCCAGGCTGGCCTCAAACTCATGGCCTCCTCCTGCCTCAGCCTGCGGGGTGTGGGAGGTACCACACCCAGTTTAAGACTTCTTTCCAGTCCTGCAAAGCTGTTTCCCCAGCACGTGGTGTCCAGTGGTCATGGCCATGTCCCTGGTCTGTGGATTTCTGCTGTGAGGGGACCCTCTCTCACCCTGTGCCTCAAGACAAACCTGTTGGGATGTATGTAGTGACACAGAAGCCGGCCCACTGGGCTGCAGCTCATCGCCTATACAGTGGGTCCCACCGCACTAGGGGGACTGCGGTGGGTGTGTGCCCTAGAAGCCTTCTGTGGGCACTGTTACCTCGAACCCATGGCAAGAGGACATGAGACACCCGTGGCTCCTCTGCAAAGGGCAAGGAATGGAGCAGGAGTGGAAGCTGCAGCCTTTCCAGCTTTTCACTCTCCACAGCGGCAGAGACTGACTCAGAGAGCCAAAGCCGCTGCTGTAACTCAGGAGCTCCCATCGCCCGCCTTGGAAGCCAGAGCTGTCACCTGCCCACCCTGATCACGGCCCCGCTCCTCTGGTCACCCTGGCAGCTGCCCACTGCCCAGTCTCACCACCCTCTGCACACACAGGCCCAGGGCGTGGCTGGTTCCCCGCCCTACACGCTGCTCCCACCTCACACGACACGTCCATCTGCCTGCTGCCATGGTGCAGGTGTGGACCGAGCCCCGAGCCTCGGAGGCTGCGTTCCCAGGTTCCCAGCATGGCAGTGTGAGAGGCGACGGAAGCCTTAAGCAGTGAATGGTAGCCAGGTGTGGTGGGTGGTGCAGCACTCAGGAGGCTGAGGCCGGAGGATCACTCTGAGTTTGAGGCCAGCCTGGACTACATAGCAAGACCCTGTCCCAAACATAACAAAACAAACAAAAATTGAAGAAGTAATGGGGGAAACAAAGAAGAAATGGGAGGTGGTTAGGTCACGGCTGTCACCCTCAGGAGAGATTAGCGCTGGTCTCTCAAAGTAACTTTGTTCTGGAGATGGTGGGTTGTTAAAGAGCGACGTACCCCTTGCACTCGACCCCTTTGTATGAAGCCTGTTCCCTTGCTGCTTCTCCACTAGGCTGTGGCACAGCCTCACACCCACCACACACAGCCAGAGGCTGAACAGCAGGGGCCACCCAATCTTGGGGTTCAAGCCTCCAAACCATGAGCCACATCAACCTCTTTTCTCTATAAAGTGCCCACCCCAAGTATTTCCTTGTAGCAACAGAGCGCAGATGAATGCAGCTACATATTTCATTCTGATCTGCTCAAGTGCCATCCCTGAGCTGCCTCCCCGGCCTCATTATCTGCAAAACCTTCCCAAGTTCCTGCCAGGCACCCTGCTTGCCCTTCCCTGGCTCTGCTTCAGGCTTCTCAGGTGTCTCGCCTGTCCCACTAGGACAGAGAGCCCACGGGGTTTTATTCTGCTCACCGCCAGTGTCCAGCTCCTAGGTCCCAGAACACATTCAATGTTCAACAGACGTTTGCCAAATGAACAAACTGTTGCATTTACAGCGGAGTCACAGCACAGTGGTTACAAAGGAGGAAATAACACAGGACTTTCAGTCAGCTCTCAGCACAAGCCTCTCCCTTCCCCGGCACTGTGTAAAATCCCACAGGCTCTGCGACAGGCAGGGCGGCCTGGCGGGTCAGGTCCCTGCAGTCTCCCCGGTTCCTGCCAACCATGAGTCTGAGCTGTTCTCACAGATGGGAACGTAGGGCTGCGAAGGAGAAAGTCAGTGTCCAGAAGCAGCAGGAAGTGGAGCTCCCAGCACTCCACTCCCTGTCCTTCCATGGGAAGCTCTCAGGGACCCCAGGGTGCCTCCAAAAGCAGCTGGCTGGCATGCTGAGGGCAGAGTCGGCACCTGGGTGCTGACTCGGTGGCCAAACACAGTGCCCTAAGCCAGGAGGGAGGAGCGCGGAGTCACCATCCATACCTGGCTTCATTTCTTTTTTTTTTTCCTGGTACTGAGAATCAAACTCAAGACCTTGTGCTTTCGAGGCAGGTGCTGTGCCACTGAGCTAAACCCCGGCCCCAAGCTTCATTTCTTTCCTTTTTTTTTTTTTGGTACCAGGGATCAAACTCGGGTCCTTGTGCTGTGCAGCAGGCGGCAAAATCACTGAGCTAAATCCCCAGCCCAACAAGCTTCATTTCTTAATCTCAGTCTCACCTGCAGCTCAAACCTGTGCCCTTCTCACCTGTCCTCGGGTGTCCCACTGCTTCTGGCACAGATGGTGGTGGCCGTGTCCTGGCCAGGTCCTGGGACTGAAACGGTTGTTCCTGCCTGCCTGGCTGGACAACACCCAAGAGTGCACAGAAGCCCAGAGGACTCGAAAGGCCCTCAAATTTCTCAGCATCAGAACCTTTGAAATATGACTAGGCCAAGAACTCTGTGAATAATGTTATGTCTTAAGGTAGTATTTTAAAATTTTATGGAGTCATGATACTCATCATTAAGCACCCAATCCAGTATTCACTGCAAGAGGAAAGGCTCACAGGTATCTGATTCATTGTTTGATTATGGTTTGACCAATATTTCTTTGTATATCATTGGCTTCTCAAATGATGTCTGGAAAATACTTAGTCTTGAATGCCATGTGAGAGAGTATTTACCTTCTCCTGCCATTATAACTCTGGCTTATTTCTCTGACTAAGCTTGACTATAATGGCAAAAACTAATTATAAATTAAAACCAGGTGTGGTTTTAATTGGGAAGCTGAGGCAGGAGGATCACTGTGAGGTTCAAGGTCAGTCTGGGCTACATAGTGAGTTCAAGGCCAGCTTGAACTACATAGTAAAACCTTACCTCAAAAAAACAAAGAAATGTAAACTAAGCATAATAAAGGTGATATATGATAAAGAAAAAATCAGTGGAGTGGTGGTTACATTCGTCAAATTTCATCGAATTTACACTCACCAAACTCTTCTGATGGTACACTTATTATACGTAAATTGTGCCTCTGTAAGTGCACTTGAAATTACAAAAAAGAGAAGTGCTGGAGGGAGGGGGGAAGGAGCCTGAACCAGGCTGGCAGCCCGGGCGGCAGGGAGTCAGGAGAGGCCACAGCTGTCTCGGGCCTTTTACAGAAATCGCCATTTACCAGGAGACACCTGCTTCGGACCCCACTGCCTTTACATTCCTGGATGTTTCAAACAAAACAAGCACTGTCAAACACGTTCTGCCACCACCGAGACACACTGGGCCTGCAGTCACGCAAAGCAGGAACTAGAATGACAGTAGAATTTGGTCCAAACTCGGTAGCATTTAAAGTTACCCATTAATTCGCGAAACATCTGCAGTCATCGTTTCTTTACATTTGCACCGTGCCTAGCAAGGCCCTAGAGAAGCAAAAGCGGGCGACTGAGGCGAAAACCACAGCCCTCTGGTGCCCTCTCGTGGTGAGATTGCAGAACTGCGTGAAACTGCAGAGGTTGAGCCAGGTTCTCTCAGAGCGCGTTCAGAAGACCTGTAAAACACACTCGCCAACACCCAGTCCCAGCTTCTATACTGGAAAGTCTGAGCGGGCCTGAAAATACACATCTCCGCAAGTTTCCAGGGGTCCCTGCTTCTGCCTTTCCTGCAACTACACTTTGAGAATCGCCGGTTTAGGCAATGTAGCTAGCACCTGCCTCTGTCATGGTACTGGATTACACGCTGGGAAATTAATGAAAACGAGCATTTTTCTGCATCTCAACGGTGGCTTATGGGTGATTTTTTTTTTGGTTGGTTTTCAATCTGTTAAATGTTTGCAATATAGTTTTAAGTTTTTTTAAAGCAAAACAATTCACACAAATTACATCACTCTGGGAAAATCGCTATAATCTGTCTCTCTGTCTCTCTCTGTCTCTCTGTCTGTCTCTCTCTGTCTCTCTCTCTCTCTCTCTCTCTCTCTCTCTCTCTCTCTCTCTCTCTCTCTCTCTCTCTCCATTCCCAGCCTTCAGCCTTTTCCTAATTTTACCTTGAGACAGGATTTTGTTAAATCCCAGACTGGGCCTCAAACTCAAAATCCTCCTGCCTCAGCCTCCCCAGGACCGGGATTACAGGAGTGCGCCTCACTCCCAGCTTCGTGCTGTTCCTAACAGGCAGGCATGGCCCATGTCCATGAAGATGCCCTGGGCAGCTCGACAGCACTGTTCTGTCCTTCCCACAGCCTTCCATGGGAGGCAGGATTGCGAGGCTCCCAAACAAGGGCCTGGCCCCTGAGAAGCCACCTGCCCTCTGCTGTGGGGACTCCAGCATCTCTCCCATCCCCAGGCCCTTGTTCTCAGCTTCCCCGGCGATGCTCCAAGGGCTCTTGGGGGAGAACAGTGGCCTGGGGCCAGTCCTGGCCCTGCTTGTCTACTGATGGCCAGGTCTCTGGGCCACAAATGAGACACAGCTTCCACTGGCTGCACGGGAGGAGAACCCAGGCCTTCATAAAGTACCACAAATTTCTGCTTTTCATAAATTACCCAGTCTTGGGCATTCACATCCTCCCCTGACACAAAGGTGGGACCATGTCTATGCCTGGCAGCCCTGCCTTGGGCCCTGCTCACCGCGCCCCGCCCAGGCCTCCCATGCACGAGGTTCTCATCCACATCCACCTTGCTGTGGCTCAGTGACTCCCGAGACAACCTCCTTGTGCCCTGAGCAGGGGCTGAGCCTGCCTGAGTACCTGTTCCCTTGGCTGTCCCCGGAACCCATATTCTCCCTTCAAGCCTGGCTGGGCCTCATGCCAGATTGGCCTCGCCTGTCTCTGGGTCCTGGAGAACCACAGGCTCCGGAAGTCATAGAGTGGCACCGTCAACCTCTGGGTCCCCAGTGCCCTGGCAGGTTAGAACAGCCCCAGACTGTGGCCAGCTTTGCTCAGCAGGCTGACCTCGTGTGGAGATGGAGTATGTCTCCCCAGAGAAGTCCATGTCCTGATCCTGACCTGGCATCTACCACCTCACAGGGCAAAGGTGGATCAGAAATGTGGTACGGTGAGTCTGGCAGACCATGTGCCGTCCCCCAGGTCCCTAAGCCTGCCGGGCGAGGTGACACACAGAAGGGCACAGACCGGCAGCATGCTGGCCTTGACTTTGGACAGAGGAGAAAGGAAACTCGGGTGCCTGGGGGGAAGTGGAGAACATGCTCTCCCCCAGCGACTCCAGGACAGGATGTCCCTGCACAAGGACAGTCACACTGGAACTCAACCTGCAGAGCTGCAGGAAAAACGTGTGCAGCATTCAGGGCCTGTTTGGTGACTCCAGCAGTAAGGAAGGTGAGAGCTTCAGGGAGCTGGAATTTGAATTCTCCACAGCACTAGAGATCCACACCCGCGTGCTCTCTGTTGACAGTGCACTCCCCACCCCTCAGCCTGGGCCCGGCTGTCACTCCTCGCTCAAGCTGTTACTGTAGATGGCCACCTTAGATAGAAATTAATAGGCTGTCAGGGATCAAAAAGATGCCTCAAAACCAGATCTGCAGGTGAACTGGAAGAGAGCCAGGGAGCCTCCTGGAGATCAACGGCAGCTTGAGATGGCACTGCAATCAGCACCCTCTGGGCCCAGGAAGGCGTCAGACGCATCGCTGGGTGCCCAGCACACCCGGGCCACGCTCCCCTCCCTTCCACGGTGCCTTTGTCCCTTCTACCATTGGAAACTGGAGGTAAGCTGAAGCCAGCTGTACCCTTGCTACAAGCTTCGCTTCCCTATTGGATCAGTATTAGCTGAGCAACTCGTAATCCTGCAGGGTGGATGCAGTTGACCCGTTGTACTGGCATTGTGACTTTGCTTATAGACTCCCCGGGGACAAAGATCCTCCATGAACAACGAGTCGGGGTGCCCCCAGAGGCCCAGGAGCTGTTCTTCTTATTCCAATAAAACTCTCCTGACTCCTTTGATTCACGCCGGGGAGCTCAGTACCGCGCCCATGAGATAGGCAGCCAGCAAGGGCTGCGCCCGAGGACCCCAGAGTCAGGGGAGCAGAATCGACGCGGTCCTCCCAGGAGGAGCCGGCACCTGGAAGGCATGAGACGTGGGAGCCTGGAGTGGCAGTCGCCAGGGGAGGCTGGGTCGTCCTGAGCTGAGGAGGGGATGTGCTGTGCTCCAGGGGGAGCAAGAATGAAAAGAGAAGGGGCCCAGAGCCAAGGGAGTAGACAGGCAAGGTGGAGAGGGCCAGGGCCAGGGCCCGCCAAGAGGGCAGCTGCGGCGCCCGCACCGAAGCGTGCTTGGACTGCAATTTCTTTTCTTCTTTTCTTTCTTTCTTTCTTTCTTTCTTTCTTTCTTTCTTTCTTTCTTTCTTTCTCTCTCTCTCTCTCTCTCTCTCTCTCTCTCTCTCTCTCTCTCTCTCTCTCTCTCTCTCTCTCTCTCTCTCTCTCTCTCTCTCTCTCTCTCTCTCTCTCTCTCTCTCTCTCTCTCTCTCTCTCTCTCTCTCTCTCTCTCTCTCTCTCTCTCTCTCTCTCTCTCTCTCTCTCTCTCTCTCTCTCTCTCTCTCTCTCTCTCTCTCTCTCTCTCTCTCCCCCTCTCTCTCCCTCTCTCTTTCTTTCTGTCAAGACAGGCTCTCAGACTGGCCTTGAACTCGTAGTGATCCTCCTGCCTCAGCCTCCTGAGTGCTGGGATTATAGCCATGGCCACCACATCCAGCTCTCGGGGATCCCTTGTGGGGTTGATCAGATTTTCCTCTTAACACTTTCCATCCAACATCCAATCAACTCACCTTGGGCCAGGCCATTGTCACACTTCCTCCTCCCTACTGAGGCCTCTTGGCTTGCTCTCTCCTTCTCAATCCAAAATCCTTCCTTGAGCACAAAGTGTCCCCTCCAGCTGGCTTAAAATGGGGAGGGAGGTGCCTACAAAGAGCCCAGTGAGGTTTTCTGGACCTTTTAAGAAAAGGAAGAAAGGGCTGGGGATTTAACTCGGTGGTTCCACTGCCTGCCTCCTAAGCACAAGGACCCAAGTTCGATCCTTGGTACCAAAAAAAAAAGAAAGAAAAGGAAGAAAGCCAGGTTGAAGTGGAGCACACACCACTAATCCTAGAAATCTGGAAGGCTGAAGCAGAAGGATCTCCACTCCAAGCCAAACTTGGGCAACAGTGACTTAGCAAGAACTTGTCTCAAAAAAGGAAAAAGACTGGAATATAGCTCAGAAAGAAGGCCCAGAGGGAGAGAGAGAGAGAGAGAATTTCATCTGTAACAAGGCACTGTGACATACCTGCAATCCTCAATTTCATTTCATTTTGGGGCAAAGCTAGTAAACATCTTTGTGTACCTGAAGCTGCACTCCATGTTTATTAAATTGTCTACTTTTTATATTGCTTGAATCATTCAAGGTGTCTGCAGCACAGTCATATATCTGAGACTCCAAATAGCACAGGCATCGCTTTATCATATGTCAAAAGCAAAGTTAAATCTCAGCCCCTGTAGACAGATTTTGCCTCTTCTGCCCGCACCGTGCACCCGGAATCTTCACTTGTCACTGGGAAGGTGTTCCGTGTATATTTGTTGGAGAGAATTAAACACTTGAGCAATCAATTTCACAAAATCTTAAAATAACTAAAATCTTTGTTACTCTAGCTCACAGCTCCCTTGCAACACTGAGGAAGAAATCCACATAGTCATTTTCAACTTCCTTTTAGACATTTAATCTATCAATTTTGTCTTTCCTTGAAAACATATAATATTTCATTAAAAATCATGATTGGAGATTCCTATAGCGTTAAATTTATCTCCCATGATAGGAGAGCATAATATATTAGCACTAATAATTCTGAGGCCTGGGAGCTAATGGAAACTCATGGGGGAGCAAGCTGTCTCACAGAGAGCCATGAGGTAATAAATATTTAGCAAACTCGAAGTTGACCCTGGGCTTCACACCTCCCACTTCCTCAGCACTGGGAGGCGATGCAGGAGGATCTACGGTGGGGACAGTGACATCTCCCTCCGTGGACAGGAGGCAGTGTCACCCAAGTGGTCTTCTGTAACCCTTGGTGCCCTTCGAGGTCCTGAAGAGCACAGCCGGGGCTGGGTGCAGCTCGGCAGTCAAGCGACTGCCCAGGACGACAAGGCCCTGGGTGCCAGCCCCAGCCTGGAAAATAAAATGTCTGAGTGCATCTGAGCGATTTGTTACCGAGTACACAGACTAGGTGGTTCACAAAGAACCTGTTTGCCACTCAGTCCTGGAGGCTGGGAGCCTAAGAGCTTCAGGCAATTCTGATGAGAATTTTCTCACTGCATTTTGTTTTTTTTGTATTGGGGATCGAACTCAGGACCTTGTGCTTTCAAGGCAAGTGCCTTTGAGCTAAATCCCTAGCCCAGGGCTGGGGATTTAGCTCAGTGGTTTCGCCACCTGCTTCGGAAGCACAAGGACCCGAGTTCAATCCCCGGCACCAAAAAAACCCCCAAAAATCAATTAAATCCCTAGCCCAGCTGCTGTATCTTCATATGGCACAGGCACAACATGGCTGACAGACCAAAGGTGAGGGTGTGGCAGCTCAGCTTGGTCTCTGAGACAGGGTTTCACTATGTATTACAGGCTGGTCTCAAAGTCTCAGAGATCCTCCTGTCTCAGCCTTCCGAGTGGTGGGATTACAGGCATGTACCACCATGCCTGGCTCATTCTTCCTATCATATAGACTACACTCTCAGGACTTTATCCTATCCCAATTATCTCCCAAAGGCCTCACTTCCAAACACCATTAACTCGTGAATTTGGGGGTTGTCTCCAACACATGAGCTTTCGGCAGACACATTAAGTCCACAGCCAGGTATCTGATTCTGCATTTCAGAAGTGGATGTTTTAATTTTTTTAAAAAGCCATAAAGTTAAATAGTCAACCTGATAGATCAGCAATAATGATTTGTATGTCTTTGAAGCCCCCTGCTTATATTTCTTGCTCATTTAGATTTCTTCCTCAGCGAATGACTTCTCCTTTGCTTATTTCCCTCTCACTGATTTGCAGTAGCTTTGTATATATTTAGATTTATTTTTATATTTAAATACTTAATCCATTAGTCATTTTTTTCAGCTTAAAACTCATTTCCCCTGATAAGAAGGCAGTGGTTCCAAAGTCATTTTCTGGCTAATTATACTTTCCACATTGGTCTAAACTGCTACCTTTTCACCTGTTAAATTCCCACTGAAACTTGCAGTTGTATCTGGACTCTTCTGTTGCCTGATCTATCTGCTGCTCCTATCCTAGCACAATGCCCTGCTGACAGGGACACCATGCTGAGCAAATGCAGCTGGACACCCAAGGGACCAAGCTGTAAGATTCCACCTCTGTGAAATTCTAACCAGGTGGCTCCAATCTGAACAGATAGAAAGCAAATTGGTGCTTGCCTGGGTCAGGACCAGTGCTGGGAAGACAGGAGGTTTGCTGAGAAACTGAGAAACACATAACAGCAGGAACAATGCATGAAAGAGCTGAGCAGCACTCAGAAAGGTGGAGGGTAACCAAGGTTTATTACACCAGCGGGCCCAGAGGAGTTTGTAACTCCAAATTCTGAGCCCCAAGCAGAAGTTATGCCATTCCTCTCATAGGGAAGTTACAGAAGCAGAACAAAGGCAGTTATTCAAGCAGTGACAGTTTGCAACTTAGCACATCTGGGTGTCCTTGGTCAGATGAAGAAAAAACAGGCTCCCATAAAAGCAGGATGTGGCAAAACCATTATCTATAGGAACAGAGTTCTCAGGGCAAAGAACAGCAGCCACAGTGAAGGGGAAGATTAAAGGGGAATATGACAGAGAGTATTATTTGTGGCCTGTAGGGTTTTATCTAACACTTAAGACTTAGGTTTTGTTTTTTTAAGTTTTACCTTCCTCGTCAAACAGACAGGAGTGGAGGGAACCACCTGTGGAGATGGAAATACTCTCTGTTCTGATTGGGTTGGGGGTACGAAGTATTGACCTGTGTTAGAATTCTTCCAACTGTACATTTCAAAGGAATCATTTTATGGCATATAAATAATACCTCAGTTTATCTAATAAAGCAACCCTTCCCTTATTTCATTGTTGTTTCCAAAAATTACTTTTCTATACTTACATAGTTATTTTTCCAGATGAACTTTAGGATACATATATACACTTTTTAAAAATTGCTTCCAGGTCCAGGGATTTAGCTCAGTAGCACCATGCCTGCCTCAAAAGCACAAGGTCCAGAGTTCAATCCCCCATACCAAAAAAAAAATTGCATCCAGCTCCTTATTCTGTTTTCTTTTGTACTGAGGATCAAACTCAGGACCTTGTGCTTTCGAGGCAGGCATGGTGCCACTGAACTAAATCCCCGGCCCTATTCTTTTCTATTTTACTGTTGTTGCTTTTGATATGAGGGTCTCATTATGTTGCCCAGGTGGGCCTCAAACTCCTGGGCCCAAGCAACACTCCTGCCTCAGCCTCCCAAGAAGCTGGGACTACAGATGCAAGTGCTATGCCAAGCTCTAAATTTATTTTTAATTTGAGGTAGAACTGACACTTTCATTTTATTAAAATTTTCTCTTTTGCAAAGGGACCAAGAAATGGAGGGAGGAGGAGGGGGAAAGGAATATAAAAATAATTAAGATGTATTATGTCCATGTGCTAACTCCCCATGATGAATGTAGTAATTATTATGTTCTGCAAATATGGACTAATAAAAAATGTTTTTTAAAAGAGATTCTCTGTCTACAGAGAATGTATCTTTCCATTTATCCAAGTCCTCTTTGGTAAAAGTTTTCTCATTTTCTTTATTTGTCCCATAAACAGTTCTTACGAAGTTGAGATATAGTTCATATATGGTTGCTATTGTCAGAGGACTCTATAAAAATCATATTTTCTCTTTCTGATATATGAAAAACCTCTTGATAAGTTTCTTTTTGTTTCAATTGTCTATTAAATTGATTTTATTTTTAGGAATTTTCTTAAATTTGTCTTGTATTTTCCAATATGTATACCTTGACTTCCTTTTTCTTATCTAATTCCATTATCAGAAACATCAAATTGTTTTGATCTTTACAAATGGGAGCGGAAACTCCTGTCCATTCTTGATCTCCCAAGGTTGAGGTTGTCTTGTCTCCGTTTGTCCTAGATGAGGTTGGCTTTTGGTTACATTTGAGTCACCTTGAACCTTTTAAAAATACTCTGGCCTGGGCACCCTTCCACCCAGACTCTGATTTAACTGGTCTGGGTGGAGCCTAGCAATCAGTCCTTAAAAGTCCTGCTAGTAATTTTAACCTCTCCCGAGGTGTTAAGAGCTGTTAGGTGAGGTAGACTGCAGCCCAGTCTCAAAGTTCTACTGTGGCCGGCCGACACCAGAAGTCTCACTAGAAGGCGGTGACTGAGAGGCGTGGCAGGGGTGGGGCTTGAGAGCCCAGTGAGCCTCGCTGGTTAGGAAGGCGCAGCCTTGGCCCTGTGTCAGACACTGATCAGAGTCTTCGTGTTTTCACGACCCTCGAGTGACTCATGCTCTAAAGTGCAGGAAGCACTGAAGACTTTTCAGAGGGAGGAATGAATGAGTGAACGAATGAATGCGCTGTCGTGTCAGGCTTTGGTGTCGGGGTCTGGGGTTATTTCTCCGTATTCCTCTCTAATCCTGCATTTCGTTTCCGTGTGGGACATGCCACAGGACCGCGTAGCTTGATCTTTGCAAAGAATAAGCTCCTTTTCACTCTGTATTATATGTTGACTTCCTATGTATCCCAAAGTCTATTTATTTAAAAAAGCAAAACGTCTATTGGAACTCTCTCCTTTTTTAACCATTTTGCACTGTTTTAACTTTTGTAGCTCTATGAAATATTTTAATGTTTCTTACCAAGGGACTTTGCTAGACCCACGGAGCGCTGTAAAATTTTCCTTTTACTTCTCCACGCTCCCTGCAGGCGTGGGGAGGACGTCAGGAGACAGTGATGTCACCTTGGAAGGCTTCACTGCCACTCAGCTGACTGGCAGCGCTCCGGGTGTGGGCACGTGGGCCTCCTGCCTCAGGCCTGAAATGCATTCACCTTGGTAAATGCTTTACCACATGCCGAGCCATCCTGAGACAGCGACAGAGATTCTGGGGTCGACCCAGCCAAGAACACTCTGTTCCACCTTCCATCTTAATAATGAAACGCTGGCTGCCTGCTAAAAGATGCACAATTTATTTTAAATATATGAATAGGATGATTGTTTCAAGAGTTCCAGCTGGTTCAATTTAGATTCTTGCAATAAAACTTCCCTCCAGCACATTCTCTGGCTTTGGCCCCGAAGGCTGCAGGTTCCATCCACTGAGTCAGGCTTCCAGGTGGTAGATGTGACCTGCTGAGGCACCCAGGGGACTCCCTCCATCCTTTAGCAAACCCCTTCTAGACCATTCTTGACACCTGCATTGGGTAAAATATTTTCATCGAACTCTTGGACAAAGAGCAGGTGGCCCCTTCCCTTCACTGAGGTCAGGCAGGAGCCCCCCACTCCCAAATGCACTCACTTTTCTCTGCCCCCTGCCAGGCCTCGGAGGGCTCTTGACTGCCACTCTGAGTCAGGGCTTCCCGATCCCCTCAGCAGGTCTCAGGTTTGGTTAACAGACTTGGCCTGACCTCCAGGAGTCTCAGTCCATGCCCCAAGGCTGCCTGGCCTCCTTCCTGTGACTCTGTTGTCCCTTGTCCCTTCAAGGGCTTGTTCCCTTGACTTCTGACATCCGCTTTTTTGTGCCAGGAGTCACCTGGGCCCTGTTGGTAAGAGGATGAAGCAAAGAAAACGCCCAGAGGTGGCCCAGGAGCTACTGGGGCAGCCGGGACTTCCTGTCGGGGAGAGCTAGGCAAGAAGTGGACCGGACTGCACAGGACACTATCTGGGACACAGAGGGCCAGAGAAGAGCAGTGACTGAGGGGTGGGTGAGGGGAAAAGTTTCAGCGAGCTGCTTCTGTCTGACAACCTGTGTTAAAGAGGGGAAGATCGGTGGGACTGGACTGGTTGTCTTCATGAAGTTCAGGTGGAGAAAGGGGTCAGGGATGGAAATGCACACCTGGTTTAAATATGCCTGGAACAGAGGGATTGTGAAGGGGGAAGAGGGAGGTGAGGCTGAAGAATGGGTTGCAGGTGAAGCCAGAGGAGACTGGGAGCTAAGGGGAGTGGACTTCGTTATCCAAGCCCTGGGGAACAGCAGCGACCTCAGAAATTTGTTTGGACAACAGCTTGTTGGATGTCTGGAGCCAGGCACAGATGCTCCTAGACTTAGGGTAGGGTCACATCCCCAAACACCATGAGTGGAAAATACTATTTAGGCCAAAAATGCAGTGAATGCACCTAGCCTATGGAACATCACAGCTTAGCTTAGCCCATCCTGAGCTCCAACACTCAGAAGTCTACAGTTAGGGAAAATCATCTAACACAGATTTTATAATAAAGTATTGGGCATCTCATGTAATTTAATGTAGTGAAAGTGAAAAACAGAAGGCTTGCATGGGGACACTTTCACACCATCAAGTCAAAAAACTGGGGACTTCTAGAAACCATCTGTTCATTGCTATTTATACAGTGACCATTGGCTGAGATTGAGAATTTTGTATTAGTCAAGTTTCTGCTGAGTCATGCTGTGTAACAAACAAACCCAACCATCTCAGAGGTTTAGAGCAGTAATCATGGACATCATGCTCACAGACTTCCCTGCTGGCTGGACTGACTCTACTTCAGGCCCTGGGCTGCATTTAGCTCTCATCCATATGTTGTTCATTCTGGGACCAGAAACTATGGGAATGTTCCTCCAGTGGGGACTGGCAGAAATTCTAAGGGCAGCAGAGATGCTCTCTGGATCTGGCACATGGTCGCTTCCACCATATTCCAGTGATCAAAGCAAGTCACATGGCCAAGCCTAACAGGAACAGAGCAGAGAAATACACTCTCCCTACTCCACTGGGAGGCACTTGAGACTCTTGCAGCAAAAGAATGTGCATAAGATTGGAAATAATCATTCAATCACCACCAACACCAGCCATGTTCAGCAACTTCAGTCTCCACTCACGGGTGGCTGAGTGGTATAATAAGAGCAGAGTTAACCCGGGTTCTAGTTCCAACTCTGTGGCTTAGCCTTCAGCACCTGTGATTTTCCTCCTCATGTGGAGGCGGTTGGTTTACTGGGTCCCAAGGTCTCCACCAGCTCTGGCTGTCACAAGTCTTTAATACTAAGGTGACTCAAGTGGCCACATATATGATGGCTTCAGGAGAAACAGAGACCAGAGGCGAGAGGCCTGTGAGAGAGGAAGTACAGACATGGAAGGGGTAGAGGTGAGCTCTGGCACTAGTGACAAGGATGTGGATTTGATTTCTCTCCTTTGGGCTTCCTCCCCATGCCTCTCTTGGGAGTGGCCCAAATCGCTGAAGTTTGTCCAGCAATTCCTAACAGGGATTGTGTGGCGTGCAGCTGAGGAGGTGAAACAACCAGCTTTCGTGAGGATGGTGGGAGAGTGCTGAAATATGCAGCTGCACTTGGGAAGCTGGCAGTTCGGAGGCTCTGAGCCAAGTGCTTTCAGGGAGACTGAGGCCCGCAGAGAGGCCAGCAGGGCGTCTGCAAGTGCTGGACCAGGAAGGACCCCCCCCCCCGCCCCGCACCATACCCCTTTCCTGACTCTCTCTGGAACGGTCTGAAGTGCTAAAATCTGTTATCATACAAAATGTCATGCAACTTCTCTCTCCTCTCCTTCACAATAAAATAAGGAATTATTGGGCTGGGGATTTAGCCCAGTGGTACCGCCACCTGCTTCACAAGTGCAAGGTCCTGAGTTCGATCTCTGGTACCAAAAAAAAAAAAGGAATTATTTATTAAGCAATTACTATGTGCTGGGCACTACTGCAAAAAATATAATGAATTTCTTTAATCATCACAAAAATCCTTTGTGGGCCGGGGATTTAGCTCAGTGGTTCTGCTGCCTGCCCCATAAGCACAAGGACCCGAGTTCAATCCCTGGTACCAAAAAAACCCAACAACAACACAAAAATCCTTTGTTCACAATTCTTATCTCTATTTTATATATGAGACTGCACAGCAGGTAGGAGTCAGAATGGGGGTTCAAAGCCCAGTACTCTGGTTTAGGATTGCCTAACCCCTCCATGACCAGCCCCCTTCACAGAGAATGCTGGGATTCAGAGCTCTCTGGAGGAACTGAAGACAAAGACTTAGGGGTCTTCATCCAGGGAAAGTGGGACTGTGTTGCAGGTTTTTGGACAGAACAAGAAGTAACCATGAGCAAAGGAGGAGATTGGGAGAAGGCAGTTTCTTAAATACATAAAATAAAACAAAGCGGCAGAAAGTTTAAAAACCCTGAAGGATTTCTCTGAAGTTTTGAACTATGGAGAGTTTTGAGAGCTGCTAATATCATTGCATTCCTACTTCAGCGCTACCTGGCGACAAGGGCCTTGCATTTCCTGTGGGTTCTGGGATGGTTTCTACTCCTTTCCAGACTCGTCTCTCATGTGGACCGGCCTGAGTGTGGGGCCAGGTGTGCAGCTGGAGCGCAGCTGGCTCAAGTTTGAGGCCCCTCTGCCATTGTGAACTGACCTCATCCCTTCCCTCAACTTCCTAGTAGGCAATTCATACCGCTTTCCCAAATTTGGGGTAATGATTTATTGACTTCATTTCATATGTTATCCTGAAGTGTGAGGGATGTTGGTTTATGGGTGTCATAAATTTTCTTGATGGAAGGGTTGTAAGTGTATCTACTAAAGGAGGGATCAAAAACTACTTTCTCATCTCCACAACTGTGACCGTATTTCAGTCTTGGTCAGAGAAGTGCCTTCCACCCTCCTGCGTCTCCCACCACTATGTCTGAAAGGCACATCACTAATCACTAGAAAACACAAATCAAGGGGCTGGGGATGTAGCTCAGTGGTGCCATGCCTGCCTGGCAAGCGCAAGGTCCTGAGTTTGACCCCCAGTTCCACAAAAAAAAAGAAAAGAAAAGAAGAAAATTAAAAATTAAAAAAGGGCTCGGGATGTAGCTCAGTGTTGGCGAGGATGGAGAAATTGGAACACTTGTACACTGTTGGTGGGAATCTAAAATGGTAGAAAAGAGAAGGGAGGGTCCTCAAAATTTAAAAATAAAATTGTCACTCAATCCAGCATTTCCACTTCTGGGTATTACCCAAAAGACCTGAAAACAGTCTCGAGGAAATATTTGTACATTCATGCCTACAACAGCAGCATTTGAAGTCCCTGAAACATGAAAAGAGATTGTGGCATCTGTACACACAGTGGAATACTACTCAGTCCTAAAAAGGAAGGAAGTCTGACATATGCTACAACATGGGTGAGCTCTGAGCACACACGCTAAGTGAAAGAAGCCAGTCACAGAAAGATAAGTACTACATGTGAGTAACCTGGAGTGGCCAAAGTCACAGGCGGAAAGCAAAGTGGTGACTCCCAGGGGCTGGGGGGAAGGGAAGGGGCAGTCAGCTTTTGATGGGGACAAGAGTTTCAGTTTTGCGAGATGAAAAGTGCTAGAGATGGATGGTGGCGATGGCTGCAGAGCATTGCAGATGTGCTTAATGTCACTGCACCGAACACGTACAATGCTTAAGGACTGGGTTTGCAGCTCAGGGGTAGAACTCTTGCCTAGCATGAGAGAAGCCTGGGTCCTATACCCAGGTCCACCAGGAAAAAAAACAGGTACATTTTAGCTAAGCATGGTGTGCATGCCTGAAACATCAGCTTCTCGGGAAGCTGAGGCAGGAGGGTCACAAGTTTGAGGCCAGCCTGGGCAATTCAGCAACTTAGCAAGACCCTGCCTCAAAATGAAAACTAAAAAGGCCTGGAGTGTAGGGTGCATGCACACTTACACACACACACACACACACACACACACACACACAGACACACACAGTAAGAAAAAAACTGGTAACTGTGGCCACTTGTGCCGGTGTGCGGAAGGCTGATGGAGGAACCCACTCCCTGTGGTGGGAACACCTCTTCCCTCACTCTCCTCCCTCAAGGATGAGGAAGAGCAGGAAGGGTCACAGCCTCTGGCAGTTTGAGGGCCATCCCAAAGGCGGCAGCAAGGGCCCTGTGTTTTGCCAAGCACATTCGTGAGTTTGGGGCTGGCCTGGGAAGGCCGCAAGGCCAGAGGCAGGAAAGGGTAACCGGCTGGGGGTTCCAGGGGTGGGAGCCTGGAGGACTTATTGTTTGTTTGTTTTTTGTTTTGTTTTGTTTTTTGGTACCGGAGATTGAACTTGGGTCCTTGGGCTTGTGCAGCAGGCAGCGAAACCACTGAGCTAAATCCCTGGCCCCTGGAGGACTTTTTGACAGTGATTATATCCCCAGGCAGCAGCTTACACTGGCGGAAGAGCCTTCCCACCACCCCAAGTAAAGGCGCAGGAAGCAGCCACAGCGGCATGTGGGCCATGTGGCATGCCCAGCACAGGGCCGGTACCCAGCACTCCGTCCCTAGGAGCCGCTGAAGCTGGCTCCGCAGCCCCACTGGGCGGAACACACAGTGAATGAAAAGACTGGGGATGAACAAAAGCCTTGACCAGAGGACTGAAGCAGCACAAGTACATGTCAGGAGAAAATAAAACGACCCGAAGCATCTTTGTTAGTGCTGAGTGCCTCAAAGGGACCACAGTGTCTCCTGGAAGACACACGGCTCAGGGCTTTGCCTGGCCAGAGTTTCCCCAGGCTCCATGGCCCCTGTCACAGGGATGGAGTCACCTGTGTCCCCATGGAGCCCCACCCATCTGTGCGGACTCCCCTGTTGTCCCCACGAATCAGTGCAGTGCTACTCTGGCGAAATACCCGAGGCAGCCTAACTTTACAACAAGGAGAGGTTTACTGAGCTCACGTTTTTGGAGGCTGAAAGTCCAAACAGCATGGCACAGGTCAGAGAGAAGCTCAGGGTTCAGCGCAGGCTTCTGTGAGCACTCAGTCCTGGAGGGCAGTACCCCAACCTAGGGACCTTCCACCTGGCCCTGCCCCTTAAATGTCCTAAGACCTCTCACCAGCCTCAGACCGCTGGCCAAGCCTCCGACCCATGAACCTTGGGGGACAAACATCTAACTCACACCATCACCCCCCTGGCATTTCCTGGGAGACGGCAGAGTCGTGAGCTCCTGCATGATCCCAGCTTTCAATCGAGGGTGTGTGACAGTCACCCCCGCTGTGCCTTGGCATGGCACCCACAACCACCCCCTCAGTATGGCCTTCCATGCCCTGGACACCAAGGCAGCATGCATGTGCCTATCACTGGGGTGACAAGAACACTAGCAGGGTTGGCAAGAACCCTACAATAAAGGCTCAGAGGTGGGGGGACACAACATGTCATTATGTCCCTTAGCCCAAACTCTCAGATCAACTGAGATTTTTTTTTTTAAAAAAGCTATCAAGGGGGCCGGGGATTTAGCTCAGTGGTTTCGTCACCTGCTGCGCAAGTGCAAGGACCTGAGTTTGATCCCCGGTACCTAAAAAAAAAGCTATCAAGCCAGAGAGTGGGCAAAGTTTAGTGCTGCTGGTGAGATCAGTCTAAGAACAGAACCACAAATACATTCCCACCACATAAGAGAAGGGCCATTCATTCATTTGGTCATTCGTTCAACAAACGTTTTGAGGACACTGACATTTTCATGTTGAACTTGGCATTTCCAATATAATTGCTGTCCAGGACATCATGGGTCTCCTGTGATTGTCAGGGTGCTGTCTGGGCACAAAGGGATCAGGATATGCCACCCTAAACCATACACTACTTTGGCATATGGATTGTTCTGTCGCTTGAATTCCCAAAATTCTAAAAGCAGAACCTCCCAAAAGAACTGAGTAAACCCCCTCCCAGGAGCGACCCTAATCTCTTTTCAGAGACAAGAAGTCATCACCAGAGCAAGACAGACATTGTTCCAAACTTACATCTCCCATCTACCCCTAATGACCCATTTGTCTTCCCTAAAAGTCACTTGCTTTTCCCTAAGTGCCCTTTTCCCTCCTCTTTCCCCGACTAAGCTGGGTCTGTAGACTCCAAGCTCTAAGCACCCCTTGGATCACCTACTTAGGTTCTTGCCTTAGTCAGATTTTCATAGTTGTAACACAATGCCTGGCTAAACAGCTCACAGGTAGGAAGGTTTATTTTGGCTCATGGTTTCAGGGGTCTCAGTCTATGGTCACTTTGCTCCACTGCTTCTAGGCCTGTGGCTTGACAGAAACATCATGGCCAAGGGCATGGAGGAGGAAAGCTGCTCCCCTCATGGCACCCAGAAGCAGAGAGAAGAGCCCAGAGAATGGCCAGGGACCAGATGTGGTCCCCAAAAGCACACCCCAGAATGCATTCCCTTCAATGAGTGTCATCAAATTGTGATCCCATCAGCGGGTTAATCCACTGGAGCCCTTGTGATCTCATCACTCCCATTACTATCATCTGGCAGCCATGAGTTTTGGGGGACGTTTCATAACCACCCCATAGCACTGCTCATCTCTGAATATTTACATGTGCATGCAGGATGCACATACACCGAACTTGTGTCTGCTTTTCTCTTAGTGATCTGCCTTCCGTTAGTCTAATTCACAGGGCCCCAGCCACGGAACCCAGCAGGGTAGAAGGAAAAAGATTTTTCCTCTCTTTCAAGCACAAGTATCTGTTCATGAACCATCTTCTTCCCAGGCATCGCTGGACTTCATTTTCCAGCCTCCTCACAGGAAAGGGCAGCCACGTGACCGAGTTTGAGCCAATGGAAGGAGAGAGGAAGGAGACATGGGCCCTTCTAGTCAGCTTGATATCAACAAGCATGGTGACCCTGCAAGTGACATGCTGAAGATAGCAGAGCCATATGGTAACAGGGTCCTGGGCCCAAGAATCAGCACCTGGAGAGCATCAGCTTTCTACCATGTTGGAGAGCAGTCTACTCTGGGGCTTGTTACAGCAGCTAGCATTACTTTAGGTAAATCCAGTTAGGAGATATATTTGACCCCTCTAGGAAATGTAATTCTGTTCTAAAACTTTGAAACTTATGTATGATTGTGGTAAATGTCTGTTTCCTTTCTGAAAGTTGTCCAAACTAACTTGATTCTGCAAAACACTGAAGTGAATACACAGTACTAAGCTCTGGACAGGGACAATTTGACTTGCTTTGCCAGCTTAGCACACAGGAGCCATGTCAGGATTCCCAGTTACGAGATTGCAGGCTCCTACTAGCAGAATGTCCATTCCTTCCTTCTCGAGGCCTCCCCAATGTGCTCCCCTACCCCAGCAGGGAGAGTCAGCTGCCAGCCAGCCTGTGTCACTGCTGGAAACTGCTCTTGGGGTCTGCAGGATGCCCTCCAGCCCTAGCTCAAGTGTGCCCCGAGTTTGGGCTCCCAGGCCTCGGTCTCCTATGTCATCTTCATGAGCTCAGGGTTATCCCCAAACCACACCAGCAAGGTGGCTGAGCCCCGGGTTCTCAGCCTCCGCCCACACTGTGCCGGAATCACCACTGCCCCTTCCCCCAGGAGGGTTTGGTGGGAGCCTCTGGGTGACCCCACGGCTCTCCTCACTACAGCTTCCAGGAAGCTGTCACTGGCCTGTGTCAAGGAGACCTCACCTGCTAAGCCTGGTCTACACAGACCCCCGACTGGGAAGTGGGAGCCGGCCCTTCTGTGGAGAAACAGAGGGCCTGCGATATCCACTCCAGGACGCCCTCCTGTTGGCTCATCCACTGAGCAGCTGGGACCTTTCCTTCTCCTCTAAAAACAATCACTGCAGAGCACATGGAGTTGAGCGGAATAGATGATGAGCCCCTGGGAAGATATTAATTTCCATTTTGTTACGAAAACATACAAGCAGCCTGCTGAGAATCCAATCCTCTCATTTTGCTTATAAAACCTATTTCACATTAATTCATTCCTTTTTCCAGAGTGTTTTAATTTGCATCTGCTACTTTTCAGAATCTGGCTAATGGCTTATTAATATTTTTTCACTGAATGTAAAGGAATTTTCGCTTCAAATAAACATAATATTAAATCCTCCAAGCAGCCAGCCCAAAAAGAACTCACGGCCCCGCATGAGTTGTCTCCCCATCCTGAGCCCACGCTGACCACCTGTGCCCCCAATGCTGAGGGTGGGCAACACCGAGGACTCACCTTCCTCTCCATCAGGATGGAATGTGGGAAGAAATTTGACCAAAAATCACAAAGACAGAGGAGAGACGAGCACCCTGTAAATAGTGTCGAGGCCAGGTGAAATGATGGGCCGTGCCTCAGCTCACCCAAGCTTTGTGCCTCCTTCCCAAGGAAATGGGGTCCACTGGGATGAACCAGTGCCTGGCTTGTGCGCTCTCTGGGCCTCCCCAAATACGTCTAGGGTACCGATCAGGGCAACAACTCCAGCCACAGGTCCACAGCCCCAGGTACCTGACACAAAACCACCAGGCAGCCATGTCCCCCCCTCCACCCTGCCCCACACAGCCCTACGCTGCAGAAGGGCCATTTCGTCCCAGGTGCTATTGATTAAGTTTATCAGTCCTTCTTTCCTCCGTTTTGTTTAAATTTATTACTTCCTTTTTCTCCTTTCTCTTGGTTTGTAGCTTAAAGGAACAAAGTTCATCAGGTATGGAATGATTTATCATTTCTCTTTTTTCCCTCCCTAATGGAAGCACTGGGAGCAATAAATCTCCTCTAAGTTCTATACTGGCCGCATCCCAGGAGTGGAGATGTGTCGCGTTCTTGGTGGTGTTCTTAAAATACTCTGTGGAGTTGTGAATGTCCTCCCTAATGAAAGGTTTATTTAAGGAGGGATCCACTCTGACCAATGCAACAAGAAACAGCTGACAAGAGGTACAATCGGAGGAAGGAAAAGAAAGGCGATAAAGTTATCATTTGTTAGTAATGCAATTTTATACCCAAAATAATCAAATGAAAAATTCTTAGAGTTAGTAAGGGTTTAACTAAAGTGAATGGATACAAAATAAACATTCACAAATTGACTCCTTTCCTCTCACCAACAATTAGAAAGTAAAAGGAGGGGAAGATTCCCACACGCTATAGCAACTGTAAAAATAAATTGCCCTAGATATTAACTTAATAATAAATATTCAGAAACAACATAAAAACTATAAAATTTTCCTAAGGGTTTTAAAGAAAGACAAGAAAATAAAGAGATTATGCTTATGGAGAAAAGAATTCATGTAACCATGTCATTTCTTTTCAAACAGACATATATATTTAAAGTAATGTCAATTAAAATTAAAATTTCAGTGAAACTTTTGGAAAAATCATCCAAATAATTCTGAAGCTCATCTGGAAAAATAAAGAGAGATGAGGTGTAAGCCTCCCACCTCCTCCCGGGACGTGCAGTCTGGCCGGGCGTGGAGGGCAGAGATGACACGGAGGGCGGCAGGCAGGGGACAGGACGGGCGTCTCCCAGCAGGGAGGATGTGAGTCTATTCCAGTCATTCAACAAAAACTCACTCAGTGTCTGGCATGATTGTAAGAAGCAGGGCCAGGGAAGCGAAGGAGACAAAGTCGCTGCCTCTGGGACTTGGGTTCTGGCTGGGGAGGCTGACAGTAAACAAAGGAACAGGTGTCACTGCAGAGAGAGTGCTGTGAGGAGACTGGGCACAGAGAAGCCCCCGAGTGAGCAGACAGGGTGTAGCAGGGTCCTGCAGGCCCAAGGCATCTCTAGAACCCAACCCAGGTGAGGCTGAGCTGGGCTGAGCTGGGCCAGAACAGACGGCACAACTGCTTCGGTAGGGGAATCATGGTCCCCTGGAGTAGCCAGCCCTGATGGATCGGAACCAGCTCTGTCTCCCAGAATGAGGAATCCAGACACAGGACAGAGCCTCGCATCCCCAAATGAAGGGGTACTGAGTAGCAGGATGCGGAGATACACCAGAGACCTCTGGGACTTTCCAGGGTCCCTGATGCTTAGCTGTGGGTCTCCCAAATTCCCAGAGACTCCATCTGTCAACACTGATCATCAAATGGCCAGCTCACCAACAGCCAGCACACTGCTTCCCCAACACCATGGTGGAGAATACACTCTTTAATGTCTCTGACTCGTCTTCAGTCTCACTAGCATTTTAAGAAATGTCCAGGGCTGGGGATTTAGCTCAGTGGTTCAGGCGCCTGCCTCACAAGTGCAAGGTCCTGAGTTTGATCCCCAGTACCCCCGCCCCCCAAAATGTTCAAATTGGTAAAAAGTAGGTCAGTGGAGCCTTCTTCTGAGCACACTCTTTATATAACAGAATTCCAAATTTATAATGTCTCATACAAGGATTTTTTCACTTGACACCGATTTCTCTTGAATTCTTTTAAAAATTATTTTTTGTTGCCAACATTTAGCATTTTTAGGATTCTTTTACCCATTTCTCTGAATGACCAGTTTGATGAATTTAGCAAATACACAGATGTACCACCAGACTCATTGCTTCTCACTATTTATAAAATTGACAAACAACTTGTATTTTATGGAATGGTTTTTAAAGAATTTGAAAGCAGCTCGGATTGCGTCTTTGGATGACATGTGGAGGAATGTTCAGTTTGCCTCTGTCCAGAGCTTCAGACAGAGAGGAAACCAGAACTGAGAATCAGCACCTGATTGCTGATTCAATTCAATTCAAGGCCTGGATACCAACTCCAGAAGGGAGGCTGAGGCAGGAAAAGAGATTTGTCAGCAAGAAAGAAAGTGCAGTGGCTGTGGTATGTCTTCACACACAGGTTGCCTGGTGTGAGCAAGGCCCCATCAGGCAGAGAAAGCAGAGCAAGTGAGAAGCCTGCAGAGAGGCAGGAAGGCAGGAGTGGCCCTGTTTGGGCTCTGGCAGCTGTCTCGTCCCGGGTGTGACGTCCCCACAGCACCTCCCGGGAGTCTGCTCCTCAAAGTCAGAGCCTGGCACCAAATGCGTGTGTCATCACAAGGCTGCTTCTGCTTCCCCTGTGAGAGTAATGTTAAACTGATAGAATTGGGCAGTGAACATTTACCACATGTATGATACATTTTTTAGGAAAGAATTTCTAGAAATTAATGGGTCAAAAACTGAAAACACCCACATTTGTGTGAAATAGCTTCCTCATTTAGGGGAAAGGACTTTTACCAGTTGACACCAGCAATGTCTGAGAGCCAATGAGCCTATACCTTCAGTGCCTAGTGAGAGTTTGCTCCCTCAGAAAGTCCTGATAGCCAGGTGTAGTGGCACATGCCTGTAGTCTCAGCACTCAGGAGGCTGAGGAAGGAGGGCTGTGAGTTCAAGGCCAGCCTGCACTACAAAGCAAGATTCTGTGAAAAAAGATAAGAAAAAAATAGTCTTTTTAAATTAGTGTATTAGCCTCTTTACTACATTCCTATAACAAAATACCTGAGGCAGCCTAACTTTATGAAGAAGAGAGGTTAAGGTGGTTGTAGCGGCACATACCTATAAACCCAGCAACTCAGGAGGTTGAGGCAGAAGAATCTGAGTCAAGACTAGCTTGGGGAACTTAATGAGATCCTATCTCAAAATAAAAAAAATGTAAAGGGTCAGAGATGTAACTCAGCAATACAGTACCCCAGCACAACACTAATTAATGAACAAAAGAGGTGTTGTTAGTTCAGTTCGATTCTGACCAGAGCCTTCTATGACTGTGTCACTGCATAGTGGGAGTGGGAGGAGGAGATCTCATCACCACAAGGAAAGGCAGAGGCAACCCACTTTCAGGTCCCCTCCTGTCTCTCAGGAGCTATCGCTCGCAATGAATTTTCCTACTCTTAAACTCTGTTGTTCCTTAGAATTTATTCTTTGATTTTGGGGAACACAAACTCAGCATATCTGACCTCTAGCTGGTTGGGAGTTACATTATCCCCCTATATCATTTGGAGGTCCCACTGAGATCATTGGAAGGAGGTAAGAGTTTGCTTTTGTCTCATGGTTTCTGGATTGTGACTCACTTTAGGTAATCAGAAATTGTCATTCTTGTTTGCCAGTTGCTTATGCTTTGTCTTTTATGTTTGTCTCTTTATGCCTTGTTTTTTGTCAAATGATGGTAAATTTAAGTTGAGAACATGGGAAGGTTATGTTTCTTCAATGGGACATTTTATTTTTACTGGCAGGTTCCTGAATTCCTGTTTTGTGTATGGACTTACTAGATGCTTGACCAGTTTGACCTGTTTGGCTGTTACGGTTATTGTCTTATCTCAGACAACAGTGCTAGAAAAGAGTACTGTTAGAGTGTCCTCTAGTGGACCTTGATACTAACCAAAATGTGAATTTTTAAAGTGCTGTAAAAAATTTTTTTCATAAAATCTAGCTTATGAAATATAAATGTCTCATAAATTCAGGACTCCCTCAGTCAGTTATTTGCAACAGCATGGCTGCTGACCTTCAATCTGGGAGGTCAGGATTCACTGACACAGTCTGTCCTATCCCCTTTCTATGTTCATGGAAGGAAATTTCAAGCCTGTTCTGCCTCAGTTTTCTTTCTGGTCTGATCTTCTGCTGGTGAGGAGGCAGTCTTAGCTCTTGAGATTTCCTGTTCTTGCCTTTTCAGGCTGAGAGTAATGAATGGGGAAATTGTCTTACTAACTTATCATGAGCATGAAAAAAGACTTTTTTCCTCTGATCTCATTTCTGATCTTTTTCTGGCACTTTGTACCCTTCTCCCCTTTTTGGAGGCATGTTTCTTCTAAAGATCAGAGAAAAAGAGAGAGACTCCGAAAAGGTTTAGTCCCAATTGTCCCAATCTCCCTCCTAGCCAACAACTAAGAACTTACAAGTGGAGATCCTAGAAAGTGAGTGTTTGTAAGGCTCGGGATTTAGCTCAGTGGCTCCATGCCTGCCTCGCAAGCACAAGGTCCTGAGTTTGATCCCCGGTACCAGAAAAAAAAATTCTATAAGAAAATGACCGTTTGTTAATGATGAAGACAGGGCAATCATCCTAGATGAGGAATACATACCCCATCTCTGGGTCAGATGAGACGTCGGAATTTTGTCCATCCAGGAGAACACACATGAAGGCAATATCCCCACCTAGTGTTCTGGGCACAATTTCCCATCCAGTAGTTATGTGAAATTGAAACCTGAGACCCAGTGAAAAGAACTGACTTCTGGGTGACACCAGACAGCGCTATTTCCTAATCATTGTACTTAAGGGATCAAAACACATTCAGCTTAGGGGAGAATTTCTAAACTACTCTATCTTACTCCCTCATACTCTCAAAAAGGCCCCAACTTCCTGATTCTCTCCCCTCCTAAGCCTGGTTTTCATCATTTATATGTAGGGAAGGGAAGTATTTTTGTTAATATGGTTGCTAGACAATGAGTACAGGTTTTAACCTGCAAGTTTCATAAGTGTGTTACAGATATAGAGACACAGAAATCTGTAAAGTGGATTTTGGATAAAACTTAGCCTTGTCCTGCTGCTAAGGGAGATTGCCTAGGTGACTAGGTAGATAGCACAAATGTCTCACTGACTTCTTTACTCTAGGTCCCAGGGCAGGATTTTCCCAAGCCATTAGTTGCCTCTATCTATCTCTAGAGGTGACCTCTTTTATAAGCTGGGAAGTGCTCCAACCACTTCCAATCTGCCCTTTGATTTTTTTCCCCCTCTCTCATTCAAAGAATTGGAAAGCAGTTGTTCAGGTCTATTGATCATTGTTTTAATTTTGCTAGCAATGCTTCCTTCTTTAAACATGGCTGTTATAGCGGGAATCAATTGTAGCTTGTACTTTTGGAAACACACTTTGGAGTTAGGAATGTGAGCTGTTGAAAAAGGTAGGGGCACATGTCAGTAAGGATGACTAGTCTGGCTCAACCTATCTTATGGTCACTCTCCAGATGTCAGCCACCTGTTCTGGAGCAACTCGCCTCAGGGGATGCCTTGAGAGCACATAAAAACCAAGTAGGTCAGGAGGCCAAGGCAGGAGGACTGCCACAAGTTCAAGGCCAGCCTGGGCTACATAGTGAGTTCAGGGTCAGCCTGAACTACAAAGAGAAACCCTGCCTCAAAAAACCAAGTAGGGGGCCAGGGATTTAGCTCAGTGGTTCTGCCATCTGCCTCACAAGCACAAGGTCCCAAGTTTGATCCCTGGTACCAAAAAAAAAACCCAACCCAAACAAAAACAAGTAGGTATTAAAAGGGATGCCTATTTTTCCCCTTATTTTGCAGATGGGAAACTCAATGTCAAATTCTTACTCCTTCAGAATGTATTCTTAAACACTGGAATTTGTTTGACCCTCACATATTGAGAAAGAGCTGTTTAATATTTTTCTGCACCCTTGCATGGCCTGCCTACCCCCTATAGACAAAGGAAACACAGAGGAAAGCATTGATTATGATACTATTTTGCAAGTAAGAGAGAGGGAAATTGGTCAGAATTATCTTATGTTCAGACTTTCTTTGCATTAAGACACAATCTTTCTTTGTCTTCAAAGTGTAAATGTAAGCACAGGAAAACCAGATACCTCTGGCCCTTCAGGCACAATCTGATGCATCTAATATTACTGAGCCTGAAGTTCCCCTCTCTTGACCTCCAGATCCTAAGAACAAAGTTTCCAAGCAAACTTCACTTGAAGCCTCTACTGGGCTATAACCATCCCTATCTGATTTTGTTCAAGTTCCTCAAGGACAGTATCCCTTACAGGAGGTGGGTGGAGAATTCAGCCCTACCTGTGTCCATCTGTCCTTTTCTCCCAGTGACCTCAAATGATCAAATAAGACTGGGAAAGTTTTCAGATGACCCTGACAAGTACATTGAGGTCTTTAGGGGATTTACTCAGACCTATGAATTAGACTGGAAAGATATAATGTTCCAGTTAGATCAAATGTTAACTTCTAATGAGAGACAAGCAGTATTATAAGCTGCCAGTACATTTAGAGATGAATATCATATTGATAATTTTAGAAGGCCAGACAATAGACAGGTAGGGGAACAGCTGGTTCCTACTGGAGCTAAGCAGTCCCTACACAAGATCCCTACTGTCCCACCAACCAGATGGGCAACTGGGATAGGAAACATCTTCAGACATGTATTCTTGAAGGTCTAAGAAGGACAAGAACCAAGCCCTTCAGTTAATTTATTTTTATTTATTTATTTATTTTTTGGTCCTGGGGATCAAACTCGGGTCTTTCTGCTTGCAAGGCAGGTGGCAGAACCACTGAGCTAAATCCCCGGCCCTCTTCACTTATTTTAAATTGTCAACTATTCATAGGGAGAAAGATGAGAACCCCTCTGCCTTCTTATTGTTTCCAAGGGACATTGAAGAAACATGCATGCCTGGCTCCTGATTCAGTAGGTCAGATTATTCTTAAAGACAAGTTTATTACTCAGTCAACCTCAGATATTAGGAAAAAACTACAAAAGATGGCCTTTGCCCCAGATAGCTCACTGGATACTTCAGTGAGAATTGCCTCCTCAGTATTTAATAATTGAGACAAAGAGGAGCCCAAGGGGAGAAAACAAAGAGGCCAAGAGAAAGTGGCTGGGCCAGGGATTTAGCTCAGTGGTTTTGCCGCCTGCTGCACAAGCGCAAGGACCCGAGTTCGATCCCTGGTACCAAAAAAAAAAAAGAAAGAAAGAAAGTGGCTGTCTTGGTGCAGCCTTAAAAGGAATAGACTCTAAGTCTGATTCCCAAGGCTCCAAGAAGAGTTCAGTGACTCAACTTACCTGCTACCATTGTGGAAACCAAGCCACCTTAAGAGGGACTGTCATGACAAGAGGACCCCTGAGCCTTGCCCTGATTGCAAAGGTAACCAATGGAAGTTGAACTGCCTCCTGAGACAGAGAACCCAGGGATCACACCCATCTTACCAGCTGATCCAACAAGACTGAAGGGCCCCAGGCACTCTCTGCCTTCTCCCTCTGTCTGGATTGTCATCTCCATGAAGGAGCCCTAGTAATCATGACTATAGAGAGAAATGAAACCAGCCTATTGTTAGACACTGGCCCATGTCTCTTGGTCCTTTTTCCACCCTGGCCTTCCTTCCAGCCATCATACCTCAGTGAAAGGAGTCATTGGGAAGGTGTCAACTTGATATTTCTCACAACCCTTAGGCTGTAACTGGGATGTCTTTCTTTTTTCCCATTCTTTTTAGATTATGCCTAAAAGTCCAGTTTCCTTCCTGGGGAGAGATATCTTATCTTGTTTAAATACTATAATATACATGCACCCAGATCAAGTATGTTGCCTCCTCCTTGTGGAGACAAAAATAAATCCTGAAATATGGGCAACTAAAGGTAAAATAGGAAGAGCAATAAGAGCTGCTCTAGTGTAAATACACATTAAAGATAATTTTCCTCACTGAATACAATACCCTCTAAGGCCTGAAGTTAAAAAAGAATTATTGCTTATAATCAACAACATAAGAACATAAAGTTTACTTACATCCTGCAACAGCCCCTGTAACACTCCAATCTTGGGAGTTCAAAAACCCAATGGAAATTGGAGGTTGGTATGGGACCTTAGACTAGTAAATGAGGCAACAGTGCCTATCCACCCAGTAGTACCTAACCCATACACCCTTCTTTCTCAGATCCCAGAAGATGCCAGTTGGTTTTGTGTTACATTTAAAAGACTTTATTTTTATACCTTTACATACAGATTCCCAGTTTCTTTTTGCCTTTGAAAATCCTCATGATCAGCCCTCTGGACTGATTTGGACTATGCTTCTTCAAGGGCGTTGATCTTATTACTTGGCCCATCCATACTTAACTGTTTCTTTGGCCTTGTCTCTTCCAGATTTAAAGCTACACACCTACCCAAGATGAAAATGCCTGATGTCTATCAAGGACCTTTAGATTGAGACTATCTCTGACTACAGTTCACAACTACAACCCCCTTCAGCCAGAAGCAGCCAGAGCAGTCATCACCTCTTATTCCCTCATGGCAGTAAGGAGTACTTCTACAGAGGGGAGAATATTATAGACCACTGAGTTAGGTAGAAATATTATAGGCATTCAAATAGAGCTAGGCTCTAGAGGGTGTCTGTGCACAGGATGAGAACACATCAAAACTGTGGCTGGAGGTGCATCTGAAAAAGATAAAAGTCACAATAGCCGGATTTACATACTTCCCAAAGGGATACATGAAAGGTTTAAGATTATTGGTACTGCCCTTTTGAGATCTCCCATATAAGTAGATCATTATCTCATTAGAGGTGGGGCATCCTCTCCCATCCACTAAGACTAAGACTAAAGACAACACTAAAACTATAGATTGTTGACCAAGGTTTAATGCTGTCATCCATATATCCTTGCAACTACTGGATCAATATTAGCTAAGCAGCTATACTTGTAATCTTATTGATTGGTTATAATTTAACCCATGTTGTATCTACCTCACAATTTTGCTCTATAAAACTCTCAGAAAAGGAGGCTCATTGGCAACTACTTTCTGGTCCCCTCTTGTCTCTCAGGAGCTATCTCAATAAATTTTCCTATTCCTAAAAAAGGGAGGAATGCAGAGAGGGTGGGTCCTAACATCGCTTCCCATGGTACCCACTATCCCCCACATGACCAGACACTCAGTTGCTACAACTCACCCAGAACACAGGACACAACTAATCTCTCTCTCTTTCTTTGTTTCTTTGTTTCTTTGTTTCTTTCTTTCTTCTTTCCTCTTCGAAAACAGGATTGAACCTAGGGCCTTTCTACTGAGCTATATCCCCAGCCCTCTTCTCTTTTTTATTTTGATACAAAGTCTCCTTTTGCCTAGCATTCTAAATTCTAAAGAAAGGGTACATTTAAGTGACTAAGATGGTAACTATTAAACGCCCTTTCTTTAGAGTCACAGAACCCTAAGACCTGGTGACATTCAGTTGACATCAGAATATGTAATGCGCCTCCCTGCTCTTTGGTCCTGTGCACCCACTAACACAAAGAATATAAACTGCTGAAATTTCCCTTGAAGAAAAGTAGTTTGTAATGTTCTGGCCAGGGGGAGGAAAGGAAATGTGTGCCCTGGTGATGTGATCTCTTCCTCCCATGTCTTCCTGCCCATTGCCCCTGCACCTCCCTTCCCTCCCTATATAAATAACCCTTCCCTGTACCTGGCTTCCCTAAATGGGTCCTTTTGGGGAGGATGATAGCTCCTTCATTTACCTAGGGTGTCAGCCCCTGAACAAACCTGACTTCCTTCACACCTACTCTCATTTCCCCGGGTATTGGCTTTTGAGCAGTAAGCAGACAGACTCGGATCTGGCAACCATGGAATGTTGCAGGTCCACAGCCAAAATTACCTGGGTTATGTTAAACCCTCTGAGAGCCATTTACTTTCAACCTCTGCATCTGACTAACATCCTTTAGACACTCAGGTAAACCTCTCAGAACAAATCCCTAAGCCTAGTAGAACTCTAGCCTCCCACCAACCCTAAAGCTAAGAATGCTATAAGATGACATCTGAAACCTATAGAAAAGATTTCCCCACTTTGCTGTAGCCCCACCATCACCACCTAATGCCCCACTAGTGTATTTGGTAAATGTATTGATACATACCCTTCCTTGCTCTGTGACAATTAAAGTTCATGCACCCTCTTCCTCAGCAGAACAAGTCATCCAGAGCAATTAGAATCCTTGTTCCTGGGCCATGGTCACTCATATGTGGCTCTGAATGAACTATTTTTTTTCTTTCTTTCTTTGTATGGGTGAATGGAGGGTACTGAGCCCAGGGACTCCTCACTGAGCTATATCCGTAGTCCTTTTTCAAAAATTTTGATATAGAGAGCCAGGGATTTAACTCAGTGGTTGTTTTTTTTTTTTTTTTTGGTACTGGGGATTGAACTCAAATCCTTGCGCTTGCCTAGCAAGCGGCGAAACCACTGAGCTAAATCCCCAGCCCTAGCTTAGTGGTTTTGCCGCCTGCTGCTCAAGCACAAGGACCAGAGTTCGATCCCCGGTACCAAAAAAAAAATTTTTTTTATATAGAGTCTCACTAAATTGCCCAGGCTAGACTGGAACTTGTGATCCTCCTGCCTCAGCCTTCTGAGTAGCTGAGATTATAGGAGTGCATCATCATATCTAGCTCAGAATAAACTATTGTTTTATTTTCTTAAAGCACAGTCATTTTATGTTTCGTTTTGTTTTGTTTTTTGTACCAGGGATCGAACTCAGGACCTTGCACTTTCAAGGCAGGCGCAGTGCCACTGAGCTAAATCCCTGGCCCATTTTGCATTGGTAGCAGTTAGTGATCTATAGCTATGAACCATGAGAGGAGAATTGCAATTTTGCTCTTGAAACATATATCCTCTCTATGGCCAAGAGTCTTCCTGTGTCACTGATTCTAACTCAAGGAAGGAGCTCTGTCTTTCAGCAGCATCCTGCATTTCAGTCTCTTTTCTTTCAGATATCTTTGGGGGTTTTTTGTTGTTGTTGTTGTTTTTGGGGAGGGGGTACCAGGGATCGAACTCTGGTCCTTGTGCTTGCGAGGCAGGCAGCAGAACCACTGAGCTAAATCCCAGGCCCCAAATTTTCTGATATCTTTGTTGTTTTTTTGTTTTTGTTTTTGTTTTCAGTCTCTTTTCTTTCAGATCCAATCTGCAATTGCTAAACATGGAGAGGGCTTTTCGTTTGTTTTCTTGGAGTTGTTTGTTTTGAGATAGGGTCTCACTATGTAGTCCAGGCCAGCCTTGAACTTACTATGCAGCCCAAGCTGGCCTCAAAGTCCAGATCTTCCTGCCTCAGCCTCCCAAGTGCTGAAATTGCAGATGTGTATGTCATGCATGTTTAAACCAGGAGATTTGCTTTTTTAAAACATGGCAGTGACTGTCAGGTTGGGTGCTTTTAATGGTCTCAAGAGGAGGACTGACTGGAAAAGGAGCTCCTGTTGTAGAAGGAAAAGGAGTGGGAGGAGCCAGTAGTACATTTTCAAAAGTGGAAAGTCTAGGAGGAAAACAACAAAATTCTTATGTACATGGAGCCCAGAAATTTTCACCCCAAAATACAGCGCCTCAGTGTGCTCATTATTCCATCCATTTATTTGCTTGTCTGTTAGGGGCTCACACACGATAGGCAAGTAAGTGCTCTACCACTGAGCCACAGCCCCGGTCCCCAGTTACGGAAACTAAAGCCCCTGGTAGACCAGCAGTTGCTGGAAAAGGCTTTACTCTAATGTTCCCTCATCTGCCTCCAGAATGGACCCTCCGAAGAGAGCACATTTGCCCCCCATCCTCTCCCCAACACTTCCTCACCCATCACAGACAAAGCAGATTGAGGGAGGAAACAGCACTACACCTGGACTGACTTTGTCACAAGATATTTTCTGTCTCTCGGGCTCATTTCAATTTCAAAGAGAATCATTTACAAGATATTATCTCTCTCTGGGGCTCCTTCCAATTCCTGAGTGAATCATTTACCAACTAATCTGTCTCCTGAGTCCATTCATCTTCCCTAAAATAATTTACAACCTCTCAGAATTACCTGCCTCCCCCCAAGTCCCCTTGCTCCATTGTGAAAAGCATTTAGCATCTGTCCCTCCCTGGGTCACTGGCCATGGCCCCAGCCTGTGCGTCTCTCCTGGTGAGGTTTCTCCTTCCAGTTCCCAGCTGGCCATGGCAGGGTGGCCTGGAGGGTGGCCTTCAAGTGCCCTCCACGTTTGTAAACTGCACTGTCTCTTCTGCACCAAAGAGGAACGGGTGTGGAGCAGGTGTGGATGAGCTCTTAGCCAAGGGTGGTGGCACACAGATGCCTGTAATCCCAGTAAATAGACAAGTGAAGTTATTTAGAAATATTATGGGCAGTCAGACAGGGCTGGGCCCTTGGAAGAAGTCAGCGCAGAAGACACCTGTGGCTGGAGGTGTCTTCCTTGAAGGTCAGGCTTCCAGACAAAGAGAAATGACCACACCCATGTACATGCCCTTGGGATGAACAGCAGTGATTGAAATTCTAAATAGGCATCAATCACCTGGGGTGGGGACCAAAACCTCCCCCACCCTTTCCTTCCAGGAAAGTCCTTGTTCATCCATGCATGCTTGCTACATGACCTGCTTCCCCATTTGATCACCATTTAATCAATATTTCCTAAGCGACTATACTCTTTTTTTTTGTACCGGGGATCTAACTCAGGTCCTTGTGCTTTCGAGGCAGGCAGGGGAACCACTCAGGGGAACCACTGAGCTAAATCCCTGGCCCTATACTCTCAATCTTATTAGTTGACTATAGTTTTGTCCCACTTTACACGGGCCTCACCTCGTGGTTTTGCTCTATAAGACTCCTTTGAGAAGCAGGGTCCCTGGCCATCCTCTCAAGACCCCTTCTGTCTCTCTTAGACAGAATCTAGCTTTTTCTCAATAAATACCTAGAATTCATTCTTTAATTTTGGAGAACACAACTCGATGCACCGGACACCCAACAGGTTGGGAGTTATATTTAACTTATATTATTTGTGATAGGTCTCCCAGTACCTCAGCAGCTATTATGTATAGTAGTTGCCCTCTTCCTATCGTGCCTTGCCCCCTCCCCTGTGTGACATCATGTCAAGATGGTTGCTCCTACCAAAGAATAAACCCTTCTTCCCAGCATGCTCCTCTTCCCGCCTAGGGAGTAACCTAATACTTGCTCACCTCCTACCACCTAGTGACATCACCGGCTCCTCCATTCCCTTAGTCACTACCTCACTCAACCCCACCTCAGCCCCTACAAACCTCACCCTAGTCTCTAGAAAAGACTCTCCCTGCCCCTGCCATCTTGCTTTTGTCTCTCCTTTGTTCAGAGACAGCCTGGCAGATCTATTCCCCTAATAAAGGCTTGTTGTGCCTGGTCTGGTCTTGGTCTTCAGCCTTTTACCTGACATTTCTGGTGCCGTGACTCGGATGGTAGATGGTCCATTAATGGACAATCTCCCGCAGGACGGGGTTGATTGACCTTTTGGCCATCTCCATTGGATGGACCATATCTGCCATTGCCAGGACCCTCCGGGGCTTTCTACCTTTGCCATTGCTGATGCTACACATCCACACCGGTCGCCAATGTCTGGGTGAGTAGGGAGTTCAGCCTCCCTCTTGTCGGGTTCTCTGTCTCATTCTCTCTCCCTCTGGGGACGTCCCAGAAATCCAAGTGCTTGGTCAGAGAAACCCCCACAGCTGCTGGGCCCAGGACCGTGCCACTGGGCCCAGGACCGTGCCCCTGGGAGACATCCCATCAGCCGCCTCCTCTCGTTCTCTCCCTCTGGGAGACTCACTCAGAGATTTTCAAAGGAGACAAGGACGCTTCTCCCCTTTGTCCTTGTCCCCGGGAGCAGTCTCCTCCTCACCTGCTCTAACGAGGGGGCCCAACAATCCAAACCCCGCCCCTCAACACCTCCGGGCTGCCTTCTGGCACAACTCAAACTCCTCGGATTGTTGGGACCAGACTTTAAGCCAAAAAGACTTGTTTTCTATTGTAATCAGGTTTGGCCTCAGTATAAATTAGATAATGGGTTTCCATGGCCCAAAAATGGCACTTTCAATTTTAACATACTGTGTGATTTATACAACTTCTGTCAATGCAACGGCAAATGGTCAGAAATCCCCTATATACAAGCCTTTTCTACCTATGCTCTTGACCCTTCCTCTGTCAAACCTGTTCTCCTTCTCAAGTACTCCTAGCCTGAGCCAATCACTCACGGCTCATACCTCCCCCACTTTATAACTCTGTTGATAGGGAAAAGTTTTAAAGTTTTAAAGATTAGCTATTAAAGTAGTTGTGGAAGCAAAGTAGGTAGTGTATCCCTTTAAAAACTTGCCTTAGCCCATTGGTTCTGCTGTTTAAAGTGAAGGTTATATAGCTCCTTTGATTTGTAGCTCCACTATAGGTAACATCCTAGCTCTAAAGAACAAAGTGGGAATTCTTGAACAAACTTGTGATATATGTGCCTTAACTGTCATGTGTTTAGGGCTGTAATCAGTGACAGAAACCACCTCTGTCTAACCATTAAAAAGGAATTGGAACTTTATTTACTTAACAAAGACCACTAGGGATGAGATAATGATTGACAAAAGTATAAAATGTTTACAGTGAGTTGGAGACAAAATATTTAAAAAGCTATAAGTAAAAGATATCTTTTTGATATAAAAGGATTTTATATGTTTGTCTTGTTAACAGGACAAGATCAAAAGGCCTACGTACATCAAGAAGGTGTGTGGAAGTGATTTATAAAGGAAATATATATGTTTACTTGTTGGTTTCAAGTTTGTTATAAAAGGTTTGCAGGAATAGAGCTTTCGTTCCTTCTGATTCTAATTCTACAAGAGATCTCTGTTAATTGACTTATAAAAAGTTTTAAATAGTCTTATTTATAATTATAAACCTAAAATTACAAAGAGATTATAATTCCATTGCGCTAAATATATTTGAGTGCACTCTAGTTTTAGAAATTGTCTTATATCTTTGTTTTTTTCCAATCGTACAGCTGTTTTGTTTATAGATAAAGGTTATTAAGTTCAAGGCATGCTCCCCTTGGTGAACAAAGGAGCGGCTGCATAGAAATATTTTCCAGTCTTTGTTCACTAGGGGAACCTCAACAGTTTTCATCTTACAACAGACTGACCTGATAGTTTTCATAGCCTTATAAAAGACTTACAGAAATAAATATTACTTAAATATATTATTATACTATGTTTACATCAGTTGTCATCAAAGGGATAAATTCTAAATATGTTATTATGGTATGCTTACACTGGTCATTTTCAAAGGACTAAATATCCTGTAAAAAACAACAATAACAAGGTTTTATTTTTTCTGGTGTACTAAATGTATTTATACTTTCTGACTGTACAGGTTTTCTAATATTTGTTTATGATAATAACCTCTTTTTGATTCAGGTATTTGACTTTTTCATACACTCCAGCTATTTATGACAACAGATACATATATGGGGTGAAATATTTTCTTTAGATGGTATCCTATAAAAAGATAATAATTTTATTTATTTTTAAAATATTATAATTTAGGTTAAAACTTTTGGTGTTTTAAAAAAATAAGTATGTTTAACAATGGCTATTTTATATCAAGATGGACACATAAATGTGTGACAAAGGTAAGGTCATCATAATTGTCATGTTAAAATATTATTTGTGACTCTTTTTCTGTTAATATTCTACAGGAATTCAACTACTAAAGCAACCATGACATAACAATAACAGTTCTCTATATTTTAAATTCCAAAATGCTTGCTATTCAGGTAAAATTTGTAATAGTTAAGTTCATTACTCTTGTTATAATGCTAATGCTATTGACATTCTCTTCTGGGTGTTCAACAACTAAAGTTTGGAGACCAAAACTAAAAAGGTAACTGGGCTATGAGGACAGCCAATATTTTGGCCCCAGCCCCTCAAGGTCAACAAAGATCCAGGACATGAGGGAACCTTCTCTACAGGGTCCTACATCTTTGGTAAGTCACTCAACCTCCTAAACAGGGAGATTGCTGGACACCAGAGGACAATGTACTGTGTGCCAAAGGAGGGTCACCAAGAAAAAAATCTCCCACGCTTTCACTGAAAACAACTTGGTCAAGTAAGGCCATGACCCATCCAGATGGCTGACACTGACAGAGAAGCAGAGAAGCTCTATGCATTGTTCTAAAGTAATGGCCTGGGGAGAGTTAACTGACCTTAATAGATAACAAGAGGTTCACATTGATTGACACAGATCTCACTTTAACTTGGTCTTAAACACCCAGCAGAAAAAATAACCAAAAGAGATATAAAACAATGACATAATAATAAAGCTAGACTTCAGAAAAATTAAGACATAGCCCACTCATTAAAATCCTTTGGTTCACTCATGACACAGCCATTTCAAAAAGACAAATCTTTGGGTACCAAATAGAAGGGAAAATCATTAATTAGCTACAAGTGTGTATAGATTCTTTTCAGAAAAATTAAAATAAGTTCTTTACAGGTGTCCAATCCTAGAAACCACTGGTCTCCAGATCTCTCCTTTTAGATAAGTGTTTTATCTGATTCTGTGATAACTAATTAACTATCGTGTAGTGATCAAAAACAAAAAAACAAAAAACCATAAAGTAAGAATATTGGGAAAAAAATCACCTGCTTGTCAGCCACAGTCAGGATTAAGTTCTATACCAAGCAGCTATAAGATTTATTCCTTTTAAAATAATGTACATCCTTGTTCTCTGTTTATGATGCCTCTTCTCTCATTGTGCTTATATTTCCTGGATACCTACCCGTGTCTAAAAAGATCAAGCCTTTTATGTTACACTTGATCACCTTAAGTTGGCCAGTGTCCTTGTTGAGGTTATCAGTTCTCTTTATTTTTAAATATATCTAGGAGGCCTCCAAAAACTGAGAGATACAGGAATAAAACTGTCCTTTACACACCTATTCCATGGCTTTGCTGGAACTATCAACCTAAAATGTGTGTTTTCATGGCCTTGAATTTAAAGGACAAGTCAGGTTCATAGTAACACTACACTCATCGGTATGTTGGCCTCCAAAAGACATTTGTTCAGTTACATACACCTTTTATATTCCATTAAAAAAAAGGATTGTAAAGATTATATAAATTGTGCTTATCACTTTTCCACTCATTCTCTAAGAGCAAGGACATGACACATGGGCCCTTAGATCAGGAGCTATGATCTCTTACTGCCATAACAGTCTCTTACTTCTATAACAAATGAGCCCCTAAACATCCAACTGTCTCTGTAAAACCTATGTAAATAATGAAAAAAGAAATTACATGTCAAATGAAAAAAATTAAGACTAAATGGGCCAGATAGATATGCCCCCCAAGGTACTAATCAATGGTGGGGTACATTTGGTTCCTGGAGCTCATGGCTCCCCTGGCTATTACTACTCTTGGGATCCCTCAATATTATCTATTTAATTCTCTGTTTTGGACAGTGCCTGGTTCCCTGTTTTCAAAATTTCTTGCAGGAACGATTGAGGGCATTCACCAATCAGACAGTCACAGAGTTCATCATGGCAGGGTATCAGCCAGCACAAAAAAAGGAAGAGGTCCCCACTTGCCATGGGCCTCATCAGATCCAGGTCTAGCCCCAATCTTTGCCCCTGGTCAGCAGGAAGCAGCTCCAGAAGAAGAGACCTTCGTCGAACTATCATAAAACAAAAGCCTGGAATGATAGGTCTCCCACCACCTCAGCAGCTATTATGTATAGTAGCTGCCCGCTTCCTATCGTGCCTTGCCCCCTCCCCTGTGTGACATCATGCCAAGATGGTTGCTCCCACCAAAGAATAAACCCTTCTTCCCAGCATGCCCCTCTTCCCGCCTAGAGAGTAACCTAATACTTGCTCACCTCCTACCACCTAGTGACATCACCGGCTCCTCCATTCCCTTAGTCCCTACCTCACTCAACACCACCTCAGCCCCTACAAACCCCACCCCAGTCTCTAGAAAAGACTCTCCCTGCCCCGGCCATATTGCTTTTGTCTCTCCTGTGTTCAGAGACAGCCTGGCAGATCTATTCCCCTAACAAAGGCTTGTTGTACCTGGTCTGGTCTTGGTCTTCGGCCTTTTACCTGACAGTTTGGATTATTTGGAGGTCCTCTATCATCCCTAAATCATTGTGGTAGTCAGGTTTACAAGGGAATAGATTTAAAACAGGACACATAGGGCTGGGGATTTAGCTCGGTGGTTCTGCCACCTGCCTCGCAAGCAGAAGGACCCAAGTTCAATCCCCGGTACCAAAAATAAATAAATAAATAAAACGGGACACATAAGTTATAGAATTATTTTATAACATTCACCCAAAAAGTCAAATGCAGAGGATGGGGCCAGGGATTTAGCTTGGTGGCTCCGCCACCTGCCTCCCAAGCACAAGGTCCCGAGTTTGATCCCTGGTACCAAAAAAATAAAATGCAGAGGAGTGCAAGGGATCTGTCCACACACTAGAGACCTGAAGGATCCAGCCAAGGGCCTGGATCCCATAGCAACAGCCTGCACAAGACCAGCTGAAGGCTTAGAGCCCAGGGCAATGTCTCATGAGGCTCTGCACTGAGAAGGCCCAAAGGCCAGTGGTGGAAGCCAGAAAACTGTGCCGGTTTTGTTTCCCTGAAAAGGATTTGTGCCATCAGGCTGAGGGTTCCACATTGGAGCCTGGAAGTTAAGCTCAAGGTGAAGATCGAGGCTCCCCTGAGGAGAACAGCAGCCATCCCCAGTGACAACAAGGCCCTAAGGTCCTCAGATGACAAGAACAGCCAAGTTCGCATCAGGAAAACCAACCAGCTGGAGCAAGCTTCTCCGAGAAAATCAACAGCCAATTTATGCCGTTGGCAACAGTCCTCAGGTGGGTCTTCATACCCAACCAACCTGATCCAGGTCAGCTGGGCATTTCAAGTGGACCAGTAATTAATCTACCATAATCACACCCCTTATGTCACCAGCACTCAGGAGGCTGAGGCAGGAGGATCGCTGTGAGTTTGAGGCCAGCCTGGGCTACATAGTGCCCTCAAGGCCAGCCTGAACTATATAGTGACACCCTGTCTCAAAGAGAAAAAAAAAACTGTTAGAAAACAGTTTTATCTGAGACACATGTCAAAATTGTAGGTCTCTGACAGCTAAGAGAACTGCTACCCCAGATCCTATGGGGGCAAAGTGCCAGCTAGGATATACAGCTCTAGTGTTTACAGCTTAACACAGGTAGTCCAGGAGAATGGAAGATGCCCCCAGAAGTTTTGGAGGCAAAGTGTACAGTTTTTTAAATTAATTTATTTATTGGTACTGGGGATCGAACTCAGGACCTTGCCCTTGCAGGGCAGGCGCCAGAACCACTGAGCTAAATCCCCGGCCCAAGTACAGTTTTATTTTTAATGCCAGTGGGTCAGTCTGGGACTTCTCCACAAAAAGATGACCCTTCTTCGGGGTGGAGCAGGGCAAGTTATACTCTCGGCAGGGGGTGGGCTTACAGGAGTTAAACACTTTGCATGGGTTACATAGAGCACAAGTCATCTGGGCCCAGCAAATTCACCAGTTATCAGATATTTTAGACTGCAAGCTCAGTGCACAGAGCCACATCTCATTTACATTTGGCGGGGAGATAGAAGTAATAAAACTGAGAACAAAGAAAATTCCTGAGACACTTGAGAGGAAATGTCCAGAAGCCTGGACACATTGAGGGAATGGGGGAAAACTTTTCCACCAGTAAGTTTGGCTTTAACTGCAGAGAAACAGGTTCCCTATTCAATCCCAGACGGATGAGAGAGTGCATGTGAGTGCAAGGAGCAGGGGACTTCAGTTACCCATTCAGCACTGGCACTCATTACAGAATGGCCGGGTGTGCCAATGAACACAGATGCAAAAATCCTCAATAAGATATTGGCAAAGAGAATGCAGCAAATCATCAAGAAGATTATATGCCATGAACAAATTAGATTAATTCCAGGGATGCAGAGATGCTTCAACATACGAAAATCAATAAATGTAATACACTATATTAACACAACCAAGGACAAAAACCATATGATCCTCTCAATAGATGCAGAAAAAGCATTTGGCAAAGTCCAACACCTATTCATGATAAAAATCCTACAGAAAACTGGTATAGATGATGGTCTTTATCTCAATCTGATAAACACCAACTATGAAAAACCAACAACCAACAACATCATACTAAATGGACAAAAACTGAAAACTTTCATTCTAAAACCAGGAACTCAAGACAAGGATGTCCACTGTCACCACTCTTATTCAATAGAGTTCTGGAAACACTAGCCAGAGCAATTAGACAAGAGAAAGAAATAACAGAAATAAGGCTAGGAAAGGAAGAAGTTAAAGTGTCATTATTTGTGGATGACGTGATATTCTACACAGAAGACCCCAAAAACTCCACCAAAAGACTTTTAGATTTGATAACCAAATTCAGTGGCATAGCTAGATACAAAGCCAACACTCAAAAGTCAATAGCCTTCCTGTACCTGAATCAGACTCACAGAGAGAGAAATTAGAGAAACAATCCCTTTCACAATAGCATCCAAAAATATGAAATACCTAGTAATCAATCTAACAAAGGAAGTAAAAGACCTCTACATTGAAAGTACAGTACTCTGAAAAAGGAAGTTGAAGAGGATATCAGAAAATGGAAAGATACCCCTTGTTCTTGAATAGGAAGAACCAATATAGTGAAAATGGCCATACTTCCAAAATTGTTATACAGATTCAATGTAATCCCAATCAAAATCCCAACAGCATATCTCACAGAATAAGAAAAAAATCTTAAAATTCATTTAGACACAGAAAAGACCTAGACTAGCAAAGGCAATTCTGAGCAACAAAGGCAAAGCAGGGGGTATCATAATCCCTGACTTTAAATTATACTACAAAGCTACGGTGATAATAACACCATGGTAATGGCAAAAGAACAGACCTGAGGATCAATGGAACAGACTAGAGGATACAGAGACAACTCCAAACACACTCAGCCATCTCATTTTTTTTATTTTTTTGGTACTGGGGATCAAACTCAGGACCTTGCACCTTTGAGGTAGGCACAGTGCCACTGAGCTAAATCCCCAGCCCGCCACCTTATCTTTGACAAAGGAGCTAAATACCTTCACTGGAAGAAAAATAGCCTCTTTAATAAACAGTGCTGAAAAAACTGGCTTTCAATGCGCCAAAGATTGAAAATAGACCCATATCTTTTACCACTCATTAGCCTAAAATCAAAATGGATCAAAGATCTAAATATTAAAACAGAAACACCAAATGTGCTGGAAGAGAGGTTAGGTAGAGTGCTTGAGGACTTTGGTGTAGGCGAAGACTTCATGAACAAAACCCAGACTGCATGGGAAATACTACAAAAAAATCAACAACTGGGACCTCATCTTTTTTTTTGTTTTGTACTGGGGATCAAACTCGGGTCTTTGTGCTTGTGAGGTAGGCAGCAGAACCACTGAGCTAAATCCCCTCCCCTTGGGACTTCATCTTATTAAAAAGCTTTTGCACAGCAACAGAGTGCAAAGACAAACCACAGAGTGGGAAAAAATTTTTGCCAGGTATTCTGATAAAAGACTACTATCTAGAATATATAAAGAACTCAAAAACATCAGACCCCCCCAAATTTAAAGACCCTCTGTAAAAATGGGCATCTGATACTACACTTGATCTTACCCAAAACTCAAGAAGTGATTAAAAAAAATGGGCATCTGAAATAAAAAGACACTTCTCAGATGAAGATTAGAAATGTCAAATAAATATATGAAAAAGTGTTCAACATCATTGGTCATTTGTGAAATGCAAATTAAAACAACACTGAGATTCCACTTCACTCCAGAAAGAATGGCTACTCAGTGGTTCTGCTGCCTGCCTCGAAAGCACAAGGTCCTGAGTTTGATCCCCGGCACCAAAAAAAAAAAAGAAATCAACCAATAACAAATGCTGGCGGGGCTGTGGGGAAAAAGGAACTCTTCTCCACTGTTGGTGGGAGTGTAGACTGTGCAACCACTGTGGAAATCAGTGTAGAGATTTCCCAAAAAAACTAAATCTAGAGATTCAATTTGACCCAGCAATACCTCTTCTTGGTATCTTCCCAAAAGAAGTAAAACCATCATACCACAGCAATATATGCACACCCATGTTTATTATAGCAGCACAGTTTGTAATAGGCAAATCTTGGGAACAGCCCAAATGTTCATCAACTGACAAGTGGATAAAGAAGGTGTGTGTTTTTTTATATAATGGAGTACTACTCTGCCATAAAGAAGGATGGGCTTCAGACATTTATAGCTAAATGGATGCACCTTGAGACCATTCTCGTAAGTGAAATAAATCGGACATACATGTTTAAATACCACATTATATAATCGCTTCTCGGCCTTTTGGCTAAGATCAAGTGTAAATACCACATTATTTTTCTGGTGTGAGAAACTGAATGTGGAAATAAAGGCTGAGATGTATAATGGGTGTTGGGAAATGGGGAGAAAGCATTCAAATGGGAAGGGGAACAAGGGAGGAGGAAGAGAAAAAGGAAGGAAATGACAAGAAAAAAGTGAAAATAGAGGGAAAAATGGAAACAAAGCTTTTGTACACAGGGAGGGGAGGGGGCTTGAGAGGGGAATGGGATAAAACAAAATAAAATTTATTTTTAAAAAAACAGCCAGGTGTGGAATCCCAGCACTCAGGAGGCTGAGACAGGAGGATCACTGTGAATTTGATGCCAGCCTGGGCTACATAGTGAGTTCAAGGCCAGCCTAAACTAATAGCAAAAACTTGTCTCAAAAAACTAAAAAAATTAATCAAAAACTTAAAACACACCCTCTTGTGCATTGCTCTGTTTTGACAGAACTTTTTTTTTTTTTTTTTCTGGTACCAGGGATTGAACTCAGGTCCTTGCGCTTGCGCAGCAGGCAGCACAGCCACTGAGCTAAATCCCCAGCTGCATTGCCCTGTTTGACAATCAAGAAAATGCTTCAGGAAAAGCTTTCATTGGAAGAGGTTCCCCTGAAGAGGAGATACGGATCTCAACTCAGCCCAGATAGGTTCTCACAAAGCATTTCAGGACCATCCTAGGTGAGAGGTTAGGAAGGGAAGTAAGGAGCGGAGAGCGGAAGGGGCCACTCACAAAGGGACAGGCCAGTTTTCACAGAGCGAAGGAGCTGGGTGAGGGTCTGGGTTTGCAAGGTGGCTCTGGAGTCCTTCTCACTCCATCTGCTCTCCAGGAAATGCGTGTTTCTGCTTGGGGAAGTCGCAGTTTTCTGGACGCTCTGCTGGACCCCTGGACCCCCAGGTGACCTTAGGTTGGGGGGATGACTGGGGACTCCTAGGTGTCACTGTCCTCACTGGCACCTCAAGACCAGAGAAAAGCAGAATAGGAAGGGGAGGAGGAGGAGGAAGTGGGGGGATAAGCACCGTGGTGGGAGCATATTATTTATAAAGGAAGCTGGCTTGTGATCCCTTTTCAGCCAAGGAAAGAATGTGTTCTGGGTGAGAGTTGGGCTAGTTGTCTCGGAGCACTGTTTGCCTGTCCTGTGTCCTGTCTGTAGGGTCACGTGTCTTCTAAGGACCATAAAAAGAAAGCTTTCGTGCCAGATAAACTTCCAGGATGCACTAGTGATGAAGTGTGAGAATAAGTAGAGCATTACTTGCCTATATAAATTGTGGTTGAGGCCAGGCTACAAGTGGCTGAGACAAAGGGTGTTTGCCCTTTTATGGTCACAGAATGTCAGGGCTAAGGTCCCCGAATAAGCACCTCATGCATGGAATTTAACCCTCTCCCAGCTGCCTCTTGGAGGAAAAAACAAAGAATGGCAGCCACCTATAGCCTGCCATGCCTGTGCTGGGGCACTTCCTGACAATCTCGCCTTCCCATGTGCAGGGAGGTCCCCCAGGCACGGGTGACCGAGAATGACGCCCTGTCCCCTTGGGATACAGGGGCAAACTCACTGTCTTCACAGGATCAGTCACAGGGCAGGTCCCCCAGCACAGGTCCGGCTGGAGTGCAGCATTAGTGACACCAGTGTCTGACAGCATTCCTTGGTATTTACTACGAGACTCTCCCCAAACTCCCCAAGAATACAGAAGATGGGGGATGGCTGCCTCCCGGGTGTTACCAGAAAGAGCCTAGAAAGGACATGGCAGAGCTTTGCAAGCACATTGCATAGACCTTGAATGGTCCCATGCCTGGAATGTGCTGGGAGCTCTGTGGGTAGAAAAACATAGCTTGAAGAAGACTGCACCCTCCAGTAGGGGGCTGGCCATGGAACACACGTAGGGAATCACACAGGGACCTGCGAGAGCCTGGTTCAAGGGAGCGGCCCTGGACACAGCCTCGGGAGTCCTGGCCCCTGGAGAAGCTGCCCCTGTAGGAGACAGCTACATCTCACTCTGCCAACCCAGTGCCACCATTTGAAGTCGATTCATCATATTTCCTTGGCCCCATTCCATCTTCCCCAAATAATCTATTTATGGTTTGCCTTTCCAAATGTCGGTCAGCCACAGAAAAACAATTCGTGGATTACAAGGCCAGGAGTTTTCCAATTCCTCTGGCAGAAATGTTTCACACACACACACACACACACACAAACACACACACACAAAGAACTAAGTTGGCATTCCTGGGTTGACACATCAATCTCACAAGTCTGACTAATATGACTCTGTCCCAGAGAGCAGATGGACCTGGCAGGCCCAATCAGAACTAACCCATGCTTGACCACCACCATCCCTAACAGAAAGAACAGCTGACATTCCTGCGTGTGCACATGCGTGTGGCTTCAGTTCTTCAGGGTACATACCTAGGACCAGAATTTTGGGTCAAATGGCAACTCTATATTTCAAGGAAATACCAGGCTATTAGTGACTGCACCATTTTACATCCCAGCAGCATCTGAAGGCTGTCCAGTGTCTCCTTACCATCGCCAACACTTGTTAACTGTCCTTTAACTATAACCATTCCAGTGAGCAGGAAGTGATAGCTCACTGTGGTTGCTTTGTTTTGGTTTGTTTTATTACAGGGTCTCGCTAGGTCACTAAATTACCCAGACTAGACTCAAACTTAAATCCTCCTGCCTCAGCCTCCCAAGGTCTGGGCTTATAGGTGTGTACTGCCATGTCAGATTCTCATTGTGGTTTTTTTTATTTTTGTTTTTTGTTTTTTCTGGTACCAGGGATCAAACTCAGGACCTTGCGCTTTCAAGGCAGGCAGTGGCACCACTGGGCTAAATCCCCAGCTCTCATTATGATTTTGATTTGCACTATCCTATTGGCTAATGATGTCAAGCATGCTAGACTTTTGTACATCTTCTTTTCTATAGATATAAACATGGATAATCACATTGACTCAATGCCTCTCCCTACTAAATGGTTTTCTTTTAATTACTGAGTTCTAAGAGTTCTTTACATCGTCTAGATACCAGTTCTCCATCAGATATATAATTTGCACCGGGGATTTAGCTCAGTGGTTTCGCCACCTGATGCACAAGCGCAAGGACCCGAGTTCGATCCCCAGTACCAAAAAAGAAAAAGAAAAAGAAAAAACAGATATATAATTTGCTATTCTTCTCTCCCATTGGTGAGTTGTCTTTTCACTTTCTTGTTGGTATCTTTTCAAACAGAAATGCTTTTCACTTTGCTGAAGTATAAGTTACATATCTCTTCTGTGGCTGCCTGACATTTGGTGTCATGTGTCATGCCTAAGCAGCCATACCAAGTGCAGGGTGGCAAAGATTTACTACATGTGTTTTTCTAAGAATGTTACTGTTTGAACTCATATGTATGTCTACGACCCATTTGAGCTCATTTTTATCTATGATGTGAGGTAGGTGTGCTAACTTACTTTGTTGATTTGTTTGTTTGTTGAGCCTGTGGATGGCCAGCACCATTTGTTGAAAATACTGTTCTTGGGCCGGGGATTTAGCTCAGTGGTTTCGCCGCCTGCCGCACAAGCGCGAGGACCCAAGGTCAATCCCGGGTACCAAAAAAAAAAAAAATTGGAAAATACTACTCTTTCCCTCCTTGAGTTTTGGAACCCACAGGTCTGAGGTCAAGACCTGACGGAGGGACTCAGCCGTGACTCACTGGTGAAGTCTGCTGAGACTGCGAAGGTGCCAAGAGCAAGTGACCACGGAGAGGCCACACGCTGTCGCTGGCCACAGGCGCCGCGAAGCTAAGCAAGGCAGAAGGACGCTGAAAGCGGGCGGACTCGAGAGAAAGCCCTTCCCCCGCCAGTGTGCCTACAGCGCCCTCTACTGACAAAACTGCGCATCAGGCCAGCTGATAAAGGGCACCGGCTGCTTTTCTGAGTGGACAGGAAGAAAGGATTGGAGCTGATACACAACAGATCCATACTGTTACATAAGTATTACTGTACCTGAGAAAATGGGCCCAGAGTGGACAAGACAAGACATACCCTAGTAAATATTCATGTATGGAAGGGGACGGGACTGCAGGTGTAGTTCAATGGCACAGTATGTGCTTAGCAACTGCAAAACCTCAGCACCAAAAGGAAGAGGGGTCCCTTTAAGTATCGGGGGGAAAGAAGCATGCAACTTGTAAAGGACAAAAATGAGGTAATCGTCAGACCTTTCAACAGCACTGCTTTGCACAGGAAGAGAGAGGTGTGGCACGTCTAAGGGAGCGGATGCCAGCCAAGGATTTAATATCCCGGGAAACTGACCTCCAGGTTCGAAAGGAAGGACTTTCTATGTGGAGAACTCGGGACACTGCTGCCATGAACGCTTCCGAGAGACCTCACTAAAGATCAGCCTCGCCCTGCTGAAGGCGCACAGCCATTTCTGGGCAAACCGCGATTGTGGCGCTGGAAAGGAAGGAAGGGCCCGTGAAGGGCCACAGGGCTCGAAATACTGACGCAGAACAGCTGTGACAATTGGGGCGAGAACTCTGCAACTCTCTGCAGTTATTCTGGTGGGACAGCATTAGGATTATTATATCCTGTTTCACCATCATCCTCCGTGTCTTAAAAGGGTCTCAGTGTGGAAAAAAGGAGATACAGATGTAATGTCTTTTTGAAAGATTAAATACAAAACCTGTGATACTGAAATTTGAATTGAAAATAACAGCGTGAATCCCTAGGCATCGCATCTCCCGCTGTTGCTGTCCACCGAGACCGCCTGCCCAAAACGCCCCAGCCGGCCACAGGGAGCGCAGTGGAGTCCTGGGTGGCCGTAAGGGGCGCTTCACCCAAGCACATTCAGGGCTTCGTGGAGAAATGGCTGACTCCAGGTCTGAGAAGAAAATGTCCAAAAGGAGGCCATCTCAACACGTAGGACAGATACCACAGAGCTGTGCGACCCTGCTGGGTCCGAGGGACTCCGGAGCCACCTCCCCCCGACCAAGGGTGAGGCGATTTGAGCTTTGACCATAGTAACAATCGAAATGAATCCAGGCCCACGAAATATATTTAAATCCATGGGTTCGTAATGATGTTGAAAAGATGAGGGGCCGGGGATTTAGCTCAGTGGTTCCACCGCCTGCCTCACAAGCGCAAGGTCCTGAGTTTGATCCCCGGTACCAAAAAAGAAAAAAGAAAAAAGAAAACATGAGTTAGTCACCTCCAGAGGGTAGGTAATACGGGAGCAGCTTATTGTCCTGAAAGCCGGTGCACACAGGGAAAGAGGGAAGCATTTATTCTGTTTCTCCTGTATGAGTTGTCCTCTGAGTAAATGCACAAGAAATGGAAGGAAGCATCTGGTGATGAAGAATTCCAGCAAATAAATGAAGAAGAGATGACAGATTTAAAATGTCATCATTTGGTAGTGGTGGTGGCTGAGGTTCTTTCTATCACTTTATATAAAACACAGGTGCCACCTCCTTCATGTTTCCATCCTCTGCCTAATACTTGCAATCTACTGTCCCAAAGTCTGTTTACTTGTACATTGTGTGCAGTGACAAAATTAACACGCAATAAAAATCTGTATCCCAGTACAATGAAATACACACACACACACACACACACACACACACACACACATATATATACATTACCACTTTACACCTCCTGGTGAATTAACGGACGTGGGTAGTCGCCATCAATGGTACAAACACCCCAGAAGGAGAGACCCCTGGATGTCATGAACCCTCATGAAGAAACACCCCACCTCCTAGCACCTGCCAAGGAAACAAGCAGGTCTGATCAAGCCTCCAGATAGCTGACATCGAGCTGCCGCAGAGCACAGAGAAGCACAATGAACTCAACCCACGCAAACGCGATGGAAATGTTACAGTCAGCGGCCCGAGTTCTTCAGTAAATGAACTGAGAGGAAAAGAAAGGGATGAAGGGAGGAGAACCTGTACATGTTTTCTTTAAAAGCAAAAGATACTTTTTATGTTGGCAAAACTGAACCATAGTGTCTAGGGATGTACACTCAAGTCACAAAATTATGAAAGAACCAAGGTATGTAAAAGCCACGGGAGCAAGGGGCTGTGGACATGGCCAAAACCCTCTAGCTCTTGAGGCACAAGAGTATTTGGGGTGTTGGCTTTAAAATGCTTCATTCATCTGTACATCTGCTTTGTATATTTTGAGTCTCTATTCTATTTTAAATTAAAAAGTTAAAAACAAGGAATGTTTTTAAATTGGGTTTATTGCTGGGTGTGGTGGCACACACCTGTAATCTCTCCTCAGGAGGCTGAGGCAGGATCACAAGTTCGAGGCCAGACTGGGCAATTTAGCAAGACCCTGTCTCAAAACTAAAAAGCAAAAAGGGTAAGGATGCAGCTCAGTGGTAGAATGGCCCTAGGTTTGATTCCCCAGTATCGCCACCACTTCTTGTGAATCAATAAATATTTCAAAATTAAAAGCTTTTGAAAGGAAGATACAGAAGTACACACAGTTCTGCATACAACTGCAGATTTCAAGAGCTCTGCACAGCCCCGGGATGATGCGACCTCAGCATGGTGGGGCATGGCTGCCCTCTGCTGGTGATTTCTGGGTAGTACTTAGAAATCAGTTTTTTTGGTTTTTTTGGTTTTTTTGAAAAGCCGCGGGATAATCAGCATATAGAAACATTTACCTTCAGTGGCAACTCAAGAAATTCAAACTAAAACGCCAAGAAGATGCCGTCTTCCCTCAATCAGATGGGACAAAGTCCAGTGCTGCCCAGAGCCAGGGGCCAGGTGTCACCACAGGCCACACACAGAAAGAGGCCCCTTCGGCAGAGGCAGCTGGCTTGCGCAGCGGAAGGAGGCGAGGAGAAGTGAAAAGAATTAAGGTATGCTCTGTGAGCTGGTGAGGTCTTCTGGGAGTTTGGTTTTATACACCCGTGGCCTTAAAAATTCCAACTACTGGGGCCGGGGATTTAGCTCAGTGGTTCCACCGCCTGCCTCACAAGGGGAAGGAACCGAGTTCGATTCCCATACCAAAAAAAAAAAAAAAAATTCTAACTACTCTGAATCCCATTCCATTTCTAGTTTTTCTCAAAGAAACTATCCGACAATGCAGTGAAGAAATTATCGGCGGAAGATCAAGTCTCACATGCCCATGGTCTCAGGCAAGACGTTCCCCCTCCACTCGGTGCAGCGGCCGCCTTGGTTGCCTGAAACCCTTTCCCCCTGCCCTCCCTCCAGACTCCAGTACCAGGGGCAGTTTTGCCTTCCTTGTTTATCGTCTGTCCCCATTGGAACAAAAGCTCTGTGAAGTCAGGGGTGCCATCTGTTTCATTCGCAGCGCTCAGAACCGTGCCGATGTCACTCGTGGGACAAATGAACCCGTGGGCTTTAGGTTCAGGCGGAAGGTGGCTGGCGAAGAGGGGTGGTTTGGCCTCTGCCTGAGGCCACAGGTGCTGCCTAACTGGGACATTAGCTGTTGCTAAGAAGTGCGCACCGTTAGAGAAAAAAAGGAGCTCTCTGCTTGCAACACTTCAGCCCAATCCAGAGTGCACTGTCCACACCAAAGCAGGTTTCTGGTCCTCAGCATGAACTGAGTGTTGACAGCTGAATTCAGTTCTGACAGCACTCACCTGGAGTTAAGGGCAGCCCCGAAACACTGCCCCCATGTCACAGGACGGGGACGAGGGAGGGGGGTCCCCTCGCCACTCCACTCCCATTTGACGTGGCCACAAATTGGGTTCCCACAATCCCCTCAGGTTTGATAATTTGCTATAATTGCTCCAAGGACTTAGGAAAACACTTTACTATTACCAGTCTAGAATAAAGATCGTACAAGTATGAAGGATTTTTACAAATGAGAAGGGGAAGTGAGCAGAAGGAAGATGTGTTAGGTCTGTGGACTAACTCCTCACGAGGGATGCCATCATTATGTGCTGCAAACGTGCTAATGAACTTTTTTTTTTTTAATTAAAAAAGGTATGAATGAACAGCCACTGAAGAGGTACAGAGGATGCGGCCCAGCAGGTCCCCAACACAGGAGCTTCTGTCCCCATGGAGTTAGGGCCCTACACTCCCAGCACATGGGTGCATTCATCAATCCTGAAGCTCTCTGAACCCCTTGCTTTTGGGCTCCACGACACAGGCAGGACTGAGCATGTCACTGGGATTAACTCAGCCCCCTGGCCCTTGTCCCTCCCTGGAGGAAAGCTCTGACTCTCTTCCTGTATGGCTGTTTCCTATAGCAAACAAATACCAGCTGAAGGTGTCTGGGTGTCCACTAAGAGACACCTCATTGTGGGCTGGAGGTGTAGCAAGGTGAAAGAGCTCTTGCCTAGCATGCATGAGGCCTTGGGTTCCATCCCCAGCTCAGAGACAGAGACACAGACAGAGAGAGACTTAATTAGCATCAACTCATATATGGTAGAACGGAACGGATCATGAACAGTAGACATTCCTCTCACCGTATTACTCAGGAAATTATAATTTTAGGAGCTCTGTACCAGGAATGAAACAAAGTATATATCTCTTATTATACACAGTATCACAACAGACAAGAATAATAAGGGGACTCTGCCCTTACCCAGGTAGGGAGCCCTCTGAGGGAATGGAGAGCACAGAGACCCCCCAGCCTGTCTTGCTAGGCATCCCACCTGTGTCCCTCTGGACATCAGCATATGGCAGGGTTTCTCATCTTCAGCTCCATTTACATTTTGGACCAGGTAATTCCCTGATTCGGGGACTGTTCTGCACATGTATGTGTGGCTGCATCCACAGCCTCTACCCACTAGGTGCCAGTCACATACGCCTACCCATACCTGGTGATGCTAACCAGATCTTCTCCCAGGTCTGACAAGAGGACTAGTAACTAGAATATATAAAGAACTCTCAAGCTCGTAAATAAACAATCCAATTAGAAAATGGACCAAAGGCAGGAGCAGATATTTCACTAAAAAGGATCCAGAGATGACAAGAATACGAAAAGATGTTCAACATCACTATCCACTACGGAGATGCACATTAAAACCACAATGAGAGCCAGGGATTTAGCTCAGTGGTTCCGGCACCTGCCTTGCAAGCACAAGGTCCGGAGTTCAATCCCCGGTACCAAAAAAAAAAAAAAAACCACAATGAGCAGAGCATGATAACACATGCTTTTAATGCACTTAGAAGCTGAGACAGGAGGACCATTACTTTGTCCCAGCCTGGGCTACACAGCCAGTTCAAGGCCAGCCTGAGTTGTATCAAGACTCTGTTTGAGGGAGGCTTTTTTTTTTGGCACCGGAGATCGAACTCGGGTCCTTGTGCTTATGAGGCAGGCAGCGGAACCACTGAGCTACATCCCTGGCCCTCAAGACCCTGTTTGAAAAAAAAAAAAACCAACAAACAGACAAAACACAATGAGATACTGCAGCACACCTATCAGAATGGCTACACCAAACACTGGCAAGATATGAGAAGATGACTACTCATATACTGCTGGTGAGGATGGAATGTGATACAGCCATTTATCATGGACAGTTTCTTACAAAAATAAACATGCAACTGTGTTATGGCCTAGGAGTTGTGCTCCTGCACATTTATCCCAGAGAAATGAAGACTATGTTCACACCCAAAAAAACCCTGTGCACAAATGTTTACACCAGCTTTACTGATAATAGCCAAGACTAGAAAGAGTTCAGCTGTCCATCAGCAGTTGGTTAGAGACACAAGGTGCACCCATCCCATGGAATATGGCTCAGAAATACAGAGAAGCAAACTGTCCATACACACAACCACCTGGATGAATCTGCAGAGATTAGGCTGAGTGGGAAAAGCCAATTCCCAATGTTTACATAGCATAAGAGTCTGTTTTTAACTTTCTTGAAGAGGGAATTGATTCTTTGTTTTGTTTTTGTTTTGAAACAGGGTCTTAAATGTGTAGTTCGGGCTGGCCTTGAATTCACTATGTATCCCAGGCTGGCCTTGAACTCATGGCAATCCTCCTACCTCAGCCCCCCGAGTGCTGGGACTGCCAATGTGCGCCAACACACCCAGCTGAAAGATTGACTCTTGAAGTGAAAAAAGTCATAGAAATGGAGAGCAGGTTAGTGGTTGCCTTAGTAGAATCCTTGCCTAGCATGGGGGAGGCCCTGGGTTTGATCCTCAGCACCACAAAAAAGGGGATCCTCTTTAATAAATTGTGCTGGGAAAACTAGCTACTCATATGCAGAAGATTGAATCTAGACCCATATCTCTCACCATGTACTATATTAAAGTCAAAATGGATCAATGGTCTAAACAGAAACAATCTGTTAGCAGATAAAATCAGTGAAACTCTTGAAGACACAGGCATAGGCAAGGTCTTTTTGAACAAAATCCCATTTGTACAAGAAATATTGTAACATCAAGAATCAACAAATAGGGCCAGGGATTTAGCTCAGTGTTTCCACCACCTGCCTTTCAAGTGCAAGGACCTGAGTTCGATCCCCAGTACCAAAAAAAAAAAAAAAAAAGAATCAACAAACAGGGTCATGTCAAATTAAAAAGCCTCTGGACAGCAAAGGCAGTAACACAGGAAATAGACAACCTACAGAATGGGGAAAAAATTGCCAGCTATTCCTCAGATAGAGGACTAACATCTAAAATACATAAAGAACTTGGGCCAGGGATTTAGCAGCTCAGTGGTTCCGCTGCCTGCCCTGCAAGCGCAAGCACCTCAGTTCGATCCCTGGTACCAAAAAATTAAAATTTTATATATATATATATATATATATCTCTCAAAAAATCAGACTCCTCCAAATAAAAGCCCCAATCAAAAAATGGGCAACTGAAATGAATAGACACTTCTCAGATGAAGTACACATGGCCACTAATAAATACTTATACATGAAAAAATGGTCACTATCTCTGGCCATTTGAGAAATGCACATTAAAACAACACTGAGATTCTGTCTTAGTCCACAATGGCCATCATCAAGAAATCAAACAATAGGGCTGGGGATTTAGCTCAGTGGTTCTGCCGCCTGCCTCGAAAGCACAAGGTCCCAAGTTTGATCCCCAGTACAAAAAAAAAAGAGAGAACGAGAAAGAAAGAAATCAAGCAGTAACAAACACCTGCAAGGCTGTGAGGAAAAGGGAACACTTTTATATTGTTGGTGGGAATGTAAACTAGAACAACCATTAGGTAAATCAGTATGGTGATTCCTCAAAAAAACCCTAAAAATAGAAATTCCATTTGACACAGCTATTCTCCCTCTAGGTATCTTCCTGAAAGAGTTAAAGACATCATTTATTACTCTGATCCATGCATACCCATGTTTATAGCAGCACAATGCATAACACTTAAATCTTGGAAGCAGCCTTTATAGCCATCGACAGATGAATGGATTAAAATGTGGTTTTTATAAAAACGGATGCACCGAGACCACATTAAACGAAATAAACCAGACACACAAGCTTAAATATCACATTGTCTCTCTTATATGAGAAACCCAAAATATAAATGAAGAACAAAATAAAAGATAGATAAGAAGAAATAAGGAGATAGATCTTTTACAAAAGGGAAGGGGATCAGGCCGGGGAATTAGATCAGTGGTTCCGCGGCCTGCCGCCCAAGTGCAAGGTCCCGAGTTCGATCCCTGATACCAAAAAAAAAAAAAGAAGCAGATCAAGAGATGGAGGAAAGGGGAGGGAGGAGGGGAAGAGGATAAAAAAGAATGAAGATTTTTTTTGGTGCCGGGGATCCAACTCAGATCCTTGCACTTGCGCAGCAGGCGGCGAACCCACTGAGCTAAATCCCTGGCGCCTAACAAAGATGTTTTATGTACATCGACCAGCTCCCACAAGGAATGTCATCAATGTGTACTGCAAATGTGAACTAATGAAAAAGTAAAAATTGAAAAGTGGGGGACCCTTGTCACAGATAGGGTTATTATCTGGACTATGGTTGTGGATGCTCAAAACTGTAGGTGTGGTAAGACTGTACAGAACTTAAAATGTACATAAATAAATAAATCTGAATTTATCTGAATAAGATCTGGGGGTTGAATCAATGTCCATTTCCTGGCTGTCATGCTAATTTTGCAAAATGTTACCAATGAGGGAGGCTGAGCAAAATGTAGAAAGGGATTTCTCTGTATATTTTTCTTTTTTTGGTACTGGGGATTGAACTCAAGACCTTGCGCTTGTGAGGCAGGTGGCAGAACCACTGAGCTAAATCCCCAGCCCTCTCTGTATATTTCTTAAACCACAAATGTCTTTAAAAATTGTTGTAAAGCCTCCAGATATTGCCAAATGTCCTCATGGGCAAAACTGTCCCTGGTTAAAAATTACTGTCGCAGAAAGGCTGCGGCTTTGGAGGCATGCTCATGCGACTTGAGGACCCCTGTGCCCGGCCCGGGCGGGCTGGAAGGTGAACCTCAGGGCAAGAAGGAGTCACTTCATTCTGAAGGGATGCTGTGCAGGGCGGGGCTGAGCCTGAGAATGGGAGATGCACCTGGAAGATGACCCAGGAGTCCTAGGGGTGACCAGCATGGGGGGAGCTGGGCTGGGGGAGCCAAAGCATGGCTCTGGGGCTGCGGTGGAGAGGGGATCCACATGGACATGAGACAGTGCTGCCCTTCTGCATGCCAGGGAAGGCAGTGGCCGTCAGAGGTGCCAGGTACACATCCGGGTTACTTTCGGTACCGGGGGATCGAACTCCGGTCCTTGCACTTGCCCAGCAGGTGGCAAAACCACTGAGCTAAATCCCTGGCCTTGTATCCGGGTTACTTGTGTGAACTTCCACATGGAAATAGGTACTTTTTCTCAGGCTCACTTGCAATAAAAGAGAACCCTGGGAGGATTGGGGGTCCTGCTCAGTGGTAGAGCACAGGCTTAGCACGCACAAGGCCCTGGGTTTGACCCCCAGCACCTAGGAAACAACCTCACAACAAACTGGATGATCAGCTGCAGGAAAAGAATGACTGCACCAATCGATATACCCAAATGAAGGAACTTAAAAAAGAGTTGGTTGGGGCTGGGGATTTAGCTCAGTGGTTCCGGCGCCTGCCTTGCAAGCGCAAGGTCCCGAGTTCGATCCCCGGTACCGAAAAAAAAAAAAAAGAGCTGGCTGGGCATGGTGGCCCCTACCTGTAATCCCAGCTACTCAGAAGGCTGAAGCAGGAAGATCCTAAATCCAAGACCAGCCTGGACAACTTAGTGAGACCCTGTCCCCCAAATAAATACATAAATAAATATTTAAAAAGGGCTGGGGATGTAGCTCAGTGCAAGATCCTAGTATCAGAAGGAAAAAAAAAAAGAGGCAGCAAGTGGGGAGGCTGGGCAGAGCTCTCTGTTCCACGTGGTGGGCGTGTGCATGTGTGACGGTGGCACTGTGAAGACTCTGGTACCCTCTCTTGTCCCCCTGCCCTCCAGCAAGGCAGCTTCAGCCACACCGCGCTTCTTACAGTGAAGCCCAGAGAACCAACGGCCGTGACCCAGGAAAGACGAAGTGAGGTGAACACCTCAGTGTCTTTTCTAATCTAGCTTCATGTCACTCACTGTTGCTCTGCCACATTCTCCTCAACAGAAGTGTGTCATGAGGCAGGCCCTTACTTGAGGGGAGGGAAATTGGGCTGTGCCTTTTGTGGGAGTGCTCAAGATTTGGAGATGTTTTAAAAGTACCACACGGGAAGGTTTCACAATATAGTAACAAAGCAAAGAAATGCATGAATAGCTTGATGGAGCTGCCGACCCATATCTAGTCACAAGTCCAGAATCTGGGCTGGATCTCGGCCATCCCAGGTCCGCAGAGGTAGAGCAATGCCTGAACTTCAAATCCCACAGGTGAAGCTGGGCACGGTGGTGCACACCTGTAATCCCAACACTCTGGGAGGCTGAGGCAGAAGGATTACAAGTTCGAGTCCAGCCCAGGCAACTTAGCAAGACTCTGTCCAAAATGTTTTTTAAACGGGTTGGGTTACAGTCTAACATGAAGGTCCTGTTCATTCCCCAGTAACACACATAAACCAGACCCCACAGGAGAGTGGCTATGGGCTGGGCCAGGCAAGCTCACCACACAGCAGATCAGAACTTGTTTCCTAAGCAGTAAGACTGGAAGCTCCAGCTGAGCCATAGCTTTTTTTTTTTTTTTTTTTGAGAGAGGGTCTCACTATGTGGTCCAGGCTGACCTCAACTTGCATTGATCCTCCTGCCTCATCCTCCCGAGGGCTGGGATTAGAGGTGCACACTACCACACCCAATCCACACTTCTTATATTGCAGAATTGTGAGGTCCAGGGAGCTCCCAGGGCATGTCTAACCTATGTCTAACCTGTTCCTTCTCCATAGTAAGTGCCCGTGAACCAGCTGTCCTATCTGCCAGGCCTAAATCCACCCGGGCCACCCATGGAGAGCCAAGACTCTAACAAACAACTCTGGCAATGACAGGATGTTCTGGCAATGCCTAGAGTGAGCCCTGACATCGGCCAACTGGGAATCTGAATTGCAGAAGCCACCCTGCTCCCACCCCGGTGCAAACTGGCTGCTGCTGTTCCTGTGGGACACGGGGCAAGGGGAGGCTGCTCAGGGTAACAAGCATGAGCAGAACAAGGTGTGGCTCACTGGGCAATGGGTGGGCAGAGGCAGGTTTTGTGCTGTTTGCCAGGCGGATGGGCGGCGGTGGGGGGGGGACACGCAGAGGACACGCACGAGGCCCAGGAGCAGGTGGGTGGCATGACAGCTGGGACAGCAGCAGTCCCGTGGGAGAGCTCTTCTTGCCAGAGCCATCAGCTGTGTCACTGGCCAGGCTTAACACGTTCTGCACCAGGGGCATGTCACACAAGCCACTTGAGTGGGAAGGCAGTGGCGTTTTTACTGAAATCACCACTTAGTCACTGGATTTAAATACACTGGCATTTTTATCATGGCAAGGAAGCATTCTTCTTAGTTTAGGGTGATGTGCCTAATTCATGTGACCGACCCTTATGTGTCTAATTTTATAAAATTATTTTCATCTATATTCATAAGACTAAGAGAGTTTGTTGGATTTTGCTAATAGAGCTCAACTAAAAGCTTTCTTAGTTTTCCATTTGTTTTTCTTTATTAGAACATTTATTGGGGGCAATCATTCTCAACAAGAAACACTCCTTTGGAGGAAGAAACTATTCCTCTTGGAAATTCTGGAGAACCATTTTCTGTTTAAATAGGGAAATGGTTGGGCATGGTAGTTCACTTGTAATCCCAGCACTTGGGAGGCTGAGGCAGGAGGGCCACATGGTGAGTTCAAGGTCAGCCTGAGCTGCGTGGTGAGCAGTAGACCATGCAACAGTACTCTGGGCCGGTATCCCCTCCCCCAAGCTCTGCTCGCAGCTGAAGGGAAAGTCAGGCACTTGGGGAAGACCTGCACAGGGACCCGGAGCTCCTGCCCCTGCTCCGTGCCCACCTTTCTCCCCATGGATGCGTGTCTCCTGGGAAGCTGCCGTGTCCAGATGTCGAGTTAAGGGGACGCAAGGGATGAGCCAGTGGGAAGGCCCTGAGTCCGGCTAGCTCCCTGCTCTCCATTTCAAACTTCACTTCATGAAGGCTGATTTTTAGGGTCTGATGATTTAAGGTCTTGGGGCACTGTTCCTGCTGGAGGCCTTCCAGTGCTCAGGTAGTTTCCACTTTACCTGTATTCGCTCCCATCTATCCCTTCTGGCTCACTAGTCGTCAGGAAGTGACTGGACTATGATGGAAGAGCACAGAGCTGTCACTTTTGAGTATTTCTCAGGCCTCGTTACACGTGGGGAAATGTTCTGAATTCAGTGGCTTTACCTTGGAGCCTTTCCGTGCCACTGCCGGAATTCACTCTTCTCCCTTATCTCAGGTCCGGCCCCAGCCTGCCTTGCGAGCAGCTTCTCTTGGCTTGTGTAGTCGATCTTGACTTGGGTGTCTATGTGACTGTGGGGAAGATGGACAAGTCTTTCTCATCCTTCGTTGTCTAGATGTTGGCTGTAAACTCATGGTTGCTGAGAAGTCACGCCCCGTCATCTCCTGTCCTTCTCTGCCCACAGGTGAGGTGGCAGGCAAGGTCGATCCACAATTGAATCTCTTCCCATCTCATCTCCTCGGAAAGCACTAGAGGTTCTTCTAAGGGCTTGGAGAACCCACTTTTAGAATCTACCCAAGAAATGAAGTGTCTGTGGAGGGAAGGAGTTTTAAAAGGGCTGGCATGGGTCCTTTTTTATACTGAAGGTTTCTATTTATTCCTGGACCTTGCAGGGAAGGCCCCTGCATCATTCTCCTGTGAAGTTTTACTTTTTTTTGGTACCGGGGATCGAACTCGGGACCTTGCGCTTGTGAGGCAGGCGCCGGAACCACTGAGCTAAATCCCCAGCCCTCCATTCTTTTTTTTTTTTGGTACCGGGGATCGAACTTGGGTCCTTGTGCTTGTGCAGCAGGTGGTGAAACCACTGAGCTAAATCCCCAGCCCGCCAGTCCCATTCTTAAGGAAGATGTAGCTCTAGCCCCGATAGTCAGACCCAATCCTCCCTTTTTATAGCTTTGTTACCATCCATCTAGTGTCACAAGGTCAGGGCACAGACAACCTACTTGGCGACATTAGGCTTAAAGATCCACTTACTTCCCTAAGGCTGATATAAAGGAGTTGCAAAAAGCAAGTTACAATAAGATACATATTTCAGCCTACCACCTCAGGCATAACTGCAAGGCTTACTGAGGAAACAAGTGCTCATGGCTGCACACAGGTTGAGCCCGACTACCCACACGTGCTGCACCTGACACACACACCAGGAGTACGGCAACAGGCTCTTCGGGACCGGTAAAAACCAACCACCTGCTGCATTTTTAAAAAAAATTTGAAGCATCAGGCTGTTAGAATAATGACTTTAAGTATAAAAACTGGAATGCTTGGCTTGGTTTCAGGCAACCCAGCACCTCAGCTATGCATGCAGCACCATGTGCAGTTTGCCCTCTGCTTCTTTGATCATCACCCCACTTCCTGTAACCGAAGTCTGGGAGGACAGGGGAGCCCTGCCGTCAGTGGCGGCCTTCTCAGATCTGGGATTGGAGACAGAAAAGCCTGTACTCTTGACCACTGCCCCAGGTTGCCCACCCTGGCTGAAAGAGTACAGAGCAGAAGGGGCTTCAGAAGGCAGAAGTACAGGCCATGGAAACGGCCTGGAGAAGGAAAAAGGGCGAAAGCATAAGGTGTACTCATGCCAATTCCCGCCGATGAATGCCAATGTGCACTGAAGAGAGTGGCCCAGGTCGGCCCACAGGCACTTACCCGGCAGGCTCTGTTTACACGGCAGTGCCCCTTTCTGCACCTAGGGCGTTCACTGTTGAGGAGGTCACTTTTTTTTTTGGTACTGAGGATTGAACTTGGGACCTTGCGCTTGCAATGCAGGTGCTGGAACCACTGAGCTAATTCCCCGGCCCAAGGAGGTCACTTCTAAAGCGGCACGGTCGGGCCCTATCTCAGACCTGAGCTCACGGGTCCATGTCGGGTGGGAGCCATACAGCTGGGGCCAGGGCTCTGCTACACCAGTCCCAAGGGAGCAAAGAGCATTCCACCTGGGCCACTGTCCCGAAACGCCAGAAGCCCCTGCCCCATGCTCTCCACCTCCTTATCAAGCAGATGAGTCTGGGAAGCAGAGGCCGAGATGGGTGTGCGTCGGGGGAGGGGGAGGGGAGCTCACGTGAAAGAAAGTGGAGCCCTCGGAGGATAAGCAGAGGGTGAGGCAACAAGGATCTGCCCGAGAACAGCCTCGAAACTAGTCGCACCAAGCAGATGGCAAGACATGCAAGTCAGGATCTGAGAGTCCTTATTTTGTCACGGTCATCTGGACTTTTCAGCTCTGAGTCTGTGTTTCCTCACAGGTAGAAAGGAAGATGGTAATAGCACTCACCTTACCGAGCCCCAGAGACTGGGCGAATGACTGCACACGGAGACCCTCTGTAAAGTACTTTGCCAATGTGCTGCTACTGTCACCATTATCTTCAAGGAAACGGCAGCACAGTGGAGAAAATGACCCCAAGGCTTGTTAGGCCCTTGGGGCGGGCAAACAACAAATGGCCATGCACAGCACACAGGCCGAGCCACGTTCTTCTGCTCACCAAGGGATGTAACAAGGATGACAGGCAGCTTGCCGAGAGGGACTGTGCCTGCCTTGGGCCTACAAAGAACAGTTCATGAGGCTGGGAGATGTTCAGCCTCTCTTGGGGTTTATGAGAAATACACATTTCCCAGAACTTCCCCCAAAACGTGTCTAAGTCTTACAGCAGAGGAGCTGGTGGAGAAATCAGTGTGGACACAGGCTTCCTCCCCCAAGGCTTTCTGGAGACCTTAATAACGAACTTCCAATGAGGAATGGCTTACAGGGAGCGAGCGCCACTTTTATTTAATAACAGGACCCCTTTTCCATAGAGCATCTGACCAGAGGATTCATGAAACATATTTTGGGAATTAAATTTAACTCTCCTGGCCATGGTGTTAGAACAGCCACATGAGCCATGTGGAAGAGAAACAAGAATACTTTAAACATTCAATCAGTGGCAGGCAGCTACTGAACACTTTCAAAAAAGGAAAAGCCCACTTTTCAAACACAGTATTGATAGCATCACGGTTCCCTAAACCACCTTGCTCCCCGCCCACTCCCACCAGCTATGCAGCCCCACACTCCACAGTCACATAGATCAAATCTACACTTTTATTTTTTGTTCTAAAATGTGCTTTTTCCTCAATGAACTTTAATTCAGTCCAGGACCTCTACCTCCCCTTATAAAAACAAAAGAAAACGCACACACATACACACATGCCACCCTCCAACCAGGTGAAAAATCCCCGGCGATTAGTCTGTAACAAATATTGACACAAGGGGGGAAAAAGCATGTTGAAATGTATTAGAATCAACCTGTACAAAAAAAAATTAAAATATAACCTGAAACTGTTCAAGTTTAGAAAGTCTAGTCAAGTCCTTTCTCTGGCCAGGAGTACATGGTCATCAGGGCTCTGGGTCACCAGCCAAGGAGGGCAGAGGGAAGAGACAGAAGCAGCGAGTCTTTCACCATCCCTGCCCAGGGGCAGCCGGAGCCTAAGACCCTGGGAGCACACTGACAGCCTGGCCGGGGCAGGGGACCCACGACCACAGGAGGCTGAGCAGTCAGAGGGAGCAGGATGCGCGCTACCAGAGCACACGGGGGACACACAGCAGCCTCCGTCCGCTCAGACACAGGTCGGCCAACCCGCGGCCACTAGCAAGGGATTGAGCTGGGCTCAAGAGGCTGAAAACCCGCAGGTTTAGTAAACAGCCCAGCACCACATCCCTCTGCATGGACTGGAACTGCCAGTAGGGAAAGGCAGAGAGGGAAGCAGGGCAAGTGGGTGCCTGGCCAGAGGGCGCCTGCTCCATGGTGGAAACTGAGTACGCGGACAGGTGGAGAAGCCCCTCCTGGCGCAGGGAGAGCCCGGTGTGCTCATCCCCATGGGCTGGTTAAAGGCGCCCCAGCTCAGCACCAGCCCGACCAAAGGACACAGAGCAAAACAATGACCAGGAGGGAGACCAGCCTCACACACAGAGGAAGGTCCTCCTGGAGGGGACAGCAGTGCCCGCCCGGTAAGGATGGCATCCGTGGAGCCCCTGAGTCTGAAGGGACCAGGATAGGAGGGCGTGGGGGGCAATGGTTTCCCGGAACAGTGCCCATGGGTGGGGTGCGCTGGTGAGGCGTGGGCAGGTCTGGAACTCATTGCAGGTAGAGGGGAGGAAACAGCCCACGGTGGCCCTCCCCACCGGACCCAGGCCTGGTGAGTGCCAGCTGCCCCGGCTGGCCCTAGTGGCGGCTGGAGACCAGACCTTTCACTTTGGACATCTTCTTGGTGGGCTGCCTCTGCTCCACATGTGGTGGGCACTCCCGCTCGGCCAGCTGCTGCTCCATTTCCTGAGCCGAGGAGGATGCGGTGGCCTTCAGCGTCTTCTTGATGTTGGTAACCTGGAGGGAGAAACACAATTGGGGTGCTCAGCTGGAGGGCACCCCAAACTCACTGGTTCTCACTGCAATGAGGGCCTCACAGAGCAGCAGCCAAAATGTGCTGAGAAAATCGGAGATGATCTTCAGAAATCTAGCTGAGGAGAAACAGAGGAATGAGTCCAGTAAATGTGCACAAATGATGCTTTCTTGGTTAAAACGGAAGACATGGGCTATGTGGCAAAGAGGTACCACACAGAAGGTGAAAAAAGTATTAAAATGTCCTTAGAAATAGGAAGGGCAACTCAAGCTATTCCACTAACTATACTCAGCTAACTGCTGTTCCAGTGTTAACACTACAATGGTTTCCCAAGAACTTGGGAATACAGCTCCACAAACTCTCCTCGAATAAACTACTAGAGGATGAACTTCCGCCACCTAAGTGACAAAAGAAAATGCAGGAAAAGAACTGCCAAGTGCTATCACCACTTCTCCCCATTTGCTGCTTTTTTCAGTTATACATAGAGTAGGGGCTCAGAAATACCCAGCCACCATTTTTCCTGTCACACATTATCTTGGTGTGTCATGAGTGTGCGACCTCTGCTAAGCGAGCTCCCAGGGGCTTCTCAGTACTCATGGGAACAGCCTGCTGCATGGCCTCTGCACACTTTGCAAACACCTGGGAAGGCGTGGTTCTAGAAGGGACCTTTTTTTTTTGGTACCGGGGATCGAACTCGTGTCCTTGCGCTTGCGAGGCAGGTGACAGAACCACTGGGCTAAATCCCCGGCCCCCAAGAAGGGACCTTTTCAAAGGGGCTGATGTCACACAGAATCAGTGTGGTATACAGGCTGAGAGCCTGGAACACAAGAGCTTCTCATTTCAGTTTTTCAGATTTTGGAGTATCTGCATCAACTTCACCAATGCTAGAAATTCTTGACATGTCAGAGCATTTCTGATTTTTTGGATGCTCAACCAGCCCTGTTCTAACGGCTCTGTATACCACTGCTGCTCAGCTCGCTGCAAGGAAGAAGTGGAGGAAAAGAAGGTAGAGAAAGGAGGTGGTAGGGAAGAGATGTTCAGTCAAATAAATATTAGAATTTTTAAAAGAATCATTAGGAGGAAGAAAGAAGAGAAGGCAGGTGCAGACAGGACATCTGCTGGTGAGAAAGTAAAGGCTCCCCAGGTGGACAGGCCCCACACCTGGAAGTAGCAGGTCTGGTTTTCTCCAGAGTGAAAGGCAGCTGGATGGATCAAACTTTGCAAGTGTGAATGGCAGGAGCCTGTGACTGCCCCAAAGCAGACACCAAACAATGGCTCTGCTAGGGACAAAGCTAGGTTCCAAGAGGGCAGAATCACAATCAAGCCCGTGGATGGGGCGGGGGGGCGCTGGTGTCGCTGTCACTTTGAGATGAGGGAAACATCCACAGCCCCAGCTGCTGTACCTGACCAACGCTGACACCCTGTCAGGAGAGCTGGAGGGTCTGTGGGCTGGGACAGGGGTCCAGAGTGCAGCTGAGGTCCCGTCTGGGAAGAGCACTCTGGGAAGACAGCCCCTGGCCAGAACACCTCGCTGCTTCAGGGTCTCGGCTGGGCAGCCGGCGAGTGGAGAACATGGAGAGAGAGGACCGTTCTCCACTCTCCCTTCATGAGAGATGCTTGTTACTGCTTGCTTACTTAACTGCAAGGCCTATTTTGATGGCCTGAGAAGAGAGACTAAGGAATGTGATTTCTAGAAGGTGCACATCTGGAATCCCAGCACTCTGGGAGGCTGAGACAGGAGGAGTGCAAGTTTGAGCCCAGCCTGGGCAACTTAGCAAGACCCTGTGTCAAAATAGGGATGGGACATAGCTCAGTACAAAGACCCTGAGTTCAATCCCAGTACTGCTGCAAAAAAGTGGTTTCCTCAGTATCGCTTTTCTCCATCCAAGTACTAACCAGGCCCGAGCCTGCTTAGCTGCCGAGATCAGAGAGATCGGGCACGTTCTGGGTGGTGCGGTCGTAGACAGTGTCGCTGTTCTCTAAAACAACACTCTGAGGGTTCTCCAATCTGATGTGCTTTCTAATAGTGGGAGGAAGACTAATTTAAAATCTTAATAAGAGGAGCTACATGACTTAAGTCTGTTTCTTTTCTGGCATGGCAGTTACCTCTGACTCCCACAGTGTGAGAGGGACCTGAAACCGAACAGTTTCCTTACACAGGGCCTCCCTGCAGCCCAGGGCACTGGCACCTTGGCCCTGCTTCTGCAGAGGACCAACTCGGCCTCCGCTCTGTTAGGCCATCTGTCCCCACCGAGACCGCAGGCTCCCCGTGCAACGTGAGCCCACTGGGAAGCCTGATTCAGGGTCCAGCAAAGGGCTCTGACCAGGAAGGTGGACAGAAGTCAGCTCCCTGCAGTGCCGGGTACTTCTACTTCCCTTCTGCAGAAAGTACCCTCTCGAGGAGCTACTATTTGGGGTGCCCAGTGACCGCAGCATGTAAGAGAGAGGAAGGAGGCACCTGGCTCTTTCTGTAGTGCAAACAGCACTCAGGAGCCAGCCCCTCTCTCCCCTGCCCCAACACACACTAAGCCACACTTGTCCCTACACCACACATGGAAACAACCATCTTTTTTCTTCATCTGGTTTTTTTTTTGGTTTGTTTTGGTTTTCTGCCGTGCTGGGGATTGAACTAGGGCCTTGTACATGCTAGACAAGCATTCTAGTTCTGAGCCACATGCCCAGCCCTTTTTATTAATTTTTTAATTTAAGACAGGATCTCACTAAGTTGCCCACACTGGCCTTGAACTTGTGACCCTCCTGCCTCAGCCTCCCAAGCAGCTGCGATGGCAGGCGAGCACCACCATGACCACCAAAAGCAGTCACTTCATCTCTGCTTTTCAGCCTCTCAGGGGCCCGATTCCAGCCTTGGCAAAGCCTCTCCGGCAGGGCCCCTGACTTTCACACATGCTTCAGGCCCACGCTGACCGGTACCCCACCCGCACAGGCCTGGCAGTGCCCTCACTCTGACTGCCCTGCCTGCCCTTGGGTCTCCTCCACGGCCCGGGTGTCTGTGCCTCACTCTCCTGTGATTCCACCGACTCGTCTGAGGCCTCGGAAGCAAACGGACACCTGCGGTGGGAGGGAGGCCTTGTGCACAGCCATCTCCTATGCCCAAGGAAGGAGGTTTCCTCCTCCACAAAGACCAGGCCCCACCAGGAGAGTGCATGGCCATAAACTGGGCTCGGGGACACAAGGGCCTTGCTCAAGACAGCTGTACTGTGGGCATTTTTAAACACGCACGCGTAAGGCAGACGCCTGAGCCAACAACAGACCCTCAGCAGACGCGGAGAGTGAGAGGCCCATCCCTTCTGCAGGAGCTGGGCCACCTCAGTGCAGACAGCTCCTTCTGGGACCCGAGACTGGCTTCTGTGAGGTCTGCCAACCAAGCCTGCTTCGGCCTCACACATTCCGAGATGTCTAACTCTTCCTCTCCAGAGGCCCCTCAGCCGGCACCAAGCATCCCCTCAGACATGTCTTCTCCAGCCTAATCAGACCCAGCCCCTTCTGATGTCCTTCCTTAGGTGCCCTGGCCTGCAGTCTATCCCTGTCCCTCCTGCCCCCAGGGGACCTAGGGTTTGTCCAGCTCTTCAAAACACAAGTCTCAGGAATTTTTCTGTGTGATTGCACCTACTAGCAAACATGCAGCCTGGCTTGCTGGGTGTGGTGGTACACCCCTGTAATCCCAGCACTCGGGAGGCTGAGGCAGAAGGGTTGCCATGAGTTCAAGGCTGGCCTGGGCCACACAGTGATACCCTGTCTCACAAAGGGGCGGGGGTTGAACAAAAAGAGAGAGAAGGGCTGCCCGGGGCAGCTGAGGGACACAGGAAAGGCAGAGAACAGAAAAGAGAGCTCACAGCTGGAAAAGTGACACAAAGCAAGGAACCAGAGATGGAGAGAACCCTCCCAGGAGCAGCCAGGAGGTGCTGTGACAGCACCACACCCCAGGTTTGTCACTAACTTAACTATAGGACTCTATACAATGGCAAACAGAGCTATGTTTCCTTTATTACCCAAGAGAGCAAAAAGAACACAGCCTATTTTGTAAATGAACAATAGCTACCTATTAACATTCCACCGAACACCAGGCACAAGCACTTTCAAATACAAAGAAAAATACACTCCAAAATCAAATGTAAATAAAGAGCTGTGTGAGCGGCAATGAATCGTTCTTCCCTTCCAGCATGCTGGCTCAGAAATAATGCAACAACTCTTGCTGTTAGCATTCTACCTCCCTAGGCAGCTGGAATTATCCAAGCAATATGCTGTTGTAGGGAGGATTAAAGGAGAGGCTATTCCCCGGCGGTCTGTGGTACGGTCTACTTCACATGCAGGGAAGGCTTCAGAAGGTACAACTCACCAGAACAAGCTGTCACAGATCTGGGAAGAAAATATTGCTTTCCCCTCTGAGAACAGTAACGTTATTTAAAGATAAAGCTGCATGTGGTAGCGCATGCGTCTGGGAGGCTGAGGCAGGAAGACCACAAGTTTGAGCCCAACCTGGGCAACTTAGCAATTTAGTGAGACCCTGCATCAAAAAAAATTTTTTAAAGTGGAGGGGATAAAAAAAGAAACAAGCGGGCCAGGGATTTAGCTCAGTGGTTTCGCCGCCTGCTGTGCAAGTGCAAGGACCCAAGTTTGATCCTGGCACCAAAGAAAAAACAAAACAAAACAAAACAAAAAAACTCACTGGGCCGGGGATTTAGCTCAGTGGTTCTGCCGCCTGCCCTGCAAACACAAGGACCTGAATTCGATCCCCAGTACCAAAAAAAAAGTACATGAAACCCTGATTTGGACAGCAAAAATAATACAATGAGAAAAAAGAAACAAGCTCTAGTATGTACATGTACCCATTCCCCAAGATTACTGTAAACTGCATATACTGCAAAAATGCACTAATAAAAATTTCCTTAAGATAAAGAAAAGGGCTGGGGAGTGGCTCAGCGCCACAAGACAGAGGGAGGGAGGGATGGAGAGAGGGAAAGAAAAGATGACCAGCTCAGATGAGAAAGCCTAAGTCAGGCCACGCTAACAGAAGCAGAAACACAAGCAAGACACGCACACTGACCTTGCTCTCTGCAGACTCATTTGCCTTCTCAAGCATTCGGTGAGCACCTCCCGTGTGCCTCACGCTGGGGAAGTCGGCCCCTATGCCTGGCACCAGCTCGGGCACTGACTGACTGGAAGCAACATGGCTCTGAGCTCCACTCTCTCCCGCTGTAGGGGTCTGTTTCAAGACTTCCAGAAGACTACCAGTCTAGAGATGATCCTCATGGTGGGGAAGGCAGCCTTGACCTTTTCCTCAAAATTTTTTCTCAAAGTAAGGCCTTAGCGCCACCTGGTGGCACCATCAGGCTCCGCCGGCAGAGGAGGGCCCATTTTCCACAGGCACCCATAGCAGACATGCAGCAGCTGGCTCGGTCTTAAAAGCCAGGATTTAGAGTCCACCCTGCGATAAGCAGCAGCCAAGTGCCTGCAGTAACTCCATGCACATCTGCCTTTCTTTTGTCAGATGTCATTTGTCACCCAAAGCAATGTGAACAATTCAAACTGTACTGTTCATCTTTGCTCAGGACCCCGGTGGTGCCAACAACCCCTCTCTCACCTGCCACAGTCAGCACAGTCCAGCATGACAGCACCCGGGCAGTGACCAGGCTGCTCTGCGCCCCCAGCTGGGAAGGAGGCTTTACACTGGCTTCCTCTAACCAGCCTGCTTTCCCTGGTGTTCTCCGGGGAATAAACAGAACGGAGAGCTGTCAGCCCTCCCCATTTGCTTGGCCCTCCAGCCTGAGCTGGGTGGCCATCCCCAGGAAGGGCTGCACAGCTCCCTGAGAAGCAGGGAGCTCCCTTTCCCAGCTATCTCTGCCTTTGCTCATGCTGCATGCAGCTCCTCCTTCCTGGCCAGAAGGGAAAACGGACCCTAAGTGTGAGGCCACGCAGCATCTATACATGGGGGCGGCACAGAGAGGTCCACAGAAGCGGCCTGTGCCAATCTGAGCACCTCCAACAGGCTGAGCACAGGGCCTGCAGCTGGCCTCACAAAGAAAAATAAGAGACAGGTTTGACTTAAACTCTCACAAATCCCTCTCGAAAGGCACAGCTTCTCCTTTCTGGTAGTCCTTACCTGGGATTCCGGCCTCTCTGCCACACCCCGGGGCACCAATACCCGAAACCCCTCGAGCCCAGCATACTAGAAGAGGGCTTCTGATGGTGAGAACCACCAAGGGCCATGGAAACCAAACTCACATCCTCTTCTCTTCATTTCTTCCACTGGCCTTTTCTCTTCTTACATGAAACATCATGCGTTTACAAAGGTTATAATACATATACACACAATTTGGAGAAGAACAAAAGCAGCACTAAGCACCTACCATCCACGTAAGCAGCACAGCTTTACCAGGGCCTTGAAGTCCGTGTGCACTGTCACCTGCACCCTCCTTCCACTCAGCTGTGTGCACGTGCACGCACAGTGGTGGGTGGGAACCCAGGGCCTCCTGCATGTAAACAAGCGCTCTACCACTGAGCTACACCATCAGCCCCACGTCTATCCTTTTTGAAGGCCCATCTTCAAATTCATCTTCTCTCTCTCCTCAGGTGCAGAGTGCATGGGAACTGAGGAATTACAACCTGCTCTGCAACCCAACCTGCTTGCCCTCTGCTAAGCAGGAATCCGAAGGGAGACAGAGAGGACCAAGGGCAGCAGCTGCAGCCTGCAGACCCCTCTATCCACACCGAGCCTGATGCCTATCTGGATCCACGTGGCTCAGCCACACCAAGACTCGTGTGACAAAAACAAAAACCACTGCAAAGGCACAGCCAGGAGCACCCAGAGAGGCACGTGGCACCCCTTCCTCACCTCTGCCTCCACCTGCTGCTGCGTGCGGTGGTGGTTCTCTTTGTACTGGTTGGCTCTCAGAACCTGCTGCTCGATGCCTAGCAGGACCGCTTCACAGCCATCGCACCTGCAACACAGAAAACCAGCCCTGAGCCTCGGAGAGACCCAGAGCTTTGCCCCAGTGCGGGCACCGCACCCCCTCAGCCCTCCCCGCACCTTACGGGCCATCCCTTAAACCCTCAGCCCTCGCTCCTGCCCTCCTTCCAGATGACAAGCCTGTCTAGACAGAGTGCCGGACCTGTGGGGACAAATGGTGCTTGGTGGGCAGCTTCTTGGAATAAGGCTCGAACTTCCAACCTCTGCAGCCCAGGGACAACGGTTTTACAGAAGAGAATGTAGGGTGGAAGGAGGTGGGAGAGACTACAGGTGGCACTTATCATTGTTTTCCTCACTAGAAAAACATATTTCCCAAAAGCATCCTATTTTGGAGATTGCCTATTTTCTCAGAAGTTGAGGATACATTCTAATTGCCATACTCATTGTTTTTTTGGTACCAGGGATCAAACTCAGGATCTTGCCCTTGTGAGGTAGTTGGCAGCACCACTGAGCCAAATCCCTGGCCGGCCATACTCATTTTTATTTTCCTCGCTTTTTATTTTTAAAATTAAAAATAAAAAAGAGCTGTGAGCAGCAGTGTAAGCATGTAATCTCAGCACTGAGGGTGGCTGAGGCAGGAGGATCCCAAGTTTGAGCCTGCCTGGACAACTCAGCAAGATCTTGTCTTTAAAAAAAAAAGGGAGGCCAGGTGTGATGGCACAGGCCTGTAATCCCAGCATTTGGGAGGCTGAGGCAGGAGGATCACTGCAAGCTCAAGGCCAGCCTGGGCTACATAGCGAGACCCTGTCTCAAAAGAATAAAAATAAAGAAATAAATGGCTGAGAATGTAGCTCAGTGGTAGAGTGCCTGGCCCTGGGTTCAATCCTCAACACATGAGAGAAAAAGAAAGAGAAGGTAAGAGAGAGAGAAGGCAAGAGGAGGGAGAGGAAGGGGGAGAGAGAGAGAGACAGAGAGAGAGAGCAAGGGCGCTAGGACAAACAACTGTAGTAGCACCAGACATTAGATTCTATGTATCAGACATTTCCGTGTTAGAGATATTTCCTAAGTTCATTCTGATTTAATAGCTTAGCAATCCGTTGAAAGCTTCTGCTTTTGTCACACATTGAAAGTATTTGGAGCCATGCTTGGGGCAGAATTTGAGATACTAGATGGGCAGCACATGCCCTGGGGTCTGAGAAGCCTAAGTGAGGTGTCAGGGGCATCAGGTTCCAGGGTACAAACGCTGGGGCCTTCATCCCTGGACTCTCCACTTGGAACCACACCAGACACCCAGTTTGTCTGGAAGAAAACAACTTCCCTACCCCTCTGCACAAAGCTGGCTGCTCTGCACCTGCCTAGGAACGTACTCTGCATCTGCGATTATAACCCCCCAACCCCCTTTCAGATCTCACTACAACTTTTCTAAGTCCAACTAGCTTTATTAGGCGCAAATCATTTAAATAGTTCCATAATAAGCCCTTGCAAATATCAAATGTCATTAAAAGACAGTACACCCAAATGTCCCAATTCCTTGCATACGGCAGACTACAGTTATCAAATACTCACGTGTGAGTCTATGTCCCAAGTAACAATAACCCAGTCCCAGTCTCCAAGATCCCCCACGGTGTGTTACAAACCCAGCCTGATACGTTGCTGACTGAACATGGTTCTTATCCAAAGAACCTTCCAAACATTTACTTCCTGAGTATGGCCAAATGTTGTGCCTACATTTAGAAAGCACAGGATCAGCTGGGATGCACAGCCCACCTGCTGAGCCTGGGTATTTTATGGCCCACTGTTAAACAGCCCCTACTCCATTTAAGGCAAGAACAAATTTATAGTCAAGGCAGGAAGAATGACCGCTGTTGCTGCCCACACAGCTGTAATCACAATTGAAGTTCACTCTGGCTCCCTGTCCTAAGGCCCCAGCAGAGCCCCAGTGCCTCCGATGGCCTCTGGAGACCACGTGGGCCACGCTAGCCATACCCTCCTCCTCCAGCCTCACCATTCATGCAAGGTCTTCACAATGTTATTGATATCCTTCTTTCGGATGTCACGGCCAATGCAGAAATCCACTTCTAACAGCTGGTTTCGCTGGTCCAGTTTGCCCTGGATGATGTCAGTGTAGACGGCCTCGATGATAAGGTCTTCTAGTTCCCGGAGATTCCTCATCTCCAGGTCCTTCAGCAGCACAGAGTAGGGGATACACTGCAGAGAAGGTCACATGCTAGTTAGGAAAGGCAACTGGAGAGCATTCATGAAAATACAGCTATGACCCAGAGCCAATAGCTGCCTCTGGGCTCAGGCAGTGCAGGCCAGGGTAACTGTGAACGTTAGGGCAGGAATCTCCAACCTGCAGCCCGTACAGCTGGTAATGCAGCCACTGGAGATCTTAAACATTTTAGTGGGGGATGGGGAGGCTGACACAGGGTCTTGCTATGTGGTCCAGGCTGGGATTACTGTGAGTGCTACCATGACCAGGCTAGACACCAAAGTTCTAACTTATGTGACTTTGGCAGTAGTTTTCATGACTTGATGCAGGGCACTCCAGCACGGACTGCGCAGGGGAAGGCACAGCACACTGCTGACTCCGCCTCCCGCACCCACCACATGGTCAGTGAAGTGAAACCCTCGCATAGCAGATAGTAGGTGCACTTGTGCAACACAAAGAGTAAAATGCAGCAATCACCAAAAACAGTATTTTTTTTTTTGGAACCAAGGATCGAACTCGGGACCTTGCGCTTGCGAGGCAGGTGGTGGAACCACTGAGCTAAATCCCTGGCCCAAAAATAGTATTTTAACCTGCCTACACGTGTATGTGCTGTGAAGACAGGTATTTTTTGTTATTAAGCAGACATGTAAGTTTTCTCATTTCATGAAACTTGAACTTATATTATTTCTTTTTTAGGTTAAAATATTTTAAAAAGATGTTACACATATAGAAACTATGTATACAAGGAATATATACTATGTATAGCCCATTCATACAATCCTGTGATTTCACATGCAGCTTGAGACAATTCTTCACTCGGTGCGGCCCAAGCTGGGCCAAGGTAGGACACCCAGGGTCTAGTGCTCCAGGGGGCAGAGAAGTGAACACAGGACCTGTGAGACCCAAACAAGACCCCCCCAGCACCCCAGAAGTGCCCTCCTGGTTCTCTACACTGGGGACTTTTCCCAGCCAAGGGCTCTCACGCCCTGAGGCATGCTCTTACAGATCCTAGACACCTGCTGGAGGAAAGAGAACTACTTGGTATGTGCCACTCTGCCACCTTTTGGAAGTCTGTAGATTGCACAAAATGCCAGATTATCACAAACCTCCAATAAACCCAGGCACTGGCTACTTGCCCAGGAGAACGTTAGCAAAAAACCTTGCAGGCTGGACCGGGGATTTAGCTCAGTGGCGCGGATTTAGCTCAGTGGTGCCGCACCTTCCTCATAAGCGCACTGTCCTGAGTTTGATCCCTGGTACCAGAAAAAAAAAAAAAAATCTTGCAGGCCAATGCATCCTCCTATAGGCGGCCAGTGGGGACAGCCAGCGCGGAGATTGTTTTCAAGGCCACACTGTTTCCTCAGACTCCTGCCACAACACCGACTCCCCAGCAATGTCCTGTACCGGGCTGTGGTACCGGTCTGAATGATTCCACGACAATAGGACATCTGAACATCCAACTTTCTGCAAATCACCTGACATAGCACTACTAGTTTGGAAATAAACAGTGATCAAATCTGTAGAAACAGACAAGGGGAAGATCCACACAGAAAAAGACACAGCAAAGGCACCAAAAGGGTTTTTCTATGACTAAAGACATGCTGGGGGAGGGGAGCTTACAATGACAACCTGCAGAAAGGAGAAAAAATTCATCCTACTCTCACCGCACTGGAGAAGTCCATGACCAGGACGAGAGAAGCAGTCAGGTCCTCACTTCCCAACAAAATGGGCTGGGTGCAGCTCAATGCTGAAGTGCCTGCCTCAAATGCATGAGGCCCTAAGTTCAATCCCTCACCACTACCAAAAGAACAAGACTCCTACCTGAGATGCTGAGCAAGAATCAGGAGCCTGTGATTAAATTAAAATCATTTAGCAAGTGACAGGGCAATCCAAGAACAAATACACTTCTCTCAAGCTCTATCATGGAGGGGAATGCAAACCACCAGCACTCACACACAGGCTAGGCCGAGCAGAGAGCCAGTCACTGTAAGCTAACCTAGTCTGGGAGCTGCCTGCCAGGCAGCTGGGTCAGAGCACTTCTTCTAAATCAGCTGGGTCAGAGCACTCGGGGAAACGGCGGAGTGAGTGGATCCGACAGGAGGGCAGGGCATCAAGTCAGCACGTGAGGCAAGATTTCCCCTTAGTGTCATGAACCTTGAAAATCCCAGAAGCAGTGTATTAAAAATCTACCTCTTGGCCAGGGATTCAGCTCAGTGGTTCTGCCGCCTGCACAAGGACCGGAGTTCAATCCCCAGTACAAAAACAGAAACAAAAAAATCTACCACTCTGGGCAAAGAGTGTGGCTCTTTGGCAGAGTGTTTGTCTAACACATGCAGGGCCTAGGTTCAATCCCCAGCAGTCCTCTCAGGAAGTCCAATCTACCAGTTTTCCTCCAGCATGGGCACAGTCCACTGTGTGCTGACAGAGGAAGTTGTTGGCTTACCACAGGATGCCTTGCTGTTTGAAATGTATGCACCATTAAGCAGCGCACTGCCCTAACATGACAGAATGCCCACCTGACTTGCGGCCCATGGCTGCCAGCACAGAGACCCACTGCTCTGTCAGCCCTGCTGTCCCTGAACAAACAGGAGTAACTCACTGCCCCGTTTTAACTGTCCTCCCCATCGTAACTGTCATCCTTACTCTCATCCCTTTCTCTCTTTTCCTTTGCCAAGTACATTTTATGCATTTAGGATGCCACTGTGTGTGGCTGAGAGCTCCCCCATCGATGCCATCGAAACACCTGACTCCGGGTACGCAAGAAGACAGGCGAGGGCAGGACCGTACCTTCATTCTTGATGCCAAGCTCACGATGGTGAGGTGTTTCAGCTTGTTCTGCTGGGCTGTGCTCAGTTCTGGCAGGCTCTCCTTGTTGGCTGCTCGGTCCCACCCACCACAAAAATCAAGACATAAAATAAAATTAGGGTTTCTTTAATGGAATAAATTCATCACTTCCCAGCCAAGTCTCCTACTAAATCAATGTCATAACTGAACGTGTTCACTAGGCAAGCACTGCATGAGCACTTCCGGTCTCCTCTGGGAGGTCATAGGCCTCCAAAAGAACGGACTCGGTCTCTCCACACAAGGGGTTTAGTGTCTTGAGAAGCCAGGCTCGCACGAACACCGTGGGGTGGCAGTTATCTTAAGGGGACACTGCTCATGCCCCTGTGGCACTCAAGGAACACATCTTCATCAAGCATTTGTCCCATGCCTCGCACTGTCCTTGGGGGAATCAAGGGTGAGTAAGACAAGCCTCTCGGACTGCGGTGCCACACACCTCCAGGGCACCACCTGCCTGGAGCCATGCAACTCAACAGTCCCAGAACTGTCCCCACTCTTCCAATCAGACGTTTCAACAGCTACCAGTGAAAGGCAGAACTATCAGAGGAAAGGTACAAACTGCCAGAGGAAAAGGGAAAGGAAAGGGAAGACAAGAAGGGAAGAAAGGGAAGAGGACAGAGAGAAGGAAGCAAGCACAACTTCACTTGGGAGGTACAGATAAAAGAAAGGCTTCAGGGCAGAAATGGAGTTTGGGATGAGCAAAACCTTAGTAACAACAGTATTGATCACAGCAGCAGCAAGGGCAATGGCGGCAGATGACGCAGCCCATGGACCACGCACACGGACACACATCTAGTTAACCTTTGTAACAATCCGAGAGACACACTCCAAATGTCTTCATCTCCTAACTCTAACTCTGGATTCCAAAAAGCTAAATCTAAATTGTTGTTTCTTATGCACAGTGCTGAAATTGATCTGGTGGAAAACACAGCAAAAGGGGAAGAAGTCTAGCATCATAATGCTAATTTAATGAAGTTACAACTATGAGTGACTTTATGTTTTTCAAATTTTCTTCAATATGGTGATATTATTTTGATAACATTCAAGGTGTTGAAATATTTTACAACAGGCATCCTGACACCAAGTCAAAGCACTCCAAGTGCCTTACAAACTCCAGTTCTCAATAATTCCACCTGGAAAACACCCAAGGGCTCTATTTGTGGATGAGCTCATTGTACCAAACAGGAAATAAAGGTGAGAAGGGAAAGTCCTTTTGTGAGGTCACCGACAGGGTTCAGCAGAGTAAGAAAGCCAAGTCAGGAAGGTCCCAACACACACACTTTACATCTCAGCCCTCAGTGCTTCTCCAAACAGAGGATGTAGTCAAGACAAATCTTTTGAAGGATCTTAACCAACTCACCTATGTAGTCCGGGTATGTTCCATAGGCAAACAGGTTCAGCAACTGCAAATAAGCAGCGTTAGCTCCTTCTGCAAGCTGAGGAGGAAAAACAAAGTTCACTGGAGAGCGAGCTGTCTCACGATCATCACAGTGTCCAACAGAGGCTGGGTGACTGTGCCGAAGATGGATGGGCACTCCTGTGGCACTGTTTGATTCAGTGGCCCCTGAGGCCCCTTCCAACTCTGATTCTTTGGGGGAAAACAAAATTACTAAAGCCCCAAGTTGAACCTTTCTTCCTCAAGATGTTTTACACTACTTGCAGATTTTTCTCTTTCACACACACACAGCACTAAGCTGGAAGCAGTTCAAATTTTCTCAGGATTCCCTGTGCATTAAAACAGAGACTGGAGCACCCTGTCCACACCACAGCTCAAGAGGCTGATAACCACCATCAGCCTAACCTGAGAAGCTTAGGGTCAGTTCCAAGTTTCAGGACTACACGTGGACTATGAATCCAGGAAGTGACTGACAGAGCTCACGGGTGACAGAGAAGCCCAGCTGGATATGGGGCTGCCCCAAATAAACATTTTCAATAAAATTACTTACTCTTCACTGATGCTGACGGCAAAGAGCCATCTGTAGAAGAAAAACGAGACAGCCACTGTTCCACCTGGAACTGCTTTGCTCTGCGGTCAGTTACGTTAGCAGGGTGCCTCCCTCCACCACAATGACAGCCTGTTACTCTTCCAACTTGCCAAGTGCAGCACAGTCAAAACTCCAGTAACAGTGCTGTTTGCCAGATACCAAAAGCAATACTATCTGACTGGAGCCATTTGGGGGAGAAAAAAAAAGAACTGTCTCCATAATTTCAGACTACTGAAAGGCAACTACCTTATTCCCAGATCCCAAATGGAAAAACATGAACTGTGGGGAGAGAAAAGTGACCTACTAAGGACCCTGGTGAGAATGCCTTCACAGGTTACCATGCACCTCCTAAAGTCCCAAAATAAGAGTTGCAAAAGGCCTGGTAAAGACCACCAAACCTAGCCCCCACTTTTCAGACAATTATAAAACTAAATGAAACAGCTTATGTTCTCTAGAGCTGATAGTTCAAGATGCACCCGCTGGCCTAAAGTTAATAAGGTCTTGCTTACTTTAATTTTTTTTTTTTTTGCTTTAATTTTCATCCATTTCCTCGTAGCCAGTCTGTCAGTTACAAAACAACTATTTGACCTCTATCTGGGCTTTTCATGAACCTGAAAGAAAATATAACCCCTTGGCCATCTATCTCCATCTCAGTTGGAAACTGGGCCCAGTACTCTGAAATCTTCCTCAAAGGATTCATTTTCTATCTCTGGTAAATTAAATTTTTACTGAAAGTCTACTGTATGTATTCAGCTCCAAGGTGCCTGGAGCCTGCACAGCTCATGGGGTAGCAAGCAAGACTGGCATTAAATTAAAAAAAATTTTTTTTTGGTACTGAGGATCGAACTCAGGTCCTTGCGCTTGCACAGCAGGCAGCAAAACCACTGAGCTAAATCCCCGGCCCTATTAAACAAAAATTTACAACTGAACAACGAATGTGGCTCTCCCTCCACCTCTGGCCATCAGAGGAAGAGGAGATATGTGGGGACGGTGGCGGGGAACTGCTCCAGTCTCCTGACCAAGAGGAAGCAGATAGACAGCACTGAGCCCATAAACTGAAGGTCACAACTGGCTGCAGGAGTGGAGCTGGCAGCCAGCAGGAGAGGAATCGCCATGGCCGTGAAGGTGATAAACCACCCAGCAGGAGCAAGCCACCCCCCACATGCACACCACCACCAAGAGCACAAGAGCCCCGTTCAGCAGCATCTGGCGTACAACCCGCAGGAAGCACCAAGGCCTGGTTCTGTGCAAGACAGCCACCCACACGGCCAATGCCACCCTGCGCAGCCAGCAGCCTGTGACAGCAGAGAGTGAACTACCCCACCAACACACCAAGAGTACCCAAAGGCTTCCTCAGAGCAAAGCTCCCGCCAGCACAAAGATGACTGCACTCTTTTCAAACAGATCAGTAACCAAGCAAGTGTCAAGGGTGAGAAGTACAAGGCGCATTCCCCCCATTGCCGTCCATCTGGTCATCGTTAACAGGTCTCATGTTTGAGGCAGAGACCAAAACTGGACACAACAATCAAGCCAACAAAGCAAAATGAACTCCTTCCTTGCTTTACGTGTCTTGCCTTTTTACCACATCTATTTTAGTACAACACTGCCCTTTTCCAGAGGACGATATTTTCCTATTCATGCCCATCTCATGTTCAACAGCCACAATTTCCGCTATGTGTGTCCCTGACCAATCTTGTTCATATTGCACTGGAGGTTTTCTGTCCCTCAGAATTCCTGAAACTACTCCTATTAAATATCAGCCCATATTTACAGCATTATTCTAATTGATCAGGACCATTTCAACTTTTTTACTATCTTTCAGATAACTAGCAACCTGATCAAATTTTACCCAAGTTCAGGGGAAAATACTGAATGAAATGAGCCCTAGATGCCATCCTCAACCACCTCCCCTGCCCCACTACCTAGCATCCCTCTCTCTCTCTCTCTCTTTTTTTTGGGGGAGGTGGTACCGGGGATCAAACTCAGGACCTTGCGCTTGCGAGGCAGGCACCGGAACCACTGAGCTACATCCCTGGCCCTTACCTGGCATCCCTCTCTAAACAGGGTATCTCACAAGTCCACAACACTTCCACACTGGAACCCTTGTAAGTCTGGAGAATCACCGAAAGCCTTAGGCCAAAGAGGAATTCTCTGGAAGCCACTCTTACCTCCTGAACATTGGCCAGCTCCAGTAGTTCTCCAAAGACGTACACTCCAGGAGCCTCCAACACCTGGCTTATGAGAGCAGTAAGGGCTGACCCACTGGTACCTTTGGCTAGTAAAATAAACTGTTCCAGGAGGTTACTTGAAGGTTTTTGTTCACCTGCCATTCTCTGGCTTTGAGATCTGTCCAGAAGAAAAGAGTGTCAGTCATTCTCCTGCTTCTTTTTTTTTTTGTACCGGGGATCGAACTCAGGACCTTGTGCTTGAAAGGCAGGTGTGGTGCTGCTGAGCTAAATCCCCGGCCCTCTCCCTCTTCTTTTCCAAAGTCCATATTGTTAGGCATGGTGGTGCACAACTGTAATCCCAGCACTCAGGAGGCTGAGGCAGGAGGATTGCCTCAGAGTTCAGGGCCAGCCTGGGCTACATGGTGAGTTCAAGGCCAGGCTGAACTACATAGCGAGACCTTGTCTCAGGAAAAATAAAAAAAGGAAGACCAAAGTCCATATTTACTTAATACTGAATCAGACACCAGAATACGTTTTTTCCCCAGTCCAAGGGATTGAACCCAGAGCTTCATGCATCTTAGGCAAGCATTTCTATCACTGAGCTGCAACCCATCCCTTATTTTATTTTGGGACAGCAGCTCACTAAGTTTCCCAGCGTGACCTCAAATTTTCCATTCCATGTTGCTGGGAGTCTAGGCATGCACAATCACAACCAGTGCCAGAATACTTTTAGTTTTATAGTGTTCATAAAGATAAAACAGCAACTGAGTCCAAATGGAATAACCATTGTGTGGGATGGGAAGAGTTCAACCTGGATCTTGTCCTCAATTCTGAGGTTTGAAACACACTTGTAAAAGTCATTTCCTCATCCGTCCCTCTCTCAGAGGCATTGAAGTGGACCAGGGGCCAGAGATGTAGCTCAGCAGCACAATGCCTGCCTGGCAAGCTCGAGGTCCTGAGTTCAATCCTCTGTACAAAAAAAGTAGACCAGGACAGAAACTAACACATGGGAGTTTCTCCTTATCTATCTATCTATTTATTTATTTATTTATTTATTTTGAGACAAGGTCTCCCTATGTAGATCAGGCTGGCCTTGAACTCACTGTGTGACCCAGGATGGCCTCAAACTCAAAGCAATCCTCCTTCCTAGTGCTGGGATTACAGATGTGGGCCACTAGACCCAGCTCTCCCTAGATGTTTTACATCCACCTGATTTACAGGCTCTGGTTAAGAGGCCATTCGTTTCAGCTTCCCATGCGTCATCAGGATCCCATCTACAGGCAGGCACAGATAAAATACAAAAACAGACAAGTACCATGCTTCACTTAATCAAGGAAGTTATTTAAGGGCTGGGATGTGGTAGAGCATCAGCTTAGCATCCACAAGGCCCTGGGTTGGGGGGAGTCATTTAATCATAGGAAATGGGGAGAAACCTATTATGAAAGATAAGCAACAACGAATTCAAACTTAGAAAATAACGCTGTTGTAAGTCTATGGAGGGAAAACCCTTTATTTGGCCTCCTACTGATAGGTGATATTTACCAAACAGGACTTCTGAACTTGTACAAAACCCTAACAACAGGATCTGGGGAAACAATGCAGATACTGTACCACCATCTCCAGGCCCTTAGGTACGACTGTGATCTCACTGCTGGTGTGGGCACACAGAATACCTACTCTGTCCAAGTTCTACATAAGAGAAGACCTGTCCTCCCCGAATGAGACACTGGGAAGTGTGACAAAATGACAGAAAGGTTTGTATAGCAGAGTCCAGCAAAGGACAATTCAAAGGATAGTTTGGCGCAAGAGAAACTAAGGTTTCCTGAAGAGTCTGGTACACGTAATAGGAACTGTTCCTCGCTAATAAAGTGTTGCCTGACTTACATTTCTCACGAAGGTCTTGTCAGAAAGAGAGAAGTGCAAAGGAACAAAGGCTTCTGAGGAAGAAGAAAGGGAAGGAAGAGAGGGTGACAGAACGAAAGGAAGGATTGGGGAAGGGGAGGAGAGAAAAGCAGACAGTGAAGGTTAGGAAAGAAGGAACAAAAACTGCCCTTCCGAGGGTACTCGTGAACAGACAGATGGGGATCTCGGCCAGCGGACTAAATGGAAGATGCCAGGGGTGGCCAGGAGGGAGATGGGGAGAAACTTCGGCGCCTCCGAAAGATCTCAACCGAGAGAGCAAAGTCTGTAGAGACAGAGCGTGGACACCGGCGACCGTCTTCCCAGGAGTGGGAGGCCCGAGGAGGCGGCGGCGAGGGACCCCGCGGAGACGAATTCCCGACAGGGGAGGGCGCTAGTTTGATGGGCCGGGAGGGCAAAGGGGCAGCCCAGGGTAGGGGCCTGCGAGGACGGCCGCAACGCGCAAGCCGAGGGTCGCCAGCCGCGGCGGGCGTCGGAGCTGGCGAGGGCTGGAGCTGGGCCGGGGGCGGGGGGCGTGGAGCGCGGGGCGCGCTCCCCGGGGCGGGGGCGGGGCGGCGTGGCCGCTGGCTTTCCCAGCTGCGGGAGAAGCCGGAGGCCCGGCTGAGCCTGGCGTTGGCCCGCGCAGGGCCCGGCCTCTCGCCAGCCCCTACCTGTCCGCGCCGCCTCTCCGTCCTTTTAGTCGCTGGCTCGGCCTCCCAGCGCCCGCCCGCAGGTTGTCAAGCGTCCATGATCGGCCCGGCGTCCGGCGCTTTTCTGTCTCCGCCGACCCGTCGCCCGTACGGCTCCCCCGGAAGCCTCCCGCCACTGCACTCGAGTTCCGCCCATACAAGGTTCCCCCCGCCGCGATGACTGCCGCTGACCTCGCTCGGGGCGCGGGCGGGAGAAGAGGATCGCGGCCCAGCTGCAGCAGGAAAGGGGCTGTCTGGTGGACACCGGGGGCCCAAACCCTCGCCCGCCGCCGTCAACATCCCTTGGTTGTGCTTCGCGCTCCTTAAAAATCACTGTCGAGCGTTTGGTGAGCATTTTTCCGTGTGGCAGATGTGTACAAATATCTCGCTGAGTTCTCCCAACACTATGGCCGCCTGTATGCCCATTGTTCTGGGGGTGCTAAGCAAGCCTAAAAGCCCCAGCCTCCAACCCTTACCCTAATCAAGGCTCACTTTGTAATCCTGGCTATCTGAAGCCAATAGCCATGTTCTTAACCCCTATTCAGAAAAAAAAAAAAAATTTGTTTTTAACTACTTAGTCCAGGCTGGCCAGGAGTTCTCAGTGATCCTCCTGCTTCAGCTGATCATTCTCTTGCCTCAGTCTCCCGAGTGCTAGGATCACAGGTGTGCGTCGCTACACCTGGGTATCAGAACATATTTTCAAATAAATTGGAGATGGCTTGGGCAAACGTTTGGTTCTGTAACCAAAATGACATCCGTGGTATTGCATTTGGTTACTACCAACTCCACTGGGAAGATAATTAACAAATACTACATAATTGAATACTTAAACTATTTCCTTTAGCGTATAAGCCACAGGAAAGAGCCTTATTTATCTATTTCGCATTAGGGTGCAGAAATCAGGACAGCTAGTAAGGAGCCTAGCACCAACCTCTTATTCATTTATGCAAACATTTTCTTTAGCGCCTTCTAGAAAGAAGGTTGTATGAAGATACAATAAGGTTCTTGCCCTCAGAAGGCTCCAGGATGCTAAGTGCAGGAGAGAAATATAATACTACTCTGGAAGCACAGAAGAGAATAGCTTGGGAATGAACACAGCCATTTTTCAAACAAAAACTGGAAGAAAAGGGCATAATGACCACTGTATCAAAGTTGGCACTGTGCACCATACACTGATGCATGTGGACAGAACCGGATGGAGAGAGCAAAACTTGAGGTGATGATTTGTTCCACGGAACAGAGGTAAGTAATGGCAGCTGGAGATGAAAAGGAGGAGACATCGCTGGAGACCTTACATGGTGGAGTCTATGGGACTCGCTGATGAGCTGAATGCAGGGAGGAGGAGGGAGGATACCCCAATCAGGCTCCGGAGACCAGGGCTGCCTGAAGGTGGTTTTAATAGCAGAGTGGAGGCAGAGGGGCAAATTTGAGGGTGGAAGACAACTGGGTTCAGTTTGAATTTATGAATATTCCAGCACTGCCTCTGCTTTGTCCAGAACCTGGTCCCTACCCAGTGACTGAACACAGGCTTCGCAGTGTGCCTCCTCCCAGCCCAGCTGCAGGCCTGCTGCACTCAGCAGCCTGTGCCCATGCTGCTGTATTCGAGTTCACATGCTTGCCTGTCAGAATCACACTAACCCTACAGCCAAAGATTTCTTATATTCAATGCAAAGAGTGTGTCATGCCATAGAAGAAGATAATAAACTACTGTCCTACATTGAAATTAAGAATTTCTGTTTCCGGGGATTGAACTCGGGTCCTTGCGCTTGCGCAGCAGGCAGCGAAACCACTGAGCTAAATCCTCGGCCCAAGAATTTCTGTTTCCAAAGACACCAGTAAGAATGTGAAAAGAGCCACAGCCTTGGAAGAGATACTTGAAAGCATATATGTGACAAGGAACTCTGCATCCAGACTGTATAAAGAACTATCAATCAATTTTTTAAAAGCCCAGTTTTGTTTTGGTTTTTTGGTACCAGGGATCAAACTCAGGTCCTTGCGCTTGCGCAGCAGGCGACGAAACCACTGAGGTAAATCCCAGGCCAAAAGCCCAGTTTTTAATTAATTTATTTATTTTGGTACCAGGGACTGAGCTCAGGACCTTGCACTTGCCAGGTAGGCACTGTGCCACTGAGCTAAATCTCCAGCCCAAAGCCCAGTTTTTAAAAGTGAACAAAAGACTTTTTATCTGGCACCTCACTAAAGAAGTCGTTGGAATTGGCAATAAGCATATGAAAAGGTGCTCAGCATGAGAAAAATGTAAATACCACAATGAAATACTACTTTTATCTCAAATGGCTAAAAATTTAAAAACTGACAACAGGGACCAGGGATGTAGCTCAGCGGCACAGTGCCTGCCTGGCAAACTTAAGGCCTTGAGTTCAAGTCCCCGTACCAAAAAAAAAAAACCTCACAACAAACACCCTGTGTTGATAAGAACACAAGGCAACTAGACTCTTGTACATTGCTGGTGAAGGCATAAATTTTACTTTGGAAAACTGGCACTATCTACTGTTAATGATCATATGCATATCCTACAAGCCTGCAACTGTTCTAGAAATGTGTGCACATGTCTACAAAAAGAAACATACACGAAGGCTCATGTAATAATGCAGCCTTAGCCAGGTGTGGCAGGGCATGTCTGTAATCCTAGCACTGTTAAAGCCTTAAGCAGGAGAGTCACAAATTCAAACCCACCCTGTGCAACTCAGTGACTTAGTGAGACCTTGTCTCAAAATAAAAACTAAAACCAAGCTGTGGATGTAGCACGGTGCAAAGGCCTTCAGTTTAATCCTCAGTACCACCAAATACTACTATTACAACTACTACTACTACTGGCAATAATAATCATGCAGCCTTATTAATAATTGCCCCAAAAAACAACCCAAATGCCCACTAGAGTAAAACAGATAAAACTGTGGTGTATACATACAGTGGGATGCTACTCAATAATTGAAACAAAAAAGGTGCAACATGGATGAATCTCACAAAAACACTGATGAAATAGAAAGGTCAAACATGTACTGTACACATATATGATTACATTTAAGAGAAATTCAAGTATAAACAAAACTGATCTAATAGCAATGAAGTCAGAATAATGGTTATCTTGAGATGTGAGGATGCAGTACTGACTGGAAAGGGCACAATAAGCACTGGAAATGTTCTCTCTCGATTTGGAGGTGGTTGACGGGGTGTAGACATGTATGTGAAATTGTTCCCTTCCTGCATGGATGTTATACCTCATTAACAAAAACATTTAAGGATAAAAATGTTTTAATGTAGAAAAAACTCTTCCTCATCCTTCAAGTTCAAATGCCACTTCCTCCATAACGTTTTATATTATAAGTCTCTCCATCAACCAGGCGTGGTGGTGCATGCCTATAGTCCCAGCATTCAGGAGGCTGAGGCAGGAGGATCGCCATGAATTGAGGCCAGCCTGGTCTACACAGTAAGTTCAAGGCCAGCCTGAACTACATAGTGAGACCCTGACTCAAAAATAAATAAATCTCCCCATCAGGGCCACCGTGGCATTCTGATGTCATTTCTTTTGTCATTTACCACACTCCATCTTGAATCTCAATGGAGTCTCATTTCCCTAAATAGATGATTATCTTCCTAATGACAGAAACTGTGTCTTTCACCCTCTACCCACTCAGTCCCTGACAAATAATAGAAGCCAAAAGCCTGTTTGTTGAAATATGTACATGAAAGAAAAATTGAGTGGGTGCCCAGGTAGGTGAAAATGAGGACAGGAAGAGGACGTAAGAAGACTCCAAGGAAACCATGACTTACACCAATTTTACCTATTTCCTGAAATCACAAGAGATGTCACCTTGTGACAAAGAAAGAACAAGTCAAAACACCAAGTCCTATGTAGAAGAAGGATAAAAAAATGGCATACTTCCTCACTTGAAAGAAACCCACCTGATCAATTCTCACCTAACCTTTGGGTGTTTTCAACCCTGGATCGGAAGACTGTTTATCAAGGACAGTAACAATCACATTGTCGTGCTGCTAAAAATATCACCTCCTAGCCTGGTGCAGAGCCCAGAACGCGGGCCAGCCAGCCAACTCAGGGCCGAATCCCAACTCTGCCCCAACTTGCTGTAATCTGTGACCAATCTCTTTACCTCTTTGGGTCTCAATTTCCTCAAACGTAAAAACGACAGGGATAGGATTAGCAAATTCTTTGAAGTCCCTTCCTGTATTGCTATTCTGAGTATACAATCAATTGCTCACCCAGTCGGAAGCAAGAACACACCAGAAACCCCTGTAAAATACTTAAAAGGTGCTCCAGAGCTACAAGCGAGCAGGATTTGAGAAAGTCATTTCGTTCTATTATCTTTCACGGTTTAGTCAATGTCTGTTGTTTGGAGCCTTACCATGATTTGCAGGAGACTTCTGAGTTCCGTGTAAACAGAAGTTAATTCTCTGTGGGCTGTCATCTCCTCTTGAGGGAGAAGAGCGTCTTTCCGCCCGGTTCCAAGGCTACACCGAGAAGCCACCGACCCAGTAGGCCGGCTAGTGAATGTGCGCACAAGGCGCGGCACACTGGTGTCTAAGTTAGAGGAGCCGGGTGCGGGGCATCCTGGGATGTGTAGTCCTCGGCCTCAGGGCGATGCGCTGAAATCTGCGATTCCCAGCGCGACCTTGGAATGCTGGGAAATGTAGTCTCCACTACTTCGCACAGTGCAATCTCCCATCCTCTCAGACGGCGAGTGTGCCCAAGCGGCGGGAGCAGGCCCCTCGAGCCTCTTCAGATCTTAAACTAACCCTCCGCTGGGGAGAACTCTTGGCAACAACACCGAATGACAATTTTGTCCTATGGGACTTCTCGGGGAGGGCCTTTCCTATTGACGCTCGCCGTCCCCCTGCGAAGCCGCTGAGCATTTTTATTGGCTGCTAGGTATGTCAATCGCTGAAGAGGGCTTTCCATTGGCTTCAGGGCGGACGCTCACCGGCTAGAGGGAAGCAGAAGGGATCAGGAGCGGGAGCTGAGGAGAGGGAGAGGCCGGTTCGGGTCTGGCTTCTCTCACTGCTAACCCGAGGTCTCCAGACCCGGCTGCGGCTCGGGTTCCGTCCTCAGCTCCTGGGTACCATCCGCGAGGCTCCGCCAGCCAGCGTGGAAGAGCCGCGGGCGGCGGCCGCCGCATCATGTCAGCCAAGGACGAGCGGGCCGGGGAGATCCTGAGAGGCTTCAAACTGTATCCGCCCGAGAGCGAGTCGGGGCCGGGGGAACTCGAGAGGCCGCGGTCGCTGAGGAGCCCGGCCGGGGAGGGGGCGCCCGGGGGAGCACGAAGCCGAGTGTGGCGCGGGACTCGGGACCGGGCGGGGCAACGCAGGGGCGCTTGGCGGGAGGAGGGGACGGGGTGCTGACAGCCCCGGGAGGGGGACGAGCCCCAGACCGGCTGCGGGGGCGCCGACGTCGGGAGCCTGGGTCCCGAGGCCGGCTGGGTTCTAGGCTCCGGCGGGCCCCCGGGGGCAGGAGCGGGGGCGCAGCGACCGGCCTCGAAGCTTCGACGGTCTTTGGCGGGAAACCCACCGAGGCGCAAGTGACGTTGTGTGGGACACATGCACACACTGCGCTAAACTCTCTCGGGTCCCTCACCCCACTCCACCCCCGTCCGTGTGCACAACTTCAAGCCCTCACTTGTGGCTTCTTCCGAGGCGAAAGTAGTAGAAGAAGATGAGGAAGACCTCATTTAACTCTCTTGGCCTTTGGGAGCCATTGCACCGCTGCTTCTCGCTGCTTTGTTGCGAGATGAGAATCTTGGCTGCGTGCGGCATGCCTTGAGGTACTGTGGGTTTGCACGGTATCGATGGTCCAGGGTGTCCGGTAGTCCAGGGTGTCCGGTGGTCCTGGGTGTCCGGCGTTGCTGTGTGGTTCATGCCTTGCTAGGGTGGAGCTGTCCAGCAATTATTCGCATTGAGGACCTGGTATAATAGGATAACGAAATCATTGCCTCAGGCCTGGTGTGGTGCCACTTTTGCAACCACAAGGAAGCTTTGTGTTTTAAAGCAATGTGTGTTAGTCGCTTAGGTGAGATGTAAACGAGCCAGGCTTGGTGGTGCACACCTGTAGTCCCAGCACTCTGGGAGGCTGAGACGTGAGGATGACAAATTCAAGCTCAGCCTGTGCAGCTTAGTGAGACCCTTTCTCAGAAAATAAATAAAAAGGGTTGAGGTTGTGTGTAGCTCAGTGTAAAGGCCCTGGGTTCGATCCCCAGTACCATAAAAAATAATAATGTAAACAAAAAATATAATCTTGTGTATTCCAATTTTACATACTCCAGCTGACCTTAATCTCTTCTTACACCCCATCTTAGAGTACATAAGAGTAGGGAACACTCTTAAATTCCTCTCTCCGGGAGATGTAGTTGTCCCTTTAGGGATCTCCCCTGGAGGTTTAGTGAAGCCCTGTTCTCTGAGCTACTCATTGCGTTTTCACAATGCCCATTTCACCCCTGTGAAGTGTAATTGCTTCACAGTAGTCAAAAACCACAGTAAGCTTTAGAACACAATGTAAAAAAAAAGTCTATGAAGTTTTAGGTATACAATTTTTTTGATTTGTTTTTTGAGATAGTGTCTGGCCATGTAGCCCAGGCTGGCCTTGAACTCCAAGCAATGCTCCTGCCTCAGCCTCCCAAGTACTGGGCTTACAGGCGTGTGTGATCACGCCTGGCAACAAGACATATTTTGAATAAATGGCTTTTGAACACAGAAAAGGAAAGTTTGTACTTCTCACCTTCAGTCTTGGTTCTTGAACCTATTGAGAAACAGGCTAAGGAACTAATATGGAAAACAGTGGAAAACAGACCAGTGCCAGCCACTGCATGGAAAAGTAAATTAACCAATTCGGTGATGATGTTAGTGCACCAGGAAACAGTCTTTCTGGAAACCCTGCCCTGAGCTGACTAAATCCTGGAGCATAAGAGAAGCTGCCACATAAAAGTTAACATGGGAGGTAAAGGGCAGATGGAGCTCAGGGGCAGAGCACTTGCCTTACATGTACCAGGCTTCCATCCTGAGCACGACAAATTAATAAGGAAGGAAGTGAGAGCCAGGCTAGTGGCACATGCCTGTAATCCCAGCACTCTGGGAGGCTGAGGCAGGAGGATCATAAGTTCAAGCCATTCTGGGCAGCTAAGCAACTTGGTGAGAACTAAAAAAGGGGTGAGGTAGTAGCTCAATGCAAAAGTTCTACTATGTTCAATCCCCAGTATTGAAAGAGAAGAGGCAAGCAGAAACTGTAGGATTTGAGGCTACACTCATGAAAAAAAAAGTGTTGGTGAGAAACTACCTGATTATTGTCTACCTTTTACAGGGTAAGTGGTTTTTATGAAAGAATAGTTTCTCATTTATTACTACAGAAAGCACCGTTATATCCTCCCATCAACAGTGTTGACAAGATTCGATTTCCAAATTTTGCAAATTTGGACAACAAATGATCTCTGTCTTTCATCTGTTTCCCACATCCCTCACTCCCAGAGAGGTGATACAGAATAGTAGTTAAGAGCTTTACCTACCAGGCATAGTGGTGCCACAAATATAATCCCAACACTCAGGGGACTGAGGCAGGAGGATCTCCATAAGTTCCAGGCTGAGATACATAGTGGGTTTAAGCCCAGCCTGCACTACATACCAAGACTCTGTTTCAAAAAAAAAAAAAAAAAAGAGCTTTATTGGACTGAGGAGCTACTCCCCATGTTGGAATTCTCTCCCTACATTCCTATTGTATGTCCCTGAGCTGTGCCTTAATTTCCTCAATTGCCTCCTGTGTAAAATGGGAGAACAGCAGTACCTGAGAGTGAGTAGACATCTAAACAATTTAGGAAAGCTTCTGCTGTCTAGTCAGCATTATATGTTGGCTGGTATTATTGTTATTAGAGAAGTTGCAAGTCTCTTATTTATCCATTTCATTTTCATATTTGTCCATTTTCATGAGTTGCTTAATTTTTGCCTGGGTCACTAGTGAATTGTTTATTTTTCTTATTACTGAGTGTTTTTTTTTGTTGTTTTTTTTTTTGGTACCAGGGATCAAACTTGGGTCCTTGCGCTTGCACAGCAGACGGCGAAACCACTGAGCTAAATCCCCGGCCCTGAGTGTTCTTTATATATTTTAATATCAATCCTTTGCCTGTTATGCATGTTGTAAATGTTCTAAATATATTGTTTGTCTCCTTTTTTCTTTTTTCTTTTTTGTTTTTTTTTGGTACCAGGGATCGAACTCCAATCCTTGCGCTTGCACAGCAGGCATCGAAACCACTGAGCTAAATCCCTGGCCCTTGTCTCCTTTTTTCATTGAACAGAATTTTTAAATTAGTATTTCAGATTTATCATTATTTTCCATTTGGCTTCTGCATTTTGTGTCTTGTTGAAGAAGACTTTCCTTTTATCAAAATTAATCAAATATCCTATGTTTTCTTTTTTTCTTTTTTTCTTTTTTTTTTGGTACCGGGGAGAGGCAGGCCAGGCGGCAGAACCACTGAGCTAAATCCCCTGCCCCTTGTTTTCTTTTTTTTTGAGACAGGATCTCACTATTAGTTCAGGCTGGCCTTGAACTCACTGTGTACTCCAGCCTGGCCTCAACTCATGGCAATCCTCCTGCCTCAGCCTCCCAAGTGCTGGGATTATAGGCATGTGCCAGCACACCCAGTGTTTTCCTCTCTTTTCCATGTTTAGCTCTTTCATTCACCCAGAATGTGTTTATACATATGGTATTGGTAGAAATCTATTTCTGCTGTTTGAATAGCCCGTTGTCCCAGTGCTGATTACTAGGTGGTTGGTTCATTCTTTCCCCGCTGTTTTGAAATACTGTCTTTGTTACAAACCAGATTTCCTTAAGAGATGAGTTTAATTTTGGAATTTCTATTTCATTGGTTTATTGGTCTCTTCTCATCCCTGAACACATTTGGCTTAGTTATTAGAGTTTTATAGTGTGATTAGTATAGTTTATAATAGGACTGGTATGTCACAGAGTATGTGTATGTAAAGTCATACTGTAAGTTTCTCTAGATATTGATGTTGATTTTATTCACACAGAATCTTGCTCATATACCCATAATAGATACTTAATAAGTATAAATAACAGATTGCATAAGTCAGCTGTAGTCTGAGAGAATTCAGTATAAATGTTTGTATTTGTTATGTTACTTCAAAAAATTTTTAAAATGTAAAATTTCTTCCTCATATCACCTCTACCCATCCTACCCCACTTTTCAGCTCATACACATTAAATCTTGCATTTCTTCTTTGAGGTGTGTGTGTGTGTGTGTGTGTGTGTGTGTGTGTGGTTTGGTTTGGGGTTTTTTGTTTGTTTTTTTGGTTTTTTTGAGACAGGGTCTCGCTGTGTAGTTCAAGCTGGCCTTGAACTTGCTATATAGCTCAGGCTGGCATCGAACTCGAAGCAGTCCTTCTGCCTCAGCCTCCCAGAGTGCTGAGGTTACAGGCATGTGCCACCATGCCCAGCCCTTTTTGTTTGTTAAAGTTATGAATAAAATATTACTTGGGAAACAAACCTGATTGTCCTCCAAAAGTTTTGGATTTGATAATTTGAAGCTGCTGATATAGGTTGTTTGTGAATCCCACATTCTGTATTCCATTCATTTAGCAAAGTCTCTTGCCTGCCCTTTGTGCATAGAGCATTACACTGAAGCATACAAAGGGCTGGGGATTTAGCTCAGGGGCGCTGCACCCGCCTCACAAATACAAGGACCTGAGTTTGATCCCCGGTACCAGAAAAAAAAAATGAAGCATACAAAAATGACTGTGTCTCAGACCTTTATTGAATGTGTTTGAAAGGGATGTCTTCAAAAGCAGTGTGGGTTCCGTTGCCTGCCTCGCAAGCACAAGGACCGGAGTTCTATCCCCGGTACCAAAAAAACCAAAAAACAACAACAACAAAAAAACCCAAAAGCAATGTGTTTTTTAAAATAGTATTTAATTTTCCTATTACAAATTTCAGTCATCTAGAATGATCTTTGCTAATATTAACCTACTCTTCAAATATGACTGTGTCTGCTTTCATAAAAATGGAACTCTAGGATTGTTTGGTAACTTACTTTTTTCACTTAATAAGTTCCTGGTCATAATTTCCAAAGAGTTACCGTAAATTGTTTTCAGTGCCATTCACTTACCATAGTACTCTTATACTAGCTCTCTTGTGTAGCGTGTAGTGTACTGGTTTGCCTATTTGAATTACCTTTTCATCAGCATAAATATATAACTTATTAAATTAATATCAAGAAACTGATTGACAAGGTGTCATAGGAAAGAATTGTGCTTTTATGATTTCGTTATCTTTAATCCATCCAGAATTTACTTGGTAGAAGGTGTGCAGTAGTGATTTAGCTTCTTTCAGAGCTTAGCTCACCACCACCACCACCGCCACCATCACCCTTTCTTTCTTTCTCTTTCCCTCTCCCTTTTTTGGCAGTGGAGCTTTGGAGCAGACCCAGGGTTTCTTGCATGCTAGGCAGGTATTCTGTATACCCCCAGCCTTTTTTAGTTATATTCTAGATATTAGTATAACATCCAGAATATAAATGGCTGCCTACAAATGGGAAGAGGCTGTGAATGAAGAGTTCTGAGAAGAAATGATCAAACAATAAATGAAGAGGTGCTTCACCTTATTAAAATGATAGACTATCCCCTTATTCTAAATTAATGGACAAAATGTAAAAGTTGATAGCAACTTTGGAGGGAAAGAGTCGTTCTCATTTGCCATGTATGTGTGCGTGTGCGTGTGCCCATGCATGTGCGTGCCTGTGTGTGTGTGTCTTTTGTGGGGACCAAACAGCAGTAGAGCACAGGGCACAGCGGTCAGAAGAACGGACTCTCTGTTCAGACCTGCTGCCTCCACTGTGTGACTGTTATCTGCTGTTGTTATGCATTCCATGAATATTACGGATAATAACCACTTGGCTGGCGATGTAGCTCAGTGATGCCGCGCCTGCCTGGAAAGCACAAGGTCCTGAGTTCAATCCCCAGTACTGAAAATAATAACAATAATAATAATAACCACATTGTTGGTGTGACTGTAAAGCCACTTATTTCTCTGAGATAGAACCAAGATCTTCATGGTGTTATTATATTTCTTACTGAGAAACGACAGCACTTGTTTGCCTCTGAAGAAACAACTGTGTTAATAAGCACTGATGTGCACTTGTGTTTATCTTATTACTGAGGCACAGCTCTTTTCCAATTTGTAGCAGGCTAACAAAGAAAGAACCCATTTGGCTCAGAAGGTTCCTGAAAGCACCTTTCCCTTGTCTTGCTTTCTGTCTCCCACAGTTTGGTCTTGGAACCCCATTATCCAGATTCTCATAGCTCCTTGGTCTTTGACTTTACTTCTAGTCAAAAATAGTTGGCTTTATAGGGTAGAGATCTAGCTCAGTAGAGAAGAACTTGCCTGGCACAGATGAGGCTCTGGGTTCAATCTCTAGTATTACCACACAAAAAAAGTTAGCTTTACATCTATTATTCACTTAAGTTTCCTTCTGTTGAACTTCACTGTTGAACACTGTTGAACTTCACTTAAATATCAGTATTTACTACAATTGTCCTGGTCAGGTGTTAGAAATGAATTTGAGGTTTATGATTTCCTAAAACATGGTTTTTGTCTGTGAACCCAAGATCACAGGGAGTAGCTTAGACATCTCACCCATACATCCTTGAGAACTGCTAGGTGTTAGATGATCTAGGATGGAGTCCATGTAGATGGTGAGTGGAGGCTTGTTTTCCTCAAGAATGGACTCTCAGAAGTTGTTGTTGTTTTCCTGAATGTATTAAATGAATATAATGTCCTATTGATTCTGTTACAGTACTAAGGTGTTTGGGGGGGGGGTGGTACTGGGGATTGAACTCAGGACCTTGTGTTTGCAAGGCAGGCGGCAGAACCACTGAGCTAAATCCCCGGCCCATATAGTACTTAGGATTCTTACAGGCATTTCTGCTTTTGCATCTTGGGAAGGAATTTAGAGTATAACTAGACATTTATAGTCTTCTTCAGCCCTTCTAAGTTTCTTTCCAGGATTTTGTGTATGCTTTGTTGTGAAACATGATAGTAACTTCTGGGAAAATGAGACAGAATGCACTAAGACTGTCAAGGAAAATCCTACCTGTGCCATCCTGTTTCTTTTCTTTCTTTTTTTTTTTTTTTTTTTGGTGGTACCAGGGATCGAACTCAGGACCTTGTGCTTGTCAGGTGCCACTGAGCTACATCCCGGCCCGATCCCCATGTTTGATAAGAGGCTCATGGTGACTCTGAGGCTTGCAGCTCTAGGCTGTTAGACTTGACCTCACTTTTGTCCCCCGAGCCTCATTTGTCAGCATTCTGTATCCACAAATCCCCATTTTAGGCCAGGACTTGTTTTCTGAATATGTACACCTGAGCTTTGCTATCATGGGAAGGAATGGTACGGTCCTCTTGTCCCACAGCCTCACTGACTGTTCACTGTGACTTGAATGCTTAAAACTCAAATTGTCAAGATTTCAAGACCAGCACTCTTTTTTGTTTTGGGTACATTATAGATATACATAATGATCGCATTCATCGTAGGGAATTTGTACCTGTACTTGATATATCTTGCTTCTTCTTTTTTTCCAATTCCCCTCTGCTTCCTTTGACCAAGCAGCAATCTTTTTGCTCTTGCCCTGCTGATAGTTTTGAAGCTGGGAGGAAAAGCAGATACATCTTCTTACAGTCCAGTATCCATAAAGATCTCAGTAGACTGGACTAAAGACATGCCTTGGTTATGGCAAAGAAAGCGGTAGTCTCCCTATAGTAGCACACACAGCTACTTAAGTCAGCAGGGCCGTGGGCTGGGCACAGTGGGGGGTCAGAGGAGGCACACTTGAATCGTGCCCTACACCCAGTAATTAGGAACCCAAGGAGCTTTAACCTAAAAATGAAGAGTTGGACAAGGATCGTAGGTATGCTCTTCTAACATTTAAAAACTGTTCTAGGGGGTGTGGTGGTGTACACCTGTAATCCCAGCACTTGGGAGGCTGACGTAGGAGGATTGCCATGAGTTTGAGGCCTGTCTGGGCTACCTAACTAGTTCAAGGCCAGCCTGAACTACACAGCAAGACCCTGTCTCGAAACACAAAAAAGATCAACAACAAAAAGCCCACATTTTCTGTAGTATATTATGATGCTTTCCTGGGGAATTTATTTTTGTTGCTCTATTATTGGTTTTGAGTTTAAATTTTTTCTCAGTGTTTAATAAAGTAAACCACAGTTATATTTATTTTTCACTTGAAAATTATTCTCTTCTATTGTGGTTCTGTCCCCTATATTCTTTTTAGTTTTCCTAACACCTAGGACAAGGAAGATTCCCTCCCTCCCACCCCCCGTGCTACAAAGTGAACCTAGGGACAGGCAAACGCTCTACAGAGCACTGTCCCCAGCCATAGGAAGAATGTTTTAACAGAGTTACCTGAAAAAAAGAGAGAAACTTTCCGGAAAGTGTGTAAGCAGCAGATGAATGTGTTCTTGTTTTTACATTTTTCCATCTTAAACACAGCCCTTCATAGTCAAGAGATAGCCATTAACAGGAATCTGATTGGCACCTTTGATCATGATCAAACATAGGTCACTGCAGTCTGATTAGCACAAGATTGTGACCATACAGTTTTATCTAGTGAAGTTAGTCACAAAATTTACCCCACAGGAAGCAGTCTTCAGATGAGCAGTTCAGATCATCTCATTCACAGGAAAAGGACAGTGGGCATCCCAGTGAGCCCTTTGGACCTCAACACAGAGAAATGAGCATTCCATTTGGTGTTTGGAACAGACAGACAGGGCTGGGCCAGGGATTTAGCTCAGTGGTTTCACCACCTGCTGCGAAAGCGCAAGGACCCGAGTTCGATCCCTGGTACCAAAAAAAAAAAAGAACAGACAGGGCTACCTTGGGAACACCTCAAGTTATTTCAGTTTCATACTGGATCATTTCCTTTAAACTTCTGTGAAAAGTATCAGGTGAAAGTATATTGTGGTAAGTTTTGGAACCAACTCTAGGGTTCCTGTTACAGAGTAGTATATGCATTTAGGGTTGGTCTGAAAGGTTCTTTTTTTTTTTTGGTGCTGGGGATCGAACTCGGGTCCTTGCGCTTGCACAGCAAGTGGCGAAACCACTGAGCTAAATCCCCAGCCCTGAAAGATTCTTTTAAATATTTATGGACTGAGATAAGAAGCTAACAATATCTGTTTCCTTTTCTGTAATTCTCTGATAGAAAATGTGAGCAAGCAAAGTGTAGTACAGCCATAACTATATCATGTGTGGCACTGCTACCTGGACCACAGTTGTGTTTGGAAGGTATAGTTCTTGGCCAGGTCACTGGCAGGTGAAAGATTAAGGAAAAGGAACTAAATCTGAAAATCTGAGCACTTTTTTTTTTTGGTACGGGGGATCGAACTCAGGACCTTGTGCTTCCGGGACAGGCACCAGAACCACTGAGCTAAATCCCTGGCCCAATTTGAGCACTTTTATGGTATAAGAAGTAAGAATTGTAGCCAGCCATGGTGGCACAGTCCTGTAATCCCAGCACCTGGGGAGGCTGAGGCAGGAGGATCACCAGGATCAGTGAGTTCAAGGCCAGCCTAAACTACATAGTGAGACCTTGTCTCAAAAAAAAGAAAAAGAAAAGAAGTGAGAAATGTAACTATAAGCCTTAATTGCTTCTGAGCCATCTTTTGTGCAAAGAACAAACGGAGAGGCCCAGAAGAGATGGGTCTGGTCCTAGTGTGGCCACTTTCCATCTCTTAAACAGACATCTGTGAACAGAGTGTTTGAGACAGGGCCGCTCTATGTAGTTCAGGCTGGCCTTGAACTCTCTGCATAGCTTAGGCTGGACTCGAACTCACCTCAGCCTGGCTCAGAAGTGTCATTTGAATAGGTGTTAGATACTTTTAATGTGAAATGAATAGTTTAATTTTTAAGATTCTAGAGAATAACAAGAGGGAGGAAAGTGATGGCATGAAAGCTGAGTGAGCAGAGTATTCAGGAGTGAGCTGGAGCCCCGAGTGAGGAAGAATGACAGCAAAAGCATGCCCAGGATGCCAGTCATTTCATCCACTTGGTGACTATTTCAGAATCTACTGACAGCCTCTCATCTTACAGGTCACCAGCGACCTTTCAAACAATAAGAAAATGGAGAATAGATGAGGAAATAAAGTCAGCAAAAATGGATTACTCTTCAAAAAATCTGAGAGATGAGTGGAGTAGCTTAATGAGTGAAACAAGTTTACTAAATATCTACTTTTTTTTTTTTTTTTGTCCCAGAGATCAAACTTGGGACCTTGTGCTTGCGCAGCAGGCGCCGGAACCACTGAGCTAAATCCCCGGCAATTTTACAAAATAAATATTGAAAATCTCTTTTAAATTGTCCAATTTTGTGCAAGTCACTTACCTATAAAACAAGGATAAAGCTTGGCCCATCTGACTTACAGAGATGTTATGAAATCTGAATGAAATAATATATGCCAACTCACTTTTAAAAGCAGTTCTTCAAATGCATTACGCTTGCTATGGTGTTGTCGGAGTCATTTTTTATCTTTCCTTTAAAGTTCAGGATTGTTTTCTATTTTGCAAATTTGTAGGTTTCATATTTCATGGTGATGGAAGAGTCAGAAACTTGATAATTCTTTTTCTCTCTAGCTTTTATTTCCCCCACAATTCTGGGAAGTAATTGGCATTGGGGTGACAACAGAAGAAACCCCCTAGATCAGTGGTGGAAACCTATGGCACACATGCTGCTGGTATCATTGAAAGCTCTGAAAGGTTCACCGTCACTGCCCTAGATACTGTAGTACTTAGGTCCCTTTTGAAAATCAAAGTTGTCTTTGGCTTTGCTTTTATTGTTTTTATTGTTTTATAATTTGAAGATGATTTCTCTCTGAGTACTGTAGTGGTCTCACTCTGTAATTCAGGCTGGCCTTGGACTCACTGTGTAGCCTAGGCTGGCCTCAAACTCACGCCAATCCTCCTGCCTTAGCCTCCTGAGCACTAAGATTACAGGAGTCCACCACCACACCTGGCCTGTAGCATTTTTTTAAAACTAGGTGAAGTTCACAAATTTCTGAGTATAGATTTTGATAGGATTTAAGACAATATCTCATTGCCGATAGCATGAAAGAAACTGTGGCCTTTTGGGGAACAGACCCATGGAAAAGGGCCTGGTATTATCTCTTCTTCAATTAGGAGGTTGGGGAACAAATAAAAATGCAAAGGGGGTCTTTAAGAATCCCTTTGTGCAAGGACCTGAGTTTGATCCCTGGTACCAAAGAAAAAAAAGAATCCCTTTGATGTGCCTTCTCTAGCTTATTTCTGACCAGTTTGAGGCACATAGCTGCATGTGTTGGTAGAATAATGAACCTACCAGCAAAAGAAAGATTTGTTTTATTGACCGACTTGCTAGTGAGAAGACTGTGTTGTTTCAAACGATGGCCTCTCTCTCAGTACTTGCCTTCGCTGTTCCTCAGGGCAGTTTGGATTTCCACTGTCCCCTCTCAGAGTGCAGTCACTTTGCCAAGGCTGGAGTAGTATCTCACAGGTATTCACCACTGATTGCAGAGCTGCATATTGAGTTCCAAGATGACCGGAGGCTGGGTTCTAAGGGGTCCATTCATAATTTCTCATCTGAGTCCCACAAATGGGAACAATGCTGGAGAATTATTGGTTGTTTAAGTACCTATGAGTTAGAATTAGTTCTCCAGAATGTACTAAAAGACATCCTGCTCTGTATAACTGATTCTAAGGCAGAAGAAGCTTAGAAGGAGGGCGTTTAAGGATTAATGAAATAGGGGAAAAAGAATTAATGAAGGGGAAAAAAAGATAATGGGAAGTAGGGAGGTAGGTCTTCCTCAAATGGGAAGAGGATCAAGAGATAGAAGGACCTCCCGGGCGAGGTGTGATGGTACACGCCAGTAATCCCAGCACTCTGAGGCTGAGGTAGGAGGATCAGAGGCTGAGGTAGGAGGAGAGCTGTGAGTTTGAGCCCAGCCTGGGCTACACAGTGAGACTCTGTCTCAAAAAGCAAACAAAAGAGATGGAGGGGAGGGGAAGGGGATGAAAAAGGAATGAAGATGTGTTCTGTACATGTACCAACTCTGCACAAGGAATGTAATCACCATGTACTGCAAACGTGGACTAATACAAAAGTAAAACAAACAAAATGAATTAATAAAGTGGGAGTGAGAGAAGGAAATAAGTCAGTAGTGAACAAGGAAGGGAGAAGTTGAGAGAGAGCTCCTAAAGGGATCGAGTAGAGACAAAGAACCAGAGGAGGAAAAGAGAAGCACAGCCCGCATGAGGAGCATGGAACAAAGAAAGTCATTCCTGCGATGAAAATGCTCAGGATGCCACCGCACAGCCTCTCTTTGTTCCTGCCAGTGACCATGGCTATTCCCCCCACGGGAATGGCTTCCTTGGTGCCTGTGACCTTGGTGTGGAAGCTCTGCCTCGAGTTGCTCTGCTCTCTGCTCTGTACGGTAGACATTAGTATGTGGCATTATGTGCTTAGTCAGCCCTTTGGGCTGAAAAACCCACTTACCTTGAAATTACTCAGAGCCCCATACCCATGTATAATTTACAAGTACTCTGCCAAGTCATGAATTCAAACTTAATGCAGAACAGGCTTTGAAAAGCTAACGTTTCTACCTGCAATTCAGCTGCCCGACTTAGCTATTCTTAGTGAGAGTGGGGGTTTGGGTTTGCTTGGTTTTTGCTGAGCACCAGCCCTAAGTTGCCCCTTCCACAGCCTGCTGAACCCTGAACAAGCAGTCACCGGCCTTGCCTCCTACCCACTCTTCAGTAAGCCTTGCTTTCTGGTTGCTTAGCCTGGAAGAGATTCTGATCGCCCTTTCTGACCTTCATCTGATGCCTGGTGTAGTTCAGCACTTACCTGAGTGCCCATTATGTGCTAATCCCCAAGAAGAGGAAAGGCGATTCATGTAGGAAGGCGAATAATGTAGTTGTGTTGGTACAGTGTGACTTGCAGACACATCTACACAGCGCACTCTGGTAAGCGCCAAAACACAGGGAGAAACAAGCGGTCAGGGTGGGCAGTGCCATCGGAGCAGACAGCGCCCCAGAGAAGGGAATGGATGGCAGAGGCTGGACTCTTTTCTCTCCAATACCCTTGATTTGCCATCTTGACTTCTTCCTCCCCGGCTTGCAGTCATTTGTTAACCTACTGGCCAGCCTGGGCTGCATAGTGAGTTCAAAGCCAGGCTACACCACAGAACAAGACCCTGTCTTAGACAAACAACAGCAAAAGGATCTGGCCAGGCGTGGTGGTGCGCAGCTGTAATCCCAGCACTGGGAAGCCTGAAACAAGAGGATCATGAGTTTGAGGCCAGCCTGGGCTAAATCCAGCCCCTGATCTATGTAATAAGACACAGTCTAGAAATAAAAGAGAAACTTCATCTATCTGTATTGACAATTATAGATTAAGAATTACTAACCAGGGCCAGGGATTTAGCTGAGTGGTTTTGCCGCCTGCTGTGCAAGTGGAAGGACCCGAGTTCGATCTCCAGTACCAAAAAAAAAAAAAAAAGGATTACTAACCAGGTGCAATGGCACATGCCTGTAATTGTAGCTATTCAGGAGGCTGAGCCAGGAGGTTCACAAGTTTAAGCCTACCCCGGGCAATTTAGCATGACCCTGTCTCAAAATTTTAAAAAAGGCAGGTGAGGGGCTACAAGTGTAGCTCAGTGGTAGCGCACCCCTGAGTTCAGTCCTGGGAACTGAAAAACAAAACTGACCTTTGTAGCCATTGTTGGCTAATAAACCAGGGAGATTTGCCCTAATCTTTGGCAAGAGGTTCTGGCAAAAACAGACCTGAACATCAGTCGTAGACTGATTTCTCTTCTTTTAGTACTGATACATTCAAATACCAGGCTGTGGGCTGGGGATTTAGCTCAGTAATTTTGCTGCCTGCTGCATAAGCGCAAGGACCAGAGTTTGATCCCCGGTACCAAAAAAAAAAACCAAACAAACAAAAATACCAGGTTGTTTGGCAACACTCATTTATTTTATTTTATTTTATTTATTTATTTTTTGGTACTGGCGATTGAACTCAGGTCCTTGTGCTTGTGTAGCAGGCAACGAAACCACTGAGCTAAATCCCCAGCCCAAAAATCACTCCTGTTTTGTTTTGTTTTGTTTTGGTACCGGGGATCAAACTCGGGACCTTGCGCACTTGAGAGTCAGGCGCTGGAACCACTGAGCTAAATCCCTGGCCCGGCAACACTCATTTAAATGTGGACACGACCAACGCCTTAACTGTTCCCTAGACATCAGTGTGGGTTGATCAATTTTACACAGTGTGCTGTAGCTCCATGGTGCCTGGAAAACTCACCTGCATTAGGAAAACAGGGTCTTTTAGGCAGCATGCCCTCTTTGTAAATGTCTTTTACCCATCCAGGGAATATAAAAGGTCAAAAGTCAGGAACCCTTGGTGGGCATGGTGTTGCACACACCTATAGTCCCAGCACTCCAGAGGCTGAGGCAGGAGAACCACACATCCAAACCCAGTTGGGCAGTTTAGCAATTCAGTAAGACCCTGTCTCAAAATAAAAAAAAATAAAAGGGGCTTGGGAGGTAGCTCAGTGCAAAGGCCCTGGGTTCAATCTGCCAGTCCATTTTTATTCTAAAATGTACTGCACATTTCCAGTGTCCGTGGAAAGCTCTTAGGAAAGAGACATTTCCCCTTTTTTGGTTAGAAGTGTAGTGAGTGTGTCTGAAGTTTTGAAATCCACAGAAGGGTGTGGCTAGGATACGGCAAAGCGACCCCGTGTTTGAGCTTCGTGGCACTCTCCGTACACAGAGAGAAGCATTTTGGCAAACACTTCGCTGTTTGTTGTTGGTTCCTTTAGTACTGCCAGGGGAGATTTCTACCCCTGGGTCTCTTTCAGGTCCCGGGGCGGGTGACAGAGGGTGGTTGTTAATCTGCACTTCGGTTTATTAGCAACTGCTTCCCAGATACGTTTTTGCAGAGAAACAGATTCTGCAGATCCCACCTTAGTGCTTCTCCAGACCTTTCCGGCACTAGGACAAGGACTGTTTTGTTGTGTTTTTCACTATTTCTTAGATATTTGCTTGTTTCTCTCACTGCCCACTTCCCTTCTCTCATGACTGCTTGCCCTCCTTTGTGCACACAAATGCATAAACCCCAATGATGTTTTTCCCCCTGAAGAAGATGTTACTCCAAATCTTTCTGGGTCCTTAAAATCTTATTTTCTTTCTTTTTTTTTTTTTGTCCAGTACCAGAAATTGAACTCAGGACCTGGTGCTTGCCAGGCAGAAGCCCCTGGCCCTAAGATCTTATTTTCTTGAAACATATTTTACTTCTCAACCTGAACTGTTTGTCCCTTCCTGCCTGGTGGTAGGAACTATGGACTTCAGTACCACTTCCTTTCCCAGAACACTGGAGCTACTCAAAGTGTGGGCCAGGATGGTAGCGCTGGGCTTCCCTGGGAGCTGGTCAGCAATGCAGAATCAGGTTCTGCCCCAGACTCACTGAACTAGAATCTGTGTTTAAGGAAATCCCCATGTGGTTTGCATGCATCTGAAGTTTCCTGTACAAATCACCTTGTGTGGAGGGGGAGCAGACAGCACAGTGAAACCTGGGTTCTTCCTCAAGAGTGTGCTTTGGGGAAAGCGGGGGGGGGGGGGGGGGGGGGGGCTGGCGGTGTGTGTTCCAGTCTGGCTATGGGAGTTGAAAAGTTCCCAGAGTGGCTGTAATGTGCACCACCCAACATTGAGAGGCACGATTGTCCGTGAACCTTATAATCGGCTGTAGCTTTATTAGAACATCATGTATGTGAAATTTTTTTTTTTTTTGTATTTTTTTTTTTTTTTTTTTGTACCAGGGATTGAACTCAGGTCCTTGTGCTTTCGAGGCAGGCAGCGGAACCACTGAGCTAAATCCCCGGCCCATGTATGTGAAATTTGATGCATGTTAGTGACTATAAAAGCAGACATTGTACATTTATTGGGGTGAGTTATATAGACACAGTTATATAAAATAAAACTGGAAGACATTTACACACCAAAATATTAAATGGCAATATCTGGGTTATAGGACTATGGTTATTATTTCTTGCCCTGTTTCTCCAAACTTTCTGTAAGAGCCTTGAATTTCTTTGATAAATAATTCTTATATATATAGATATACCTTTTTTTTTTTTGTTTGGTACCGGGCATCAAACTCAGGTCCTTGCACTTGTGCAGTAGGCAGAGAAACCACTGAGCTAAATCTCTGGTCCTGTATATATACTTTTTAATAAATCTGATCATACTGTTCATGTTTTGTAAACTACTTTTTACGTTTTTTTTTTAAATTTTTATTTATTGATTTAGTGGTACTGGGGATTGAACCCAGGGCCTTCACACTGAGCTGCCTCCCCAGCTCTTTTGCTTTTCTACTTTTTCTTTTGTGACAGGGTCTCTCTAAATCACTAGCCACCCTGGGCTCAAACTTGTCTTCCTCAGTCTCACAGTATGCTGGGATTGCAAGCATGTACCACCACACCTGGCTTGCTTTCTCATTTTAAAAAATCCTTTCTTTTTTTTCTAGAACTAAGGGTTAAACCTACAGCCTTCACACTGAGTTATATCCCCAGCCATTTTTGCTTTTTATTTTGAGACAAATTCCCACCCAATTGCCCAGGCTAGACTGGAACTTTCAATCTTCCTGTCTCAGCCTCCTAGAGTACAGAGATTACAGGCATATACCATCATACTCACCCTAATTTTGAAAAATGTTTAACCTGCCTTTTCAGATAGCACTATATTCTGATCATTTTTATACAATTAACTATCACTAACATAGGCTTTTATATTTTTAAAGTGATTTCTGACCCAAGGTGAGTAGAATTTGACCTTAAAAATTTTGTTTACAGCCAGGTATGGTGGCTCATGACTGTAATTGCAGTGGCTGGGGAGGCTGAGGCAGGAAGATCACAAGTTTAAGACCATCCTGGAGAATTTAGCAAGACCCTGTCTCAAAGTAAAAGTTTTTTAAAGAGATGACTTGAGATGTAGCTTAGTACAGAGCCCTCACTTATAATCCCAGTAATCCCAGTTACTTGGTAGGTGAGGCAGGAGGATCTTACATTCAAGGACAGCCTGGGCAATTTATCATGATCCTATCTCAGAAGTAAAAAAGGGTTGTGGTTATAGCTCAGTGGAAGAGCACTTGCCTAGGATGCGGAAAGTCCTAGGTCCAGTCCTCAGCACTGCAAAAAAAACCCCACAAAACCCTGTGCCATCTCACCTCACTTCAGTTGCATTTTAGGGAAGGAGACACACACAGCTAGGGAACCTTATTAAAGATGTACATTGAGGACTGGGGATTTAACTCAGTGGTGCCGCTGCCTGCCGCGCAAGCACAAAGTCCCAAATTCAATCCCCGGTACCAAAAAAAAAAAAAAGATGTACATTGGGCTGGCACAGTGACACATGTGACACATGCTGGTAATCCTGGTAATCCCAGCACTCTGGGAGGCTGAGGCAAGGAGATTGCAACTTTGAGCCCAGTCTAGGCAATTTATTGAGACTCTATCAAATGAATGAATGAATGAGTGAATGAATGAATGAATGGATAAGTTCAATCCCCAGTACTATAAATGAAGAAAGAAAGAAAGAGAAAGGAAGGAAGGAAGAAAGAAAGAAAGAAAGAAAGAAAGAAAGAAAGAAAGAAGGAAAGAAAGAAACAGTGACTTGCCCTACAGTAGAATGGCTCTACTTGGCATACTTTTGTCCCTTTTAAGCTTTTCTTTACCAGAATCTGTGCATAAAAAAATTGAGAAAGCCAGGCATGGTGGTGTGTGCCTATAATCCCAGCACTGCAGCACTTGGAAGGCTGAGGCAAGAGGATCATTGTGAATTCAAGGCCAGCCTGAACTATGTAGCAAGACCCTGTCTCAAAAAAAAAAAAAAAGTTCAGAAATCTGCATATTTTCATTTCAGAGAGCCAGGCTTACTATTTTATTCACAAAGCCGAAGTTCTTGCAAAGCTTTTAAAGTTAACATTTCTTCTGAAGAGAAAGATTATGATGCACTCAATGAGCACAGACTTCAGGAGCTATACCTGACAAAGCCATGACAAGATCGAAGCTCTTTGCGTAGTATTTGATCGAGTTTGCCTTAACCAGACACCATAGCCAGATCAGCCTTGGCTGTCTCTGGGCAGGCACATCAGGAAGGGCCGAGACGCAGGGGATGGCATGGTACTGAAAGGTGATGCCAGTTAGGGAGTGGGTATTGGGCTTTGGAGGCTTGTAGTAGACACTGATACTTATCTTATCTCACAAGGCCTGATTACAGGCAGACGGCATGGTGCTTTGTACAAACCTCCATTATAGATAGTGCTTCTCACATTGCATCGTAATTTTCTTTTTACCTGGTGCTTCTCCCTACCTGGAGGAGACTCAGGAACCATTGCAAGCATGAATCTTATTAATCATAGGATAGCTTTGTCCTCAGTCAAATACCTGTAAGTGTACAATAAATGTTGGACAAAGGAAATGCCCAAATAAGCTTTGTTATAACCCAAAACTACATGGTCAAATTCAAGTCTAAATTAACTTCATTTTTTTGATACTAATTATAAGTTGATTGTTACCAATGAGGCTTGTCTAACAACCATAAAGTAACTGTTCTAAACATTCTGGAGGAAAAATGAAGAAAAATAATTATAAAATTTTAGTCTAAAATATTACCAAAATTTGGAGATTAGATTTTTAAGCTGAATTTATTGATGTTCAAAATGATATCTTGCTTTAGAGAATGTGCATACACTTCGCTATGTAAATAAAATAAGAAAACACAAATCAAATGAAAGAATATTTCTCTGATCACTAATACTAAAATTTAAGTAAATTAAATGGATGAGACACATGTTTGATTTTTGAATGCCTAGTGAAGTTATTGCCCTAAAACATTTTTATTTCTTTACCATTAGTCAAAAATGGTCTGGCCATTGACTGGGTGTGGTGGCACAATGCATGCCTGTAATCTCAGTTCTCAGGGAGGCTGAGGCAGGAGGATCTCAATGCGTACAAGGCCAGCCTGGGCTACATAGTGAGTTCAAGATCAGCCTGGATTACATAGTGAGACCCTGTCTCCAAAACAAAAAACAAACAAACCTGTCTATCCTTGTCAGCTTGGAATTTATTCACTTCCAGTAATCATATTTTTTTTTGGTACTGGGGATCAAACTCAGGTCCTTGCTCTTGCAAGGTAAGCAGTGGAATCACTGAGCTAAATCCCCAACCCTATCATTTTTATTTTTGAAAAATGAAATATGTGGGCCTGGGATTTACCTCAGTGGTTCCTCCACCTGCCCTGGAAGCGCAAGGACCCAAGTTCGATCCTCAGTACCAAAAAACAAACAAACAAAAATGAAATATGTGACTGGAGATGGCTTCAGTGTGTACCAAATTGCTATTTCAAATGAGTTCCAGTCACTGCATGTAAGGGAAATTTCACTCAGAAAGAGTTGTGTTAAAATAAATAGGGCTGGGGCCAGGGATTTAGCTCAGTGGTTTCGCCACCTGCTGCACAAGCACAAGGACCCAAGTTTGATCCCTGGTACCAAAATAAATAAATAAATAAATAAATAGGGCTGGAGATGTGGCCCAGTGGTAGAATGCTTGCCTAGTATGAGCAAGGCCCTGAGTTCAATCCCTTGTACCACCAAAAAATAAACATAAATATGTTAATATTCTAAAAAAGCCATTTCTAAGCCAAGTACAGTGTGCATGCCTGTAACCCCAGCATTCAGGAGGCCAAAGCAAGAAGAACATGAGTTTAAGGCCAAGCTGAACCACTCATCGAGACTGAAACACACACACACACACACACACACGCAAGTAATTTCATTCTAAACTAAGAAAGTCTCGGGCTGGGGATGTAGCTCAGTGGTTCTGCCACCTGCCTTTCAAGTGCAAGGTCCTGAGTTCCATCCCCGGTACCAAAAAAAAAAACCCCAACAAAAATTTAAAAATAAACTAAGAAAATCTCTAACAAAGGCAAGACCTCGTTTCTGATGTCTCCACCTCTTACCACCGGTGAGGCTGCAGGCAAGGCTGTCACTGTCCCTGAGGCCGTTTATTTAAAGTGAGGGTGACACCTGCTTATGTCAACAGAGTCAGCTGGGATGATATGTTTAAAAGGGATTTACAGACTTTAAGGTGTTATGCAAATGAGTGATGGTTTTCATCAGTGGCCTTAGTAGATTTAAAGCCCAGTTTCTTATCTTACTATTATTATTAAAATCATGATTTAGAAATCATTAGGGTGAGGGCTGGGGATTTAGCTCAGTGGTGCCACTGTCTGCCTCTCAAGCGCAAGGTCCTGAGTTCAATCTCGGCTCCCAAAAAAAAAGAAAAGAAAAGAAAAAAGAAATCATTAGGGTGAAAGGTTTATTTGGGCCTGAGGAACAGCTATTGAGCTTTTCATGCATTTCAGAGTCCATGTGCAGACCAGCCCTGTTTGGTCATTTATGTAATAAATGTGCAAAGCAAGATGTAGCAGGGTCATTTTAATTTTGCAAGTCTTTTCCTGATGTGTTTGCAATAGCTTTATTGAGATAGAATGCACATGCCATCCCCCATTTAATCTAGTGGTCCTCCGTGTCTTCACAATGTGGCACAGCCATCACCACAGTCACTCTTAGAACATCTTCATCAGCCCAGGAAAAAGCCTGGGCCCATTAGCAGTCATCTCTCCCTTCCCTCCCACCCAGCCCTCGGAGACCATTAACCTACTTTCTGTCCTAGGTTTGCCTATTCAGGACATTTCAAGTAAGCAGAATCACAGAACATATGGTGTTTTGTGACTGACTCCTGTCGTTTCATGTTGTAGTGTATATTCATATTTCATTTCTTTTTATGACCATATGTCTATTGTGCGGCTATACCACATTTTATTTTCCATTCATCAGCTGATGGGCATTTGGGTTGTTTCCACATTTCGAGCTATCATGAATAATGCTGCTGTGTACATTTGTGTGACATGGATTTTTGTGTGAACTTATGTTTCCCTTTTTCTTGGATAGATACATAGCAATGAAATTGCTGAGCCATATGGTAACCTAATGTTTGTGATACTGGGCAATCCTCCTGCCTCACCCTCCCAGAGTGCTGGGATTATAAATGTGCCACTGTGACCCGCCTGTTTGACTGTGCTCCCCCTGTACCAGGAATTGAACTCAGGACCTAGCACTTGCCAGGCAGGCGAGGCACTGCTGAGCTACATCTTAGCTCCTGGCCTATTTGACCTTTTGATGAACTGCCAAACTGTTTTCTGAGGTGGCTGCGCCATTCACATTACCACAAGCAAAGTGTCAAGGTTCCAGTGTCTTTACATTCTCAATACCTGTGGTATGTCTCTGATAATACCCATCCCAGTTGGTGTGAGGTTGTTTCTCTGTGCATGTTCCTGTTGACTGGTGATACTGAGCATGTCTTCATGGCTTATTGGACTTCTGTATGCTTAGCTGCATGTGTGTGTGTGTGTGTGTGTGTGTGTGTGTGTGTGTGTGTGAGATGTCCATTCAGAGCCTTTGTCCATTTTTTAAATGGGTTGTCTGTCTTTTTAGTATTGAATTCTGAGGGTTCTTTATATATTCTGGCTGTGCATGATGGCACACAGCTGTAGTCCCAGCACTGGAGGCTGAGGCAGAATTGCCATGAGTTCATGGACAGCCTACTCTACATAGTGAGTTCAATGCCAGCCTGAACTACATACCAAGACCTTGTCTCAAAAAAAAATCTTTCCTTTATATATTCTGAATACAATTACAGGGCATGGTGAGTGTCTTCATTTGTGCTATCATGGATGCCTCAGTGTCCTGAATCCATTCAAAACATTTACCTTTCATGGTCATTTTTATTTTGGAGAGGAGCCAGAAGCTGCACAGCACCAGATCTGGTGAATAAGGTGAATGAGGACGCAGAGTAATTTTATTACAAGCTGCCTTTCCTTTGGGTGGCCCTCTGCCACAGCATCCACCATACTTCTGATCACACCATCTAAAGACACCTGTGAGAGAGCTCTTCCACAGCTGCTGCAGAGAGTGGCAGGAACGAGGGGCTGAGTGTGTTCTAAGGAATGGGGAGTATTTTGAGGGGATGAATGGCAGTATGTCTTTTGCTACAGTAATTTTTTTCTTTTGAGGCAGGCTCTCACTATGCAGTTCAGGCTGGCCTCAAACTCACAATGATCCTCCTGCCTCAGCCTCCCCAGTGCTGAGATTACAGTGCACTACCACACCCAGTTTAATAATTTTTTAAATTGAACAATTAACCATATATTTTGATCACACCTAATCCCTTATCTAAGATTTGCAAATATTTTCCTCTCATACTGTGGGTTGTCTTTTTGCTTTTTTTAATTTTATTTTTATTAATGCATGTTTGCAGTACATGATTACATTCATTGTGGGGAATTGATTCATGTATGTAACACAACTTCATCTTTTTGCTTTCTATTTTTTTCTTTCTGCTTTCTTGATGCCAAACTTTTTTTTAAAATTCACATGAGGATTTTAAATTTCAATCAAGTCTAACTTGTTTTCTTTTGTTGCTTGTGTTTTTGTTTGGTTTGGTTTGGTCACACCTAACTAAGACAGCTTTACCTAACCCAAGGTCACAAAGATTTACTCCTATAGTTTTTTCTAAGATTTTCATAATTTTAGCTCTTAGATTTGGGTCAGTAGACCATTTTGAGTTGATTTTTATGTAGGATATGAGGATATGGGCCCAAACTTACTTTTTTCTTTTTTCAGATGGAAATTCCATTGACTCATTTGTTGAAATTCTTTCCTCCATTGAATTATTTGGGTACCCTTGCTAAAAATCAGTAGACTGTTAATGTAAGGTTCATTTATAATTCAATTGTCTATCCTTAGGCCATTATCATAGTGTTGATTATGTAATTTATAGTGAGTTTTTAATTCAGGAACTGAATCATTTGACTTTTTCCTTTTATTCAAGATTATTAGGCATTTCTGAGTCCTTTGATTTCCATATGAATTTTAGGATCAGTTTCTGCTGCAGCTTTAGGTCCCCCCCCCATACCAGGAATTGAACTCAGGACCTTGCACTTGCCAGCCAGGCAGCACCACCGAGCTACATCCCCGGCCCCTCTGCTGCAGTTTTAATAGATTGCACAGCATCTGTAGATCGATCTAGGAAACACTACCGTCTTCCCAGGCCAGACTGAACCAGGTAGCATGACCCTGTCTCAAATAAACCAAAAAGAAAAAATGAGGCCTAACATATGGTGATTCCATGGAAATCCGTTTGTAAACATAATTGTGATATCAATATACTAGCTTAGTTTTGTTCCTCTTTAAAAAAAGTTCTAAGTGTATGTAGTTCCTCTCTCATTTACAAGTTCAGACTAAAAGAATAAACAGTAGTGGGGTCTGTCCTTCCCACACCCTGTAGGATTCTACCTTCTTAACAGGTGCATGACTCTCGCTCTTTTAAACATTAGCTTGCAGGAAAGTAGAGCTGCTCTGTCCTCCGGGGCTTGGCTCTTTCTATTAAGAGCCAGTCCCTCTCCCCCCACGCCCCCCCCCCCACAGAAAACTAAGGCAGAATAAAGCGTGCTTTGTGTTGGTGAAAACGGGTTTCACTCTTGACACATGATGGCATGATTTCTAGCTCTGGGAGGGACCTCTCCCTTCTCCTAGCAAAACCTGGTGTTCCAGGATGCTGTGTCTCTCCACGCAAAGGTAACTGCGCTCCCGGGGGTGCTCTGGCAGTCTAGGGAGTGATGTGAAGCGGAGCTGGTGGCTCATTCCCCTGGGGGAAATCCGGCAAGGGAAGGATGAAGGAACTGGCTCATTAGGCCTGCTCAGTGTCATTTCATAGAAACCCCAGGAAATTTTCAATCTTACACATAAAGAAATTCAGGCCGGGGATTTAGCTCAGTGATTCCACTGACTGCCTCGAAAGCACAAGGTCCCAAGTTTGATCCCCGATACCAAAAAAAAAGAAATCCACAATACCATCTTCATCTTCATCCCATTAGTTATTAGCCTTTTAATATTAGCCTAAGTTTTAATAGTTCCAAAACTTAGTTTTCTCACCTAGAAAGTGAAGTAAGTAACAAGACCTAACTCAGAATCTCAGCTATTCTGGAGGCTGAGGTGGGAAAAGTGTACATTTAAAGCCAGCCTGGGCGACATAGTGAGATCTTGTCTCAAAAAAAAAAACCTAACTTGGGGGTTTTGAGTTTTAAGCACCTAATACAGGCCCTAATAGCCTACCTATTAATGAGATGAAGTGTCTAAAGTGTAAGGGAATGACGTAGATATAAAAAACTTAGGGCCACCGATCCTCAGTACCAAAAAAACAAACAAAAACAAACTTAAGTGTAAGAGAAAAGAATGGTGGGAACAGGCCAGTAGGAGGGCGGGGTATAGCTCCATGGGACAGTGCTTGCTGACAAGCACTGAGGCCCTGGGTTTGATCCCCAGGACTACAGAATACAAACAAAAGAGGGAGCCATATGGAGGGCTTCATCCTTCAAGAAAAGAATGCCTTTGGACAGTAATATTAATTAGTCTCGTGATTAGAGTGCTTCCTGTTCCAGGGACCCTAGTAGTTGTCCATACCCTGAATCTCTTCAAATCTGTACAAACACCCTTTAGGCTTGTATCAAATAACTCTATCATTTTACATTTTGATGTTGAGGCAAAGTAAGCCTTAAAAAATCCCCCCAAGCCAGGCCTAGTGGCACACACCTGGAATCCCAGCACTCTGGGAGGCTGAAGCATGATGATCGAAAATTCCAGCCCTGGGCTGGGGATTTAGCTCAGTGGTTTTGCCACCTGCCGCGCAAGCGCAAGGACCTGAGTTTGATCCCCGGTACCAAAAAAACCCACAAAAAACAAAAATTCCAGCACAGACTGGGCAATTTAACAACTTAGCAAGAACCTGGCTCAGCATTTAAAAAATGAAACACCAGCTGGGATGTTGGGATGTAGCTCAGTAAAACTCTGGGTTGGATCCCCAGTGTCACACACACACACACACACACACACACACACACACTCACACACACCATGTATATATAGCCCAAAGTCATACAAAACTATTAAATGGCAGAGCCATGATTATACCCAGGGCCCTGAGGCTCCACCCTGTGCTTTAGCCACTGTGCTATGCACTATGGGAAGAGGGAATGGAACTGAGCCAGAAAGTCCCGGAAAGGGAAGGAGGAGAGAAGTTCATATGGGGAGAGTGCTGGGGTGTTTGGGAGTGGTGTGGAGTGTGGGGAGGGACTGGGGCTGACCGTGGAGAGTGTTGGTAAAGCACAGTTAGGAGTGTTGTCCCCAGCGCTGGACACAGACAGCCGGGGAGGAAGAAGCCGGGAGGTGTCTGAGGAGAGCCAGTCCAGCGACCTTAGGTGAATGGAGGAGAGGGAGGTGCTCTGGTGTTCCTGCAGAAGCCCAGATAATGTGGAGACTGAAGAGCACGTTTCCTTGGGAGAAATCTCAGGACTCGGCAACCATTTGGAAAATGACACAGAGCAGGGCAGGAAAAGCAGCCCCGGTAGGAAATCTTGACACCAAAACAGTTCCCCCTGCTTCACCTGACAGAAACCTTAAGAACAGGCTCTAGTGACACCACGATTCTGAGTCTTTGCCCAGCCCAAGTGCAGGCCCCGCCAGGGCGTCTTCCCCTTCTCTCCCCCACCAGTGCATCCCTGACCCTGAGAACAGAGCCCTGCAGCACTCCTGCCCCCCTGAAACTGGCTCTTCCCTGGACGGGGGTTCCCTGGGGTCATACCCCTTCTCTCAGGGGCCAGGCTGACAGCAGAAAATTGTATTTCCTTTGTTTTCCCTAATGCTCTTTTGAGATGTGTGTCCTATTTCCTCTCTCTCTCTCTCTCTCTCATTAAACCCAGGACCTTCCCACTAAACTACATCCCCAGTCTTTTTTTTTTTTTTTTCTTTTGAGACAGGGTCTCACTACAGAGTTCAGGCTGACCTTTTGAACTCCCCACATACCCCAGGCTGGCCTCAGACTCACAGTGATCCTCCTGTCTCAGCCTCCCCAGTGCTGGGATTACAGGCGTGCACCACCATGCCCTGCTCCCTTTTCATTTTAAAACAGGGTCTTCCTAAATCACTGAATTGCTTAGACTAGGCTCCATTTTCAATCTTCCTGCCTCAGCCTCCCAGAGTTCTGGGATTAAGTCATGCACCACCTCATCTGGCTTCTTTCTTGTATAGATATTTCTTATAGTAAAGACATTGTCCCTTTCCTTGTCATATTATAAGTATTTTTCATTTGATTTAACTTTATCAGGCCCAGGATTTAGCTCAGTGGTTCCACCGCCTGCCTCGAAAGCACAAGGTCCCAAGTTTGATCCCCAGTACCAAAAAAAAGCAAGGAGTCAGCACTGCAGTAGTGCTACTAACTACTGCTTTTCCTGGACCCCTGTGCTCTCTAATTTTCCAGAGTTCATCTGATGAATACACAGTGCTGGAACCTGCTGCTTTTCAGCTGCATTATTTACAGTCAGGACCAGCCAATAGTAAATATATGTCAATCAAAAAAATGTTTAGGAGCCAGGCATGGCAGTGCACGCCTGTAATCCCAGCACTCAGGCTCAGGCAAGAAGACTGCTGCAAGTTCAAGGCCAGCCTGGGCTATATAATGAGACCCTGTCTCAAAAAAAAAAAAAAATGTTTAGGGCTGGGGCGTGCCTCAGGGGTAGAGCATTTGCCTAGCATCCATGAGACCCAGGGTAAGATGGCCAGCACTCCAAAGTATGAAAGAGAGAGATTAATTTCAATAGGTTCCTTTAAATTAAAAAAAAAACAAAAGAGCAAGGGAAAGGGTCACAGGGACTCTGGACTTCCCGGCTGAGCCAGCTCTGCCAAATTCCCTTTGTGCATCCTCTCTCAGAGAGCCCTGTGTCCCCAGGTAGCTGGCCCAGCCGCCACCCCACTATTGGGTGAGCTGCATCTCTGGTCCCACCGTGTCCAGACAGCAGCAGAATGGCAGGGGAGAAGCCAGGGCCTCTGCTGTTGTTACCAGTTTGCTCCCCTCCCAGACTGAGACAGGAAAATAATGGTGACAGGGACAAGCTGATGGAGGCCACCCCACCAGACACCGCAGATTCATCATGGGATTGTGGGCTCTCCTGGTGCCACGGTCAGTGCGGCCCAGAAGTTGTCATAGATACAGATAGTTTGATCTTCTCACCTGCTCAAGGTAAAATTTAAAGTATGTGCTTATTCTAAAGTGCCGCTGGTACAGCAGTGATGCTTCTCAGATGATTTGGTTTAAAAAAAGAAGAAGAAGGAAAATGTGTAACTGAAGGAGAACTGAGAGGAGAGTTCTGGAGGGCTGGGGATGCCTCCTGACCTGAGAGCCCTGGTGAGCCACTAGGCAACCACTCGACCGCTGTGCTGTGCCCCAGCCCTCCAGGTAGAGTTTGTAACACTATTATTAGCAGAAGTTTTACTTGACTTATAAAACGGCTCACTTAGTGCCTTTCAATAAGTCAGGGGGCCTGGGGTTTAGTTCAGTGGTTCTGCCATGTGCCTCAAAGGTCTTGAGTTCAATCCTTGCTACCAAAAAAAAAGTCAGTTCTTGTAGAGCTCTTAAAATCATTTAACTTACCCAAATCTTCGTTTTCACATGACTGCTTTTAAATTCCCCAAATTAAATTCACTGGTATAGAAAAATATACTCTGTGCTCTTAAAGTAAGCATATCATGGGCCAGGGATTTAGCTCAGTGGTTCTGCCACCTGCCTTGCAAGCTCAAAGTCCAGAGTTCGATCCCTGGTACCAAAAAAAAAAAGTAAGCATATCACATCTTATTCTAGTGAAATGTGTACCTTCAAATTACCAGCATACAGATAAATACTAATTTTTTAGGTGAAACCTTTTTTTTTTTTTTTTACAAGAAAATAACTTACACATTTTTTTTTTGAAACAGAGTCTTGCTATGTAGCCCAGGCTAGCCTTGAACTCATGGCGATCCTCCTGCCTCAGTCTCCCAAGTTCTGGGATCACAGGTCTGCACCACCATGCCCAGCAAATTATACAATTTAAAAATAAAATCCAAAGCCAGACGTGGTGGCACAAGCCTGTAATGCCAGTACTCAAGAAGTTGAGGCACGAGTTCAAGCCACAAGTTCGAGGCCAGCCTGGACTACATAGTGAATTCAGGATCAGCCTACATTACACAGCAAGACCTTGTCAAAAACAAAAACAAAAAAGAAACACTCATTAATTTTTTTTTTTGGTGTCAGGGATTGAACTCAGAACCTTGCGCTTCCCAGGCAGGCAGTGGCACCACTGAGCTAAATCCCCAGGTCTAACACTCATTAATTCTTAAAAGCTAAAAACTCTCTAAAAATAATAGGAAAATAAAAGGAGGCTCTATTTAGTACTTGTAATGATAACATTCCCCTTAAAAATGATCAAAGCTGGACATGGTGGCTCACTCCCGTAATCCCAGCACTTGAGAGGCTGAAGCAGGGGGATTGCCACAGGTTGAGGCCAGCCTGGGCTTCATAGCAAGACCCTGTCTCAAAACAAACAAAAAAACCCAAATAAATGTGTTTTTTTCTTTTTTCCCAGTACAGGGTTCAAACTCAGGACCTTATACTTTCAAGGCAGGTGCAGTGCCAGGGAGCAGAATCCCCAGCCCCCAAATAACCAGAATGCTTAATGTTGAAATTCTTTCACATTGACGATAAACATGTAGCATCAGAGCACAGTCACTGATAATAAAACCAGCTAGACTGATATAAATAAATAGTTGGGTAAATAAATGGGCAACAAGACAAGAATGAACACAGGGAAAACCAGTCAGGGGTCAGATGGGAAAGGATAATGAGTGATCGTGAATAATAACAGCTAGCAGACGGCGTCCTAAGGCCCAGGCCCTGTGCTGAGCACCGGGTGGAAGCTGTCCTCTAACCGTGTAGGACCCAAGTGCTTCGGGGTGGGGAGGCCCAACTTCCTTCCCCTCTGCCCCTCAGTTTCAGAGCATCCTGTGGAGCTCTGAGAGAACTGTCTGAGGTGAGAGTGCAGGGACCCCGTTGGGGCGCCTCTGGGCCTGCCTGTCCTGGCCCTGTCTCGGCTCTGGGTCCTACGTGGCATTTTAGCTGTGTCTTCTCCTTGTCTTTTTCATCGCTCTCGAAGCCTGCTTTGCATCCTTCTGTGTGTCCCTGTTTCTCTTCTGTCCCCACTTTGCCTCCCTCACTCTCCCTCCCTGTACTTCCCTGCTCCCAACGCATCTACTCCTTCCTTCAACTGGCCCCGTGTCGTGCTGGGATGTACAGTGGGTCTGTTTGTTAGTAAGACTGATGTTGAGAGCCCCAGCGTGGTGGCGCATGCCTGTAATCCCAGCACTTGGGAAGCAGAGGCAGGAGGATCTCAGTGAGTCAGGGTCTCACTAAATTGCTAAATTGCCCAGGCTAGGTTCAAACTTCCATCAGCCTCCCGGAGTGCAGGGATTACAGGTGTATGCCACCATGTGTGGCTTAAATATTTTAAATGCTTTTATCCTATTTCCCGTGGTCACCTCTCAAGGAAATCTAGCACCCCATTCACCGAATTCCAGTCCCCAAGTGTCCCTTCCCCATGGCGCTGCCCACCCGCTCCCTGCCCCTCATGCCTCAGTTGTTACCAGCTACAGACACACACACACACACACACACACACACACACACACACACGAGTGGAGGCTTCCAGGTGCCCCCAGCCTCTCCCATTCTTGCACAGTGTTTATGGGATGTTTACTTGCTTTTTACCTTTCCGAGGCTTTACACTTTGCAGACTATTGGGGTTTTTTTGTTTTTTGGGTTTTTTTGGTACCAGGATCGAACTTGGGTCCTTGCACTTGTGCAGCAGGTGGCGAAACCACTGAGCTAAATCCCCAGCCCTGCAGACTATTGGTTTTGCTCTGAAGCTTACTGATTTGCTCCACTGTTTATTTTGAGATGATTTTACATTCATCTGTCAGAATGCATTTTTATTCTGCCAGGTTCCAAACAAGAAGCTCCCAATACCAAGAGCACCGCTCCGCTGCCGGGGGCTCCCCGAAGTAATGCAGTGCCCTCAGTGCCCATCTGCCCTGCACATCAACAGGGAGCTTTAGATGAGCAAAGACCCAGCTGACCCAGAGGGCAGTGTTTATAAATAGTACCCCAGCCCCTCCTTTAGAGCTTCTCTACCTAATCCTCCTCTCTCACGACTGGAGATGGCCTGACCTTTGAGTCTTAAAATGCAAACTCCTTTTCTCTGAAAAATCTGGTTAGCAAAAAGCTGTTAAAGCAAAATGTTTTAGCTGGGCATGGTGGGGCACACCTGTAATCCCACAGGCGGCTGTGGCAGGAAGATCTCTAGTGGTTTTTTTTACTAGAGAAACAGATTTCATGTAAGGTATACAAATATATAAAAATGTACAAGATTGGCTTACAATCGCTGCCCACAGAGTGAGGTGTGGAGGTGTGCAGAAGTTCCGTCTGCACACTCATGATCCAAAGGATCCAGTCAAAGACCTGGAGCTCACTGTAGCATCCTGTTTGAGTCCCTATTGAGAGGCCGAAGTTTCTGTCCTAGAAGCCAGGAGACAACATCCCAGGTGAAGGTGAAACTCCTCCAAAGAGGATCTCTAGTTTGAGGCTAGTCTGGGCTACACAGGAAAATTCTCTCAAAAACACAAAAATGGGCAGGAATGGTTTACAGGTGCATGCCTATAATCCCAGGACTCGGGAGGCTGAGGCAGGAGGATTGCCACGGGTTTGAGGCCAGCCTGGGCTACATAGTGATTTCAAGACCGGCCTGGGCTACATAGCAAAACCTTGTCTCAAAAAGCCAAAAAAACAAAATAAAAAACATTTAAAGGCCTGGAGACTGTAGCTCGGGGGAGAGCACCTGGCATGCATGAGGCCTTGGCTTGGTGATATCGCCAATAAAACGGAAAAAAAAAGTAAACAAGAGCTGGTAGAGCTTATCTGAGATTCCAAACTAGGAGCCACTTCCCACCCTCTTTCCTTAATCCCGCTGATCAGCAATTGGATGAACCTGCGGGATGCTGAGACAGGGAAGATTCTCTGGCAAGGAACAGAAGATCTGTCCATCCCCGGCGTGGAACATGAAGGTCTGTCCTGCTGGCTGTGCAGGCTGTGACCAGAGATCCTGGGCCCAGGGGCTGAGTTGGGGCCACCAAAGGGGTGGGAGGCCTCAGGTGGCAGACAGATCTGCCACTGCTGTTGTCGTGGCCAGGCCCTCACATTTCCTTCTCCTATGCCAAAATCCCCCAAAACCCATCTCAGCATCAGAACATACCTAGATACAAACCAGCATCTCAGCTTTTAGCCCAAAAGAAAATTTGCATTTTTATCACCCTGCAGTAAAAGCTGAGGTAAAGAGAGAGGCGAGCAGAGAGGGCGCTGGCCTGGCCTGTTGACTGGGGACCCTGGGAGGGCCCCCTGGGCACAGGGTGGCCTGAAATGTCATCTACAGATCAGGGCTCCGATGGCACCAGCGTCATGTGGTTCCGTTTCTTTTTCTCTCATCAGCCCGTGTTCCCAAGAAAATCCTCAAGTGCAAAGCGGTGTCTCGAGAGCTGAACTTCTCCTCAGCAGAGCAAATGGAAAAGTTTCGCCTGGAACAAAAGGTTTACTTCAAAGGCCAGTGCCTAGAAGGTATTACGCTCTCAACTCAGGCTCGGAAAGCAGTCATTTCACAGCTCAGTTTGTCGGAGAGCCTGAGAGCCCCCGTGAAACAAAGCAAAGCGAGGAGGCCTCAGTGTCTCCGACTCTGGGAGCCCGGGTGCAGGTGGCCCGTGTGGCGTGGCCTGGCAGGAAGCAGCTGTGGCCAGGGCCTGGGACAGGGGCACATGCAGCATCATAGGAGTTGAGTGGCCTCTGAGCTGTCACCTGAAGTGTGCCAGGGCGCAGCAGCCAGCAGGGCTGAGGGTCCAGGGGAAGGCTGTGGGGTTTGGTCACAGCCGGCCTACGCCTAAGCACCCGCCCGCTGGGCCTCGTTCCTTGGGCCCCAGGGCGGAAGGAGGAGCAGGGGCTGCAGGTTCAGGGCAGCCCAGCAGGCTCTGTCTCTCAGATGCCTCTGCTCTGTTTCCGAGAGCAGCCTTTAGTGGTCTGGCCAGGTCAAGGACCTCTCTAAGGGAAGGGGACAAAGGTCCCTTAAACTTTAAACGGGACGTCCGCTCACCCAGCCTCTCCTTTCTCCGTCAGAGTGGTTCTTCGAGTTTGGTTTTGTGATCCCCAACTCCACAAACACCTGGCAATCCTTGATAGAGGCCGCCCCTGAGTCCCAGATGATGCCTGCCAGCGTCCTCACGTGAGTGCAGCGCGGAGAGCCACACAGGCGCTGGGCAGCCCCTTGCGGGCGGTGCGGTCCAGGTCGGGGAGCTAGGCCGAGAAATCTGGGGCTGGTCCTCCTCCATGAAAAAGGATGGCATGGCGGGGCAGACAGAATCAGATGAGACCAGGACCCCTGATGCACCCGCCTGCCTGCCATCCTGTCAATGACAGACACCCCAGCCTGAGGCCTTCACCGCAGAGATCCCCGCCGGACCAGGGAGGGGACTGGCTCCCTCCTGCCTGGCATCCCCAGGCTTTGGGTCACCACAACACAACCTGCCAGTCCTAATGCTGTCCTAGAGGAAAATAGTTGGCCACATATTTTCAGAGCCTCGCTTATAATTTAATAGTTACACCTCCTGCTCAGAGAACAGTTAATTTGTCCTTTGTCCAAAAACACTGTCAGTAACTGCCCACCTACCATTTGCTCTTGGGAAAAGATATTACTGTTTCAAATTTTTAGTAGGGCTAGGAGGGTAGCTCACTGGTAGAGCTTGTCTGGCAAGCACAAGGCCCTGGGTTCCCTGACACTACAAAAAATAATAATTAATTCTCTGGGTGTGATACTATGTGCCTGTACTCCCAGCATTCGGGAGGCTGAGGCAGGAGAATCGCCAAGGCCAGCAAGACCTTGGGCTACAGGTCGAGACCCTATCTCAAAAACAACAATAATAAGTTTTAGTAACCCTAAGTGCCTTCTAGAGAATTAGTCCCCCCAAAAAAAGAATTAGTCCCACAGATAATTGAGGAAATAAGAGTGAAGGAATATCTGAGCAGAGTTTTTAAAGGCTAAAAAGATAATTGGCCAAAGATAATTGTGTAATATCAAATCATCTCTTTCCACAGGTTCTTTATAAAATCCACATCAAATATGTAAAGAGATTTATTTTTAACTTTATTTTTTAATAAGTTTTTTCTTCAATAGATTTTTCATTACAGGGCTGGGGATTTAGCTCAGTGGCGCCGCGGCTGCCTCGAAAGTGCAAGGTCCTGAGTTCCATCCCCGGTACCAAAAAAATCAGATTTTTCATTACAGTAGTAACGTGTGTGTGTGTGCGCGTGTGCGCGTGTGCGCGCTTGCACGCATGTGCACAAGCATGTGTTGCTGGGAATCAGACCAGCACCATGCACATACCAGCCACGCGCACTACTGGTGTACTGTACCACATCGGCTCGTCCAATTCTTTTTTTGGGGGGGGGGGGCTTACCGGGGATCGAACTGGGGACCTTGCACTTGTGAGGCAGGCAGCAGCACCACTGAGCTAAATCCCTGGACTTGGCTCATCCAATTCTGAGCACCTTGGTTACCTATTTTATGATTAATTACGAGAGAAATGTTGCTTCTGATAATTAACTAACCTGGGAAGCGTAGGGTGGTACAGGAGGGATTGCTTTTTCAGTGCTGGAGATGGACCCCAGCCCCAGGAGGGCGTGCTTTTTGTATACTTTATTGACTTTCTTTTTTTGGTTTTGTATTTTGATATAGGGTCTTGCTATGTAGTTCAGACTGGCATTGAACTTACTATGTATCCAGGTTGGCCTTGAACTTTTGGGCGATCTTCCTGCCTCAGCCTCCCAAGTGCTGGGATTCCAGGCATGTGCCACCACACCTGGTTTATTAACCTTCATTTGACTTCTGGGCCAGCCCTGATTTCTTTCAAGTACTAAAACCAGTCAATCTGTGAGATCATCTTCGAGCTATGTCCTGTCTTCGTTTTTAGAGTCCACAAAAATACAGTGTTGCTTAACTTTTGAGAACACCCAAAAACAGTTGCCGGTGATTCAGGGTGAGTGGTTGGCCAGGTCCCAGTCCCTCCCACTATAGCCATCAGGCATGAAGAGAGGCCCTCCCAGAACCATGGATTCCCCTGCAAATCCAGGAATCCAGTGCAGGGCTGGGAGCCATGAAAACAGGCCATGGCCGACAAAGGGAGCAGGGAGCGAGAGGGGCCCAGGCAGACAGACGGACGGGTGGGTGGCTGGAAAGATGCTCTCTCTCCAAGCCAGCCAGGGCTGGGCTCCTGGCGCTGTAGGGACAGCGGGGCCCTCCCCATGCAGTGTGCTCTGATTGGGGGGTTGGAGCCAGGACAGCTTTGGGGTGTACATGGCCCTGAGCTCACATTCTGGTTGGTGCCACCTCGGGGAACCCGGCCGGAAGCCCTTGCTCACCCTGTCACTTGCCTCTCTCCTTTCTCCTCTCGCAGCGGGAATGTCATCATAGAAACAAAGTTTTTTGACGACGACCTTCTCGTAAGCACATCCAGAGTGAGACTTTTCTACATTTGAGCGAAGAATGTGTGTGCACTTCACGACTTTGGGGCTTGGGGGGAGGAGGAAACTGTTTCCTTTTTTCTCCGCTTTTGAGTTTTGACCCCTCGGCCCGACTCCCCAACACAGACCCCCCACACCGGGGGCGCCCTGCATAGGTAACTGGCTCTTTCTCCCCAGCTGCCACCTCCCACTGCCCGGGCCGCTCCACCCAGACGGGAGGGCACGGCCGGAGTCTGTCCTGGCACGAACCGGGGAACAGCGGTCCCTGTCACCTGCCGCCACCGCCTTGGCTGAGGCTTCCTTTGGCCCTGGGTTTTCGAAAAACTTCACCTTTCTCCCCTATGTTTAGCTTTTTCCTACCATTTCTATTTCGTACATCTCATACATTTAACTTGTAAAATAGACTGTGATATTATTTCATAATGTAATTAAACATGAATTAAAATATTCCTACATCTTTAGCATGGCACGGCTTCCATCCCTCCTTTCTCTGGCGCCTGAACCTGTGCTGGCCCTGGGCAAAAAGATACTTCTGCAGTGGAGGAGCTGGGCTGTGGGTTACTCCTGGAACTGACTCATCGACCTGCCCCTGAGCACCTCAGCTGCTGCTCCAAGAACATGTGCCGGGAGCTTGGGATGGGGAGTTTGGCCAGAGGCTGGAGGGGGCATCACATCACAGCGCTTTCGGGTCTGAAGCAAGGGAGAAAACCAGAACCTACCTCTCAGTGGTCTAGGCTTCATGACCCTTATAAATACCAACCATTAAAAGCTTCCTGAGAGCAATACCAGCACTCAGGAGGCTGAAGCAGGAAGAGCTCGAGTAGGAGGCCAGCCTGCACTACATAGTGAGTGCCTGTCTCCAAAAAGAAGTTTTCTGGTAACCAGAGTAGCAGCTGTGAGGCCAGAGGACAGGATGGCCCCTGGGAGAGGCAGGTCTCTGCCGTGGACCTGGCTCGTACCAGGTTTGAGTGAAAAGTTGGCTCTATCTGTGTTCCTGTACTTGCACCATCTTTCCGTGACAATTCTGTTCCTTGTGTTCAATCAGTCTTCAAAAGCCTTTTTTTTTAGTTTTTTGGTTTTTTGAGGCAAGGTCTTGCTATATCATCCAGGCTGACCCGGAACTCACAACCCTTCTGCCTCAGCCTCCCCAGTGCTAGGGTTACAGGCGTGCTCCCCAAGCCTGGCTTTAAAAGCTATATCTTGCTGGGCATGCTGGCACATGCCTGTACCCCCAGCACACTCGGAAGGCTGAGGCAGGAGGATCACTGTGAGTTCAAGGACAGCCTGAACTATGTAGTGAGACCCTGTCTCCAAAAAAAAAAAAATCCTGCCAGGGATTTAGCTCAGTGGTTTCGCTGCCTGCTGCACAAACACAGGGACCTGAGTTCGATCCCTGGTACCAAAAAAAAAAAAAAGTCCTGGTCAGATGATCCCGAGAGAGAAGACATCTCCGGCGGAAGTTCTTGCAGTTGCATGTGGTCTACAGCCCGGCAGCTTCCACTGCAGCTGTGATGAACTGGGGAGGACTGGGCTACCCGATGCTCTTGGCTCCCAGACTGTGTTCCAAGGGACCCGGCCCCGATGCTCACGTGGATGTGCCCTGGGCTTCCTTAGCTTTCAAAGAAACGGCAGTGGTGAACATCATTCAGTCAGTCAGCTCGGGATGGCAGAGTTCACAGTGGGTTGCGCTCTGAAGGCTCTTGGGGAAATCAGGCTCTCAGAGGTCTCAGCGATGGAAGAGGAAGAGGGGCGCCGGGAGAAAGGCCACGTGCACGAGAAGTGAGCGAGGCGTCCGCCCACGCCGAGGCGATTCCAGCCCCCGGGACAGCATCCAGTCGCCACTGGGGGCTTAAATATGAACCGAGCTAGGGTGAAAATACCTAGCGAGCTTTTTTGAACTACTTCTTTAAAAGCGAAGTTGAGTGTTTTGCTGGCCCGAATGCACTAGGAAAATTTCCTGAGACTATGGTTGGGGTGAACACGGAAAGCCGGGCCTTCGGGGTTGTCAGTCTGTCAGTCGGATTCACCTGTCTGTGGCCCCGGAGACACGCGGCTCCGCCCACTTCCGGCCCAGTCGCTTTCGAAGGGAAAGGTGACTCCTGCAGTCTCCCGCGGCTCTGTAAGTGGCTTCAGTGAGTACTCAAGCTGCCCCCAAGCAGTCTTCAACACAGGAAGATAAGCCCAGTCATTGGCACTGTCTAATGCAGATTATAATTAACTTTCATTTCTGGCTAAATTATGCACCTCGGAGATGCACAGTGCTCTCTGAATATTGTGTCGGACACAGGGCACCCTGTGCACAAGCTGTGGGTCATTGGTCGGCCTACTTTCAGAACTTAAGGTTGCATTTTACTGCTTCATGTTAATACAGTCATGGAGTGTACTACTTCCTTTCTTTCCTTCTTTCTTTCTCCCTTTCTTTCTTAGTACTGGGTAATGAACACAGGGCATCTGTACTGGACTGCATCCCTAGCCATTTTTTATTATTTTTTTATTTGTAGACAAGGTCTTGCTATGTCACTAAGTCACTCAGTCTGGGAACTTGAGATCTGCCTGCCTCAGCCTCCCAAAGTGCTGAGATTACAGGCATGCACCACCGTGCCCTGCTCACTTCTTTCCATTTATAGTGCATTTTTGGCCAGGCATATTATATAAATGGGGTCTCCTCCTTGATTAAGTTTAGAACCCTAATAATCTAGCCAAGTATGGTGGTACACACCTGTAATCCCAGCACTCTGGGAGGACTGCAAGTTCAAACCCAGGCTGGGCAATTTAGCAAGACTCTCCCTCAAAATTTAAAAAGAAATATAATAGGTGTGGTGCCACACCCCTGTAATCCCAGCACTCAGGAGGCTGAGGCAGGAGGATCACTATGAGTTTGAGACCAGCCTGGGCTGCGTAGTGAGTTCAAGGGTAGCCTGAACTACCTAGACCGTGTCTCAAAAAACAAAAAAAAATTGAAAAGAAATAAAAAGAGGGCTAGGAATGTAGCTCAGCAGTACAGCACCTGCTTGGCAAGTGTGAGGCCCTGAGTTCAATTCCTGGTACCAAAAAAAAAAAATCCAAATTTCTTCCATCAGATGTCTACCAATTGGGGAGGGGGGTGCTGGGGATTGAACCAAGTTCCAAGTATGCTAAGTATGTGCTCTACCACTGAGCTACTGCTTCAGCCTCACTGCCAACCTTGATTGGCTTGTATTCATCAATAATCTCCAATTCATTTGGTAAAACTAGGTCAAGGTTATAGCCAGTTTTCCTAGGACAGTTCCAAGAAAATAAAGGTAGACTTAAGAGCAGACATTTTGCTGGACCCCATGCCACAAACCTGTACTCCCAGCTACTGGGGAGGATGAGGCAGGAGGATTGCTTGAGCCCAGGAATCCAAGACCAGCCTGGGCAACATAGGGGGACCAGCCCACCCTTTCAAAAACAAAAAAGATCCTGGGTGTGGTGCTGCACACCTGTAATCCCAGCACTTGGGAGGCTGAGGTAGGAGGATTCCCATGAGTCTGAGGCCAGCCTGAAGTACATATTGAGATGCTGTCTCAAAAAAAAATATATATATATATATAATTTTTATATTGAAATAATTTTATGACTATAGTAATCTTCAAATATTTCTGGGGTACAGATGTTGTCATGTGGCACTGAATTCTACAGGCACGGCATTTTTGGAGGACAAACACATTCTCTGTCCCCCAAGCACCTGGTTGGCCTCCTCCCAGGACCCCACCACTACTGGGTAACCCCTGAAAAGTTAGTTTCTTTTCTTAGCACTGGGGATGGAACCCAGCGCTGCTGTACCACTGAGACACATCCCCTACCCTTTTTAGTTTTCACTTTAGGACAGGGTCTCACCAAGTGATTTGAACTTGGAATCCTCCTGCCTCAGCCTCTCAAATCCTGGTATTACAGGCTTGTGCCACTGAGCTGGGCTTCTAACCACTGAAATGTTAAGTCTCCATTTGTGGCTTTGGTAGGCCCTGAGCCACCCACCTTGTCCCCTCTGTCCCCACCTCTGCACCCTCCACTCCTCTCTCTGGATCGTGGTCTCAATGTGTGTGTCTCCCAAATTCACCTCGAAACCCTATCCCTCAAGGCGACAGTGTCAGGACGCTGGGTCTGGGGGCAGAGAACCTCCTGTGCTCTCCCCTGTGAGGACACAGCAGCAAGGACAGTGAGGAGCTGTCACCAGAGCCCTCAGCGCAGCAGCTGTGGAAATAAACACCTCAGAGCCACCCAGTGAAGGACGGACACAGCTTTTATTCCGCCCCGCAGTACCCTCTCTGACACGTGGTTCCCTAGGTCCAAAAGGGACTGGAACTCACCCAGTCCCCGCTGTCCTGTGCCACACGCTAGGCTGAGAGGAAACTGAACAGCAGTCACACGCCGCAGTAGCCATGACACTGACAGAGAACAAGGCCAGCACTAGGCACATGGTGCTGACAGGGAGGCACAGTCACCCTGTTTGTGGAGACGACCGGCCATAGTCCAGGCTGGCCATGAACTAGCAGGGACTCTCCTGCCTCAGCCTCCTGAGTGCTGGGACTACAGGCTCAAGCCACCACCACACCTGGTGTCCTGTTTCGTTTTGTTTTTGTAGACTGCTTTGCAACTGGACAAATGGATTGCTATCGTGCCTGTTTTCTTTCTTTGCTTGATTTTTACTTCCTTCTTCTCCCCCTCCCTCCTTTTCTTTCTTTCCTTCTCTTTCTTTTGTTTTCCTTGATGAAGTCCATGTGCTAACGATGAAAATTTTGGAAAACAGCCAGTCACAGTGACACACGCCTGTAGTCTCAGCTACTTAGGAGAGGCTGAGGCAGGAGGATGGCTTAAACCCACAAGTTCAAGATCCACCTGGGTAACACAGTGAGACCCATCAAAAAATAAAACAATTTAGAAAAAACTGACCCGTAAAGAAAAAAGGTTGTAATTCTGTCACCCAGAGGGCACATCGTGGTAGCTGGAAATTTTGAATCATTGATTTTTCTGATTTTTTTTTTCCCAGTATGGGGGATCAGACTCAGGACCTTGCACTTTTGAGGCAGGCATGGCTCCACTGAGGTAAATCCCCAGCCCAATTTTTCTGTATTTGTTATGATTAGATTACATTGTAGACATAATTCTTTTGTGTTTTTGAAACAAGGTCTCATCAAGTTGTCCAGGTAGGATTTGAACTTGCAATCCTCCTGCCTCAGCCAAGTGCTGGAATTACAGGCTTGTGCCACCCTGCCTGGCTTTGTAGACACAATAGTGTATCAACTCCCCCCACCCCCAATATTTTAAAATAAACTTTTCTCTACATTATTCAAAATTCCTTGGCCAGCCATGGTGGCACAAGCCTGTGATCCTCAGGCAGCGGAAGCCGAGGCTGAGGCTGGAAGATCACTGCAGCTTCAAGTCCAGCCTGGGCTACACAGTGAGACCCTGTCTCAAAAACAAACAAAAACCCCACAGATAAAAGAAAGGAAGAAAACTCCTTGCAGCCCTGGAACTCATATTAGCAGTTAGGAGTGCTACTTCTAGAGAGGGTTCTAGGCAGGGCTTAAAGCCGTGAGACGGGCCTGGAGCGGCTTCATGTATTTAAAGATAATCTTCACAGCTCTGACCCTGGTTTTACCCATGGAGCCCTAGGGGCAGCAGCCGTCTCTGTCGCCCTGACCAGCAGGCTGCCGTGGACGCCTGGCTCTAGAACCTTCCTCAGCTGTCCTGATTTCTAGGTCAAAAACACATGTGCAGACTTTCTGGATCTTCATAGCTCAAATGGTTTCCAGAAAGATTCGAAGCATCTTTACCTTTTGCTGTTCCCATACCTGTGGTCCCAAGGACCTCCTTGGCCAAGGGCAGCAGGCTCAGGCACAGCCTCCGGCAGCCCCTCCCAGAGGGGTCACCCGCTGTTTGGATCAGCAAATGTGCCCGACCCTGGCAAGGGTCAGTGCTGTGCAGGATCAGCTCTTTCTGGACACTGAGGTCCTTCTGGATGTTAATAGGCTCTACTGAAAAACATCCAGGTCACATAAATTCAGAGAGAATGGCCCGTTAAACCTTCCTCTTGGAGGCTCAACACCCCAGGCTGTGCAAGACCCAGTGAATCCTGTGGAAAGAAAACCTGTCATCCCAGCACTCGGGGGGCTGAGGCAGGAGGAGCCCTATGAGTCTGAAACCGCCTGAGCTACATAGTTCAAGGTCAGTCTGAACTACGTAGGATGCTCTTGTCTGGAAAAAGCCAAATATTTGGGCTGAGGATGTGGCTAGAGTAGTGGAGCACTTTCCTAGCATGCACGAGGCCCAGCACCAACAGAAAAAGAGGCAGAGACAGCATCCCCCTCCTTCCCATCAAGGATCCCAGGGCTCACCCTGATTGGATGACTGCAGTCATATGCCAGCTCTAAGCCAATCAGAATGGCCAGGGCCCTCGGGGCATTGATTGGCCAGAACCAAGTCCTAGGTTCTACTGCAGGGGAGCGAGAGTAGGAGATTTCTCCAAGCGAAAAACCAGACGCTGCTTCTGGCGACTGTCCCCAAGAGGACGGCCTGGAATGGCAGTTGGTGGCAAACGCAGCAGATGTCCTCTCTGCCTTCCGGAGTCCTCAGCAGCAACAGCATCTGCTCAGTGCCAATGTGGGATGGGGCTGTCCCAGGTGACCCCTGGCTCTCTTGCCACCACGGGTAGCAGCGCTGGTGCTGAGGCCTCCGGAGGGGAGGTCCGCAGGGGACAGACGTGAGCACACCTGTGTCCCGGCTTGGGCTGCTGGGCCGGCAGTGAGGTGGGAGTTGTCACCTGGAGGAGACCGCGGAGCGACAGGGACTGAGGTGCGCGGCCGGACCCACACCCAAGACATTGGCATCGGCCCGCGGGGGCCCGGAGCAGCGGGCAGGCAGTGGATTCTGTCCCCAGCGAGGAGGGCGTGGGAGTCCTGAGTACAGCCCGTCAGTCCCCAGGGGCTGCTCAGGACCGGAGGCCAGGCTGGATCCTGACCTTGCGGAGCCAGCCCCGAGCCTCACGCTGGCCCTGAGATGGCTCTCTGCTGCCCGGAAGGAAGGCACGGAGAACGACACTCCCGTGTCTGCCCCGCGTCGGCACGGAGAGGAAGGGCTGGAGGCCCGGGAAGGCAGCGGTGGCCGAGGCCACCTCCCGGCCCCGGGGCTCACGAAAGGGCTATTTCCAGGACTGGACGGACCCGAGGCACGCCACCGGCCCTCTGACCACCAGAGGGCGCCCGTGCCCTGCTAATCTTCCAACCTGGGGCGGCCCTGTCCGGCCCAGGGGAGGGGACTCGGGGAGTGGGATGAAGGTCGCCTGGAACGCACTGGGCAGGTTCCCAGACTGTGTGCTGGGCTCAGGACTAGGGGACAGAGTGTTCTGGGAGCAGCCAGGCGGTTGCGGGACAAACATCTGCTGCAACGAGGGGTGGCCGCTGGGACCCCGAGTCTAGGGATCCTGGGCAGGGAGGCGGGGCCTGGCTTGTGTTCCACGCGATTGTCCCCATTTTGCAGAGATTGAGGCCCCTATTAACTTGGCTGTGGCTGAGCTGCTCGCGTTCTTCCCTGGGGACTGGGTGAGACTCGTGCGCTGCCCGCTCTCCTCAAGGTTCCCTCAATGCCGCCTCCCCAGGGAAGTTCTCCTTGATTACCACAGGTCCCCCAAGCGTGCGTGCGGGGTATATGAGCACCAAGGTGTGTGAGCACTATGGAGCCACAAATAAATATCCTGAGCTTTCGTGTTTGCTATTTTGTTTTTGGTTGTGCTAGAGATTGAAGTCAGGGCCTCTAACCACTAAACTACATCCGCAGTCTATTTTTAGAGACAGGGTCTTGCTTGCTAACTGCCCAGGCTGGCTTGGACCTTGGGACCCTCCTGCCTCAGCCTAGGGAGTGCAGTAACTGGGATTTCAGGCCTGCCTCCTGCCTGCCTGCCCTAGTTACCTGCCCCTCCCTAGGCTGTAGATGTGGAGAGGAATCCGTGGGGCCTCAAAACACAGCAAGGGGGCAGAAGTCTCAGCAGGATGGCCTGGGACCACAAAGAGCTTTCTGGTGATAAACCAGTCTCCGACCTCCCAAGTGAGTCCTCCCGAAGGTGTGGGGTGACCCTGCGTGGCCAGTGCATTGGGCAGGGAGGCAGGTGTCAGACCCACGTGGCCCCTCAGTTCCCGCCCCCACCGCCAGCTGCCCTGCCTGCTGAACACACCACCAGGGTCCTCTGAGGGGAAACAGCAGCCCAACACCGCCTCAGCCGAGACCCCATCTCCATCGCTCACCCGGAGGCCCTTCGTCCCCTGCCCACCTTCCGTCCTGGGGTAAGGGGGCTGCAGTCCTTCAGGACCTAGCTCGAACGCCCGGCCCAACCGGGTAAGCGGCACAGCCAGCCGCCCCAGAAAACCCCAAAGGGCCGGCGATGACGAGGGCCACCACCAGAGGGCGCCTCGAGGCGCCGCTAAATCCCTACTTGGCCTCTGCCCGGAGGAGCTCCACCGCTCGGGGATCCCGCCTTCGGCCCGGCTCTCCGCTATCCCGCTATCAGGAGACACCCCCTAAGTCACGACACCGGGGAGGGCCCCTGGTACCACAGCAGGGGCTGAACCAGGAAGCAGCCCCCTAATTCCTCTCCAGCGCCCAGCACCCCAACCTGTGCTAAGCAGCCAGCTGCATGGTTAAGCTTGGTGCCACATCCCTGTAATCCCTGTACTCGAGAGGCTGAGGCAGGACGATAACAGAAAGGTTTGAGGCCAGCCTGGGCTACAGTGAGACTATCTAAAAAAGAAAAAGCCAGCTGCAGCTCAGTCCCCAACAACCCACACCAGACCCTGTGCCCCCCTCAAAAAGCATCTTCAAGGGCCGGGGATTTAGCTCAGTGGTTTCACTGCCTGCTATCAAGTGCAAGGACCCGAGTCCGATCCCTGGTACCAAAAACAAAAACACAAAAAGCATCTTCAGCCCCCCAACAGATTCCCCCCCAACCCTTTCCCCAGAGCCCTTAAGAAACTGAAACCCAGAAAAACCACTCTTGAGACAGCGTTGTTAGAACAACTCAGCAAAATAAAATTCCGGTTTATTGTTGGACAACATTGTTTCACACATACATCAAACAGGCCAAAAAAAATAAACAGCAACTTCATAGACAAAAAAAGGGAAAAAAAAGAAACCTTTTATCTTTGGCCTTTTTAACCATCTCATACAAACCAACTACTTATAGTACAGCTAAGTACATACACAAAAAAAGTTACTGGAATGCTCGGAATAAGATTGTTTTTTTGTTGTTGTTTTTGCTTTTTTTACAAGGTTTTTTTTCTCCTTTGAGATTATAATGAACATGGTCACACCACAAGTAAAGTCGGAAGTGGGACAGAGAATGCTCCGAAGGCTGGTTTGGTCATCCGGATCATCAAAACTGGCTGACCCCTAACAATATGTACAAAAATATAAAATGTAAATAAAAAATACAAACAAATTTTCCTTTTTAAAGTACTTTTAAGAAAAAAAGCAGGGCCTTGGAAGTTTTGGTTTTCTCCTCCCCTGTGGCGAATTCGCGTTGTGGTTTTGGGTAGGCGGTGGAGAGCTGTCTGCAGGGGGCGCTGCCCGGTGGGCGGGCGGCGGCCTCTCTACTCGAAGGTGACCACGTTTAGATTCTGAGACGGGAAGTGGAGGGTGAATAGGTCACGGTGGCCTTTTTTTAGTTTAACTTTTCCTTTTTTGCTGTCTAGTCATCCTCATCGGTTTTCTGCTTCTTGGTGTCAACGTCGTCATCCTGGGCAGAGAGGAAGGAGTGTCACAGCCCTGGCGGGACCTCCTGGCTCCTTCGGGGGAGTCAGGACCCCAGCACCAGCCCCATGACCCCTTCCCACTCTGCCAGCAACACTGTCCCCAAGGAGAGCTTCAGCTGACAAGCCTAAAGGGCCGGAGGGGGACCTACCTCGTCATCCTCAGCTGCCCGCTTGCCCGTAGCTGCCTCTGCCTCCTCATCTTCATCTCCGTCCTCTTCCTCACCTGGAGGATTCAAGACCGGGTGAGCCATGCTACCCACCTGCCAGGGGGCTGCGACACGTCCGGGGAATGTCCCCAGCCTGCCCCTGCTTCCTCCCCAACAAGGTGGGAATCTAAGGTGACCGGGTTCATCGAGGAGAGCGCCCCGAAGGCTGGCCTGCCGGTCTGGGGCGCGGGGCTCAGCCCCAGCTCCACTGCGCAGGTGCGGAGCCAGACCCGACTACTCACCATCACCTTCCTCCTCCTCCTCCTCTTCCTCCCCGCCTTCCTCCTCCTCTTCGTCTACCTCGTTGTCTGCCTCCTGCTCGCCGTTCTCCTCGTTCTGCCACAGAACACACGGCCCTCAGCCCCTGCCGAGGACGCCGCGGCCACCCTCCCTGTTCCCGCGGAAACACTGACGCCGCGCAGCCGGCTCGGCCAAGCCCAGTCTGAGTCAGAGAGCGGGACACTCACGGCGTTGCCATTAGCAGGGGCGTCTCTTCCGTTCTCCGCCTCTTCTACAACCTCCTTCTTCTCCTTTAGGTCCTTTGGTGGGGAAGCGGGAAGCGATCGGGTCAGGAAGGACCCAGAGCGGGTGGAGCAGCTCGCGCCGCAGGCCAGTTCTGCCCCAAGCCCGGATCACCTGTTACACGGGGCAGGAGGCCTCGGGGCGGATTCCCGCTCTCCCAGCCCGCACACACGCACGCTGGGGGCGCACCGAGGGGCCGGGGCCGAACCTGTCGGGCCGGGCGGACGGGCCACTCGGGCCAGTGGCCTCGGGCAGCACCCTGGGCCGGCCCAGCCCCGCCCTCCCCCGGTGGAGCAGCGGCGGGCGGCCGTAAACAAACACGGGAGGGCGGTGCGGCCGCGCCTAGCCTGGGGCGCAGGGCGACCAGGCCCTGGCGGCTCGGTAACACCGTCCACACGGACAGCTGGCCGACGAGGGGAACCGGACAACCCGGTTTCTTCACCCAGGGCGCCTTTGGCCCAGCCGGCGCGCACCACTGCTCCAAGAGCCGCATCGCCGAAACTTTTCCCGCCTCGGCCCGCCACCGACGCCCACGGAACCCGGTTCACTGCCCGGCCGGCCGAGCTCCGGGCACCTGTCGGTCGGGTCGCGTCGCTCCTGCACTCCGGGCCGCGGGGCCGCCCGCTCCCGCCCCCTGGCGGCCACAGCCCCGGGGAGCGGGTGGGGGCGGGGAGGTCGCGGCGCGCAGGCGCACCCCCCCACCCGGCGGCCTGGGCGCGCGGGCCTCGCCACGCACCGCGCGCAGGGAGCACGTGGCTCGCCGGCCGAGCGCAGAGGGCCTCGGAGGCTCGGCTCCTGAGGGCAATGTTCTCCCTGCGGCGCGCCCCCCGCCGGCCGGACGCGCCGCCCGCGCCTCCGCATTTGGCGGCCAGGTTCCGCGGGAGGCCGCTCTGGGCGGGTGTTTCGATTCCCAGACCGGCGGCGGCGCGCTCCCCTGGGCCCCGCGCCGCGCGGGAATTCGCCCGGAGAAGAGCAGAGAGCGTGGTGGGGTGGGGAGGTCCCCAAGCCGATGCCCAGAGCGGCCCACAGGGGACTGCGAAAACCCCTCCAGAGACGACACTCGCTCCGCCCGGGGAATCGCCCCAGGGAGAGGCGAAGGTGACGCCAGGGGCACTCGAGCTAAGGAGACACCAAGGTGACTCGCGCCAGGCCCGGCGGAGGCTCGAGGGGTGCAGACCACGGCCGCAAGGCTGCTAGCGAGCAGGCGGAGTGCGAAGCGCTGCGCTGCCGCCGAAGGCGGGGGCTCCCCGGGCGGCTCCGGCGCGGAGCGGGTGGCAGGGGCGCGCGGGACGCGGGCTAAGGCCGGGGGCGCCGGGTGCTCCGCGCGCCGCCTCCCTTTCCGCTTCCTCCTCCCGGGCGCGTGGGCCGCCTCCGGGCCAGGCCGGGTCCGCGGAGAACGCCTGCAGCGGCCGCCACGCTCCCTCGAGGGTGCCCGGGGCGCAGAGCACCCACGTCTCCAGCCCGCTGCCTATCTCCCGACCGCCGCACCACCCGCCCCGCCGCGGCTCGGTCCGCAGAAACCACAGCGGCTCTCGGCAGCGCGCGAATGCCCGCGACAGCGCCGAACAAAGAACAGCGCGTACGGGGGGCGTCCGCCGCCACTTCCCGCGGCAGCCCGCGCCCGCACACGCGCCCTCACTTCCGATCCCAGAGCGCTCGACTTCCAAAGTTATTCCCGTGCGCCGCACCGGCCCGCGAGCCCCAAGCCGGCCCCGCTCCTCCCCCGCCGCCGCTGCGACTTCGCGCGGACAAGTTCCGGGGGCCGCGGCCCGGCCTCCGCGCACGCCCCGGCCCACTCCCGGACGGGCATCGCGGTGCCTGGAGCGCTTCCCGCCCCCTCCCCCGCGCATAAAGAGCGGGCGGCCGTAGGTCTCTGGGCGGAATCGGCCCCAGGCGGGCTCCGGACGGCCCAGCGGACGCGTGCCCAACACCGCTCCGGCGGCGGCGCGAGGACCCCGAGGGGACGGGCGGCGTCCGGCTCACCTTGGTGGTGATCTCGGAGCTGGTGTCCACGGCCGCGTCTGACATGGTGGGGCTCGCTGGTAGTCCGGTGCAGCGGGTGAAAAGGAAAGCGAGAGTTCGGGGACTCTGGCAAGACAGCTGCCGGAGTCCGCGGCGGAGGCGCGCGGCGGAGGTGGCTGCGGCGAGCGAGGAGCCGGGTCAGGAACAATGCAAAGATGGCTTTTCAGAGCCGCCAGTGGGGGACTCACGCGGCGCCAGAACCTTTAATATAGATTAGTGGGCGGCGCTCGGTAGCCTTTGCATGAGCGCTATTGGCTGAGTGGAGGGAGCGGACGTTCGCTCATTGGCTCGACTCCGAACAATGGACAAGCGTGCTTAAAGCGGCAGTGCCTCGACATTGCCCGCGCTGCGCAGTCGCCAGCCGCACTGTCATTCAGGGTCTAAGTTTGCCGGGTCTCGGCGCCGGCGCCGAGGGTGCGGGGGCGGAGGCGCGCGCGTGCTTAGGGCGCGCTCCCGCCACTGTTTTGCTGGGGCTGCTGACGCAGAGCCAAAGCGCGGCAAAGCTGCCCGCCCAGCCCCCGCCTCCCTCTTCCCCAACTCCTCGGGCACGACGGCTGCCAGCGAGGGGGAGGGGACGGGGTGCTGGGCCGCGCTTGCCCCGGGCGGTGCCCAGCTCCGCGCCTGGGCACCTTGGTGCTGGAGTTGTCTTGGTACAAGTGGACGTAAGTCCACGACGAGCGCCGAGGTCACGAGGCTGAGACCCGCGTGCCTGGGCTGCCCCGTCCGCCCCCACCCGCAGACCCAGGCTCCCCGATTCCGCGGGAAAGGACCCGGTGGCCCGGCGTCCAAACAGACGACGAGCGGCCACCGTGCCAGGCACACGCTCGGGGACCATGCTCCGAGGGGACTCGATATCCGAGCCCTCGAGCGGGGCAGTCCCAGGGCAGCGCACCTAGTAGCGGTCCCCGCTACCCAGTACTGGCCAGCTTCCGCCCCGCGCGGTCCCCGCCGTCGCGACAGCCTCAGGAAGCCTCCTTTTGGAGGCGCGCCCCGCCATCGAGGGCACCCCGCTCATCACAATTGGGGGCTTCGAAGGGAACATGAATACTGCGGAGTTATTAGAGGGAATCATTGTCCCTTTGGCCAGCTGGGAGAGTCCTTGGGGGCTCCTTCAAATTGGGTGAGCCATTTAAGGAACCACGCGGAGCCCTGAGGAGAGAACCAGGGAAACGCCACACTCAAGATGGCGTCGGACTCTGCGAACGTGGCGTGACGTGGCGCTACAACCCACACAGTCCGCCCCAAACTACATACTATGCTCTCTTTATCGCCACTGCACTTGGCTATTGAACTAAGAAATTTGCTCTGTGGAAAGAAAGAATAGAATAGGTAGGAAGAAATTCCACAAAAAAATATATATATACCGGTGCCACACACAAAATGGCGACAGACACGGTCCATTCCCGAGTGGCCAGAAGGGGGCGCCCGACGCGGAAGGCGGGACTCCAGAAAAACGAGTGCTCATTGGCTGAGAGTGGCGGGCGAACACAAAGTTGACGCTTTGCGCCCTGCCATTGGCCATTCCTGCCGCCTGTCTACTGGGGCCGCTGTTCTGGAAATGGGGAAAACCTGGAGTTGGGAACCGAGGTGGCCGGGCGGATGCCAAGTCTAGCAAAGCTTTAAGTCGAGGCCAACAGAGAGACTGAGTCGCCTTTCTCGGGTTCTTTGGGTCACGAGCGAGCCTGTCATCCCCACCGCGCGGCCCCTTGCGGGGCTTAGCACGCGCTTTCCCCGCGGGAAGGAGGAGCGCGGGTCCGTGGCGCTACCCACGTGGCCCCCTTCCGCGGTCCCTACCCCGCACGCTTAGCGCCCGCACCCCCGCGGACACGTGCCATGTGGGCCGCTGCCCTGTTGGGCTTTGCCCAGTACCTTTTCCTTTGAGGACAAGCCTGAGCTCCCTGTCCTTTGGCCTGAAAAACGTGGGGCAGGTGCTGAGCAGGGCCCCGCGCTCGCCCCCCGACAGCGCGGCGCCCCCGATGGCTGCAAATGGGCTTCGCCGGGCTCGGGCACGCGCCTACCCTGGGGGCCCTCACCGTGGGGTCCCCGGGGACTACACGTGCGACTCTTTGTTCGTCCCTCACCCAACGCCCGTGGACCCAGGACCCGCCCTGCACGACTGGGAAGGATGGCTCGCCCGCCGCCCTGACCCGCCTTTGTGCCGTTCTCGGAGGGGTGGGGGGCCCGTACGTCACCGTCACCCGCAGGGACAGCGCCTTCTACCTGCGGCAGTATCCCTTACTCCAGGCAGTCCTGGGTTGGCGGCTGCAGAGCCCAGGCGCAGCGAGCGCTCGGTGTCCACTGCAGACGACCGCGGAGTCTGTCCCGGATTCTGCGGTGGTGAGGAGCGGGATGAATGTGAATTTCCCTCGAGGAGCTGCTTTGCCTGACCTTGTCCTGTGCAGCTGGCCTGGCCACGAGTGGGTGGGGAAAGCTTGTGCCCGCCTGGAGCCGGAACCACCCCTGGCGTCCACCAAGCATTTACTGAGCACCTGCTGTGCGGGTGGTGTCGAGGCCTGTGCTCAGGTTTCGGGCACTTCCGTTTATTATAGGGAGGTACAACAATTTCGGATGGGGTTGAACCATGTAAATGGATGCTTTTGTAGGTCAAAAACAACTGAAAATCAATACGTGGGTGGCACCCTCCTTTCCTCCAGTCAGTATGCCAGAGCCTAGGTGATAACCGAGCGCTCAGGGGCGGAGCTGGGGCTGAAATCCTGGAATGGAGGAACCTTCCTTGTTAGAGGAGAGCAAAGTGGTCGGGGCTACAGGAGGACGCCATGTGGCATCCCGCGACTGCTGGAGTTACTGCCTTCCTCTGGTGACAGGTGACTAGTTTGGCTGTCCCTCCTGTCCCCTGTGGTCTCCATTCGTGAATGCTCATAGGCAGCACGGACACTGCATGCTTGGCCTTCGAACCTGCCTCTTGGGAGGAGCTGGTGCAGGTCTGTTCCCAGCCTGAGGTGAGCTCCCAGCCGGGGCGCATGGCCACAGGCAGGTTTGAGTTTGGGGACTTGTCTCAGGAACAGCCCTGGGCTTCCGGCCCCTCTCCAGCCAGCCCACAGGCCTGTCCCTGCCCAGCCTCATGGGCACTTGGGCAGCCTTGGCCCACACCAGTGTATTCCTCAGGCCTTGGTTCTCCCTGATTTCCCAAGTAAAACACATACTTGGGTTAAAGCTTCCCAGGGTTCAAATCCCACACTCATGGTGTGAAACCGGGCAGCTGCTTCAGCTTTAAAAGCTGGAGACCACATCCCGGTTCCTGCCTCAAAGGGAACTGAATGAGTTAATACTCAGAAAAGTGCTGAAAATAGAATCTAGGCAACTGGTGTTCTCAGCCTCCCTCTCCCCACCACCATCTGCACCTAAGCGGTTGGGCTTGCGATGTTTGCAGGACTCTGGACAAAGGAGCAATGCTGTCAGCGGAAGCTTCCCATGTTCTGTGGCCCCGTTGAGTGTCCAGGAGCCTGTGACCCAGTGCCCGACAGGCTTGGCAGCCCCTCAGCCTCCAAGGAAGGAGACAGCCGCGGCAGAGCAGGCCTCAAAAACTCCCGCCTCCCGCCCTTGAGAAACCCGGGAGTTTCGGGCTGTGGTTTCCCTGCCTAGTGTCAGGCCCTGGGGAGCTGCCAGGCACCTTTCAACCCTCCCGCCTCTCGAGCAGAGCCAGGGTTGTGTAAGAGCCACCACCACCACCCCGAGCTGCCTCCCGGCACGCCCCAGCCTGCCCGGCCTGCAGGGACCTGGCCAGGCCCAGACACCCGGGCAGCTCCCGCCTGGCAGGAGAGGGTGGAGAACAGCTCTGGACCTTCGACGCCTGTCCCTGGCTGGTGCCAAGGCCTAGACAGCCCACACGCCAGATGAGGAAAGGAGGCTGGGGGAGGCAACCCAGGCCGTCATGCCAGCCTCCCGCATCTCCAGGAATCCTGTGCCGTTCCCTGGCTCTCTTCCTGCACCCTTCCTCACGGCTCCAAACCAGTTGGCATAGCTGAGCTCTGGGGTGCTTTTCCAAGCTCTGGCTGTGTGGGCGAGGGGTGGGCCACACCTGGCTGTGGTGGGGAAGGTGCGGGCTGGGGACAGTCAGCAGCCACCAGCACAGCCACCACCACCTCTCCTTCCTGCCACCTGGCCCATGAGGGAGCATGGCAGGCCCAGGCAGAGGGTCTGTGTCCTCACCATGCCAGCACCAGGCAGTGAGCCTGGCACTGAGGGAGGAGGTGCATTGCCTCCCCGGGCTGCTCTCTCTCCTATAGTCTCAAGTGGGTCTTTTCCACCTTCCTATCCCCTGACAGAGAAGCTGTCACCCCTTGTTCGGGAATAGAAGACATAGGATTAGCTGGCCCTGGTGGCACACAACTGCACTCCCAGCACTCAGGAGACTGAGGCAGGAGGATCACTGAGAGTTCCCTACCAGCCTAGACTTCATAGTGAATTTGAGCCAGGCCCTGTCTCAAAAAAAAGAAAGAAAGAAAGAAAGAAAAGAAAAGAAGATGATGGAAGGTCATTGCCACACAAGCAACCAGGGCTTGCTCACCCTCCTACCAAAGCAGAGTGCACACTGGATGGCGCCAGTCCCCGTTTGCCAGGACAGCAGGATTCTCAGGATGCAGTTTTCAGTGCTAGAACCAGAAAAATTCTGGACAAACAGCCATGCCAGCCACACTAGTCCGGTTCCTACTCTCTCCCCGGAAAGACGGGCATCTGTTTCGGAAGAAGTCTGGACGGTCCTGGTCCCAGATCCAGAAACGGCCTGGCATGAGGACTCTGCTCCTCCATGTGCTAAGAAGCCAGGGAGCCAGAGAGCAGAGGACCGACGAGGAACAGAGCAGGACTGAGGAGCTTGAAAACATCACAGTCAGCCCGGTGTGGGGGGCGCACGCCTGTGATCCCAGTACTCAGGCTGAGGCAGGAGGATTGCCCCGAGTTCGAGGCCAGCCTGGGCTACACAGCGAGACCCTGTCTCGAAGAAAAAAGAGAAGACATCACAGTCAGACCAAACAAGAAGGGGGACCCCTGTACCCCTGGGATCTCACCAGCACAAGGCAGCAAAGGTCTCTGACCTGGACCGGCACAAGGTCTGTTGGTTCTAGATCTTCTAGATCTGGGTGGATGACGAAAACCTCTCCAGACAAGTGGAGGATTTCTCACCGGGGTGCTTGCTCATATGAACAATTTCCTTGCACTGTTTTGTTTTTCGCAATAGTAGATTGAACCCAGGACATTCACATTGAGCTGTATCTCCAGCCTTTAACAAAATTATTTTTTCTTTTTTAAACAAGGTCTCAGTCGGGGATTTAGCTCAGTGATTTCGCCGCCTGCTGTGGAAGCGCAAGGACCCGAGTTCGATCTCCGGTACCAAAAAAAACACAAGGTCTCACTAAGTGGCTAAGTTGCCCAGGCTGGGCTTGAACTTACCATCTTCCTGCCTCAGCCTCCCAAGGGCTGGGATTACAGGCGTGCTCCCCTGCACCCAGCTCCCTCGAACAGCTCTGAAGAAGAATCTCCAAACCAGATGTGGCCTGACCAGGGAAGCGGCCCTGGCCAGGGCTGCCAAGGCCAGGCGCACCTTTCTGCAGACTCCTGTGAAGTCTCAGAGGAAAGCCATGCCCTGGCGGTCTTCAGCTCCTGCCCATGCAAAGGCCCCTCCAAGAGGGCCAGGCCTGGAGGCTGACGTTTGCTGACCACTAGCTGTGTCATTCGCTTGCTGTTAGGGGCACTGACCAGGCCTCCCACTCACGGGGCCGCTGGCAAGGCCTGAGGATCTGCACTTTGCTGAGGAGAGAAGAACAGCATGGCTGTGCCCACCCTGGCCGGGACGGTCACAGGGCCCCAGTGTGCTGGGACACAAAGCCCTGGGCTAGGAGCCATTTTTGAGACCCCAAAATGTCAATCACCTTGTAGTAATCAGTCTCCTCTGGGCCCCACATGATATGTTAGTGTGTCCTCGTTTAAGATTTTCAAGATGTGAAGCCATGTTCCAGAATATTCTCCAGAGGTCACCACTGCACTTGAACAAGGCTGCATCCGGGTCAGGGGCGTTGGGGAGGGAAAATGCAATGTGCTGCAGGGACCTGCAGAGCAAGTGAGAAAAGAGAAATGATCCAAGGGGCTCTGCATGAAACGAGACAGCTCTCAAAGCAGGGAGAGAGTCAAGAAAGTCCTTAAAGCCTGGCATAGTGGCACACACTCAGAATCCCAGCAGTCTGGGAGGCTGAGACAGGAGGATCACAAGTTCCAGTCCCACATGGGTAACTTAGGGAAACCTTGTCTCAAAATTTAAAAAGGACTGGGGATACAGCTCAATTCAGAAGCTCTGAGAGAGACAGAGAGAGAGAGAGTGAGCCAGATAGCTGAGCCCAGTGGTACACGCTTATAATCTTGAGGGAAACTGAGGCAGGAGGGTTGCAGATTTGAGTCGAGTGCAGCCTGGGCCACTTACTGAGACCTTGTCTTGGAATAAAAAACTAAAAAGGGCAGGGGGTGACGTTGCTCAGTGGTAGGATCCCCCTGGGTTTGGTCTTGTGTTACGACTGCACTGTAGGCGAGGAAGCCACTCACCCCCCACCAGGTATGCCAGCGGCCCTGCATGTGGAGGGGATGGGAAGGAGATTCTGGGCCCAGAATGGGGGTTTTGTCTGTTCAAGGACACCAGCAACGTGGCCCCAGGTCAGGAGCAGAGCCCTGGCTGACTCAGGCTCCAACAACTCCAGAGACCAGAGCAGACTCGAGGGCCAGGAGGGGCCTGACCAGACGAGATGGAAGGGAAACCTAGGGTGGAGGTGCACACTTGTCATCCTAACGCAGGAGGATCTCAAGTTCAAGGCCACCATGGGCTATATAGTGAGACCTGTCAAAAAAATGTTGAAAGAGGCAGGCAGCTCCAAGCAGAGTTGTTCCAAGGGCACAGCCACGGGGTGGACCCCAAAGACCTGCCCCTCTGAGGGACACAGGTGGTGCAACCCCAGCGCTTTGAAAGGCTACTGTGTGCTCCCCTCAGTTCCTAGCACGAGTTAGGCCTTTTGAATCCTAGGAGGCTTCTCCATATCCCCACTTTACAGAGAGAGAAGCTGAGCCACAGGCTTTGCCCAATCATACAACTGGGAAAAGGCAGCCCTGGGATTTGAATGCATGCCTGTGATCCCAGCACTCAGGAGGCTGAGGCAGGAGGGTCGCCATGAGTTGGAGGCCAGTCTGGGCTACATAGTTCAAGGCCAGCCTGAACTACAGAGTGAGACCCTGCCTCAAAAACAAAAGAAAAGATTTTCCTGGTGGGACCTGGGGAGCCAGGGGAAGGGCATCGCACATGTCAGCCACCAGAGTCACCAGGAAGTTAGCTTTCTAGACACTAATGCGCCAGGAGGTCCCTCGGGACTGCCCCAGCAGCAGCAGCAGACAATGGCAGCATCTGTGGGTAGCATCTGCCCAGAGCATGTCTCCGGGCTAACGTTTCCAGGGCTTGCTCTCAGGCCTCGGGTCTAGAAGTCCTCCGCCACTGCTGCAGCCACCACAGAAGTCTTTGTGTTTTTGTCTTGTGTGGGGACTGAATCCAGGGCGGTCCTTTTTATGTTATTTGGAGACAGAATCTCACTAAGTCGCTAAATTACACAGGCTGGCCTCGAACTTGGGCTCCTCCTGCCTCAGCCTCCTGTGCCGGGACTACAGGTGTGTGCTACCATACCCGGTAGTGTTCATTTTAAGAACGGAACAAATGGGCCGGGGATTTAGCTCAGTGGTTTCACCACCTGCTGTGCAAGCGCAAGGACCCGAGTTCAATCCCCGGTACCAAAAAAAAAAAAAGAACAGAACAAGTTTCCCTCGGGCCCCAGCATAGCAGGGCAGTGCAGCCTGGTGGGCAGGGCTCCCCATCTGCCTGCGGCTGGAGCCCATCACCTCACCTGGAAATAGAACCTGTCCCCAGCTGGCCGGCAGGCTGAGAGGCTGCAGTCGGTGACCTCAGCCCCCAGGGCCCCTGGGGAAGTGGCTGCACTGCCCGCTTGCTGGGCGGAACCCGGGGCCTCGAGTGGTAGCCCCCCCCCCCCCGCCGCCCTTGGCCCCACATCACACTGCATCCTGGCTTGGCCACCTGAAGCCCAGGCCTGGGCAGTAGCCCCAGGCCCCGTGGACACCGGGGTAACCCCACCCCTGACACCTCTGCTTCCTACCAGTCCTCAGCCAGCTTCTGCAAAGCTTTCCCTCCCCTCTCACCCTTTGGGTGTTGTGTTGTGTCATGTTCTGTTTTGTTGGCAGCACTGGGGATTGAACCCAGGGCCTTCGCACTGAGCTGCCATCCCAGCCCTTTTTATTTTTAATTTTGACGCAAGTTCTCCCTAACTCACCGAATTCACCAGGCTGGGCTTGAACTTTCGATCCTCCTGCCTCAGCTTCCCAGGATGCTGGGATTACAGGCATGTGTGACCAAGCCTGGCTCCTTCAGGTATTTCTATACCCTTTAGAACCAAGACTTAAACTAATTAAAGTGGACAATAATTAACCACACTAGAGCCCTTTTAACCTGAAGCTCTTTCTCACAGATCCTGTCCTTTGTCTCACACCATTTGAGCAAGGCATCCTGAAGAAGCCAGGTGGGAGAGATCCCAAAGATTGGGGACACTTTTCAGGGCACTGGTCACCTCAAGTGACAAAGGACCCCACCTTTTGTAACTTTTTGAGACAGGGTCTTGCTATTAGTTCAGGCTGGCCTTGAACTCACTATGTAGCCTCGAGCTCATGGCAATCCTCCTGCCTCAGCCTCCCAAGTGCTGGGATTACAGGTGTGTGCCACCACACCCAGCTAATGTCCCTTCTTGGCATTCAAAGCTCATGGCTTGCTTTTCAAACAGTGGTGACCAGAGGGCTGGTGCTATCCCTCTGATGTCACCCATTTGGCCCCTGAAGCTTCTGCCCTGCCCTCTGGTTCCCCCCTCCAGGGACCGCCGGTTATCATGAGCTCTCGGATATGTTGGCCTCCTAAGCTCTGAATCCTTACCCCAAACTCCCACAGCCAGGAGCCACGGGGTGACAGGGTGTCAGCCCTCCCCGGCCCTCCACAAACTCTTGCCCTTCCCTGTCAGCCTGGCCGTGTGTGTCAGTCACCCTGAAAACCCTGCTCCTCGTAGGCTCCACAGCTGAGGGAGGCTGCCCTGCCTGCCCAGCCCGAAGCCTGAGGCGAGAGTGGCAACACAGCCGGGAGCAGTTCTGTGTAGAACTGGAAGCCCAGGCAGAGGGGCTGGGCTTGGTCAGCTTCTGCTCTCCTCTCTGGAGCAGGCCGCCTTCCAGGCCCCTGGCTAGGTCGTGGGTGTGCTTGGCACTGTCAGCCCAGGAACCCGTCGCTGGGCACCCTGCTTCCCTGGGTCCCCACATGTGTGTTCACGCCTGTGTAGACCTGACCATGTGCCGGCGATACTGATGTTCACGTAAGCCCTTTCCTCCTTGTCTTCCCGGAGGCTTGTGCATACTAGGTGCTCTATCACTGAGCTACATCCCCAGCCTGGCCCCCTTTTTTGAGATGAGATCTCTCTAAGTTACCCATGCTGGCCTTGAACTCTGAGGCTCAAGCGATTCTCCCTCCTCAACCTCCCATAGCTGGGGCTACTGGGCAGTGCTACTGTTTCTAGGTCTGGTTTCTTTTGGTTTTTGTTTTTAACTTTTCCAAATGCAAGTAGGACCCAGGTGACAGGTGGCACATGCCTGTAATCTCAGCACTCTGGGAGGCTGAGGCAGGAAGACTCCAAGTTCCCAGCCTGAGATACTTAGTGACTTAGTGAGACCCTGTTTCAAAATAAAAAGGCCTAGAGATGCAGCTCAGTGTGAGGGCCCTGGATTCAATCTCCAGTATCACAGACACACACACACACACACACACACAAGGGCCAGGGCACAGACTTTGTCCTCTCACAGCCCTACCTGAGCCGTGGGGTGCTTCCCAGATGGGGTGTGCTGCTTTGGGGCTCCCCAGCTGGCTACTCCTCCATGCCCGCTTCTCCGAGGTCTGGAGGCCTGGGTCCTGCCCCTTTCTTTGGACCCCGTCACCCTTGCCCTTGCCTGCTGTCGGAGTCATTCTCACCTCCTGGAGCCTCGGACAGGCTGGTCCCCACCCTTGCTGCGCCTCCTTGCTGCTCCTCCTTGCTGATCATCAGGGGCCTCCTGTGCTTTGTGGGCCTCAGTTTCTCCTTGTAAAGATGGGAGCAGAGGGGACAGAGCCCATGCACAGGAGACTGCTGTGCAGCTGCTGTTTATGAGGATGAAGCCATTGGAGACCAATTATGGAGCACGCTCAGAGGGTTACAGAACAATACGGGGAGCCTCGCACATGGCCGTAAGGAGGCCCCAGCTCCCTGCCCGAGGAGAGGGCGACGCCAGAGTCCTCATCGCCCAGCAGGGACCACCGGCAGCTGGGAGGCCAGGGCCAGGTCTGGGGTCTGGGTCTTCCGGCCTTAGAGGCGGGCGCTTCCCTCTTCGCAGCCACAGTGAGCAGCTCTGGACCAGAGATCCAGACTGTCCTGAAGCTGAAGAACCGCCCACCGCCGTGGGCCGCTCGTGCGGCCATTCACTCGTTCTTCATTCATTCATTCATCTGTCTGGGCGGGGGGCTTCCCCCCAGCACCCACCCCTGCTGAGTGGATGACAGTGAGGCAGGGACACTGACAAGGAGTATGGGGCTTTCCTGGCTGGGACCCAGGGGCTGCTGGCTCCCTGACAGCCCTGTTTCTCATGACGACTACTTAGCGGGTCCTGGGGCTCCCGGTGGGGGGTGGAAGACAGAGACAAGGAGCATGGGGTCTCCCTAGGGCAGCTCAAGGTGCCAGGGGAGGGGCGGGCAGAGGCCAAGGGTGACCAGACGTGTCGGGGGAACAGGAGGTGGAGAAGCACCCTGTTAAGAGCATGCTGGGAACCCGCTGCCTGGAACCTGCCGAGCCTCTGAGTGAGGCTGGCAGCCGGCGGCCCCCTGGGTCCTGCCCAGCCCCACACACAGCTGAGGCGGGTCCACGGGGCTGGAGACAGGAGTGCCACCCCTGCCACCACCTTGTCCAGGCCCTGCACGCTTGCCTTGGGGGGGGCAGGAATGTGCTGAGGGAGGAGGACCCAGCCTGGGCCCCACCGAGCTGGGGGAGTGGGAAGGGCTGGCCTATTCTTCCCTGGCAGGAAGATGGAGGAGGACTCGAGTAGTCAGGGCGTGCAGCCAGGTCAGAGCCCAGCCCCACCAGGAATAGAAACTCAAGTCCCCGAGAAACAAATCGCTTGAAAAACAAGGGCAGCGTCTGGCCAGGCTCTGCTGCCGGCTGGGCTGACGTCACAGGGTGGCAGCCCCACCAGCCCCGCCTGCCCCATGCAGCACAGGGCTCGGTGACCACTACATGCGTCTCTGGCATCCCAATCCTGCCCAGAGCCTCAGCCGGAGAGGGGCTGCACCCAGGAGTGACACCAGGACCATGGGACACAAATCAGGGCCCACATGTGCCACTGTAGTTGTCCTTAAGGGCACCTGTGACCACTGGCAAGGGTGCCCATTTTGTTTCATTTTGCTTTTCTGCTTTTCCAGCAGGGTCTCAATATGTAGTCCAGGCTGGCTTCGAACTGGTAACAGTCCTCCTGCTTCAGCCTCCCAAGTGCTGGGATCACAGGTGTGCGGCAGCACGACTGGCCCAAGGATGCTCATTTCACAGGTGAAAAAGCTTGAGTCTCAGAAAGTTCAGTCACTTGCCCTGGGCTCCTGTAAGTAGCAGAGGAGTTGGGCTCTTCAAGACTCCAAGGTAGCAGGGGAAGAGGGCTCCGGGGCTGCTGTCCTTAGGGAATCCATGAGCCCACGGGCAGTGAGGTGGGGAGCAGAGCTGGGCACAGAGGCAGGGAGGACCGAGGGCTCACCCTTCCACTCCTGCACGGGGAGGAGCTCATCCCAAAGGACCGAACCAGACAGAGTCTCGGAAGGACACGAGGAGGTTGCAGGGCCCTGGGCAGTGCACGGTCCTGCAGGGACAGGCAGTGGTGATGGCGGCGCTCCGTGGCTGCTGTCCTGTCCTGACACCTGCCTAGAGCCCTGGTCCTCTCGCTGCCCCCAGCCCTCGGCTCATCTCCGGGGCTGAAGCGACTGTGACTGACCAAAGCCCACAGGACTCTGGCTGGTGTCCCCAGGCGCGGCGCCTCCTCCTGGGACCCGGGAACAAAGGGGACCTGGGAACAAAGGGGACCTGGGCCGGAGGGCAGGTGGCGACCACGAGCTCTCGCTGCTCGCCCCGGCTGGCCTGGCGGGAAGGGCCTCAGGCGCCCTCTGCCGGCCCCCGTCCGCCCTGAGGGAGGAGCCAGAGCCACATCCTCCTCCAGCACAGAGGGCGCCGGTGGGTGTGCGTCTGTGTGTGCGGGTGCGCGTGCGTGTGTGTGCCTGAGCTGAGTGGGTGTCTCCCTGTGTGTCTGTGTGCACACCTGTCTACTTGCATGTACACATGGGTGTAGGTGGGGCTGTGTACGGGTGTGTCTGTGCCCGTGGGGTCTTCATGTGTTTCTGTGTGTTTGTGTGGGCGTCCATGCACACACCTGCCCTCCAGGGCTCGGCCCTGTGGGGTGTGAACAGAGCTCCGGGACTACTCTGTGTGTGTGTGTGTGTGTGTGTGTGTGTGTGTGTGTGTGTGTGTGTGTGTAGGAGCCTGCAAAATTCAGGATGCCTGGGCCAGGGATTTACCTCAGTGGTTTCGCCTCCTGCTGGGCAAGCACAAGGACCCGAGTTCGATCCCCAGTACAAAAAAAAAAAAAAAAATCAGGATGCCTGAGGGTCCTGAGGTGCCGATCCAGGAAGGCGGGGGGCGGGGCGGAGCTGAGGCTGGAGGGGGAAGAAGAGCCTGGGACAGAGGGCAGGCTGGGGGGTAGAGAGTAAGAGACGGAGTGGGGCACAGGGGTCCCCTGGGTGGGGAGCAAGGGCAGAGAGGTAGGCCAGGAACAGGGTCCCGGCTCTGTCTGGGGACAGAAGAGTCCCTGAGAAGTCCAGGCAGTGGAGACCGCCTCTGTGGGGGCCAGGCAGGGGGACGGAGCCCCCAGCCCGATGACCCCACCTGCTGCACAGGGGCGCCTGGACCAGGGTGCCTGCAAGGCAGTGCTGCCCTCATCTGCAGACACCCGGGTCCCAGGCCCCCGACGGTGGCCTGTGGGGTACAGGGTCGTCCTGGCTCCTCCTCCCAGACCAAGGGTGCCCACGCCTCGCCAGCTGCAGCGCCTCTGGGCCTCCCTTGTGCCATCAATGCTGCCTCTGTGGCCCGGAGGGTGGACCGGGAGAGGCCCTGGGCCCTGGCCAGCCTTGTCCCCTCACCAGCTGGCACCAGGCTGACCTCGGCGCCAGCCTTGGGGTCTTAGCGGGCATTTGCCATGCTTAGGGCTCAGTTCCAAGGCCCCGCTGTGAATTCAAGCCCAGGGACACACACAGTGCACACGCACACACGCCCGAATTTGACAGGTGCAACTTGACTCCCTCTCCCTCCAGCCCACCCCGCCTTTTCCCTGGTGGTGCCCTGGGCATCCCCTGAAGCCTCTGCCCACTCAGACCAAAGCCATCTCTCCACCACCTTAAGGTACCCATGTGCTCAAGGACATGCTCGGGAGTGGTGATGAATGCCTGTGATCCTAGCACTCAGGAGGCTGAGGCAGGAGGATTGCTGCAAATTGGAGGCCAGTCTGGGCTACATAGTGAGTTCCAGACCAGGCTGGAACTACACAGCAAGACCCTGTCTCAAAAGCCACAGATAAATAAATGGATGGGCTTGTCCCACTCTGCCCTGCTGGCCCGGCCATGGCTGAGCAGGAGTCCAGCAACATCCTCCACAGGAACCATCATGCCCCCTGCCCAGCTCCCAGCCAAGCTCAGCCCTGCCTTCCTAGGGGCTTTGTTGGCCCTGCCTGTGTCCTGGGGCCCAGCGCTAGGCTGCCCCTCTCCTGGTGCAGGTGTTGGCAGGAGCACTGGCAGCCAGGGAAAACAGAGAGAGCCGAGGTGGGAGCTCGGGGCTGCCAGCCCCTCCTGGCGCCGCGCTCCCGGCTCCCAGGGGCCGTTGCTAGGCTGGCACATGCCGTGGCAGCGCGACCGTCAGCTGCACCCACAGCGCACATGGCAGCGGCTGGCTGTGGGTGCTGGCGGCTCGGGGCTGCACGGAGACAGCTCCTCCACAGCGCTCCTGTTGGGCAGCACGGGTGCTGGGGCTGCGCGCCCTCCTGGCTTTCCTGGGCCTGGCGCTGGCAGTACCCGCCCCCCAACTTGGTTTGGTCCAGGAGCCCCAAGAGGGACTTCGGGCTGCACTAGACCCAGGCCCTTCCCAGTGCCACCTGAGGGGCAGGCTGAAGAAGGGCGCTGGGGACCTGGGGCCGGAACACCCAGGCCGGCCCTGCATCCTTCCCACCTGCGCCCGCGTGGCGGATTTATGCACTGTTTGGGGGGCGGCAGAGGGAGGGCCGGGGCTGGGCGGCCTCTTCAGCTGGCAGAGGCTCCTGCCAAGCCAACCCCAGCCCGCCCCGTCCCCCTTCCCCACTCATTATCAACTTGGGGTTTGTGTGCAAACAGCAGCTGGCTCTTTGTCAGGCTCCCCGCCCGCCCCTCCCCCACCCTCCCCGCTGCCCCTCCCCCCGCGACTCCGAAGCCTGGGCCCTGGGGAATCCCCGCCCGCCCGTCCGTGTCCTCTCCTGTGGCCACACTGAGCCCATCTGGGCCACCACGAGAACCAGAGAGGGTGAGCAACCAAGCTAAGTCACAGCGCCAGGGCTCACCGCCGGCTCCCCAGCCGAAACTGTCCCTGACTGTCCCCAATTCCCGACACTATTGCTGGGGCCCCTGGGAAGGTGGCCCAGCTCCCTCACCAGGACTTCAAGTGAAGTAACTGCTCAGCATGGTGGCCAATCCCTGTAGTCCTAGCACTCAGGAGGCTGAAGCAGGAGGATCTCTGCAGAGTTCCAGACCAGCCTGGGCTGCCCAGGAAGACCTTGTCTCAAAAAAACAAAACACAGGGGCCAGGGATTTAGCTCAGTGGCACCGCGCCTGCCTCGCAAGCGCTAGGTCCTGAGTTGATCCCCAGTACCAAAAAAAAAGGAAACAACTGCGTGCCTGCTGTGGAGGCGGGCGGGGCCGGGTGGGGAGCCCAGTGGCGGAGCCGGGTGCTGAGGGAGATGGGCCTGTGGACCACTGAGGCAGAGGGCAGGGAAGCTGGCGAGGAGCCAGGGACTTGATGGGGGGCGGGGGGGGGGGTGGGCGGGGCGTGCTGAGAGCAGATGAGCTCCCAGTGTGGAGGAGGTGTGGGGGTGCTGAGGGCGCATCCTGGGAAGGCTCAGGAGTCCGGAGAAGGAACCTCCCAGGAGTGGGGGGGCCACTAAAGGCCTTGTCCCTGCATAGGAGGGTGAGTCCAGGGCTGACAGAGACTGGGGCTGTGTGGGTGTCAGGGCTCCCAGCAGACACCCTGTTCTGCGGGTGTGTTAGCTCTCGGAACCTTTACAACAGGCCTCATCGTCTGATCCCAGGACTGATCTGGGCTAGAGACACCTTGTCTCAAAACAAAACAAAAAAACAAAAAATTGACACCAGTACTGTAACTGTCCCCCGTTCACAGATGAGAAAGCTGAGGCTCCAATTCAGTGACAGCACTCCAACCAGCCTCAGGCTGGACCGCAGCAGGCCTGGCGCTCCGCGGGCCACTGTCCCCGAGCCCTCGAGGTGCAATGAAGGGACGCTCCCTGCAGGCCGGGTGAGGAGGCCCCGGGCAGCATAGGATGAGCCCCAGAGGCTCAGCGTTTGCGGGAGGCGACGAGGCGCGCGGCAGAAAAAGCAAGGGGTCCGGCTGCACCACGGCCCACCCCAGCAGTCTTCTGCGGCTTCACCAGGGCCCCGTGGGGCGTCCGCGGGCACACAAGTGTGCAAGGCCACGCGCAGACACTGCCACGCACGGGTGTACGCGCGCCGGAAGTCAAGGATCAGGTCCGCAGCGGCCGCCGGGCAGCGGGAACAAAGGACACAGCGGGCGGGGCGGAGCGGCCGAGCTGTGATTGGCGGCTTGGGGGGGGGGGCGAGCCATGATTGGCCGCGGCCTGGAGCCCGCCCCGCCCCTCGCGAGCGGATTCCGAGCCCTAGCTAGGCAGGCTCAGCGCCCTCTGCGTTCCGGGGTCCTTCGCTCGTTCGCCCCTCGGTCTGGATTGCCCTCGCCGCTCCCTGCAACCTGGAGGAGGCTGGCTCACCCCGCCGCCACGGCCCAGCCGCGCGCGGGTTCCCGGGGCTCGGGCAGGGGGCGCCCCCGCGTGGGGAGGCGGGACAGGCACAGGAGGGTCATTGTCCCCACGTGGGGTGGGACGAGGGACCAGGAAGCTGTCCCAGAGTGGTGGCTGGGTGAGGGTCAGGACAAAGGACACTGAAGAGGGCACGGCCTCGGGGTCAGAGGAGTCAGAGGAGTCAGTGGAGGAGACCGAGGGGAGGGTGACTGGACGGCTGGAGCCAAAGCAGCCTCGAGGGTCATGGGGCCGTTGGCGGCGTCAGAGCACCGGACACGGTCTCTGCAGAGTTGAGAACATCAGGAGTTAACCGGACACACTACCAGCCCGGGCCAAGGCTGGGCCAGAGGGGCCTTCCCACTCCGACCCGATCTCCCAGCTGCCTGGGAGGGAGGGGCGGGGAGGGGCTCGGGCTGCGCTGCCAATCGCAGCCACCGCTCCTCTTTGAATCGGGCTGGCGGGCGCGGGCTGCCGGCCACCAGGTGTGCGGCGCCCTCTTTGTCCCTCAAGGCTAGGGCGCGTCCCATCCGCCCCACCCTGCAGGAGACTCGGCTCGGCCTCCCGGGGCGCCCCCTGTGGGGACTGAAGCCCCTGCGGGGCTGGTGACCCTGAGCCAGGCCTCTGCGCAGTCCCACCCTTGCCCTTGCGCCAGGATCCTGATCCGCAAGGGACAGATGCCCCGTCTCCCCACATGGCCACCAATGACTGCGGCAGAAATCTCGGGCTGGTCCAGACACGGAGACAGTGGAGGACGTCCCTGGGCTGTGAAGATCGAGGACCGGACGTGGCTCCGAGGAGCGGGCATCGAGTCCCTCTGCGTGCGCGCGCGCTTGTGTACGCGTGTGCGTGACGTCAGCACTGCCCAGGTGCCAGGAGGCACCCACCTCTGAGCGCCGGCCGTGTGCGGGTGCCAGGTGGGTGCGGGAAAGCAGGACCCATCTTCGCGGAGCCCCGAGCAGAAGGGAACCAGAGTGGGGTTCCGGCCCTCGTGCCACACAGTCACCCCGGAAGGGGCCAAGAAAGCACGGGCTGGGTCTCCATCTCGACTCCCTGCATGCTGCTTCCTAACCCTAGCAGCAGACGGGTCCCCGAGACCCTATAGCTTGCCTCGGTAATGTTTCTTACGTCTGTCCTCACCCCGGTCACACTGACCAGTCCTCCTGCCACCAGACTGCCCCCCCTGCAGCCAGCCTGCCATGTAAACCAGACCTGGTCCCTAAGGCCACACTCGAGCCACTCCTAGCTGATGTCCCTGTTGAGACCCAGACTGTAAGGGCGGCTTCCTGAGTGCTAGACCCGTAACCACACTGTGTAACCCTGCCGACCGTTCTGTGAGGGGCTCAGCTCCTCCAGGAGAGAGTGGACACTGCGAGCCACTAGGTCACCTTGTCGCTGACCACACCAGTTAAAGCTGCAAAATCCGGAACCTCTTGGCGCGGTGGATACCCAGCACCCCTGCCAGGACCTCCACCTAACCTCCAGTCAGTCCGGCCGAACTGCAGGCGAACACCTCTTACCAGCCCTTTCTCCTCCCCTCTGCAGTCCTCACAAAATGGGCGCTCCACCCCCGGTTAGAAATGAATGAATGAGGTTCCTGAAAGTTGGGCCGAGGGCTTAGCCGGTGCTCACGCGCCCCCTGCTGGTCACCATGCGCATCACGGGCCGTGGCCCGCGACCGCGGAGGGAGGGTATGGCGGGAGGACACCCGGGGGTCATCCTAGAGCCTGGGGCCCCCAAGAATGTAGGACAGCAGGGTTTTCAGCTCCCCGGCGAGCTCTGCCTTTCTTCCTTGCCTCTCAGAACTTCCCACCCTGTGCTTGTATGTTGCAGGTGTGTGCTGTGCACACCCACAAGTACTGGGGGCGAGCTGGACCGCGAGTTCAAGAGGCCCTGAGCTCCACTCTGCCAGAGCAGATGGCGGCAGGTTCTGTCCTCTGGCGATGTCGGTATGGGTGGAGCCGTGTGTGTGTGTGACTGAGCCCATGCTCAAGTGCTGTCCCTAGCCATGTGCGATGGTCACCAGGAGCCTTAGGACCAGGCCTGGGAAGGCTGCCGCCTGTCACTGCCCTGCTCGGTGGTGTCCAGGTGGCTGAAGCCTGCACGACCACGCCGAGCCCGCAGCCAGGGCTCGCATCTCCGGGGTGGCTCTGCACTCCGTCCATGCAGCAGGAGGGAGGTGGGTTTCTCCAGTGGTCGTGGGTGTTTCCCCACGCCAGTGTGACCAGCCTGTCATCGTTCCAGCTGCCCTTGCAGGACACCCACTGTCCTGTCCTCGCCCTGGGTAAGGAGCAGTTGCAGGCCCTCCCTGGCAAGCTCCTTCCTGGACCCCAGGCCCTCGTCCTCATGGGTTTTTTCTTTTTGGGGGGTGGGTGAGTGTTTTTTGAGACAGAGTCTTGATATGCAGCCCAGGCCGGCCCTGAGCTCAAGGTGATCCTCCTGCCTAAGCCTCCTGAGTGTTAGGATCATGGGTGTGCACCACCACACCTGGCTCATGACAGTGTTTTTGACCGGCCATAGCCAGCAGTTCCCACAGGCTGGGAAGGATACTTTCCACCTTGTGGGCTGCACACCTCGAGTGGTCTGTACAGGCCAGGTACACACCCAGGTGACCTGGTTTACCCAAACCCCGTCGGGATACCTGGTCCACTCAGCCAGGGCATCTGTAGCAGTTCAGCCACCTGGGGGAGCCCTCTGCACCCTCTGCCAAAGTGTCCCCTGGCAGGGGAGTCCCCACCTTCCAGCTGCCAGCTCAGGTTCCGGGTGGAGATGCCTGGGGTGGGCTGGGGGTTCTGAGCGAACATGGGGTTCCGTGCCAGCTGAGAAGAGTGACATGATGGGGATCACAGGGTCCCCAAATCAGCCCCCAAGGCTGAAGCCCCGTGAAGCACTCTGGGAAACTTTGCCCTGGCTCTCGGGCCGTTGCTGTCATGGGCAGTGGTGTCTGGTCCAGTGGCAGGGCCCCTCCTGGTTGCTCTGTGCTTCCAAATCTCTACAGGCCCTGTGGCCCTTCTTTAAAACTTTTTTTTTTGGGCCGGGGCTTTAGCTCAGTGGTTCTGCTACCTGTCTCAAAAGCACAAGGACCTGAGTTCGATCCCCGGTAACAAAAAAGAAAAAAAAAGAAAAAAAATTTTTTTGTGTGTTTTGAGTCTTGCTATGTAGCTCAGGCTGGGCTTGAACTTGCAGCAGTTCTCCTGCCTGAGCCTCCTGAGTGTTAGTATTATAAGTGTGCGGCACCACACTGGCTGGCCCGGGGTCCCTTTGATGCCTGAGGTCATGGAGGCAGAGAGGGTAAAGGAACTTGCCCAGGGCCACCTTGAGAGCCTTCTTTGGACCCAGGATGTCACCGTCCTCCCTACCTGGTGCTGTTCTCAGACAGTGAACACCAGCACCGAGCCCCAGGTGGACAGAGGGACACTCCAAGGCCCTGAGGAATGAAGGGACATGGCGTGGATATCTGCAAGAGGGTGGGTGTGAGGATGCGGCTGAGAGGCCTGAGGGCCCTAGCACCTGGTGTTAACAGGCCAGGAAGCCAGGCTCAGAGTGCATGCCTGTGATCTCAGCACTCGGGAGGCTGAGGCAGGAGGATTTCAAGTTCCAGGCCAGACTGGGCTACACAGTGAGACCCTGTCTCCAAAAAACTAAACAAAAAAAGTTGCAACAGTAACATGAGAGGGACTTTCGTGGCTTCAGCGTTGATAGGAAAGAGACAACAAGGAGGTTCCCACGGGAGCTGGGACCTCCTGAGGCAGGAGCATAGCTGGGAGGGGCCCGTCCACCTCTGCCTCCTCCCTGGGGCAGCTGAGGATGGTGTGCAGATACAGGGGCAGAAGTAGGGTGCCCTGAGGGGAGGGGGACAGGTTGGTAAGGACTTCTGTCTTTGCTCAGGGCCTGAAAGACCTGTGAAACTACCAAGGCTTTAAAAAAAAGAAAAGAAAAAGAAACCAGGCTAATCTCAATACTTGGAGGCTGAGGCAGGAGGATTGCTGAGAACTGGAGGCCAGCCTGACCTACACAGTGAGACCCAGTCTCCAAAAAAATAAAAAGAAAAGAAACTCCCAGGCTGGGGCCCTTTGGATGCTCAGCCAGCTAGAGGGAGGAGCTGCCCTGGGGAACTCCTCCCCTGTCAGCCTTGAGTCCCCCTCAAGTGCTCAGGGTTCAACTGAGGCTGGCTCTGTGCAGCCCATTCCAGGGAGCGCTGGGTACAGTGGCCCTGTGCCGACAGCTGAGGAACAGGCAGCTGTCCCGAGGGCTCCTCCTCCTCACACTTGGGAGGCAGGGAGCCGAGAAGACATCCATCCGGGGGTGCTCAGGGCCCCGCACCCCTCTGAGGCCCCCTCGGCCCCCAGCCAGTGGGTACCTCTCAGCAGGCGCTGTTGCCCGCATCCCACGCTCCCTCCCTCCCCAGACTTTCACGCACGGCCAGGCCCGGAACACAGGCTGGGGCCCAGGCAGCTGGGTGGAAAGGCCTCCCACAGCCTGGCGGGTGACAGGGACGTGAGTGGAACGCTGTGAGCTTCGCTGGGAGGGGCTGCGGCAGGTCCTGGCACTCCTGAGGGCACCTAGGTGTGGCTCAGATAAGGAACAAATACCGATGGTTTACACAGGGGCCTCAGGTGGCCCACACCCAGGCTGTGGTCCTTGCCTTCTCCTCCCACTACCCCCATCCAGGTCCTCTCTGACCACCCCCTCAGAAAGAACAGAGCTGGATGTGGTGGCCACACCTGTGATCCCAGTACTGGGGGGCTGAGGCAGGAAGATCGCCCACTTGTTCCAGGCCAGCCTGGACTACGTGGCGAGATGCTGTCTCAAGAAAGAAGAAAGAAAAAAAGCAGCTTGCAGTCCAGTCTCGGCAGCAGATGAAAGGCAGGAGGATGTTCTGGAAACTGTCCTCAGGGAATGGGGATGCATCCTGGCTGTCAACGCCATCCTGCGGGTGCAGTCACTGCACACCCCTACCGTGTCCCAGCCCTGGGGGAGGCCCAGACCCGGCCTCACAGAAAATGCAGACAGAATAAGGACCAGGCTGTGCAAGTAAAGAGGAGCCATCTCTGTTCTGTCTCACGCTGAGGACCATCGCGGGCTGCAGGCAGGGACTTCCACTTCCGGCAGCAGAGCAGAGGAGCCAGCTGCAGGACCCTCCTGACGCTGAGTCTGGGCCGTGCTGGGTGGTGGGTTGTCCCGGGCCCATCTGTCCTCTCCGCCATCCTCAGGCCCAGCTCCAGTGTGGAAAGGGAACCCTAAACTGCACCTGTCCCAGGCTGGGGGGGGTAGTGGGACACGCTTGAAATCCCAGCACTCTGGGAGGCTAAGGCAGGAGGATTGCAAATTTGAGGCCAGCCTTGGTAGTTTAACAATTTAGCAAGACCCTGTCTGAAGCCGGGCCTGGTAATCCCAGCACTCAGGAGGCTGAGGCAGGAGGATCACCCTGAGTTCAAGGCCAACCCAGGCTGTTGGTCCCCAAGGCTGAAATAAGGAACCTAACCCACCGTTTTCCAGTACGTTTGCAGGTTCGCTGACTCCCATCACGGAAACAGTGTTCAGGTTTGTTAGAGATGGAGATGCAGGATGCGCTGAAGAGCAGAGCGCAGACTGAGCAGTGAAGCAGGTACAGCCAGCAATGGGGGTCTCTTGGGTTTGGGTGTCGGGAAGCGGTGGGCCCCTAATCTACACCTTGGTCTGTCTCCTGGGTGGGAGAGCGTGGCAAGGGCCCGTTCTCATGGGAAATCCTGACGGGTCGGGTCGTCCATCCCCCCAGAGAGGCCTATCTGCAAGTAAAAAGCTGAAAGGGAATTGCCAGGTTTGCCACTTGGGAGAAGAGAAAGAAAATAAATAAACTGGGCTTGGGTCCTGAAGCTGCAGTTCTTCTGAAAAGTAGTTTGTTGTTGTTTTGTTTTTTGAGACAGGCTCTCAATGTGTAGTTCAGGCTGACCTTGAACTCCTGGTGATCCTCCTGCCTCAGCCTACCAAGTGCTGGGACCACAGGCGTGCGCCACCACACCCAGCATAAGTACAGTTTTTTGTTTTTTTGTTTTTGTTTTTTGGGGGGTTTTTTTGGTACCGGGGATCGAACTTGGGTCCTTGTGCTTGAGCAGCAGGCAGCGAAACCACTGAGCTAAATCCCCGGCCCCATAAGTATAGTTTTTAAAATCGTGATTTCTTGTCTCTTTTCTACCTGGTTTCTGTTTCTTCTCTCCTACCTCACTCATTTCCACGAAGCTGGGGTGCAGCTCTGGCTGGAGCGCCTGCCTAGCACTGCCAAGGCCCTGGCTGCACCCCCGGCCCCACAAACACAGCTAACAAATCCCAACCCATGGCGACTCCCGTGGGCAGCTGCACTGGTGGACGCCCAGGTTGCTCTAGGGCTGTGACCCTGGGCAGGGGACACCAGCCCCAAGACCTAGGGGAGCAGGAGGAAGGGAGCCAGGTGCCTGCTGCAGGCTGCAGGGAGAAGCGGGCATGTCGGCACAGTGCACGGAATCCCAGAACTCTGGGAGGCTGAGGCAGGAGGATTTCACGTTAAGCTTAGCACATATCATTCACCAAGACCCTATCTCAAAAATTTTTTTAAAAGGAGGGGAGGCTTCTGGGATCCATCCCCAGCACCGCCAAAACAAATAAACAACAGGACCGGAACCTGCAGGAGGCTTAGAAACAGAAACAGAAACTTCCAGTTACACAGCTCCTCTGCTTCCCCTCCCAGGCCACCCCCATGAGTCACCCTCTTACCCCCCCAGGGCCAAATATGGCTCCCAAGGCTGTGGAAACGGGGTGCTGCCCTCTGTCCGAGCCCACCATCCTGGCAGGCAGGGGCTTCCGCTTGCCCCCCCCCACACCAGGGACTCCCAGGGGCTTCCGCTTGCCCCCCCCCACACCAGGGACTCCCACACAGTGACACGGGGGGGGGGGTCCTGGCCAAGCAGGGACCCCTCCTCCTGGGGACAGTGGGCCTTGGAGAGTCGCTGTGACCACCCAGGGTGTGTCCTGTGCCCAGTGGACCCCGGTGACGCCCCGGGCCTCCAAGCCACCACATAAGGAAATGTTTGTGTGTTCAGCCGAGCAGCTCCGGCCGGCCGGCCGAGGCCTCAGCTCCCTCCCTGCCTCTGATCCCGCCCAGGCCACCTCCCCCAGGCCGGGCTGGACCCAGGAGGCACCGCCCTGAGGCCCGAGCAGGGGGGCCCCAGCCTGGGGAGACGGAAGAGGGCAGGCTGGGCCTGCTCTCCTGCGGCCATCTGGCAGAGGGAGGACGCAGGGATGTGGGGAGCCCTCACCGCGCCCCTTGGAGGCCAACAGCTTGGACCCGTGGGGACGAGCAGCCGCCTCGTCCTCTTGGCTTGGCCTGGAGGTGTCTCAGCACCCAGGCCACACTCAGTCCCAAGGAAATGGCTGCTCTCTCAGTTCCATCACCGAGGGACAGAGGGACCCATTTCACATCCTACCTGGCCAGCCTAGGCTGGGCCCCACAACGCCCTGCAAGGCCACAGCCCTCTCCGGGCCCAGGGAACAAGTGGCATTGATTCCTCAGCAGGGGACCCCTCCTCCCCTCAGCACAGCGCTCAGGAGGTCAGGGACCACAGGGCACCCTCTGGGTTCCTATAGTTCCCTAGGGGCAGAGAAGTCCCCACCAGGTGCTTCCTGGCACAGAGCCCAGGCCCAGGCTTGGTGGGAGGCGCCACAGCCAGGTGCTGGGGCTCAGGGGCAGTGCACACCCAACTCTGCTGAGGCCGGAGGAGGTGCCAGGACCAGAGAGCCTCAACAGGTCCCCGAAGGTCCTGCTTCAGGCCTGGCTTCCTGGGTGACCTGGGACCACAGCTAGCAGGAAGCGAGGCCCTGGCAGGGCTGCCCAGGCTCACTGAGAGGACTCAGGATGTCCCACCTTGAGGGACTGCTGGGTGTCCCTTGTCTACCTCTCCCTTCTGAGAAGGGCCCCAGCTGGTAGCCTGGAATGTGGAGACCTGGAGAGGAAAGCGGGCCCATGAGGACACTCCTCACGGGGAAGGGACATGCCACCCATACACACCCACCCCCTGCCCTTTTAACACAAGAGATAAAAGCCAGGAGAGAGATGTAGGCCTATAGTTCCAGCTACTCAGGAAGCTGAGGCAGGAGGATCACTCCAGCCCAGAAGTTGGGGCCAACCTGGGCAACAAAGTAAGACGCTGTCCCCCCCCCCCAAATAAACAAAACACCCTTTGGTAACAGAAAAAGTCTTCATCTCAGATAGAAATGGTGTGGCCTGCACCACAGGGCTGTCCATACTGCGGTCATTCTCCCTCTTTATGTTTTGTTTTTGCAGTATCGGGGACTGAACTCAGGACCTTGTGCTTGGGAGGCAGGCAGTGGTGCCACTCAGCTAATTCCCCGGCCCTCTGTTTTGTTTTGTTTTTTGAGACAGGGTCCTGCTCTGTAGTTTAGGCTGGCCTTGAACTTGTGGCAATCCTGCCTCAGCCTTCCAAGTGCTGGGATCACAGGTGTGCACCACACGCCCGGCTCATTCTCCCTCTTGGAACCTGTTCAGACAAGGCACGCTTTGGAGATCCCCAGCGGAAAGGGAGAAGCAGCTCTGAGATGTTGGCTTTTTTTGGTACCGGAGATAGAACTCGGGACCTTCAGCTTGCAAGGCAGGTGGCTGAACCACTGAGCTAAATCCCTGGCCCATGTTGGGTTTTTTTTGAGGTGGACTCTTGCCATGTTTCCCAGGCTGATCTTCAACCCCTGGGCTGAAGTGATCCTCCTGCCTTGGCCTCCAGTCAGTGGGACTACAGGAACACATGTAGCTGAGACAAATTTTAAAATATTTATTTTTCTGGCACTGAGGATTGAATCCAGGGCCTTTGTACTGAGCTACACACCCAGCAACCCTTTTTAAATTTTTCTGAGACAAGTTCTAAGTCTCTAAAGTTGTCCAGGCTGAGCTCAAATTTACAAACCTCCTGCCTCAGCCTTCCAGGGTGCTGGGATTACAGGTATGCACCACAAAGCCTGGCTGGGGATGGATTGCTTTATTTACCCCTTGGTACTAGGGTTGGGACCCAAGGCCTTTGCAGTGAGCCAGCACCTCCCCCTCTCCCTCGCCCGTTTATTGAGACAGGATTGTTTCCCCAACTAAGCTCAAATTGTGGTCCTCCTGCCTCAGCCTCCTAGAGTGCTGGAATTACAGGTGTGCACCAGCAGGTTCGACTAGATTATTTTCATGCCCTAAATCAATCTATAGGAGCTAAGGTGAAGCTCAGTGGTCCAGTAGGAGGCCCTGGGTTGGACCCCCAGCACCGCAAGAAACAAAAACAAGAAACATTCAGAAGCCGGTCCCTAGGATCAGCTAGCAAAAGGGAAAAACCCCTGCCATGGAAACTTGGTCACTGGGCTCTGACTTCTCTACGACTTAGGGCAGGGCTGGGGTCCCGGCCTGGATCCAGAGGACTCAGAAGCGGGGGCTGCAGGTGTGAAGAGCTCTGGACCCCCACCCCACCCCCCTGGGCGTCCCGCTGGGCTGCTGCCCTAAACTGGCCCCTCCCCTCTCTCAAAGGCCGCTCAGTTAACAGCCCTGAGCCCGCTCTGCCTGCTGCAGGCGTCGCTGCTCCATTCCTGCTGGTCTCTCCCGCGTTGCGACACCGGCTGCGCCATGACGCCCTGCACTGTTTCTCGCTGGTTCCCCACGGGCCTGGCCCCAGGTCACTGTTACTGCGCACAGCCCCGGCCAGATCGCGGGTGAAGGCCAAAGAACGTTAGGGACGCACCGGTGACGGGCCGAGTGGGGCTTGCACACCTCCTGGGCCGTGCAAAACTGGGCCCACAAACACGCGCCTATGCACGTGCAGCTGCGTGAGCAGCAAACACGTGTGGACGCGCTCGACCCGAGCGCGGCCAGCTCGCATGCACGGGACTGCGTGGACACCCACGGGCTCCGCGAGCGGGAAGAGCAAGTGCCTCTGCGCGTGCGCCTCAGGGGAAGTTGCGACGCCACGCATGCGGAGGGCGTACCCGGGGCTCCGCACACTCGAGACCGTGCACACACCGGGCCGTGCGGGCGAGGCGGGTACTCATTCCACACTCAGGCACCGCCGCGGCCCCGGGCGCCATTTTCGCGCCCCGGGCAGCCGAAGAACCCGGAAGGCCGCGGAGCCCGGCGAGGCGGCCTTTGTTGGGGCAGCTTCCGGGCGTCCATCACGCGGGCCTGGGCGACGCGCAAGAGCGCGAAATGGCGGGTGGGGGCGGGGCGGGCGAGAGCCGCGCCTACGCTGGGCTCACGCCCGGACTCGCCCGCCCCCCAGCGCAGGCGCACGGCGCAGCGCGCGCGTTCTCCCCGGCGCGCGCCGGGACACAAAGGGCTGGAGGGAAAGCACGGAGCGCGGAAAGTGCCTGTGGAGCGGCTTCTGTTGGGGAGCGGCCTGGAGCGGAATCTCTGGGCTGGAGCCGGGTTCGCCGGAACCAGGCCTAGGTGTGGGCGGGACCCCGCGCGGTGCTCTCGCCCCGCCCTCCCCTCCCTCCTCCCTCCCCTCTCCCCTCCCTCCTCCCTCCCCTCTCCCCTCCCTTCCCGTCCTTTCTCTCTTCTCCCTCCCTTCGCCTCCTTTCTCCCTCCCTTCTCCCTCCCCTCCCCCCTCAACCGCCGTCACTGCCTCGCGGGCGACGCGGGACGCAGGCGCGGAGCGCGCTCACTGCACGGCGCCTTCGGCGTCCGCTTGCCCTCGTGGCAGCGCCGGGTGCGTGTCCCGGCCCCTGGAAACCCCGAGGCGCTGGCTGCCGGCTCCTTCCCGCCGAGCAGGCGCCCCTCGCACCAACCTGGGACTCAGAGCTTGATGTTTCAAGTCGGGAAGACGGGTCTTGACAAGCCAAAACCCAAAAAAGTAGAACTTTCTATTAGACATTTGTTAAAAGCAATGATCAGGAAGCGGTTTTGAAAATATTTTAACGCTGCTGGGCGTAGTGGAGCACACCTGTAATCCCAGGACTCAGGAGGCTGATGCAGGAGGATTTCTACGAGTTCGAAGCCAGCCTGGGCTCCATAGTGAAGTCAAGGCCACCCTGAATTGTATAGAGGCCCTGTCTCAAAAAAGCAAAAAGGAGACTGGACTGTCGTGCTACTAGGCCTCCGTCAATGACGGCTATGGGTTTGCCTGGCCATCAGAACCCTTCTTGGCCTGTTTTTCTAGTTTATTCATGGAAAGCAGCCTGCTTGATTAGTTCCGTTATAGTCACGCCTGGCTTAACCACCCGGTTCCACCATTCCTGCCACTGGCTGGATAAATGAATGGGTCGTTAAATGAATTGTCTGTAGTATGTATGTTGCAATATTCAGAACAAAGAAATGGTCAAAGGAAACTCCAGCTTGATAACTTTGGTTTTATTTGCATAACTCTTACACGCAGCACTGTAGTGTGTAACGGAACATGAAGCTACAGCACTCTACAGTATCATCAAAACTCACAGTGCTGTGTAAACAAGGGGCACTGTACAAAAAAAGACAGGGGCTCTATAAACAAGATGTAGGGAACTGTACAAAAGAGTCCTGAGTCCGCGTGTCCCGGGAAGTCCAAACAGTCGGTAACCACATAGGTTGTGAGAGGAGCGAGGACCCAAGCTAGCGAGTGATGTTGCCCTGGACAGCTCTGGGCACAGATGCTATGTCCCTCCTGGCTACCAGTGAGCACCCTGCCCTTTATTCCAGAAGCTTCCAAATGGCTACGTGCAGGGGCTGCTTTAAAAGCTGCAAATTACAGCCTCCTGTGATTGCAAGAGCGGAAGACAGCAGTTCTGCACTTCTCTTCCATGTTCCCATCCCGCGTCCCTCTCGAGCAAGGAAGAATAACAAGACTGTCCCTGCCGCCATCCTCCCAGCCTCTCCTTAGGGTGGAAAGTGCTGCCCAGATTTTGGCCATCGGAACCCACGCCCAACCATGCCTGGGGACAGGGTTCCACCCCAGCAGGCTCACCAAAAAAAAAAAAAGTGCCTGAAGCCAGTATCAGGACAGATTTGAAGATCTCCCTGGGCCTGCACTGTACCCACACCCCAACGGGACTTTCTACACGTGTACTTTTTTTTGACCTTGTGATCCTGGGGATTGAACCCAGAGTCTTCACACTGAGCTATATCCCCAGCCCTTTGTTTGTACTTTTAAAATTTTGACACAAGGTCTCACTAAGTCTCTAAGTTGCCCAGGTTGGGCTCCAACCTGAGATCCTCCTGCCACAGCCTCCCACAGTGCTGGGATTAAGAAGCCTGTGTCACTACCAGTGACTACATGTGTACTTTTATGGTCATTGAAAGAAATCGAGCCAAAACAGGAAAATACTCTTATAGTCATTATCTTGAGAATATTTAATTGTTTAAAATTCACGTAAATTTGGGGCTGGGGATTTACCTCAGTTGCACCGCACCTGCCTCGCAAATGCAAGGTTTTTGTTTGTTTAGTTTTTTGTTTTTTGGGTTTTTTTGGTGCCAGGGATCGAACTCGGGTCCTTGCGCTTGCGCAGCAGGCGGCAAAACCACTGAGCTAAATCCCCGGCCCAAACGAAAGGTTTTGAGTTCAATCCCCGGTACCAAAAATAAATAAATACATGAAAATTCATGTAAAAGTCTAGCATCCAAAATAGGCAGAAGGCAGCTGGGGGTGCGGCTGAGTGTCAGAGTGGGCCAGTATCTGAGGGACTGCGTTCCACCCCAAGCATTGCGAAAAACATTGAAAACGGTGAAGAGTGTAAACCCCCGCGTGCCTGGAGGAGGCACCCCCATTTTTCACTTATCCACAGAAGCCCTTTGTCCTGCAGTCGAGGGGGCGCAACCAGTTACAGGCCCTGCAGGTTCAGGGAACTGGTTCGGTGCATGTTGGGAACCTCGCTGGCGGGTGGGGCGGGAGGAGGCGGCGGCGGCGGCGGCATCGCCGCCGCACTCAGGGTGTGCGCCGGTGAAGTGGAGCCGCCCGGCCTGCCCCTGAACGGGATGACCAGGTTCTCCTTACAGCACCAGCTACTGTGGACAGTCACTTTGGGGGGTGCTAGGGTTGAACCCAGGGCCTCCCCACTGAGCTGCATCCTCAGCTCTTTTTTATCTTTTATTTCTAGACAGGGTCTGGCTGAGTCACCAAGTTGCCAGGCTGGGGTCTGGGAATGTAGCTCAGTGGCACAGCCCCTGCCTGGCATGCTCGAGGCGGAGTTCGACTCTTGGTACCAAAAAAAACAAAAACAAAACAAAAACAAAAAAAATCCAAAAACACAAAAAACAGCTGGGATCCACCTGCCTCAGCCTCCTAGAGTCCCGGGACTACAGCTGGGCAGCCCTGTTTGTGGTGGACACTGACTGAACGGGAAAGGGAGAAGCAGGAAATCCTCACTGCGTGGTGGAAACACAGCCTACTGAACCTGCCGGATAAGGCCTCCCACCATCCACTCCGCATGTGACATCGCTGACTTCAGTGGCCTCAAATTGTGGCCCCGAGGAGGGAAGACTTGGTTAGCTGGACCTGCACAGGTGGCCGGCGAGCCCTGACCTGCCCTTCTGATGCTGGGGCCGAGAGCCTTCTCTGGAAGCCCTTCCCAGGGAGCAGGCGGCCACTCTTTCTGCTTAGATAAATGACTGCCTGAGACATGCTAAGGCAGTCACGTAAGGCTGGTATGGCACGGGAGCCTGAGTGTATGTGGTCCTGAGCTGCAATCGCCAGTCCTTTCTACTTTCTACTGTGAGACAGAGTCTTGATCAGTTTCCTATCCTGGCCTTGAACTTGAGATCCTCCTGACTCAGCCTCCTGAGTAGGTAGATCACAGGCATGCACCACCACACCCAGCTTCTGGGAAACCTTAACTGAAGATGTCACTGAGAACCTCTGCCCCCCTGTGTTCTTGTTGGTAATTTTCAGCCCTCAAGCTAAGGTTTGAGGAAAATCTTTCCTTGTTAGTTAGAAACCCATTTCCTCCCTCTGTTCCACAGCTGACTTGTATTTGAGGAAAAAAAATTGATATTTTCTTGTTTTACATGTGTATTTTTAAAGCTCCAAATCGGTGTGGTGGCATAAACCTGTAATCCAGCACTTCACAGAGGCTGAGGCCGGAGGATTGCAAGTTCTAGCGCATCCTGGGCAATTTAGCAAGGCCTTATCTCAAAACAACAGAAAAAAGGCTGGGGATGTGGCTCAGGGCAAAGGCCCTGGCTTCAGTCCCCAGGGTCCCCGCCATGGGAACACAGGCATTGAATTTGTTTTTGTGTTTTTGAGACTGGGTCTTGCTGTGTAGTCTGCTTGGCCTTGAACTCACACTGCCTTTGCCTCTGAGTGCTGGGATCACAGGTGAGTCCACCACGCCCGGCTTTGCTTTGGTTTTTGAAGGATGGTGCCCCTAAGAGTAAAACATGAACCCACCTCTCAGGGGCTCACCAGCCTGCCCGAGGCTCCAGGTCCCTGCCAGGGTCCAGTTCGTCTAAAAAGGCCTCACAGCCGGGGAGGCTCCCAAGAGCTCCCCCCATGCTCCCGCTGTGCTCGATTTGGTGCTTTCTTCGGTGTGCACTGGTGAGGACCAAGCCTCCCAGCGCTGAACCCCCTAAGTGACCTTCAAAGAGCGGTTTCATCCTGGGGTACCCTAATGGTTCCCTGCCCCCAGGCGGCATTGTGTGTCACTCATTAACACTCGGACAGAACGGACAGTACTATCCCCATTTTACAGAGCAAGGTTAAATTTATCCAAGGAAGCTGGGCATGGTGCATGCCTGTAACCCCAGCCCTCTGGAAGCCGAGGCAGGAGGGTCACTGGAAGTTTGAGGCCAGCCTAAATTACAAAAACAGTTTGCCGGTGTGCAAGACATTGTTATGCATAAGTGGAGTTTGCTGGAGGGCCTGGAGTAAAGGACCCATGTCAGATGAGGGAGAGTAGGTTAAACTCTAACCCAAGCTTTTCTGTGGATTGTGGGATTCTCCTGAACCTTAGACCTTTACACCCAGGCCAGGCAATGGGTGATAGCTGTGACCAGACCAGGCCATCTGGTTCCTTCCCATGGGTGCCAGCATCCTGTTGAGGTAGGATAAGGATACAAGAAATAAAAAATAAAAAGAGCCGGGTGGAATGGTGCATACTTGTGATCCCAGTACTGGGGAGCCTGAGGCAGAAGGATCACTGTGATTGAGTTTGAGGCCAGCCTGGGCTCCATAGTTCAAGGCCATCCTGAACTACATAGGGAGATGGTGTCTCCAGACGAAAGAAAGAAAGAAAGATAAAGGTGAGAAGGAAACAAAGAAAACCATAACTTTGTGTGTGTTGTGTTTTTTTTGGTACTGGGGATCAAACTCGGGACCTTGCGCTTTCGAGGCAGGTGCCGGAACCACTGAGCTAAATCCCCGGCCCAGAAAACCATAATTTTAAAAGTGCACTTTTGTCCTTTTTATTTATTTATTACATATTTTTTTTGGTACCAGGGATCAAACTCAGGACCTTGTGCTTTCGAGGCAGGCGGCGGAACCACTGAGCTAAATCCCCGGCCCTTAAAAGTACACTTTAAAGAACCCAGTTCAAAAAAAAAAAAAAAGAACCCAGTTCAAACGCCTGTAATCTCAGCACTCAGGAGGCTGAGGCAGGATTGCTGGAAGTTTAAGGCCATCCTCAACTAGAGAGTAAGACCTTCTCTCAAAAAAACCCAACCCCCCCCCCAAAAAACCCCAAAATATAAAAAAAGTAAAACTACTTTTAGGAAAAACCATAGCTAGGGCCGGGGATTTAAACTCAGTGGTTTCGCTGCCTGCTGCGCAAGCGCAAAGACCCGAGTTCGATCCCCAGTACCAAAAACAAAACAAAACAAAAAAACCCCGTAGCTTCAGGTTACCCAAGGTTACAATGTCCTTATCCCTTCCAGGAAACTCACTCCAGAATTTCTAAATCTTGAAAAGATACACTGGATTGGGCTGGGCTTTTCACCTGCAAAATGAGCCATTATCTTCTCCCTGTGGGTGGCCAGAGCCTTTCTCCTACAGATTGAGCCCCACTTTCTGTCATTCACAAATTCTGCCCATTTCTACCCCAAACTTTTGGAGCTTTTCTAGAGCAGACTCTTAAGTGGGTCGCTCCCTGAGCCCCACCTCCCGAAGGTGCCTGTGCTCCTTTCTGCCTAATAAACCTCTGCTCCTCACAGGTGCTTCTCTGGGACCAGGGGCAAGCCCTTATTCCGTGGACCGGGGCATGGTGGCACACACCTGTAGTCCCAGTATTGGGGAGGCTCAGGCAGAAGGATTGCCAGGAGTTGGAGTTGCCTGGGCTACAGGACAAGACTCTGCCTTAAAAAAAACAAACAAACCAGGGCCTGGGATTTAGCTCAGTGGTGCTGCCACCTGCCTCGAAAATGCAAGGTCCCGAGTTCGATCCCCTGTACCAAAAAAAATAAAAATAAAAAACTAAACCAAAAATAAATGGAACTTTCTTGGTGGACTGAGCTGAGGTCTCCACCTCCTCTTTGGGGACCCTCTTTGGATCTTGTCCAGCGTCACTGTTGGTGACATGCACAGAAGTTCCCTGAAGATTGCAGCCCACCAGCCACCCGTCATGGATGAAGGCTGCACAGCCGTCTCTGCAGGGGGTGCCACGGCTGCCTGCTGCCCTTGAGCAGCTGCCCTGGGCGGCAGCCCCTCCAGCCATCCGCATGGGCTGTGTGGGCACAGGCTGTGTGTGCACGCACCCACGCGTCCACATGCATGAGATAGGCCAAACCCCAGGTCTCACCACGTGCTTGCTCTGCCACTGAGCTACAGCCCAGCTCCCCAGACCCCCATTTTTGTGTTTTGTTTTTTCTCGTCTATACTGAGGCTTGAACTCAGGACTGTCACACTGAGCTACATCTCCAGCCTTTTTTGTTCTTTGGGTTTTTTGTTTGTTTTTGTTTTTGTTTTTTTGGTACCGGGGATCGAACTCGGGTCCTTGCGCTTGTGCAGCAGGCAGCAAAACCACTGAGCTAAATCCCCAGCCCCATTATTTTTGTTTTTGAGACAGGGTCTCACTATGTAGTTCAGGCTGGCCTTGAACTCTGATCCTCCTGCCTTAGCCTCCTGAGTGCAGGGATAGCCATGTGCCACCATGCCCGGCTCTATTTTTATATTTTTTTAAAGTTTGAGACAAGGCCTTGGTAAATTGCTAAAATGCCCAGGGTTGGGTTCCAACTTGTGATTCTCCTACCTCAGCTTCCTAGAAGCGGGTGCCACCAAGCCTGGCATGTTTTTGTTTTTTGAGATAGGGTCTCACTGTGTAGTCCAGTCTGGCCTTGAACTTGTGAACTCCAGTGCTGAATTACAGGTGTGTGCCATGGCAAGGGAGGCCTGGCTTGTTTGTTTGTTTTGGTTCGGGGGATCAAACTTGGGACCTTGAGCTCACAAAGCAGGTGGCAGAACTACTGAGCTAAATCCCTGGCCTGCCTGGCTTGTTTTTGATTTGGTTTTTTTTTTTTGAGGTATTAGGGACTGAACCCAGGGTCTTTGCCCTGAGCTACATCCGCAGCTCTTTGTTGTTGTTTTGTTTTTTTGAGGCAGGGTCTGGCTATGTAGTCCAGGCTGGCCTTGAACTCACTATGGAGCCCAGGTGGCCTGGAACTTGCGGTGATCCTCCTGCCTCAGCCTCCCACGTGTTGAGATGACAGACCTGTGCCACGTGCCACCACGCCAGTCCCTCAGTTCTTTTTTTTATTTTGAGAGAGGGTCTCACCAACTCACAAAATTGCCCAGGCTGTGCTTGAATTTGAGGTCTTCCTGCCTCAGCCTCCAGGGATGCTGGGACTACAGGTGTGCACCACTGCACCTGGCTGGTTTACATCTTCTGTGAGTGACTAACACACATTCGTTTAAAACAAAGCTTCCTTGTGTTTGCAAAAGGGGCACCACACCAGGCCTGAGGTGATGATTTCCTTTTTTCCTCTCTCTTTTTTTCTTCTTTTTCCTGTCCTGGGGACCAAACCCTGGACATGCTGCCAGCCACATCCCCATCCCTTATTTATCTTGAGACAGGGAGGGTCTCGCTAAGAGGCCCAGGCTGAGCCTGGCACAACCCTCCAGTCCTGGCCTCTTGTGTAGCTGAGAGTACAGGCGAGCACCGCCCCACCCAGCTCTGCCTGTTACTGCTTAAGACTAACTTCTGAGGGAGGCGCCCCCTACTTTGTTCGTTTGACACAAGATCTCCAAGTGTAGCCCAGGCTGGTCTCAAACTCACAGCAATCCTCCTGCCTCAGCCTCTCCAGTGTGGGGATGACAGGCATGCAACACCACTCCTGGCTCAGAAATTACCCCTTATCTCCATGGAAACAGCTTCATCCTTGTTATTTTCCCTGTTTATTTTTCTCTGGTCGATGCCAAGTACTCCTTTGAGAAAGAATGTCTTGTCAGGTGTGGTGGTGGGAGCCTGAGGCAGGAGGATCCAGAGTTCAGGGCCAGTCTAGACTACATAGAAGACCCTGCCTCAAAAAACTCAAAAAGAGGGCCGGGGATTTAGCTCAGTGGTTCTGGCGCCTGCCACACAAGCACAAGGTCCTGAGTTTGACCCCCGGTACCAAAAACAAAAACAAAAAAAACTCAAAAAGAAAAACAATATCTTTTTTTGGTACCGGGGATTGAACTCAGGACATTGTGCTTTCAAGGTGGGCGGCATAACCCCTGAGCTAAATCCCGGCCCCAAAAACAATATCTTTACATGGAAATAGGCACAGCCAGAAAAGTCTGGATACCTCAAGAATTCATTTACTCAGCTCTAGTATTCCAGAGATGCTAGTTGTTGTTTTTGTTTTTGTTTTTGGTACCAGGAATCAAACTCAGGACCTTGCGCTTGTGAAGCAGGTGCAGCGCCACTGAGCTAAATAAATGCCCAGCCCCATGAATAGTTCATGTTCCTCTAAAGGTAGATTTGCTCATTGAAAGGGGCTTCCTTCCAGATGTGGTGGTGCACACCTGTGATCCCAGCACTCCAGAGACTGAGGCCGGCCTGGGCCACATAGTGAGTTCAAGGACAGCCTGAACTACATAGTGAGACCCTAACTCCAAAAATTGAGAATAAAAAAGGAGCTTCCTGGAACCGGGTGTGGTGCTGACTCTTGTAATCTCAGCGCCCAGGAGGCTGAGGCAGGAGGATCCAGCCAGTTTGAGGCCAGGCTGGGCTACATAGCAAGAACCTCTCTCCAAAAAGGGTGGGGCCTTGCTGGAACTGAGCTATCTTCACCCCAAAAATGAACACCTGGTAAAATTTTGGTTAGGAGTGCAAGGTTGGTTGACTTTTCAGTAGAGGACTTCATCCGTGGTGTCCCTAAGTCCAGGCCCTAGGCACCATGATTCTGTGTATTTTTGGGCTCCTTCACCTTCCCACATCGCTGCTGCACGGTCACAGCCAGGGATACCTCCAGAGAGATGCCAGGACAAAGAAGAAAGTAATAAAGATCAGAGCAGGAACCAATGCACTTGAAAAATGAACAGTGTTTAAAAATCAATAAAGCCTGCTGGGTGTGGTGGCACAAACCTGTACTCTCACATCTGGGAGGCTGAGGCAGGAGGATCGCTGGGAGTTCCAGGCCAGCTTGGGCTACATAATGAATTCAAGAGCGACCTGAACTAAATGGTAAGACCCTATCTCGAAGGAAAAAAAAAGACTAATGCCAGAGGTCAGAGTTCAGACTGCTGCCTGGAGCTCCCGGGATTGCTGTCCCTGCTTGTACCAGCCCCATCCATCTGCTGCCCTCCCACCACCCAGCTCAGGGATCGAGCCCAGGGCCTTCACGCTGCCAGACCTCTCCTTGTACAGTGCTTTATTTTGAGACAGGGTCTCCCTCTGTTGCTAAATTGCCCAGGCTGAATTTTCAGTCCTGGTGCTGCAGCCTTCCAGAGAGCTGGGATCACATTGTGCTGTTCAATAAGCTTTGGGTTGAAGATCTTTCTTCCTTTCCAGGGAGCAGCAGTTCTTCCCCATGACAAGGGTGACGCCGAAGTGTTACCCCCCCCTTCAGTGCTGGGCATTGAACCCGGGCTGGCTGTGACGCCGAGTGACACTCCAGCCCCGTCCCTGTTACTGAATTGCGCAGCTGCCTCAGACCTGCCACCCACCTGCCTCGGCTGGAACTGTGGCTGGACAGAAGAAACCCAGCCAGCAGAAAGGAGACCTGGAGGCTCAGGTTTTTGTCGGTCACTGTACAACCCTAGGTCCGATGCCTGCTGAGCACTGTGTGTGGAGGGACCCTCCGGGAGTCTGTGTCACCAGGTCCCCGAGCCCTGCATGTCTGGAGCCTGCCCTGGCCCCATCCAGACTGAGGGCAGCAAGGCAGGAGGAAATGGAGTGAGCTTTGGGGTTCCCAGGATCCGGGGCAGACCCCAGCAAAGCCAGAAAGTTTCCACACATTAAACCCGGAGGTGAGATCCCATCCCCTTCAACAGGGCGGCTTCCCCTGGTGGGCCCGAGGCAGCCACTCTGGGTAAGGACAGTTGTCCCACCCCTGAGCTCCTCCAGAGCTACGGAAGCCAGGGGACCGATGCTGGCCACCTCAGCCAGTCCCCAAGCTGGCCTTGTCTGTCCTTTTTTTTTTTTTTTTTTTTGAGATAGGATCTTGCTATGTAGTTCAGGCTGGCCTTGAACACACAGTGATCCTCCTGCCTCAGCCTTCTGAGTGCTGGAATTATGAGGCTGTGCCACCACCTCATGGCTCATAAATCCACTGTGATGCAGCACTTGGCCAGGGAGCAGCAGTCCCTTCTGGTGAGAGGTAACCTACAGTGTTGCTCCCCTCAGCCAAACTCAGCATTGCCTGGGAGGGGAATTCTCCTCCACCAAACTGTTCTGTTCTGTTCTTGAAGTCCTGCAAAGTAAACAGACAAAAGACAGATTAGCACGAGAGAGACAAGGATGTGGGCAGGAATTCACACACAAACACACACACACACACACACACACAGACATGATTGGGGGGCTAGAATCTGGGATTTATGAGCTGGATGTGGTGCTGCACACTATGATCCCAGCACTCAGGAGGCTGAAGCAAGAGGATCACTGGGAATTCAAGACCAGCCTGGGCCAAATAATGAGATTGAGGAGGTTTTAAACAGTGCAGTGGGTCACACTGGTCTCCCCTGGACTCCCTCAGCACCAGGGTACAGCCACCGAAAGGCCAGGCTGGCAGAACTGAGCTGCCAGTGGCCAGGGCAATGTTCCTTCTCTGGGATTCATTTTGTCCTCAAGAACAGCTCATGGCGTTGCCATGGGGATGGCATTAGACACGGCAGGGAACACCCGAAACAGTGCATAGAACCTGGTCAGTTAGGGGCAGCAGCTCCCCAAGGTGCCAGGGGCCCTGCTTGCAAAGTATGTTAGGAAGGGGAGTTTTCAAGTTTTTGTTTTGTTTTTGAGACAGGGTCTCCCTGAGTAGTTCAGGCTGACCTTGAACTCACTATGTAGCCCAGGCTGGCCTCGAACTCACAGCAATCCTCCTGCCTCAGCCTCCCAAGTGCTGGGATCACAGCTGAGCACCACCATGCCGGGCAAGTCCTGCTCTCTAAACTCAGCCACTAGCAGGGTAAACATCTGGGGCCCTGTCGCTAGAGCAGGGCCCCTTGACCCTGGACAGCGCAGCTCAGACAAGCCCGGCCAGATGGGAACGCAGATTCAGCCACCATCCCCAGGCTGGGTGGGAGGAGCCCGGGGGGTGGGGTGGGGACAGGGACAGGGGTTTCCTCTGAGCTCAGGAGAGGACAGGCCCAGCCCTGCACGGCAGCGGTGCAGGCTGCCACAGACTCCAGAGTGGTGGGTGCCGCCAAGGCCCATGCCGGATACCCGGGTTGCCTGGCAACGCTGACGTACACCAACGTCAGGGTGACTCACGCTGCGCACAGGAGGGGTGGCCAGGCGACCCCTGCAGCGCCCTGGGTGCACTGTGTCACTAGGCATCTGAAGAGCCGCTCAGCTGTGTCCAGCCGGGCGTCGCCCCCTCCTCGGGGACTCCACCTCCTGCAGGCACAGTGGGCCACGCCTGCGTTTCCTCCTGGAAAAGCCTCCGCTCCTACTTCGCCCTCCATTTCTGTGACTTGGGAGCGTCGGCCAGGCGTCCTTTGGAAATGTCTGGGGTGGGTGAAAAAGAACCCTCTGACCTTTGTGTTCAGATTCAGCGAAGCAAACACCCCACAACCACGATGCCTGTGGGACACCAGGGACTGAAGCCAGGGCCTTCCTGGCATTGAGCTACATCCCATCCCTTTTCAGTTTTTATTTTGGGACAAGGTCTTGCTAACTGGCTAAAGGGCCTAGGCTTAACTGGGTGTGGTGACACACACGCATGTGCTCCCGGCACCTGGGAGGCTGAGGCAGGAAGATGGCCCAGAGCAGGAGGCCACCCTGGGCTATGTAGTGAGTTCAAGTCCAGGCTGATCCTGTCTCAAAAAATTAAAACCTAAAATTGCCCAGGCTGGCCTGGAGCTCCTGATCCTCTTCCTGCCTCAGCCTCTGGAGTAGCTGGGATTGGTGCCCAGCAAGCTATGTATTTTGTGCTAGGCCTGGTGGAGAGTGACACTTGAGGAAAACTGCCACTGCCTAACAAAGTTGGACCTAGCTGGGTGTGGGTGCACACTGGTAGTCCCAGCCCTCTGGAAGGCTGAAGCAGGAGGATCCTAAGATTCAACCCGAGCCTGGACAGTTTAGCAACTAAACCAGACCTCGTCTCAGAATTTAAAGAGGGCTAACGGGAGCCAGCCGGGGATTTAGCTCAGTGGCACCACACCTGTCTCACAAGCCCAAGGTCCTGAGTTGATCCCGCTACCAAAACAAACAAACAATTATAAAAAGAGGGCTGAGGATGTAAGAGTGTAGCTCAGTGTGAAGGCCCTGGGTTCCATCCCCAGTGCTGTGGGGGAAGGGGGTGGCCCAGTGGTAATAACCTAGCCTGGCAAGCTTGTTTGTTCAGATTCCCCAGCTCCTCGGTCTCCTTTCCCCTGCTTCAGGGAATGGCCTCTGACCCGAGGCCTTGCGGCCTGCTTTGGGGGCAGGGAGAGGGGGTTGAGAAAGACTGCCCTGCCCCTGCAGCACTCCTGAGAGCCATGGTGCCTAGTTTGGAGTGGGGTGTGCTGGATGCCACTGTCCACTCTACCCTCTCCGGAAGTGACAGATGCCGGCCAGCGTGATCCAGCCCAGGCCTCGTGTGCGCTCAGGCAGAGCCGCTGGCCCTGCTGCTGGGATGAGGTGATCCTCACCCATGGGACCACGACAGGGACGTCTGCAGAGGCTCTCGACCCCAGGCTGCAAGAATCCCACCCCCACCGCTGCCTCCCTCCCTCTCCTCCTTCCTTCCTGCCTCCAACCCAGGAACCCCAGAGCGCCTCCTATGCAGTGACACCCCGTCCCTCAAAGTCCCCTTCCATCCTTACCTTTCTTCTTTTTTCTTTTTTGGTTTTGTTTTGTGTATTGAGACAGGGTCTCACTGTGTAGCCCAGGCTGGCCAGCAACTCACAGTGATCCTCCTGCCTCAGCCTCCTGAATGCTGGGTTACACGTGAGATCCTGTTTTGTTTTTTGTAAAGCTCATTTTAGTATTATTGCTAAAACAAAAAAAATGCGCTTATAATTTTTCTTTTTGAGACAAGTTCTCACTACGTATGTAGTCCAGACTGGTCTCAAACTCCCAGAGATTCTCCTGCCTCAGCATCACAAATGCTGGGACCACAGGTGTGGGGCACCACACTTGGCTTGTTTCCTCTTCCTTGACTGTGTATCCAAATCCCCAGTCTTGTTTTAGGTTGTATTTATTGGGCTTCTGCTGTGCCGTAACACTATTTTGTATTTTAGTATTTTAATAAGAAAAAAGTACAGTTGAAGCTGGGTGTGCTACCGCACACCTATGGTCCCAGCCCTTGGGAGGCTACATAGTGCAGGCTGGCCTTGAACTCACTATGTAGTCCCAACTGGCCTCCACAGCGCATTGGTCCTCCTGCCTCAGCCTCCTGAGTGCTGGGATAACAGATGTGTTCCATCACGCCTGGCTTTTATTTTTTATTTTGAGACAGGGTCTTACTAAGTTACTAAATCACCCAGGCTGGGCTGTAACTTGGGATCCTCCTGCCTCAGCCTCCGGAGTGCTGGGATTACAGCTGTGTGCCACTATACCTGGATCATCACTTTTTTTTTTTTTTTGAGACAGGGTCTTGCTGTGTATTTCAGGATGGACTCGGGCCAGGGCTTTAGCTCAGTGGTTTCACCACCTGCTGCGCAAGCTCAAGGACCCAAGTTCGATCCCTGGTACCAAAAAAAAAAAAGGCTGGATTTGAACTCACTCTGTTGCCCTGGCTGGCCTCAAACTTGTGCCGATCCTCCTGCCTCAGCCTCCCAAGTGCTAGGATTACAGGGGTGTACCACCATGCCTGGCTCACCATATTTTCTTAAAGAGAAATAAAGCTTTACAGAAAGAGCTGGAAGTCTCTCTCTGGCTTCTCTCCTACATTTAGGTCAGTGTAGGTCACCCACATGTAGGTTTTGTTCTCCATGCATGTGTGCAGAACGGACTGTTTTTGGATGTTTCGACACTCGATGTGAGTGAGTCATTGTGCTGCTGTTTTGCAGCCTGGTTTTTGAACTCTGTGAGTGTCTGGGATGCACCCGTGGGGCTCCACGCTGTGCACTCACTCGTGCACCACCCACCCTGAGCACTGCAAGGCTCAGGCCACCCCTTCTCTTGTGGGCTGACCAGCCACTTTCCCTTCTTTTGCTACAAGCAGTGCTCCCTGGACGTCTGTATCCCATTTTCTTAACATCTGTTCTGACATCCAGTGGGAGAGCTTGGGGCAGCACAGCAACCCCTCAGGGCACTCTGTGGCCCCAAATACCTGGACAGACCATGGTTTGTTTTTTTTTTAGGCAGCAACTCCCAGCAATCCTCCTGCCTCAGCCTCCTCCTGAGTGCTGGAATTAGAGGTGTGCACACCTTTGTAATCCCAGCACTCAGAGGAGGCTGAGGCAGGAGGATCACAGCCAGTTCCAGGCCAGCTTGGGCTACATAGTGAGTTCAATGCCAGCCTGAACTACAGAGCAAGACCCCATCTCCAAAAACCAAAAAACAAACATAGAAAATGATTTTCTTGTGCAGGAGCTGTCCCCTGCAGAAATGGACACTGCCCCCGAAGCCTTGGAATGTCATGACTGCCCACGGGAGTGAGGCTTCTTCCACCGCCCTGCCACTCAGAGACACCCAGGAGCCCAGCTGGGGAAGGGTGCACTCCACAGTTAGCCTGTCCGGCTCCAGGTCACAAGGGCCAGGTTCTTCCCGTCTCCAGAGAGCCCTGAAATGCCTGCCTGAAGAGCTGGGATCTGGGGGGAGGAGCAGGGGGCCCCTCCTTCCTGACACCCGGGCCCTGATGTTCCAGATGTTCGGGCCTGGGCTGGTCACCTAGAGTCCTCAACCTGGTGTCCTCGAAGAGTGGCCAGGCTTTGGAACCAGCATCTCTACAGCCCTGAACTCCCAGCGATCCTCCTGCCTCAGGCTCCGGAGTGCAGGGATCACAGGTATGCCCTCCACGCCTGGCTGGGCTCCGCATAGCATGAGCTAAATATTGTGTTGTTTCCAGGGACTCCTTATCAAGGGTGGTACCTGAGAGGATTCCTGGAAATGATGAGGCCTGGTGAACGCTGTCCTGTGGGGCACCAGCCACCTGCTACCAGGCGGGGTGGTAGTGCTGCCACGGCATCCCTGTCACCCCCTGCTCCTGAGAGAAGCCCCTCAGCCCTAAGCCGAGGTGGGCACTGTGCAGGCTGCACCTTCCTCTGGCCAGTGGCTTACGCATTGCGCATGGAGGTTTTCGTTGCTGTTGTTTCCCTTTTTTTTTGGTATCGGGGTCAAACTCAGGTCCTTGCGCTTTCCAGGCGGCGGCAGAACCACTGAGCTACATCCCCGGCCTGTTGATTCCCTTTGTTTTTGTTGTCAGTAGTCACCTACAAGGCAGTCCTGTTTTATTTATTTATTTATTTTTGGTACGGGGATCGAACTCCGGTCCTTGAACTTGCGAGGCAGGCAACGGAACCACTGGGCTAAATCCCTGGCCCTAGTCCTTTTTTATTTTTGAGACAGCATCTCTAGGTTGCCCAGGCTGGGCAGGAACTTGTGATCCTCCTGCCTCAGCCTCCCGAGTGCTGGGATTACAGATGGGGTTCACCACACTTGGCTCATCAAGAGGGTGCATTTTAAACCCTATGTTCCCAAAGGCTGTCAGGAGGTCACTAACCGCTCGAGACCCATCATTCACTCCACAAACCCCAGCCCTGTCACAGCAGGTCCCAGGGAAGCCTTGAGCTGATTTGTGGTTCCTCCCAGGCGGCCTGGCACTTAGTAGGTGCTTACTGAGACCCACCGGGAAATCCCTGTGATAACAGAGACCTGCATCCAGGGAGGAAGCTGTTAATTCTGCTTGAGGATGAAGGAAGCCTTCATCCAGGAGGTGACAGGTCCCTGCTGGCCCTTGAAATACAGGAGTCAACAGACAGATGAGGGAAAAGAGCAGTCCAGGAGGAGGAGGTCGATAGTGGAGGGCAGGACATGGCAGGAAGCCATGCCAGAAGGACACAGGATGAGGAGAGATTGTGAACTGCAGGCGACACAGGCTGTAGTGACGCTATGCTTTGTTCATAGATTTGACACCAGTAGTGTTCACACGACAGATTCCTAGAATCAGGTGCTGTTTCCCTCTTAAGAAACATTAATTTCCTTTTGTCAGATAGTAAAGCCATGCTGATTTCCTTTCTCCCCCTGACTGCCAGGAAGCTCCTCAAATACAGGGTCCTTATACTTTTGTTTTTGTATTCCCTAACAGCCGTATGCCGGACTTTTCACCTAAGAGGCCCTGAATTAGTTCTCTGTTGCTGCTTAACAACATCCCCAGACACAAATGTAGCAGTTTAAAACACACATTTATTACCTCACGTTTCTCACAGGAGTCTGGGCCTGGTGTGGCTGGGCCCTCTCAGAGGCGGCACCAAGGTTGTCAGGGCTGAGATGTCATCTGAAGCTTGGTGGAGGAGACCCACATCTTACCTTGTGATCTTGCTGGGCAATTCAGAACTGTTGAGCCAAGGGCCGGCCGGCCTGCCTGCCTGCCTTCCTTCCTTCCTTCCCTTCCTTCCTTCCTGAACCCAGGGCCTTTGCACTGAGCTACATCCCCAGCTTTTTTAATTAAAAAAAATTTTTTTTATCATGAGACAAGTTCTCCCTAAGTTGTTAAAGTGTCCAGTCTAGGTTTGAACTTAAGATCCTCCTACCTCAGCCTTCGGAGTGCTTGCCATGGTCTGTTGGTGAAGATGCAAGTCCCAGCCCTGCCCACACTCAAGGGGAGCTACACAAAGACGTGGGGACCAGAGGGACTGCAGGGACCCCTCAGGGCAGTGGGCCACAGGCCCCCATCAGGTTATCGGGGCAGGACTGAACTAGTCCCTCTCAGTGAAAAGGGCCCCTGTGCCCGGATGTAGGGGAGGTGGGGGCTCTGGCTGCCCACAAGGACAAGCAACAGACACGATGGAAGAAGGCGGGAAACTACACACGCCTGGGCCTTCTGGAGCAAGGTGATGATTGATTGTCATAAATGTCTGGCTTGAGGGCTGTAATTAAAAACGACCCATAAAACAATTTTATCAGCTACAGAGTGGGCCCTGGGCCAGAGGGCACCGTTACAGATGGGGCTGCTCCCCAGGACAGCCACCCCAGCTTCAGTCCCCTTCCTCCTGGTCTCCCCCGACTGTGGTCACTGATGGACCCGTTCTGTGATGGCGCAGGCTCAGAGCAGGTTCCGGAGCCAAGCTGCCTGGGTGGTGTCCAGTTGAACCTCTGCCTTAACTTCTCCTGCCTCAGTTTCCTGACCTGTAAAGTGGAGATAAAAATAGCGCCTCCCACCCACAGTGGTTATTTGGATTAAATTAATACAAGTAAAAAGCCTGGCAAGTAGCAACAACTGTTTCCTTTTTGTTTTGTTTGAGACAGAGTGTCGCCATGTATTGCGCACCCTGGGCAAACTGACACAGGGGAAGTAGTGTAACTCCTGACCTGCTAGATGTCAGATACAGCGAGTTTGTGTTTATGAATTCTAGGGAACAGTGGAGGTTAAGCGTAGGAAAACTTTATTGAGAGAGCTACTGAGGGACAGGAGGGGACCCGAAATGGGTTGCAGTGGACCACACTTCTCAGAGGAAGTTTGATAGAGCAAAATCAGGAGGTGAATACGATTTAGATCAAAATTATGATCAACCGATAGGATTACAACCGCTTAGGTGATATTGATCCAATGGGGAAGCAGGTTACATTGCAAGGGTGCATGGAAAGAACCAGGACGTTTATAGGAAGGGATGGATCGGGAGGTTCTGGTCACCCACCTGGGTGACTGATGTCTATCTAGACTTTATGGGACCAGGTGTTACCAATTACAGTATAATCTTCAGTTTATTGCCTATCCCCCGGGGAACACGCAGGCTTGGCCATTCCGTTTTTATCTTGAGGCCTGGCCTTCGACAGATGTGCCCCCAGCCGCAGCGGGTCTGTGTTCGCGGCTTCCGCACTGACTCCCTCAGACCTATCCTGTCTGCCCGTCTGATATTTTTACCCAACTCAGCTGTCTGTACTAAAACGCCTGCGAGGACCTCCTCTTGGCCACGCAGAGCGGCTCACAGGTAGGGTGACCGGCCAGGCCGGGGTGCCGGGGTCGGGGACACAGGGCGGGGCCCCGCAGGCAGGCAGGGATGGGCCCTGGAAAAAGCCCGGCCCGGAGAGGCGGCGCCGGCCCAGGGCGGCGGAACAAAGGCGGCGGCTCCGGATGCGAGCATGGAAAAACTCGGCGGGGGCAGAGCCGCGCTCCCCGCCAGGGGCGTCGCAGTCCCGCCCCGGCCGCGCCCGGGCCAGCCCCACCCGACCGCCTCGCCCACGCTCCCCGCCGCCATCGTTAGTAGGGTGGGGGGCACCCGCCAGGGGGCGCGCACGAACCCCGTCCCGGCTCGCGACCGCGACACCCGCGGCGTTGCACGCGAGGTCCCCGCCCACATTGCGCCGGGCCATGCGAGTGCCCCCGCTCCCAGGGCGCAGGGGCCCAGAGCAGAAAGAGCGATGGTCAGGGCGGCGGGACAGACCCCGAGGAGCGGCGTGGGGGTTTAAGCCCCTCCCCACCTCAGGTGCGGACCCGGCGCCCGGGGCCCGGCCGGCCCCTTCCCGCCCCTTCCCGCCCAGGCCTGGAGTTTCCCGCCAGTGCCGTTCGCGTGGTCTGGTTTTGTAAACCTAGCTGAACAGGTTTTCCTGTCCCATGGATAAAGGATAGTGTTGTCCAAGGGGCACCAATCCTGACTTAAAAAAAAAAAAAAAATCCAGTGCAGGGGATCGAACCTAGGGCCTTTGGATTGAGCTATACCCCCAACCTTTTTTTTTTTTATTTTGAGACACAGTCTTACTAAGTTGCTAAATTGCGCGGGCTGGGCTTGAATTTGAGATCCTCCTGTTTCAGCCTGCCAAAGTGCTGGGATTACTAGGGGCCCACGGCCAGGCAGTTCTGACTTTAATGGAGGAGAAACGGCACAGAGGCTACAAAAGAAGTTAGTGGGAGCTGGCTGGGCCTCTTCCTGGTCCCGTTGTTTATTTGTTCTGTGCCTGCCCGGTGTTGGGGAACCCTTAGAGGGGAGGGGTGGGGGTAGAGTAGGCTGTGGCAGCCGCTGGGATGTGTGTGTGTGTGTCGGGGGGGTGTCAGGTCTTCAAAATGGTTCAAGCTTAAGAAGGGGCCTCTGTCCTGAAGCCGGGAGTTTAGCAGGGAAGGCGGTTCTGGTCAATACAGGATCAACTAGGCAGGGGAAGCAGCGACCCCCGGTCAATAACCTGGTATCTACTTGTGGTCCCTTTAGGAATGGGCCTTGGATTCAGATGACCCAGTGCTGGGAGTCCCAAACCTGATCTTATCCATCATCCTTGAGCTTCAGATTTCTCATCTGTAAAATGAGAGCAAGAGCCCCTCCACCCGGCTCCTTGGGGTACTGAAGTAGGTACAAGTCCCCCACCCATTCTGCCTTTCGTCCCAGTGGGGTAGGGACCAACTCCCACCTCCACACACCATCTCCCCCTTCTCTGCCGATTCTGAAAGTCCCAAGTGGGCGGGCTGTAGTGGTGCACACCTGTAATCTCAGCACACGGGAGGCTGAGGCAGGAGGATCGCCCTGAGTTCAAAACCAGCCTGGGCTACCTAGTGAGTTCAAGACCAGCCTGAACTACATAGCGAGATCCTGTTTCAAAAAACCGAAAAGTTTCCACCGCCTGCCCTGCAAGCGCAAGGACCTGAGTTCGATCCCCGGTACCAAAACAAACAAACAAAAAACCCCGAAAAGTCCCGGCAGTTACTCCCAGGACTCCTAAATCCTGGTTTCTTTTGAGCAAACGGAGGTGACGGGGTGGGGGGGTGGGGTGGGGGTTGACGGCAGGAAGCCTGGGGGAGTAGCGCCCCCTGGCGGCCAGTTGCAGGAGGCCCTGAGGACAGGCCCGGGTTAACTGGAGAGCGCTAGTGGGGAGGCTCGGGGCCATCAGGGTCCGGCTGAGGGACTTCCCTTCCTAGCAGGGAGAAGCCTGTTCCCCCGGTAGTGCCTCTTCGCTTTCCGCTTGGCCCAGCTTCACCGGGCTCCTCTCCCTTCTGCCGCGGAGGACTCAACACAGTCGCTATGTATACAGCGCTCTTCGGTTTACACAGCCCACACCCCGCAAGGTCGAGACGGGCTGTTTCTGTTTCCGGGTGGTGCCAGTACTGGACGGGTGGATGGATGCGGAATCCTGGTTTGGAGCGTGGCTCCCGGCTGGCTTGGGTTTGGGAGCCTCCAACCAGCTTTGTAGCCAGGACAACGTCTAAAACTTTGACCAGTGGAACAGACACCGGCCAATCAGAGCCAAGCCTGAGGCAAACACCAGCCACAGCCAAATCCCAGTCCCCCTTCAGCCCGAATGGAACTCGGGAAGAGGGACCATGATAGGACCGCCTCCTAGGGTTTCTGCATAACTCAGTGCGTGTAAGGGCTTGCTGAGTGTGTCGGGCACGTAGCACTCAGTAAGTGGCACTTTTATTACCAGTCCTGCCTCTTCTGACTCACGGTGATTGTCACCTTTATGGGAGAGTCCTCAGCTGAGCCCAGTGTATGCACCCAGGGGCTTCCCACCTCCTTTTTTGTTGTTTTGTTTTGCTTTGTTTTGTTTTGAGACAGTCTTGCTGGGCATGGTGGTGCATGCCTGTTAATTCCAGCCCTCAGGAGGCTAAGGGCAGGAGGATCACTGTGAGTTCAAAGCCAGCGTAAACCAAATAGCAGGACCCTGCCTTTTTTTTTTTTTTGTACGGGGGATCGAACTTGGGTCCTTGCACTTCCGCAGCAGGCGGCAAAACCACTGAGCTAAATCCCTGGCTGACCCTGCCTTTTTGATGTTTTGTTTTTGAGACAGCGTCTCACTATGAAATTCAGGCTGGCCTTGAATTCATTATGTAGCCCAAGTTAGCCTCAAATTTGTGGCAATCCTCCTGCCTCAGCTTTCCGAGTCCTGGGATTACAGGGATGCACCATCACGCCCAGCCCCCACCTTCCTCCTGGCTTGTCTCTGCTCCCCCCTGGTGGGTCTCAGATCTCTGGCCATCCACTCTCCTGCCTCTCTCAGCCCTGAGGGCAGCACTTCCGGTTCCTGAGCTCTGAGGCCCCCTGAGTTTCCCAGCAGCCCCCTAGCTATCTGTTTGTAGCTCGGGCCACCCACCGTCCCCTTCCAGTTGTCACTGTGGACTTATCTTCCTCACACACAGTCTAATACTTCCCGTCTCAGAAGCCTTCAGTGCTCACTCCTGGCCTACTTTAAAAAAATTTTTTGATACTGGAACTCTAAGTCAGGGCCTTCACAATGAGCTACAGCCCCAGCCCTATTTGTTTGTTTTTTGAAATTTCCAATGATGTCTTACTATGTCATTAAGTTGCCAAGAGACTGGACTGGAACTTGCAGTCCTCCTGCCTCAGCCTCCCGGAGTGCTAGGTTGTAGGTTTGTACCACCACACCTGGCTCAATCTGCATGTTTATGGTCATCACAGTTAACACTTACTGGTTTCTCAGGGTATCAGTACTGCCTCTCCTGAGTAAGTGGTTCTTCCATGCTGTCTCATTTGCCCTCGAAGCTCCCACCTCTGTCATTAGTAGTACTTTGTAGAGGATGCCACAGGGACACTGGCTGGATGAGGACTTCATTTCCCCTCCTTTCTTAACCCCCTGCCCCTCCTTCTTCTTCTAGTTTTTGGTGGTAATGATGTAGGACAGAAGAAATAAAAACTAGGTAGAAAAGAGACAAAGAAATCAAGATTTAAAAATGGAACTTTGAAGAAGAGCTGCAGCCAGGCATAGTGGAGCACACTGTAATCCCAGTACCTGAGAGGCTCAGGCAAGAGAATTGCTGCAGAGTTCAAGGCCAGCCTGGGCTACACAGTGAGACCCCATCTCAAGAATAAAGAGGGCCAGAGATGTAGCTCAGTGGCATCTCACCTGCCTGACAAGCACAGGTTCTGAGTTTGATCCCCGGTTACCCCCCCCCCTCCCAAAGACCTGCAGCTTCAGGACCCAAGCCTGGTTTACTTATTTATTTTTTGGGGGGTGGGGGGGATGGATGACCCAACCCGTCAGGATTTCCCATGAGAACGGGCCCTTGCCACGCTCTCCCACCCAGGAGACAGACCAAGGTGTAGATTAGGGGCCCACCGATTCCCGCCACCCAAACCCAAGAGACCCCTGTTGCCAGCTGTACCTGCTTCACTGCTCAGTCTGCGCTCTGCTCTTCAGCGCATCCTGCATCTCCATCTCTAACAAACCTGAACACTGTTTCCGTGACGGGAGTCAGCGAACCTGCAAACGTACTGGAAAATGGTGGGTTAGGTTCCTTATTTCAGCCTTGGGGACCTCACATACCCTACCCAGTGATAGTACTGGAGACTGAACCCAGGGCTTTCACATGGAGCTATATCCCCAGCCCCCATGCCCTTTTTAAAAGTTTGTAAATTTTGAAACAGAGTCTCACTAAGTCAATAATTGCTGAGTTCAAACTTTTGATCCTCCTGCCTCAGCCTCCCAGAGTGCTGGGAACACCAGGCCTGGCTGAAAATCATTTTTGAGCAAGGGATCTTGAATTTTCCTTTTGCATTGGGCCGCACAAATTGTGTAGGTTGACTTTCTAGCCAGGGCTGGATCCCGGGCTCAGGACTTCCTCTTTTCATTCAGTCATTTTGCAGTTCTAGGTATTCTACCCACTGAGCTACATCTTCAAATTATTATTATATTATTACCACAGAGTCTCATTTAAGTTGCCCAGACTGGCCTGAATTAGGATTGATTGTTCTGCCTCAGCCTCCTGAGTAGCTGGGATTATTGGCACACTGCCATGCCCTGCTGGCACTAGTTTCCAACCTGGGCAGAGGGGCCTGCACATCCTCAGGAAGGTTGTCACTGGAGCAACAGCCTGCCCAGAGGAGAGAACAGGACACAGGTGGGGACAGGTGGGGAAAGATGGGGCTGTGGTGAGCCCCTGCCCTGCAGAGCCAGCCCCTCCTGCCCTCAGCTCCTGGTCAGCTGTCACATGGCAGCCTCTGGCATCCAGGAGACCCAGGGTTAGGGGATGGGAGGGTCCCTTCCTGGGTGGGGGATGTGGTGGCTTCCTGGAGACAGCTGGACTGAAGGCCACCCTTGGGGACAGGTGTAGTAGGAGGGCGGAGCCTGGGAGAGGCTCTAAATTTGAGACCTGTGGTGGCAGAGTCTTGGGCCACACCCTGCTGGGCCCAGGCCAGCTCTAAGGCCCCACTGGAGATGGCCCTTGCCCTGTCATCTTGTTCCTCACCTCCTTCCATTGCAGGCTTGAACCTTATCCTGCTCCTGCCTGATGTCCCCGCCTCTGTCACTGTCTCGCAGGCCACCTTTTGTGGGCATGGCTGCGTCCTGCACCGCCCTTCCCTCCTTTCTGTAGGGAGGGGCCCTCCCTGTGTCCCTGCACTGGGGCCCGAGGTCCTGGAGTCACCAGCAGCCCACGACCGAGGGCCCCACCGCAGAGTCCAGCCGGGGCTCGGTCCCCGGGAGCGCCGGGCCGCGTGCCCACTGTGTGCCAGCGAGGGTGGCGCCGGGCCTGGGCCGCCCGGAACAGCGCTGTCTTCGGGTTTCCGCAGGACAGGGTATAAACAGCACAAAGCCGGGCGGCCCCGGCGAGGGGAGCGGGGCTCGCGAGCCCGGGTAGGGCCTGAAAGCGCCTCTGTGTCGCGGTCCCCGCCTGCCCCAGGCTGGGCGCGCACTGCCTCTGCCACGCCTTCCGCGGCCCCTCCGGGACTGACACAAATAGTTCCCGGCGCAGCTGCCCGGCCAGTTGCCTGGGGAACCAAACTCAATGGACTGACATCACCGGGACGTTGCATAGCAACTGGCCCAGTCTCGCTGCTCCCCGCCCCTGCGCGGAGGTCGAAGTCACCATAGAGACGTGGGCGGGGCCGGGATGCAGGGCCACGCCCATCTCGCAGCCCTGCACGCAGTACGGGCAGTTGGCTTGAGAGGGTCCCTTTGTGGCCAGGGTTTTTTTGCAGACAGAGGCCCTTGTTTGCCCTCAGCCCACCTGACTGCCCCATTTTCTGTTCCAGCCTCGTAGGCTCACCAGGTCCCAGTCGTCCCCTCCCTTCTGGTCACCCAGGACAGCTCTGCGCTTGGCCTTGGGGAGAGAGATACGGAGCCTCGCTTCCCTCCTCCACCCCTGGGCCCTGGCATTGGTGCTGTGTGACCTTCACCAGCACCGCTTGGGGACCGGAGGACAGGGCCTGGGGCTGCGGCCAGCCCAGGTGCCCGGGTGAGGGCAGTGGAAACAAGGGCTTGGTTTTAGAGTGTCTGCCTATGCCTCTCTCCCACCGCAGCGGAAGCCCAGGCTGGGAGTCAGGATCCAGAACCCATTCAAGGGGCCAGGCCACTGGGCCACCAGGTCACCAAGCCTGTCTGCAGGACTCCCTTCACACCCCTCTCTTCCCACAGGGCCTTGCTTGTCTTGCTCAGGTTCAGGGTGGTGAAGGCTGTCGGTGGGAGAGGTTTCCTCCCACCAAAGACTGCATTTTGAAAACTCTCAAAACACAGGAGCTTAGGATCAAAGCCAGATTTTTCGGTGAATCGTGTGTCCTCATTGGTTGGCATTTAAGATTCAGAGATAGAAAGGGAGATTGCTGTGATCCGATCCATGGAGCTGAGTGGGCACCGAAGTCCGGCTGCCCCAGCCCTGTCCAAAGTGCGTGGCTGAAGAACGCTGTGGGCGAACGTTCCCCACCCAGCACCTGTGAGCTGAGGCCACGGGGGCCATGTGTGGCCTTGGGGGAAACATCTGATCCCATTGGTGGTGGGAAAGCTGTTTGCCTGACAGGATTCTTGGGAGGCAGCAGAGATCTGAGCGTGGATCCATCAGCCCCGGGCTGGGGAGATGGCGGCCTGTCCTCCTTGGTCTCTGGTGTATTCAGGAGGGCCAGGCTCTGCTGGGGAGATGTATGACCTCACCCTCCATGCTCAGCACCTGAAAGTACCCTCTGGGTACTGTGAGCCCTGCCCTGGGGCCACCAGGAGCCCCAGGGGCCCGAAGCCTGCAGGAGAGGCCATAGGAGATAGAGGAGGCAGGGGATGGGGATGAGGAACCCTGACGACTTTGTACTCCCAAGTTCTTTCTTAGACCTTCCCAACACAGCCTGGCTGATCCATTTGTGTCTAAACTGCTTCACACTGGGTTCCGTCATTTCCTTTTTTGTTTCTTTGTTTTTTGAGACAGAGTCTCACAGTGTAGTCCAGGCTGGACTGGAACTCATGGAGATCCTCTTGTCTCTGCCTCCTGAGTGCTGGGATGATGGGTGTGTGCCACCACCTGCTCTTCCTCTAAAGGCAGTAAGGTCTTCCTGGGGCCCTGCCCTGGTGACCTCATTGAGTCCTAGGTACCTTTCCAAGGCTCCCATCACCAAGCATCCTTAACATACAGATTTGGGCATTAAGTTTCTGACACAGCAACTTTGAGGAGAACACATCCAAGCTGTTTTTGACAACATGCATTGTTTGATGATAATGCATTTGTCTGGGAGGCAAAAGGGAAGATCCGTCTTGGTGTTGAGGAAACTGAGGCTTGGAGACATTGGGCTCCTTCTCTAGGCCCCAGCATCCTCTCCAGCAGGGCCGGGTGGAAGGACAGCTGACTTCCAGGTGCAGGCGCAGTGGGCCCTGCCTGACTGAGGCCCCCAGCCAGGAGGAGGGCCTGTGCTCCTGAGATTCCTCGGGATGCATTTGCAGCTGGAGACAGCCAGCAGTAGTAGCTCAGGTTGCATTCTGAACCCCACTTCTCTCACAAGTGTCCCTCAACTCTCCCCGTGTGCGCCCTCAAGTCTTGGGTCAAGGCTCATCAGGTGAGGGCAGTAGCGCCTTCTCTCCAGCAGGGGGCGCGCCCCGCAGTATGTCGGTATGTAAGCATTATCATGCTGGGCATCAAACCAAGGGCGTTGTACCTGCCAGGCAAGTGCTCTCCCAGCCCACCCGTTCCGCATTTGTAGGGCACCTGGAAGCTCAAGATGTAGTAGACCTAAGAAATAAGGCTGCTACTTCTTTTCTTTTGTTTTTGTTTGTTTCTTGAGGCAGGGTCTCACTCTGAAATCCGGGCTGGCCTTGAACTCACAGCAGTCCTCCTGCCTCAGCCTCCTGAGTGCTGGGATTACAAGTGTGCACCACCACACCTGGCTAGGGCCCCTTTCATTTCAATATTTAGATGTGCTCCTAAGACTTCCTATTACATCTGCTCCCTAAGACATCCTTGGGGATTGCTCTTTCCATGATCACTTCTGGGGACACTTTTCCTTGCTAGAACCTACTCCCCCCTGAAAGCCTAAAGTTCAGACCAGTGTCACAGGGTGATTTTGACCCCTTAGCCACGTGGCCACATCTAAGCAAAAATACTGTCCTTCAAAGCAAGTGAAAGTGGTGGCGGCAAAAATTTAGGTCATTGTTAGTTATTCATTTATTTATTTATTTAGGGTACTGGGGATCTGGTCGTTGTTATTATTATTATTACTTTTTGGTACCGAGGATCGAACTCGGGTCCTTGCGCTTCTGTAGCAGGCGTTGAAACCACTGAGCTAAATCCCCGGCCCTGGTCATTATTTTTTAAACCAGTCTCAAGGAGGCCTCAAATTTCTAACTTTTTCTTTCTTTTTAAAAAATTAAAAAAAAATTTTTTTATTTTTTTTTAACCTTTTTCTTTCTTTGAGGCAGGATCTCACTATTTGGCCCAGGCTGGCCTTGAACTTGAGGTGACTCTCCTGCCTCAGCCTCCTGAGTTCTGGGACTATAGGTGTGGGTCACCATGCCCAGCTTCCTGGGCACATTTTATTTTTATTTTTTTATTTTTGGTACCCGGGATGGAACTTGGGTCCTTGAGCTTTCGAGGTAGGCAGCAAAACTACTGAGCTAAATCCCCGGCCCAAAGTAGTCCATGCCATGGGTTTCTCTTAGCTCACTAACTAGGTGCATTTTTCTTTTTTGGTACCAGGGATCGAACTCTGGACCTTGCGCTTGTGAGGCAGGCAGCAGAACCACTGAGTTAAATCCCCAGCCTCCTGGGCACATTTTAGATCTGAACCATAACACAGAGTCCTGAGTCCCTGGACTTAGCATGAGCCCTGTGCTGGGCATAAGCTATCTTGCTGGGTACCCCTGCCATCCATGTCACATCAGCCCCCATGACACCTAGGATATAAACATGAGCTGGCTCACTCCCAGGACAACGTGTGAGCCAGGGACCCAGCTGTGGCTCCATGGTGACTTCCCAGGCCCAGCGGCATGACAGCAGGGCTCTGATAGAGTCATGGCTGTCACTTTCCTGGCTCTGGGTGGAATTGTTGCAGTCAGTCCCTCCTTTCCCTTTGCTTTGTCACTTTTCTCTGCCAGCCTCCAGATCCCTGGGTCTGGACCACCTCTCTGTCACCTTCTGTCACTGTCCCACAGGCCCCCAGTGCCACCCAGCTGCCATTGCCCACTCCCCCACCCCCTTGGCCTCATTCCTCCCATGGCCATCACCATTGTCCTTGGTCTGTACCTCCTGGGTATGGTGCTGTCTGTTTACAGGTGAGGAAACTGAGGCACGAGGACGGGAAGGAAGCATAGGGTGAAAGGTTCTGGCTGCCAGCCAGTGAGAACGCCAGTTCTGGGCTGACCCACCCAGCCCAGGGGGCAGGGACTTCAATACTGTGGCCCCTGTGATTGCTGCAGAGCCAGGAGTGTGTCCCCCAGGACTCCCATCAGAGCCAGGGGAACAAGGGCCCCCTTTTGTAGAAGAAGGATTTGCCAGTTGCACACTCAGGAGGCTGAGGCAGGAGGATCCCCATAAGTTTGGGGCCAGCCTGGGCTACATAGTGAGTTTGAGGTCAGTGGTCAGCCTGAACTACAGAGCAAGACTCTGCCTTGAAAAACAAAACAAAAACAAATAAAACTGGAAAACAGACAGTCTCAGGAGAGCAGCTATACTGGGTTGCCAGGTTTTTGTTATTTTTGTAGAACTGAGGATTGAACCAGGCCCTTCATTCCCAGCCTTTATTTATTTATTTATTTATTTATTTATTTATTTATTTATTTATTTTGAGCCTCACTAAATCATTCAGTTGCCCAGGCTGGGGCTCAACTTGTTATCCTCCTGCCTCAGCTTCCCAAGTGCTGGGCTTATACATGCATGCATTTTGAAATGTTTTATTTTACATATTTGCAGTACCTGACTGTCCCGTTCCTCCTGGGGAGTGGGTCCATAACGCAGCTTAGATTTACTCCCCTTGCCTCCATCTCCCACTCCCCTTCCTGTTTGCAAGGGCTCAGTCTCCCTGTGGGCCCCTCTTTCCTCTGTGGCCATCGAATGGGAACCCCAGGAGCCCTTGGGGAACCCCTGTTTCTGGAAGCCCTGAGCCCGCCCTCTCGTCTTCGTGGATGCTAGGGATGGACCCCAGGGTGCTGCCTGCCAGGTGAGTGCCCACGATGAGCCCCAGTCTCCCCAGCCCGCCCGGGAGGCTGGTGCCTAGAAAATCAACGTGGCTGGTGGTTTATTGCTTGGCAGGGTGAGCGAGGCCACAGGGCAGGGTTGGATGAGAGGCGACTGTCCCCGGGGGCACTGCGCGGCTCTATCCACCGCTGGGCCCAGCTGGGGCCTCGCGCGGGCTGAGGTGGCCGGAGAGGCAGTGCAGGGCAGCGCGGATGCCTTCCCCGGTCCTCTGCTCCATGGTGGCCAGCGCTTGGGCGACAGAGCGCAGGGCCGAGCCAGTGCCTGCCACCAGCCCCGAGGAGAAGGTGGAGCCGGCGTTGCGCAGGATGCTGGAGACAGAGCGCAGGCCGGGGCCGGGGCAGCTCAGCAGGTCGCTGGGGGAGCTGTGGCCGGTGGCCAGCAGGCCCAGGGCCATCCCCACACCCAGGGTGGCCTCGGGCCACGCCAGGATGTCGGCCAGCGGCCCGATGGCGCCCTCGCCTCCGCCCAGCAGGCTGGTCATGGATTGCATGTAGTCGTTCTGCTCCGCGGCTGCGTACAGGCCGGGGTCCAGGGGCCTCGGCGCCATGGCGCCCAGACGCCGGCCTGGGGAGAGGGGCGCGCTGCCGGCTCCTGAGGCGGGGCTTGCGGCCTTCGGGGCCTCGGCTCTGTCCTCTGCAGCTCCGGGGTTGGCGGCGCCCGCAGGCTGGGTCTCCACACGGGGGCCCACGGCACTGGCTCCGGCTGCGCTTCGGCGACGCTCGCCTCTTGTGGCCCCTGCTGGCCCTGGGCACCACCAGGGGAAGCTGCGTGGCTCGCCGTGACCCTCGCATCCTCGGCCCACCTGTCCCTCCCGGGGTCCCGGGGCAGCAGCGCTGTCTCTCTGGGCTCAGCAGCTTCGTTCAAGTTCTCCTCCCCAGAGGGTGGCTTGGGCTTGAGCTCTACGCCCTGGTCCTCGGCCGACGCTGCGGTGCCGTGGGCTGTGGCAGCATTGGCAGGGAGGGGACCCTGACTCTGGGACCCTCCTGCCGGGCTGTCCCCAGGCCTGTCACTAGCCGCAGGAGGGCCATGCGGGGGACTGCCAGTGGCCCCGGCCTCTCCCAAGGGCCCTGTGGTCATCTATGCCCTTTGCCACTTCTGCTGAACAGGTGGCTGTGGCTCTGCCGGGCACAATTGTCCCAGGGCTGAGGTCACAGGGACTGCAGGCAGCAGGTGATGTCACAGGCACATGAAGAGTGGGGGTCCTGCACTGCTGCCCTAGGGGCTGAGTCTGTGGGACGACTTGGAGCCCAGCATGCTGGAATATAGGGAAGGAAAGACCAATCTGTCAGTAAAGGATAGAGGTGTATATGCCGGCGCATGTGCAGCCTCGGGGCCTCCAGGAGTCGTGATGGCTGTGACTTTGATGCATGGGTTAGAATCAGTGTTTATCAGGGACCCCTCCGGGCAGCTCTCTGTCCACACTGGTGCCGAAGGATCTGACTTGGCCAGTCTTTCCTGCAGCAGTGAGTGGGAATAAACAGGCCCCACAGCTCCAAGCCCTAACCGTCTCCCTGCCGTGGGGTTGACCTCTGACATCTCCCTGCTCAGCTGGGCTTGGTGGGCAGCGAGCTGCACCCTTGAGTGTGCCTGAAGACGCCCAGCCCCAGATAAACCAGCTAGTGCTCATCACCCTAGAAAAAGGGGCAGCCAGGGGAGAGAGGGGAGGAGCTGGGAGGGAGCTCCGCCCCAGGCCCCGCCCACCACCACCGCCTCCCAACCGCAACTCGACCTCGAACTCAGCAGGGATGAATCCATCAGCGGGACAGCGCCCCAAGATCCACCTTCCTCGCACAGGAGAACTTTGGGGACACCCCAGGTGGAAACCATAACAGTGTGCCGGGTGGGGGAGGCCCTGGGTGCTTGTCCTACCTGCCCTCCTTTTGTACCCACAGAACCCAGTTTATTCCAGGCAGCTATTTTATTGCTCAGCTAAAAGAGCACTTTGCCCAGGCTGTTGCAGGTAGGTAACAACACAAGAACATGTTCTGGCCAATGAAAAGCAAGCAGGAAGAATTGTGTGGAACTTTGAACTCTTTTGGTTCTCTCCTTAACTCACTCTGCTACTAGAAATGTGAAGGCCTGGTGTGGTGGCAGACACCTGTAACCCAGCACTGAGGAGGCTGGAGGATCACTGAGGAGGAGGATCACTGAGAGTTTGAGGCCAGTTTGGGCAACATAGTGAATTCAAGGCCAACAGGGACTGCATAGTGAGACCCTGTCTCAAAAACAAAAACACAAGGGCTGGGGATTTAGCTCAATGGTTCCGCCACCTGCCATGAAAGCACAAGGACCCAAGTTCCATCCCTGGTACCAAACAACAACAACAACAACAACAACAACAAAACCACACAAAGCAAAACAGAAATGTCAAGGCTGGAACACCAGCAGCCGTGTAGGACCATGAGGTAAACTTGTGGGTAGAAGGTGCCCATTAAGGTGGTGGGAGCCTGGCGAGGTGATGCACACTTGTAATACCAGTAGTCTAGGAGGCTGAGCCAGGAGGATGGCAAGTTTGAGCCCAGCCTGAGCAACTTAGTGACATAATGAGACCCTGTCTAAGAGAAACAAATATAAAAGGGGCTGGTGATGTAGCTCAGAGCAAAGGGCCTGGGTTAAGTCCCCAGTGCTGCAGAAAAAAGGGCAACAAAAAGGTGGATCACAAATAGAGAAGGAACCTGGGTCTCGTGGCCAGGGCTCTCATCCCAGTCACCAGAGCAGACCATTGCCAACTTTCAGATTTTTTTTTGTTTTTGTTTTTTGAGACAGGGACTCATTAGCCCAGACTGGCCTTGAACTCCGGGCAGTCCTCCTGCTTCAGCCTTCCAAGTGCTGGGATTACAGGCGTGCACCACCATGCCCGGCTCTTCAGAATTTCTTTCTTTTTTCTTTTCCTTTTTTTGGTACCAGGGATCGAACTTGGGTCCTTCTGCTTGCAAGGCAGGCGGCGGAACCACTGAGCTAAATCCCTGGCCCTTCTTCAGAATTTCTTTACATTAGCCAGGTGTGGTAATCCCAGTACTATTGAGACCCTGTCTCAAAAACAAAACAAAACTGAAAACAAAAAACCCCTTTAAAAAAATTTTTGAAACAGGCTCTTGCTAAATTCCCCAAACTAGGTTCAGCTTCCGATCTTCCCGCTTCAGCCTCCCAGAGCACCACCATGCCCGGCTGAGATCTCTGGCTTTGAGGCGCGGGGCGTGTTCATTCGATGCAGCCGCCGTGGGGAGCCACCCGGGTTCATATTTAATCCCCTCCCGCCCTCGGTGGCCGCACTGCGCCGAACCCCACTCTACAAACAAGGGAGCTGAGGCTCCGAGACCAGCAAGGCGCGGGGCGGGTCTGCGCGCTGCCCAGGGCCCCCTCCGCGCTCCGTGTGCCCGCGTGAGGCCGCACCGACCCCTGCACAGCCGCCTTCCTCCCGGGCTTCGCCTCGGTGGGCACCAGTGCCAGATCCCTGCCCCGCGCCACCGCCTCGGCGGGTCCCGGGAACGCGGCCTGGGTGTGACCCCGCTCTGCTGTCCCTGCGCCCAGAGAGGACTCCAGGAGCCCTGTGCCTGGGAGGACAGGGTCAGCTCAGGGAGGACTCGGGTCGCCAAGGTGAAGCCCGGGCTGGAGTGTGCGCTGGGGCAGCGGGGCAGCCCGGGGGGCAGGATAGCGAGAGGGACGGGGGAGGAGGAGTCCCCGAGTGACCCCAGAACGACCCGCGCCCTGTGTGCAAAGCCCTGGGGAAGCCTCGGGCTTTCACTTCCGGATGGGTCACAGAGGCGACTTCCAGGAAGGAGCAGACCGGAGCACAGGAAGCTGAAGGCTGAAGGAAGACCGCGTGCCACACAGCAAAGCCAGCAAAGAAAGCCAAACGGGGAAAATAGCAGGGCAGGGTGGCCTTCGCCTGTCATCTCAGCACTCAGGAAGCTGAGGCAGGAAGATCTCATGTTAGAGGCCAGCCTGGAGTGTATAGTTAAACACTATCCCCAAAAGAAAAAAACAACCAAACCAAAATCTAGCAAGGTGCTGGGGCTTGAGTCCAGGGGGTCAGTCACACTAGACCCGCTTCCTACCACAGAGCTGCATTCCTGTTCCCACACTATTCAGTGTGACAGGCAAGTCACTCCCTGTTGTGACCACACATCCTGTGGGCCAATGGCCAAGTGCGGAAGAACACAGGCTCTGGGACCTCAGCAAGACCGCTGGAGAGGGCCCCGGGAAGAAAGAAGTCAAGCCTGGTGGCCCTTCCCTGTAATCCCAGCACTCGGGAGGCTGAGGCAGGAGGATCGCTGCCAGTCGGAGATCAGCTTGGGGAACATAGTGACATGGTGTCTCAAAAAAACAAAGGGGGCCAGGGATTTAGCTCAGTGGTGCTGCTGCTTTCCTCGCAAGCACAAAGTCCTCAGTTTGATCCCCGGTGTAAAAAAAAACAAAAAACAAAAGGAAGGAAGGAAGAGGAAGAAAAAAAGGAAAAGAAGGAAAGAAAAAAGAAAGAGAAGAAAAGAGAAAAGAAAGAGAAAAGGCCTGGGATGTAGCTCAGTGTGAAGGCGATGGGTTCAATCCCCAGCCCCACACTTTAAAGAGAGCTTTGTTAGGTTAGCTCCTGACATTAGTCATAGATTCGCTCCGCAGAAGTTCAAACCCTGCTGTAAACGCTGGATTGTGTTGAACACGAACGCTAACCTTTCTTGAATAGCCCACTGGAGGGGGCTGGAGGACCACAGGCTTTACCAGCGGCGACTGCTCCCTGGGGAAACCGAGGCACCTTCAGAAGGCGGAGGAGGGACGAGTCCTAGCGCGGGTAGGGGTGGGGGGCACTTCGCCCTCTGCCGCCCCCCTGTGGTGGCTCCTGGTTTTTTTTTTGGTACGTAGGATTGAACTCAGGACCTTGCGCTTTCGAGGCAGGCGGCGGAACCACTGAGCTAAATCCCCGGCCTGGCTCTTGGTATTTAATTCAGTGGACAGCCAATGCCTCTCTGAGTGAGTCTGAGCCCCAAAACCAAAGCATGGGACGAACAAAGGTCTGGGCCCTGTGCCTCCTGCCCACTATCACTCCAGAGCTGCCATTCACTGTCGCTCTGCAAGGTGTCCAGGGGCGAGCACACGCCGATCCCTACTGACCCCTGCCTCTTCGGCAGTTTATTTTATTTATTTTAGTGTTTGTTTCTTTTGAGACAAGGTATCACTATGTAGCCCAGGCTGGCCTCAAACTCGCGACGATCCTCCTGCCTCAGCCTCCCGAGTGCTGGGACTACAGCTGTGTGTACCTCGCCCGCCTCTCTAGATGAACATTTTTTAAAAATGAAGACAATCTAGCAGTGTCACTGATACCACCGTGCAAGGGCAGCAACCCCTCCCCCCACCCCAGGGGCCGTCATGGCCAGGCCACATCCTTCTGTGATTCTGCCCTGTCCCCCGTGTGGCTCATGGTGGCAGCACCCCAGCTTCCAGCCTTAGGCCTGCCATCCTCTGGCTCAGCGACACCCCTCCACAGGGTTCCGAGTCTCCAGGGAGCCCGGGGCCCCTGGACAGCTGGCCCCAATGCCACATGCTACCATATGTGCTGAGGGACATGGAGCTGGCCAGGGCATGGCAGGAGCGTGGGACGGATGCTGACCTGAATTCAGATGGGCGAAGGAGCCTGAGGGTCCTCATCTGTTCATTTGCTTATTCTCTCATTCACTCCCTCCCTCCTAGGTATCACGGCTCTTCCTGCAGCCCTGTTAGGAGGAGATGGGACCAAAAATGGCCTGCTGTCTCAGAACTCCCAGATCCGAGGAGAAAAAAGGGACACTGGACAGGGGATTTAGCTCAGTGGTGCTGTGCCTGCCTCAAAAGTGCAAGGTCCTGAGTTTGATCCCGGTACCAAAGGAAAAAGAAAAAAGAAAAAGGGGCATTAAACACAAAATCAACCAAAAATAAGATCTTAGACTGGAACACATTAACAAACGGCAGGAAAAGTGGTGCTACAGAGGTTGGGAGCCACATAAGAAGTGAGCTGAGAGCCCGAGGAAGGAGGGCTCCCAGTCCTGGAGAGGACATAACACATGCAAAGGCCCTGGGGCAGCACAGTGAAATGAGCTGAGCTGCACTCACTCGGCTGAGCTGTGCACTGAAGGACTCTCAGGAGGCAGTGACCAGGTCAAGCCCGAGTTACTTGAGAGCTATTTATGAGATGGACTAGGAGTCCTTCGGGTAGCTTCTGCGGCTCTCCACCACAATGCTGTCTCGGGAGAGTTGTGTGGGGCAGTGTTTGGCTCTCTGGCCTTCAGTGCATTTCCTGACTATAGAGCAAAGGGCAGGTCTGCAGATGCCTCACCGGGTGCCCCAGAGCTCAGGGGTCATCTTGGGGGAGACACTTGTACCCCCTGAATGGCGGATTATGGGCTCCTGACACCCTGCACCCACTACCTGCCCTCTGGAGGGCACACGTACCCGTCAGGGCTCTGCAGGAAAGCAGAAGCAGCTGGGAGGGAGCTGCACACCTGTCCTCCCCAGCATTCTGGGAGGCTGAGCCAGGAGGATCACAAGTTTAGCCCAGACTCAGCAATTTAGCAAGATCCTGACTCAACATAAAAAATTAAAAGGGGCTAGATGTAGCTCAGTGTGAGGACTCTGGGTCATCCCAAGTTCTGAGAAAAAAAAAAAAACAAGAACAGAAAAACAGAAGCACATGTATATGTGTGCATGACCATAGGTATATTGTAATTCATTTTAAGATACCGACTCCCATGGCTGTGAGGCTGTCTCATGTGCAGTGTGCAGGGCTGATCGGCAGGCCAGAGACCCATGCAGTGAAGGCAGCTGCTCTGAGGCAAAACTTCTTCTCCAGGAAGCCTTGGTTTTTGCACCTAATAATGCCATCAACTCATTAGATGGGGCCCACCTGCACTGTTGAGGAACCCAGTCCGGGTGGGAAGCCAGTCAGACCACAGCCTCTGCTGTCTGCATGGGCCTGGCCCTGCTCAGCCCATGGCCACGCGGCCCTGGCCTCACAGACAGCAGACAACTCACCCCACGGTTCTGTGGCCTTCCTATGCGTGAGCTGCATCCTCAGAGTCACACGTGATGCCCTGAGCCCAGCACCTCAAGCGGGACAGAGTGTGGAGATGTGGCTTTCGGGAGGTGATTCAGGGGAAATGGAGTCACAGGGGTGGACCTGATAGAAGAGACCAGACAGACATGCGCAGACTGAGGGGGGCCCCTTGGGGCACAGTGAGACAGTGGCTTCGGCAGGCTGAGAAGACACTGAACCTGCCAGCACCTTGATCTCAGGCCTCTGGCCTCCAGGACTGTGTGTGTAAATGTGAATGAAGTGTGATTAAAAAAGTACAGTGACCGGGTGTGGTGGCGCATGCCTGTGATCCCAGCACTGGGGAGGCTGAGGCAGGAGGATCGCTCTGAGTTCGATCCCAGCCTGGGCCACATATCCAGATCCTGAAGAAAGCAAGCAAGCAAGCAAGCAAGCAAGAAGGAAGGAAGGAAGGAAGGAAAGAAAGAAAGAAAGAAAGAAATGCAGTGACAAGAACGATGTGATGAGTGTTTTGAAGTGAGGGGGAAGATTCTGAGGATTCATGTCAATGTGTATTTTACTATAATAATATTTAAAAAAAATTTTTTTTGGATACTGGGGACTGAACTCAGGACCTTGCACTTACGAGGCAGGCACCGTGCCACTGAGCTAAATCCCCAGCCTTTATCATAGTAATCTTAAAGTTTAAGCACTCACTGTACATATACATATATTTTTGGTACCTGGCATCCAACTCAGGACCTTGCTCTTTCGAGGCAGGCAGTGGAACCACTGAGCTAAATCCCTGGCCCCCACCATATATTTGATAGTCTCTCGTATAACTTTTATACTTTTTCTTCTGCAGTGCTGGGGTTGGAGCCCAGGGCCACGCCAGTGCTAGATAAGCCCTGTACCACTGAGCCCCGGGTTCCGTGGTTTCGCCTGCCCAGCCTGCCGCCCTCTGGTGGCCGTCCCAGGAAAGGAGCTCTGAGGACCTGGGACGCCCCTGGACCCCAGTCTCAAGCTGCGGCTGTGAGCTCTGCTTCTCCTCAGCCGCTTGGGGGCTCCGCCTCTGTGGGGGGTGAACGTCCGGCCTAGGGCAGGTGGAGGCCACTGAAGGGGACGGGGACGGCCTGGCCATGGCGCTCTGGCTTGGTTACCTGAAGGTCCCGCCCATGGCTGTTTCCAGGAAATGCCAGCCTCACACCCACGAGCAGGGAGGCGACAGCGGCTCCGCCTCGAGGGACAGCATTCCAGACCAGGGTGGCGTCCTCCCGCTCAGAGTCAACCCAGCCCAACCCAAGGAGGACACTGTTCTGCCTGGCACCCTCTGAGGGGACAAAGCCATTTACCCGGGCTGCGACTCGGGGGACCTGGCCGAGGCCTGGGATGGGAGGCCAGGAGGACCAGGAAGGAAGCAGATGTGCACAGCTGGCGGTGGCTGCAGCCGGGGGGTCCAGCGAGAAGTGGGAACGTGGCCAGGGCTGTCCCGAGGGCTGAGGGTGCTGCGGTGTAGAAGTCGTCTTTTCGTGTGTGGTACTGGGGATTGAACCCAGGGCTTTTCCACATCCCCAGCCCTTTTTTATTTTTTAATTTTGAGACAGCATCTCGCTAAGTGGCTAAGTTGCCCAGGCTGGGCTCAAACTTGCCATCCTCCTGCCTCAGCCTCCCGAGTAGCTGTGATTATGTACCCCACCTGTGTCCCACCCTGCCAGCTCCTGATTTCTTTTCTTTTCTTTTTTTTTGAAGATTTATTCACTTTTGAGTTTATTATCTAGTTTCGAGTCAGTTTTATTATCTTAAATGGCCTTAATTCATTTAAGTTTTCCCCTGATATATTTTGTCTAAGCATTTGAAGCTACATAATCATTTCCATAAAACCACCTTGATTCTGACAGCAAAAGAACATCACAAACTCTGCAAAGTGGATATATTTATAACTTCATGATTAAAAACAAAACAAACTTCAAATTGGGTGCCTTTAGATGAAAAGTTCTTAGAAGAAAAAATTCTATATTCTAGATTATTTTTTCCTTCAGAGAGAAAAGAGCAGCAAGACAGGAGGGATATAGTTACCATGGTTTGCTTTTAAAGGCTCCTGTATCAAAATAAATGTCAGCAGCCAATCATGGTTGGCAAAAGTGTGTTTAATAGAATCTTCAGGCAGATTTCCTACCTGCCTGCCCTGCCCCTCCCTCCACCTTAGGGCCCTAAGATGTCTGAGGTTTCATTTCACAAATAAGCAGCAGATGAAAATATTTTACAAGGTACAGCACAGTGGATATGGAAGACTAAGGACCCAACTCTCGCTTTAAGAGTAAAAGTCTTGGACTTCCCTGCCCCATGCAGTGAAGCAAGTTTTATATACACTGCCCATGTGCTCTCCTAACATTTTCTTATATAAATGTAAATATTTTACAAAAAAAGGTTTTTTTCTCACCAAACATAAATTTGAGTGAAATACAGATTCTCAACCTGTGAAGTTGTTTTCTTCACTAAAATATAAATGCTGATAGGAAGGGTAAATGTCTTTTGCCCAGTGGAGCTCACTGAAGTCTGCACCGCACTATGAAGAAGGCACTTGTGTTTTCTGAGGTCTCCAGCAAACGTCTCAGTGAGCACTTGGAATTGCTGTTTTCCAGACCCCAGCCAAGGCCTCCGAGTGTCCAGTCACTGAGGCAGTTGGGGGGAAAATGCTGAGTAAATTTGATTCTAAAATTATGGAAATTAAAAATAAAAACAGCATGGACCAGTTCTTAGACTAGAATAAAACTACAAACAAAATACAAAGTGTTCATTCATGAAGATTCAAATCTGCTTCATTCTCATAAATTATAAAATACAAAGGTGCCTGTTTTAATGACAAAACTCAAACAGTACTGAAAGGGGTTTGTGTTAATATACAAAAGGTCAGTCCCACTGAGCCAGGCCCCACGGAGCTGCACACAGGCCAAAGGGCGACCTCCCTACTGCTGGGCCAGAAGGGCTATCCTATTGGCCTTCATCTTCTCCAGCCACTTGGCTAGGTGGCTACTGGTCACTTCCATCTCTTCAGTCTTGTCCAGTGCTGTTCTTAACTCTCGTTGTAGCTTCCTCTTTTCTGCTTTCAGTTCATCTTCAACTTTCTCTGCATTCTCAGCAGCAGTTTTATATCTCAGCACCTGTCCCTCAACCTGGCTAATACTTTGCTCCAAGGTAGTTATATCCTGTTCTGCTTTTGAAAGCTTAAATTTGTATTCACTTATTTGCCTGTTGCCATCTCTCTGCATTTCAATGAACTGCAAGTCTGAGCCATTCTGCAGTCCTGCCAGGTCACCTGCTGTGCCATCATTCCTGGAGCACTTTTGTCCCGTTCTTCTTCTAGCTGCACCTTTAGTTTTCTAATCTGTGATAATAGCTCTTCCTTTTCTCCAGCAAGTTTTCATAGCCTTACATCTAGTGGCCCTTCTCCTGCTGACTCCAAGACCTGAGCAGCTTCCTGAGACACAACAGTAATGGCTCCAACCACTGGTTCATGATTGACATCACCACTGGGAGTGCCATCAGGGATTATAACTAAGCCATATTTCTCAATAAGCTCATCTCTTTGCCGAAGGCCTTCTTTAAATTCATCCATCTTATTCTGCAGCACACTACACATATGTTTCTGCCTTTCCAACTCCTTTGATTTTTCTTCATTTTCTCTATAAAATTCTGCCATCTGCTCCTCCTGTTCTTCAATTACATCCTTGAGGGTGTCTACCTGGTATATCAAGTTGTTCTTCTCATTGTCTAATTGTGCATTAGAAACCATGGCTTTCTTGTATTTCTCTTCCACTTCTGACAAAGACTCCCACAATTCACTTAATGAGGTATCTGGATCTATTAAGCTGCTGGTGTCCCCACTTCCTCTTCTGGATGAGTTTCCACTCAGAGGAGTTGTTGCCGAAGCAGAATTTTGAGATGAAGGCCTTGTATAATTTTCGGCATACTGTTTGTCAGATTTTTCATCCAACTCTTTTTGTTGTCCTTCCAGTTCTCTCATGCATATATCTTTTGCTTCTGCCCGAGCAGCACGTTTTGCTGCCAGTCTTGCCTCTGCCTCTCTGGCAATGTTACTCAAAGCTTCATCTGCAGAAAATTGATCTTTCACAGGTGTTCTTTTCCTTCCAGAACCAGGAGTCCCCATCTTGTGTTCTTAATAGTCTTTTAAATATGAAAGTAACTTCACTTTATGTTCAGGCCTTAGTGATGGTAGCTCTCCTTTCCCCTGACATTTATCTTGCTTCTAGACTCCTTCATTTATCTTCCCACATCTGTCTCGGGGCGGCCTGTGGTGCCACCGGGAAGGGCTGGAGCACGGCTGGCCCGCTGAGCTCTCACCAGTGAGAGGTGAAGGGCAAGCAGTGCTGTGGCCAGCCTCAGCCCGGGTTCTCCAACCAGGCGGGCCGAAAGGATGTGGTGGCTCCCAGTGTCGGCGACCAGCCAGTCAGTCACGCTGTTGAGTCCCGAGCACCATGGCCGGGACAGTGGGAACTGGACCCCGGGACCAGCTCCTGATTTCTTAACCGGAAGCAAGAAGAGTGGCGTCCCTTCCTAGCCTTCTCCTATCACTGACTGTGAGGAGCACACGAGTCCCCTTAGAACAGACAAACTGGCTTCTGAAAGCAGAGGCCCGGGGAGGCACACAGCCTGCCCAGGCCGAGGCCTTGGAGAGCAGGGCAGGGTGTCCATCCGAACCAGGGCTCCTGCTGCCTGCTGCTCTGTCCTGAGGCCTCAGGGAGAGCAGCTACTATGCGGACCTCGAGGAGTCCCCAGGCTCCCCTCCCCAGTCAGACCACTCCTTCCGGCCATGGCTGGGGGACAGCAGGACAGCATGAGGCCTCCAGCGGTCAGGTCCCCAACTCAGGGCGGGTTGCACCTCAGTGAGCTGTGAGCCAGGTGCATGGATGTCCCCAGGCCCTGAGCCCCAGGTCTGGCTCTGTTCACAGAAACACCAGGAAGAGAGATGGCAAAGGGATGCAGGGGACACACAGGCTTCAGGGGCCTGAGGCCTGGGCCAGAATCCTCCTGACAATGACACAGAGCTGGCCCTGTGACCTTACACAAGTTCCTTCATGCTCCAGGCCCAGCTTCTGGTCAGTAAAACGGCAAAACTAGCAGGTGTCTCTCAGCAATGCCACAAGGGTTAGGGGAGATAACGTCAGTTACAGCACCTGTGTCACTGGGAACCTGGTCCCAACACTGAGGAACTGCCCAGTGACTTTTCTCCGTCCTTTGTGCCCTTGATGAAAGAATTCAGTCAAGACTTCCAGGGAGCAGAGTAAAAGCGTTGGTACAGTTTATTGCAAATCAGATCGAGTTACGCCTTCAAGGGAGAGGGCTGGCAGTGTCACAAGACATCTGCTCTGAATGTGACTTAGGACAGAACTATGGTGATTATGATGCTTATTGGTCAATTATCAATTATCGTAGAAGTTACTTTGGGATTGTGAAATGTCTTCCTGTCCTTTTCAGTGGTCAATGTTCCCTCAGGAAACTTAATATTGTCAGAAACTGAGGAAAGAAGTTTACAAAAGAAAGTTAAGGTCCCAACCCAAGGCAGGAGGTTTTTTAAAGGATGTTTCCTTTCCTGATATGGTTGGGCCCTCAGCCATGACCCAGGAATGCTGCAAGCCCTGTTCTAGAAGTGGAGATCTAGTTCCTGTTCATAAGTGTATTATACACTGGGGTCTTGTTTTTTTGTTTTGGGGGGGGGGTTTGGTACTGGGATCAAATTCAAACTCAGGACCTTGCACTTTTGAGGCAGGCAGCAGAACCACTGAGCTAAATCCCTGCCCCTGCTTTGCTTTTTGTTTTTGTGGTACTGGGACTTGAACCCAGGGCCTTTGCACTAAGCTACAGCTACAGCCTTTTAAAAAATTTTTATTTTAGGCCAGGGATGAAGGTTCCAGGACTTCAAGACTCTGGGGGCCCTGTGCCCCAGGCAGAGAGACCCATACCTGGGAACCAGAAATGGAAGCCTCTCTCAGCCCGGTCTGTTTGGACTCATCAGACTCGAAAAGAAGACTTCTAACTGGCCTGTTCAGGGCAGAGGTGCAGCTGGCTGGAGCCTGGGTCCGGGTGTTCCGCAGGCCCCCATCGGAGGGGCTTTGAACTCACATTCCTGTGAGGGAGGAGCTGTCTGCCTTCTCTCTCGGTTCTGGCCCCTGCCCTCCCAGTTCTAAAGAGGGGGAAACTCCTTTAGAAACAGAAGTGTGATTCTGGGGCACCTGTCTCTGGGGCCATCTGTCACACATGAGCATTAAGGGCATAGTTTCGGAGGACCTGGGGGCTGGCACTTAAGCCCGTGCCCTCCACCCCTCCCAGGGTCCCCGCAGCATTTGGTGAAGTGACCTCAGTCAGGGTGCAGACTCAGGCAGGGTGTGTGGTTCAGGGAGCAGGAGGAGGCTGGGTTGGGCGTCCTGGCTCTTCCGTGGCCCCCAGCCCTGTCTGTGCTGCTCTTTGTAGGATGGGGAGCAAGGGGCCATTTGAGGGGAAGAGAAGGAGGTTTGAGGTTGGGGGTCCAAGTGAGGGGGCCCCAGGAGGCAGAGGAGTGGGGTCTCGGCCAGGCTGGACTCTGGGGTTCCTTGGGGAAGAGGATGGAGGGGCGATGCGGGGTGCTCTGGGTGTGGGGCTGGAGGCCTGAGGAGATACGTGCCACTTCTGGACCACCCTGGCCCTGGGGGTGGGCTGCGACTTGGGGGGGGACAGCAGGGACCCTGGGGGTGGCGGCCTGGGGGGTGTGAGTCCGGGGGGCTGGGGACCACACTGACTCCTGGCAGAGACAGGTGAGAACCTGGGCCGAGCTCAGCAGCTCAATCCGCGGGCTCCACCAGACCTGGAAGGAATGGAGCTGGAGCCAGAGCCGAGGTAGGTGTGCAGGCCGGCGCGGGAGGGCCCGGGTGCCTGGGACGGGCCGGTCACTCCTGGGCCCTCGGGTCGCTTCTGCCCTTTCCCGCGCGGGTCGTCTCTCCAGATCCGGCTGGTTTCCAGCTCCAGCCCTCCAAGCTGGGGGTGAGGGTGGGTGGAAGGACGGTGGGTGGGTGGGACCCCGAGAGAGGAGAGGGAGCCCCAGAAGTGGCAGTGCCAGAGATGTCCAATAGGCAGGAGGATCGCTGGGAGTTCGAAGCCAACCTGAGCTGCATAGTGAGCTCGAGGCCAGCCTGAACTACAGAGTGAGACCCTGTCTTGGAGAATAGAAAAAAAGAGGAAAAAATAGACTTTGAACTGTTGAGGTGAAAGAAGAGAGTCTAACTTTTGGATCAAGCATTATTGTTTTAGCATCCCCACTCTGTCACTTAGCCCCAGTGTCTGGGTTCCCTGCTAAGTGGGGTGACCAGCTCTCTGCACATCAGGCAGGCTCCTGTCAGTAGGGTCTGTGCCTTGAGCGCTTGGTCCTTCGAAGAACCTGGCCTTAGGGAGGTCCCCTCGCCAAAGGTCACACAGCCCGGAGTTTGGAGCCTGGACTGGAATCAGGAAACTGCTTCCCTGTGATGATACCGAACATCTGTAATCCCAACACTCTGGCAGGCTGAGGCAGGAAGACCACAAGTTTGAACCCAGCCTGGGCAACTTAGTGACTCAGTGAGAACCTGTCTCAAAATAAAAACAGCAGGGGATATAGCTCAATGTGAAGGCCCTGGGTTCAATCCCCAGCAACACACACACACATGAAAAGAAAAGAAAAAGAAAGTCCATTTTTATCTCTCTGACGTTGTAATGCGAGTTGTTTTCTTTCTGGGTGGCTCATACAATAACAGTGGCCTCCATGGTCCCTTGGTTTGATGAGCTAGGACAGAGCAGGATCCCTTGGTGACTTTCCTGGGTGTCTCTTCCACGTTCTCCTCTCTGCCCCAACTGCCCTGTCAAACTGGAGTCCTGTCCTCCTCCAGGGGGACAAGGAGCTCCACGCCCTGCAACACCAGCGAGGTCATGTGGGACTTCGACCCTGAGGACCCGAACTTGATCGACGAGACCCTGAGGCTCAAGTACCTGGGGCCACGGTGGACGGAACTGTTTGTGCCTGTCTGTGCCGCGCACCTGCTCGTCTTCGCGGTGGGCACCGTGGGCGACGTGCTGACCTGTGTGGTCATCCTGGGCTGCAGGGCCATGCGCACCCTCACCAACCTCTACCTGCTCAGCCTGGCTGCGTCCGACTTGCTGGGTCTGCTGCCGGGGCTGCCCCTGGAGCTTTACGAGCTGGGGCACAGCTACCCCTTCCTGCTGGGCTGCGCTGGCTGCTACTTCTGAACGCTGCCCTTCGGCACAGTCTGCCTGTCCCCCGTGCTCAATGTCACCTCCCTGAGCGTGGAGCACTAGGTGGCCATGGTGCACTCGCTGCATGCCAGGTCCTGGGTGACGCGGGCCAACGTGCGCTGTGTGCTTGTGGTCATCTGGGGCCTCGCCATGCTCTGCTCGGTGCCCAACACCAGCCTGCACAGCCTGCAGCAGCTGCAGGAGCCCTGCGGGGGCCTGGGGCCCCAGCTCGGCCGTGCACACCCCCATGGTGTGGGGCACGGCACTGCTCTTCTGCCTGCCCAGGGGCGCCATCAGCGTGCTCTACCTGCGCAATGGGCCCCGGCTGCTGTTCACGGGCTGGGGTGCAGCGGGCACCAGGGCCCGCACCGCCTGCCAACCCCAGCTGTGGGACAGCAGCCACATGCAGGTGACCAAGATGCTGTGTAAGTGTCCCTGCAAGAAGAGGGTTGAGCCGGGTTCTGGGTGGGGCCAGGGCTCCTGGGGCCTTCGCAGGGGCCAAGGGTCCAGCTTTCTGGAGGCTGGTGCGGTTTGGAGAGCTCTGCGTGTGCGTGCATGTGTACGCAAGCGTGTGTGTGTCTGCCCCAACATGGATGTAGGTCCTTTTATTTTATGCTTTATTTATATTCTGAATTTTATTCATTATATGCTTTTTATTTTATTTTGTGCTTTTTGGTGATTTGAGACAAGGTCTTGCTATGTAGTTCAGGTTGGTCTTGAATTTACTGTGTGGCCCAGTCTGGCCTCAAAGTCACTGCCACCCTCCTGCCTCAGCCTCCTGAGTGCTGTGATTATAAGTGTGTGCCACCACACCTGGCCATTGGACCCTTTAGATTACCCTGCTAACAGCTTACACCAGAGGTAAATGTTAATGGCTGTCTTAGTCACTTCCTTATTTCTTTCCTTTTTTTTGTACCGGGGATCAAACTCGGGTCCTTGAGCTTGCACAGCAGGCGGCAAAACCACTGAGCTAAATCCTCGGCCCCTACTTCCTTATTTCTGAGGCACAAGATCTGACACCAATGAATTCGAGGAGTTGGGGTTCATTTCGGCTGACTTTTTTGGGGAAATTTCTGTCCATGTTCAGCAGGATTAAACACACAGTGGCCTGGCAGAGGGCCTGGGAAAAGCACTGCTGCTCAGAGAGGAGGAGCCGCAGAGGGAGGGAGATGTTCTGGCTGCTCATACCCCTGTGACCACCTTTTCCACCCAGGCCCGACTCCCAGCCACAGGGAGGCAGCTTTGCCCCCAGAACCCATTCAGCTTCTACAAGCCCCAACTCTGGGCACACGAGGCGAGGCGAGATGGACTGTGTCATTTGCAGGGTCCTTTGTTTGGCATTACTAAGAATCCAGGACAGTAGCCGGGCGGGCGTGGTGGTACATGCCTATAATCCCAGTATTCAGGAGGCAGAGGCAGGAGGATTTCCACGAGTTCAACGCCAGCCTGAGCTACATAAGGAGACCCTGTCTCAAAAAACTAAAAGAAAAAAGTTCTGATCCAACACAGACAACTTAGCAAGACCCAGTCTCAGTAAAAAAGAAAAGGGCTGGGGATGTAGCTTAGTGTGAAGACCCTGGCTGTACCCCCAATACTGGGGGAAAACTGATAAAAAAGAGGCTTCTCTGGAGGTGCATTTGTGGGGCTCGGTGGACAGCACAGAAGAGGCAGCGAGCGGGACCTGGGGAGGGAACCACGGATCCCATCCCCACGCACCCCACCCCGCTCAGCACCCCGGCAGGGCCTGCACCTGGGGGAGTGGGGGCCGGGCTCGGAGACCAGCCCCACCCCAGACCAGGACCCCTCCTGCGCCCCAAGGCTGGGTCACTGTGCAGCCCCTGGGGAGGGGCTGGCCCGACGCTTCGGGTGCCCCCCCCCCGCCACCTCCACTTCTGTCCCCTCTGTCCCCAGCACGGCCTCACGGGCCCTCAGCCCCAGAAGGCGGCCTCTAGCTCGCGGCCGTCTCTCCCCCCTTCCTCTTCTGTTCTCTCTGTGCACCATCTGGGACTCTGAAGAAAACCACGCTGGGGGCAGGGGACAAGAGGGATGTCACTGCAGGGGGCAGATGGCAGCTGGGGAAGCACAACCGAGCCAGGTGTGGTGGTGCACACGGAGGCTGAGGCGGGAGGATCTCCACGAGTTCTAGGCCAACTTGGGCTACATAGTGAGCTCAAGGCCAACCTGAATTACACAGTGAGAGCCTGTCTCAAAACAACAGCAACAAGAGAAGTTATTCAACTGGGCTGGGCGAGTGGGTGTGGGCCTGCAGCCAGGGCTGGCGTTTGTTTGTGTGTGTGAGTGTCTGAGTGTGTGTCGCCCTCTCTGGCCCGGGATCTCCTGTCTGTGGCTCTCTGAGCGCCTGCCCCTTCTCCTCTCCTCTGTACTTATGCATCAGCAAGCTCCGGCCCAGCGGCACCAGCAGGGACCTTAGCCCACAGTCTGTACTGCTAGCTAGGAGCTCGGCCACCACCCTGAGACCTCCACTTCCCGAGTCCACAGGAGGGGGTGGGTCAGATCAGCAGGTCCCATGGATGGCAGCCGGGTGGGGGCAGCACGGGCGAGATTCCAGAACCTTCTGGTGGGCGTGGCTGGTGGCCAGGTGGACCCGGGGAGCAGGAGAGGCCTCGGGGGCCACGCGGCTCCTTCTCCGACTGCAGTTGTCCTGGTAGCGGTGTTTGGCGTCTGCTGGGCCCCGTTCCACGCCGACCGCCTCATGTGGAGCTTCGTGTCGCAGTAGACGGAGGGCCTGCCGCTGCCCTTCCTGTACGCGCACATCGTGTCGGGCATCTTCTACCTCAGCTTGGCTGCCAACCCGGTGCGCCATAGCCTCCTGTTCAGCCACTTCCGGGAGAACTTCCTCAAGGCCCTGGGCCTGGGCTTTCGGGGCCGCTGCCCAGGCCGCCACCTCTCCTACAGCCTCGGCAGCGGCCTGTGCGACCTGGGCTGGGAACGGGGAGCCCCAGCCCTCCTGAGAGGAGTCCCGAAGCAGCACCGCCCTGAGGTTCACTCTCGGCCTGGGGCTGCCCGCCCTCCTCTGCGGGGACGCCCTCGGGGCCTGGCCCAGCTCAGCCTAGAGACTGTGACTGGCACCTCGTGACCCTGCCCCTGTGTCTTTGTTTTGTTTTTTGAGGCAGGGTCTCCCTTTGTAGCCCAGGCTGGCCTCGAGCTCTTGAGCTCTGTCAATCCTCCTGCCTCAGCCTCCTGAGTGCTAGGATGACAGGCATGCGCCACCACGCCCAGTGGCCGTGTCTTTGAAATATGAGGGACACAGCAAGAGAAAGGAGACGGTCGCCTGGCCGTGCAGGGCCCACGCTGGCAGGCACTGTGCCACGTGCTTTATGTCCTTCGGCACTGCAGCCCCCACCAGTCGCCCCTGCAGAACCTGGTGCTGGCAGGACCGCTGGTGGCAGACGACCTGGGCACCCTGGGGACCCCGCTGCCACCGCCTGGCCTCGGGGCACCCAGTGTCACCCCACCTTTCTAGGCCTTGGCTCCTGGTCTGCGTGAAGAAAGGCCGGCTGAGACCCAGTGTCACAGGAGGCCACCAGCCTGGTTGCGTGCACACTGGTCACTGCTGGTAACAGACTCACCCAGCCCTGGGATGGGAGAACGGACTTGGGGTGGTGACAGCTCCCCAGCCATGCCCCGCGCCTCACCCACAGGCAGGCTGGCACTGGGCCCGCTGGCCCGAGGACATGTGGGGGCAGGAGTGACCCCCCTGGGGACAAGCGGGCCGGTGAGGACCTCCAGGACACCCCGTGCTCTCTGGACTCTGGCAAGCCCTGGGGCCCTGTCCTCCCCAGAGGGGCCCGGGGACCTGGGTCACCTGTCCCGGCTCTGCTGCAGGTGACTCCTTAGCTCAGCCCTGGGCTCCTCGGCCAGGACTCGGAGTTGATAGCACAGGGTCACCGAGAATGTCCCTTGCTCAATTGTACAGAGAATAAGCTTGCGTGGGAGAAAATGGGGAAAGCAATTTTTATTGTGAGAAGTGAGAAGTTGTTTTCATGTTTCTGTTTCACAAGATGAAAAGTTCCAGAGACTGGTTGCACAACCATGGCAATACACTTCAAATAATAACTGTCCACTTGTGGGGACTTAGCTCAGCGGCACCGAGCCTGCCTCCCAAGCACAAGGTCCTGAGTTAGATCCCCAGTACAAAAATAGAAACAAAACTGTCCACTTGAACACTAGGATGGTAAATTTTATCTCATGTATGTTTTACCACAGTTTTTCGGAAAAGAGAATTAGGCTGGTATGGCGGTGTCTTACTTTTCTAGTCGCTAAGACACAATACCTAACAAAAACAAAGCAAAGGAGAAGAGGTTTATTTTGACTCAGTGTGTAGAGGTTTCATCCATAGTTGGCTAGCTCCAAGGCAGAGGGGAAAGAGCTCATGGCATGGCAGACAGTAATCCCAGCACTCAGGGGGCTGAGGCAGGAGGATCCCAAATTGGAGGACAGCCGGGGAAATGCAGTGAAATTGTTTCAAAATTTAAAAAAAAAGACTGGGGATGCAGCTCAGTGTACAGCTGTCACGTATTTAATCGCCAGTACCAAAAACAAAGGCGGGGGATCCACTGTACATTCTTTCCACTTAATGTATGTTTGAAATTGCCCATGATAAAATACTTCATGTTTTCAACAAAGATTTATGTACACATCGGGGCCTGGGATTTAGCTCAGCGGTTCCGCCTCCTGCCTTGCAAGCATAAGGACCTGAGTTCAATCCCTGGTACCAAAAAAAAAAAAAAGAGGTAAGATCTATGTACATGTCCCTCCATAAGCTTGTGTGCATCTCTCAGTAAGTGGAATTCCTCAAGTGAGGAATAGGAATTTCTTTTCACGGCAACTGCCAAGTTTCTTTACAGGTGTAACAATTTATGTTTTCATGAGTCTCCACATAATCTCAAACATGTTGCTTTAGGGGCCGGGGATTTAGCTCGGGGGTGCCCCAAGCTGCCTCACAAGCGCATGGCCCCGAGTTCAATGAGTGGTACCAAAAAACCAAAAAAACCACGTTGCTTTATGTTTTAATTTCTGTCACTCTGATGAAGGGAAAATTACACTCATCAGACTGAGGATGAAGATGAGCATGACTGAAGAGCCACAGGCCTAGGGGTAGAGGTAGATTTGATTTTAGATGGTAAATTTAAGTCAGAGCTGGGAGGACCCAGATCTATTCTTAGTGAATGCAAACAGTAGGGTTCTGGGCTCTTTTATAGATTTAGGGCCCAGGAATTTGTAATCAGTGTTGGAGGGACCTTTTGCAGTCGGTCCTGTTTCTCAGTTTTGTTTTGTATTGGTGGCGCTGGGATTGAACCAGGCTCTCCCACATGCTACATACGTGCTCTACCACTGAGCTACATCCCCAGGGTATCATTCCCCAGTTTTTTTTTAGATTTCTTTTTTTTGTTTTGGTACCGGGGATTGAACTCGGGTCCTTGCGCAGCAGGCGGCAAAACTGCTGAGCTAAATCCCCGGACCTTTCCCCAATTTTATCTTTGTGCCCCCGGAGTTCTCTGAAAACTGACTTCTCTTCTAGGAACCTGTTTTCTTCTTTTTCTGGTTACTAGAGCCTCTTAGCAAATAAGAGGAGGGAGTAAAACACAGAAGGCACCCTGGACCCCTTCCTTGGTCAGGTCATTGGTTTGTTTTGTGGTGCTGGGGATTGAACCCAGGGCTTCTTGCATGCTAGACCAGCACTCTTACCACTCAGTGACAGCCCCAGCATCCTTCGCTGGTCTGTCCCTGTCCACTTTTCTGCTAGAGATGGGGGCTTTACCGTAATGCATCAGAGTTGTGCGGTTTTTAGAAGGCACTTTGGATTCCTTCATCTGATTTTGTTCACAGTGAATGTTTCCTAGTCATCAGATAGCCCAGTTCCTGCACTTGAGGTGGAGTTAAGATGAAATATTCATCAGATGATGAATGTATTTGATTTGTTTGGTTGTTTTTTTATTTTTTACTTTTGGTACCGGGGATCGAACTCAGATACTTGCGCTTGTGCAGCAGGGGGCAAAACCACTGAGCTAAATCCCTGGCCTGGTATTATTTTTTTTCGTGGTACCGGGGATTGAACTCAGGACCTTGCACTTGTGAGGCAGATGGCGGCACCACTGAGCAAAATCCCCAGCCCAGTTTGGTATTAAACATGTAAAATTTTTAAAAAATTACATACACACACACATACTCATATATATGTATTTTTTTAATTTGTATGTTGGGCCGGGGATTTAGCTCAGTGGCACCACACCTGCCTCGCAAGTGCAAGGTCCAGAGCTCGATATCTGGTGCCCCCCCAAAAAAATTTGTGTATGTATTTTTAATTTTTTTTGTGTGTGTGTGGTGCTGGTGATTGAACCCAGGACCTCAACACTGAGCTACATTCCCAGTTCCCCACCCCTCTTAAAAAAATTTTTTTTAAAAAATTTGAGACAGGGTTTCACTAAATTGCTAAGGTGCCCAGGCTAGGCTCGAATTTGCAATCTTCCTGCCTAAGCCTCTCAGCATGCTAGGACTGTAGGTGTCCACCACCATGCCCAGTTATGAAGTGGTTTTAAATTGTATTTCACTGATGGTGGGATGGTCAAGCACCTCTTCATGCATTTATTAGCTACTTAAATTTCTTCTGAAAATTGCTTTTTTTTTTTGAGACAGGGTCTCGCTTTGTAGTTTAGGCTGGCAACGAACTCACTATGTAGGCCAGGCTGGCCTCAAACTCGCACGATTCTCCTGTCTTGGCCTCTCAGTGCTGGGATTACAGGCGTGCGCCACCACGCCCGGCTTTGAAAATTGCTTTTCATATTCTTTGCTCATTTTTGTTTAGTTCTGTATTGATTTGCATTTTCATATTTTAATAATATTTTTCGGTATGTCACAATTTTTTTTTTTGGTACTGAGGATCGAACTTGGGACCTTGGGCTTGCAAGGCAGGCAGCAGAACCACTGAGCTAAATCCCTAGGCCTATCACAATTTTTTTGCAACTTGTTCCTCCTTTTTTTGTGTGTGTGTTACGGGGATTGAGCTCAGGATTTTGAGCTCTCGAGGCATGTGTGGTGCCACTGAGCTAAATGCCCAGCCTGTTCCTCCTATTTTTAACTTGTTCCTAGAGACTCTGGCATCTAGAAAGAATACATTATAGCTGAGTGTGGTGGTGCACTCCTGTAATCCCAGCACTAGGGAGGCTGAGGCAGGAGGATTGCCACGTTTGAGGCCAGCCTCGGCTACATAGGGAAACCGCTTCAAAATTTTAAAAAAGAAAATTAACTTTTACATTATAGTCAAATCTGTTGTTTTTTGGGGGGGTGGGTACTAGGGATTAAGCCCATGGCCTTAGGCTGAGCTACATCCCGAAACCTTTTCATTTTTTGAGACAGGGTCTCCCCAAGTTGCCCGGGCTGAGCTGCAACTTGCAACCTTCCTGTCTCAGCCTCCCAGAATCCTGGAACTATAGGTGTGTGGCACCACACCTGGCTTGTCCTCATTTCATTTATGGATTTTACTCCATAAGAGGTGAAATTCGTAAGTTCCAGGCAAACGTTCAGTCCAGAGCAACACACACAGCCTCTTCCGGTCCTCTCTATAACGGTGCTGGGCTCTACAGCTCTCAGCGCTCTGCCACTGTGCCAAGACCCCAGCCCAGCAACAATTTCCATTTTCCCAGAGAAGCCTCCGCAAGTTCAAGAAGGTTTCCTTCTAAAAGGACAGTTTTCCTCCTTTAGTCTGTTCAGCTGATGTGTTTGCTTCCCTTGAAACAACCTTGTGCGCTTGGGATAAGTCCTACTTGGTTAAACATTTTTAATGTAGTGCTTCACTCAACTTCTTCACCTTGCTAATACTTTTAATCTTATATCTTTGTTTATAAAAGATGTGATCGAAAAACACTTCAATGTTTGAAAAATTACAGTAAAAGTTACTAAGCTCTCTCATAAGGCCCCCTCTCACTTCAAACATATTCATTCCACGTTCTTGCCTTTTTTTTTTTTTTTTTGAAAACAGGCTTTATGTAGCCCAGGCTGGCCTCCAACTTGTGGCCACCCTCCTGCCTCAGCCTCCTGAGTGCTGGGATTAAAGTGCCCCGCCATCCCGGCTCTGCATTTTATAATAGATTTTTCAAAGCAGCGTTGATTTAAATATTGTTAAAATGTCACGTTACATACATACACAGCCTAAGCTATACAGAGACTTTGCTCACCCCCCCCCAATCTAAACATTTACTAAGTACAATTAGTAGCAGAAAGGCAGGTGAAGTTATTTGCGGCCCACTGCCCTTCGAGGAGGTCCCCTCGCACCTGTGCCGCCCGCCGCACTTCCCCGGCCTCTTCGCCTTTTCAGGGCCTCAAAATGGCGCCGAGACAACCACACCTCGGGGGTGGGGACAGCCGGCGCCTGTCCAACCAAAATGCTGGAACGAGCGCAGGCGCAGCACGTGCGGCCCGCTCTTCCCAGGTCGCGGCAAGCGCAAGCTGTGATTGATTGGCCGAGGCCGAGTCACATGGACGCCGTCGCCTTCCCGGCCGTCTTACGTCCGGAGCTCGGTGCTCGGCGCTTCCGCTGTGTGCGGCGGCTGCTGGTGCCTTGTGGGCTGTGGGAGGGTGGACGCCGCACCGGCACGGCTTGAAAGGAGAAACCTGGGGGGCGGGACGGTGCGGGTTGACGTGTGAAGTGGCTCGGGGCTAAGGCTCGCGGCACCGTGACGTGTCGCGGTCACCGAGTTCTCGGACTGCGCGGGGCGGGCGCCTGGGTTCCGGTGCTGTTGTCCTTCCCCTGTGAGGCCTTTGTTTGGCTGTGTGCGCCTCCCTTTGAGTAGTTAGTTACAGGGATTAAATTTTTTAAAATCTGACTTGCAAATGTGATGAGAGAAACGGAAGAATTCCTAAAAGTTTGTCCCTTACCTTGACTTCCGCCTTCTAGATGGTGGCAAGAGATATCTTGGGATACCTGACTTACAACAGACACCAAAAATTGCCCATTTTTCCTATATGTGTTGGTATTTGTTGGTATAAAATATTCCAAATGAAAAAAATGACACCACCACCTGGGTGTGTTGGTGCACACCTGTCATCCCTGCACTCCAGAGGCTGAGGCAGGAGGATCGCTGTAGGTTCAAGGCCAGCCTGGGCTACATAGTTCAAGGACATCCTAAATTATATAGTGAGATCTTGTCTCAACCAAACCAAACCAAACAAAACCCAAAAGTATCTTCAGAAATTGGCAGACTAATGCCAGTGTTATACATAGCTAAATTAGATAGAAATATTACAGGCAGGGCTAGGGGTGGTGCTGCACCTGCCTGGCAATTGCAAGGCCCTGAATTTGATTCCCAGTCCAGCCGGGGAAAGAAAAAATTATAGGCAGTCAGACAGGGCTAGGCCCTTGAAGAAGTCAGTGCAGAAGATAAGAACAGATTACAACTGGCTGGAGGGGGAGGAGCATTTGCTGAAGGCTAGGCCTCAAGATAAAGATGGAATGACTACACCTACGCACTTCCCCTGTGAATGAACAATAAAGGTTGATATTCTAACTTTTTTTTTTTTTTTGAGGTTAGGGTCTCTTAAATAGCTCAGCCTGGTCTTGAACTCACTAAATAGTCCAGGCTTGGCTCCAACTTGCAACAATCCTCCTGCCTCAGCCTCCCAAGTGTTGGGTCTACAGCGGTGGGCCACCAGGCTGGGCCATGATTGATATTCTAAATAGGGGTTAGTCACCTTCCAACCTTGTGGGAAACAAGGCCGTCCTGACCCATCCCTTCCAGGAAAAGCCCTGGTGCTTGCCACGTATGCCCTTTACGTGATCTGTTTCCCCACTGAATCAATATTACCTAAGGGGCTATACTTGTAGTCTTACTGGTTGAGCATAGGTTTGTCCCACCTTATGCCACCTCATGATTTTGCTCTATAAAACTTCTTTGAGAAGTGGGCTTCTGGGCCCCCCACTTTCCAGGTACCCTCTTCCCTCAGGCAAGACCTGTCTATCCCCCAAATATGTCCTACTCTTAAACTCCATTGTTTCTAGAATTCATTCTTCGATTTTGGAGACTAGGGACTCGGCATATCAGACATCTAACGGGATGAGAGTTACAATATTTCCCGTATACCATTTGGAGGGCCTTATATCATCACCCCCAAAATTTAAAAAGTCAAAATAAGGCTGAGGATGTAGCTGAGTGCAAAGGCTCTGGGTCCAGTCTCCTGAAAGGGACATGGTGGGGGGACAGGGAAAGGAAACAAAAAAGGTGTGGACATAGGTCACTGTTCCTAGGCAGCTGGTGTGCGGATGGTCGGGAAGCACAGTCGCAGCCTCCTGAGTGGGGAGAGCTCGTCCTCAGCCTCCAGCGGGGCCTCCTCCCCACCCTGCTCCTGCTCCTGCTCCAGGCTCTGCTATGCTCCCTAGCTGTTTTCACAACTCAGTTGCTGGCTACTGAAACCCCATCCTTCAAATATTGCTTCCTGGGCTGGGGCAGTTCCATGGTAGAGCACTTGCCTAGCATATGCTGAGCCCTAGGTTTGATCCCCAGCAGTGCCAAAAATAAAAATAAAGGCACACTTACTAATACTCCCAACAAGGTCAGGTCTCTGCTGGACTTCATTTCTGCTCTTACTTTTACTTCCTAGTGTGTCTTTTTTTTTTTTTTTTTGAGACAGGGTCTCACTGTGTAGCCCAGGCTGGCCTTGAACTCACTATGTAGCCAAGGCTGGCCTCAGACTTAGGGTGTTCCTCCTGTCTCAGCCTCCTGAGTGCTGAGATGACAGGCATGTGCCACCACACACCTGGCTACCTTTCAGGCTCTTGTCACAGTTTATATTCTGGATCTGTTTTTTTACCAGCCCTTTCCTCAGCAAGGCCACACTCCCAGTGGCAGAGGCCCAGTCTGTATTTTCCTGGTGATCTCAGAGCTCTGGCCTTAGTCCAGAGTCTGTGTTCATATATGAAATGTGTATTATTGTTTCCCACTCTTTGAGCAGCATTTTTTTCTGTTTTAGAGAACTTTTGTTGTTTCTTAGTTCTAAACTCAGACCAAAAATATTATTTTGTGTTTATGTAGATCAAAATGGCAAAACAAGCTGGGTGTGGTGGCAAAACCCTGTAATCCCAGAACTCTGGATGCTGAGGCAGGAGGATCACCAGGAGTTCAAGGCCAGCCTGGGCTACATAACACAGTGAAAATGCCAAAACCACTTTTGATCTAGATGTCCCCTGACAAAGTGTTTCCGCATGAATGGAAACAAGTGTTTGAGGGAGCTTTTCAAATCAAGTGAGCAGAACCAGGCAAGGTGGCGCACGCTTGTAATCCCAGCATTTGGGAGGCTGAGCCAGGAGAATCATCCCAAGTTCAAGGCCAGCCTGGGCTACATAGTGAGAGTCCCTTTCACAAAACCAAACCAGAACAAAATAAAAAATAGAGTGCATTTGTTTCTTTCAAAAGTGGGAGACTTCCAGGGAGATGGCAGAGTGGTAAAAAGCAGAGAAACAGCATCTCTAAGATTTGGTGTCCAGATATTAGAATATAGCAATGTGAGGACGAGAAGAATGGGGGCTCTGGGGATTTAGCTCAGTGGTTTTGCCGCCTGCTGCGCAAGAGCAAGGACCCAAGTTCGATCCCTGGTACCAAAAAAAAAAGAGAAGAATGGGGAAAGTCCTGAGTCCCCAGGACTCAGCAAGGATCTGAAGCAAGAATTGACGCCCATGAGGAGAGTGAGGAGAGAAAACACAAGGAAGAAGGAGGTAGCAAAGTAGTGCTTACTCCCTGAGCCCTGACTCACTGCATAGGAGGGAGGCTTCAAACCTGCAGATGCATGGTGACTAGTGGAGATCCAAGAGGCCTCCATGGAGAAATGCACCAGTGGAAAGGGACACAGTGAACTGCAGTGGCTGGTGAGTTATTCAGGTTCAGACATTCCCCAGCAGAGGGCAACTGGCCGGTAGCCATCTTGGAAAGGGGCCAACTGAGCTTGGAACTCAGAGCAGCTGCAGGCTGTCTCCATCTAGCTGCTCCCAGTGTCAGGGTGAGGCAGAACCGAGTTAGAGTTGGCAAGAGGTCAAGGAGCTGAGTTCAAGCCATCAGGATGCACATGGAGTGTTGTAGGCTAAACAAATTGGATTTCAGCCTCACAGCTGGGAAACCAGCCTGAACTTCAGTGGAACTAAAGGTATAGGCTTCCTGGGATTATCCACTGTCCTACCATAAATCTACGGCTGCCTTGGTGGGATTAAAACATGGATCTGGGGCCAGGGATTTAGCTCAGCAGCACCATATCTGCCTCAAAATTGCAAGGTCCTGAGTTTGATCCCTGGCACCCCCCAAAAAAACCCAAACAAACATGGATCTGGGCTCTGTCTGCCCACTCTGTCTACCAGTGATAGCAGAGACATGCCCTGAAGTGAACTTTTTTCTTTTCTGGTTTTTTGGTTTTGTTTTGTTTTCTTCTTTTTTTCTTGATGGTTTGTTCTTATTTTTATGAGAGTGAACATTGTTTCTAGTTTTTTTGTCATTGTTCTGTTATGCTCCTGTTTTTATTTCTGTCTTCTCCCTTTCCTTCCTGTCCTCTTCACCAGTTTTCCAAAGTTTGAGTGATCTTCCTTTGTCCTCCAGTCTTGCTCCTAATCTCTTCCTCTTCTTCTATTTTTCTCCCTAACTCCTTTTTTTTTTCAGTACCAGGAATCAAACTTAGGACCTTATACTTGCCAGACAGGTCCAGTGCCACCGAGTTCCCCCTAACTCCTTTTAAATTTTCTCCCTGAGGGGAAAATCACCATACTGAGGGCATATTTACTGTATACAATTTTCTGGTTTGTTTTAGACTTTGTTATATAATCACAAATCTTGTTCATACAATTAAAGGTGGCAAATTAACAATTACCACAGTTTGTCGTTCTCTAGGGTGTGTTTGCTGCTATTCTTATTGCTGATTGTACTACTTTAGCCAAAGTGACCTAATTGTGCTAATCAGTTGTTCTTCCTGGTATACCAAGACTGAGATCACCCAAGGGTCAAAAACAATGCTACAGGCCAGTGCCAAATAACTAGGGGCTAGGCTGAATAGGCAGAACTTCTCATCCCTAATAAGTTGAAGAGCTAAGATCTTGTAACATACTCAAACCCAAAAGGTGCCTGCACCTGGAAGACATCTTTGAGATGTAGTCATTTCCTAAGGGTTCTGGGGGTGGGAATTTAGCTTAGTGGCACCACACCTGCCTGGCAAGCTCAAGATCCTTAGTTCGATTCCTGGTTTAAAAAAAAAATTCTAAGTACTAGCAATAAAGCTACCTGGCATAAACAGTTTACAAGCATCAACCCAGGAATTAAGAAGACACTTAAGTGAGATGCAACCTCAGATTTCCCGCTCACCAAAGCAAACTTAGAGGCCAATGAAGTAGAGCCACCCACCTGGACTCTCTGAAGTGGTAACAGTGGAAATAATAATACAGATGAACAAGGCTCTAGAAAAAGTTAAACCAGAAATAATTTCTCAGATAACTACAGAGATGGTGACCATAATGAAACACATGGTTAGTGACTCTAGAGAAGATACAGATTTAAAAAAAAAAATAGAGGAGCTTAGGAAAATGATGGAATCCATGAACACTCAACATAAAAAAAATGAAATCCATGAAACAGACTCAAACAGATATCCAGGAGATTAAAAATTCCACTGAAAGTATACACAGCAGAATGAGCTAATGTGAGGACAGAATATCAGATATAGGAGACAGGATTGTGGTTAGTGATCATGAAAAGAAAGATTTCTTTAAAATAACAAGAGTCTGGGGCCAGGGATTTAGCTCAGTGGTTCTGCCACCTGCCTGGCAAGCACAAGGTCCCGAGTTCAATCCCTGGTACCAAAAAAAAAAACAAACCAAGAGTCTACTGTACATGTGCAAGGACCCGAGTTCGATCCCAAGTACCAAAAAAAAAAAAAAAAAGAGCCCATGAAAAATCAATCCAACAGCTGCTAGATGATGCAAAGAATAATATAAGATTGATCGGAGTCAATGAAAAAGCAAGAGCTAGCGTAAATGACATAAAAAACTGTTCACAGAACTAATGGCAGAAAACTTCCCAAGCATGGAAAAGGAATTTGACAAACAGATGAGGCATATAGAACTTCAATTAACCATGATAAAAAAAAGAATCTAGGGCCAGGGATTTAGCTCAGTGGTTCTGCCGCCTGTCCTGCAAGCACAAGGACCTGAGTTTGATCCCCGGTACCAAAAAAAAAAATCTATATCAAGGCATAGTCAAGATTCCAGGAATTAGGGCAGGGGATTTAGCTCAGTGGTTTCCCCACCTGCTTCACAAGCATAAGGACCCAAGTTCAATCCCTGGTACAAAAAAAAAAAAAAAAAAAACAACCAAAAATTCAACACAAGAACAGAATATTAAAGGCGGTTAGAGAAAAGAAACAAATCACATATAAAGGAAAGCCCATCAGAATCACAGCAGACTTCTCAATAGAAACCCTCAAGTCAAGGAGAGCTTAGAGTGAAGTATTTCAAGCCCTAAGGGAAAACAACCTCCAACCCAGATTGAGCACCCTGCAAAACTACCTTTCAAAATTGACGGAGAAATAAGATACTTCCATGAGGAAGAACACCTGAAGAAATTCACGACCACCAACCCAGCACTCCAAAAGTGGAAGAACAAGATAGAACAAGAAAGCCACACTTTCCAAGAAAAATGGGAGCAAGCTGATTTCCTTATGGAAGTAAAGAATGTTCCTACACGTTTAATATCCACACAGAATCTGTCTGTGTGAAAAGAATATAATGCACTGTACAATTATGAAATAAGTCCTGGTAAGAGCCATGGTGGTGGACTGAAAAGACACATATAAAAAAAGCAATGAACTGAAAAAAAAAAAAGACTGAAATTTCAACATGATTTGCTTTTGAATGTGAATAAAATAAGCGACAATGTTATGAAATGTACTTAAGGGTTATGTGAGAAAATTGCCCAGGCATCAAAACCCTGCACAGATGGTGAGTTTATACAGAATGTCTTTTGAGTGCAACAGAAATTGTGCCCTGAAGAGAGACAAGCATTTGCAGATGTAAGACTAAGTGACACTGTCGTCGCTCCACACGTGGGCACTGTGGCCAAGAACTTGCAGAGCTGAGTCAGTTGTGACTAAAGGTTGCCTCCAGGTAGCCGTGTTTATTCTGGTGTCGGTAAAACTTTGAATGTGACTGAAGAACTTTTGGGTACAGCACCCACGGCAGGCATGCCATCAGGGGATTACTTGTGCTTGTGTATTGAGAAAAGTCTTAAAAGGTTTCATCTGAGCTGGGCATGCTGGTGCACACTTGGGTTTTTATTGTTTTTTTGGTACCGAGGATCGAACTCAGGTCCTTGCACAGCAGGCGGCAAAACCACTGAGCTAAATCCCTGACCCAGTACACACTCGTAATCCCAGCACTCAGGAGGCTGAGGCAGGAGGATTGCTGCAAATTTGAGGCCAGCCTGGATTATATAGTGAGTTCATGGCCAGCCTGGACTACATAGAGGGACCTTGACTCAAAACCACAACAAAACAACAACAACAAAAAGGTTGAATGTGGAATGGTCCATGTTAGTCAGTGTTAGACCAGACAGTAAACTCTGATGGTTTGTGTTCATGTATCAATGCCTAAGTCCAAGGGGCAGGGCTTCTCAAAGATGCAGAGCTCAAGTCTGTGCATGGCCTCACCTCTAGGAGTCACTGCGCTAAAAATGGGTCTGGTCAGGGCTGCAGCCTTTATCCCACAGCCTGGAGGCTTCCCGTGGGTATCAGCGGTCCCTCCGAGAGTCCCCTACACAGTGCGGAAGCCCGTTCTACCCCTGAGAGAAAGTGGCTGGGCCTGGAAGGTGCATGGGCAGTGTCTGCACCTCTGGACTCTAATGTCTGCGGAAGGGGAGCTCTGCACTGCGGATCACGGTTCTCTAGCAGCCAGGGCCAAAGCTTTCGTCCCCTGGGTTGAGGTCAGGATTGTTCCAAACGCCCTGGCTCTTCCTCCCCAAGGGCACTCACAAGCGGCAGGCCCAGTGCCCACCTCAGCCCCCTCTGTCCTAGCAAAACTGTGTCATTGGGAACTCATGCGTTGAAATGCGTTTCTGAAGACGAACGTGATGGGGGGAACCGCACTCCAAAAATGAGAGCGTGGAAGACTGAGCTGCAAATGAGGTCCTCTGGTTTCAAACCGTGAAAATAAACTAATGTTCAATTCTGAGCAATTTTTTTTTCAATACTGGGGCTCGAACTCAGGACCTTGTGCTTGTGAGGCAGGTGCGGCACCACTGAGCTAAGTCCCCGGCCCAATTCTGTGTAAATAGTCATCATGGGAATGAAGAGATTCGAGTGGGAGTTACTGAATTGTGCCACGTTGAAAACCAAACATAACAGTGCTGTCTCCGGAACGGTGACCCTGACTGTAAAAACCACTGGGCGCACATTCTGTCCATGTTTGGAAGTTCTGATGTTTCTAAGCAGCTGCTTTCTATTATAAAACTAAATAAAAGTAAACATTGCTCCCTGTTAAAGGGTTCAAAGATGAGTCCTCTGCTGCCCGTGGCTACACAGAATTCACAACCTGACAAGACTCACACCTTTGAGTGTGAGAAAAGAATGGCAAATTTCAAATTTCAAATCTAAGGAGTAATAAATTATAAAACTTTGAAGAGTAATTTCTATTTTCAAATTATATTCTTCAGTGTCATATGTGGAGTACAATCTCTGGCATTGTGCATGTTTGTTACCCCTTATACCACATAAAAGAAAGTGTGATTATACTTCTGGATGTTTTTAAATTTTAAATTTTTAAAAATTTGATAACAGCTGGGCCAGGGATTTAGCTCAGTGGCACCACGCCTGCCTCGCAAGTGCAAGGTCCTGAGTTTGATCCCCAGTACCAAAAAAAAATTTAATGACAAAAACAATAAAAAGGCCAGCCATGGTGGCACATACTTGTAATCCCAGCACTTGGGAGGCTGAAGCAGGAGGACTGCTGTGAGTTTGAGGCCAGCATGGGCTACAGAATTCAAGACCAGCCTGAACTACAGAGCAAGATCCTGTTTCAAAACAAATTTTTTTAAAAAATTTAAATACAACCATTTCTGGCCCTTTAAGTTATTCGAGTTTATAAGCCTCTGCCATAAAGGAAGCCACATTTTTCTGAAGGGCACTGTGAGCCAGGAATATGAACCTAGGACTCAGTGGTACACTTGAGTATTTAGTCACCTAGTCCCACCCTACCCCAAGGACAAAGGGCCGGCCCCTCCCCTGGCCGAGCCTGGGCGGCATGGCCATCACCATACCAGCTTCTGGGTTTGTTTCTCAGGAAGCATCAGCGTTGTTGGCTGCCTTACAGTGGGTTCGTGACTGGCCCTGCTGGAAAGGGTGGACATGCAGAAGGGGACAAGTGTCCAGGGAGACAGCCCGATGCTGCAGCAGGGCGGTAAGCAGGTCTTTGACCTCCTGGGTGTTTTTCCACGGTGACATTGGCCATGACTGCTGACACTGCAGAAACTGCTTCCTAAAGAATTACTCTAATTAGGGCCTGGGGATTTAGCTCAGTGGTTTTGCCACCTGCTGTGTAAATGCAAGGACCCGAGTTCAATCCCTGGTGCCAAAAAAACCCAACAGAATTAGTCTAATTATAAAATAAATAAATACTTATTGTGGAGCATTTAAAAATGGGAGGGGGCTTGTAATCTTTTCTCTTGAACTTGTAATCTTAATTTTTTTTTGGTTTTTTTGAGATGGGGTCTCACTATGTGGCCCAGGCTGGCCTTGAATTCACAGTGATCCTCCTGCCTTAGCCTCCCAAGTATTAGGATTACAGCCGTGGACCACGATGCACAGTTCCCCTCATTATGGCTTGTATCTAGATGTCCCCCTGAAGCCTCATGCACTCATAGGTGGGGCTTTTGGGGGTGACTAGATCATGGGTGTGTGATACTGGATGAGTCTATTGACGGGTTTAGCACAGCTCTGGGTGTGGATGGTGGATTTACTAAAGTGGGAAGTCTCATCCTGGGTGTAGGTGGCACCGACCAATATGCTTATAGCCTGGATGGAATAAAAAGGGAAAGAAGAAGGAAGGCTCAGTGCTTCCTGCCTGCCACACCATGGACTGTTTCCTCTCTGCCATGCCCCTTGGAGCCAGCTGAGGATGGACTGAAACCTCCGCAAACTGTGAATCAAAATAAACCTCTCCTCCTTTAACTTGTGAGTGCCGGGTATTTTGTCTGAGCAACGAGAAAGTAACTGAGACACCTTTGTTGCCCAACCCATAGCAGTGAGTCCTGAACACCTGCCATCCTGTCACCCTCCAAGCTCAAGTCCCACTGACTTGCTTCTTTCCCACAGGCACTGGTGAGCTTGGGTGGGCTGAGGGCTCTCTCAGGTGATTGTGCAGGCTGGGTGTGGTGCCTCTTCCTTTCTACCCTCCCAGAGGGCAGGGGACAAAGGTCATGTCCCTGCTCAGGACAGTCTTGGAGCTGAGGTCTGGGGCCCTGGGGAGCAGGGTGGGGGCATCAGGACAGGAAGAGAGGCTGATGGGAAATGCCACTTCACTGTGAGTCCCCAGGCAGATCCCTTCCTTCCTATGAGAGACTTGGCCGCACGTGTCGGGGGTCCTCAAGGTGTGTGGCCCCCAGGCCTCGTGAACTCCAGAGGAACCCAGGGTGGTGAAGGCTCACAGCCACAGAGAGGGTGGCAGTGCAGCTGGGTGTGACAAGGCAGGGACAGGGAGGAGGGCACAGAGCAGGGGTCAGCAGGGCATGAGGGAGGGTCATGGCCAGGCATGGGCCAGGGCTGGCCCTCAGCACTGCCTTCAGTCCTGTTCCCACCCTCAGGTGTGCATCTGGGTCTGCAGGGCCACTCTGTCACTCCTGCCCTGTCTCAATGAACAGAAGCCTAAGGCCACCCTGTTGCACTGCTGCGCCCACATGCACCTCCAGCTGTGTCTCCGTGGACAGGTGGGCTCTCCTGTCCTCTAAGCTCAAGGCCTCCTGGGTGCCCTGCCTCTTGCGGCCACAGTCCCTGCTGGGCACAGCTCTGGGCCCAGTCCTGACAGTGCCCTAACTTCCAAGCTGCTAGACCGAGCTCTGCAAATCAGCAATAGGCCCCATCTGTCCACAGAAATGGCAGTCAGCGGATGCCCAGGAAGCAGCTGCCAGGCCCCCGGCTTCTGCCCGCGGCTTCTCACCCCGTTTGTGGGGGACCTAAGCCAGGCCCTGGCTCCTTCTAGGCAGGGGTGGCAGCCCCCAGATGACCAGGGCCGGATGCTCCTCAGTGCTGCCTCTTGCTGGTCGCCTTGGTACACCGCACCCTCCCGGGGAGGTGGCAGCCAGCATGGTGGTGATCTGCCCTTCCTTCCTCAGAAGGGAAGCAGCCCCTGGGGACATTCTTCCAGGGGTCACGGTGGCCACTGCCACCCAATGATGACGGCAGCACTCAGCTGTCACACCCAAGGAGAGACATGATGACCCCCACACACACCATGGATGTGGAAGTGAACTACTGACGAGCTTCTGGCAGCAGTGCTCATCAGTTGGGGGCCACCCATGACCTCAGTCCTCGGGGTCCTTCTCAGTGCCCTGCTGACCCCTGGGATGGGTTGGGCAGGTGGCCCAGGAACACACTGACCTCCCCATGACCGTCCCTTACCTGGCCAGAGCGTGGGCTGTGGTTAAGAACAGTGGAGGGAACTCTGGCGGGGGCCTCTGGGACAGATGTTTTCCAGCTCCGTCTGGGCTCTGAGATGTGAGATGTGAGGTCATTGCCTGAGCCGCAGCAAGACACGTTTTGTCACTGTGATGAAGCTGACATGAATGGGAAAGACAAGAAAATCGTGAAAGGGGGATATCTGTGAGCTGCTGGGTCAAGCCAGGCCTAAAGGGGGTGTTCTGCTGTGCTACCAGCTCATGAGCCTTGTTGACCATTGAAGTCCTTTGATTTTGTTTAGTTTAGTTTATTTTTTTATTTTTATAGTTTGAATAGTTTTATAGGGGATTGAACTCGGGTCCTTGCGCTTGCACAGCAGGTGGTGAAACCACTGAGCTAAATCCCTGGCCCTTGTTTATTTGAGACAGCAACTTCAGGCTGGTTTTGAACTCATTAAGTAGCCCAGGTTGGACTCAAACTCACGGCAATTTTCCTGCCTCAGCCTCCCAAGTGCTAGGATTTCAAGCGTGGGCCACTATGTCTGACTCACCCGCTGTTTTTAAGATAAAATATTGTCTGGGAAGATCAATAGGGAAACTGAGGCAAAGAATAGGCAGGGGCTTGCCTGGAGTTCAGAGCAATTCCAAGCAAAATTGTGCAGCGGGGGCTAGTGATGTAGCTCAGTGGTGCCACCGCCTGCCTGGCAAGCACAAACAAGGTCTTGAGTTCGATCCCCGGTACCAAAAAAAAAAAAAAAGTGCAGCGGACAAGGCTGTCTTCACCTTTCCTCACTAAGCTGCCCTTTCCCCACCTTGTTGGGCTCTGACCTGTCCTGCTGCTCCTCGCCTGAGAGAGGGGAACGAACTGTGCATTACAGTGGCTGCTTCATTTTTGGTATTGAACCCAAGGCCTTTGCACTCAGCTACATCTTCAGCCCCTTTTATTTTTTTTATTTTTTTGTTTTGGTACTGAGGATCGAACTCGGGACCTGGCGCTTACGAGGCAGGCAGCGGAACCACTGAGCTAAATCCCCGGCCCAGCCCCTTTTAAATTTAAAAATAATTTTTAAAATTTTTTGAGACAGGTTCTCACAAGTTGTCCATGGTGGGCTCCAACTCGCGATCCTCCTGCCTAGTCCTCCCAGCGTGCTGGGATTACCGGCGTGTACCACCAACCCCGATTTTACAGCAGCTCGTATGTGGGACCCGCAGGGCTCTAAACCAGACGCGAAAGGTGTTGGTGACTGCAACCTCTTGGGGACAGCAAGAACAGCCCCGTGGTGGGCACTTAGCACCTGTGGGTACCGACAGCTCGGCCACCGGCCCGGGAACTCAGAGCGCACCCCTGCCTGGTGCCCGGACGCCTCAAGTGCTCTCCTTCCCCGGACCCTCCCTGCGGCTTCTGGGCACCGCAACTCTACTGCCCAGTCCGCAAGGAGCGGGAGTGAGGAGGCGGGGCTGGGCTCGCTGACCTCCGTCCCGCTAGGGGGCGCGCTAACAGGGCTGTCTTTTCAACCACGCCATTGATGGAGTCACCGACTGCCCTTTCTCTCTCCCCCAATCCTGTCCAAAAACAAAAAATCCCACGCAATAATACTGAAATCCCCAACAAATAATTTTTAAAATGTTTAAATTACATAAATCACAATATGAACCCTAACCCTACACACGAGCAGAAAAATGTCGTTTCCATTAACGTTTTTATTTTCTTGTGCTGAGGACTGAACCCAGGGAGCTACATCCCTATCCCCGCAAAGTCCCTTTCATCTCCCTTCTCTTCAGCCCATGCTGCCCTCTGCATGCCTCTCTAAACACCTATAACGTTTGGGAACCTATTACATGGGAAATTTCCCAGCTATTCACATTATAGCCAAGGGTTTCTGTTATGTTGTGTGACTTCTATTGAGTTTTCTTGTTTTTTTCAGACAGAGTCTTGCTATATAGTTCAGGGTGGCCTTGAACTCACTATGTAGCCCAGTCTGGCCTTGAACTCGGGGTGATCCTCCTGCCTCAGCTCCCAAGTGCTGGGATGGCAGGCGTGCACCACGATGCCCAGCTGTTGAGCCATTTTGAGTTAATTTTTGTATATGGTGTGAGTCAGGGGTCCAATTTCATTCTTTTGCATGTGGATATCCATTTGTTATAGCATCTTTTTTTTTTTTTGATACCAGGAATCGAACTCAGGTCCTTGCACTTGTGAGGCAGGCAACAGAACCACCGAGCTAAATTCCAGCCCCTGTTATAGCATCTTGTAAAGAGAGCGTTCTTTCCTCACAGAATATGTTTGGCACCTTTGTTGAAGTCAATTGACCATAAATTTATGGCTGTATTTCTAGTCTTTCAGTATTATTCCTCTCATCCATATGTGTACCCTTAGTCTTGATTACTATTACTGTAGCTAAATCTTGAGTTTACTGTAGTAAGTTTTGAAATCAGAAAGTGTGTCCTCCAACTTTTTTTTTTCAAGATTGTTTCGATTGTTCAGGGTGTCTGGAATTATAAATTTTAGGATTTTTTTTTTTTTTTTTTTTTGTACTGGGGATAGAACTCAGGACCTTGTGCTTGGGAGGCAGGTGCTGGCACCACTGAGGTAAATCCCTGGCCCTCTGGAATTATAAGTTTTAGAATTGGCTCGATTTCTGCAAAAACAGGCAGCTGGAATTGATAGGAATTGTATTTGTATATGTATTTGAAGAGTATTTATTTTTTATTTTTTAAAGAGTATTTTTTTTAATGGGGTCTCCCTATGTAGCCCAGGCTGGCCTGAAACTCAAGATGATCTTCCTGCCTCAGCATCCCTAGTGCTGGGATCACAGGTCTGGGCCACCACACCTGCTTTTCTTATTCCATGATTTCCTCCCTTGGTACTGGGAATAGAACCAGGTAGTGCTGAGTTACATCCCCAGCCCTATTTATCTAGTGATTGATTGATGGAATTATTGAGTTCAGGGATTAAAAGGGGCTGTATCTCCAGCCTTTTTATCATTCTGAGATGGGGTCTTCCTCAGGCTGGGCTGGAACTTGAAAAACAGGCTGTGGATACAGCTCAATCCAAAGGCCCTGAATTCAATCCCCAGTATCAAAAAATAAAATAAAAGGCTCAGAGATATAGCTCAGTGGTAGAGCACTTACCTAGCTTGTATGAGGCCCTGGGTTCAATCCCTAGTACCACAAAAAACAAACAAAACACAACAAAAAAACCCTATACCAAACCAAAACTCTAAACTAAAAGCGTTTGTGCCTGTCCATTAGAAAAACTGATGTGGTGATGCGTGGTAGATCACTGTTAAGGGCCCGGATGGCATCAGGGAGTAAGGGAGCCAGCACTGCTGCATCAATGCAGGCTGGCAGAGTGGGTGCCACCGATGACAGGCGCGGCCGGCCCTAGACGCCCTGCCATGCAGCCCACGGAGTGTGAGCCCATGTCCCCAACTGTGTTCACACCTCAGGTGCTGACACCCTGTCCCAATCAGTGGGGTGAAGAGAGGGAGCCATTACGAGACAATAGGATCCCAGATCCCTGATGGCCTCTCCCTCAGGATGGGACTGGTGCCCTAAGGAAGAGGGATGATGTTTTGCCTCTTCTGTCAAGGGAGGACTCGGCTAAAGGCAGTCTGTGAGGGTGACACAGCATCTGTCAAGTACACTGATGTCGGGCTTCTCAGGCCTCAGTGAATGTACTCAAGCTGTAGGCTGTAGCTTCCATGGTTGGTGGCCAGGACACTCCATTCATACAGGCCTGGATCTGGAGTCCTGGCTAATCCTTTGTTGTCTTAGTTTTTTGAGACAGGGTCTCTCTATGTAGTCCAGGTTAGTCTTGAACTCTTGGCGATCCTCCTGCCTCAGTCTCCTGAATACTGGGACTATAGGTGTGTGCCACCATGCCCGGCTGGGCTTATCCTTTGAAGCCCTCCCAACTTCCTCCAGCAGGCCTTGCATGTGCCAATGCCCACAGTGGTCAGTGGGGCCCCAGATCTAGAGGGACCCACAGGTGCCCCAAGTGGACACAGACAGGCCCAAGGGTGGCACCATGCCAGACAGCAGGCAGCGAGGCTGGCCCCAGGCGGGGCTGAACAGGAGCAGCCACTGCCAGGGATTTCAGGCTGCGATCAGACAGGTCCGTCTCCCAAGAGTTAGAGGTGTGCTCCACAGAGGGGAGGGCCAGCTGCCCTCACCTAGCTCCTCCTCTGCCAAAGGCACAGCGCTATCCCCCACCCTCGAGCTCTGAGGGCAGCAGGGGACCCGGCAGGCCTGGGTAGGTGGGATCGCACTTGGCTGGAAATGCCCCGGAAAAGTGCAATTGAAGCTGGCTGGGGAAGACACCTATCAAATGTAATCTATGGTGGCTAACCTGACAGGTCTGTCTTTAATATTGTATGGATAGGATTCATGCATGTGTAAAGCACGTAGGGTTATCTGCTAGATCAGTTAGAGACCCTGTCTCAAAACACACACACACACACACACACACACAATCAAGAGCAGTATATGGAAACAAAGTCCCCATGTTGGGTCCCGTGATCTAGGTTAGTCACAGGCTGGGGATGGGGCAGTGCTCAGACCCTGATGACAAGACACTCAAGGCTCAGGTGCCCTTCCTCATGGGCACCTGGGGGCCCAGCCATGATTTTCCTTCCAGGCACCCAGAGTTAGAACCCGGAGGACATGGTCTGTCTTTGCCCTTGGTAGATGTACCCTTGGCAGAGGGAGGCAGCGTTACTGACTTCTCTGAGTCCATGAAGATGACCAAGGCCCATGGCCACAGAGGTGACAGTTCATGTCTGCCCAGTCACGAGAGGCAGCTTCTGGGTGTACAGGTCCCACTCATCCAAGGCTTGGGCCACCTGGGCCTTGCTAGGGACAGCCACCCGGAAGGCACAGTACTGTTCGAAGCTGTCTGTAGTGTTCCTTTTGTGACTAGAAAGGGTCTTGCTATACAGTTCAGGCTGGCCTCAAACTCAGTGATCCTCCTGCCTCAGCCTCCTGAGTGCTGGGATTACAGGTGTGTGTCCCAACAGCTGCTCATATGTGGTATTTTTATAATTATTTTTTCAATTAATATTTGCTGAAATCTGGTGTCATACACTGTACCAGAGGTTGTGATAAGAGTAAAGAAGGCAAATTAATGTCATTAGGGCAAGACCTTTAGTGTGGGGAAACTGACCTAGAACTTTTCATATTCTTTTGCCTGTTAGGGTTTCTTTTTTTTTCATAGAAAAGGATTTACTGCTAAGCTTTATAAGAAGACACCCAATGGCTCCTCAAGGAAGCAAAAGGCAGCCCTGTACAACCCTCCCAGCCCCTGCCCTGTGGCTGACCACCTCTTTGGGTGCAGACCACCTCAGCATGGCATGTGCCCACTGGGGTGACACTAGAGCTTGTGCATGGCCAGTTATTGGACAGATGGGGAAACAGAGGTTCTGATTCCTGGAAGCGGGAGACTTGGCTAAGACCCGGCCAGAATGGCTGCTGGTGGAGACAGCTGGGGTCAGGTGACAGTGGCCACCTGGTGATATTCTTGCTCTTGTGTCAAGAGAGACAGAGGGACAGGCAGACTTGGCTTGGGGAGGCCACTGAGGGGCTGGAGACAGGGCTGCAGGGGCTCAGCTGTGCTCTCTTCTGCAGTCAGGACTGTAAGCTATGGGGGTGGGGACCTCCTCCCTGTGCTGAAGCCCTGGGATGGGCTGGAGCCACCATGAAGGACCGAGGCCAGGCCAGTCTGGGCATGGTGGTGCATACCTATAGCCTGGGCTACAGAGACCCTGTCTCACACGCAAAAAAACCGCCCTAACATACCTGTACACGATGAGATGGCAAATGGACTCCTCCATCTCCTTGGAGCTAGTTTTTTTTTTTTTGGAACCAGAGATGGAACTCGGGTCCTTGTGCTTGCACAGCAGGTGGCAAAACCACTAAGCTAAATCCCTGGCCCTGGAGCTAGTTTTTAAAAAAGTTTTTTGGGTTTTTGTTTTTGAGACAGGGTCTCACTATGTAGTTCAGGCTGGCAATTTAGCGAGACCCTTTGCAGTGCTGGGAATAAAGCATGCACCACCACACCCGGCTTCCTTTGAGCAAGCTTTGAATAAATCCTTTTTGCTTTTTACCAAAATACATGACCTCCTCCAATTCATGTGAGCATCACTGAGCTAAATCCCTGGTCCTTTTTTTTTTTGAGACAGAGTCTCACTATACACTTCAGGGTGCCCTTGAACTCCCTGGGATCCTCCTCCCCCAGCCTCCCGAGTGCTGATTACAGGCGTGTACAGCCATGCCCAGCCTTCTGCTTGCACTTGGGATCCTTCTGCCTCAGCCTTCTAAGCAGCTGGGGTTAGAGGCATGTACCACCCTGCCTGGCTTCATAATTTTGAGTCAATTTATACATTTAGAGCCGGGGATTTAGCTGGGTGGTTTTGCCGTCTGCTGCACAAGCACAAGAACCCGAGGTCAATCCCCAGCATCAAAAAAAAAAAAAAAAAACAAACCAAAAATAAAAACAAAAAAGTCTCACAATTTATACATTTACTTCTACGGAGCTGGGATGGACCTTGGCACTTGGGAAACCTCACATAAGTGCTATAACAGGTAAAATATTTTGCTGCCCTAGATCAACTCCAAAGCAACATCACTTCACACCAAGCTGGCCCGCTCTGCTTATTTTATCTACATACTTCACTCATTCTCTTAGCAAGTTACTTCCAAGATTACTGCATGCCAGGCCAAACTTCAGGCACCAGGAGTCCAGCAGAGAAGTCTGTTTTCATGACTGGAGAGGTGGCAGATGGACAATGAACACCCTGCTTAAGTCTAAGGTGAGTGATTCACTCAGGGTGTGTTGAGACTGAAGGCAGTAGTTTTCACTGGCGGGCGAGGAAAGGCCCTTAGGAGATGAAACGAGCTAAAATGACAAGGAGCCAGCTATGCCTATCTCGCAAGAGCCTGGCCCATTACCTGTCGTGCCCACTGCTCATCTCTCAAGGGCCCTAAGCCTTTCCTCTTGGAAACGCTCCTGTCGGTCTTCCTGCTCCCTGAAACCCAGAAAGCACCGCTCTGGTTCCTGTCCTTCCTCCCTGGGGGACTCTCCACAGCCCACAGGGTGCAGAGTACAAAGCCCGGCCCAGCCTCCTGCCTGATTTGAGCCCCAGGGGGCAGCCGTGGGGTTCTCATATGCTCAGTCTCAGGAGTGTGCTGGTGAAGACTGCAAAATATCTTGATTGTGCCTAAGAATCCCCACGGGCCTTTGTTAAAATACAAAATCCTGGGCCCCAACACAGCTCTCTCCGTTTAAAATCTCCAGGGGGGATCTGTAATCAATATCGCCACAGCTCTAAGTACCCTGCTTCTGCAGGAACAAGATGTCCTGGAAATATCCTAGAAATGAAGCGCAGTGCGCCGGCCTGCTGAGTGTGTTAAGTTCCAAACACAAGGCAGCCTCCTGAACAACTGGCAAAAGCACGACCAGAGACGATGGCCGGTGTCCTCGCCATCTGAGGAGCCCTTCCTTCGGCTCTTTGGACCCAGTGACTTCAGGGCCACCCCATCTGAAAGGATGCGCTAGCTTCAAAAAATTGAGCGGAAACCCGGGAGTGGCCAAAGCGCCAGCCCGCCCAAGTCCCTCTCCTGAAACCCCAATCAACCGTGTCGCCGCCAGTTACCGCGACACTAATCGGGCTGTGCGCACACTGCTCACACCTGCTAGTGACAGCCTTTATTGAAGGTTCTCAAGAGGCAGCTTCAGGTACCAGGCCCGGGAGGGAGTCAACTGCACTAAGGGGACGTCACTGGCCCCGCGCCGCGGGGAGGGCCGGGCAGGGACCCTGAAAAGCCCGGCATGAACTCTGCGGTCCCCCAACTTCCGGTGCGCTCGGGGCCTTGGCAGCAACATGCAGCAAGCTGCTCTCCGGGGCCGGGAGGCCGAGCGTGGAGAGTACGCCGCCGAAGAGTTTGGGGTCTCCGCGTAACTCTCAGACTAAGCGAGCCTATGGGGCCCGACAGCATGTGGGAGCCAGAGGCCTCGCCAACCCGCCGCCCCCACGCTCCACACACAGCCGGCGCCAAAAAAACTCCCGTCTCACGGCGCAGGCGCGAAGAGTGCTGGCCGCGAGGAAACGCTCGGAAACCCGCGCGTCCATAGCCAATCAACGCGGGCCTGCATAAAGAGAGTCCCGCCCCCAGGGCGCTGTCGCCAGGCCCCTCCCCTTCCCTGGCCGCCCCGGCCGGCCCACCTAGCCTATGCCCCGCCCCACTCCGTCCTGAGTTAGACTTGCGATTGGCTCGAAGGACTGGCGCGAGTCCTCGTTGGTCGAGACAGGGTCACGAGGTAGACGTCGTCGCCTTTCCAGAGGCGATTACTGGGCAGGCTCAGTCTTTCGCCTCAGTCTCTAGCTGTAGCTGGCTGCCAGGCGTACGCGCTCCTGCGTCTTCAGTTCCCGCGGCCGCCATCTACGGCGCTTAGGTTTCCCAAGGCTCATCTTGCACCACTCACCCGCCACACACTCCGCTACTATAAACCGCTATTATGGTGAAGCTCGCAAAGGTAAGGGACCCTGTGCATAGGCACGGGCGCTGAGGCCTGCTTTCTTAGGAACGCGCGCGCGCGGCGCCGCGGGCCTGCGCTCCTTGCGGGCGCGTTCGAGGGAGCCATGCTGCGGGAAGTCTCGCGCGATTAGCGGGAGGTCTCGCGGCTCTGGCTGCTTGGCGAGGTGGGGAGCTAGGGCCAGCTCGTGGGCTGGTGGACTAGACGGTGACTTTGGTACTGCGCGTGGGGCGAGAGCGCTAGCCCCGGCGTGCGGATGAGGCCGAAAGCCTGTGATGGGCGGTCAGGGTCCCGCCTTCTGGCCCACGTGCCTCGACGCACGGCTCGCCACGTGGGCCCGCCATGTGGGCCGGGGGTCCTGGGGGGCCAGGGGACAGCGGGACGGGCCCTGCTGGGGGCCCGGCGGCCTCGAAACCTCTCCGTGGGCCCGGGCGGCCTGGCACGTGGTGAGCTCTGGAGGAGGCGCCGGGCCACGGGCACGTGGTGGCGACCTGGCACCCCACGTGGCCCCGCTGTGCCTGGCAGAGGCGGGTCGCTGCGCTGGGAAGGGAAAACCCAAAGTAGTTCACATGTAACTTTTTACAGGCTCCTTAAAGATTTTCTCATTTGAATTCAACCAGGGTTGTCATTATATACGCCTATAATTCCCGCACTCGGGAAGGGGAGGCGGATGGATCACCACGAGTTCGAGGACAGCCTGAACTATATATAGTGAGACCGTCTCAGACGAAAAAAACCGGCTGCTATTGGAGAAAATCCTTCTATATTTGAAGGCTACTAGTTATTAAGAGCTGTGCAAAATGTCATGAATTTTACTGTGCAATTATACTTTAAAGTGATTAAAGTAAAGCGAGGAAAGATCACTTCTTCACTTTGCCTTTTTCCGTTAGGTTGGTTTTTTTGTTTGCAAAGCCTAACAGGAAAAGTCTGCACTGCCAACAGGAAAGGCCTTGATGCTCACCGAGGAAAGTAGATTTTAAGGAGTGAGATAATTATACACTGTTTTACCGTGGGGGAGTGGTGGCACAATGTGAGTGGTCTCAAATGTGGGTGGAGGTATAATGATTTAAATTGTCTATTTCCAGGCTGGTAAAAACCAAGGTGACCCCAAGAAAATGGCCCCTCCCCCGAAGGAGGTAGAAGAGGATAGTGATGATGAGGAGATGTCAGACGAGGAAGAAGATGACAGCAGTGGAGAGGAGGTAATTATATCCAATTTAATGGAGAATTGTGGTAAAGTTAAAAATAATTAAGATTTACTCATGTTGGACCTATCGTAATGCCGAATGACAAGCACATCATTAAACGTAGGGATACCATTTGGGTAAGATTGGAATGTGGGTTTGAGATGGGGGATCTGGGAAGGGTTTTTTTTCTTCCCTTTCCACTTCTGCAGGACTTGGTGTGATGGGTCAAGTTTTAAAAAAATTTTTGAGATAGTGTCTAAGTTGGGCCGTGCTGGCTTTGAACTTGGCAATTGATCCTCCTTCCCCAGCCTCCTTCCCTCACCCCAGCTTTAACAGATTTATCTTCACCTGTTAAGATGAGAAGAAGTAATAAATGGCTGAGCTGAGCATTATGTTTATGCCTGAGAATAACCTTACCAGGTTCCTTCCTATCTTCTGAGCAAGAGTAATTGGTCTTCATATTCTATAATATCTGCAGCACTAATCTGTTACAAATAATGTGGTGTGGATTGAGGGCTGCCACCTCCCTTTGTGTTCATGTTTGTTCTCTGTAGTATTTCTGCCTATGTTTACTGTAAACAGAGTTCACCTACAGTTGTGCTCTGGTTTCTTGTTCACAATTTTATTTATTCCTTTTTTTTTTTTTTCCTTCCAGTACTGGGGATCAAACGCAGGACCTTGTGCTTGCTAGGCAGGCGTGGCGCTGCTGAGCTGCATCCCTGGCGCTATTTATTCAGTTTTGAGACAGTGTCACTATGTAGCCCAGGCTGGACTTGAACTTACAGATCATCCTGCCTCAGCCTCCCCGTTGCTGGGATGATGGGTGTGCTCCACCACATCTGGCTTGTTTAGAAAGTAGCTTTGAATAGGACTTAGATTATATACATGTACCTGGATTTTATCAGGTTACAGTGCTGATTCTCTACTGTAATTTTTTTTCTGTCCTGTAATTTTGCAAAGATTATTCATTCTGTTTGTCTATTTATTTTTGTACCAGGGATCAAACTCTGGTCCTTGAGGTTGCTCAGCAGGCGCTGAAACCACTGAGCTAAATCCCTGGCCCCTGTTTCTTCATTTTAATTTTTTTCTTTTTGGTACCCAGAATCAAATTCAGGGCCTCGCACTTGCCAGGCAGGCACTGCATTGCTGAGCTACATCCACTGCCCTCCATTCTGTTTATGTTATCTAAGTTTTCAAATAAAGTTAATGATGCCCCCCTCCCACTATAGGAGCCTCAATTTAATAACAAAAACACCTTTTTTTTTTTTTTTTTTTGGTACCGGGGGTCAAACTTGGGACCTTGTGCTTGGGAGGCAGGCAGCGGAACCACTGAGCTAAATCCCCGGCCCAAAACAGACTATGTGTATGATTTTAAATAATTATTTGAGATTACTTGTCCTTAAAACAACATGTAGGACTGGGGATTTAGCTCATTGGTTCTGTTACTTTCCTCACAAGTGCAGGAACCTGAGTTTGATCCCTGATACCGAGAAAAAAAAAATGTAAAATTGCTGTTTATCACCTTTTTTTTTATATGAGAAAGTTGAAGTGGAAGAAGCATGAGATGCAGGAATTGGCAAAGGTTGGTTCAGAGGTATCTCAAGTGTTAGGAAAGGACTCTGTCGAGTGTTGCACACTGATGAAGGATCAGGCGTGTAGAAGAATGGAGAACCTGACTTCATTTGAACATGTCTTTAATGTCTTCGACTATAGACAGTGCTAGGATTAAACAAGTCTTTGGGACTGAGGCTATGTTTCTGAGTGTTGGAAAATATTTACTTTGTGGTTTTTTGCTCTCAAGGTTGTCATCCCTCAGAAGAAAAGCAAGAAGGCTGCCGTGACTCCAGCCAAAAAAGTAGTGGTGTCCCCAACCAAAAAGGTTGCGATTGCCACACCTGCCAAGAAAGCAGCTGTCACCCCAGGCAAAAAGGGGGCAGTAGCCACACCAGCTAAGAAGACAGTGACGCCGGCCAAGGCAGTTGCAGCACCTGGCAAGAAGGGAGCTGCACTGGGCAAAGCTATGGTGGCAACCCCAGGTAAGAAGGGCGCTGTTGCCCAAGCCAAGGGGGCAAAGAATGGCAAAAATGCCAAGAAGGAAGACAGTGATGAGGAGGAAGAGGATGATGACAGCGAGGAGGAAGACGATGATGATGACGAGGAGGAAGACGAAGATGAGGAATTTGAGCCAAAAGTGATGAAAGCAGTAGCTGCTGCCCCTGCCTCAGAGGATGAGGATGATGAGGAGGAAGATGAGGAAGAGGATGATGACGAGGAGGAAGACGGTGAGTTCTCTTGGTCATTGCTGTACTGTTTGCAGGGTATCTTTTTTTTTTTCCCTTTTTCACTGCCACAAATTATGCAGTCGAGTTTCCCACATTTGGGGAAATCAAAGGGGTCAGCACATCCAGAGTGCAGTGGGTAAGCCTCACCCTGGGAAAACCACCTTTGTGATCATGGTATCTCCCCTGGCAGGTAAGTGTTTGTAGGGTATCTCGATGTGAAGCTCTGGAGGCAACAGCGTGTGCTCCTCTGCCTCTCTGGGGACTAGGTTAGGATCTGAGTGTTCTCTGGGCTGTTATTCTCGTCCTAATTATTACTAAGTATGGTGCAAGGATGGGTCCTTTCCTCCAGTTTGTCCTAGGAGTCATGTTAGTTGGGAGGTCTTTTTCTAGGTAGGGTTCAGCTAGTTTCTCTTTCAGACTCTGAAGAAGAAGCAATGGAAACCACACCAGCCAAAGGAAAAAAAGCTCCTGCAAAAGCTGCTCCTGTAAAAGCCAAGAATGTGGCTGAGGAGGAAGATGATGATGATGAGGAGGAGGAAGATGACGAGGATGAGGAGGATGAGGACGAGGAGGAGGAGGAGGATGAAGAGGAGGATGAGGAAGAGGAGGAAGGTGAGCAAATCAGATTCTGAAGTACAGTGGCCTGAATTGTAATTAAAGTACTCAAGGTCCCAAGTTCGATTTCCTGTACCAAAAAAAAAAAAGTACTTAGTTTACATGGCTACGTGTGAATGACAAGTTACCTAAAATTTTGTGCAGAGCCTGTCAAAGAAGCACCTGGAAAACGAAAGAAGGAAATGAGCAAACAGAAGGCAGCTCCTGAAGCCAAGAAACAGAAAGTGGAAGGTAACCTGTAGTCAGGGTGGGGGTGGGTTGAGCCAATGAATAGCGCAGAGGATGAACGACAAAGGGACTTAATACTGAAACCTGATGTTAACGATGCAGTATACTGATGTGCTGTGGATAGGAATTTTGAGCTGAACATTGGTTTGTACTGTTACAGACTAACGGTTCCTTTTGGTACAGGCACAGAACCAACTACAGCTTTCAACCTCTTCATTGGAAATTTGAATTCAAACAAATCTGCTCCTGAATTAAAAACTGGTATTAGTGAAGTTTTTGCTATGAATGATCTCATTACTGTCGATGTCAGAATTGGTACAAATCGGTAAGTGCTTCGGTGCATGTTACATGTGCATCAGTTGCTTTTTCCCAATCTGTAACTTGGTACCCTTACACATGAATGTAAACATCTTCAAAAGTTAGGCATTAATGAATTAAATCATAGTTACAGAACCCCCAAATCTGAATTTTCCATAATCAGCCTTTACTTTTGGAATAGTACAAAGTAATTTTTAGTAATGATTTTGAAATACAATTTTTATGTTCTTGGAAATACCTGAAAGTATTAACCCGAAGTGTTGACAAAGAGGTGGAGGCTTTTAGTCAGAATTCTCATCCGTGCTTAGGCAGATTCCTTTGGCCCCTGCGGCCATCCTCACAAGGAGTGTAGCTCATAGACTCCAAGGTGAATTTGCTCATTCGGTTTGGGGACTTGGGTCTTGTTTACTAGCTGGAATCTGCTGAGCCCTGACTTAATTCTGGGGGTACTTCTGGATTTAATCTTAATTAGCAGGGTCACATTGGTGTAGGCTGTGTGCTGGGAGTTTTGTTTTGTGGGATGGTTTCTTTCCCACCTATAATTTTGTTCTCTTCACTGTAAAGGAAGTTTGGCTATGTGGACTTTGAATCTGCTGAAGACCTGGAAAAGGCCTTGGAACTCACTGGTTTAAAAGTCTTTGGCAGTGAAATTAAACTAGAGAAACCCAAAGGAAAAGACAGCAAGAAAGGTATGTAAGGCTTTTGTGGATTATGGTACTGTTGGGCTTGGCTGCTTTCAGCCATCTGCCTAGGTTTCTTCTGACTGTTGTCAAAATGAACTGGATTAAAGTGTTTACCAGAGTAGCTGGCAGTTGGTGGTGGTGCACACCTGTCATCCCAGAGGAGGGCTGAAGCAGGAGGATCACAAGTTTGAGCCCAGCCTGGGTAACTTAGCAAGACTTCATCTCAAAATTTAGAAAGGGCTGGTTGTGTATCCATAGTACTACAAAACTGTTTAAAAAGTCAAGCAAGAGATCAGTCTTAGGCAGAAAAGAAAGTTAGTGTAATGCTTGGGACCGGGACGTGCTTTTGATTTTGGAATATTTTCATAATGTGCACCAGATATTGTGGGGATAGGACATAAGTCTAAACATGGGATGGATTCATTTGCATTTCTTAGACACACTTTCCACAATCCAGATGCACAAAATGCAAGTGCATTTTGGCTGCAAGTCATCACAAGGTCAAGGGTGGTGGTCTTCACTTGTGTCCTGTCGGGTGCTCAAAAAGTTCCACATTTTTGGGCTGGGGATTTACCTCAGTGGCACCGTGCCTGTCTGGCAAGGATAAGGTCCTGAGTTCGATCCCTGGTACCAAAAAAAAGTTTCAGGATTTTTTTTAGACCTAGGTGTGGTGGTAAACTTGGAAGGCTGAGTCTGGATTGCCTCCAGTTCGAGGCCAGCCAGGAAGGGATACGTAGTGAGTTGAAGGCCAACCTGGACTACAAAGCAAGACCCTATGTAAAATTAAAAAGGTACAGAGTTTTCACTTAGTCATACTCATTCTGAGTTAAATGGACCTAAATTAATAAGGTACCTCTCACAAAATATATTGTGTTCCTGATTACTCTGTGTCTTATACTTTTCTGTATAGCTTGGCATGCTTTAAGTTAATGTGTTCATGGTATTTTTCATACTGGAGATTGAACCCAAGGCCTTCTGCATCCTGGGCCAGCACTCTGCCACTCACTTGGCAGGGTGCCCCATCCCCGCTTTGAGACAAGGTCCCACTAAGTTGCCCAGGCTGATCCTCCTGAACTTGATCCTCCTGCTTTGGCCCCCCAGTAACTGAGGTTGCAGGTGTATCCACCAGTTTGTGGGTTGTTTTTGAAAGATTGTAGGCAGGCCTTTTCTTGAGGTGGGGCCTGTTTAAATGCTGGGCAGACAGCATGAGCTGTAGCACCTTGGCACCAGCTGCGTCCTGCCACTGCTGTGCCGCCACCTAGCAGAGGCCTTGGGACATGAGGGATTCTGCTTTGTTGGATGAAACTTTGGAGTTTTTCTTCCTGTGTTCTGTTCATGTAGTTCCTTTGTTATTTGTTTTTATTTTTAAATGTAGATCGAGATGCAAGAACACTTTTGGCCAAAAATCTCCCCTACAAAGTCACCCAGGACGAATTAAAAGAAGTGTTTGAAGATGCCGTAGAGATCAGACTAGTCAGCAAGGATGGGAAGAGTAAAGGGTAAGTTCTGTGTCTGGGAAGTAAGAATTATGTTAGTGTTAAGGCACTTTCTGCTTTATGGGAGAAACGTGGGCCCACTTTTCCTGGGTATCTCATCTGGGCAATTCTACCTGTAAACTGTTGCTACGCAATTCCTTGTCTACCACATAGGGTAAACATACTTAATTCAGAGTGACTTTAAAAGATGAATTTAGATCCAAGGTGTGGTGGTACACGCTTGTAATCCCAGCACTTGGGAGTTGAGGCCCTGTCTCAGAATAAAAATAGATGAATTACAGTGTGAGGAGTGAGAGATGCTCCTGCCTTACAGCCAGTGCTGTGTGCCGTTGTTTTGTGTCTGTGACGGGCCCATCAGATCACGTTGTCCAGTGATGTCACAGCACTCTGGTTGCTCTGCTGTGGCATTGTGAACTTATAGTTAGCTAATGCGTTTTTCAGCGTTGCTGAGGGTAAACATGTGTTAATGTCTTTCCTATTGCAGGATTGCTTATATTGAATTTAAGACGGAAGCCGATGCAGAGAAAACCTTTGAAGAAAAGCAGGGAACAGAGATTGATGGGCGATCTGTTTCCCTCTACTACACGGGGGAGAAAGGTCAAAACCAAGACTACAGAGGTGGAAAGAACAGCACCTGGAGTGGTAAGGAGTTAGAGGTTTCGCAGGGGTCAGCCTGGGTGGAAGTCTCTAGCCTGCAGGGAGGACGGAGAAGGGAGGGGCTGGCACAAAGGGTGTGTTCGCCCAAGGCACAGGTTTGGGGAGCAGTGCACTTGTGAACGGGAGCCTGAAGTACGCGCTTCTCTATATTTTTGCAGGTGAATCAAAGACGCTGTACCTAAGCAACCTCTCCTACAGCGCAACAGAAGAAACTCTCCAGGAAGTATTTGAGAAAGCAACTTTTATCAAAGTGCCCCAGAACCAAAACGGCAAATCTAAAGGGTAGATATCTTCATGTTGTTGGGGTGGGCTGAGGCTATCTTGTGCAGAGAGCAGCAGTTTCAGCTGCACAAATCAGTGCGGGTCAGCCTTCCAGGCCGAGGGTGTGGGCAACAGAGGAGCCGGTGCTCTGCTCACCCTGATTGTTGCTTACCGTCCCCAGGTACGCGTTCATAGAATTTGCTTCATTTGAAGATGCTAAAGAGGCTTTAAATTCCTGCAATAAAAGGGAAATTGAGGGCAGAACGATCAGACTGGAGCTGCAAGGACCCAGGGGTTCGCCTAACGCCAGAAGCCGTGAGTCCAGCAAGGGGGTGGCGCGGAGGGGGTGGCGCCTTACTCAGCTTGCTGGAACTTAACTTCAGTGCTTTCCCACAAGCTGTTGCTGCTGAGTGACAACTGGATATGATGACTGATTACCTGAGAAAAAGATTTGATGAAATCTCAAAATTCCTCTAGATAGTCAAGTTCTGATCCAGCCGCGTCACCTCAGCAGAGTCTTCTGCTTGCCCTCTGCCGGGCAGTGGTAGCCATTCCACTTGCTCCTGCTTTCCATAACAGACCTGAGGCAGGAGCTCAGCTATGTAGTAGGGATGGAAGGCAGGGGTGGTGCAAGCTCGTAATCCCAGCACTGAGGCGGGAAGGGAAAGGGGAATTGCAATTGCAAGTTCAAGTCCTACCTAGTCAATTTAGGTCCTAGCTAAAAAAATAAAGACTGGAGTGTATCTCTGGCAGAGCACCCCTGTGTTCCATCCCTAGTACCAGAATAAAAATGGTAGGTTATTGGTGCGAGTCTTGTTTAAATTGAGCACTGGTTGGCTGACTTCACTCTTCAGCTGAAACGAGCATGCTGGACATGGTACAAAATCAGTGTCATGGATTGTGGCTTCAAATAAGTTTTATCTTTCTTTCCCAGAGCCATCCAAAACCCTGTTTGTCAAGGGTCTGTCTGAGGAAACCACCGAAGAGACCTTAAAGGAATCATTTGACGGCTCTATTGGAGCAAGGATAGTCACTGACCGGGAAACTGGCTCCTCCAAGGGGTAAGGACAGCCCAAGCAGTGCTGCTTCTGCCTGGCTCCTTCTCATTGAGCTCCTTTCTGTCACTGGTGGCAGTCACGGATTCGCACGAGAAGAATAGCACTTCACAGAACCAGCGTTGCTTTAGCCTCTCTTTTGGCAGAAGTGTACCGGCTGTTCTGTGAGACATGCTCAGACTTAAATGTGTGTCCACGGGAGCTGTCAGTTTGTGCCTGTGTGCTTTGTGCTAATGGCCGTTTCGCTTGTCTTTCCAGCTTTGGTTTTGTAGACTTCAACAGTGAGGAAGATGCCAAGGCCGCTAAGGAGGCCATGGAAGATGGTGAAATTGACGGAAACAAAGTTACCTTGGACTGGGCCAAGCCTAAGGGAGAAGGTGGTTTTGGGGGCCGCGGTGGCGGCAGAGGAGGCTTCGGGGGCCGTGGTGGCGGCAGAGGCGGCCGAGGCGGATTTGGAGGCAGAGGCCGAGGAGGCTTTGGAGGTAAGGGGCAGGGCTCTCTCTGTACTATGGGGAGGGGCCCAGCAGCCCTGCACCATCTCACTCAAGGTGTCTGCTTTCCTGCAGGGCGAGGCGGCTTCCGAGGAGGCAGGGGAGGAGGAGGAGACCACAAGCCACAAGGAAAGAAGACGAAGTTTGAATAGTCCCTCTGTCCCTGTCTGTACCTGTTCATTGGAAAGAAAGGACTCTGGGGTTTTACTCTGTTACCTATTGATGACAGAGCCTTCTGAGGACATTCCAAGACGGTGTGCATCCTGTGGTCGACTTGGGAAGCATAGATGACATTTCAGGAGAGAGATGCCCGATATACCCTGTTGGTTTTGACTGGAGATTCATAAACTTTTTAAAGCGATGAGTGATAGAGCTAACCCTGATCTGTAAGTTTTGAATTTATATTGTTTCATCCCATGTACAAAACCATTTTTTTCCTACAAATAGTTGTTTTGTGTGTGTTGGGGGGTTGTAAAGGAAAGCAGAATGTTTTATGATTTTTTTCCTTCAGTGATTTTAGGACAAATTAAAAGTCCTAAACTCTGGTGCCAGGTGTATTAAAAAAGTGTGTCTCGTGGAAGCCATGGTTGAGCATGGCAAAGCCAGCCCTGCCGCTCAGCTCCACCTCACCTGATGTGTTGGCGTGGGGAGCTGTGTGGCACCGCGGCACAGTTGCCCTGCCTGCCTCTGGCCAGAGGCGCTGGGCCTGTTGTCAGGGCTCCCGAGGAAGCAGCCAAGTGGCTGTCTGGAATCACAGGAACACTTCACACTTGATGGATGCAGCCTTGGTGCTGGGCTGCTTGCTGCTCTGTGGGTCTCCTGCTTCGTCCACCTTACCCGAGTTAGAAGGCACACAAGAGATGCAGAATTAACACAGGCAGCCGGGTCTACTAAAATCCTGTTCTGATCGAACTGGGGGTGTCTTGAGCGGGTGTGTGGAGTTAGAGCAGCATCCTGAGGGCTGAGTAGCCGAAATGCTGACTGCCAGCACTGCACCACCGTTTCTTCAGGTCCACAGAGGGGGCAAAGGCCTGAGAGCAGGGAGCTCTATGCAGCCCAGGAGGACAGGTCTGTTGTGCAGACCTGAGAGCAAGAGGGTGCTCTTGAGCTAGGTGCTGTAGAGTAGCGCTCAGTCTCTGCTGCTGTAGGACTAAGACTGGTAGCAGTACTTGTCCAGTTTGTGCACCACCCTGGCTTTGAGGCCTCACTGTAGCCAAAGACCTGGCAGTTGTGACCCTGAAAATGCCATGGTTTATGTTTAGAGCAGGTCTGAGGAGCATAGTGCATAGCTTGGCAAGTGCCCTATGGGGGCCACACCCCAGCCCCTGAGTGAGGGCCTGAGTTGTCTCTACTGGTGGCTTCCTACCCAGAAGGGCCCTGTAGGGTTGGTCTAAAAGCCTGGAATCCAGTGAGTTTGAGTTGGGGTCCCTCTACCCTGCAGGGCCCCCCCTCCTTGAGATAAGGTCTCACTATGTAGTTCAGGCTGGCCTCAAACGTGCAAATCCTGCCTCAGCCTCCCAAGAGCTGAGAGAACAGCTGTGCACACTAGCACGCCCAGCTTCCGGTAGCCTTTTTGGGTACTTAGCTGCTGTGTGCAGCTGCAGGCTGCTGGAAGTCTTGTCCTTTAGAAGTGTGCAGTAGGGCTGCAGCATGGCCATCGGTACAAAGTCCTCACGTGGCTGGGGCCCTGTGGGAGTGGGGTTTCAGTAGGGCAGCCTGGGCGAAACTTCAGGAATGTGCTGAGACTGCCTAGCACCCCAAGGGTGGAGCACAGCTTTAGCTTTGGAGCTGCTGCTCTTTCCCACTCTGAGGGAAGGCAGTGGGAAGTCCAGCCCCAGAGCTTCCTGCCAGGAGCATTTCCTGTGGGATGCCATGGAGGGTGGGCAGGGCAGGGTGTGCAGTGAGGATAACCCTGCAGATCTTGTGCTCTCAGCTGCTGGGTGCCTGCTGGTGGTTTCCTCACTTGGATTTTGCAGCCATTTTAGAAAAGCAGTTCCAGGCAGCAAATGGTTGTCACCACTTCTGTTGTTTTACCAGCAGGTGGCAGCAGAGTCCAAGGCTGTGGAAGCTTCCTGGGGGAGATGGAAGGCTGAGCTGTCTGGGCCTCAAGGACAGTGGGTCTGCAAGGTGCAGGCTATGCCCCACCCCAGCCTGGTGTCCAGGTGGGGCCTCCGACTGAGGCTTAGTGCAGCTCCATTCTGTGGCTTTTTTTCTTTGAGAAAGGGTCTGTTTGCTTTAGGCTGGCCTTGAACTCGGTGTGGCACAAGCTGGCCTCATGCTGCCATGCCTGACCTGAGGCCTTGTGTCTGTCTGCCTTCCTGTGACCTGGAGAAGAGCAAAACTTTGTCAATCCTGCTTCAGTCTCCCTGAGTGCTGGGTGACCTGGCCCTGTGTTTTCTGTCCCCACACTCGTGCTCCCTATGGTGCCAGTGACGAGACTTCTGGCCCAGAGGGCCATCTGCCCTCCTTTGGCCTCAGAACAAGTCCCCACAGCTCAGCTTCCAACAGGCTGGCTCCACGCGATGCACAAGGCTAGACAGCTGGGCAGGGGTGACTCGGGGTGTGGGCGGGCGGGGTCGGTGAGTCGGTGAGTGACGGCGGGAACCTCAGGGTGTCCCTAATACACTGGTGCCGGTGGCAGCAGAAGGGCTCATCAGTTCTTTTCAGGGGAGAGGTGAGACGGCTTCAGTATGTAGTCCACCTGGCCTGGAAGTCTTCTCTGGGCTGGCCTCGAACTTGGAGTGATCCTCCTGTCTCAGCCTCCCAAGTGCTGGAATCACAGGTGTGACCCACCACATCCAGCTTCAAAAATATTCTTTAAAATAGTGAAAAGTCAGCTGAGCGTGATGGCGCATACCTGTGGTCCCAGCTACTTGGGAGGCTGAAGCAGGCAGAAGCAGTCTGGACAAATTAGCAATATCCTGTCTTTTCAAAGAAAATTTATTATTACGCATTTGCAGGACATAATTACATTTATATTGGGGAGTTGTACAAAGCACATTAACACATCGTAATTCTTTTTATGTCCTCTTCCCCCTCCCCTTCCGCCTATCTCTTGTTCGCCTTACCATTTGAAAAAGTTCTCTCCACTGTGTGTCTGATTTATTGCCCTTAACATTATGGTCTCAAGGTGTATTCATTTACCTACAAATGCCTGAAGTTTATCCTTATGGCAGGGTAGTACACCATTGTGTGTAAATGCCACATTTTCTTGTTTTTTGTTTTGAGACAAGGTCTTGCACTGTAGTTGAGGTTGGCCTTGAACCTGCAGTGATCCTTCTGCCTCACCCTCCAGAGTACTGGGTTTACAGGGTTGCCCGGCTAATAGCACATTTTCTTTATCCATTCATCTTGTTTCTAAGCTTTAGCTACTATGAATTGTTACCATAAACATGGGAATGCGTGGATCACTGTAATAAAACATTTACTCTTTCAGGAAGATTCCTAGTAGGGACAGCTGGATCAGACTGGAATTTCTACTGTCAGTGTTTTGAGGAATCTCCATAGTGGTACTAATTTCCATTCCCACCAACAGTGCAGAAAGGTTCCATTTCCCCCTGCAGCCACTCCAGCATTTATTATTTGATTTATTTCCTGCTTTTTTTTTTGTTACCGGGGATCAAACTCACGTCCTTGCACTTGCGAGGCAGGTGGTGGAACCACTGAGCTAAATCCCTGGCCCTTGATTTGTTGATAATAGCCATTCTCTCTGAGGTAAGATGGTATCTCAGTGTTTTAATTTGCATTTCTCTTAATGGCCAGTGCTGTTGAGCATTTTTCATGTATTTATTGGCTATTCCCTTGAGAAGTGTCTTCATTTTGGCTGTCCATTTCTGATTGGGTCCTTTATTTTGGAGCAAGAGCCTATCTTAAAAATAAAATGGTTTGGGATATAATAATACATTACCCCGGTTTCAATCCCCAGGACTAAAATCTTTTTAAAAAGTAAACTTGTGCAGAGCACGTGTTGCAAGATGAGCAGGATGGATGGAACTGGAGAGTCGCTCCCGGGGAAGAGGGCGACAGCCAGCCTGTCCCCAGCGCGTCCCCACTTGCATGCTCTGGGGTCACAGCAGCACTGAGAAGTCAGGCTGGAGAGTTTGGAGGTGGGGGAGAAAGCGCCAAGCCCAAATGCTCAGCTGTGCTTGAATTGCACTGGAGCAGGACAGGAGCCCAGGGAAAAGCCCATCTGTGAAGGGCCAGGAGCAGGGGCTGAGGATGTCCGAAGCTGCCTGGTGCCCGGCAGAAGGTCAGGGTGACGTGAGACTGCCCGGAGCTTTCCAGGCAGGGCTTCCCCTAGGGAGTCAGCAAAACACCACACCACAGCACTCACCCTCGGCAGGCCGTTGTCCAGGTGAGATGGCACAATGAATGAGGTGCCCACAGCGCACTCAAGGCCCTGACCTCCGGATGTGCTGAGGGGCTTGAAGAAAAGGATCATGGGGAAACTAAGAACCAAATGAAAATTCTGTAACTGAAAAATTTACTGCAAAGGCTGAGCAGAAGAGGCGGAGAACTAGAAGATGGACCGATTTAGTGTATGTACCCAAACTGAAGTTCAGGGGAGAAAATGGGGAAAAATAAGTACAGCCTCAAAGAACATCAGGCTGTCTAATGCGTGTAATTGAGTCCAGGAAGAAAAAGTGAATACGCAGGAAACATTTATTTGAAAACCAGTGGCTTCAATCCCTGGTACCAAAAAAAAAAAAAAAAAACCCCTAGTGGCTGAAGCCACGTATGGTGGGCACACAAGTGCTTGTAATCCTGGATACTCAAGAGTCTGAGGCAGGAGGATCAAGGCAGCCTGGGCTGCTGAGTGAGTTCCAGACCAGCCTGGAATACATAGTGAGACCCTGACTCAAAAGTCAATCTAAAATGATTTACAAACTTATGAAAAAAATCAAGGAGAAATGTCATTTTCAAATAAATGACCCTGAGAGAATTTATTCACGAGCACACTCAGCTCAAAAAGCTAAAGGAAGTTCAGGCTGAGAGAAAATGATCTCAGGTGGGAAGCTATAGCCTAGGAAAAATTAGAGCTGGGTACAATATTTCCTTAAAAGTATTCTCTAAAGGGGCTGGGGATTTAGCTCTAGTTCCACCACCAGCCTCGAAAGCGTAAGGTCCCAAGTTTGATCCTTGGTACCAAAACAAAAAGTATTCCCTAAAACAAAAATAACGCATGTATTACAGTTTAAAAATGCATATTAAAAATTTTTTTGAGACAGTCTTGCTATATAGTTCTGGCTGGCCTGGAACTCAAGGTAGTCCCCCTGCCTCAGCCTCCCTAGTGCTGGGATTATAGGTGTGTACCACCACGCTGGATGAGAAATGCAACTTTAATCCCAGTTGGAGATTTTAACACCCTTCATTTAGTAATAAAGGACAAGTATTAGTAATGATACAAAAGAAACAGTGGGTCAAATAGATGGAACATCCTGTTCTGTACGCATGGAAGAGTTGCCAAAATCGTTGACCCAAGAGCTGATCTTGGACAGTGGTTCCCAAGGGAGACCTGTCTGGGAGCCCCTTCTCTGGACACCACTGGAGGAACACGTGGGTTGGGGAGCCACACCCCCTTTTCTTATTGGGTACCAGGGATCGAACCTCAGGACCATGTGCTTGTAAGGCAGGCACAATGCCACTGAGCTAAATCCTGGCCCGCTTCCCTCCCTTTGCTACCTTCCGTTTTGTATTTAGGATTGTATCAAGGGCTTTTCACTAAGCTACCCCCTAACCCTTTGTATTTTTTATTTTGAGCAGGTCTCACTAAAACACAAAGTTGCCTAGGCTGGGCTTAAGCTTTTTTTTCTGAATTTTTCAAGGTGTCATTCTGTAGTTCAGGCTGGTTTTGAACTCACTATGTAGCCCTGGCTGCCCTTGAACTTGTGTCAGTCCTGCCTCACCCTCCCACAGTGCTGGCATTACAAGGCATGTGCCACCATGTCCGGCACTATGAGCAAGATGTGGAATATGGGCTGCCCAAGGCCACCCAGAGGATTCCTGTTCCAAGCTTCCTCAGAAAAGAAAATGCAACGCCACACTTGGAAAGACCCTACCCACACCATGCGTAAGAGGGTGCAAGTTAAAAACCCAGCCCCTTGGGGCTGGGGATTTAGCTCAGTGGTTCCGTTGCCTGCCTGGCAAGCACAAGGTCCCGAGTTCGATCCCTGGTACCAAAAAAGCCCAGCCCTGGGCACCTACTAGGGTGGTGGGGTCACCATGTCTGCTGACACTGGCAGCCAGTGTGGAGATGGGGCACCCTTGGGTGTTGCTGTGGGATGAGGTTGGGACAATTTCTAGGGACAGCCTGTTGGCTGTAGCGATCTCCTTGGGTTGTCATGTCTCACATAGTTGACCTGTTGAAGTCTTAACCCTCGGTTCCTTAGAAGGTAACTATTTGGAGTCAGGCTGGTGGTTTCTTTTGGCAGTACTGGGAATTGAACCCAGGGCCTCGTGGAAGCTTGTGTCCTACCAAAAAACCCGAAAATTCGGAGGACTGTAATTCCATATATGCTTGCATATGTATGGATTACCCCTTCCCTCCTCTCTCCCTCTCTCTCTGGGTCGGTGGGTCAGTTGGGTGGTCTTTTTTCTTGATGCAGGGTCTTGCTCTGTAGCCCAGGCTGCCCTCAGACTCACAGGGGTCCTCCTGAGTACTGAGATTAAAGGTGTGCACCACCATGCCTGGTTTATCCAGTAATTAATAATTGCTTTATTATTTCACATTGACATGTTTTTACCCTAAATTTTGTGCATCCCTCAACACTTTGAACTCCTGGGTTCTCTTTCCTCCTTTAATGTCTGAGCACCTGATTTCCTCTTCATGGCTTTGCTCACCTTGGCCAAGGACCCACGGCTTCGGAGCTCAGAGCTCCCCATCTTGGCTGGAAGAGAGACTCTGGGTCACTGACCCCAGCATCAATCTTTTTTTTTTTTTTTTTTGGTACCGGGTATCAAACTCAGGTCTTTACTTTCAAGGCAGGTGGCGGAACCACTGAGCTAAATCCCCGGCCCTACCCTGGCGTCACTGATTTGGGGGCCTCCTCATCTCTGGTTTTCTGTCCTCTCCTCGGGTACTGCCAACTCTACATCACCTCTTCAACCCAGTGTCCATGGGCTTTTAAAGCTCAAAAAGGCCAGCCGTGGTGGAGCACACCTGTGATCCCAGCACTCAGGAGGCTGAGGCAGGAGGAACGCCTCGAGGCCAGTGTGGGCTACATAGTGAGACCCTGTCTCAAAAAACAAGAAAACAGCTCACAAGGTTGAGATATGAACATAGTTTCACCTGCCTGGTGTCTTTCTCTGTGACATTCTCCATTGCTTTATGTGGAGGACACTGACATACTTATCTATGCTTCCTGTTTTCATGAATTCGTTATGTTTTGCCTTCAATTTCCCTGGCTTTTATTGTGTTATATGCTGTTTCACTATTTTGCAAATAATCATGAGTCTTAGAACTTTATTGAAGGAACTTAGTCACTAATTTGCAATTCCTGCTTCCTTGTTTATGGTGGTTCTGTGATCCCAGGGTGGACTTTGAGCTGTTACCATTCATCTGCGCTGTCGCACCAGACTGTTAATGTACATTAATGTAACTATTATTGCAGTTCATTTGTAGTGGATTTTTTTTTTCTGGTACCAGGGATTGAACTCAGGACCTTGTGCTTTCAAGCCAGGCTCAGTGCCAATGAACTAAATCCCTGGCCCTGTAGTGGATTTTTAATCTGGTAAGGCTAGTTTCGTTTCTTTTCAAATGTTCTTAATTAGCCTTGTTTATTCTTTCAGATGCCATTTACTTATTTATCATTGTAGTACCAGGAATTGAATGCTCAGCTTTGCTCATGTTGGGCATGGTCTACCACTGTGCATCATCCCCAGCCTGATTTGATTTATTTTGAGGGAGAGTCTCACAAGCTGGCCTCAAATTTGGAATCCTTCTGACTCAGCCTCCCTAGTAGCTGGATTCCAGGTGTACACTGCCATGCCGTTTAGATAGCTTTTAAAAAGCTCTGTCAAGCATGTACTTTAAAAATAATTTTGAATAGGAGTGTGTTAAAAGCTAAATATTAATATTTGAATTTCCATCTTGAAACAAGTGCTATTCACATGTTTAATATAAAAAAAAAACCCAAATGTTTAATATCAGTAAGAAAAAGGGGGCTGGGGATTTAGCTCAGCAGCACAGCAGCTGCCTGGCAAGTGCGAGCTCTTGACTTCCATCCCCGGTGCCAAGAAAAAAAAGTTTCGCATTTCTTAAACATATGTGCCAAAGATTTTTGTTGTTATTTTTCATTCAGGTTATTTTTTAATATTTTGTTTTGTTAAGTTCTCCCTATGTAGTTCAGGCTGACCTTGAACTCACTATGTAGCCAGGGATCCTCTTGCCTCAGCCTCCCGAGTGCTGGGGTTACAGGTATGTGCCACCGGACTTGGTCCATTTTAGTAATTTTTTTTTTTCTTTTTGTACCGGGGATCAAACTCGGGTCCTTGCACTTCTGCAGCAGGCGGCGAAACCACTGAGCTAAATCCCTGGCCCCGATTTTAGTAATTTTTATGGTTCTATTTCTACATATTAGCAGAAGTTGAACATATAAAATCTATACCAAGAAAACCAACAACCTTTTACAATAACATCAAAAATTGTTAAATACTTGTAATTCCAGAACATAGGAGGCCAAGGCAGGAGAATTGTCAAGTTAGAGGCCATGGGTTACATAGCAAGTTCAAGACCAGGCTGGACTAAATAGCAAGACCCTGTCTCAAAGCAAAAACAAACCCCAAACCAAATAAAACCCAACTTCCTCCCAAAACAAAAAACCCCAAAAGAAACCAACACAAAAAAACACATTTAAAAAAAACTTGGATAAAATGACATGTAAAATGAGCGGATAAAATGACACAAAATGAGCGTGGTGGTGCATTGTGATCCTAGCACTCTGGGAGACTGAGCCAGGAGGATCTTCTTTGTACCCAGCCCAGGCATCTTGGTGCTTCAGCAAGACCCCATCTCAAAATAAAAAATAAAAAGGGCCAGGGATGTAATTTAGTGTGAAAGCCCTGGGTTCAGTCCACACTGCTGCAAAACAAAAGATACATAATTTTATACATTTAGGAGGCACAGTATGAGAATTCCACACATACATATGTGATGATGAACTACTGAAATTAGCATTTCTATCTTGAATATCTATTTTATTTATTTAATTTATTAAAATTTTTTTGTCATCCTGGGGATTGAACCCAGGGCTTCTACACTGAGCTACATCTCCAGGCCTTTTTTTTTTTTTTGGTACTGGGGATCGAACTCGGGACCTTGCGCTTGTGAGGCAGGCGCCGGAACCACTGAGCTAAATCCTCGACCCTCCAGCCCTTTTTATGTTGTATTTTGAGACAGGGTCTGGCTAAGTTGCCCAGGCTAGGCTTGACCTGAAATCCTCCTGTCTCAGCCTCCCAGAGTGCTGGGATTGGTTTCTTGGGGGTTTTTTTCCCCCTCGAAGTTTCACTGGTTATGCCAAGCTGTGCAGTCAGGAGACTCGTGCAACCGCTGGGTCCTCTGCCCAAGCTCCTTCGAGGGGCTGAGCAGCTGTGTTTTCCTCGGGGACCTGGGGTCCACTTCTAAGCTTGCTTCTGCTGTTTTTTGTTTGGTTGGCTGGTTGGTTGGTTTGGTTTGGTACTGGGGATGGAACTCAAGACCTTTCACTTGTGAGGCAGGCGGCATCATCACTGAGCTAAATCCCTGGGCCCAAGTTCGTTTCTGCTATTGGCAGAATTTTGCTCCTAGGGGTTCTAGGGCTGAAGTTTGATTTTCCTTGCTGGCGGCTCGTTTAATCCCCAGCACCGCATAAACAAACACACAAACCACTGTCATCTGCTTTTGAGATGGACGACACCAAACCCCAACAGCAAACTGCTTCCCAGTAGCCCAAGCTCCACGGGCTTCCCGGTCACAGAGGATGTCTTGGTTCCTCTCCTTGTAAAACCACGCCTTCCTCCTCCTTTGCAAGGCGCCCCTCGGGTGGCCGAGGGCCTGGAAGTCACCCTGGGCAACCGTGGCTGTCCTGATCTCGGAGCACTTGATCCTCAGCTTCAGATCAGCTCAGAGATTCCGATCACGCTGGAGTTTCCCTCACAGCTGCGCCCGGAGAGAAGAGCGGGACCCCCGGGAACCCACCCCAGTGGCCTTGGGGTTGAAGCCCACGAGGCGTTTACCTAACGGATGGCTCGAGGTACCAGGAACAACCAGGTCCAAATTCTACCCCAGCAGAGCAGCTCAGGGGCCCTGTGGGCCAGGCAGTCAGCTGGGGGCGCTCCCGGACCTGTTCTGGAACTGCAGGGGACCACGCTCGGTCCCGCCCACCAACGTGGGCACCGCCCCCGCTTGTGGCCACGCCCCCGGCCCCCACACCGCCCTCGCCTCAGCTGCGCGCGCCGGGCCGGGGTTGGATGCAGCGGATACCCGTCCGTCCCCCCGCCACCACACTCGCGGGCTCCCCGACCACGTCGGCCCGGCACAGGCGGCCTGGACTGAGCGCCCCGTGGGGCTTCCTTCTGCCCGGGGCTGCGGGCCGCTGGGGGCCGCCTGGGCCCGGGACGGGCTGCATTCCGGGCGTTCCGGTGGGGCCCGGCTGCCCAGAAACGCCAGGCGCGAGATGGGGCGGGACGGGTCCCCTGCGCGAAGTGAAGGGCTGCGCCGCACGCCTCGGCCCACTCTGAAAGCCTTAGATGAGCGAGTTTCATATTTGAAGAATATGCAAAAGTAGCATTCCACCCCATGATGTCCATGTGTCTGTGTGTCCGTTCGCCGTAGTGTAAGAGCACTCGCTAAGAGCTCGTTTTCAGGAAAAGGTGAATTTAGGTCTGGGGCAGATCCAGAAGCAGGCACGCCTTCGAGATTTCTGGTCCTCATACCCACCCGGCTCGAGGACGGTGCTGGACCCACTCAAAGCCCGAGTGGACGCACAGGTTTTCAGAGGGGAGAAACCGAATTGCTAACCGAGGGAGGGACAGGGGCGAGCGGCCGAGGCCGATCAGTCCCGGGTGCTTAACCAGCGGTGGGACCTGGTCAGCCCGACTCGGCGGCCCCCAGGAACGCAAAAGGTTTCCTCCTTCGGGGCGTTTCAAAGAATAATCTGGAAAAGAAGTTTTTCACACAGTGGCAATACTATCGAAATCCCCCAAACCCCAAAATACTAAATTTCCAAATCATTCATTGGACATAACATTTTTCTACTCTGTGGGCTTTGGCACGAATACAGCACATTTACGACCAAGTTATTTGTAAGGAAGGAGGAAGGAGATAGCAGTTCTGGGGAGACGGTGGGGTGTCAGACTGGGAGCGGGGTTCCGGTGGAAGCCTCCGCTGCTCCCCAGCTGGGGTGCCCAATGCTGGCCCCAGAACAGGTCTTCTTTGTTACAGGCAGGAATCCCCTGCGGACTCCTTCAGTTATGTAAATGTGGCCGCCTCTGCACCCCAGCCCTGGGGAGAGCAGAACGGGACATTTTGGGGCCTGATAAAGGCTGCCCTTTCCCACGGCCTCTTGGAATGGAGAGCTGGTGGGGGGAAGCCGAGGAGCCTTTCGCAAATGCAGCCCAGGGTCTTGGGGGTGGAAAAGTCTTGCGACCACCACCCACCTGCTGTCCCAAATCGGGCTGGGGACTGACTCAAATCCATTGCCACCAAAGGCCTGGGAAATTGCTTCAGGATGCCAAAGCCTGAGTGTTTGTGCCCTTTGGTGGGGAGCCACAGTCACGCTCAGCATCCTGGTGCTAGGAGTTAGGATGGCTGAGCTGGTGAGGGTGTCTGGGGAGCGGGACACAGGCCTGAGAAGCCACCCGGCTGTGCAGGCCCCGTGTTCAACAGCGCCGTGGTGTGGAGGGAGGGGGAAAACCTGCATGCTGGTGGAGCGCACTAAGTTCTTGGCTAATTTGGGAGGGGACGGCTCCCACCCATGATGGGATTTTTTGTCCAAATGTAACCGTATTTGTGCCCCAAGATGAAGTCATGTTGATTATACACGGTAAATACCACAGGGCAAGGCATATAAAATGTGTTCCATACAGTGGCAACTGTTGTCATTATTACTAGCGTTAGGGCCCACAAGATGATACCCTGAAGTGCAGTGCTTTGTCAGGGAGAGGCTTTGAACTAAAGGAGGCTGGAAAGCAACCTCTCCACCTGACCCTGCCACCCCTCCTGTTGCCCTGGAGCTGAGGAGCAAAAAACACTAGAATTCTTCCCTCCCCCAAGTGAACCACAAAACCTGGACAAGTCAAACCCCTCTTCCTGGAAGACCCTCATTCCAGGGCCCATCTGTGCGTGGAGGGAGGAATCCAAGCAGACTGGGCTCCCTCTCCCATGTTATCGCTAGGTCAGACCATTAGGCCTTTTCTGGATCCCTGGGTCTTCATTTCTAAAGGCTCCCATGTCGCATAAAACGGTGATTAAGGAAATCTGTGTGTTTTTCCCTTGTTAAGCCGCCTTTTGTTGAGTCTCAGCTGTGACCTTTCGTATGGGTCAGCCCCTCTACCAGGAAGTGAGACTGTAAATACCAGCATCGTCCAGAAAGACCTTTATCTCTGTTTCTCAAAATGATCACCAGTGAGCTTCAAAAGGCCCAGCCGGTGTGGTGGAGCACCTCTGTAATCCCAGCACTTGGGAGGCAGAGGCAGGAGGATCGCCATGAGTTCGAGGCCAGCCTGGACTACAAAGTGAGTTCAGGTCCACCCTGAACACAAAGCGAGACCTTGTTCCCCCCCCGCCCCCCCAAAAAAGGCCAGGCCTGTCTTTAGAGGCAGCCAGGATTGCAGAGGCTGGGAGACACATTTCTAGAGTCACACTCTGAGGGAGAGGAAATGCCAGGGCCAGCGGAGTGGAGTGGCTGGAGCCCTCCAGGACCCCAAGGGCTCAGCACTCTGAGGGGCAAAGGGACAGGCCTGTGGCAGTTCTCCCAGGTCCAAGCCCCTTCTTAGTGGCGCCATCTCTCGATAAGGGGACAGAGGAGCCAGGGACAGTGGGGGAGGCCTTGGGGCCTGGAACTGGCTGCCTCCCTGTGCTGGGGGCGAGGACATATTTTCGAGGTTCCTGTCTGACCTGCTGGGCAGCTGTGGCGGCTCCCCAGGGCCTGCAGGAAGCACCCTAACTATTCCTGCCCTGCCGCTGCCGCCCAGGCAGCTACTGTGTCTCTACAGAGGCTTTTGGCTCTATCCCTGTGTATGTGGCACTCTGCCACAGGCGCACAGGCGCACATACGCTCCTCAGACACAGGTGCAGCTGGGCTGGAGCCTGTCGCCCACTGTGACATTCCTGGCCCTGCCTTCCGCTATGCTAATGGCGGCCTCCCCCCTCTCCCAGCAGGAGGGGCCCAAGTTGGCGGCAGAGGCTGGGGAAGGGGTGAGGTGGCCTGGAGTCACAGGGCCCATGGTGGGCACAGGCTGCTCCCACTGAGGGGACGGGTGCAGGGCTTCAGTGCCACCCCGAGCCCAGCTCTGCTGCTGGCCCTGTGCCCTTAGGGCCGAGACACCTTCCTGGGCCTGTAAGGCCCAGAACCAGGCCTGCCGGCCTCCCAGCTTAAGGCCCCTGCTCCCCCTTGATCCCACCTGGTTTTAGGTGCAGCTGCCACAAGTCCCCAAGGCCTGCGGGCAGTGCCCCATCCACCTCCCCACTGTTCCTGAGCTGCTCCCCCTGCCCAGACCAGGCAGCCTGCAGTGGCATGATGTGATAGTGTGATGGGCCGCAGCCTTCCAATCCCTAACAACTTCTGCACAGGACTCTGCAGTGAGCTCCACAAAGGCGGCAGCCAGCTGACCCTGCGGGCCGTTCGGGAGGAAGGGAGAGGTAGCAGCAGTCCTGTCCCCTTTCCTTCCTTGGGGCTTGGACCTGGGCAGCTGCTGGCTTGCTCACTGTGACTGCTCCTGGATCCTTTGCTGGGGGCAGCTTCCCTCCCCACCCAGCAAACAACCAGCTCAGGCCAAGGGCACCGCACAGGGCAGTCACCCCAACTCCCAGGCTGGGACCCCACTGGGCTGTGGCAGTGCTTCCCACCGTGGGGGGCACCAGCCTCAGCAATTGCCACTGACTCCAGCTTCTGGAATGCTGGCCTTGGCCTCGGCCCACGCCTGCTCCCCACAACTCCATCCTAATCCCAGTTCTCCGCCACCCCCAAGGTCCTTCGGCAGGGTGGGGGGCTCTTGCCCTCAAGAGACAGGACTGACAAGGAAGCAGCATCTCAGAGACCTCCAGCAACCTTGGTCCCAGGCAGGCCAGATGGAGTGGCAAGAGGAAGCTTCACACCAGAAAAAACCCAGTCCTGTTTTATTGAGAAAATAGAGACCATCCCTCCACCTTTCCTGGCGGACTCCACCCTGAGGTCGGGGGTGGCATCCCTGTGCACCCACCACCGCGGGCCCCTGTCCCTTCATTCACAGGGGCAAATGTTGGGCTGCTCAGGCCCCGGGGAAGTTGGGGTGCACGTGGGGAGGGGCTGCAGGGGGTGTGCAGGGTGGGGGTGCTTGCTGGGGCTAAGGGAGGTGAGGGAGAGGGAGGACCACCCCACTTCAGGCCCAGAGTCTGCTCCCTCTGAATTCTTCATAAATAAAACTTCACAGTAAGATTAAAGTCCACTTCCAGGACCAAACCGGCCAGTTTTGGGCCAGGGCACCGGCCTTGGTGGGGCTGGAGCCACACAGCAGCACTGGGACTCGGGGCCAGGAGCACTGCTCTTCTGCCCTGTGTCAGAGTACGGTGGGAGCTCAGGTGAGGTAGTGAGTGGCGGTCACACTTCCAGATGTAGAGGTCACAGCCAGGAGCGAGGCCTCCAGAGCAGAGGCTAGGGCTGACCCAGCGGGCCTGGGGCTGTACCGCGTCTGTGGGAGGGCCTCGCCAGCCGCAAGGCCCAGCGGCGCAGACCAGGGGCACCTGTGAGCCAGCACAGGGCTGAGCCTCTTTGGCTGGGGGGCTGTCTGGCTCTGGGGACACTGAGCCATTTCACAGGAGACACCCCTGTGAGGACGAGAGGCAGCCACAGAGCCCCCAGGCCAGATCCAGCCCAGGTCCCTGAGCACAGGTTTCCGGCAGAGGCCACCAGGGCCTCCCAGTCCTGGGCTTGGAGGGTCCCCGCTGCTTCTCAGATGCCCCCCAGCCTGGGCAGCACCCCATTCCCAAGCCTCACCGCCTGGGGAGGCTTCCTGCAGCCCACCACATCCAGCGGCACAGAAGGCCCAAACCCTCCACCTCCCGCAGGGACCAGAGGCTCTGTCCAGCACCACGGCTCCAGCGCAGTGCGCCGGCTGGCAGCCCTGTGGCATCAGAGCACCTGCAGCTTGCGGGAGCAGGTGAGATTGCTGTGTACCAGCCCCCACATGGCCAGCAGCTCAGTGGGCAGCAACTTGTGCACCACGAGCATGGAGCGGAAGAAGCAGGGCTCCTTGTTCATGCGGCTGGCGCGGTTCCGGGAGATGCCGAAGGTCTTGAAGCCCTCGTGGCCCGTGGGGCGCACGCCCAGCACTTCCAGGCACATGCCCAGGAAGACGTCGTCGATGGGGTAGAGCTCCAGGGTGTCGCAGGCGTGGTGCAGGCGCCGGGCCAGCCCGCCAGCCATGAGGAAGCCGCCACCGCCGGCATAGGGCGGGTAGCTGGGCTTGTTGTAGAGCACAGGGGGGATGTAGTATTTGTTGTCCTTCCTGCGGATGGGCTGCGCGTGCTTCAGGACATCACCCACGAACAGGTTTTCCCGGGGTTGCCGGTCAGCCAGGAACTCCAGCAGGTTGGTGGGGTTGACAAAGACGTCGTCATCGCCCTTGAAGATGAAGGGGATGTTGGGGCAGTAGATGTCCAGCCACTTGAGGAAGTGGATCTCCTTGAGGGTCAGGTTGAAGAAGCTATCCAGAAAGTCCCACTGCAGGATGTCGCCGTACAGGCGGTCCTCGTAGGCCAGCAACTGCTGGTAGTGGGCCCGTTCCTCCTGCTTGGACGCCGTGCCCAGCAGGAAGAGGGTGCGCACGGTGCCCCGGCCCCTGCCCGCCGACTCCCACTCTTGGCCCCAGGTCTGGCGGATGGCCTCACGGCGGTCATGCTGCGTGATGACTGACTTGACCACCACCATGAGGTACACGTTGCCCGCGCACTTCTCAGGGTGGTTCAGCAGCATGGGGAAGTACCGGCAGTGGCGATAGGTCAGGAACTGCCGGAAGTTTGGCTCCAGGCTCTGGAACCAGGAATGATGGGTCAGGTTAGGGTTGGCCGAGCAGTTCGTAGTGGTCACATCCCAGACCTGCGGCCCCCGGGAAGCCACTGGGCTGGGGGCCACCACCTCACTAGGGGTCTTCCAGAAGCTGTTGACGTTCACCAGGTGTCCACTTGGCTTCTGAGCCTTCAGGGGCTCCGGTGTGACTGGTAGGGGCTCCTGCAGAAAATGGCTGGGGGTCAGGCTGCGCTGGAAAACCGTCAAGGCCACGAGGAGAGCCAGGGCGAGGCCAATGCTCTTGTAGAGGGTTCTCTTCCTGGGGAATAGAAGGAGAAAACAGTGAGCACACCCCCAGGCAGCCCTCCCACGGGCTCGGGGGCCCCAGGCAGGCCCTGGGCCCCTTCCCTGAGAGGTCAGACCAGGGTCCTGTCCCCTCTCCCACAATGACCTCCTGACTCAGGGAGCAGCGGGGAATCAGGCCACTGTGGTTCCAGCTTCAGCTGCCACTTCTGAGCCCAATGACGTTAAATGGAAGTCACTTAACCTCCCCGAGCCACAGCTTCGTTCCCCAAATGGACAGAACACACGGGATAGGGGTGCCAGGCACCTAGCGGCATGCACTCGGGGAAACACTGTCACTGCACCCAAGGAACACTGGTGGAGACCTCTGCCCACTGGCTTTCATGTCCTGGTGCAAGCCAAGGGCTGTGGGCAGCGGTACAGCGATGTGATTGAGGAGGGCAGAGGAGGCTCCCTCTGGGCGTCACTTTGTAGGGCACCTGGGGAGCGGGCCCTCTCTTGGGTACCCCAGTCCATCTGCCCTGGGGGCAAAGGGGAGCCCTTAGGGTTGCCCAGAGCCTGCAAAGTGGGCAGAAACCCTCAGGAGGATCAGGGCCCCTCCCCCCACCTAAACAGCCCCGGGGCAGGAGTGAGATCGCCAGCTCTTCTGCCCTGGGAGGGGAACACATTTGGAGCCCCCACTCTGTAGGACACCCCCTGCCCGGGTTACCCCACCACACTTACTCAGGCTGCAGAAATTCCAGTTCCTCTCCCTGAGTGGCTACCCCTAGGGCCTGGGGCCTGAGCCCGCTCTTCAGGACCCTGGGGCCTCAGCTCGCCCAGAGGGAGGGGACAGCAGGGGGCTGAGGTCTGGGGAAGGCACCTGCAGCCCCGCACAGACTGCCGAGGCCAGGGGCAGGGCCGGCCAGGTTGCCAGGGGACGCCTGGGGTGGCCGCAAGGCTGGCCGGCTGCAGGTCCAGCACCTGGCGGAGCCCACAGAGCGAGTTCCTTCCACGGGGTCCCAAGGTTTCCCGGTCACCAGGTGGGGGGAAGCCAGAGTCGCCTCGGGCGCCTGGTTAGGGATTGTGACAAGCGCTGCGCACCCCGGGAGGGGAGTGGAGGGCTCGGACCGGGCAGCAGTCCCCCGGGTTCCAGAAGCCCCGCACCCCAGTTCGGAGTGCAGGCTAGGGGCAAGGCGAGCACCACTACACTTCCCAGAGAAAAACCCGGGAGGGCGGAGAGGGTTCGAGGTGGAGTGCGAAGGGCAGAGACCTGTGAGGGAAGGGGACAAGAGGCGCCCGGGGATCTCTGAGCCCGGAGGGCGCGGGGCCGCAGTCCCCGGCCACCCCGGGAGCAGGGCGAGCTCGGGGCTCCCCGCGAGGACCCCGACTCACCAGAGCGACATGGCGGCGCGGCCGAGCGTCGCGGGGCGCGCGGGGCGCAGGTCTGGCGCGCGGCGGGGACGGCAGGAGGAGGCGGAGGCCGGGCCGCGCCCCTGCGCGTCTTTTTCCCGGCGGAGGGCGGGGAAGGGGCGGTGGCCAGGTGCGTTAACCCCTTCGGCGCCCGCGGGCAGCAACCCCCGCCCGGGCGTCCCGTCCCCGCCAGTCCCGCTCGGAGTGCGGAGTGCACGGGGGTCACTGCCGCCTCGGGCGCGCCCCTGCTCCGCGCGCCTCCGGGGTCGCTGGCCGCTCCGGGACACGTGGGACACGCGACACCCGCCCACCTCAACGCCCACTCCACCTCCCGGGGCCCCTGGCGGACCCGCCCTGGGCTGGGTGGGGGCACTGCAGGACGGGATTCCCTTTCCCCTCGGCCGCCTGTGCCCTCTCCTCCTTCCAGGCCCCGGGCACCCGCACCTGGGCCCGGCCTCGGAGGAAGAGGGGCTGGGCCCGGAGCGAAGGCGCCACCTCCCGGGCAGAAGGGGCGGGAGGAGACCAGGCCGCCTGGGTCGGACCCCAGTCCGGGCCACAGCTCTGGAAGGCTTTCCTGTCCTCGGGCGGCTCCTCCTCCACATCTGAGGGTACCCCCATGACCGAGGGAGAGCCTGCCACCGCCATCCGGGCCCGGGCCCCTCCTCAACAACAAACGTGAACCACCTTCTCGTCCACCAACACGTATTTCACTCAAAGTCCTTTTTGTCCCCAAGCCTTTATTGATCTGCTTGCTTGGGTGCCAGGCCCGGCTCCTCTTGGGCAGTGGGCTGCACACAGACGTAGACAAGGGAGCAGGTGTGTTGGCCCAGGCTGCAGGATGATGTCCCGGGTAGGTGACCTGGAGGATCCAACAACAAGGCCTCCTTCTGGCCTCCTGTAGTTCTGGTCCTGTTCCATTTTGGGGTCCCAGGACTGAGTGTACAGAACTTCAAAAATGACCACAGAAATGGGGCACACGCCTGTAATCCCAGCTACTGGGGAGGCTGAGGCAGGAGGATTGCAAGTTCAAAGCCTGAGTACCCTTAAAGAGACCCTGTCTCAAAATAAAAAATAAAAAGGGCCAGGGATGTAGCTCAGCGATTCCTGGGCTCAATCCTAGAGTGAGGGGAGAGCCTGTAGAATTGAAATGGAGCATTTTATGGTCTGCTGATAACAGGTAATTCTCATGCAGTACTCATAACTTGCCAAGCCCAGTTCCAGGCCCTGGGCATTAATAGGTCACTTGGTGCTCAAGGCCTGTATGGTAATTATTCCTGACTAATGGAGGTACAAGAGGCCAAGACCAGGTGAGAGGTCTTCCGGAGTCAGTGAGCCATTTTCCTGCCCTGGGGGCACACAATCCTTAGCTGGGTCCCACGTGTGTCAAGAGCCCCTTTGGCCCTTTTCTTAAGGCTCAAGGGTCCCTTGGAGGGGAAGGAAAAACTTGAGGTACAACGGAATTTTCCGAGCTGTTGTAAACTGTGATCAGGGAATGCGAAGGGCCTTCCAGGCCAAATTCCAGAGAAGAACCTGGGTTAACACTGACCTGAAGTACCAGGCAGGACTAAGGCTCTAGGTAGCCCGAAGTCCATTGGCCAGGCCGCCTGCCAGTGAGGTCCAGTCACAGCCCTATTGGTCCCTGTGGCCCCCTTTAGCCCAGCTTGACCCGCCCCCTCCCAGCAGCACAGCCAGGCTCTTGCAACCCCCTGGCCCGTGAGGGACAGCTAGGGGTGCAGTTCCTGGCCTGAGGCTCACTTGTCACCTGAGATGTCTTCAGGCACCGAGGAGGCTGGACACAGCTGTCTCCAAGAGGGGTCGTGAGCTAGTGTTGGGGACTGGAGTCGGTGGGGGCTGGGTCTGCACCCTGCACTTCCCGGCTGCCACTTGGGGTAGGTGACCAATCCCTCCCAGATCTCGATGTCCTGTCTGGGCAGAGCTGGGTGAGAGGGCGCACGGGAAGCGAGCACATCAGTGTCTCCTGCCTGGCGAGCATCGTGGTGACGGTGGGGGTGACTGGCAGCAGTTTGGTCATGACTGTCTGGCCTACCCCACGAGACCCCAGCACTAGGAGGGCCCAGAGACGGGGTACGGTCGGGGGGGCAGGGTGAGCTAGGGTTTGGAAGTGGGATCCACTAAGACAGTTTGTCATGAGGGAGTTATTTGGTCTGTGCTCAGAATGGGGGAACGAATGACAAATGCGAGAGTTCCTGAGGGAGAGTGGGGGGGACTGGGAGCCTGGCAGGGTCCGGGGCTCCCCTGCGTGGCCCACACCTCCGATCAACTCCCACGGGCAGAGCAGATCGCTGTAGACCGGCTCAGAGCTGGGGAGGTCGAGCAGGGCCAGCCTGCAGGTGTGGTCTGGGCTGCCCCGAGTCGTGGCCACAGCGGGAACCTGCTCACAGGAGGTGGGGCAGGGGAGGGCGGGAAGCACATGGCCCAGCAGGTGGCCCAGCCATTTGTATCTGTGTGGCCTCCGCCTGCTGCCCTGAATGGGGCCCTCCATGAGCTGGGACGCAGGAGGACTCCCAAAGACCCCTTCCCTGTCTCCTCTTCCCCATCTATGCCTCCCCGTTACCTCTTTTGGCGCCTCAGTTCCGCTTCCTCCTCCCCATGTTCTGGGGATCCAGACCCTGCTGGTGGCCACAGCACAGGGAAGGTGTGGGGAGACGTGTGACCCACCAAGGGACACAGTGGGCCAGTGCTTGGAGGGACAGAGTGGGGTGACTCGGGCCAGAGGAAGCCAAAAGCAGAATATGAGGAGCCCGAGTGCCCTTGGAGAGAGCCCAGCCCTGGCAGTGGTAGATAGAGAACCATGCCACTGTCATTGCTTCACCCAAACAGTGGGCTGTGAGTGGGTGAATTAATTTTAGGGTTTGAAAGACTATGAGCAGAAAGTTACAGTCCAGGGGCAGCACAGCGTGGGCTTCAAATGTGGCACAGTGGACAGTCTGGGAATTAGCACCAGAGGATTGGAATCCTTTGTTCTTTAGTGGGAGGAGTGTTGCTGAAGATGTGTGTCTGATGGGGCTTGGCCACCCTTCGGAGCAGGGCCGGGCCCAGAATTTTCTCTAGTCCATCCTGAGCCCCATGGAGATGTGGCTGTTGATTGAGCTTGACATGGGTCAGTGCGCCCCAAATCCACCCCAGGGGTGCTTCCCTGCCGAGGATGGAGGGGCTTCCCAGAGCTGCTCGGTGGGTAGCTTTTCCTGAGACCCAAGTTCTGTGTACCCGGCCCTCTGATGAGGAGGCATAGGACGGAGACCTGTCTGCTCCTTGCAGGTCCCCAGGGCCTACTGTGGATGACCTGGTCCACCATGCAGGGCAGTGCTGGAGGGGCCTGGGACCCCCAGATAAGGGACATCCAGGCTGGTGCTGGAGGACTGCATGGAGGAGAAATGGGTCTGTCCTTGCTCTGGTGTCCCCAAAACCACAGCCCAAGAGGCGGGGCAGGACCTGAATCCAGGGCCCAGGAGGTCAGGTGTGGAGAATGAGTGGGCTGGGTTCTCCCTCCCAGGGCTGGGAAGAGGAGGAAGAGGCGGGCAAGGAGCAGTGGAGGCAGCGGGAGGCAGGCGAGTGTGGAGAGCGGGAGGAGGCGGCGTCTTCAGCGCAGGCAATGGCTTCGTCCACATCCGGAAAGTCCCCTCACTGGGGAAGACTGGGCAGAGAGAATCCCAGATTGCAAGAGCTGAGCTGCACGCAGGAAGGTCAGGAGGGCTGGCTGAGGTCCACTCGCAGTTCTCTGGCCCCTTTCCTGAGCCCAGCAGCCGCCAGCTGGTTGAGGGACAGCCGAGGACACACAAGGCTCTGTGGAGGCTGAGCTGGGCAGCCAGAAGGAAGCCAGGGTTCAAAGAGGCCCAGGACCCAGGGGCAGGGAGGCCAGGAAAGAGCTGAGGGCAGACTGGTGCTCCCCAAGACAGCCTGTGTCCCGGGCAGCACACCAGGCTCTCGGCGGGTGCACATGGATGCGCTCTAGGCCACACACGCAAGCGTGCACACCCAGCACACCCAGCACACAGCACACACAGAGCCACGCAGAGCCACGCAGGCTCAGACACATGAGCACACGCACCCGGGACACACCCGTGCGGAGGGACACAGGCTGCACACATGTGTAGGTTGTTGACACAGATGCACAGAGAAGTAAGCACATTCGGAGATATACACACGTGCATATGCATGCGCCCTGAGACACCTGCACACTTGTCTCACACACACATATGCACCCTGTGTCCACATCCACACCCATGCCATGGCCTCTCCTGGGTGAGAGAGACCTTCCTCAGCCAGCTCCTCTGCTACCTGTGAAACCCTGTCTGGCAAGCTCTTGGGAACAGGCTCAGGACCAGGCTGGTCCCTGCTGCATTCCTGAGCAGCCTCTTTTGGTTGACAGGTTTTTGTTTTTGTTTTGGTTTTTTGACACAAGGTTTTAACAGGGCTATGAGACAGGGTTAGCCCTGAACTCACTATGTAGCCAGGCTGGAACTCTCACCCATCCTCCTGCCTCAGCCTCCCTAGTGTGGGCTGAGCAGCTTCTTTTGATTGTGTCTGTCCTCCGGGGACCCTCTGGGCATTGTCCATGCACCCTAACAGCCATATCTGCCCCTGCAGCCCTGGCCTCCTCTCACCAGACCCCGGCCTCCTTCTGTTCAAACGCACTGTGCCCTTCTGAACTGGGTGAACTCCTGCTTGCCCTTCAAAACCCACCCTAACTGCCCTTCCCTTGGAGTAGGTGCTTCTGCACCGTTCGCTGCCACCTTTGCCAGCACAGTGGGTACAGACATCAGGGTGCCCCTCTGTCTTCCTGGTGGGCAATGCCTGGGAGGGAGGAAGGGTGGGGAGGGCTGAAGGCCAGGTTTGCCGGCCACAGCCAGAGCAGACAGGGTGTCCCCACCCCAAGACAGACGCTGTCTGCAGCCCCACCCCCAGGCCGCAGTCCAGACTCACACTGGCACATTCAGGCCAGGGCGGCCAGGGGCCTGGTCCTGCACAGCTGTGCCCAGGCTGCGCCCCCCTCGGCCTGGTGACTCACAGCTCTGCCCGCCGGGGGCCAGCGGGGGACACACAGCCGCCTTTCAGCCCCTCAGCTCAAACACTAGCTCAGTCTTCGCTCCTGGCGCCTCCCTCCGGCCGCCAGCCCCCTCCGGCTGCAGTGCCCAGGCCACGCCAGGCTCCCTTCTCTCCGGGCACAGGCCTCCTGTCTCTCGCCACCCGGCCCTGGTCCAAACCAGCGCTGAATGGCTGCCTTTTCAGGGCCGGCCGGCCAGGTGCATTATGGGCTGGGCAGCCCTGCAACGGAGGGGCCTGCAGACCTGCTCTGCAGGGGCACTGTGGCCCAGGGCTGGCTCCCTGGAGGGGGTGTTCTGGAGAGTATTAGGATTCCCATTTTGCAGACCAGAAACAGGCTCCGTGGTGGAGCTGGGACCCCATTTCAATTTTTAAAAAATTTTTAAAATTTTTGATGCAAAGTCATGCTTTGTAGTTCAGGCTAGCTTTGAACTCAGTATGTAGTCAAGTGCTGGGGTCACAGTTGTGTGGCACCATGCCCCGCTCCCCATTTGGAGTTAATGATAGCACCTCCTGGGGTTACAGTGAGGAGGTGGAGAAGGGGCCCCAGACAGGGACTGAGCTGGGCCCCAACTCTGGGCTTTGCACCTAGGGGCCTCCCTGCTTTTAGGAGCAGACCTTGTTCCTCTGCCCTTGAGGGTGGCCTCTCACCAGGCTGGGCCAGTCCCTGCACCTCCACCCCTCCGGCCCAGCAGCCAGGGCTCTTCCTGGGGGCTCCAGAGTGGGAACTGGGTTTTGAGAGTGTGACTGAGCATGCTGGGAAGTGACTCATGCTTAAGTTCCTTACTGTGGGGCAGGGGACACAGATGAAGCAACCTGCAGAGCCAAATGGGGACCAGGAGTGAGCGCAGGGCTGGAGTCTTGTGCCTGAAGCACAGGGGCCCTGTGGTGACAAAGAAATGCCCCTTTTTAGCCAGGCATGTCATTGCATACCTCAGGAGGCTGAGGCAGGAGGATCTCAGAGATTTCAAGGCCAGTCTGGGCTACATAGCAAGACCTTGACACAGAAAAACCAACAACAAAAAAGCAAAATGAATGTACCTTCCTCACAGATGTTCACACCCCATCCGGGAAAGTGTGGCTGGCATAGCTCACAAGGGGAAGGACCTGGGCTGTAATCGAGGTTGCAGACCTGGAAGCAGGGAAGCCTGAATTACTGGGGCCAATCTAATCCCTGAATCTGTAAATGTGGATGTTTCCAAATGGAAGCAGGAGAGAGGCAGCAGAAGGAAGCTCAGGGGACTGGGGCAGAAGGAGGCTTTGGCCAACTTTCCTGGGGCTGATGCGCAGGGACCTGCATGTGGGCTGGAGAGCTGCCTTGGGGATTCAGGGTGGCCCCCAGCACCTTCGGAGCCCCAGCCCTGCCACCTCAGGATCTGCCGGCTTCCTGGGAGCCTGGAGCAGCGGCCTGGCCAAAGCTTGGACTTTGACCTAAATCCAGAGCTCACTTGGGGCAGCCTGGACTCCTGGCCCTCAGACACAGTGAGCTGACAAGTGTGTGCGGCTTTAAGCCACTTGGTGGCAATGGGCTACGGCAGCACCAGGAAATTAGTATGCACCCTGAGCACAGCCACCATCGTCAGTCACCGGCTTTGGTTTCAGACCCTGGGATTCTTCACTTGTGGTTTTTGTCACCTTACGACTAAAGATTCCGGACTGATGATGTTACTGCTGTTTGTTTCCATGGGAGGGACAGAGACACCTTCTGCCAGCCACCTCTGCACAGGCTTGGGGACAGCAAAGGCTGTGGGAAGGACGAGCCCTCCTGGGCCTCGGTGCCTTGGCAGGTTTGAGATTTCTCTTCCAGCAGGCCCCTGTCTGCCCTTCCCCATCATGACTGGCCCTCCAGGGAATACTACGGTGGCCAGAGCACGTGAAGGCCACAGGGTTAAGACACAGCATCGTGACCGAGGGGAAGACTGGCAGCAGCGGGAGAGAAAAGAGCAAGCCTGGTGTCTTTGGTACTTGTAGAATCCCCTAGAGAGAAAGCCCAGGAGGACCCAGGAGAGAACAAAAGAAATAAAAAAGGGTTCCTAGAGTACAGGCAGAGCCAACACACACACAGGGAGAAAGAAACAGAGGAGGGAGAAAGAAAGAAGCAAAGACGTGAGGGGAGGAGGAAGAAAGAAAGGAGAGGAATGCCATTGGGGGGGGGCGGCACGGACAAGTTCTCGCCATGTCATCCAGGCTGGCCTTGGACTTACTTTGTAGTTCAGGCTGGCCTCGAACTAGCAGCAATCCTCCTGCCTCAGCCTCTCCAGTGCTAGGATTACAGGCGTCCACCAGTACACCTGGCCAGAGATGCCCTTTTTACCTAATGGGAGATCACAGCATGTGAGCCCCAAAGTTGCCCCTGACTCAGTCCCAGGCTCCTTCCTGATGCTGCCCCCTGCCCCGAACAACTTCCTTCTGTGAAATCTCAGGTCCCATTAGTTTCCTTCTCCCAGGGCCTCTGAACCCCACTCCAGGGTGCATTCCCAGAACCTCTGGGCCCCCCATCTAGAGCCAGAGCCTGCCTTGCTCTCCCTCCTCCCTCGATCTGCCCATTCCAAGCACGGATTGAGCAACAAGGGTGTGCAGGCCTGGGGCCAGGTGCTGGGAGGGAAACGAACATCTCTTAGATACAGCACCAAAAGCATGATTCATCAAGAAAAAATGGATAATTGGACCTCATCAAAATTAAGAATGTTGGGCCAGGGATTTGGCTCAGTGGTTTTGCTGCCTGCTACACAAATGCAAAGATCCGAGTTTGATCCCCGGTACCAAAAAAAAAAAAAAAAAAAAAATTAAGAATCTCTGCTCTGTAAAGGACATTTGAGAAAGAGCAATGAAAGGACAGGCTACAGCTTGGAGAAAGGACTTATGAAGCATGCGTCTGATATAGGACGGGTGTCAAGAATACAGAATTCTCCAATGTGATAATAAGAAAACAACCCACAGGGAAAAACAGCAAAAAGATATGAGTGGACCCCTTATCAAAGGGACACACAGAGAGGGCAAATAGTCACATGGCAAGATCCTTAACATCATTAGTCGTTGGCTAAGTCGCTAAGTTGCCCAGGCTGGGATCTAACTTGCAGTCTTCCTGCCTCTGCCTCCCAGAGTGCTGGAGTTACAGGCGCATGCCAACATGCCTGACTCCTGGTCATAGCTAAGCATCTTAGTTTATGTAAGCACATTCTATGATATTTGCACAAGGACAAAAATTGCCTAATTGCCTTTCTTGGAATGTATGGCTGTCCTTGAGAGACACAGGACTGTGTAGCCACTTCGGGATCAGGGTTACTGGATAATAAAAAGGAATAAGTTATGGACACACACACTACACCAGGAATGAATTGCAACATGATTATCCTGAATGAAAGAAGCCAGGTGAAAAAGAGTACCTGCCATGTGATTCTATGTACAGAACTCCAGAAAATGCAAATAAGTCCACAAGGACAGAAAGAGGAATTGCCTAGGGGTGGGGTGAGGCGGAAGAAAGGGGTTCCAAAGGGCTCAAGGCATTTGTGGGGTGACGTTGGTTCCCTGCGTTTACTGTGGCGTTGTTCTCAGGGCTGTTTGCGTAGATCAAGATTTGTCACATTGTGTACTTTATATGTGTGCTGCGGATCACCGTCAGTTACATCCCAATAAAACTTTTAAAGGGAAGGGAGGGGTGGGAAGAGGGTAATTTTTAATGGGGAAGGGGGGCAGCTGGGCAGGAGGAAAAACCTCTAGTGTTCTAGAGAGTAACTATGGTTGACAGCAATTAATTGAATATTTCCAAACAGTCATTAGAGGATATTTTATTATTTTATTTTATTTTATATTTATGGTGGTCCTGGGAACTGAACTCAGTGCCTTGCATGTGCTAGGTAAGCAAGTGTTCTAGTACCAGGCTACACATCCTTAGCCATTCCTTTTTTTCGGGGGGGGAGTTGGTACCGGGGATTGAAGTTGGGACCTTGTGCTTGCGAGGCAGCTGGCGGAACCACTGAGCTAAATCCCTGGCCCCTCATTTTTTATTTTGAGACGGCGTCTTACTAAGTTGTCTGGATTGGCCTAGAACTTAATGATCTTCATGCCTCGGCCTCCTGAGTGGCTGGGATTACCAGCAATGCCACAGTGCCTGGCTCATAAAGAGGATTTGATTGTTCCTCACACAAAAAGTCCATATATGTCTGAGGTGATAGATATGCTGGTTACCCTGATCTAATCTTTTTTTGTTGTTTTTGAGACAGGTTCTTGCCATGTAGTTCATACAGGCCTTGAACTCACGCTGTGGTCCCTGCTGGCCTTGAAGTTGTGGGGATCCTCCTGCTTCAGCCTCCCGAGTGGTGAGATTGCATTGCCACAGCTGGCCAGTGCTAGGCTATTGGAGAAGGCAGCATTGAGGCTCAGGGGTGGCTCTGGGAGTGAGGCAGAGTGGTGAGCCAGGGACAGAGCCCCTGAACAAGACCTGGTGTGCAGGGCCCTGTGCTCCTCTGGCTCCTTGGGAATGCAGACCCCCGGGCCACTGGGCCCTGCCCCGGGACTGGGTGCATGGCTGAGTTTGAATGCGTGCCAGGTCCCCACAGTGCCCTCTCACGGTGCACTGCTGAGGACCCCTCCGTGCATGTGTGTGTGCTGTGACAGGAACATCAGGACCAGAGAGCAAGAGGCAGGAGGGCTGGAAGAGGCCCCCCAGGGCTGGAGAAGGGAGGAGCAGGGAGGGCACACACAGGGCACACGAGGCAGGGGACCCGCCAGCCCCCAGGGGAGTGACCAGTCTGCACCTTTCCTCTGCAGGTGGCAAAGGAGAAGGGACGTGTGTGGCTGGCAGGGCACAGAGTGACACCAAGTACAGGAAAGTGTTCGGACACAGGCAGCTGCCAAGGCCTGGCTTAGGGTCAGGGAAGCAGTGAGGTGCCAGGCCTCTAGAGAAGGCATTCTAGGTCCCTGGTGTTGGCCCTTCCCACCCTGAGAGGGAGGGTGAGACTCTGAGTCTCGTCCTGCCTGACAAGGAAGCTTCCAGAAGGTCAGCAAAAGCCAGGGGAGGTGGTGCCTGCCTATAGTCCCAGCACTCAGGAAGCTGAAGCAGGAGGATCTCTGAGAGTTCAAGGCCAAACTGGGTTACATAGTGAGACCCTGTCTCACAAAAAAAAAAAAAAAAAAAGGACAGTGAGAGTGGAGGGCGCCCTGTTTCCTGGAGGGCTGAACTTGTCCACTTCCAGGGAGAAGCCGCAGGTCACGCTGGGGCTTGTTCGGGCCTGTCCCGAACCAGAGAGGCAGCTCCTCCCCACCTCTCCTTCCTCTTGAAGCTGACAGGGAAGTGCCCCGAATTCCCCCACCCGGGCTTCCTCTCTGCCATTCACCGTTACCGTTCAGCACCACAGTGGGCCCTGGGCCTCTCCTGTCTCCCCCACTGCCACCAGACAGCAGGATAATAGGGGCCCTGGGGACAGAAAGGACACTGCCAGGCTCGGGCACCGCTGGGTCGAGATGAGGGCAGAAGGGCTGGGGGAAATTTCAGGGCCCGCAGACCCAGGATTCCGGAGAGGGACCCAGGATCTGCCCTCAACATGCAGGGGGCAGCGATATGGGGGCTACTGAACCAAAGAGGAAAGAAAACCCAGTGCTGGGTCCTCTTGGGCGACAGCAGAACCCCATGGACGGGAGGTCCTGTGGGGACAGCTCAGTGAGCCCCGGAGCCTGGGCTGCAGGTCACGGTCGCTGGCTACTGCTGTCCCCTTTTCTCCATGTTGGACACCCCCAAATCGGCCCGGGGAGGTGGGGGTCTGTGAGGCCTGTGTAGCCCCCTGCAGGGCTCTGGGCCATCTCCGGGCCCCACAGTCAACGTTTTCCGAAGCCAAACCCGTGGGGGAAGCCCGGTGGCACATTTCACCGTGGGCAGACTGAGTGCTGCAGAGCGGGGCTGAACCGCAGCCGTGACCCTGAACTTCTTGGCCCAGCTGGGGTGGCCTGCAGCAGCCGCTGTGGGGGACGGTGACCTTACAGTCCTCGCCTCACGAGAAGGTGGCCTCCACCAGCAGGGCCCCGAGCGTCAGCCAGACTGGGAGCCCCGGATGTAGCGTGGGAAACTTGAGCAAAAATCTCGTCTAAATGACCAAGGTCACTGCTTTAGTTATAGCCCTGGTTGCTAACAGCGACACCTGACCAAAGAATCATTAAAAAAAAAAAAAAAAAAAAGCAGGGAGTTTTTGGCTCCAGGAAACAAAACAGGGCAGAGCTGGTGGAAACAATGGCAAGGGAGACCCCACAGGGACCAGGATCGCGGTTGCGCGGTCACTGCCTGCTTCCTCCAGAGCTGGAGTCTTGGCCACCTGCAGCTGGACACATCAGACCCCATGGACCCACAGTGTCGGTGTCCCCTGCCCCTCCCCACCTCTGCAGCAGCACGGTTCCTCGGCAGCTGCTGGAAGCCCCTTGCCATCCCCTCCCTGCCCGCTCAGTTCCCGGCTGAGTGAGTCCTCGCTCCTCCAAGCCACTGTGTGCAGAGAGGCCGCTCCCTCCATTCTTCCCCTCTCCCAGCCACCAGAAGAACAAACAGGCGGTCACCAGGACCCTGGTGTCACCGGGCTGCCCAGCGGGGTCGCCTGCTCGGCATGGTTCCCTCATGGGCCCAGCCTCCCTGCAGCAGGTACGAATGGGGTCAGAGTTCTTCTCCCCTCCTCTGCTTGTCTGTTGGATTTGCCCACCTGGCCACCACTGCGTCACCTTACTACAGAGGGTCCTGGGGTCCCCAAGGTGCTGGTTGATGCCTGAGGACTCATGTCCTGGACACACACCGTTTGCCACACGGCCCCAGGTGGGAAGGGACCCCACGCAGGCTGCAGGGTGCTGCCTGACGCCAGCCCCTACCTGGCGTCCTGGCCCAGGACAAGGCCTCTGCACCACTACTATTTGGCCAGGGAGGGTGCTGGGGCCACTCCTTGAGCCTGGGCAACTTTGGCCTCTGCTCTTCTTCCTGCGGCTCGCCCCCCCCCCCTTTAAATCAAAGTCGCTTATTAGCTTTTTAAATAGAAACATGGGAATAAAGCCAGATGTGGTGGCCCATGCCTGTGGTCCCAGTACTTAGGAGGCTGAAGCAGGAGTATTGCTACCAGTTTGAGGCCAACCTCGGCTGCATAGTGAGTTCAAGGTCAGCCTGAACCTAATATGAGGCCCTGTCTCAAAAAAACAAAAAACAGGGCGGGGGATTTAGCTCAGTGGTTCCACTGCCTGCCTTGCAAGTGCAAGGACTCAAGTTTGATCCCTGGTGCCAAAACAAAACAACACAAAAACCCAAAACAACAACAACAACAACAAAGAAACATGGGAATGAAAAACCACTTTAAGTGGCAGCATTTTTTTTTTTCCAAAAAAACACTACAGGTAATACTCAAATCTCCAAGCTTGAAACTCCATAAACAATTTTGTTTTGAGATAGTAGATTGTAATATTCCATATACCATTACTTACTATTTATGTCTCAAGGTTGTGTGAGACACTCACTGCTACACTGTGAGGAAGTATTCCTAGCCCAGAAGGGCTCTGTTACAGGGAAGAATCCTAGGATTACTATTTGAGAAGGTGAGAAATAGATTTGATATGGCAAGAATACAAATCTTTTCTAATAATTCAAATTTAGGTGATACTGTTGTACACCTTCTAAAATTACTTCATCTCTGCCATGTAATAAAGCCTATAGTAATGTTCCTAAGGTTCATTAAATTCTGTTTTAAAGAGGACTTTCAGCTGTAGTGGCACACACCTGTAATCTCAGCACTCAGAAGCCTGAGGCAGGAGGATCACTGTGAGTTCAAGACCAGCCTGTGCTACATAGTGAGACCCTGTCTCAAAAACCCAAAAAAGGGCTGGGGATTTAGGTCAGTGGTTCTGCTGCCTGCCTTGAAAGCGCAAGGACCCAAGTTTGATCACTGGTACCAAAAAAAAAAACCCCAAAAAACAAACAAACAAATAAATAATAAATTAATAAATAAATTAAAAAGAGTACTTGAAATGGAGAAACTACAGAAGCAGACTTTAAAAGAAACTTTCATATCACTTGCTGTATTGGGGTCCAATTCCTTTTTGTTACATGTGAATAAACACTGCTTTTGGGCAGTATTTTTTTTTTTTTTGTATCAGGGATTGAACTCGGGTCCTTATGCTTGTGTGGCAGGCAGCGACACCACTGAGCTAAATCCCTGGCCAACACTGCTTTTAATAATCTTCCTTCACCAAATCTAGAGAAAAGAAATTTAGGTGATAAAAGCAGATAGTGCAGATAGTGCACAGCCCTCAAAGAACTATTTTAAAACAGGAAATTCTTTGGGAATATAAAGCATCCCAGAAATCTCAATGCAATATTAAGCTTTGATACCAGTACAAATACAGAAGCCACAACATTATAAAACCTCACCTGAAAGCTTTAGTTTTGTAGCTATGGAGCACCAAGGCCTTAATCTTAATTTTTGTTTCAGTCCTTCCTTCTATTCCTTTTTTTTTTTTTTGAGACAGAGTCTCGATACGTAGCCCAGGCTGGCCTGGAACTCACAGCAATCCTCCTGTCTCTGCCTCCCAAGTGCTAGGATTACAGGTGTGTGCCACACCATGCCTTGCTCTTCTATTCCCTTTAAGAGAGACTAGAAAAAAATCAGGAATAAAAGCTCAAGGGCTGGGGATTTAGCTCAGTGGTTCCAGCACCTGCCTTGAAAGTGCAAGGTCCCAAGTTTGATCCCAAGTACAAAAAACCCCCCCCAAAACAAAAAATAAAATAAAAACTCAATATTCCAAACATAATCAGAACTTTCAAATGATGTTCTGTCAAAGTCGGCAGCCTCTCTACTTGCTTCGGTACCCTAGAGGTACAAGCCCCATAGTCTAAGGCTAGAAACTATACAGAAACTTCCGGGACTCCCTGCGTTTCACAACCTGCTAGTTACCAGTGCACTGCCATTTTGGTTCACATTATGAACGAAGCCTCTTGCAGGTTGTTTAGCAGGAGAAAAATGATCAGGAAGCAGGAAGCAGCATTAATAGCTCACAAGATGCAGCATGGAGCCCACAGAAGTGGGCATCAGTGACCGATGGGCCTGGGCCCTGCCCGGCTCCTCTCCTGGAGATGCTGCCGCTGGGTCAGGCCAGGTGTGGGCACTGCCCAGGGACCTGTGAGTCCAAGGGCCCCAGGCCCAGAACCAGAGCCCAGGGCAGAGTCCAAAGCCTGCATTCCTGGCAAGGGTGACTCACCCCGCTGCTCTGCAGCCCAGATCTGGGCATGCCCTGGCCCGGCAGGTGTGCTGCTGGGAGGCTCCTGGGGACTCCGAAGTGTGAGCACAGGCGGCATGCCAGGGAACACCCAAGTCCCGGAGGAGACTTCATCCTCGCTGCGCCAGGAGGAGGCTCAGGCTGGCTTTCGCAGGTGTAGCCCTCAAGCCAGCTGCTGCCAGGCACGTGGAGAGGGAAGCAGGCGGAGGCTGTGCCAGGCCACCGCTCACACCACTTTTGGCTCTGCTGTTCTTTCTTTTTTTTTTGAGACAGGGTCTTGCTACGTAGTCCAGGCTGGCCTTTGAACTTGAGGTGATCCTCCTGCCTCAGCCTCCCGAGTGCTGGGATTATAGGCATGCGCCACTACACCCAGAAAATTTTGCTGCCCTGCTCTGATCTCTATTCTACGCGGCCCCACCGCCAGCAGCGTGCCGGTAAACAGCATCGGCCGCCTTCTGGGAAGAAGGCTGTCGCCCGTGTCACTTGCCCTTCCGCATGCTGTACATGCCCTGCCGCAGCCAGTCTCTGGCCACCAGAGCGACGCCCCTCAACAAACTGGGAGAGAGACAGGAAGACTAGAGGTGCAAGAGATAAAGCATAATAGCCAAAGGCAGCTTCCAGGGTAGGCAATAGTGAAGGAAATGAAGGGATTAGGGGCCGGCGCTCCAGAAGGAATGGCCACCATGGAGAAATCAACAAACGGGCTAGGGATGTAGCTCAGTGGTGCCCCCACCTGCAAGGTCCTGAGTTCGATCCCTAGTACCAAAAAACCCCCCAAAACAAAAAACAAAACAAGGGTAAAAGAATAATTAGGAGATGAGCTTTCAGTATTTATCACCCATTTGTTTTAATAGAACTTATTGAATTGTATGTTTATAGATTAGGTTTTGGTAATGGCTATATTTAAAATAAGCTCACAGAACTTCTGACAATTTAGTGATCATTTTCCCCCCCCCCCGATCCTGGGGATTGATTCCAGAGCCTTTGCACTAAGCTACATCCCCAGACCCTTCTATTATTTTTTATTTTGAGGCAGGGTCTCCCTAAGTTGCTAGGTTGCCCAGGCTGGGCTTGAACTGGCCATCCTCCTGGCTCAGCCTCCCAAGAGCTGAGATGGCAGGCATGCCAGCATAGCTCACAGGGGCCGGCATCAGCACACTGCTGCCTCCTGCCTGGGTGACACAGGGGCTCTGGGGCCCCTTGCTCTCCGTACCCCTCAGGGTCCAGCTCCGGGGCTTGCTGCAGCCTCCACCCCACAGCTCAGGTGCCAGCTCCTGCCCTGGCCCGCTCTGCCAGGTGTCCGCTGGCCAAGGCCCTGCCCCTTACACCCTGAGCTGTCTGGGGACAGTGTCTCTAGGCCCCTGCTCTGGGAACCCTCACCTGCAGTCCCCCCAGGCCCTGACCCCATGTGGAGTGACCAGATAGGTCTCTCCAGGCCCGGCTTTTCCTGATCCTGCAAGATTCCCCTGGAATCTGCCTGTCCTTCCTTGGAGCCCTGAGCTCTGGCCTGGACCGCGGTTGTCCCCAGAGGCCAGGATTCTCACTGGAAGATGGGCAGCAGCTTGAGGCTGGGGGACTGAGTCTCCACATCCCAACACAGCAGCCCCCCAGGAATAAGAGGCCCCACTGCAGTGAGGTGAGCGTGGAGCAGTGGCAGGAACAGCCCCACCATGGCCTTCTGTGCAGACTCTGGCCTCAGCCTGGGGGCAGGACAGTGCATGTGATGCCGATGGAGGCTTGGACAGCCTTGGGCTTGGTCTTCCTGTGGTAGGATCCCTGGGGCCACTGTGTGGACAAGCTCCAGCTGGCCTGCTGCAGGACGAGACCTCCCTGGAGAAAAAGCACTCGGGTGACAACCGATGCCACACACGGTGAGGCCCCTGGGTGCACTCTGGCCACCGATGCACACCCAGTCACCAAGCCCCATCCCCTCTGCTGACCCACTGCATTAGTCACTTTCCCATCACTGGGACAGAATACCTGACACTCAAAACGTAAAGGAGAGGTTTATTTTGTGGGGGTTTTTTTTGGTACCGGAGATCGAACTCGGGACCCTGTGCTTGCAAGGCTGGCAGCAGCACCACTGAGCTAAATCCCTGGCCCTGTTTGTGGTCTTAATGGGGAGTAGGAAACAGCATTAATTAAACTGGGCAACTTTCTAAGGCCTTTAAAAACGTGTGCAGAGGTGCAGGGCTGCTTTGAACATACTGAACACAGCATATTCATTACCAGAGTCTGAGAGCAGAGGAAAATGCTCAGTGTGGTGTGGAGGCAGGTGGCCCGAACGAGGCTCCCTTCCTTGCATCCTGGTCCCCAGCAGCTTCCCTGTGAGGACAGCTGGCTCCCACGAGTCCACCCTTGTTGCTGGTCCCGGGAGGGGCTGGTGGTCTGGCCTCAAGCTGTCTGCTCCAGGTGCCTGTGAAGGCCGAGGACTCCAAATGCACAGCCTGCTGTTCCTGACCAGAAGGTCCCCGAGGCCAGGGCCGCCTCTCTCCTTCCAGGGTGTGGCAGCCGACAGCCCCAGGGAGGCAGTCCTGCCCCTGTGCCTGGCTGGAGTGCCACACGCCGTCTTGCAGACACCTGTCTCTTCACGTCTGCCACCTGCGGCTGCTGGCTGGTCCTTGGGCCACGTGACGGTGACACCCAGGATGGCAGCCCCTCTCACTCCCGGCAGGACTGGCCGTCTAGGAAGAGGCAGAGGAGATGCCAGTGCTGGGCGGGCTTCACAGAGCCCCTCTGTCCCAGACAATCCCTCCTTTCAGCTGCTCAGTGTGACGGAGGGACGGATGCAGAGGGCTTCCCTGAGGGTCACGCAGGCCGGATGGCCTTCATCTCGGCCAGTGCTGCCCGGGCCCGGGAGGAAGCGGCCTGACTGCAGCCGGGCTTCACCGTGTGGTTTCCGGGGAAACAGGGCCGGGGTGGCTTTGCCAAGGCCGCTTCCCCGCATCTGCAGCCTGGCGGGTCCCCAACTGGCCAGATACCCAGGGCCCTGCAGAGGGAGTGGGGCTGGGTGGGCAGGGACATCGCAGGAGTGTGGACATCCTGCGTGGGCATGTTGTGTGCTGCCTGACACTGTCCCCCCACCTCGGCTTTCATTTTATTTATTTTTTGGTTTTTTGTGCTAAGGTCTCGCTGTGCAGTCTAAGCTGGCCTTGAACCCATGGCATTGTCCTGCCTCAGCCTCCCGAGTGCTGAGAGTACAGGTGTGTGGAGGGGCAGTGTGGGACCCTTGCACCCACCCTCACCTTCCTTCTGGGAGGCCCCTGCTTCTGTCTGACTCGGTGACCAAGTGGCCACAGGGACAGGGGCTGGGCAGCCCTGGGCTTCAGGGCGAGCTTAGAGCAGCAGGGAGAGGGGAGGAGGGAGGGGGCTCTTCCCTGAGGGTCCTGCCTGGGGGGAGGGTCTTACCTCACCAGCAGTGAGGTGCCAGAGGCCAAGAGCGATTTCACAAGCAGGGAAGATTAACAAAGGAGAGGTCCCTGGGGCAAGGCAGCCACCCACTTGGTGGGCTCACACAGTGCATTCAGGAGGCTGAGGCAGGAGGATCACTGTGAGTTCAAGGCCAGGATGGGCTGTATAGTGAGACTTGTTTTAGAGCACCAATAAATAAATAATAAACTTAAATAAATAAAGAGGTTGCCCTGGTCTAAAGGTCAGAATAAAACGCCCGACTTACTCTGCAGGCCCCTGGTGGAGGACGAGGTGGAGCCGGGGCGGCTGGGCTGCTGAGGGCCACAGGAGGAGAACTGGACACCGGCACTGATGCCTTCACCTTGGGGGGGTTTGGCTCCAGGGTCCCCAGAGTGCACGGCGTCCGGGGCTTGCAGGCGAAGGCCAAGGGAAATAGTCTACGAAACACGTGCAGTACAGAGTCACCATGGCTGGGCAGGTGGCACAGGGCACTCGCAGGGAGGGAGCCAGCCCTGCAGAGCTCACAATCTCAGGGGGAGCAAAGGGGACAGCACCTGGAGGTGCACTAACTTTGATTTGATTTGATCTGGTTTTTCTTTTTTTGGTACCGGGGATCGAACTCAGGACCTTCCACTTGCGAGCCAGGAGGTAGAACCACTGAGCTAAATCTCTGGCCCTTGACTTGATCTATTTTAAGATAAGGTCTCACTGTGTAACCCAGGCTGGCCTCAAACTCATGGCCATCCTTCTGCCTCAGCCTCCTGAGTGCTGGAATCTCAGGGATGTACCATTCAGATAGCACGGGCAGGACGGTGCACCCAGCAGAGTCAAGGTCCCAAGGACAGGTCCCAATCTCTGGAAACTGACTGGGAGGCTTAAGGTTGCAGATGGACCTTTGGGTCCTGAGGCCTCGCCTCTCAGGAGCAATGCTACATAATTTTAGGGAACAATCATTTAGTTAAGCCTAGCTCTCCTGCCTACAGGCCAGCTACGGCATTTCGAGACATAATTCCATTCTCGCTCCCGGTCACAACTGAGGCCACAATGACCTGGTGATGCTGTGATTCTCCAGGACAAGATTACACCAGTTGAAGACATCCTGGGAGGAACAAAATCTTCATCGCCTCAGTTCCTCATTGTTCTTGGATTGTTACACCTTGTTTGTCCCGATGTACTGAACTCTCAGCAAGTCATTTGTTACATCTGTTTCTCCAGATGTACTGAATAAAAGGTGCCCGAGGGGAGGGTGCAGCTTTCCTCTTTGCTGCCCAGAGCAGCACTGATCAGGCCCAAAGCTCAGCTTCTTCTCCAAGTCTCATTTTTCTATCGTTCCTGTATATTCTTTTTTTTTTGGTACCAAGGACCGGAGATTGAACTCGGGTCCTTGCGCTTTCAAGACAGGCGGTATAACCACTGAGCTAAATCCCCGGCCCCTATCTTTCCTGTATAATAAAAGTCAATTCGCCTTGTGCTGTCGTGGCTCGCAGGGGACTAGGACTCACCGCAGAGGTTCTAGTAAAGTCCCCTTTCCCTGTTCCCTACACTCGCTGAGCTGAGTCTTGGGTGGCAGTGAGACAGGAGGCTCCTGAGCCCTCAAACAGGGCAGGGGGTCACAGGCTGAGGGGACAAAGGGGCCTGGGCCAACTGAACATCCCTGGGCTTCTGCAGGCCCAATTCTCATGTCGGGTCAGTGCCAGCGCCAGGGCTTTCTGAGGACTTTGTCCCACAGGGCTTGGGATGTGGCCAGGGTCACCCTCAGGTGGCACTGGCCCCATGGGCACAGCGACGACCCAGAGGGTTAGGCAGGGCCCCAGTCTGGAGCCAGCTTGGCTTGAGTCCTGTCCCCACACCTGACTCTGGCCCCGGCCTGGAGCTGAGGGAGTTTCTGCCCTACGGAATGGTGACATCGTGCATTCGTGGTGTCCGGGCCTCAAATGCGTGGGAGTTCGTTTCAGCAGCAAAAGGAGCTATGAGATGCAGCAGCCACAGGAGGCCTCACCGAAGTAGCACTGAACTCTTGACCAAGCCTTCCAGGCAGGGTTAACCTCGTCCACCAGGTGTAGAAACTGAGGGGCCAAACTTAGAGCGTTAGCTGGATGGGCTGGCACATGCCTGCAATCCCAGCACTCGGGAGGCTGAGCCATGAGGATCGCTGGGAGTCTGAGACCAGCCTGGGCTACATAGTGAGTTCACTACCAGCCTGAACTTCATAGCGAGATGCTGTCTCAAAAACAACAGTTAGAAAAATCATACTGACACCGACTGAAAAGTCTCCAGGATCAAGTTAGGAAAAGGCATAAAAGGACCCTGCTTTAGGCAAGAAGCCTTTGAATCAAGTTCAAAAGGATGGAGAAGATTTGATTCTACTTTTTAATTGATTAATTAAAAATATTTTGAAAAAAAAATTTTTTTGGAGATAGGATCTGGCCATGAAGTTCAAGATGCCGCTGAACTCACTATGTAGCGCAGGCTGGCATCAAACTCACGGTGATCCTCCTGCCTCAGCCTCCTGAGTGCTGGGACTGCATGTGTGTGCCAGCATGATCAGCATAATTTATTTTTATACCATTCATAATATTATCCCCAAATATTTGCCATGCTGTATTCTTACGTTTGTGTGTTTTCACCTGCGCAGTTTCGGGTCCCCAACCGTCTGCAGTGCTTTGTCCCAGCCTCCTGAATCCCTAGGCTTGTCACTGTCATTTGGCCCGGCTGTGGGTGATGTCACCTGGCTGTGCACTCTCACTGTTACCCTATGTTCTGCTGTTCTTTATTCACTGATACAACACGCGAGTGCCGAGAAATGCACGCAGTGCTGGGATCCAAGGTCACCAAGAGCAAATTCTCGCTCTTTGGTCTTTCAGGGTGGGGCTCTATGACCAGTGAACAAGTTATAAAATAATGAGACAAGTGATCACTCCATGGACATTTCCTGCATCTACAAGAAACTTCCTGTAAGGTCAAGTGAGGTTATTCCTTTCTTTTTCTTTTTTTTTTTCTCCTTTCTTATATTACTCGGTTCAAAAAAATTTTTTTTGTATTTTTCTATTCTTTTTTTTTTCTTTGAGACAAGATCTTGGTATGCAATTCAGGCTGGCCTTGAACTCACTGTGTGGCCCAGGCTGGCCTCAAACTCTTGGCAATTCTCCTGCCTCAGCCTCCTAAGTGTGGGAATTACAGGCGTGTGTCACCAGGCCCACCTCCTTGAACAAAATTTTTAATGTAAGTGTTTTTTGAAACAAGACCTTGTTATGTGGTCTGGGTTGGCATTGAACTCACTACGTAGCCCACGGTGGCCTCGAACTCGCAGTGATCCTCCTGTCTCAGCCTCCTGGGTGATGGGATCACAGGTGTGTGCCACCATGCCTGGCCTCCCATCATACTTTGGACTCACCAAGGCTCTACCCTCACAGGAGCCAAATGCTTAAAAGTAATCTCCCTCCCTGTGTTTCTTGGGAGAAGCCCAAGTCACTGTTCAAACACGCGCTCCCCTCTGCCCTGGGCGGGATCCTGAGTCAGGGCAGAGGCCTCAGATGGCTCCCCATGGCTGGCCGCTCAGGGGGCTGAGGCAGGAGGGTCCAGGTGACAGGGAGTGGGGCCTCTGTTGCCAGGAAGGGCACAGTCAGGGGCACAAGGTGAGCTGGGTCAGGTGGGGAAGGGGCTGGCCTGGCAGGCAGCGTTAGAGCAACGATGCCAGCCAATTGCAGGGGCAGTGGGATGGGGCCGCTTCTGGGCCAGGTATCCACCTCAGGCCACGTGGCCCCGGCAGTGCTGGGCTCCGGAAAGAGGGTGACTCTGGGTGCTGTGTAAACTGGGAGGCGCCCTGAAGATAGTGGCTACTTATCTGCGGTGCAGGGCCAGCAGGATGGCAGCTCAATGGGGACATTGTCTCAGGAAGGGCAATAAAGTGCTCAGAGGGATTTCAGCCTCCCAGGGCCTTGGGGCGCGCGCGTGGCAGGCACAGCTGGGACACGAAGGGCCCGAAGGCCTCTGCTCCCTGAGCTGGGCACCAGCTGTCTCCTCCACCACACACCTCAGCTGGGCTGGGACGGCCCCAGCAAGCGGCAGAGAGGGGGTGTGACAGTGGCGAGAGAGAACACAGGGACGAAGGCAGGCACGCGACACCAGTCAGACCCAGGGGTTCTCTACCACAGAGCGGCACCCCAGCTCTGCAACAAAAATTCTTTTTGAGACAGGGTCTAAGTTGCCCAGGTAAGACTTGAACTTGTGGTCCTCCTGCCTCAGACTCCCTAAGTGCTGGGATTATAGGAGCTCACTAACAGGCCAACTAACTGAATTCGGGATTTTTCATAATCTTGTTCGTGAAACAGTTTCCTGGGGTGGGATTTCCCACTGCAGCTGCCGTTAGTGCTCAACAGTTTTCAGATCTTGGATTTCCTGAGTAGGATGTTCAACCTGTGCTTGCAAAAGATCCACTTCCTGTCTGTGGCAGGACGGGGGCTTTGACGTTGTGTGCTTCTTGTCCTGGCCCGGGACAGGGCTTGAGAGCACTACCTGAGGAGGCCACACCCTCCCCAGGCCACAGGAGGGTCACAGGGCGGCAGGAGTGACGGGGAGACCAAGTGGCAGGGCAGGGCCACCATTCAGCCGACCAAGTACCCAACCTGCAGTGCCCGGGGCCTTGTGGTGCCTGCCCAGACCTCTTCTGTTCCTTCCTGAGAGACACAGGGCACAGCAAGCCGTGGGGGGGGGCACTGGACACAGCACACAGCTGCTCTCTTTTCTTTTTTCTTTTTTTTTTTTTGTACCAGGGATCGAACTCAGTTCTTCCGATTGCAGGTGGTGAAACCACTGAGCTAAATCCCCGGCCTGGAAAGCTGAGATTTCGTTGAGATTGGTACCACCTGCTCCAGAGTCCAGACATGCACCGGATAGCCAGGGCATCTGGACCCACTCCTTCCCCAAATGATCCTGTTTTAAGTCTCAGATAAACTCAGGCATGCCCCTGCTACGAGCCCTGCTTCCCTGTTGGATCAATATTAGCTCAGCGGGTGTCCTTGTAATCCTATTGGTTGATACTAGTTTGACCCACGTTGTACCCACACTGTGACTTCGCTGAATAAATTACCCCTGACAGAGGGCCTCGGTGGCCATCCGCTGGGGACTCCTCCTGTCTCTCTGGAGCTATTCCTAGTTCCCATTCCTAGTCCCCAATAAACCTTTCCTTCTCTTAACCACATTTGCCTTTGGAATTCATTCTTCAATTTCAGGGGACACGAACTCGGGACATTTGACATCTAGCAGGTTGGGAGTTATAGTTCTCCTATACCAGTGGCGCACCCCTGTGATCCAGCACTCGAGAGGGTGAGGCTGGAGGATCGCCATGAGTTTGAGGCCAGCCTGGGCTCCATAGTGAGTTCAAGGCCGCTTCCCCTGGGAATTTTGTCTCTGCATCCCAGGTGCCAGGGAAAGCGCCTTGGCTTCTGTGGGTGAAGGCCAGGTCCGAGGGGGTCCTGGAGTCCTGGGTGTAACAGTATCGCTGGGGGGGACCCCAGGCCTCGTGTCACCTGGACCCCTACCTGGTGGTCTCTCGGCTGCTTGGGTCCTGGGGCGCCTCCTTTGGCTGGCCAGGTGTCACCGTGGGTGGCAGGCATGGCCCTTCCAGGTGTCCTGTTGTGGCGTCCGTGCCTGCTGGGGGAGAGAGAGCTCAGGGTGCTGGCCGGGCACAGGGGACAGCTCCGGAGGCCGGGGGCGGCCCTGCCCAATGCCCGGCTCCTCTGTGGCTGGCAAAGATGACAGAGCTGCGATTGCCTCCCTGGCACAGCTCACACCTGGCCCACAGGTTACCCGGGTCCTGCATGTGACCGCGTCTCTCAGTGCCCTGCAGTGGCGAGTGGCCTGCGTGGGGAGCCCGAGGAGCCGCCCCAGGCTGCTTCTGTACTCCTCATCACACAGCCCCTCTGCAGCCGCCTTCCTCGTCCTGCCGCCCTGTGGGTCCCAGACTGCAGCAGCAGCGCGACTCAGGGTCAGGGCGCTGGCCCAGCCCACCACGCCCCCTCTGCCTGGCCTGGCAGCCCCGGCCCCTTTTCTGGGAGCCCAGATACAGCCTAGGAACCGGCACAACCAGCACCGGAGCCGCAGCCTGGCTGCCGCCTGCTCAGACCTGGGTTTGAGGGCAGCACCGGGGTGGCAGCAGGGACTCCCCCGCAGGTGGCGTTGTTCCATCCAAGTGGCGAGGCTCAGGGAAGCTGGGGCTGGGCCAGGCCGAGTGGGTGCAGGAAGGGTGGAGTGTACAACAGGGGGAGTGGAGAAAGCTGAACCTGGAGGTCCGACTTCTCCAAAAGAACTCTGCCTGGCGTGGTGGTGCAGGCCTGTAATCCCAACACTCGGGAGGCTGAGGCAGGAGGATCATGGTGAGTTTGAGGCCAGCCTGGGCTACACAGTGAGTTCAAGGCCAGCCTGAACTACAAAGCGAGACCCCGTCTTAAAAAAACAAACTAAAACAAACCAAAACAAAATTAAAATAAAAAATTAAAAAAGGGCTGGTGATGTGGCTCAGTTCAAAGGCCTTGGATTCAATCCCAAGTACAATCAATCAATCAATCAATCAATCAATAAAAAAATAAAAGGAGACAGGGAGAACTTGGGTCCAAGGACAGGATTTTTAAGGACTCAGGGAGCTGGGCTGATGTAAGCAGGCCTGGCAGGGTGGGGTGGGGGAGTGAACCCCCAGCTGCAGTGGGAGGCAGAAGCAGGTCTGGGTGTGGAGTCCAGGGGCAGAAGGGAAAAGGCAGTGGGGAGCCTGGGGCCCAGCCCCGTGGTAGGCCAGGCGAGGGTGCAGGGAGGGGGCCCCCGGGCTGTGGGCCCAGCACTCCTGCAGGCTAATGGGGTGCACAGAAAGCAGGATTTGCCCACCTTGGGGCCTGGTGAGCAGCTGGGGCATCTCCCTGGGCACCGCCATGACCGGCATAGCAAGCACTCTGGCAGGTACCACGGTGTTCATGTGAGGAATCAGAATTTGTCAAGGCCCTGATCACATAAGGGGTGAAATCGACTGTTCTCGAAAACAACATTAATACTGGGACAACGGCCACCGCCGCCGCTCAGCAGTTTCTGTGCGTGGCAAGTTCAAGTGCCACCACCCTCCAGGAGACAAAACTCGTCTCTCTCCAAGGGACACAGTCCGGCCCAGGCGCAGCGCAGGCACGCTTGCCTGGCTCCACGCCCAGCAATGCACACATGCAGGCGCGCGCGCGTGCACACACACACACGCACGCACGCACACACACATGAGATGGTCATTTTTACAATCAGTACAAAGACAGGGGCCGCCTGATGCTCCTTTAGGCAAACCGAGGTGTTCCTGATCCACTCAGCTGTCCTAAAGGAACAGTGGCACCTCTTGGAAGCGCAGGTTGCCTCCAAAGCATTTGGAACTCAGTGGCGTTTGATGGGTTTTTTTTTTTTTTGGTATCAGGGATGGAACTCTGGTCCTTGCGCTTGCGCAGCAGGCGGCGGCGAAACCACTGAGTTAAATCCCCGGCCCAGTGGCATTTGATGGAATGGGCAGAAATCCAACCATCTGACCACCCAAGACCTCCGCCCCACAGGGGAAATCTCTGGTAAGTGAGTAAGCTGATCGTGTAGTGAAAGCAAACTAATACAACTTAACACTCAAGAAAAATAACCCAAGAGCAAAAGCTGGCAAAACCCCTGAGGCTGCTCATGATCAGGAGCCCCTCGCTCTGAACCCCTCGAGGATTCCTTTCCCACCCCCCACTCTGAACCTTGGACCGGGTCACCTCTTCACCGGGTCTCAGAAGTCCCCGTGTGGCATCTGAGCTGCCTCTGTGTTTTCCTATTTGAGTGGAAATTGAGGCCTATCCGGACTGCTCACCGTCCTTTCAATTTCCTTTCAAAAATTAAAAACAGATATTTTGTACATTTCTGATTCAACATCCTTATTTCTTCCCGGAATCTGAAAATAACTCCATCCCCATCAGTCTCTGGTGTCACAGCTGCCTGGATACAGAGCTGGCTGCTCCTGCTTCGTGTTCCGACCCCGGGCAGCTTTCGAACCCACACCAACCCCTTCAGGACCAGAACCTGAGGTACTGAGGCCCTGGCCACAGAGCTACATTGCTACGTCGTTTTAAGTAGCGTTTGAAGCCGGGTGAGTTGTGGAGCATTCTGGGAGGCTGAGACAGGATTGAAAGTTGGAGCCTGGTTTGGACAACTTAGCAAGACCCTGTCTTAACATGAAAGATTTAAAAAGGGCTGGGGATGTAGCTCAGTGCAAAGACCTTGGGTTCAATGCCCAGTACTAAAAATAACCCCAAAACAAAACAAAAAAATGGTTTAGGGATTGAGCCTAGGACCTCACAGTGAGCTACATCCCCAGCCTCCTTTTAAAATCTAATTTAAAAAATTTTGAGGGGCTGGGGATTTAGCTCAGTGGTCTCACCGCCTGCTCCACAAACCCAAGGACTTGAGTTCGTTCCCTGGTACCCCCCCAAAAACCCCAAAAACTTGTCACTGAAATAAGTATACTTTTGGGCCGGGGATTTAGCTCAGTGGTTTCACTGCCTGCTGCACAAGCACAAGGACCTGAGTTCGATCCCTGGTACCAAAAGAAAAAAAAAAAATTTTGAGTCAAGCATCTCAGGGGCAGCAGGCACAGGAAGCTCCAGGGTCAGCGACCTCACCCGACCAGGCCTCAGCTTCTTACTGGGGGAGGGCAGATGGGGCTCCACATAGCCGGCCTGGGGTGAGGCTGGCAGGGCCTGAGGGAACCCATTTCTGGCTGGTTTCAAGTTCTGGGGAGAAGCAAGATGGTCCTCAAACCTGCAATAAAGCATGAAAGACAGTGAGAATTACACAGAGCTGAGACAGCTAACTGATAGCTACTGCGTAGTATTCCAAATAAATCCAGGCCCACCCTTTTGTTAAACTGTAATTGTTTTTTGGTACTGGGGATCAAACTTAGGACCTTGCACTTGTGAGGCAGGTGGCAGAACCACTGAACTAAATCCCAGCCATCACTGGCCCTTTTTTGAGACAGCTTCTGGGTAAGTTACTATTGCTCAAACTGGGTTTGAATTTATGATCCTCCTGCCTCCGCCTCTGGGGATACTGGGATTATCACCCTGTGCTATCACGCTAAACCGATATTTTATCTTTTTAAGGGTATTGACAGAAACCAGGAGATTGTAACCCATTCTTGTTAGCCACCTAGTGAACTTATAGGGATACAGGCTTGTATTTTGTATTGTATTTTGTTTGTTTGTTTTTTTCTGAGACAGGATCTGGCTATGAGTCCAGGCTGGCCTTGAACTCTTGGTGATCCTGCCTCAGCCTCCTGGGTGCTGGGATTACAGGCGTGTGCCACCATGCCCAGCCAGGTTTAGATTTCTATCACACAAGCCTGTTTTACAGCTATGGGTGACACGGGCCTATGACACTTCAAGCCAACAGTTTAAAGCACACAGCTTGTGTTCTCTAAGGATGAGGCTGCTGGGTGAAGGGGTGAATCCAGCCAGGGAAGACAGGACAGCTGTCCTTTTGGTGACCGGAAGCAGGCAGCACAAGACACGGCCTTGCTATGTAGCCTAAGCTGGCCTCAAACTCACTGTGATCTTCCTGCTTCAGCCTCCTGAGTGCTAGGACCACAGGCATGTGCTACCACACCCGGCTCAAAAATATGTATATATTTATATTGCAGTATTCCCGACTTGAGGCACCACAAAAAGATGGAGCCCTCCACTGCCCAAGCATTTAACCCTGACTGCAATTGAGATTAGGCCCAAAGAAATGGCAGTCAGCGCTGGGCGGGAGGGTGCTGGGAGGCCCTGGGGCCAGAGAGCAAGAGAGGCCCAGGTGAGGGGCCCTGGGGCTGGGGCAGGGGCTGGAGGAGGGCCGGAACCCCTTGTGGCACAGACGTGGAGTGGGGGTCCTTGGAGGCCCAGCAGCAGCCCCAGGGGGTGCAAGTGTTCTCGTGGTGCAGGGAGCAGTGGACCCTGAGCGTCCTCAGTGGGGACCCGAGCTGCCCGTGGATGCCTTCTGAAAGTCACCGCCTGACTGGCATGCAGGGCTGCGAATGGGCAGGCCCGGCAGGCGGTCTCAGGAGGAGCCAGAGAGGCGACAGGTGGGGAGAGGTGGCACAGTGGGCACCCAGAGCCAGGAGGGCTGGGCCGGCCATGAGGGCGGCAGGAGGCCCATGTGCTGTGTTTATCTGCGACCCTTCTGTTCCCGATGATGAAACCGGTCTGTGTTCATCAGAAACCGAGTAGAGTACATGCAGAATGCTGCCGTCCGATCTCTGAACACAGCCACTTAATATTGGTTATTTTTTTGCCAAGCGTGGTGGCACACGCCTGTCATCCCAGCACTTTGGGAGGCTGAGGCAGGAGGATGGAAGTTAGAGTCCAGCTTTGGCAATTTCACAACTTAGGGAGACCCTGTCTCAAAGTAAAAACTAAAATAAAAAGGGCTGGGGATGCAGCTCAGTGTAAAGGCCCTGAATTTGAGGCCCAGAACCAAACAAACAAACACACAACACTCAATATCTTTTCAGCATTTTAAAAATGCAAGCTGGGATCACTATAAATAGCTACCATGGTATTTCCACACCATTTATAATTTGCTTTTCTACCCAGAAATCTATGGGGAGGCTCCTCCCATGCAGCTGAATATTTTTCTAAGTACTGTTATCATTGCCCATACTGTCTTGCGTGGATGCATAATCTTTTTGTTTTTTTTAGACAGGGTCTCGCTATGTAGTTCAGGCTGGCCTTGAATTAAGAGGCCCAGGTTGGCCTAGAACGCATGGTGATCCTCCTGCCTCAGCCCCCAAGTGCCACAACTGGGTAACATAATTGATATGATCAACCTCCTACTTTGAGGATATATATTTCTGGTTTTATAAATAATACTGTAATAAATACCCTTGTACATATAGCTGTGACCAAATGATTGCTTCTCAGTAAAAAACTACTCAGCAGAATGACTGACTCCAAAAGTACGAGGTTTTTTCTTTTTTTGGAGGTACTAGAGGATGAGCCGGGAGCACTCTACCACTGAGCTAAAGTCCCATCCCTTTCTGTTTTGTACACCCTGCTCTGACCTTCTGAGGGGCTGTACCTCATCTCATGGATTCCCGCACCCCCAGCCCCAAGTGCCCCACCTGGCACACAGGACAAAAATGTTTGTTGAATCCACCCGGCGGGGAGGTGGCACGGCCACTACTTCAGGGGGAGCTCTCGCGACTGGCAGCCGTGCCCAGCCAGAGAGCTGGGGGCATGGACAACCTCCGGAACTTAACCATCCGACGAGGGGAGCTTAAGGGCCTGGAAAAGCATCCTTGGTTTCTCCACAGAGCAGGACATTGGCCCAAGAATTAACTGTGCCCCTGGGTTGGATCCTGTAGCTATTGGAATCCCTTTATCTGTATCTCTGAAATGTTCTCGTGTCATGGTTACTTCTCTGGGAAGCTAGGGTTTTAATTATTTTGAAAAATAATTTGAGCAGGGTGTGGTGGCTGTCATCCTAGCACTTGGGAGGCTGAGGCAGGGGGATCTCCACAAGTTCGAGGCCAGCCTGGGCCACATAGTGAGACCCTGTCTCAAAAAAATAAAAGATACCAAAAGAAAAAAGAAAAACTGCTTTTGTGTTGTAAGAGAGAAAAGACCCTAACTTGAGTCATCAGTTGGAAGCCTGTGATAACTAATTTTGAAATCAAATCAGAGACCCCAGTGCCTGACTCACAACAGGCCTTGAGGTATCTGCAGGGCAGCTCTGAGGTGGCAACGGGGGTCAGAAGGAGCTGGTGCCCGGACCCTGCATCCCCAGTGGCTGTGGCACCAAGCACACAAAGGCAGGCATGGCCGCGTTTCATCTGTAGCTGAATCCCAGCACCTGGCTGGTGGAGCGCAGAGCTGGAAGGGCCTGGGACAGCTACACAGAGCGTGCTGGGGCCTCCGGGGCCTCCGAGGCCTCCGGTGGCAACCAGGGAAGGTGGGTAAGCGCCTCTCCAGGGGCATCAGAGGAAGACGCCCTGCGTCACGGCAGGGGCCCAGGCCCATGGGTCAGGGGCAAGAGAGCTCTGGGCACCTCATCCCAGGAGGGTAGGAGCGAGGCTGTATCACACAAACAGCACCTGGCAGCTGAGCATGCGCAGAGCTACTCTCCGGCTTTTGCTTTTTGGTGCTGGGTGTGGAACTGAGCTTCATGTCTGGCAGGCAGCTTCTCTGTCCCTCAGCCACACCCCGTCCCACAGAGGTGCTTTAAAGTCATCTAAAATAGATCTGGAGCCAGGTGTGTGTGCATGTGTGTGTGTGTGTGTGTGTGTGTGTGTGTGTTGAGACAGGGTTTCACAATATATTCCAGGCTGACCTTGAACTCACTTTGTGACAGGCCTGTGCAGGGCCTCGAACTCACAGATCACAGAGATCCTCCTGCCTCAGCGTCCTGGTGCTAGAACTACAGGTGTGCGGCACCATGACTGCCTTCCACCTGGAGTCTTAACTGTGCAGCCACCCACTGAGGGCCTGTGCGGTGGGAGGCGGCAGAGAGGACAGGCAGGAGTCTACCCAGGTGGTCCCACCATGCTTCAGGTCCTTTCCTCTGAAATGACCCGGAAATCCTGTCATCGACTGACTTCTCTTCCTGGAAGAAGAAATCTGGAGGTAGGGTAGGGAGCAAAGCTCCAGTTATTTCCTTCCACATGAGCTCAGAAAATAAATGAAGAGATAAATGCTTTCCAACACCAATGCTTTATTTTGCATTTTAAACATACGCATCTCATATGGCAGGGAAGTAAAGTGGGTCCCAGGCGAGCAGACTCCTGAGCCCGACTTACACTGGGCACCCAGTCCTGTGGCCGCCGGGGGTGACGGGTCTCTGCAGGGGCTCGTCCCCACTCTGCCACAAGCCGGGCTGTCCCCTCCGCCGTGCCTTCCCCGTGTTGGTCATGATCTGGGGAGGAAGGGAACACAGCTGAGGCACCTGCTCTGTGACAGCCACCAGGAGCACAACCGAGCATCTCCAATGAGGCCTGCATGGAAGGGGAGTGGCACTTTGGGGATAGCCCTTGGTGCAGGAGGATGAATTTTAAAACAAGTAAAATGTAGGAGATGGAAGGAAACTGGCGCCTGCAGTAGCTCAGCACATCTCTGGAGAGAACGACCTTTTCAAGTGAGAAGGGAGAAAAGATGGACAGATTTGAGTCCATGAAAAATTAATATTTCCATCGGGAACAGTGCTGCACATCTGTTATCCCAGCACTGGGGAGGCTGAGGCAGGAGGATCGCCACGAGCTCACGGCCAGCCTGAGCTGCATAATGAGTTCAAGGCTAGGCTGAACTACATAGCGAGACCCTGTCTCACAATTTTTGTAAAAAATTAACATTTCCAAATGTGTAGCAGAGACAGCCAACAACAAGTGGGGAAGAAATGCCTGAGTGAAATGTAACAGCAAAAAAGGTTAACATTTTCATGGGAGCTCCTATAAACCACTGGGCAAAGAATCCACACAGCCACAACACAGAATCCAAAGTATTACCAGTAAAGAGAAGAAAAATGATCAGCCTTACAGGTGATCAGAAACTACGACTTTACAAAAACATAGCTCTCTTCAGCTGTTATATGAGTGACCAAGAAATGGTTCTCTCAGCTGGTGGGAAAAGTGGTCAGAACATCAGCAATGCCAACACTGGAGACAACTGTGAGAACACAATCCATGTTTTATGTTGAGTCAGAAAAACGCTCTATCTTTGGGCATAGATTACCTAAAGAATTCAAACTATGGGGCTGGGGATTTAGCTCAGTGGTCCTGCAGCCTTCCTCACAAACACAAGGACCTGAGTTCGAGACTCGGTACCAAAAAAAAAAAAGTATGGAAACTGTGGAAAATGTTTTATTTTGGTATCAGGGATCGAACTCAGGACCTTGTTCTTGCAAGGCAGGCGCAGTGCCACTGAGCTAAATCCCCGGCCCTTGGAAAATGTTGAATAAGGTTGGTCATTATAAAGTTATTGTGGAGTAAAACTGAACAATCTGTCTAGTAGTAGAAGAATAATTAAGTAAAATATAGTACAGTCATTTGACATATTATATGGCCATTTATTCTGATAAGTAAGTGGTTATGAAGACAAATGTTTATTTAAAACATTAAATAAATATCAGGTAGTAATAACGTACGCAAGCAATCCTTTCAGTTACCTTAAAAATACACAAAAGACTGCAAAGAAATGAATCCTGAAACAGGCAGAGTGGCTATGGGACAGCAGAACTAAGAATCTTTCTTTTCTTTATTCCAAGTTTCCTGTAGTCTGGTTAGACTTTTGTTGGTAAGAAAAACTGTTTAAAGAAGAAATCACTGTAAAAGTGACAAAACCAGAACAAAGCCAACGAACTGAACCCACGTCCACTTCCTGGCTCAGACCTCTGCTATGACTGACCGAAGATGCGAGACTCTGCCTCGAAATAAAAAATTTAAAAATGGGCTGGGGGATGCGGCTCAGTACAAAGGTCCTGGGTTCAATCCCCAGGCCTGAAAATAAAAGAAAAAAGAGAAAAAAAAAGAATGCAGCCCGTTCCTTGCCTTCCGTACCGCCGAGGGAGCCGCTGCTCTGCAAGCGCCCAACCCGCGCTCCAGCTCGCGTGTCCCTCGGCCCGGGGCGCGTGTGTCACACTCAGGCGCCCCCCTTCCCCAGTCCCCTGGCTCGCAGACGCGGGGAGGCTCAGCGCCAGGCTGCTGCGGGAGGGGACGCGGCCACGGGAGGGAGGGGACGCGGCCACGGGAGGGTCCCTTCCAGTCCCAGCAACACCCCCGGCCCGCCTCTCTCCTGAACACTGCGGGCGCCGGGAAACTGAGTCCGCAAGCCGGGCTCTGCCGCACCCCAGCCTCTCCTGGCGCATGTGCGAGCCAGCGCGCCCCAGCCCGGCGGCCTCTCTGAGCTGCACAGACAGACCTTCGAGGGCTCTCGAGTCTGGGGGGACAGCGGGGATGCGGGGGCCTGGCACCCACCGCCACTCACACAGCGCAACCGCTCCCATCTGGGGTACAGACGGAGATTTTGTTTGAAAAAAGCTTCCGCTGCTGCAAAAGGCAGCGTATTTCACCGCAAGACACGCAGCACAACCCTTCAAGGCCTGGAGTTCTGTTTTTGGACCGCCCATAACAACGGAGCATAATTGAATATTTTTCTCTTCAAATTCTTGTTCCTTGAATTTTTTCTAGACAACATTTATGCAAAATTGCATTTATGAATTTTACAATTTATGCATTTTATGCAAAAATTCAAAAGATTGCAATCTTCGGCATAAATGGGATAATAATTAGCTGCATTCAGTTTATTCAGCACCACACGGTGATTAACATGCATCAATGAGGGGAGGGGAAGAAATCTATTTTCTATTTTAGTTTTGAGAATTTGTGACTCACATTAGGAGTTGCAATCCTCCTGCCTCAGCCTCCTGAGTAGCTGGGGTTCCAAGTGTACTGCACTGTGCCTGGCAGAGTAACATATCTTAATTTCAGTCACTTAATGCTGCTGCGACACTTAATGTCCCTCACTTAATGTCCCTCTGCTCCGACTTTCCTTGCAACCTCCTCTGTGTCACCTGGTGCTGGGACTTTCTGGTTTGCTAAGGAGACACTGAGTTGAGTTACCTAGGATCTGGGGGGAAACGTGTCTGCCTCAGCCACTTTTCTACGTAGTCCAGTGATTGCCAGCTGCCAGAGGGGCAGGAGGGGGCTCAGACTACTCAGGAATAACCCACCAGTGTGCAAGAAAACCCTTACAGCTGAAGAGTGGCCGAATACGCCACTCTGGCATGAGGGCTATTTTGTGCTAAAGGCACTTGAAAACCAGCCCGTGTGAGGACACTTGGATCTTCCCCAGCAGAAATAAGACTCCCTGTAGGGGCTGGGGATTTAGCTCAGTGGTTTCACCGCCTGCTGCGCAAGTGCAAGGATCCGACTTTGATCTCCGGTACCAAAAAAAAGACTCCCTGTAAAGATGACCTCTCATACCAGGAAAAAAGAACACTGTGGCTGGAAGTCACGGCCCATAGAGTTCTGTACACACACCTGGTTAAAATACGTCTCGCCTCTTTCTCTCTCAATGGAAAACGCTGCAAACTTGTCACACATGTTGACAAAAACATGACATTTCTATATTTATTTTGGTAAAGCAGTCCAAACTTGTCATATATAGAGGTGTTCAAAAATGTGGGAAGAAAGCCAGGTGTGGTGGGGCACGCCTGCAACCTCAGTAGCAGGGAGGCTAAGGCAGGAGGATTACAGCTCAAGGCCAGCCCGAACTACGAGACTCTGTCTCAAAAAACAAAAAGAAATAAGTACATAATGCAGGTTTTAGCAGAATGTGCCCGTAAATTTGTTGGGAGGTCCGAAATGGCTGGCTGAGGTCTGAATTCCTGAGACACACCCGTCACTGTTGTTAGAGGTGACTTCCAAACAAACGCAGAAAAACTGGGACTCTAGGATGTGTCCTGCTATCAGTAAACCAGGTGAAGCAGCTGTTGAACTTGGGGCTTCTCCATGGGGAGAGTTAATGATTCTCCAGCACAGTGTGGGTAAGCTCCTCTGACACTGCTGCAGGAGGGTCGGGCGTGAGCTGTGGGTCTTGGGTGAGCGATGGTCAAGGGAAGCCTTGACCTATAAGAACAGGGTGGGAGGGGTGAGTAGCACCGGCCTGGGAAGAGGGACTTGTCCCTGACGGGAGTGTGTGGGGCTGTGACATCCAGGAATCCCAGGGACACTTCCTGCAGCCCCATCTCCCTGGCGGGTGCTGGGTCACTGGTGAGCGCCGTACTGATTCCTGGGATTCAGGTCAGGGGTCTGGGTCCAGCCTAAATGCTTTTTAATCCACACATCCTCGTCTGGGCCCAGCTCTGGCTCCAAGGGTGACACCTACCAGGCTCCCGATATCCGGCTGTTATCCTGTCTCTCAGTGACAGCTGTCATGTTTCCTGTCTTCTTTTGTGAGCTTCCTGAAGGTAGCAGCTGTGCCTTCAGCTTCTCCACTGCCTTAGGCAAATGGTTCAGGTTCAAATATAATTCTTCTGACCACACATTTCAAAAAGCCAACATCTTCAGACTCATCTTTGGAAACTGGAAGGGCACCAGCACTTCAGAAGGAGAGCCCGAGTCCTGATTTTGGGGACATATTCCCTGGGGGAAGCGTCCTCTGCCTTCTCCCCTCATCTGGGACAAGCAGTTAGAAGAGGACCTTCAGTCCTTCCTCGAGCCATGGGCATGGCCAGAGTCCCCTTTGTGACCTGTGATCCAGCACACGGGCTGTAGGCTGGTGACTTCAGATCCCAGCCCCAGGCAGTGAGGCTGACTCCATGTGACAGGTGACCAAGTACAGCACAGGGAGTACATGTGGGACCTCAGAGTTCTGCAATGCAGATGTTGTTTCTGGTAATGCACAGATGTCCCCAGGATGAGCTCCTGTGGCGACCTGGGGTGGTGGTCCTGATAGCGGCCTCCAAAAGCTAAACCCACATCCTGACCCTGGAACCTGTGATTGAGGCCTTGTTGGGAGTCTGTTCCATGGCTCCATGCCCAGTGACGAGGGTCTCCACAGGGGACAGAAGAGGAGGACAGAAGGGGAGGGGCTGCTGCTGATGGAGCCAGAGATCAGAGCGATGCAGCCACAAGCCAGAGCAGAAAGACAAGGAGGAGTCTTCCCCAGGGCCCGGGGGAGCCCTGCCTGAGACACCTTAGTTTTTAGGGCTTCTGCCTCCAACGCCATGGGAGAGTGAATTTCCACGGTTTCAAATCCCTCAGTTCTTGGTATTCTGTTATTGCAACCAAGGGGATGAATGTACTTGGGCTTCACATCTACACTGAATTCTATCTGTAGCTCATTCTTTCTTTTTTGTTATTTTTTTTTGGTTGTTTGAGACAGGGTCTTGCTATGTAGCCCAGGCTGGCCTTGAACTCATGGCCATCATCCTGTCTCAGCCTCCCAAGTGCAGGGATTACAGGTGGGCACCACCATGCCTGGCCCATATGCTGTTCTCACTACTCACATCTCCATCCAGCGGTGCCGGCGGGATGAACAGCCACATGGAACTTCTTCTGGCACTGACGGCTTGGTGGCTGTTCGTGAGGACCATGGGGGTGGAGCACAGGCACAGTGCCTTCCTCAGCTGTTGCCCCTGCTTTTCGAAAGACCCCACCCATTGGCATCCTGTGCTTCGTGTCACCCGTTGTGAAGCAGATGGCCCCGCGGGTGCTCTGAGACACGTGTCTCCCGTGGACAGAGAGGCTTCCCCATTGCTCAGGGCTTCATCGGAACCTGGCCGCCTCCTGCTGAGCCTCCATGCACCTGACTGTCACTGTTCACGTCCAGATGCTCCCCAGAGCCCCATACACTCCTATGCAGGGCTTGAGACAGCCACTGAATGAGTGGTGAGTGGTCGGGTCTGCAGCGGAGGCCGTTAGGAGGCGGGGCCTGGGGACCGGGTGGTCACTCCCCTGCCCCAGCTCCGCCCTCCTGACTGCAGCCCAGCCAGAGTCCTTCCTGTTTAGCTGTTGAGTCCAGGGGTCTCCCAGGGGTCAGATCCTGGCCCGGCGACCCACCGGACAACACAGCCTCTCAGATGGACTGACTGCTGGCTCCGCCCTGCTTCCCTGGGGTTCTCTGCCGGCCTCCAGCTGTTTTGCTGTCTCCTTCCTCTGCCTCCTCTGTGTCTCCGGGCTGGAGGTGCTGCAGCGCCCTCTGTCCTCAGGCCCTGGTCCGTCCCCCCCCCACGCTCCACTTTGCTGGGTGACTCATCTGCTCTGGTGGCTTTGTCACTACCTCTATGCGGATGCCTTCCCAATCATCGGGTGCAGGGGCTGCAGAGGTGACAGCCAAGGTTGTGCCATGGCCTGGCCGTCATGCCCAGGGCCACCTCCGGACACTGGGGCCTCGTGGCATGTGCCCGAGTCACACTCTGAAGTCCTGCTGCCGGCCATCTGTGACAGGTCTCCGGCACCCTCCTCATAGGCCACACGGGGCCCTGAGCTCCTGCGACATCTGTGAAGACACCCTCATCCCTCCCGCCCGGCCTGGTGGCACTCACCCCCAGATACTCTGTGGTCAGGAGCTTCTCGCCCGAGAGTTCCCCAAGCTGGGGCAGGATCAGCTCGTCCTTGTCCAGGTCGGCTTCCATGGTGTCATGGTCCTCCTGTTTCGAAGGGGACAGGGTGAGTGCGGGTCCTGACAGCACCTGCCACAACCCCCAGAGGTGCAGGCCCATAACTGAGGCGGCCTCGGCCCAACAGGACACTGGGGCTGCCTGCCCTATCTCCTCCCTGTGAAGGTGTGGGGACGAGACCGCCCCCAACCCCAGGAGCCAGGTGAGCGCCCCCATGGTGGCAGGCGTGACTAGCGGCTCAGCGGCCTCTCCCAACCATGGTGCCGGGTGAGTGGCCACAGTGACCCGAGCACTCACACTGGCCTGAGGGGAGCAGGAGACCTGCAACAGGCCTGTCCTCTAGGAGCTTTGCGGCGAAGAAGGAAGAGGGTCAGTGCTCTGGTCTCAGCCACAGGAGCTGAGGACAGGGACATCATCGTGTGGAAAGCGTCCCATGACACGTGTGCTGTGTCACCACCATGGCTGTCACCTTCACTGTCGCCCTGAGGCAAATGCAGCCACCCCATCGAGCACAGAGGAGGTGCCTGCCGGCAGAGAGCGGTGGGAGGAGGAAGCACCGCTGGGGCGGACTGACCTGGCCCCTATCCGTATCCATTGTGCATGGCAGATTCAGGGATGGTGTCCACAGAGGGGGAAACCAAACCCAGGGGGCAGCCAGTGCTGCGTCACTGATCTTAAGAATGCGGTGATCGGCCTGGCATGGTGGCGCACCCTTGTAATCCCAGAGTTTGGGAGGCTGAGGCAGGAGAGTTGAAGGCCAGCCTGAGCTACATAGTTCAGGGCCAACCTTGGATATAGCCAGAACCTGTCTCAAAAACCAACCCCCCTTGTCGGGGATCTAGCTCAGTGGTTTCGCTGCCTGAGTTGGATCCCAGGTACAAAAAAAAAATAAATCAGTAGGAAAAAACCAACCCTCCATCAAATAAAAAATGCCAACAATGAGGCACACAGCAGGTCCTGTTGAAGCTATTCAGCCTATGGGCTTTGTTATGGCAACCCTAGGGAGCCCCTTTCCCCTGCAAGCCAGGCACATGCTCTACCAAGCAGCTCCACCCCCAGGTCTGAAAGGTTCTGTTTCTGTTTTTAAAGACTCAGCCAAAAGAAGAGCATTTGGCTTTAGGGAAGATGGGGTGGACTTACCTTTCCCCATTCCTCCCAGCCTGAACTCACACCCCGTCTGAAGGGTGGACACCGTGGCCCTGGGACATGAGGATTGGCAGGAAGCCAGTTCCTTGGGTTCTCTTCCTGCCCTGTGTGTGCTAGACTTGAAGACAAAGAGTCCCCCAAAGCCACTCCTATCCAGAGGCCAGGAGAGGGGGTGACGAGCATGACCAATACCGGAAAACGCTGGGGGCTGTGGCCACCCACACTTCTGGGGGGGTGGGGAGGGACCACACCCCTGCTGCACAGTGATGAGGCCTGTGATCCTAGCACTCTGGGAGGCTAAGGCAGGAGAATTTCAACTCAAGCCCAGCCTAAGCAATTTAGTGACAGTGAGACCCTGTTTTAAAATTTTAAAAAGTCTAGGGATGTAACTCAAAGCAGAGGCCTGGGTTCAATCCTCAGGGTAAAAGAAGAAGAAAAAGGAGAAGTGGGAGGGGAAGGGGGAGAAAGAAAGAAGAAAAAAGAAAATTGATAAAACAGCTGGTTCTTTGAAAGGATTGATAAAATTGACAGACCTCTAGACACACATTACCAATATCAAGAAGGCCGGGGATTTAGCTCAGTGTTTCCACCGCCTGTTTCTGCAAGCTCAAGGACCCGAGTTTGATCCCCAGCACCAAAAGAAGAAAATAGGACAATGAGGGATTACTAAAAAAAATCTCTACACATGCAAATGTGACAACTTAGAAGAAAGACTAATGTCCAGCCTCTCAGTGTGAAACAAAAGATCGAACAGTCCTATAATTAGTAAGAAAATAGAATTCTTTAGTTTAAAAGCTCTTATAAAAGGAATCTCCAGGGCCGGAGATTTAGCTCAGTGGTGCTGCCACGCCTGCCCCGAAAGAACAAGGATCCGAGTTTGATTCCTGGTACCAAAAAAAAAAAAAGGAATCTCCAGGCCCATATGATTTCGCTGGAGAAATCTATCAGGCTTCTAATGAAGTAACATCAATTCAGCAAACAGAAGAGGAAGTAACATTTCCAAATTATCCCATGAAGCTAGTTTTACCCTGGTACCAAAACCAGGTAAAGACAGTGCCCAAGAAGGAAAACACAAACTTCTTTCACAGATACACTGCAGAAATCCTCAACAAATTATAGAATCCATGGGCTGGGGATGTAGCTCAGTGGTTCTGTCGCCTACCTCGAAAGCGCAAGGTCTGGAGTTCGATCCCCGGTACCCCCCCCCAAAAAAAGCATGTAAAAAAATTCAATAACCAAAATGACAAAAACTGTCACAAAAATAAGAAAAGAGGTGTACTTGCTAAAAAGCAGTCACAGAAAATCCAGTCAGACATTATACTTAGCTAAGAGCCTTGCCCCAGGTCCGCCTAGGGCCTTCGACGGCAATCAGCACCACTTCCTCCGGGGAGGCGGCTGAGAGTCACCCTCACCCAGCTGTCTCAGGAACACTTCCTGAGCTCGCTTGGTATGGACCCATCAGGGGCCACATATCTCCACAGCGCTGGCCCGGCGGCCACTACACTGCCTCGGTGCAGATGCCTTTTATTGAGCCTGTTCTCGAGGGAAACAGAAGCTCAAGAAGCGAAGAGCCCAGGGGGCAGTCCAGGAGCCTGGCCAGCCCCTCGGTGCCGGGCTCCCGACGCTTGCCCGCCGGCTCTACTGGGCACCCGCGCTCCCTGGCGCCTGCTGAGACTGCTCAACAGGACACAGGGAGGGAAGGGCCCATCCGGGTGTCCCCGGAGAACCCACTCTTGTCCTGGCCAGACCGCAGGGGCCCGGTCCACTGTGAGCTACGTCCTGGTCTTAGGCTTCACAGCGAGGGTGGCTGCCAAGCGGTAGCGGCCCCGTGTCCCAAAATACCACTCAGAGTTCCCCAAAGGCAACACTACCCCGAGGTCAGCGCTGGGCGTCCGCAGGAGGCCCCGGCAGTTTACAAAATAGCCACATCTCCGCGCTCGGGCAGCGTGCGTCGGGGACGGACAGTGTGCGCGCAGCTCCTTGGGAACCGGGCGGGTGGAGTGAGCTGGGGGCCAGTGCGGCTAGGGTTTCCGCGGTCCCCGGGGAACGGACCTCGGAGCCCTGCCTGGAAACGGGCATGTGAATCACAGGTCCGCCCAGGTATTGGTGACATGCCACTTCCCCGCCAGGAGGGAACACGAGCCGCGGAGGAACACAGCAAACCCCACATTCCACCTGGAGAGGAGGAGAAATGGCTGACCCGATGTTTCTTCCCCGACAGCGAGAACATGTGTAGGAGCCATTCACTTGCAAATCACCCTATACATCCGGGCAGGCCTCGGAGCCCCGAGGGTGGATGGACTGAGCAATGAGCAAGAGATGCGCTTAAATATGTACCTACTCAATGTTTTTTTAATTTAAAAAGTTAAAGCTTTCCTTAAAAATGAAAAGTACTTTACAGTTAGGCATAGCGGTGCGCTACTGTAATCCCAGCATTCACAAGGCTGAGGCAGGAGGATAGCCACGGTTCAAGGCCAGCCTGGGCTACACAGACCCTGTCTCAAAACAAACAAACAAACAAGCAAACAAACAGAAGCCCGAGCTCCCTGTAGTCCCCTCCGACCCTTCAGGGACTTCTTTGGGTGGCTCACAAATGCCAAAGGAGACCACATGACACTGGACTCTACTCTGTGAAGAGTGACAGACAAGGAACTGCTCTGTGAATACATGCCTCATTAGGGTGCGTCTGAAATACCATTGTTGGAGGAATTTTACTAAAATTACTGGCCTTTATGTGCTTGGCAGAGTGCATCGGGTTACCTACAGAGAGCTCGGTGATAACTGATTACTCAGGAATTAAGCATGGCTCATAAAAAGGCACCTGAGCCCAGATGAATGTCGATGTTCCCATACGAAGCTTCCCCGCAGCGGCTCTGTGATCCTGTGACACCACACGATTCTTAACTGGACTCTTTCGATACATAATACTGCAGGCCAACCAGCTTCCAGTCAATTGGCCTGAAAACAAAACTAAGGTTGACCACTCAATGCATTTGAAAACTCAGATTCTCAAAGATATAAAGCAGAGAGTGGGACGCATTCAAGTGGTTTCACAGGTGACAAGTGAAAGTATCCAGTGTAATGGCCACTTGAAATAATTACAGGGCTTCTATGAGCGGTTTAAACCTGAGACAGCCTCTCAGAGTTCGGAATTGTAAACCTCACTCTTTGTGAAAATACAGGAACCCTGTGCTTGGGGGAGCCAGGGTGGCCCGAGGTGAGGAGGCGGGTGGTGGGATCTGCTCTCCCGGTGACGGCCTCCGGTGGTGTCTGCCCCACTCTGTGCCCAGGCCTGAGGCCGCAGGTGGACTCCTGAGGACTGCTCTGCTGTCACCTCCTGTTTGCAAAGGGCATCCCAGGCTCACAGCAGGGGCCAACAGCTGGGTCCTTAGGTGGCCACATGGTAGCAATCAGAGATCCTAACATCCTCTTCCCTACTTCTTCCAGTGCATCACTCTAGCTGCTCAAGTTTAAGCAAAAAGAGCAAGAAATATGGAGATTACCGGGCATGGTGGCACACCTGTAATCCCAGGACTCCAGAGGCTGAAGCAGGAGCATCACCTCGAGTTTGTGGCCAGCCTAGGCTACATAGCGAGTTCAAGGGCAGCCTAAATTACATAGCGAGACCCCGTCTACAAAAAAAAAAAAAAAAGGATGACGGCAAAGATGTCCCGAGAAAAGCAGGGTTTATCAACATTTAATCCACAGACTCGGAGGTGACCTGCGGCCCTAAAAGGACCTGAGTGAAGGCTGCCAAAGCTGTAGCAGCTCTGCAGACACAAGAGGTACAGACATGAACATAAGGGCCAGAGACCAGGTCAGGGGTGTCTGAACCACCCCAGAATTGGAGACAAACCCCCCTCATGGAAAGGGTGTCCTCACACCTGAGCAGGGAGGCTAGAAAGAAAAAGTGTTCTTCAGGCAGGGGTGGTGGTCCAGGGCTGTAACCCTAGCACTCTGAGAGACTGAGGTCAGAGGATGGTGATTTCAGCTTGGGCAAATTAGTGACTTAGTGAGACCCTCTCTGAAAATAAAGGATGAAGGCCCCAAGTTCCACCTCCAGTATTACAACAAAACAAAACAATTACTCAGTAAATTGTGAAGTTCTGAAATAACGATGCTTGATGAACCTCCAAGTTGTCACAGAAAAAACTCAGAACAAAACAGGAAAAACTCCGTTGCTGGACGCTAAGAGAAGTCAGCCAGGCCAGCCAGCCTTTCACTCTGGGCGGGGGCTCGGCTTCTCTTCCAGCCCTTCCCACCCTGCCTCTGTCCTGGCCCCACTGGCCTAGGCTCCTTTGGTTCTGATCCTGCTCCCAGGGGACTTGGGTGGCATCAGACCTGGGGGACACAGCCCTGCACCCTGAGTCTGCGGGCATCAGTGAGTCCTGGGGTCCACATGCTACACAATGAGGATTCGCAGATAAGGACACAGATGCCAAGAGAGTCCGGCCACCTGCAGGTGACAGCTGGGCGGAGGACTCCAGCCAGGCAGCCTGACCACTGCCCCGTCCTGGCATTTAGCTTCAGCCACCACGGACTCAACACAGCAGTGCTGGCCATGCAGCCGTCCTCTTCTAGGGTCTCGGGGCCAGCAAGTCCACCCTGGCTGCTCCCTATGGCTGGGGACGGCTGGCATGCAATCAAGAGCACACAATCAAGGGCACACATGACACAAGACGAGTGTGGCCCGGAACCTAGTGACCTGCCGGCTGGCCGTCAGGGACCACAGCAGCCCCTCCTGTACAGCTGCAGAAGGACAAGGAGTGGATACCACCCAGCAAGATGGAGGGAAAGGAAAGCAACGTTCATCATGTCCCCGATGGGCCACAGGTGAGCTTGCTGGTCTCACGTTGTGTCCGTCACAATTATGAAGAAACCAAGCAGTGCTGTGTGTGGAAATACAAAAGCAGGCTGGGGCCTGACCAACAGGGCTTTGAATGTCATCACAAGCAATGTGAGATTTTACTGGGTGATGAGAACAGACACATTCAAAAAGCCAATGTGTAAAGTAGAAATGGGCCTAGGCCCATTGGAGGGCAATTTAGCTGGATATGGTGAAGACAACATGTCATAAAACCAATGACTTGATGTCCATGCATGAGCTACAAAAAAGCACTTGCACGCACACACACACACACACACACACACACACACATACACACGCTTGTACAGGAAACATGGAAGAGGAAGCTTTTTGCTACACGAAGGAAAGTACAGGAAAGGAAGGAGGACGATGTGGTTTATATTTGCAGTAGAATACTATATAGCAGTTAAAGGGCTGGGAACTTAGCTCAGTGGTTCTGGCACCCACCTTGCAAGCACAAGGTCCTGAGTTTGATCCCCAGAACCAAAAAAAAAAGAAAGAAACTATATAGCAGTTAAATGGATGAATGGGGCAGTACTTACTGGTATGAACAAAGCTGTAACACACACTGTTGAATGAAAAATGAAGCTGATAAGTGATTTACATACTATTAAGCCATTGATGTTAAGAGGCATAAAACAAAACCTGGGGCTGTGGCTCAGTGGTACAGCATCCACAAAACAAAGAAGCAAACAAACTATAGCAATAGTGCACACTGTTCACGGAATCATAAAGGTATTATAAAAGTACAGAATCCCAAACTGGGCATGGTGGCGCACACCTGTAGTCCCAGGACTGGGGAAGCTGAGGTGGGAGGATCCCTGTAAGTTCCACATCAGCCTGGGTTACATCATGAGGTTCAAAGCCAGCCTGGACTACATGGTGAGACCCTGCCTCAAAACAACAATAACAGCAGCAGCAGCAGCAGCAGCAGCAGTAACAGCACAGAATCCTTGGAATTTATCACCAACTTCAGGGCGGTGGCTGATCTGATTCTGGGGAGGGCGGGAGAGATCCAGGGCCATCTGTTATCTTATCTTTTGCACTTTCTGGAACTTTTGAAATGTTCCCTGAGTTACAAATGAAGAGACTGTGTCCCGAGGTGTCCATCCTAGGGACTCTGGGAAGATGGTCTGGTGGCCACATGGATAACAGCCGGGAAAGGAAGGACATGGAGCAGAAAAGGAAATGAAAGGGATCGGGCGGGTGAGTCACCGAACTTCCTCACCGGATGAGGAGCCCTTAGGTCCAGGCATGTGGTGCTGCGACAGCCGGGCCGCCTCTGGACCTCACTCAAGGCCGAGACTGCTCAGTTCCCTGGAGTCACTCAGAGAAACCCAAGCTGTGTGGGGCGATGCCTGCTGAGCCCCGAGGGGATCTCGAAGGCTGTAAGGGTGCTCGGTCCCTGGGCCCCGAGGTTCAGGTCAAGTCCTAGCGACTAGAGTCCCCTATGAGTTTTCCTGCCTCTCAGAACAAAAGCTAGGCCTCACCCGTCACCATCACCCAGGGGTGACGCTGTCACTCTGGGCCACGTTGCTGCTTTCCAGCCCTGTCACTGTCCTCTCCTGCACCTCAGCAGGGAGGCCCAGCGCTCTCCTCCGCACCTTCCACCTGCGCCTCCCTCTTACCTGATGGTTTCTAACATAAAAAGCCTGGGGTGGAGGGATTGAAAAAAAGAAGACGCCATCCAGCTGAAAGAACAGAGAAGTTATTAAAGGACAGTGAAGAAAGTCGCAGGGATCCGCTGGGCAATATTAATATTCTAACCATGTGTAGCTGGATTTCCAGGAGGAGCGGAAGGAAAGGGCAGGAAAAATGGCTGAACACGTTCACAGTTGGAGAAAAACTGTAACCAACAGGCCCAAGAAGTTCTGCGGATGCTAAAAAGGATTGGTGTACACAAAAAAACCACACCTCACACATCAAACTGTTGAGAGCAAAGCTCACAGGTGACTTCACCCGCTGATGTGGCAGCTGCAAGACCCCAGGGTGAGCCCTGCGTGCCGGAGAAGCCTCCATTCGGGTGTGCAGTGAGATCAGGCTTACCCAGGGCAGATGAACTAAAACAAACCCCAGACTTTAGACAACTGAGACTATTAACAGACCCACATTGAACGTGGGTGGAGATTCACAAATGTATATATAAATATGTGTACTCTTTCCCTTAATTTCTTTATAACTATTTATAACACTGAGCTAATAAAAGACATAGAGGCATATTACGGCAGAAAGAGCACAAAAGAGGAACAGAAATGGAGTCACTCTGCTCTACAGTTTTTCTTTTAAAGACAAGGTCTCGCCTGGCCGGGACACGAGGCAGAGGCCGCGAGCGGGCGTCTTGGACAACATTTGGCTGTGTCCCCTCCAGCCCTTGGGGCAGCTGCTGATTCAGCAGGTCCTCTGGGCCCCCATCCAGCCCACTGCTGACCAGCCCACTCTCCTGCGCTGAGCCCTCCTACAGGCCTCCCCCTGGCCCTGGTGGACCCTGAGAAGTGGGAGTCATTCAGCCCCAGAGGAAAAGCCTCTCACGCTCACCTTGAAGACCCCAGAGGGAGAGAGAAAGGAGGGTTCATTCAGCCATAAACCTATGGGCTAAGCCCCAAGGAGCAGGGCCAAGGGTCATCGTTACCTCATCCTTACATAGGTCCTGTTACCCTCGCATTTCTTTTTTCTTTTTTCCTCCCAGTACAGGGAATCGAACTCAGGACCTCGTGTTTGTCAGGCAGGTATGGTGTGATTGGCACCTGCATTTTTTATCTGCCAAACCGTATCAATGAAGTAACCTTTCATTTTTCCTTTCCAAATCAACAAAGATATCCAAGACTGAGTGTACAATAAAATCAATGTCCTGATGGGGGAAAAAAAAGACAGGGCCTCAAGATGTAGTCCAGGCTGGCCTCAAACCCCTGGCGACCCTCAGGCCTGAGCCTCCCGAGTGCTAAAACTACAGGCATGCAATCCCACGCCCAGCCTTGGTGTAAAGCTCTTATATTTTACCAGAAATAAATCAGTATTAACTTAAACTAGTTTATGATAAGTAAAAAATGCATATTGCAATCCCTAGAAACAATTTTTTAAAAAATCAAATACAGCTAGAAATTGCCAAATATAGCCAGAAAGTGATTAAAATGGTATGCTATTATATTTTTTAATAAAAAGGGTGGCAGAACATGTACAGTATTTGTTTTTTGAGACAGGGTCTCAATACATAGTTCAATCTGGATTCCAACTTGTGACAATCCTGCCTCAGCCTCCTGAGTGCTGGGATTACAGGCGTGCACCACTATGCCCAGCTATGTATTTGTTTATTTCAAAAGAAGGCAAGAAAGAAGAGAACAAAGAGATGAGATAGAAAATGGATAGACCGCAAATAGATAACTACATTAAATACAAATGTTAAAACAATTTTGGAAAAGAAAAATGTTGAAGGACTCATATTCCGCAGCTTACTATAAAGCTACAGTAATTAACATCATGTGGCGTTAGTAATGAGACAGATGCACAAATCAAATAAGCAAAAGTGAGAGTCCAGAAATAAAACCTTATATTTATGGTCAATTTTGTTTTTGAGACAAGGTCTTGCTATGTATCCCAGGCTGGCCTCTAACTACTGATCCTCCTGCCTCAGCCTCCTGAGGGCTGGAATCACAGGTGTGTGGCACCATGTCCAGCCAATTCTGTTTGTGCAAAGGTGCAATGTGGCAGAGTGACTCAGTGGATCAATGCACAGCCTTTTCAACAGATGGCACCAGGGCAGCTGCAATTGCCCTGCAGAAAGATGCTCCTGTCTGTGTGGGCGTGAAGCTCTGACGTGGTCTCCCGAGCTGAGCCCCATGGGCAGGGGACAGCCGAGCACTCCCCAGTCTGCCAGCGCACCCTTCCCTGGTTTCGCGGGTGACTCCTCCCACGAGGAGCTGAAGTCTGTTTTTCCACCACCACCCCCCACCCCCGGGTCTGGGTGGCCTTGTCACTCCGGCCAGGAGGATGTGGTCCGAGTGGGGCCCTGAGAGTCTCAGCCTCAAGAGCCCGGGGCTCCTCCCCTCCCCTCTCGAGCCCAGAAAGCCTGGCAAAGCATCAGGAGGACAGAGGAGCCCCTGACAGCCAAGTGCACGGCCTGTGGCTCCAGTGGGGCCTGGCCAAGCGCGGCCGCACAGGCAAGGCCAGGTGGAGCCACAGAGGACCTGGTCACCTCACAGGGGAGGAGAGGCAGGCGTGGGCTGAGGCCTGGGGTGTAGGAGGTGGCCATATCAGCCAAGCCCATGCTGGCCCTGAGCACAGGAGGGGTCCTCACAAGCACAGCTCGTGACCCACCGCGTGCGTTTCTGAGACAGGGCAAGGGCTGGAGGAACACAGCCGAGTGCCGGTTGAGTTCTCACCTCGAGGACAAAGAGGGTATAAACACCTAGGCATCTGGAGGCATCTAAATGCCTCCACCTTCCTCTAGATGGATTCTCTACAGGAGGAATGATCAGAACTCCTGTCGGGCGTGGTGTCACATGTCTGTGATCCTAGTTTGGGAGGCTGAGGCAGGAGGATCATGAGTTGGAGGCCAGACTGGGCCACAGGGCAAGTCCTGGTCTCAAAAAAACAAAAAAAGGAAAGCACTCTTGCATGATATCCGGCTGGGGCATTCACTCCACCAGTGAGTTATCCAGGAAATACCTGGCACGCCCAGGTGCTGGGCCAGGCAGCAGAGCCTCAGGAGGACAAAACCAAGCCGCATTTGTCAGTTGAGGCAGTGCACACAGGAGCCAAAAGCAATGGGTCACAGTAAGGGTCGGAAGCAGCACCCAGTCAGCAGCAGACACGCTGTGAACCTTTCTCTGCAGCATCTCGCTCCCCACAGCAAATGTTAACTTTCATGTTGCTTCTGTTTTTTTTCTATTGCAAGTGCTCTCATTCTGCTTTTACCAAAATACAAAATAAAAAGGGGTGGGGATGAAGCTCACTGTGAGGCCTTGGGTTGAATCCCAGAACTGCTAAAAAAAAAAAAAAGGAAAGAGAGAGAGGAAAAATATCCCACATAGAATGTACTATTGGTTCAATAACCTATGATAACAAGAAAGAGCTATAAACTGCTTTGGTGTAATTTTTTAAAAGTTAGATGAGAGGGCCGGGGATTTAGTTCAGTGGTTCTGCCACCTGCCTCGAAAGTGGAAGGTCCCGAGTTTGATCCCCGGTACAAACAAAAAAATTAGATAAGTGAGAAAAAAGTTTATTGTTGAGCACCGGTGGCCCTTTTCTGCCTTTTTCCATGAAAACAGATGATGGACAAAAAGGGTGTCAACACCTAGGCATCCCAAGCCGTCTAAGTGCCTCCACCTTGTTTTGAGCATCTGTCGTCTATTTCCATGGAAACCAGAGTGGAAAAGAGGACAGCAGGCATGAGTCAGCCCTGGGCAGTGCCTCCTGGAGGGCTGGGCTGGGAAGCAGATGGACAGAGAAACTGAAAAAGTACCAGAAAAAAGCAAAAGCCTTAATGGGAAACACTGGTTTCTTTACTGACTTGGCTGGGTAATGGAAAAGCCTTGCAAGTCACACAGACCTAAGACAGATGGTTCTAAGCCAATTAGGTGACTGGGAATTAAAGTGTTGCCTGTCCCATGCCGAGCACGCTGGCTGTGAGGTGAGGTCAGCAGAGTCCCAGCAGGCCCTGCGGCAGCTGTGGGTGGCTCAGTAACCCATGGGCTGTGTGTGAAGGTGTCTGCAGGGAGGGGAAGCCCAAGCCTCAGCCTCGTGTCTTGGCCCCGGATCACAGGACCACACGGGAAGCTGGTCAGGGGCTGCGGGCTCCACACCCTGAATTCTCTGGTCCAGTCAGGGCATCCCTCTGGCTCCGTGTAAACTGCACTTTCAGCTCACACATGATCTGGACCCACGCACCCCTCAGGCCAGGGCTTCCCATTCTCCCAGCTTCCGAGGGTGGAGGTTAGCAGCCTTCCCGTTAGTTCCCTCCTCCTGGGGCCTCCCTGTCTTGGCCTGCTCCAGCACAGTTCCCCACTAAACCTGCAGCAGGAGGGAGGTCTACAAACAGGCTCTGCCATCATAGGCTTAAATCTCACCCCGCCCAATCTGCACTGGACCCTGAGCAAGTTTGTTCTTCCTTCTCTCCTCCTCCCTCCTCCCTTCTTTTTTGTTTTGCATTTTTGAGACAGGGTCTCACTATAAATATAGTTCAGGCTGGCCTTAAACTCACTATGTAGCTGGGCCTGGTGGCGCACGCCTGTACTCCCAGCACTCAGGAGGCTGAAGCAGGAGGATTGCTGGGAGTGCGAGTCCAGCCTGAACTGCATAGCAAGACCTTATCTCAAAAAAGAAAAAAGAAAAAAAAAAGCTCACTGTGTAGCCTAGTTTGGCTTTGAACTTGCAGCAATCCTCCTGCTCCAGCCTCATGGGATCACAGCCGTGCACCACCACGCCAGCCTGAGCAAGTTTCTGAGCCTCTCTAAACTCTGCTTTCCTCGTGCAGAAGACAGGGCCGGTAACAGGCCTGCTTGGCAGAGGGGCTTGGCTAGGGAGTGCCTGGCCCAAGCCCGCGGATAGGAAGCACCGGAAAACACTGTGTAGTCATGAGCGGGCTTCCAGCTCACTTCAGCTCTGGTGCCAGATTCGTCTTCTGAAGATGAAGGTCGGTCCACTCCCCTCCCTGCCCGGCTCCCACAGCCCACGGGGTCTCCCTTCCCTGCAACGTGGCTGCAGCTCACTCCTCGCCCTCCATGGCTTTGTCTCCCACCCTTGCCCTTGGCTGGGGTCAGGCCAGGGCTCTTGACCCCTGTGCCCCTCAGCCTGAAGTTTTGGTCTGCATCAGGGCTCTCACCCCTTTATTTTTATTATTCTTATTATTTTTGGTACTGGGGATCAATCTCAAGTCCTCGCGCTTGCACAGCAGGCAGTGAAACCACTGAGCTAAATCCCCAGCCCTCTCACCCCTTTATTTGCTACATTTCTTCCCTTCGATTTTTTCCCCTAGTACTGGGGATTGAATACAGGACCTTCACACCAAGCTATATCTTAGCCCTTTTAATTGTGTATTTTAAGACAGGGTTTTGCTAAGTTTCCCAGGCTGGGCTTAAGCTTGCCATCCTCCTGCCTCAGCCTCCTGAGGAGTGGGATTATAGGCATGCACCACCACACCTGGCTTCTTCCTTTAGTTTTTCACACAGGTTCCTGTATTTTTGGTACCAGGGATCAAACTCGGGTCCTTGCGCTTTCGAGGCAGGTGGCAGAACCACTGAGCTAAATCCCTGGGCCTCATAAGGGTTGCTTTTGAAAGAGTTGGGCACTTAGCAGCTGGGGTGGATACAAAGGGGTTCAATGAGAATGTCAGGACCAGGCACCGAGGCAGCATAGTTATGCCAGTGCTGGAACCAGGAGCCAGCGACGACAGAGGGACAAGGAGGGAAAGGTGCACCCCGGCCACCTTCTTTACCGGGCGCCCCTGCTCCTGCCCGATGCTCACCCGCCCCAGTCACCCCGCAGCCAGGGCCTGACGAGTAGGGTGGCCCGGAGCCACAGAGCCTGCTGCGATGACCGACCAGCCCCTCCCAGGCCTGCCTGCCCGAGAAGCCACAGCTCGGGGCCTTGCCACACTGTCTTGCTTCCCTCTGCCTCTGGGCCACACTGTGCTTCCCCCGGGGCCCCAGCGGCACCGTGTGCCCTGCCATGGGGACACGAAGGATCTCTCCCAGCCACATCTCCTGCTCTCTGTTCATCCACCGTCATTTAACCCCCCCGGGAAGCCTTCTCAAAGTCACTCCATGGTGTCCAAGCCTCCCCGGGGCCACAGCGAGCCAGGACGCCAGGTGCAGAGTCGCCAGGACTCCTGGTGGCTGCTTACAGCCGGGTGGGGTGGGGCTGAGGCTGCAGGGACACCACTAGGATGAAGCCCAGGGATGACCTTCGCCCGGGCTTTCCATGTCCCGGGCACTCCACAGGGACGTTGGAGAAGCCACTGGGGTCAGCTCTATTGCCTCCCGGGGGCCGATCTTGCATCCTAATGTTCATACCTGGGGCCATGCGTTGGTAAACATTACCTAAGGGGGTATCACTCTACCTCGAAGATGAATGATCTGAAAAAAATTTAAAAAGAACAAGTTTTCTGCTTTCTACCTTGATACTTTAGGAGATATGTTAAAACAAACAAGCAAACAAATAGCCTCAAGCCTTCCGGTGTTACTGGGTCTGAGGTTTCTGCAGAGGGCTGAGGGACAGGCAAGGTAGGGCCAGGCTCCGCCTCCCTGGGCGTGGCCATCGTCTCCCCACGGAGAAGCTCCACACCCCGTGCCAGTGTGTGTCGGGTGGGGGGAATGGCGGGGCAGAAGCAACGTGAACACGGGTCACACAGCCCCTGAACTTGGGACTTCAACCCTGCGGCTGTCACCAGGGCTAGAGGAATGGGTGCTCTGGGCAGGATGGATGGAGCAGCTGCTCCAGACAGTCCAGGTGGTGTGGGAAGGACTCAGGGATAGGTGGAAGGCCAGGACGGGTGGGGCCGGAGCTGAGGCTGCAGCCTCGACCTCCCTGCTCTGCCCCGCCACGCACCCAGCCCATCTGCAGATAGGGCCAAGACCGGAGGGGCCCCCGGCACCACCAGCCTCCTGCTCTGTCTTCAGCACCGTCACTACCCCAGATATTCAGGACACACTGCCAGGGCCTCTTCTGGGTGGACACCTGTCCTCGTGTATGTCTTTTTTTGGGGTACTGGGGGTCGAACTCGGGACCTTGCGCTTGCGAGGAAGGTGGTGGAACCACTGAGCTAAATCCCCGACCCCAATTTTTTTTTTTTTGAGACAGCATCTCACTATGTCGTTGGGGCTGACCTTGAACTCACATGTAGCCCACACTAGCCTTGGACTCATGGCAATCCTCCCGCCTCAGCCTCCCTGAGTGCTGGGATCACAGGCGTGCTCCACCACACCCGGCCTTGTCATTTTTTATTGTCTCCTTACCCAGGTTCTTCACTGCCACTTGGAAGATTGTCGAGGTCCCATTGGCCTGTACTATTCCAGGGTGCTCATCCCTCTTTTACTTAGTCCTCTTCTGGGACTCAGCGTCCTTCCAGCCTGTTTCCTTATAATCCCATCACGGCACCCACCCGGCACAGCTACACTCGGCCACATCTAGGCTTGAGTTCTTAAAGAAGCACTCGCTTGGCCACTACACTGTCCCCACTCCACGGATGAGTCCCTTCTAATGACTCACATCTGAATTCACTCACATTTTAATTAATCATTCCTTGGATCATTTTGGATATGAAAGAAGGTGAACAGCAGTGATTTGAGTCATATGTACTTCGTATTTAAGTTAGATTTGAAGCACAGCATAGAAAAGACCTTAAAGGGTACATACTATGATCACAGAATGGAACACTCTTAATAAAGGGTATCAGTAGCTGGGCATGGTGACACACACCTACACACCTGCAATCCCAGCTCCTTGAGAGGCTGAGGCAGGAGGATCGCTGTGAGTTTGAGGCCAGCCTGGGCTACATAGTGAGTTCAAGGCCAGCCTGGACTGCACAGTGAGACCCTGTCTCAAAAAACCAAACAAATATATATAATCAGTTCTCCCCATAGTGATCTATAGAAACAGGAAGATAGATCTTTTGTAATTGGGAAGGGCCCAAGAGATGCAAGGAGAGGGCAGGCAGAGGAAGGGAAAGGAAAGTAAAAAGAAATAAAATGTGTTATGAACATATACCAACCCACAATGAATGTAATCACTGTGTACTGCAAATATGGATTAATAAAATTTTTTAATGATCTACAGAGTCACTCCAATCCCAGTGAAAATCCCAGATAGTTGTGGGGTTGGGAGGAGAGTCTAGTTCACGGAAGGGAGGGATCTATTCCAAAGGACCTGGGTGACAAACTGCAAATAAAATATAAAAACATGTGAAAGTTCTTCATGATGTTTATAGATGTCAATAATTTATCTTATTGTAACTTACACAATAGGTCATATTTGAGTAGTATCATCAGTTAAACTGGAATGTAATTTTGAGAGTGACCCTTTGGAGTTCAACAAAAAAGGATTTGAATATTGAAACAAGATGTGACGAGTTCTTTAAAAGTAAAAAAAAAAAGTGAAAAAAATGTTAAAACTTCCCAAAGTAGAAATTTAAAAGCACCTGAGTTACACACGGGTGTGCAGGAATTCTCTGTCATGTTTTCTCTGTGAATCTAAAAGTATCCACCTCCATAAAAATGCTTAAACTCTAGACCCTGAAGAAATCTGCATGGGAGTCACGGTATTGATTTGGCCACAGAAGCAGACACATGGGTCCCATGGGGCTGACAGCACCAGATGGAAGGGCGCCGGGGACATCGAAGTTAACACCGCCTTTCAGTGAGATGACAGCCTGCTGAGTCACAGACGGTGCAGACAGGAGCATGGAGCCGGAGTCGCACCTACAGAATGGTGTGGGACTCACTGTTTCGCTTGTGTTCGTTCCGGATTAACAGAGACTGACCATCCAGGGCTCCTGTGTACACACTTGGAACAACACCCAGGTGCAGTGATGAATTCGTGCTGGATTCCTTCTTTGACTTTCCTGGTTTGCCCTGGACAACCTTGCCACTGACATTTGCACAGGTTACAAACCCAGCCATGGGTGAAGCCACTGGTAACACAGGCGGATGGCAGTGGACGGGCAGAGCTTCATTTACACATTTCCTTGAGGCAGCAGGAGGGCCTGACTGGAGGATGCCCCTGCAGCCCACCTTTCTAATGTCCAGTGCCACAAGCTCGGACAGACAGATAAAGCACTTCTGCCCTGCTACAGTGCCATGTTGGGGTGAACCAACCCCTTTAAGGAACACCAGTTCTACTTGTAAGAAAGACTGAAACTGAGCTGGGCCTGGTGCTACATGCCTGTGATCCCAGCACTCAGGAGGCTGAGGCAGGAGGATCACCCTGTGTTCAAGGCCAGCCTGGGCTACAGATCGAGACCTTGTTTAAAAAAAAAAAAAAGATTGACAAACTCTGGCTATATACTCAGACCCAGGCGTGTGACACAGTTTCTCAAAAATGAATGAGTGAGCTTATCGTGTCAAGGAAGCAACTGATAGTATTTGTGAGCAATACTAACATGTAAACCTTCAAGAGAAATCAGGAATTCTGAAGTCTCCTAATTCCCATTGTTAACCTGATAACTTCCCAATACCTAAGGACTTTCCTGATGAGACTGGTGGTGATATCAACAAATGCAATTATTCTGGATGGTTGTAATGAAGTGTATCAACATCTGGAAGAACTGCACAATTTGGTAAACTGATATTTTCCAAATGTCTGTTTCATAGTAATACAAGCTCAAGCCTGAATAAAAGTGCTATTGACGGTGTAAGAGAGATGGGTTGCCAGCAGCAATTATGAAATCAGAACTTCCTAAGCTCTCCTCCAAAGAGCCACGAGAACCCTAGCAAACACTGTCAAAGATCAACTTTCTTCACTTTCAAGTTTCTCTGGAAACTAACTAAGGCTGGCAACAATCTGAGGGGCTTATTTTGTTTCATTTTTCAGTGGTACTAAGGACTGAACCTAGGGCCTTTGCACTGAGCTACATCCCTGCCCCTTTCACGATTTCTTCTGAGACAAGAGTCTCTCTTAATTCCCTGGTCTGGGCATGAATTTGCAGTCCTCCTGCCTCAGCCTCCCAGAGTGCTGAGATTACAGGCTTGCGCCACCACACCTGCCTTGAGAAGTGTTTATTCACCACACCCAGCCTCGGGAATGTTTATTCAGTGGCTGCTTGTCCGTAACTACAGGAAATATCATATTTAAACCTGTCCTCTTCCTGTCCACCCCTCCACCCACTAGCTTGCAGCCGTGAAAATCAACAGGTTTTGAGCCTCCTGGAAACACTGCTCCTAATCCCTGTGACCTTTCTGATGATTTCCTAGAGCCACTGTGGTGGCTTCACAAGGTTCATCTTTATTTTACCTGAGAACTTGCTCAGTGACTGACACCCCTCTCCTCAGGGCTCTGTAAAAAACTTTCTGAAATAACCCAGCGGTCAAAGAGAAGACCACGAAGAGAATTAGAAAATACTGTGCAACACATGGAAATGAAAGCAAGTGCTACCAAAACTCAGGGATGCGACCGAAGCACTGGTCAGAGGGAAAGACAGCGACAAACGTCCACATCAAAGGGGAAAGATCCCAAACCAACAACCTGCCTTTGCACCCCAGTGAACCAGGAAGAGGAGCATGTCAAATCTGAAACTAGTGGAAGGAAGGAAATAACAAAGAGTAGAGACAGATAAAATAGAGATTTAAAAAAGGTAATAAGCCGGGTATGGTGGTGCACACTTGTAGCACTAGCACTCTGGGAAGCCGAGGCAGAGGCCTAGTGAGACTGCCTCAAAATAACAAATGGGCCCGGGATTTAGCTCAGTGGTTCCGCCGCCTGACTGTACGGGCAACGTCCTGAGTTCGATCCCTGGTACCAGGAAAAAAAGAAAAGAAGAAAAGAATTACCAAAATAACAAACAAAAAAAGGGCTAGAGATGTAGCTCAGTGCAAAGGCCTGGTTCACCTTCAGTATCGCAAAACCAAACCAAACAAAAGAAAAAATAAGCAATAGGGAAAAATCAGCAAAATTAAAAATGGGTTCTGTGACAATGAGACCAACTACTCCTTCCCTTTTCTCCCTACTGAAGGCCTCGGCGGGCCTGCTCTGATTGGCAGCTACAGGCAGCAGTCCAGGGTCCGGTATCCAGAAACATCTGCCCTAACCGCAGCAGGCTGGATTTTGTACCAAACTGAAGGCTTGAATTTGGAACAATTTGGACCAATCAGCATCCTCGGATTTGGGCCAATCTCAGCCCACTCTGGCCCTGCAGCTTTCCCTCCCACTGCTGGGTCTTGCCCAGGTGGTCCTGAAAATGTGCTTGTGTGGCAGATTGGGTGGCGTGGGCTCGGAATGTCCTGTAAATCTACACAGATTCTTATCGCCAGTAGTGTGGGCAGAGCAGGTTGCTTTCATGGCTGGGCATGGTGGCGCACACCTGTAATCCTAGTACTCAGGGAAGCTGAGGCAGGACAGTCCCAAATTCAAGCCTACCCAGCCCATTTCTTGAGAGCCTGTCTCAAAATAAAAAATAAAATAAGAGCTGGGGATGTGGCTCAGGGTGAGGGCCCTGGGTTCCACCCCCAGTATTGTAAAGCAAGTAACACTAGGGGCTTTGAGCCCTGAAACAGGGACTGGTATGGAAACGGACAAGGATCAGAAAGGACGGGTGTCACTGATCGGTAGCATCGACAGGCAGCACCTGGAGAAGCCAGGGGTTTGCTGAGCTGCGATGAGCCCTCGGGAGGATGGGGGAGTGGTTTGGACAGAGGGCCCGGCACCGCTCCTTAGCTGAGGACGACACAGGCAGCTGCTTCTCGCCCAGAGCCCCGAAGCAGCTGCACCTGGCTGATTCTTTCCATCCAAATCAAGCTACATATTGGCTACAAAAAGATTAACAAAATCGACAACGCTTTAGTTCAACAGATTAAGAAAGAGAAGCCGAAAATTATTAAAATCAGGAATGAAAAATGGGACACCACTACTGAACTTACAAACATTAGATAGATGAAATGGGAAAAATAAATCCTAAAGAGACACAAATGTCGGAGACTATCTCAAGAGGAATTTTTGTTTTGTTTCCTTTTGGACAGGGTCTATGTAGCCCAGGCTGGCCTTAAACTCATGGTGATCCTCCTGCCTCAGCCTCCTGAGAGACTGAGAGGCGTGTGCCACCACACCAGGCACAAGAAGAGATTTTAAAAACTAGACAGATAGACTCATAACTGATAAAGAGATCACATTGGTAATCAGAGACTGCCCACGGAGAAAAGTCCAGGTCTAGATGGTTTCATTGGTGAATTCTACCAAAGTTAGAATCAATCCTTTCCAAAATTTTTCAAAAATACAAGGGGAGGAAACACTTCTTAACTCACATTAGGAGGTCAGTGTTATTTTGACAGCAAAATTACACGAGTACATCACAAACTACAGACTGATCTCCCTTAGGAAGAACAAGACAAAAATCCTCAGCAAAACACTAGCAAACCAAATCTATCAATAGAAAAGGGCCACAAATCAAGACCAAGAGGGATGGAACCCGGGTCTATGGGAGGCCCAGCCTATGAAAGTCAGTGTAACACACCACATCTTAATAGTGTGAACAAAAACCAAACAATCATGCCAACTGATGTGGAAAAATATTTGACAGAATTCAATGCTCAGCAAATGAGGAATAGACAACTTTCTCAACCTTATCCTCAGCATCTGTGGAAAGCGCCTGTTAACATCGCACTGGAGGAGAGATCTGAAAACTCCCTGTGAGACCAGAACAAGGCAAAGGTGTCGGCTTACTGCTCTTATTCAGCTCTAGAAATAAAATTATCTCTACTCACTGATCCATGGTCCTTTTTTTTTTTTTGGTACCAGGGATCAAACTCTGGTCCTTGTGCTTTCGAGGCAGGCGGCGGAACCAGTGAGCTAAATTCCTGGCCCTTTTTTTTTGGAGACAGGGTCTTGCTTGTAGTTCAGGCTGACCTTAAACTCGCTATGTAGCCCAGGCTGGTCTTTAACTCGAAGCAATCCTCCTGCCTCAGCCTCCCAAGTGCTGGGATTACAGGTGTGTGCCAGCATGCTTGGCTCATGGTCTTTTTTGTTTTGTTTTGTTTTTTGTTTTTTCTTGAGACAGAGTCTCACTGTGTAGTCCAGGCTGGCCTCAAACTTGCAGTGATCCTCCTGCCTCAGGCTCCTTAGTGCTGAGATTACAGGTGTGAGCCTGTATTGGTATTGTATACAGAAAATTCTAAGGGATCTACACCAGAACATCCCACAAAACCAAACAACTCGTAGAGTTAATAATTCAGTAAGCTGAAGGACACAAGACTGATATGATAAAATCAAGTATGTTAATATATACTAGCAACAAACAATTGGAAAATCAGAAAATAAAATTAACAAAATGCAAAATAAAATAGATCAAGAGATTTTAGTAAAGAGTATAACATTTTTTTGTTATGGTTTCTGATTCCACACTGCAACTAACCTTTAATAAGCTTTCACGGTCCAGTTTTGAAGTAGCATCAAAGAAACTAGCTATCAGAAAAGGCTATAAACTGGACAGGGCGACACACTCCTGTGATCCCAGCACTCGGGAGGCTGAGGCAAGAGGATCACTGTGAGCTCAAGGCCAGCCTGGGCGACATAGTGAGCTAAAGGCCAGGATAAATAAAAAGTCATACAGCTCAACCTAGCAGCAAAAGCCATAGAAGTAAGAGCTCCAGGGCTGGGGATTTAGCTCAGTGGTTTCACCACCTGCTGCACAAGCGCAAGGACCCGAGTTCGATCTCTGGTTAAAAAAAAAAAAAAAAAAAAAAAAAAAGAAGTAATAGCTCCAGTAAACAAGGGCAGATTCACACAGGTGTTTACTGCAACACTGTTTGAAGAAGTGTAAATGTAGACAGCTGTACATCCAGGCATTAAGAAGATCAACTACACTGGCCGACAGAGGGATTTTTCAAGGATTCTTAAGGAGGGGAAAAGGCAACATTGTGTGCATGTGTTTATATCCACACACTATCTCAGTCTATAAAACAAATATTGACCAGAAAATGGACGGACGTGTCTATATACACTTGCCCTCCGTGTGCGCCTTAGAGGAAAGACAGGAAGCGCATGCACACAGGAGGGGCTGAGCCTACATTTGGGGGCTGCGGCACAGAATCCAGCACCTGTGCTGCTGTCCCCAGGAGATGCCTGTCCTGCCTCCGACTGCCCGCTTCCCCCCAGTCCCTCACACTTGTCTCAAGCCTCTTCCGGGTTCTGAGTGTGCACGGCACTTCTGTAGCACTTCTTGCGCTTTGTGCACCTTTCATTCTGTGTTTGTTTTCTACTTGTTCGTTTTTTGTTTTTTTTTTTACCGGGAATCGAACTCGGGACCTTGTGCTTGCAAGGCAGGCACCGGAACCACTGAGCTAAATCCCCAGCCCTTGCTTTCTATTATTTGCTGCTCATCTTGTGCCTGTGTACAAGGGGTGATCAAAATACACAGTGAAGGGTTAAATTTTTAAAATACTGCAGTTAAAGGCACATTGCCATGAATCTCCCTCAAAATCCTCCCCTTGCTTCGAACACACTCATCCCATGTTCTCCCCACTTTCAGAAGCAGCTCTGGAGGCCTCTTTCCTGAGAGTTTTTATGAGCTGTGATCAAAAGTATGGTGAACGCTGCTGCTGATGCCACCCAGAAAGGCAGCTCATTGTAAAAACAGGACATTGTATCCTCGTCTACCTAATTCACCGGATCTGGCACTGCCCGATCTGTGGCTCTTCCCCTAAGTCAAAGGGACCGTGAAAGGTCAACATTTTGAATTGATTCAGGGCTTCGAGGCAGCTGAGACAGCACAGTTAAAGACACTCAAGAAAGAGGACTTCAGAGCTGCTTCTGAAAATGGGGAGACCCATGGGATGAGTGCGTTTGAAGTGAGAGGGAGTATTTTTCGGGGGATCCATGGCAAAGTGTCTTTTACCGTAACTAAGAAGAATCTGACCATCGCTGTATTTTGGCTCCCTGTGGCCAGTCTGATGAGAAGCCCCCAGGGTCGTGCCTCAGGGCCTGCTCTCCCAAAGTAGGGCACTGGGTGGGACCCAGTTCACCACCTCCTCCCTGGGTTTGTGAACCTGGTTAGTGACCCTGGCAGGTGACAAGGAATTGTCTCAGCGGCCCCCACAGGCTTATGTGAGCACTAGAACCAGATGGCTCTCTTGGAAATCTTGTAAAACCACAAATATGTTTGCAGATTTAGTTTTTGCATCCTTTTCCTTGTTATTTCCCAGGACACTGATATGTCAAGGCCCTTAACTTTTTGCTCAATAAAAGGGGCCAGGGATTTAGCTCAGTGGTTCCGTCACCTGCCTTGCAAGCACAAGGACCTGAGTTTGATCTTCGGTACCAAAAAAAAAAGATCCACAATAAATAATGAATAACACTTGGATTAGGGAAGTTTGAACAGAAGGAAACTGCGGATCACGTGACTGTCACCTACATGGGCCTGGCAAGTCCTTGTCCACCACTGACCTCAGCTGGCACTGAAACCTATTTTGTTAAGAAGGGGGAATGTTTGTCTTAAAACCAGTCTTCTGGACGAGAGCAGGAAGGCCTTTCCTCGATGCTTACAGCCACTTGGGAGGCCAGACACAGGGGACCTCACCTTCCCATGGGACAAGGAAACCTGCGTGCCCAAGGCAGAGACACTGGACCCAGGCTCCTGAGTCTGTCGCTTGCCTGGGCCCCGGGTGACACACTGTATGTGTTGACTCCTCGAGGTGCGGGGTGAAATGCACTTGAGCCTTAAAGGGCAGCTGTGGCCACGCCTCCCCATGTGTATCTCCAAGCTTATTTGATGATGACTTTACTTCCCTGAGGCCGCCTGAGCCAAGCTAGCATGAGAAGCAACACAGAAAAGAATGAAAAGCCCTGTCCTCCTGGTGCCCCCTCCCCCTGCCTCAATGGTCCCACCTCTGGCCCTGCACGGCAGCCCTCCCAGCCACATCTGAGCTCTCTTCCATCTTTTTTTTTTTAAACCATACTTTCCAGTTGTTTTTTTTTTTTGCAACATCTATAACACACACAGTCAACTTTTACAAAAGATCCACTCTTGTCCTAGAGCAGCCACTAATGTAGATGTGAAGGTCATTGAATTTGGTACAAGCCAGTATTAGGCTTCCTTCTCTAGTTCACTAATCAAAAGTTATAAATACAGCTTTTTTTTTTCGGTACCGGAGATCAAACTCAGGTCCTTGCGTTTGTGCAGCAGGTGGTGAAACCACTGAGCTAAATGCCCAGCCCACCCAACCCCCTCTTTAATTGGCTGTCAAGACAAAGCAGAGGTAGCAACCAATCAGTTCTTTATATTAAACACAGTATTTTCCTGAGCCGGACTTGACTCCTGATTGCTACAAAACAAATCTAAGTTTATATCAGAGGTGACAAACTCTGTGCCCTGTCATTTATCCTTTTTATAGTATAGATGACACCAACAGCCAGCAATTCTTATTGATGACTTGATGAATCAATCAACTATAACAGAAAGGCACTAAGTCTAGAGGTTTTCAGTGTCAAGAGTTAGCAATTAAAAAAAATTACAGAGATAACCAAATTAAAGATACCTTCTATGCTTTTTACTATATGATTTCTATTTTGTGATTAATTTAAAATTTTAGAAGATCCTAAATTTGTTTGCATCTGTTTTATGGGTTCCATTTGTTTCCTATGTTGGGATTCCATCACGTTCCTCAGCTCCTCTATTTTTTATCTGTGTCCGCTCTAGATTTATTAATCATGTCTTGCACTATGGGGACAATCTCTACTGTTATCTGAGAAATTATTTCTGATTGTATTTTTTCCAAATCCTCTTTTGTTGCCAGTTCAGGGAGTCCAGGTGGTTGAGTAGCAAATTGTTCCATCTTGTTTCCCTTTGGGGTTGCTGTAGGTGATCCGGAAGTCTGGTTTTGAGACTTGTTTATGTGTCTTCTCATTTCGAGGGGTGGGTGCTGCTGGCACCCATGCAGCTCAACTCCTCTGCACTGGGGGTGGGGGTATGGCAGCCCGGAAGCCTCCTCCTAGGTGCTGGGAACGGCTCACCTCCTCTGTGCTGGGGGTGGTGGTGGTGGTGGTGGTACGGTGGCCCGGAAGCCTCCTCCCTCTTCCATCTTTTTTTGAGACAGGTTCTCGCTATGCACTTCAGGCTGGCCTTGCACTCCTGGTGATCCTCCTGCCTCAGCCTCCTGAGTGCCTAAGGTCTCTCCCAGGAATGGGAAGAGTGGTCCTGTGAACGCCACTTTTGCACTTCACTCCAGCGTGGCCTTCCCCGTGAATGCACAAAAATGCACAGCAGGTAACCCTTGTGCCACCTCAGTATCTGGCTTGTGCTTCCCTGGCTTGAGGAACCTGCACCCTGGGCCTCTTGGGGCTGCTGCCCCCACTCTGACATTCACACTCGGGGTGGAGCTGCCCACCCTCTGCTGCAGCACCCAGACTGCGCCTCTGCAGCTCCCACCCTCATGTTTAAGTGTTTTGTTTTTCTTTTTTTTTTTTTTTGGTACCGGGGATCGAACTTGGATCCTTGCACTTGTTCAGCAGGCAGTGAAACCACCAAGCCAAATCTCTGGCCCAAGTGTTTTGTTTTTCAATACTGCTCTGGTTGCTGTCTGATTTCCTTCAAGCCTTCAGGTATGAGGGCTACAAATCAGGATGAATGTTTCTAGTGCTATGCTTTTTCAGTGTTAGTATAGAGGTTGGTGTGTTTGCAGGCTTAACTGAGTTTTTGCACTTTTGATTAAGTCGGGACTCTTAGAAATTAAGAGAAAAAATAGGGCGGGGAGATTATGGTGGTGTCGGAAGTGCGGACATTTATCCTGGCTCCTGCCACCCATGGGCAGTGTCACCATGTCACCAAAGCAGCTAGCTCACAACAGTGATTTCATTATCTTTGTGTCGGATCTAAATATTAAGTTAAAAAACATTTTGCACTGCTAACAGGTGAGGCTGACTCCACGCCCCTGACAATAACTGTTGTCTCCTAGAGCTGCCACACGGACGGGGACAGCAGAGCCACCGAGAGAATGGTTCTGAGAAATTTCCCTTCACTGAAGCACCTGCACTTTTCTTTTTTCCCCTCCCTCTTCTAGGAATCTTCCAAAAATCCTAGTCATCACGGCCGATGTTTTCAAACATCAGCCTTTTGAAAGAAAAAGCTGGGGAACTAAATGAAGACCTTGCTGTCTTGTCAGTGTCCAGCGGACTCCAGTTGCTTCCAAAGGGAAATTCCCAGGCACCTAATTCCTGCCATTAGTCACAACCACTGGGCCAAGTGAATTTTCCCTTACAAGGCAGAAACAAAAGCATTAGTAGCAAAAAGAAAACCCAAAGCAAACTGAAAATCCCCAAAGGGAGGTAAAGGCAGGTAAAGGGGAAGAGTAGAAGTGCGAGGAACTTTTGGCCACAATGAGGAAAAGTTATCAGAGCCAAATAATGAAATCACTCACTCCAACCCTAACTCAGAAAAGTGCTGCAGTCCGGCCCGGGTTCCCTCCAGGGGTGGCTGGCCATGGCCTTCGGGGACACATGCCTACTTTAATATGGCCTTGAGCTGACAATGGTTCTCACGGATTTTTTCGAGACAGGGTCTCACTATGTAGTTCCGGCTGTGCTTGAACTCACTATGTAGCCCAGGCTGGCTTTGAATTTGCAGCGATCCTCCTGCCTCAGCCTCCTGAATGATTTTCATGGTTTTAAATATTTGCAGAAAGATTTAACGACACGTGAGTTGTTTGGCACCCTTATTTTTAGTGACCACAGCTAGTCCTACGGGAACACAGGCTCCTCAACAGTCCTGTTACGGTGGCAGAACAGAGCAGCTGAAACACAAGCGTCCTGTCAGGCCCAAAGCCTTCCTGATTTCCACTGCTAACCCTGTTCTAAGGCAGACCATACCACCAGCCTGTGCGCCTGCCAGCCGGAGGGCAAAGGCCAGGGTGCCACGGGGGCCCAAGCTCTGCACTTGTCTCAGTTGGCTGCCTGGGAGCACTACCAGGGTGACTGCTGGCGCCACCTGCTGCCCAGGGAGGAAACAGCGTGCAGGTGCAGGCCTGTGGAGGAAGGCCCAACGGATGCCTCAGGAAGCAAAACCTGGCTGCACTGAGCCGGGACTGCACTGAGCTCCATCCCCAGCCCTTTTTAAATTTTTTACTTTGAGACAGGGTCTTGCTAAGTTGCTAATTTCCCCAGGCTGGGCTTGCCCTTTCAATCCACCTGTCTCAGCCTCCCAGAGTGCTAGGATCACAGGGGTGTGCTACAATGCTCTGGATTTTCACCCACTTTTTACATGGACAGACTGCAGCTCAAATAAAAATACACCTTCCCTCATCCATGTTTGGAGTGACTGCTCCCTCAAACACCAGGACCTTCTGACAGTCCCTTGAGGACTAACTGCTCCCCTACGTGGAAGGAAAGCAAGGCATGTGTCCCCACGAGGATGGGCAGGAGAGCCTTTCTGCTCTTCCTAGTTCCCTGCAGGGAAAACAGTGCAACTTCTGTCACCTGAGGACCCACAATGCCCAAGCCGCCGCCCTTCACACCACTTCGGAGACAGCACAAAGCACTGGCCTCTGAGCCTTCTCACTCCGACACCAGTGAGGCGGCTTTGTCGCAGCTAAGGAAACTCGTATCTAAAGAACACAAAGAGCCTAGCATGGTGATACACGCCTGGGATCCCAGTACTTGGAGGCTGAGGCAGGAGGATCTCAAGTTTGAGGCCAGCCTGGGATACACAGTGAGATTCTATCTTAAAAAAAGATCCGGGGATTTAGCTCAGTGGTTTTGCCACCTGCTGTGCAAGCACAAGGACCCAAGTTCCATCCCCAGTACCAAAAAAAAAAAAAAAAATGAAAGCAAGACCCAAGTATCTGAGTGCCCAGCATTGCCGCACACCAGGGAGTCAGGCGGTGGACAGGCTGTGCCCTTTTACACCATGGGACTCACAACACATAACAGTTATCTTTCCATGTCCATAAATCGCACAGCTCAGGATGGTGACGAGGCACCTCTGCTGTTCGTGGATGTGGTCGGTCTGCAGACATGGTCACTGCTGCCCCGCACCCTCCTGCTGTCCCTTCTGTCCCATATGGGATGCGCTTGTCCCGGGCTCACAATGTCCTGAGCCCTCCGAGCCCGGGAGGATGGGAGCTCTCGACTCTTCCCTCCCAGAGGTCCGGGATGGGCCACTCGAACATGACAGGTGCCTGGACACTGGAGCTGCCACAGAGACCCCAGGTGCTGGCCAAAGAGCCACCATCCAGCTGCACCTGAGCGGGCCACGGAACTGAGGATGCCGCAGAGGAGCAAGACCTCCGCCCTGACCAACCGCGCAAGGCCTCCTCCACCCTGGGAAGTGTGGCGTCCAGAGCCGATGCCTTACCTCATCTTCATCTTCATCATCGTCAGACTCAAGAACACTGTCCAGCAGCTCTTCTGCAAAGAAAAGATCAGTAAGTAACGGTGAACCCAGGGGACCCTTGGTCAATGAATCCAGGCACTTCGGAGATGCAGAGATACCACAGTGACAGTGAGAATAGTCACTGCCACTCTGGGTCATGCCCACTTCAGCCTCTTAACCTTGTTATTATTTATTTATTTATTTATTTATTTATTTATTTATTTATTTAATGAAACAAGGTCTCACTATGTATTGCAGGCTGGTCTCAAACTTTTGAACATCTTCCTGCCTCAGCCTCCCAAGTGCTAGGATTACATTTGTGCACCACCACACCCAGCCTCTTAGCTATTCTACCACGACTGCTTCAGCTACTATGTGATATCACCTTTGGCAATTTTTAACAAATCTCTCCATTTTTATCAGAATACATTTAGCGTAGCATGGGAAAAACTAAAAGCCAACATATAACTTGAGGGAAATTTGGGGAGAGAAAGAAAATATTTACAACTTGGCACTGCACAGGCGTGGCTTCATCATCAGGACACACTGGTCACCCTCGAGGCTGCCGGGAAGATGGGGCAAGGGTATTGCCTGTGGTTCCCTCCATTAAGCGGGGAGCTGAGCTTCCAACCAAGTCTGCTTCTAAGCCCCATGACCTAGGGTCAGGTGACTGAGCCAGGGAGGGGTGACTGTCCAGGGACCCTTCCCACCCACCGTCCTGGTCACGTGGCCCTGGGGACAGGGCACCTGGCCTACTGCTTCCCAGGTCCCCACTGTATCTTCCTTTTCCATTTTTGCTATCCTGTGGATCGAATCCAGGGAATCCAACCCCTGAGCTCTACTTGAGTCCCTCCACCTTTTCCATTTTTAAATTTTGAGACACGGACTCATCATGAGTGGCCCAGGCTGGCCTCAAACTTGCAAACCTCCTGCCTCAGCCTCCTGGGTTGCTAGGTTTGCAGGCCTGCACCACTGACCCTGGCTTGCCCCTTCCGTATTAGCACCTGTATTTTGAAGTCAAGACATGAAGGCAAGGAAAGGCTCAGAAGAAAGGAAGTCAGACAGAAGCAGGAGGAAGAAGGCACCAAAGGCTGTTCCTGAAGATGGCTCCACTAGCGCAGAAGAGGCCAGGCAGATGTGCCAGGGAACCAAACCTTGACGAGTGGGAGCCATGCACGTCCCTGCTGCCCCACCCTGAGGCAGAAGTGGCCACCGACTGCTCTGTGAGGCCAGCAGGTCGCTGACATCTGTCCCCAGCCTCCTACCCACCCCGGGCCTCCCTGCTGTCACAGAGCATCAGTCCTGGGAGAGACAGCAGACACTGTGTCCCTCTGCGCTCTGCCTGAGGTTCCACAAGCTCACTTCTTGCCACACACAAAGGGCAACTTCACGACACCTTGAGGAAGTGGCTTTCAAGACAGCCACGCTGCGAGTGGGGTCTGGTCCCCAGGATGAGGCATGCAGCAGGCCCAGCTCCTCCTCCAGGGCAGCTGTGCCCCAGCTGTCCTGAGTGGGGCAGTGGTGCTCACCCCAAGGTGCTGCCCTGGACGCTGGCAGGGCCTGGTGACCCGGCGGGCCCCTGCGTCCTCTCGTCTGTGACCAGCTGGTCTCTGTTGGTTCCCCGAGCCCAGGCTGGCGCTGTGGTCTGGGCCACTGTGGGCTGCACCCTCTGCCCATCCCGAGGACTCACCAGCGTGGTCCTCCCACCCCGTGGGGCTGGGCTCCTAAAATTTACTTCTAGCTTCGTATTTGAGGAGCTGAAAACTGCAATGGAAAAACAGTGCTGGAGAACTGATGCTGGGCCTGAATGCACGGAAACCCGGTCCATGGCTGCAAGTTCACCACAGTGCAGGGGGACAGAGAGTGGACGACGCTCCAGAAGACACAGTGGCGATGCCACCTCATGTGATTTAGACCAGGGAGGCAGCAACAACCCGCACACAGCCCCGGGTTTCCAGTGAGGAGATGAAGGGACAGAAGCTCCCAGGACCCCTCCCCAGGTCCGCCTGGACCGGGCCCTGGTGACACATGTGCCCTGGGGTGTGTGCCTGGTCATGCATGGACTGCACAATGACTTCTAAATCTTGTTTCAAAGGAGAAGGCTCCTGGACAATCACTTCCAGGATCCAGCCTCCGTCCCATGGGTAAAGAGTAGTTTAGAGTAGTTTAGGGACTTTAACAGGGTGTGGTAGTGCAGGTCTATAATCCCAGCACTGGGGAGGCTGAGGCAGGAAGATCTCCATGAGTTCAAGGCCATCCTGGGCTACACAGTGAGTTCAAGGCCAGGCTAGAGTACACAGCAAGACCCTGTCTCAAAAAAAAAAAACAAAAAAAAAACCCCAAAGGAAAAAAAGTGTGACTACTTATGAATTTTAGATGAAAAAACAAATATTCTCAGCCCCTTATGTAAGCAGGAAGTCACGGAGCGGGCGGGCGTTTGCAGGCCTTCCAGAACACCAGGGCTGCATAGCTGCGGCTCCACGCGCCATGTCTTGCCAAAGAGGATCCCTTACAAAGGTGGCAGCTGTCTCCTCCCTAGTCACCCTCTGGCATGCTGGTGCAGGGGCCAGGTTTGAGTGAGAGAAAAACGTCTCCCAGGCCAGAGAGCAAATGGGGCCTGGATCCTGCTCTGGGCCACCAGTGGGGAGGGAGTCCGGCAAGGAAACGGCTGCGGCTGGGCCTTGATGTCTGGATACGCAGACGGCAGCGTGGAGGAAGATCCCAGGCCAGATGTGGCCAGGGCGGCCTCTCTGCCCACCCAGGGGAGAGCTCAGCACCCCTCGGCTGCAGCCACCAAATAAGGGGCAGCCTGGGCCAGGACTGAGGCCAGGTCTGGCTTCACTTTATGTTTCTATTGCAGATGGGGATGCAGGGTTAGAGCCAAAGTCACTGAAGAAAATAAAGTTCTACTCTTTGCCCACCTGAGATTGGGATGAATTATTCCTGCACTGTGAGAACTGAAGGGAAGCGGGTTCAAATGGAAACGGGCTGAAAAGGAGCAATGATTTCAAAGCTCCAGCCCTTCAGCCTAGCCACCCTCTTAGTCAGGAGGCCCCAGACCTCATTCTCTCCCCACCCCGGCAGCACTGCTCCAGCGTGGGGGGGCCTCAGCCCCCCACCCCCAGGGGCCCTGATCTAGCGGGTGTGGGCACAGCTCTCAGGACCGCCGCACCTGCCCAGGCGGCTGCCGGGCTGTGGGAGCGGAAGACAGGCCAGCTGTGAGCTTCTGGAGTCTCCCAGGTGCAGAGACACAGGTGACAGACAGACAGCCTTGGCCCCGGACGCTGGCCGCACTGGAGGCCTCTGTGCCGGCCGCTTCCCCAGCAGCCCCCCAGCCCAGGCCACCCTGGCCTGCCCCCGAGCTTAGGATGGGCCTGTGTTGTCATGGTGATGGAGGAACAGGGACAGAAAGGACAGTTGACAAGGACACACGCTTCTGGAGTGAATGCACGAGGGAAGAGGACAGGGACTTTCTCTCTGGTGGTGCTAGAAAGGTTGGCATCTGCCACAGGAGCTGAGCCCAGGGCCGGGGAAGTCACTGAGAAGGGCAGGACTTAGGAGGGTTTGGGGAAGGGCCCGTAAAGAGAAGTTACAAGGTTAAGGAAATGCTTCTGAAATTGCTTTTAACTCCTTTTTATTGACTTTGTGTCTACAGGACAATAAGGAGATGGTTAATCTTTGGACAGTCTGGCCTTGAGGACCTGGCTGAACTCTGGCTTGTGAGTCTGTGTGGGCCCCCACTTCTCCACCAAGTGTCACAGGCCCACTGAGGAAGCCCGTGGCTCTCTGACGCGCGTGAGTTATGCATGTGGCGACCACTGAGTCACCGCAACACTCACCGGAATTGAGCTGCTTGACGATGAATTCTATCTGACGGATCATTTCGGCATTGCCTTCTTTGATGAAGCAGCGCAGGATGTCTTCCATGCCCTGCAAGGCAGAGAAACCATGAATACTGCGGCATGAGGGGCAGCAGTCGCCTTTCAAGGGGGTGGTCTCATCTAACCCCAGCACTATTAGTGCGGTGGAAGAGGACATGTACAATAAGAATCGCCTGTGTAGGACTTAATGTCCTTTTTTTTGCTACCTGGGATTGAACTCGGGTCCTTGTGCTTGTGAGGCAGGCAACAGAACCACTGAGCTAAATCCCCAGCCCTTAACGTCCTTTTTATAATCCACAGTGAAATCATTCTCTTTCTCCTTGACTACTCTTCCTTATAAATTCTACAACATTTAGTAAAAAAGAAATTACTGTAGTCTTGCTGCCAACTGCCTTTTGTCCTGGCAATATGTTGTTTGGGAAGGTGCCTTCTCTCCCTGAGTATTCCCTAAGTTTATATGCTGCCTTCTGGATTTAAGGCCAAACATGGAGTCTGACAAGTGGAACCATCTGTTTAGAACAAACAGAAGCTCTCCTCACGCGACCCTCGTTCTCAGCCACCACAGTGTGGGGCTGAGCTGTCGTGGTTCGTGGACAGCAGACTTTCCCACACTGGCTGAGAGGATTAGGGGCAAATGAAGAGGTCAGACACAAGCACAGGATTGTAGGCCTCTCCCTGTGGAGCTGGAGCTGAACAGGCTTTCTTGTCACCAAGTGGGGACAGCAAGTCTATGACGAGCCTGAAACAGGAAGCCGAGCCTGGAGGTGCTGACAGACAGACGGGCCTGGTGACTCCAAAACCCTGATGGAACTGCGCCCAAATCCTGAGGCGGACTCCTTGGCTCTGCGAGTCTCTGTGCTCCCAGCCTGTCCCCTCACGTGTAAAATGAGTGCGACCCCGGGAGTGGACATGAGATTCTGAGGGGACGCAGTGTAACAGTGTTAGCCACGGAGACGGTGCGCCTGTCAGGATACTAGGCCTGTGTGTTGCAGTGTGCAAATTATAACTAAAAACCAGCATTGAGTCCAATGGTGGACACCTGGGAGCTGCTGGGTTTGTGCTGCTGGGCCTGGCAGGGGTTTAGAGCTCAGCTGAAGCCATAGGGATGAACAAGGTGCCACCCCAGGGACAGCAGGAGGAGAAGAGCACAGGAGGGGACAGGACCTAGACACCAAGATCTTCCCCACGGCAGAGTTGGACAGGCGCAGAGGGGACTGTGGTGGAGGCTGGGGACAGGGGGGTCACAAGGTGCCCTCGAGCCCAGCTCCTGTGGGACACTAGAGACAGTTGCCAGGCAGTGTCTGCTTGGCCCTCTGCTGCCAAGACAGCAGACTTCGATGTCTCTGCCTCGTGAACCAAGCTGCCTGATTGTGTGTCCCCCAAGGTGAGGGCCTGGAGGAGGGCGACTCCCAGGGACAGCGGTGCGACCAGCCCCAGTGTGCCCAAGATCCCGGTGACCACTGGCCAGCCAGTGGAGGAATGCGGTGTCCTAGACACTGTCACCAGAGGAAGGAAGAGACAAAGACCTCATTCAGGTGCTCTCTCTTATCTCGCGAGTGATTATCCCCTCATATCTTTAAAGATCTTTTTACTCTCATTTACTCTTGTGCATATCTCTAGTTCCACAGTTACTTGGAAAACAAACAATGAACTGCTCTGTAATGAGGATTATTTGGAGACACTTTCTTAATAGGAAACACTCCAGGGAGAAGTTTTGCTTGCTTTTTCAAAACCACATATATTAAGTAATGTTTAATCTAAATTGTAGAAATGAGAAATCGTAAAAATTACAGCATTTTATCCGGAAAGTAGTAACTTGTCACTTCAGATAATCCTGGCTAAATAAAAATGCCTCTGTGGATGGGAAGAACAATAATAGCGGGGGTTGGTGACCAGCCTCGGGCAGGAAATGAGGACAGGGTGCCGGGTGCTGGGTGCGGATCCAGAGCTTCTGATATTTTCAGGTTTTGGAACATTAGCGGGTGTGCAATGAGATATCGTAGGGATGGGATCCAAGTCTTCACCCAGCATCAATGATTCACGTGCACCTTACACACAGACTCAAAGACATCTTACGCAATACTTTTTAACAATTTTGTGCATGGAACAAAGTTTCATGATGTAGAATTTTCCACCCACAGCTTCATGTCAGTGCTGACAAGGTTCTGGACTTTGGAGCATTTCAGATTCTTCAGTTTTGGACTGGGGACTCTGGAGCTGTCATCACGCAGAACACTATGTTTGTGTGACAGTGGTTAAGGGAGAAAATACTTTGTCGTGTCCAGAATCCTCGTGAGAGGAGGGCTGGGGGTGTGGGCAGTGCTTGCCTAGCACGTGTGAGGCCCTGGGTTCCATCCCTGGAAGGGAGAAGGGCGAAGAAAGGAAATGGAAAGGAAAAGGGAAAGGAGAAAAGAAAAGAGCAAAGAGAGACCGCAGCACAGGTGGGGAGCCCTGGTCACATGGCCCACGAGGCAGCGGCCAGCCACACCATGGGCACAAGCAGGACCCCTCCGGCAGGGTCCCCGAGAGGCCTAACGGGTAAAGCACCTGTCACAGTACCTGACTGGGCAGGGGGACATCATTTAGATCATACTGATTAACATAGTGCTATTTTTTTTTTTGACACTGGGGATGGAACTCGGGACCTTGCGATTGCAAGGCAGGCAGTGGAACCACTGAGCTACATCCTTGGCCCAACACAGTGCTATTTTTTAAATTTATGTGTCAATGCAAACTTATTTTTTGGTACCGGGGATTGAACTCGGGTCCTTGCGCTTGCGCAGCAGGTGGCGAAACCACTGAGCTAAATCCCCAGCCAATGCTTACTTACTTTACAAAATGGTAGCAGTCACAGTAGCTATAACTATAGCAACAGTAGTAGCTATAGTAACAATAACTGCAGCTGAAACCTTTCCGGATGCTCGCTGCGTGTCAGGTGCACACTGGGTGTGTATTTTCGTGCATACTGGGTGTGTATTTGGGTGCTGCATGAATCCCCACCATGGGGACGGAAAATGGGGCAGGCAAGAGGTTAAACAAGGAGCCCAAGGACAGACAACTCCGACCCAGGACGTGGCAGAACAGGATTCAAACGCAGCCCTGGGCTCTTAACTACATCCCTTTCCTCCTCTCTGCTCCAACTTCCTCATCCCCTAAAGCTGGGGGCTTAGGTTGTGTCTTACTTTCTGAAGCAGCCGGTAATGCTGTAATGGACACGGGACACAGAAAACTTTGGCCATGTTTCGTGTGGGGCTTCAGAAGCAGAATTACCAGGCAAAAATGGGAATATTTTTGAGGATTATTATACACAGTACTGAAACTGCTTTCTAAAAATGCTGAGCCCAACAATAATCCTCTTAGTGAGATACCCACAAGGATCTGGCCAAGCCCAGAAGCAGTGGGGCCAGCGAGCGGGCCCAGGCCTGTGACAGACACCTGCTAGGCTTAAAGCGTACTCAGGCCTCCTCTCTCTGTCTTTCTCTCTCTCTCTCGTAAGACCAGTACAGCTGGGCATGGTGGCACAAACCTATAATCCCAGCATTCAGGAGAAGGAAGCAGGAGGATCACCCTGAGTCTGAGGCCAGCCTGGTCTACAGAATGAGTCCAGGGCCAGCCTGGAATACATGGCAAGACCAAAAACCCCCAAAAACCAAAACACACACACACAAAAACAAAACAAGCAAAAAAACCCAGTATAACAGCATTTGGAACTATATACTTCTGTGTGGATGTTCTGTCACTTGCCATAAACCCAGAAATGTTTCACCCAGTTGCAAACCCCGAGCTCTTATATTTTTATATGTTCTGCTTTTATCCCTCGTTAGGTAATAAAAATTTCCATCCTGCTTCATTGTCTTCAATTACCATTACTATTTTGAGCAAAAGAACCATAATTTCGTTAGCAGGTCCTCTCTCCCTGGACACCGTCACTACTCTGTATTCAATGCTGAGGCGCCGGCCAGCCGGGCACCGCCCTACACCGGGCTCCTCTCTGCATCCATCACCAGCCACAGGGAAGCCCAAGAGCTGCGGGGACAGCACCGGGCTCTGCAGGACCTCGAGGCCCCCGGCCCTGGCCTGGCAGCTAACCGTGCAACGCCAGGCGGAAGCCTAGATCTACACTTTTGTCTGCATGATCTCAGTATTCTTCATAAAGTTAAAAATTACTATGTATGTTTTTCACCAAATTTCATCACTATCATTCGGCCTTTCTTCTCATTCCTCCCTCCAGGGCCTCCTGCTGGACAGACATCCAAGCTCGGGCACCAAGGACCTGCGGCTCCGCCCGTGTTCCCTTTGCTTTCTTCTGGCCTGGGGGGGTCTCATGGGCACCCTGGTCCTGCTCTTGACCTCCTCATGTGCTCCCTGTCCCCCGGCTTCCCCGCCCCTTGGCCAGCTGTCTCCTTCCCACTGCCTTTCACTGCGTGTGTGTGCGTGTGTGCGTGTCGCTGAGTGTGGAGCCCAGGCCTCACACATGCTAGCCAAGCGCTCTCCACTGACTGCACCCCAGCACCCCTCTTTACAGCACTGTCCTTTCTTCCTCTTCAGCCGGCCTGCCAATGTGCAGAATTTAACCGAGTTTCTTTTTCCCTGCTCTGTATTGAAAAATGCAGATTTGGATTTAAATGAAGTTCAAGCAGTGGTTGCACAGAGCAGTTCTTAAATGAACCTTTACCTCTGGGACACGAGATGACATAATTTTGGGTGAACATGGAGAAGATGCAGTAATTTTTCTCAGCAGGCAAAGACAACCGGGAGAATGTTGTGTTTGATCTCGAGCTAAATGCAGCCTGTGGTCTTCAGTGTGGAAATACACTTTAATTTAATGTGGAAGGATGCTTCCACATTAAATGTGTGTTCACGGAAGGAGACCCCGTTGCCCTGGTTTCCCATGGTGTAAGGAAAAAGACCAAACCTTGGTGGTTTTGCCGATAGATCAAGAGACATATGTTCTCTCAAACTAAGACACTGATCACCTGATGCATGTGCTCTGCTTCAAATACAAGCACTAACATGGATGCATTAAACAATGAGCTCATGCCGTGTCAAGCAAGCCAAGCACTAGGAGGTTCATAATCCTGTAGCTTGTCTCGTCTGATTGGCTGCTAGCAGCATATCTACGACTTTGTAAAAACTAAACTTGCTAGAGATGTCCTGATACCGTGGATTCAGGGATGCCCTTGGGATTCTGATAAAAGCTACAGGCTCTCTTCCCAGGAAATAGTGAACACGGGCTGCAGTGTTGAGGAGTCCGGGAACTACACGAAGAGTCCAGTCCTCAGAGTCCAGTCTGGGCAGTCCTGGCTTCCACAGCTCAGAGCCACGGCACAATGGGGCCTAATGGGAGCCCCTGCATTGCTTGGCACATTTTCCTGTCTCCCTTCCTTCATCCCCTCCCTCTTTCATTGTGACACTGGGGACTGAACGCAGGGCCTTTGTGTTGAGCTCCATCCCCAGGCCTTTTTGTTTTGAGACAGGGTCTTGCTTAGTTCTCTAGGCTGGCCTTGAACTTGGGACTCTCCTGCCTCAGCCTCTTGAGAAGCCGGAATTATCAGCACATTTTCTTACCATTGCTCTGGCCTCTTCCCGAATGGATGGAATGGAAAGGATGCTGTACAGAGCTCCATTCACATATGGCTGTATCTATAAGGGGGAAAAAAACCAGTCATTTGCAAGTCTTCAAATACTGCAAACTCAGCTAGCGGGTCCCATGGTTGCCTTGGAGGAGAGCAGGTGTTGGAGCCTGGCCAAGCCCAGCACGTGTGCCTTCAAATGGCAAAGGTCGCCGTCTGTACCTTCTGGTGCAGCTAAGTCCAAAATCCAGCCATCTCTGTCTCTGAACACCTCTGCGACTCTCACGGCGCAGCACCCCTGGTCCCCAAGACTGCTCTGCTGAGCCCCTCTGTTCTACCTGAAGGAGCTGCCCTGGCCACATCCATGCACTGCGGCTGCGTCAACTCCCAAACCCACCTGCCTCTGCCAGGCACCTGTACCCCGAACCCCAGCCTTGCCCAGGCTGCCTGCTGTCCCACGGACCATGGCCACACTGCCTTGGTCCTCACACGAGGTCCCTCCCTCAGGAGCCAAGGACATCAGTGCAGGAACCACAGGGCAGGGCAGGATGTGGTGACAGGGCCCCTTTCCGTGGACCCCACGCTGTGGTGGCCACAGTGAGGGACCCGGGGTGTGCCCGCCACCCGTGCCCAGCACACTTGCAGTGTGTGTCACTCTGAGAAGGCCTCCCACACGCACTTCATTTCCACCACCTTGACCATATCTTTCCACGTTTACCGACACCACACGGCACAAAAGCATCTGCACACAACCACACCAGCTATCTGGACTTTGAGTGGCCTCTTTTCCCATACAAAATATTTTAATGTGCACACAGTCGAATAGGCTCATGCTTTTCTTCTGGGTTCAGGACCAGGACATGTGGGTGCAGCCGTATTTGTGCATAAGCACAGTTCTAGGTCCTGAGAAACACTCAGGGAGCCCTTCCCACTCGTTTTCAGAGTAAATGCAGTGTCTACAGTCGGTGACACACAGAGTCCTTCACTCCACACGGTGTGCAGAGCTGACACTGCTGCCCACATGCACAGCGCTGCGCTGAGTGAGGAACAGAGTGCACTCGGGCCACGGCGTCCATAAGCCTGGCTGTGCGACGCTCACAGTGACTGACAGGAACCGTGACAGCTACCTAAGGTCCACTTGCTGCGGAAGCCATGCCAGCCAGCCACTGGACGGCAGGACAGACGCCATGAATGAGGTGGACAGGGCATAGCTGTGTGCTCGGGATGGGCCAGTGTGTGGGGACTCAGTGCCTCCCTCGTGACCCAGCGGCCCTGCCAAGATGGCCAGCAGCGCCTGATCTGTCAAATCAGCCCCACCCCGGCTGATGGTAAGGCCTGGCTCCTGCAAGGTGTGGTAAGGGGCCCGGGAGAACTAGCTCTGCTGAGTGGATTCTGTCGCTTGCTACCTGCACCTCTGCTTTATAAAAAGGCCTTTGGGCCTGTAAATCAGAGAGTGAGAAGATAACCCAGGTGTGTGGAAGCACAAACAGGTCCAGCCCATCCGAGGACACCTGGCAGGACCCTGTGAGCCGAGGGCCATGTTTGGGTCTGAAGCCAGGGCCTTCGTACTGAGCTGCACCCAGCCCTCTTCCTTCCCTGGGGGCCAGGGTCTCACTAAGTTGCTAAATTGCCCAGGCTGGGCTTGAACTTGCAGTCCTCCTCCCCAGGCCTCCTGAGCGCTGGGATTACAAGTACTTGTGTCCGAGACACCGCCCCTGACCCCGTACCTCGTGATTCTCATGCCCGAGGAGATCCGAAAGGACTTTCAGCACCAGGCCCGCCACCTTGGCACACATGTTCTTCCCTGTGGGGACAAAGGGTGACTTTTGACTCCGAAGCAGTTTCCGGAGGGGTAGATCTGCTCTGTGACCATGGGGAAGGGAATCTACTCTGCCCTCAGAGGCTGACGGACAACTCTGCGGCCCAAGGACACAAAGGCGTGGGGTGCGAGGAGCCCCTGGGCTAGGGGGCTGGTGGTGTTGTTCCCACACTGGGCACAGCCAGTTCCAGTCAGTCACCTGTGGCACAGCAAGGCCCTGTCCCAAGCGCACAGAAACCACACAGCCCTTACATCCCCACACCACCGTCATCCTTCGAGCTGGCTGGCGGGAATGAAGACTAACAAGCTTTTTAAAACCCGGGGCTTCAGGCAGAGGCGCCTTTCAGAGCAGAAGAGTGGGACAATGGTCATTGACTCAGTCAACGCACAGGTAGGGAGTTCAGAACAGAGCCAGCCTGAGACACGGAGCTTCCGGCAGGGGCCCCGAGTGCTCCACATTTTGCCTTTCTCTCCGGCCCTGCGGCCTGGTGCCTCTGGTAATGAAGCCCCTCTGTCCCCAGCTAAGGCCACTGCCTCGGCCCAGCCAGGGAAGTGGTGTGTGAGGCCCGAGTGAGAACCCCCAGCTCTGGGGAAGGGGGGAAGCCATCACCGGCAGGACATGTGGCACAATGTCACTGCTACTGCCACCAGCCTAACCCTGGGGAATTCTAGGGACACCCTTCTTGTCTCTGCAGGGATTTTTGTTTTGTTTTTGAGACAGGGGTCTCACTGTGTAGTCCAGGCTGGCCTTGAACTTGCAGTGATCCTCCTGCCTCAGCCTCCCAAGTGCTGGTATTACAGGTGGACACCCAGCAAACTTCCTAACTTTGAATAATGAAGATGAAAATGTGAGAGCTGAATTCTCACTTTTGGGCGGGGCCTGTGGGTACAGAAACATTTCCTTCAAGCCTGAGGGCCTTGACTGAGCTGGCAAGGCCTTGCCTCCCGAGCGGATTCTGAGGGACCCTCCTTGCCAGCCACCGTCCCTGTACAGACCTGCACTGCGGAGGCACAGGTTCATGAGCAAGGCCACCGCGTACTCCAGCATGTAGTCGGACAGGCAGTCAGGCTCCCTCAGCTCCTCGATCAGCCAGAAGATGAGGCCATCCTGGATCATCGCCGTCTGCAGCGGGCGCCTAGGACACAGGACTGGTGAGCTGGAGCCACGCAGGGGACCTGGCACCATGGGACGAGAATCACAGAAGGGAGCACACGGCAGATATGGACTCTGTGTCCTGTTCCTGCTACACCCATTCAGCTGTGGCACGAGAAATTCTCTACTGCTCAGCGATGTGGTAATGAGTCTAAGACACTTCTGTTGGCTTGAACCACTGGTGGCACCTGGGTGACGGTCCTGTCTGTGGCTGTAGACCTGATGGGACTGTCCTCCATGGCCGGGGGGGGGGGGCACTGTCCAGCAGGTACCGCTGGTGGTTCAGAGCCCCAGGGCAGCAAGATAAACGAATTCCAGCCACGCCAGACGTAGTAAGGAGGCCTTAGGCTTTGGGAGTGTCCTTTTCCATATTTAGAGTCAGCAGGGTATTACTGCAGATAGTGAATGGATATTTAGCTTGGCATGGTGGTGCACACCTGTAATCCCGCCACTGGGGGAGGGGGGCTGAGGTAGGAAGATCTTTGAAAAACAAAAGAAACAAACAAAAAATTGAATGGATATGTATTGATAACGTTTAGTCTACTTCACCCAAGGAACAGGCCATAGAAATACCTTTTTGAAAAATAGATTTTTATATAGACTCTTTATAATTTAGTTAGCCACCCTAAACTGTATGAAAATAAAGAAAAAAATAAAAAGAGCAAAAGGACAGATGGTTTGCCAGGTGTGGCAGCTCACAGCTGTAATCCCAGTACTCTAGGAGGCTGAGGCAGGAGGATCACAAGTTCAATCACAGCCTGATGAACTTGGTGACTTAGATCTTGTGTCAAAATCAAAATGTAGAAAGGCACTGGGGATGCAGCTCAGTGTGAAGCCCCTGGCTTCTATTCCCAATAATGTTAAAACAAACGAACAAACTGAAAACCCAAGTGTCCACCAGCTAATGAGTGGACACACGAGACGCAGCACATGGCAGATGGAAACGTCACCAGGCAACAGAGGCACAAAGCACCGACTGGGCCTGAGGGGGAGGAGCCTTGAGAACAGTCAGGGCAGGTAACTGCAGGGATGGGCAACACGGTCCTGGGCCTGTCAGGGAGGAGGACTCAGGCTCTTTCCATGGTGATGGAAATGCTCTAAACACCCTAAAATTAGGCCATGGTGATGGGCACGGACCTGCAACCCACTAAAACACCTGGCTTGCCTCTGAAAGGCGCTAGGCCTCATGGAAGTAATGGGGCCCTCAACTGAGTCCTGGGGGAACAGAGGCCTCCTCCGCTGGCTGCTTTCTAAGAGTCCGACATGGAACTTCCAGGTCACACCAGGCCCGGCTGACACCGCACTGGGCTGTGGGGATGCAAGCAGAGGGGGCAGGAGGCCCTGACCCCAACCCCACAGGGCCACCAAGCATGGACACGAGAGGCGGGGGGCAACCCAAGGCCGCTCACGGGGCGAGACAGCCAGCACATCTGGCACCAGGCCTGGGGGCACCAGGAGAGTACAGAGGCGCTGTCGCTGCAGCACACTTTCTGTCCCTGCGGCTGGGAGCGGGTCCCTTGGGTTGGAGATTCGGGTCCAGCCTTGCCCGGAAGCCCCCAGCCCCGCCTCTTCTACAGGAAAATCATCACCCACCTCCCAGGTTTCCGGGGAGCTGAGTAAGCTCCCAAACCACCAATCCGATTTCCCAGGAGCCCAGGTGGCCTGTGGCCTGGTCGTCACCTGAGGCTGAACTTCTGCAGAGCCCCGAGCATATTCTCACGGGCCACCACGTCCTTGTCCTCCTCCTTCAGCCTGGCCTCCAGCATCCGCAGCACTTGCATGTTCTGGGCCAGGTAGAGGCGACCTAAGAACACACCAGAGAGGACGGGAGAGGGCCAGGGTGGGTCTGCTTTGCTCCAGCACTTAGGAAAACCGGACATGCAACACAGCATTTCATATCAGAAAGGAAGTCATTATTGTGGTGGTGCATGCCTATAAGTGCTCAGGAGGCCGAGGCAGGAGGATTGCTGCGAGTTCAAGGCCAGCCTGGGTTACACAGTGAGACCCTGTCTCAAAACAGCAACAAACAGCAACAAAAAATATCATTGACATGTTCCCAGCGGCATGAGCCGCCTGTGGCACAAATGGGTCCAATCACTTTTGTCGGTCTTTCTACAAATAAAATTGATAATAAGCCCCATAGTGGGACAGTCATGCATGTAGCACTGGTGGTTAAGCCGCCAGGCAGAGAGACATATGAATTCCGGCCCCATGGCAACCGTGGTAAAATGCATTTCTTCTAGAAGCTAGTTTTACTGAATCAACTAATGACACTTCCAGTAAGTTGAGCATAATCCCTGGTATGTCCCTGTGGGGAGCCCTGACAGTCAGCTCTGTGAGGAAAGGGGCAGCAGGCCTGCATCAGACTTCCCGGCCCTCTGCTGTGGGGGCAGCCAAGGAGGCTCTGACCATGCCCCCTGCACCCTCGGGAAGCCACGCCTGGGGTCACGGCCACTAACCTGTGCGACTTCCCAACTGATACAGAGATGTTAATTTTGACTGTTTTATTGTTGGTTTTGTTTTTGTTTTGTTTTTTTGAGACAGGGTTTCACTGTGTAGCCCAGGCTGGCCTCAAACTCCCAGCAATCCTCCTGCCTCAGCCTCCTGGAGTGCTGGGATTACAGGAGTGTGCCACCAGCCTGGCCTGTTTTGTTGTTTTTTGAGACAGGGTGTGTCCATGCAGCTCAGGCTGGCCTCCTAGTGCCACCATGCCCGGCTACAGAGATGCAGGCTTCCACAGGGTCATCAGCCCAACACTTCTCAGCACATACCCTGTCTTTCAATACATGCCTGCCTGGAGGATGGACTAATAAACACATCAATGAATAAACAAACTTTCAGAAGACCTGTATTCATAATTTGAAAACTTTAATTCATATTAAAAAGAGCTCAAGCCAGGCATGGTGAGGCATGCCTAAAATCCCAGTACTTGGGAGGCTGAGGCAGGAGTATCACTGCAAGTTCAAGGGCACCCTGGCCTAAACAATGGGTTTAAGGCCAGCCTGAACTACATAGCAAGACCCTGTCTCTAAATAAATATTTTAAAAATAGGGGCAAGGGATTTAGCTCAGTGGCACAGTGCCTGCCTTGCAAGCGAAAGGTCCTGAGCTCGATCCCCAGTACAAAAAATAAATAAAGTATTAAAATAAAAAAGAACTCAAACAAAGAGGATCTCTGGGACAATCGCTGCACTGTGTGAAATCCCTGTTACTTCCGCCCTGGTGGGGTGTCACTTGGGGACTGTCCAGTCCTTCGGCTGGGGAGCTGGTCCTATGTTGGGGGAACCAGTGCTGTGCTTATTGGAATCAGCTTTCACTATTCTGCCAACCTTACTTAAGTAGAAAATGACTGAAAAAGTATTATCTGTTATGGGCTTGAAAGAAATCTCAACAATATTATTATAAAGCTAGGAAGCTTAATAAAACAGATAATAAAATAAACTCCAAACGCCATAAAATTTGCTCTGAAAGAAGCTACCACAATATGACAAGAACTGATCTTCACATGAATTAAATAAGAGTAAAGTGAGAAATCTATCTTTTTTGTGGGGTCGGGTGGTACTGGAGCCTCCACACTGAGCTACGTCCCCAGATCTTTTTTATTTTTTACTTTGAGACAAGGTCTTATTAAACTGCCCAGGTGGGACTGGAACTGGTGATGCTCCTGGCTCAGCCTCCCACACAGCTGAGATTATAGGCCTGTGCTGCTGTGCTGGGTGGAACCACGTCTTCCCTGAGAAACAGGAAGAAGGTTCCTTTTCATACGTGGAGGCTCCCCTCGGCCCTCTCTGCCCCTGGGGAAAGTGCTCACCTTCGGCCAGCGATGCCACAGCGTTGATGAGCCGGGCCATGTACTGCCGGACCACCTCGCTCTTGGAGTGCAGCAGCTGCAGCACGCTCCTCTGTGGGGACAGACACAGGGTGAGGGGAGTGGGAGACCCGGCCTCCTGGGCTCGGCTTGTTCCCTTCCTCCCCTGAACTTATTGGCTGGGAAATTCACAGACCAAAAGCCATCTGGACGCCTGGAAGTCCCGACCTTCCACCTGCATCCAGCAGACTTAGGAGACCCCGTCCAGACTCGTGAAGTAAAGGAGGTGGGGATGCAACGTGGTGACAGCTGGTGACTCCCGGGTGACAGTGGCAGCGCCCATGACACATCCAACCCGGCCCCTGCTCACCTCAGCAAACCACAGGGCAGGGGTTAGACGTCAGTCCCCAGGGACAGAAGAGAGGACATGAGAGAGCAGGGGACGAACACAGCTCAGGAAGCAGCGCTGCAGCCCGGGATGCCGCCTGAGGCAGCCAAGGGCTCCGGGCTCACCCTGCTCCTTCACCCGCCCCTTCCCCCCAGAAGGCTGAGAGGGGGCACAGGCGAAGGAATGAAAGGGCCTAAAGGAGAGGCTGGGTGCCAAGTTGTGGTGCAAGTCTGTCATCCCTAGGGGAAAAGTGTCTGTGGGCAGGGAAAGGATGGAGGAGGGGCATCCTTAGGCTTTCTGCAAATCCTGACTAGGGGGAGTTAAAACTTTGCTGAAGAGAGCAATTAAGAGGACACCGGGAGAGATGATAAGCAGAGCAGCCAGGTGCACCAACCAAAAGAGCCACCCTCCCAACCTCCAGGAAAATGCAAAGGAGACAAGGGGAGGCACTTAAAAGAAAACTCTTAGTACACACACACACACACACACACACACTCACACACACACACTCACACACACTCCCCCTCCAGGGCCACTACATTGCTGCACGCATCCTCTTACTTAATCACTAACTACAAGTGAGCCTGTATGCAAGGGTTCCTCTGAAACCAACCTATAAATTCTGGAGACAAGGCCCTGACAAACACAAGCGGGCAGGGAAAACCAAACAAAAGCCTATCTAGGAACATGCACATAACTGACCGTGTCCTGGGTCAGGGTCCTATGGCCTAGCGTCCATCTGTGACAGTCCAGGCGGCCAATCAGGTTGTGACGTGGGAGGGAAGGCCTTTATCACTTGCTAAAAGGCAGCTGGGGACAAAGGCTGGCAGGCAGCCATCTTCCAGGGCCCCTTATCCTCATTTTTCACAGGGTAGCTTTCTCTCTTCTGGTTTCCCCTTACAAATAAAGCGTCTTCCCTTGTTTTAAACTTCAGTCCTTTAAACTGCTCCTGGTGCTAAGTTTACAATCGCTGTTGGGGGAACAGCAGTGTGCAACCCGAGACACAAAGGGCAGAACCAATATCGTCAAAATGGCCACACTTCCAAAACTGATGTACAGATTCAACACAACCCCAATCAAAATACCAATGGCCTTAGAGAACTAGAGGAAATGATCCTAAAATTTATATGGAAGAAGAAGAGACCTAGAATAGCGAAAGCAATCCTAGGTAACAAGAACAAGGCAGGAGGAATCACAATTCCAGACTTATATGCAATTCCAGACTTATAGTACAAAGCTGCAGTGATAAGAGCAGCATGGTATTGGCAGAAAACCCCAAAACAAAAAACCAGATGTGAATCAATGGAACAGAGTAGAGGATGCAGAAACAGTCCAAACACATTCAGTTATGTGACTTTGGACAAAGGGGCCAACTTACACTGTAGGAAAGATAGCCTCTTTTTAAAAAATAAATTTTATTTTATTTTATCCCATTCTCCCCCTCAAGCCCCCTACGATAACCTCTTTAACAGCTGGTGCCAGGAAAACTGCCTATCCACGTGGAGAAGGTTGAATCTAGACCCTAGGTCTCACCATGCACTAAACTAAAATCAAAATGGATCAAAGATCTAAATATTAAAACAGAAACACTTACTCTGCTGGAAGACAAAATAGGTAAAACTCTCGGAGACACAGATATAGGCAAGGATTTTCTGAACAGAACCCCAGTTCATAAGAGCTAACACCAAGAATCAATAAATGGGACTACATCAAATTAAAACGCTTCTGCACAGCAAAGGAAATAACACGGTGAAGAGACAACCGACAGAATGGGAAAAAAAATTTTGGCAGCTAGAGAGGACTAATATCTAGAAAAATAAAGAACTTAAAAAAATTAGACCTCCCCCTTCCCAAACGAAAAAAACCCAGTCAAAAAGTGGGCAACTGAAATGAACACACACTTCTCAGAAGAAGAAATACAAATGGTCAATAAATACATGAGAAAATGTTGTACAACTCTGGCCATTACGGAAATGCAAATTAAAACACTGAGATTACATCTTACTCCAGAAAGAATGGCCATGATCATGAAATCAGGTAACAACAAATGCTGGTGAGGCTGCAGGGGGAAAAGGAAGCCTTCTACATTGTTGGTGGGAATGTAAACTAGAACACATACTATGGAAATCAGTATGGGGATTCTTCAAAAAAATGAAGCAAGAAATTCCATTCAACCCAGCTATTCTTCTAGGTATCTTTTCCAAAGAGTTAAAGTCATCATATTACACTGACCCATGCATACCCATGTTTACAGCGGCACAATTCTTAATAGCTATGCCTTGGAAGCAGCCCATATGTCCATTAACTGAAAAACAGATAAAGAAAACATGGTATTTACACACCATGGAGTACTACTCTGCTATAAAGAAGGATAAACTTGAGTCATCTGTGGGAAAATGGACGCACCTTGAGACTATAATGTTAAGTGAAATAAATCACACACACACACACTGAAATAATGCATGGTTTCTCTTGTATAAGAAACCCAAAACAAAGAAAGAGCAAAATAAAAGATAATTTTAAAAAGAGACGGAAAGAGGGTGTGGAAGGATAGGCGAAACAGGCAGCTGGGAGGGAAGGGAGAGGAGGGGACATAAAGAATAAAGACGTGTTATGCACGTGTACCTCATGATGACTGTCATCATCACGTACCACAAACGTGTAGTAATAAAAAGAATTAGGGGACGAGGATTTAGCTCAGTGGCGCCTGGTCTGCCTCACAAGCGCAAGGTCCTGAGTTCGATCCCCGATACCAAAGAGAAAAAGACAAAAAAAGAAAACTATCCATTCAGCAGCTGCTTCTAGTCAGGGCCCCAACAAGCCGCGTCTGCAGCTTTTCTGGGAGCCCCGTGCGGCCCCTGCCCCGGGCGCACCTGCGGGCGGCTGTGACAGTCCAGGAGGTCGTTGCCGATGTAGGCCTGCAGCACCGTCTCGCGCTGCTCTCCGGGGTGCGACGTGGTCAGGCGCTGGAGGACGGGAAGGAAAGCGACAGGACGGGTCTCAAGGCGAGGGGCGAGTGAGGCGGCAGGCAGAGGCCCTGGGAGGGTGCGGGCGGGGCAGACTCGGGGCGCGGGGGCTCCGTGGGCAGGGGCTTTGAACGGGGCCACGCGCAAACCGGACTTCGCCGCCGCAGGCGGAGGGAGCGATACTGCGTGTGCAAGCGCGTGCGCGTGAGCCCGGGTGCGCGTGCAGCAGGCAGCGCCTCGGTCTTCGAGACTTTGGGGAGCCGGAGCGGGAAGTGTGCTGTGCTGCTTTCTGCACGGATTTCCACACTGTCCACGGGGACCAGGGAGTTCCTCGTGGGAGTGGGAGTGCGTGCCGTGTGCGCGTGCGCGTGGGAAGAGGAAGGCGGCTCGCTGAGGCGAGCAGGCCCTTGGTCTCCCAGGAAGTCCCTGAGGCAACCCCTCGAGGCCACGGGCCCTGCTTCTCCGGCCCCGGCCCCGGAGAGCGCGGTTGAGGAAAGGGCACCCGGCTCTCAGCGCGGGCGCTTGGCAGGAGCAGCAGGGGTGACAGGAGGGCGGGCAGCAGAGGCAGGCACACGCCCTGCAGGCTGGGGAAGTGCACATAGGATGTCAGTGCCAGGCCCCACGGAGGGTGGCGCTAAGCGTGAGGCAGCACAGACCCGCCAGTCAGTGGCAACTACCGCGGGCACCAGCCAGCAGTTCCCAAAGTGCAGTCCAGGGAACCCCGAGGGTCCCCCAAACCCTCTTAGGGGCCGGGGGTTTTCACACTAAGGTATGCCGTGCTAGTCTCGTGATCAGTCCTTCAGAGGCCATAGGAAGTGTGACACTGTGGCAAACCCAGAGTAAAAGCAGACAGGATGCAGCCGGCCTCCATGAAACCAGAAGTTAAGAAACACAAAATGTAAAACAATGCCACTCTTCTCTTTTTTAAGCAGGCCTGGGGATTGAACCCAGGGCCACTGCACTGAGCTACCTCCTCAGGCCTTTTTATTTTTTGAGACAGCCTCGTTTAGTTGCCCAGATGGGGCTGGAACTTGAGACCCTCCTGCCTCAGGCTCTCAGAGTGCTGAGTTCCAAGTGTACACCGCTATGCCCAGCTAACTAATTTTCTCTGTTGTTTGGGAAACTGTCATTTTTCATAAAAAATGCCATTTGCTTATTCATTCACATGAATTGATACATACATATTTTAAGCTTTCTCAGTTTTCAGTTCCAGTGCTGTACACACTAGAGATGAAATTCACATGAACAGGAGCTCTCGGCCCCTTGGTATGGCTGAGACCCAGGGCTGGCTCCGAGATGGAAGTGAGAATTCAGAGCAGGGCTGCTCAGCCTGCGTGTGTCTGTGACCAGGGTCAGGGCTGGGGACCAAGGCTGGCTGTGGCGTTATCACATGCGGGCAGTGTCCACAGGAGCTGTGTCGCACTTTGGCCCTTGGTGGCAGCTGGTGGCAGGAAGATTTTTAGCACGAGCCAGGTACGAGCAAGGTGCCCGCCGGGAAAAGGGAAAGGCACCTACCCAGCGCAGAGCCTGCAGCAAAAAGGCTTTCAGGCGGTCGCTCCCCCAAATCAAGTCCTTCTTCAGCTTCTCGTAGTCCAGGGAGGGCAGCAGGGGGACGTCCTGGAGTTTCCTGCTCACAGGCCAAAGGGAAAGGAAAGGACATCGCTCTGGAGCTGGTCAGGTGGCGCCCGGCTGCGCCCGCCCTGCCCCCACATGCCCCAGCCCAGGTGGCCAGCTCAGCACCACCTGCTGTGTTGGGGGACTGAGGTTCTCTTTTTTTGGTTTTGAGACAGAATCTCGCTAGGTAGCTCAGGCTGGCCTCAAACTCTCGGTGATCTTCCTGCCTCAGTTTCCCAAATGCTCAGTGTTACACTGCTTATATATATATATTTTTTTAATCACATTTTTCCTAAAACCAAGTGTCTGCCTGAACAGCTGTAGAGGCCACTGCAGCCCTTCAGCCTGGGGCTCCCCGTGATGGTGAAGAAGTCACTGTGGGGCCGGTGACTTAACTTTCCACCAACCTCCATTCTGACTGAGCAAAGCCCACAGGCCTGGAGAGATCCACTTAAAAACCTTAGGCCACTGTCGCTGTCCAGACTAGGGAATCAAGGGATGGGACGGGGATGGGAAACCACTTCAAAGAGGGAGGGGAGGACACTGGACCCTCGGGCAGGGCCTGGGGCCCAAGTGGAGGGCACAGGACGCCTGACCCTGCGAGAAGCCCTGAGTTGGAGACTGCAGGCCTCTGCTTAGAGATCCACCCTTCCCCGTTAGCCGGAGACTAAAGGATCGCTTCTGGTTCCCTGGCACCACGACACAGACACACACGTGTCCTCACATCTTGTTTTGTTGTTCTGCTGCATAAAAGGAGGTGAGAGCACAGGGGAACTGCTGAGAGTGGATGAGGCCTGGGGTCCAACTGAGGATCCCATCTCTATGTCAGCTTCCTCCTGTGGATGGGACACAACTGTCACATGAGATCTTTCCTAAACTTCACTCCCAGACACTATCTCACCAAGTTGCCCAGGCTGGCCTCAAATTTTCCATTCTCCTGCCTCAGCCTCCCCAGTGGTCATTTGTTTTAAGTGTAATGGTTCTGGGAGGCAGGATTTGGGCTGCTTTATAGTTTTATCTTCATATGTTTCTAGTATATGCAAATTTCCTACAATGAGCACCTATACCTATCGCTTACATATGGTACTAAGGAAAATTACGTGCTAGTTTTTTGGAAGTGTTTTTATTAGACAAAACGAGTCCAGAAGGAAGGGCCTGGAAAGAGGCCCGGAAATGGCCCCTTGAAGCCTGCAGGAAGAGCTTCCCACACCCCGCGGGAAGACGCACACGCACTCACTGTGCCTTTTTTTTCTCCTGAGGCAGATACTATTTTGAGTCTGGAAAGTCACAGAACTCCTTTCACAGTTCTAGTGGTAAATGACTGAACAGGATTCCTCAAAAGCGTCGAGATCAGGAGAGCCAAAGATGAGCGCTAAGAAGTTAGGACAACTGAGCCCTGGGCCACCCCAGGTGGAACCCAGCTGGGAAAAGAAAGCATCGCCGTGAAGGCGTGCAGCACATCCCACTAACTTTCTGATGTGGGCAATGACTGGGCTTGTATAAAACATTAACCCTTAGCCGGGGTGGTGGTGCACGCCTGTAATCCCAGCACTGGGGAGGCTGAGGCAGGAGGATCGCCTCAAGTTTGAGGCCAGCCTGGGCTAGACAACATGCACACCCTTACTCTGTAGGCAACCTGGCCCTGCGTCACAGCAAACCCAGAGTTTATGTCCCTGTCACTCTACTGCGTGTTTTATACACATAAGCCCGTTTCTATCCTCACACAAGCCCAGAAGCTACTACTATTCTTCTTCTCCTCTTACAAGTGAGCGAACTGAGGCACAGAGGAGTTATTTCAGCAGTCCCAGGTCATGGAGCTGGGGGCCGAGGCGGGATTTTAACCAATGCACTACATGACTGTGCCACCAGGTGACAGGAGTGGACACGATGCTGCCCTAGCCCCAACCTCCAGCCCCAAGCCGCCCACTTCTTGCTGAGGAGCCCCGGAGTCAGACTCTGCCGTGGGTGATACGGGTGAGCTGGACAGCTGCGCTCAGGATGCAGTGGGCGCAGCAGAGAGCAAATGCTCAGACTCTTGAGTCTGAAATCCCAGCACTCTGGGAGGCCGAAGCAGGACGATCACAAGTTCAAGCCCAGCCTGGGCAACTCAGTGATTTAGCGAGACCTTGTCTCAAATTAAAAAATTAAAAGGGTTGGAGATGCAGCTCAGTGCAAAGCCTCGGCAGTTCCTAGGACCAGCATTAACTAGTTAATGAAAGGCAAAATTCTCACTTCTACAGAATACCACGGGAAAAATAATCCAGCATTTCCCCCGCTTGATGCCACCTCCCCAAGGAAACAGAAGTAACGTTAGAAGACAGTGCAGTTACTGCCGACCCTGGCACTTCCTGTCAAGCTCACGGCAGCTCTGCTCAAAGTCACTGCTCTAAGCAGGGCTGCGAGTGGTCAGAGAGCTCCCTCTACTCAGGCCTTGTTAGTAACCATTCCTGAGGGCCGCGACTTACTCAGGTGCCAGGGAGGCGCGCAGCATGGTCGAGGCCTGCGGGAGTAAGAGAGAAACAGACGGCGTCAGTGTAGGCTGCGGAGCCCTCGCCCTGACCCAGGCCGGCAGCACAGCCGGGGATCTGCACAGTGTCCGATTCGCAGGCCTCCCCTGGACCAGCCCTGGCCACAGCAGACTTTTGCACCCCGCCCTTGGCTCTGGGAGACCCCATGGCACCAGTGTCCCTGGCTTCCTGGGGACCAGCTCACTCCCAGCACTGCCATGTCTGCCCCCAGGTGAGGGGACAGAGGCAGAGCACCGGGCTCTAGACCAGCAGTCTGGTCCCAGAGCCCTGGTCCCTCAGGCCTGCTGTCACCACCCCGTCCTCAGCCTCCCCTCTGGAGACCCACCTGCCTCAGCCTCCTTCCTCCTCACCTGCGGACTCGCCTGGCCTTGCCCTGCACCCTCACTCAGAGTCGCCTGCTCTGCTGCCCCCTGTGCCCAGTGCATGGAGGTGTCTTCCATGCTGCGCTGTCCAAGTCCCCCTTTCCCGCCTGTGCTTCTCCACCAGTCACTTTGCCCCCGGGGAACATGTAGCCATATCTGGAGACCTTTCCTGTTGTCCAAACCAGGGGTGCTGCCACTGGCATCTAATGGGCAGTGGCCAGGAACAGGGCTAAGCGTCGAGCCCACGTGCTCAGCCCCCAGCCGTGACAAGAGGGAGGGGAGGGGAGGGGAGGGGAGAGTTCTGCCAGGTGCAGACCCTGCTGTGCCAGCTGCCAGGAGCAAAGCCATCCTCTCCTAGGGCGCTGCCCACACGGGTCGGCTCAGCCAACTCTGGGGGCTCAGGTGTGGCTCAAAGCCCCTAGGCCTGCAAGGCTCAAGAAGAAATTACTTGTTTCCTGGGTGTGGTGGCACACATCTGTGATCCCAGTACTCAGGAGGCTGAGGCAGGAGGATCTCTGAGTTTAAGGCCAGCCTGGGCTACATAGGGAGACCCTGTCTCAAAAATGAAAGAGAGAGAGAGAGAGAGAGAGAGAGAGAGAGAGAGAGAGAGAGAGAGACAGAGAGACAGAGAGACAGAGAGACAGAGAGAGGGAGGGAGAGGGAGAGAAAGAAAGGAAAGAAAGAAAAGAAAGAAAAAGAAAAGAAACTACTTTTCTAAAACTTGGCTCTCCAGTGTTTAGTGACCTGCAAAGAAGGGTGGATTTGCTAAGATCTCTGAGTGCTAAGAGCCCTGAGGCTGTGTCCTTCTTCCGCTAGGATCGCGCTGCCTCTGCCCTCTCTCTGTCCCCCGTGCACAGGGGACACGCGGCTCTAAGGCACCTCTGGGAGTGCAGGGGTGCGACTGAACGCCTGCTCAGTCTCGGCACTGGGGGAGCTGTACAGCGGCTGTGTGGCCACCTAGTCTTTTTAAAAATGGATTTCATTTTGTTTTTAAATTATAAAAGTGAGAGGAACAAGTGAAAGCACTTAGCAATCTGAAGGGGGCAGGGACGTCCGTGGCACTGACGTGGCTGCACTGGGGCATGCGGTGGCCCGGGAGTGGCTCTCACTGCAGCGCCTCCAGGCCTTGTGAGCAGCGCTCGTTGCCTCAGCGCAGCAAATGGGGCCTCACAAAGCCATGGGGCTGCCCGCTCTGGCTTCCTCCGGGTGGGTCATTAACTGTGCACCTCTCCCTCTTTGCACGGGCTGCTAGGAAGCTCAGAGCCAAACCCCAGGCCTGCCTCTCCAGGGTCCAGCCATGCAGCACAAGCATTTCTGTCCCTGTGCTTTGCCTACCTTTATTTTCCTTCCCACACCTTTGCTCATCTTTGTCTCATTTCCCGTGTTTGTGTTTCCTCATAACAAGAAGAGGCGGCTGTGGCTGTTACTTTAAATACCCCAGCTGGTCTCCCTGTAGGAAAACTAATATCTTCGCACCAAGCCTTATCTCAAAGCAGTGGCTCTAACACACAGGTGCCCCCGCCCAGCTCTGAGCGCCCGGTGGAAGCTATATTCTCCCAAAATGTCAGTGTCGGGAAAGTGGAGCAAACAAAGGTGAGGTAAATGTTCTCGAGGAAAGGAGACTGAGGGGCCCTGGTGACCATAACGCTCAGCCCCAGGCTCCCGGAGGAGGGATGCTGCGAAGGGCACCCAGGAGACAGGAAATGGCCAGTAGATAAGAAATGGACTCACTGTTTGATTTAACTAGTTGGTGATTATATAGTTATATAACAGGGTCTTGCTACATAGTCCAGGCTGGCCTCGAGCTCCCTGTGATCCTCCTGCCTCAGCCTCCTGAGTGCTGGGATGACAGGGGCGCGCCACCACACTTGGCTTCATACGGCTGTTTTTAAAGCCGGAGAACGAAGGCTCCCTGCCACTCCTCTGCCCCGCGATCACGGCACCCCGCTCCTCACCCACGCAGGGGGCTGCAGGCCTCACGCAGCTTCCTCCTCCTCCCAGGCCGGCGGCGGGGCCTCTGACGATTCCCTCCCTCACCTTCCCAGTCTTTGGCTGCCTTCACTCTCCAGTGGGGGGACAGGCGGGTGACAGTGCCTCACCGTGCCGGGCCTGGTGAAGTCCACGCTGTGCGCCAGGCTCTGCCGCATCTGGTTGCTGAAGAGGCGGACGCAGACGCTCTGCAGGTACTCAGGAGTGATCTGCAGGGACAGGCGAGGTGAGGTGCAGGAAGAACTGGAGGAGCTGGACACGCCAGGAGGAAGCCACGCATGGACCTGACTGACAGGAGAACCCGCCAGTGTCCTGCAGATGCCACCGAGACATCGCAGTTCTGAGCTGATTCCGCCTGGTGCATCTCCACTCCCGTGGAAAATAGACGCGAGTGCATATTTTGTAAATTGAAGTTAAAAAAAAGAGGCCACTCTGTGGCCACAGGGAGTGCCAGGCGTCGAATCAGAGGGTCTGGCTCAAGGCCTGGGCTCCTGAGGGAACCGGAACCTCTGCCCAGGACATGCCAGCCTGCCCAGCAAGAGGACACATGTCCCTGCCTTGTCGTGTGAGGGGCGAATGAGGTCCAAGGCATGCCTGGCACATGGCAGGTGGCAAAATAAACACTTGCTGAGTGAATGACAGAGACATTATCCATGAACTGAGTTGCAATAGCATTAAAATGTAAACATCCCTTTTTCATCCTGAATTGTAAATCTTGTTCCTTCTCTGTAGCCCCCAAAGCACGTTGGAAAATGATTTGTGCTGAAAACACAACCTCACCGCCCTCCTGAGGGCCCACCAGCTCCTACTGGCTCCCCCTCAGCCTTCTCCCATGGCAGCCCAGGCCCTGGCCCTGAGGCGTGGTCCTCCACTTTTCCCCAGCAGCCACATTTCCCCACGGAACTCATGCGGCAGTGGCCACCACGAGGACCTTGCAGGGTCCAAAGTTCTCATCTTCGGCGTTCTCTGTGTAATCTGAGCCTCTGAAGCAACCCTTGGCCCTGCCACTTTCCTCCTCTGACTACCGGAAGGGCGACCAGGACCACCCCTCCAACAGGCAAGTCTGATATGTCACCACCTTGCTCACAACAGGTGGAGGAGGAAAGGACATGAATAGCCAGTTGACCAAAAAAAAAAAGCATGGCCAACAACATAGGAAGATATATTCAGATTCATACATAAATGCAAATTAAAACATTCAGGATATCAAGTTTCCCTTACCAGTCTGGCAAAGATTTCAAGGTTTAATCCTAGACAGATTTGCTATGTGTATGGAGAAACAGCGACTGTGACACACTGCTCGGGGACAGGCACTGTTGACATTTTAGAGATACAATTTTGCACCATTTATCAAAATACTGATCCTCATACCCCGCCTGGCAACTGCCCTAGTAGGATCTCATCTTACCTAGGTTCAGAGATTTACAGATACATCCATAGCTAGCAATCCCCTTACCATCTTGCCGCTGACCGTGGCCTCTAGAGAATCTACCAGCTCAGCCGTGACCCCAATGAGGTTGTGGTAGTCGGCCTGGATCTTATTGTACCGCTTCAAGTATGTCATGGACCGGCGCTCAGCCTCGACCAGCTGCTGGTGCAGCCGCTGCAGCGTTTCTAGGGGAGAGTGGATATCAAAGCCCAACGTAAGAATAGTAACAATGACAACCACAAAATAAAAAATAACTATATATATATATTTTTGGTACCGGGGATCGAACTCGGGTCCTTGTGCTAGTGAGGCAGGCGGCGGAACCACTGAGCTAAATCCCTGGCCCTAAAAACAACTATGTTCTTCTCCAAGGATGACCACACCCACGCTCAGAATATTTTGCCATAACAATGAACTTGGCACTAATTTGTGCTTAAAATTTTTCTTCTACGTCATGCCACATGTATTTACAAAATGCTTTGTAATCATTGATTTGAAATTTCTTGTTTCCAGAAGTTCAACTGAATCATTACTAGGTTTCCTAACAAAGTGTCTTTCTTCACTGAACCCGATGGAAATTTAGTTCTTTGCTCTACCTCTAAGAAATAAAACCAATGTTTCTTCCTACATTCGGCTCACAAAATGGATGAAGCAAACCTGTGTCCTTTTCCTTGTCTCTGCATTATGAGGTTGTCTGCAGGCCACGTCCTCTCCGTGGGGTTATGTATTATTATATAGCCCAGGCTGGACTCAAACTCAGGGCAATCCCCTTGCCTCAGCCTCCCAAGTGCTGGGATTACAGGCATGCACCATACTACAGTATTTTCTTACCTTCTTCAAAAGCTTATGGAAACTTCATCCATGAATTTTTCTTTTTTTTGGTACCGGGGATGGAACTTGGGACCTTGCGCTTGCAAGGCAGGTGGCAGAACCACTGAGATAAACCCCCAGCCCTCATCCATGAAATTTTATGACCAAGATACACAGAATATTATTACCCAACCATTCCATTCAAACAGCAGCACCTGAGTCTAGCATTTAAGTAAACTGGGGGCACACCAGTAGCCTTGGCCGTGGAAGGATAACTGGGTGACAAGTGGTTGTCACTGCCAGTCTCTGAGCACCATGGCAACACTGCACCGTGGTGTCTTCAGCTGTGGATGCACACTGTGCCCACCGGGCCCTACTGCATGGACATCCTGCTGGTGCCCTCACAAAGCCCCCACTAAAAGCAAACCTGAAGACTCGGAAACTGTGGCTCCCTTGCTGAGACCCCAGAGGGAAGCACTGGGAGAGGCACAGGCTCTCCTATTCGCACTTCCGGCCCCTGGTTACCTGATCTGCAAAGCTCAGCCTCTCGTGGAGACCTAACTGGCAACGCTCAAAACCTGAGGGGCCACCAGAACCCGACGGGACCAAGCCCACTCTGAACAAGGACCCAGAGGATGCTGCTGGAAGCTGGGGCCTGGTCTCCAGCACCCAGGGCACGGGCGGCGGTGGCTTTAGATGTCTGACCCCCTGCATCCTGGCAAGCTGTAAAGCAAGTCGCTTCCTTTGGCTGCCTTAGGAATTTGCCTGTGATGACCTGAATGCAGTGGAAATGACAGTCACTTCAGAGGTCAGCTTAGTGTGACAGCCAACCTGACTCCATTTGTGTAAGGTCCAGTGATTCTGGGTGGTCCCCTCCCCTTCCATCCTGTGTGAGTCAACTCCATGTTATCTTTGTGACCTTTTGATAGAGCAGTCTACAACTGTTACCTTTACTACCTTGAAAACAGAGGACTCCTGCACCTGTGAGATACTTTGTTTTAACTGAACTGCGTGACACTGCTCCGACCCCCACTAGCTTAACAAAGTTCTGCTCCTGTAAAATTCCGTTTGTGCTCCCCTCTCCTTGAGCCCTCCCCAAATAAAAGAGCCTTAAAAGGACCCTGCAGACTGCTTTCCTTTGTCCAGAGTTTTTCGAGGCTATGATAATAAGACTCCATTTAATTCAGTGTGGCGCATCTCTATAGTTCCAACTCCCCTGGCCCTATTACATTAGAAAAAGTGACCACTTCCACCTGCTACGGTCCAGGGCCTTCTCCACTGGACTCTGCCTCCATGTCCTGAGGACCCCGGGGCACACGGAGGGACATGAGATCCCAAGGCCGATCCGATTGAGCCCATGGCTCCCACCCCACGTGGAAGAATGATAACCGAGCATGGCTGTTTCAGGCTGAAGTCCAGTGCTCCTTTGGGCAGCAGCAGGACAGGCAGGAAGGTGCATTTCTGGGAGCAGCAGGGTAAACCGGAAATGCCTGGCCCGACCTAGGACTGAAGCTGTGCCGGGTGTGGGGAAACTGGCACAGGGTCCCCAGGCCACGGAGGGACCACAGCAGTCAGGACCTCTCCTGGGGCTGTGCTCCACCCACCCGCCACCAGGCCACCCTCAGTCTCTAGGGTGACCCCGCAAGCCACCTCCACCTGTGCACTCGGAGCTGCAGGTGGGCAACCCAGAGGGCAGGACCAGCCACACATCTGGAACCAGTGGGCTGGCAACTGTGCGTGAGGAAGATGGGAGCAAAGAGCAGGCGGGAGCATGAGCCCTGGAGCAGGGGGCAGAGAGCCTCAGGCACTGTGAGTGAAGCTGAAGGAATGAGGTGTTTGAGGAGGGGCTCAGAAGAGAGAAACAAGATTTTGTGGGGAAATGGAGAAAAAGCTGCACTCGGAGAATAATCTGGAAACATTGCATTCATGCCCCGGGAGCTGCAGGAGGCCATGCTCGAAGATGACGGACGGCCGAGGTGTCTGAGGGATCCAAGGCAGCAGAACACCTGGGCGAGGCACAGGCTGCTTTTAGCCAGTTTCACAGAATCAGGAGCAAAAAGGAGCGGATCAGAAATAGCTGAAGAATCTGGGGCAGGCTGGGAAAGGAGACTGGAAGGTGCAGCCCAGCGGCTGCAGAGATCGGCACGGGTAGGAGGCAAGTGTTCTGCACTGTGACGAGAGAGGGCCCGGGAAGTGGGAAGCATCTGTCCGTGCCCAGCCACAAGGCCTCCCAGGCCCCCGGGGTCGGGAGTCCAGTGGGTGCGGCACAGCCATGCCGTGCTGGGTTTGCAGCATGGGGGACAGGAGGGTTACAGGGTCCCAGTGGCTTCCTCTGAGAATTCACAGGGTCCCCACAGTGGCCCCTGCTGGGCTACAACCTGCAGACCTGCAGGGCTCAGGGCTGCTGGCCCCTCAGCTCCACGGTGCCACAGCAGCCTGCAGGCTGGGTGTGGGCGTCAGGGTGCAGCATCTGCCCTGCTGGGCTTTTGCCTGTGTCCCTGCTGTTTCCCTCTCCTGGCCATGGCCTCGCACACATCCAGAAGCATGGGATGTGCATTCTAGGGCTCGCAGCTCAGCCGGCCTTGAGTCTCGCCTGAGGCTCGGCCTCGGCCTTAGAGCAGCTCTGGGGACTCCCAGGGACAGAGTGAGAGCGTTTTCACTGTGACATGGATGCAAACCTTTGGTGGCCGGGGACAAAACGCTGTGGTCGGGTGAGTGTCCCCAAGGTGCAAGTGTTGGAGGCTTGGTCCCCAGGGTGGGAGGTGGGGACCCAGGCTGCGCCCATGTCTTGCTGGAATCTCCAGAACTGAGAGCCAAATAAACCTTTCTCTTTCCAAGTTAGTGGGCCTCAGGCACTTCACTTTGGTGACAGAAAGATGAGTGGCACCTGAGGCGACTAAGATGAAACAAACATCCCGGCCTTCCTGTCTGACACCATCCCACCTGCCTCACAGGACAAAGCTGAGAATACTACCCATCTGTAAACAGAGAGTTAAATAACCTACACATATTTCCTTTCTTTACAAAAGATGAACTTCCTGAAAAGTCCAAAAAAGCAATGGCAGGAAGTTTTAAAGTCTTCCCTGACATTACTCTTCTTCCAAAAGGGGAAATATGATATTTCTCAGCCCAGGAATTTCATGTAGCGAAACTCCCCCTGCTGGGAGAGGAGGATAGACCTACTAAAGGCATGAAGCACATCACACACCCTTTCCAACACAGGAACTTAAGCGGTTCTCAAAACGTAGAATGATGTGGAGCGTGGTGGTGCACACCTGTAATACCAGCACTCAGGAAGCTGAGGCAGGAGGATTGCTGCGAGTATGAATAATTCTTTTCTCACCTACACTGCCCTGCTTCCTATGGAGCATGGCAGTGGCTTCCTCTACAACATTCCCTGGACCCTGCATACCTCTCCTCACCTTGGTTACTTCACATACAAGAGGAGCTCACACTACAGCCCTCTGGAAAAGTGGGCCCCGAGGCACTGTGCACATTTAGGCTTGTGAAAGCCTCATTTGCTAAAGCCACAGATTCTCTCCATTTCTGCCCCCACCTCCCAGTTTAAAACTCGAGCCAAGCCAGCAAAGTTGTCCTTAGAAAGTGTTTCTTCCATGATTTACCTTTGTTGTGTCGTCCATTCTCCTTCTGGGATGAGAAAGAAGTTCAGGAAAACAGGCATTCGGCACACAATGCTCGGGGTGTCAACACTGTGCCCAATCTGAAAAGGACTCAGCCCGCTAGCAGGATTCTCAGGATAGTGAAGGGCAGGTCCCAGCACTGCTCCTGAGACAGCAAGGAGCCCAACAAACCCTTCTCTCCATCCCAGCAGTCTCAAACCATCCCCACAGCCTCCTGCCTGGCCTTCCTGCCCCTTCCAGTGGCCCTGCCACTGCTGCCCCAACGTGCTCAAGCCAAACGTGAATCCAGACCTCATATCTCTGCCTTGTACCCTGATGTCCCCCCGAAGCCCCATGCACTCACAGATGGGGCTTTGGGGGCGACTAGATCATGGGTGTGTGATGCTGGATCAGCCCAGGGATAGGTTTAGCATGGTTCTGGGTGTGGGTGATGGAGTTACTGAAGAGGGAAGACCCAGCCCAGATGTGAGTGGCACCAACCAGCAGGCTTGTAGTCTGGACAGGATGAAAAGGAAAAGGAGAAAGTTTTGCAGCTTCCTGTTTGCCGCTCCATGGACTGTTTCTCCTCTGCCATGCCACCCTGCCTTGGAGCCAGGCAACTATGAACTGCAATCTCTACAAACTGTGAGCTAAAATAAAATTTAAATTGTGGGTGTTGGGTATTTAGTCCCAGTAAGAAGAAAGTAACTAAGACACCGCAGCACTGTAAATTTAAGTCCACAGCTTTATCCCAGAGACGCTGAGATTTGGATGAGTACAGTGGCTAAGGCCACAGACCTGGAGCTGTACTGCCCAGGTTCGAATCCCAGCCCCTACATGTCTGGTTGCATGACTGAAGGCAAGTTATTTCAAATGGGGTTTCCCCCCACCTAAAATCATCTGAATTTTTTGGGAGGAGGTTAGATACGGTCTCGCTCTGTATTTCAGGCTGGCCCTGTACTCAATATGTAGCCCAGGCTGCCCTCAAACTTGTGGCAATCCTCCTGCCTCAACCTCCCGATTGCTGGGATCACAGGTGTGTGCCACCACGCCTGGCTAATTTCATCTTAAATTTTTCTTTTCTGGTACTGGGAATCGAACTCGGCTCTTTGCACTTGCACAGCAGGCGGCGAAACCACTGAGCTAAATCCCCAGCCTTAAATTTTTCTTAATTATTTTGGTAACAGCTTTATTCATATACTGTGTAAGTTACTTATTTAAAGTACATTTCAATGGTTTTTAGCATATTTTCAGAGTTGGTTTTTTCTTTCATTCTGTGGCCCTGAGACTAGAACTCAGGGCCTCTCATGTGCAAGGCAAGTGCGAGGCCACCGAGCCACATCCCAGCCCTACAACCAAGCTTGGAACCTTCGCATCACCCCTCAAGGAAACCCTCTGCCTGCCAGCCCCTCTCCTGTCGCCTGTCCATGAGTGCACTTTGTTGCAGCTTTGCCTCCTGTGACTCTTTCACATCAAGACCACTGTGCGATGCGTGGCTTCAGCGTCTGGCTTCTCTCACTCAGCCTGTTTCCAAGGTTCATCTACACTGTGAGTAGTGGTCCCCTTCCTTCTGTGCTGAATCAAATCTCACTGCATGAACAGACCTCATTTGGTCCATGCAGGCATCAGCTCACAGACATGGGGGTTCTTTGTGCTCTTTGCCTATTAGGGATAACGCTGCAAGGTGCAGTGTGGACAAAGGTTTTCATTTCTCCTGGACACACAGTGAGGTGTGGAGTTGCTGGGTAGTATGGTAAGGTATCCTCTGAGGTAGCTCAACCTGGCTTTTTTGTTTGTTTGTTTGAGACTGTCTCATGATGTAGCTCAGGCTAGCCTCGAACTCAGCCATCCTCCTGCTTCAGCCTCCAGGGTGCCAGGATGACACGTGTGTCTCCATTACCTGGCATTAACCTGTTTTTTGAAGGCTAATGATATGAAGAAATGTTCTCATCATTTGTTTAAAATATGTAAAAATACCCACACATTCAGGAGTCTGTGTTTACTATAAACATTGTTTACTTCAGTATATAAACAAATTGCTTTCCAAATTTTTTATAAGAAATGATCAACTTTCTAATCAAGATTTCAAAAGTAAATATTTTTGTTTTCTTTTTTTGGTAGTGGGGAATCGAACTCGGGACCTGCTTTCGAGGCAGGCTGCAGCACCACTGAGCTAAATCCCCAGCCTTGAAAAGTAAATTTTTTGAGTAAACACAAGGACGTTATCCACCTTCCTCAAATGCTTCTGAGGCTCCTCCTGCTTTACAGGACTTCACCCAAACCACCCTGACCTGGCCCTGCCCGTCTCCGATTTCCTCTCTGCCCGGCCTTCCGGTCCCAGACACTGGGCCAGGGCCTCGAACAGGCTGCTCCCCACCCGGGATTCCTGTCCCTCACCCTGTCTGTTTCAGATTTCCATACTGTCATTCAAAATCCCGACTACGAGACTGCCTTGGTCTCTTCTTTGTATCCATCCAGGGCAGAAACCTGATGTGTAGCACCTCACTGCCAATACTTCCTTCCGCGAAACAAGGAAAACAAAGGAACTGAGCACACGGTTGCTACTACATTCAGAGTCTGCTCCAAAGCATGCTGAGCACACACGCGGGCGACAGGCGACAAGTGCCCAAAACCAGCCTGATGGCCCAGCTACCCAGTGCTTACCAGGTGCGGGGCTGTCTGAACCAGCTGAACCTATTAACTGGATCCTCAAACTTTCTATGAAGTGGGTACTATTATTAAATTAATATATTATTAATATCACTAATACAGTTTACTGGATGAAGAATTTCATCTAGAAGGCGGGAGTGGTGGCACACACCTGTGATCCCAGCACTCAGGAGGCTGAGGCAGAAGGATCACCATGAGTTCGAGGCCAGCCTGGGCTACATAGCGAGAACTTGTCTCAAAAAACAAATTTAATTTAGATTCTTAACATATTAATGCCTATAAGTTTGAAGCTGAGAAATGCTTTTTAAAAGAGTACTAAAATAACTACAAGCCAATTATAAAAGTGCTCCTTGTTTCACCTCAGGTCGTTGCTTGATATGGAGGGCTGAGAAGGGAGGGATCTGAGGGGAGGGAAGCTGTGGCCTCAGGGCCAGGGCCACCTCTGACCGCAGCCCCGGGGCTCCACAGCGGAAAGCAGTGTGGCTGGGACTCGGGGACAGCGTCAGGCCTGAGAGCTGAGAGGACGGCAGAGCCTGGGGCCGAGGGTGCCAATCGGAGCGGCTCCGTTGGGAAAGGGACTCAAATGCTTCTCGTTGGGATGGCAGTGGGTCTTCTGCGATAAAATAGCTGACATTTGTCATTCAGGTCAACGAGACAAGAACCCACTTCATAATTCAAAACATTATATCCTTGGTTTGAAATAACTTCAGTTTTTCTGCTTGTTTGGGTACTGGGGATTGAACCCAGGGCCTTCACGCTGAGCAAAACCCCTGGCTCTATTTTGTACCTGGAAACAGGGCCTTGCTAAGTTGCCTGGGTTGGTCTTGAACTTGAAATCCTCCTGCCTCAGCCTCCGAGAATGCTGGGATTGCAGGCATGTGCCAATATGCCTGGCTTGGTGTGAAATAATTTTGGACGCCTGCTTGTTCCAAATGAGCGACGTGTCCTTACAGACTAACCACTTTGGGAAATCTGTCACCATGGGTGGGCGACTGAATGTCCTTCTGTCCCCTTTGTACTCAGAGGTGCCCACGGGAGCTGGATTCTGGTGACAGCAGCACAACTCTACCCTGTGTCGTCCTGTCTGCCGTCCCCCGCCCTGGGGCGCCCTGAGTCCCAGGCTGCTCTAACCCCAGCTGGTCTCATTCGTGTCAAAAGGATACATAGATTGATAGGGCCGGGGATTTAGCTTAGTGGTTCTGGCCCCTGCCGCACATGCACAAGGTCCCAAGTTCCATCCCCGGTACCAAAACAAAACAAAAGGATACATAGATTGTTAAAAGCTTGGGTGTGTTACTGGCTTTAAAAATTAGTGCTAGAAACTTCTCGAGCTTCAACTTTAACTCTGGAGTCCAGGAATCCTGAAGTGAAAAGAAATAAAGGAACACAAGATAAGAACACTCTTTGGTTTGTCAAACAGCCCTGGCAGTTACAGAAGCCGAAAGCCAGCTGTCTGGCCAGCAGTGTGACAGTGACCAAGCAGGCATGGGGACACAGGACAAATGGAAGCATTGAGACGATTTGACTGCCACAGCAGGGAAGATAACTGTACACAATCAGAACCCTTCATGTTATTTAAACACAAGCACAGTAATCCTAGCACTCGGGAGGCTGAGGCAGGAGGACCGCAAGTTCAGGGCCATCCTGGGTGATTTAGTGACTCAGTAAAACCCTGCCTCACAATGAAAAATAAGTATAGGGCTGGGGATGTAGCTTGGCTGCAGGCCCTCATTTCGGTCCCCAGCATTATATTAAAAATTCTTCCACGGGCCGGGGATTTAGCTCAGTGGTTCTGTCGCCTGCCTCACAAGCGCAAAGACCTGAGTTCGATCTCCGGTACCAAAAAAAAAAGTCTTCCACGGGCCGAGGATTTAGATCAGTGGCTCCACCTCCGGCCTTGCAAGCCCAAGGACCTGAGTTCGATACCTGGTACAAAAAAAAAAAAAAAAAGGCTTCCACCCAACCCAAGAATTTCCACCCCAAAGCAACAATGTACTAAAGTTTCATACGGCTGCTGCCTTGGCTCTGCCCCCAGATCCCCCTCCCTGTGGTCTGGACCCTCCTCCCACCCCACCCAATCTGTCCCAGGTGTCATCTGCTGGAGCAGCAGAAATTCCAGGTTTTGTAAAAGATTTTTAATTCCCTGGCACTGGCTGGGAATTCTGTCCACAGTGTGTGTTGTCGGGGGTCAAAATGACATCCTGAACCCTCAGATCCCGAGGCCACTGGGTAGGGTGGTGGTAGAGGTAAGCATGGGTAAGATGAGGTCTCCACGAGGCTGCTGGACCTCCAGGAAGGGAGTGCAGACAGCGACACACAGGGAGTGGCCGTGGGGAGACGGAGGCAGAGACGGGAGTGAAGAGGCCACAGCTGAGCATAGCTGGGAGAGGACAGGAAGGACTTAGTCTTGGCCTTTGGAGGGCCGTGGCCAGCCCACACCTGACTACAGATGTCTGGCCTCCCGAACTGTGAGACAGCAGACTTGTGCTATTTCTCTACCAGCTTCCCTAGGTCCTTGTTAGGGCAGAGCTGGGAAAGCACCACCACATCCATCAGCTCAGGGCTCTCTGCACTTGGCCATCTGGAAAGAACTTTAGCAGGGGGCTGTGGTGCTGGCCAACACAAATCAAGAAATCTTGAAAACAAACGGAGCTAGGTGTGGTGGCACACCCCTGGAATCCCAGCACTCTGGGAGGCTGAGGCAGGAGGATCCCAAGTTGAGCCTAGCCTGGTCACCTTAGCCAGACCCTGTCTCGAAATAAAAATTTTTTAAAAGGTATGGGGATATAGTTCAATACGAAGGCCCTGGGTTCAATCCCCAAGCACCATCAAAGAAATAAATAAACTACCACCAACAACAAAACTATTACTGGCTCCTCACAGCCATCTTTACCTGTGGCCTTCTCTCCCTCACAGAGCCCAAGGGTCCCTTCTTCTCCCTCCAGCTGCTCTGCTTAAGCCTGACTCAGGCTGTGGAACAGCCCAGGTGCTCACAAGGGTTTTGTGATGTCATCAGTTACAGAAGTCCCTGTTATTTCTGCAGCCTCTCTGCAAAAGGCCACCCACTGATACACTGAGCCTGCAGAAAAGCACTTACTGTAATCCCTCGTGTGCTCACAGGTGGGGCTTTGGGGAGGTGAGTGGATCACGGGGATGTGATTCTCATCTGTGGATTAGTCCGCTGACAAATTTATAGCCAAATGTGATGTTGGGAAGTGGACCCTGGTAGAGGACTGGTCACTGGGGGTGTGGCCACTGGGGGTGTGGCCACTGGGGGTGTGGCCTGCAAGGGTCCATCGCCCTCCTCTTCCCTTGATCCCTCATGCTTCCTGCTGCTTATCCGTGAACTCTTTCCCCTCTGCCCTGCTGCCCTGCCTTGGAGCCAGCCAGCTACGAACTGAAACCTGAACAAACTGTGAGCCGAAAGAAACCTCTCCTCCTTTAACTTGTGGGTGTTGGGTATCATGTCTCAGCAATGAGAAAGTAACTATGACACTTGACGACAAGTTTCCTTTTCTGTCAACATTGCAGGACAGACAGTCTGAAAAAGCAGTGAAAACAATGAAAAGACCTGGCTGAGAAGGCAATTTAATTTAATTTAATTTAATTTAATTAATTAATTTATTTATTTTGGTACCAGGGATCAAACTCAGGTCCTTGCGCTTGTGCAGCAGGTGGTGAAACCACTAAGCTAAATCCCCGACCCGAGAGGCCAATTTTAAAGCACACCCCTGAGTGACAGGAAGGAGCTGTGGAGGCCCAGAGTGAAGCCAAAGCAGGAATCCTAGGACCAAGGTGCATCAGAGACTCTGCCCTAAGGGAGCTGCAAGTCCTCAGGGACCTTGATCTGCGGTGCTGAAGCTGCTGGGCGGGGAAGGTGGACAACAGGAGCTGCCACAGCGGCACCACCAGGAGCCCCAGGGTGCGCCCAGGGCCAAGGGCTGCCGCTCAGGACAGGAGATAGGCAAAGAAGCCACCACAGAAGGGCCCATGGGAAACATACTTGTCCCCACCTGTGTGAAGCTTCATGGTGCACTCAGTCCCACGAAAGACAACAGCCATGAAAGACTCATACTATCTGTATGGCCCCCAAACCGCTAGAAATTCATTTAATTTCAAACAGTCCTGAGTCAAATGCAAATCTCTCCCAAGAAAACCAAAGTGGACCAGGCTTCAGAGAAATCCCTCCAGTCCTAGGGAAAAGAAACTCACTCTCAAGACTGAAAACAAAGCAAGGGAACAAATGAAAAAACAAAGGGAATCATCAAATCTGCAAAAGCTTCTGATACTGAAATGAACTGAGAACACAAAATAAATGTTTAATATGTAAAAGAAATTAGAGAACAAAGGATCAGAGAATATAAACATGACCCAGCAAATGTGAATATAGCCAGAAAGAACTTCCATTAAAAAAGTTCATAACTGGCTGAGGGTATCACAATCCTCAACTTGAAACTAAACTACGAAGCTACTGTGATAAAAACAGCATGGTACTGGCAAAGAAACTGACCCAAGAATCAGTGGACTAGATTAGAAGATGCAGAAACAACTCCAGATATACTCAGCCACCTCATCTTTGACAAAGGAGCCAACCACCATCATTGGAGGAAAGATAGCCTATTTAATAAATGGTGTTGGAAAAACTGGATTTCAACCTGCCAAAGATTAAAACTAGACCCATACCTATCACCATGCACTAAACTAAGATCGAAGTGGATTAAAGATCTAAATATTAAGACAGAAACACTAAACTTGCTGGAAGATAAGTTAGATAGAACTCTTAAAGACATTGGCATAGGAAAAGACTTTATGAATAAAACCTCAGTAGCATAGGAACTAGCACAAAGAATCAACAACTGGGATCTCATCTTATTAAAAAGCTTCTACACTGCAAGAGAAACTACCAACAGAGCTAAGAGACAATCTACAATGTGGGAAAAGTTTTTTAGCAGCTGTACCTTAGACAAAGCTCTACTATCTAGAATATATAAAGAATTGAAAAAAATCAGACCCCCCAAATTCAAAGACCCAATTCAAAAATGGGCATCTGAAATGAACAGACATTTCTCAGACAAGGAAGTAAAAGCAGCAAACAAATATATGAAAAAATGTTCAACATCACTGGTCAATTCAAGAGATGCAGATGAAAACAACACTGAAATTTCACCTCACCCCAGAAAAAATGGCTGCTATCAAGAAATCAACCAATAACAAATGCTGGCGGAGTTGTGGGGAGAAAGGAACCCTTCTCCACTGCTGGTGGGAGTGCAGACTGGTGCAACCACTGTGGAAATCAGTATGGAGATATCTCAAAAAACTAGGGCTAGAGGTCCCATTTGGCCCAGCTATTCCCCTGCTGGGTATCTTCCCCAGAGAATTAAAAGAATCATACCACAGCGATATATGTGCATCCATGTTCATAGCAGCAAAGTTTGTAATAGCTAAAGTTTGGAAACAACCCAAATGCCCATCAACTGGAGACTGGAAAAAGAAAATGTGGGGTTTTTTTTTATAAAATGGAGTATGACTCAGCCATAAAGAACGAGAAACTAGAGACATTTATAGCTAAATGGATGCATATTGAGGCCATACTCTTAAGTGAAATAAATAGGACACACGTGTGTAAATACTGAATAGTTTCTCTAGTGTGAGAAACTGAAAGTGTAAATAAGGATTAAAATGATTAAAACGAATAACTGATAATTTGAAATAGGAAGAAAAGGTCTAAAGGGGTAGGGGAAGGGGAAAGGAAAGAAGGAAAAGGAAAAATTATGAGAAAAGAAAAAAATAGAAACGAAGTCTTTGTAAATAGGGAAGGGTGCACAGGTAATGGAGAAAAAATAAGAACCAAGATACATCATGTACAGCTACAAGCACCCAATGATGAATGTAAACATATTGTATACCTAAAATGTACCAATAAAAGAATTTTTAAAAACTCATAACTGAAATTACAAATTCAATGAGAAGGTGAGAGAGATTAGACATAGCCAGCAGGTGAATGTGTGAACTCAAGACAGAGGTGAACCAAGTGCCCAGAAAGATCAAGAAGAAATGGAAAATACTAGCTGTTAAAAGAAGAGGAAGGTCAACAACGAGGACACACAACGTATTATTGAAACACACTTAAAATGTTCAGAAAGATAAATTTGGTTATGCGTACTTTTACCACAATTTTTAAAAAATGAAAAAATAATATGGCGGTATAATGAGAAGTCGGATGTACCTGTGACCAGATACCCGGACTGGGGGACAGAGGACAGGAAAGGTAACGGAGGAAGAGACACAAACTGAGCCTTTTCCAGAGTTGCCAAAAGGAACAAAACATCACATCTTGGAAGCCCTGTAAGCCCTGAGTGAAAACAGGACTCTCCCTGACCAGGGGAAAGGTACAGTCCCTGAGGCCGAGGACAGAGACAGGTGCCCAAGGCTGCTGGCTTCCTGAGGGCCGCCGGGAGCAAGGACGTGATCTGTGTCAGTCGGGGTTAGAAGGCCTTAGTGTGACCCAAAATATTGCATTTTATGGCACAAGAAAAGTCTGTTAAGGCAAATTACCTGAATGTCTTTTGGTACCAGGGATTGAGCCCAAGGCCTTCACACTCCTTTTTATTTTGTTGTTGTTTTTTTGAGATGAGTCCTCATGAAGTCACTAAATTGCCCGGGCTGGGCTCCAACTTGCCATCCTCCTGCCTCAGCCTCCCAGAGTGCTGGGATCACAGGTGTGCGCCACCACATCCGGCTCGAACACTCTTTTCAAACAAATGGAAGAGAGGTGGCCAGGAGTGGGGACCAGGGTGGCAGAAAGGGCAACAGAGGCAGTTCTTGAGGGTAATTAAAGCAAAAACTGTATCCCACTCGTGCTGTCTTGGTTACGTGAATTAACCCATGTGGTAAAATTCACAGAACTGTACATCCCGAAAGTTCATCATATTGTATCATGTTTAAAACTGTTTTTTAAATTGCCAATCAGAATACTTGCTTTCTATTGAAGTGGATTGTTTTTGTTTTGTTTTGTTGTAGCACTGGCCATGGAGCTCAGGGCCTCTCTCATGCTAGGCAAGCACTTTACCCCTGAGCTCCATCCCCAGCCCTTTGTATTTTGCACTTTTATTTTGAGACAGAGTCTCACTAAGTTGCCCAGGCTGGCCTTGAACTTATGGTTTCATCTCCGCTTCCCAAGCAGCTGGGGTTACAGGGCTGTGCACCGAGCCCGGCTTGTAAATCTATGCCAACACGGGTGTTGGTACTCAGAAAAGCTCCTCGTGTGTGTTTAGAAAGGGAATCCCACAGCACAGTGCCTTTTGCATCTGACTTACAATTCGTTCACTTGTGGCTCAGTTTATTCACTCTCAGAGGTGTACGTACACTGCTCCGTTCATGCCAGTGACATTTATTTATGCACTTCTTAGTGATATATACCTGGGTTGCTTGCAGCCTTTCCATCGCAGTGTTGCTGTGTGAATATTCTGTCTCTGGCGGGTTTACATGAACAAGAACGCATATCCCAGCTAGTACAGGACGGCCAGAAAAAGTAACCCAACACTACTTGACCATCTAACAGGAGACAGACTAAATAAATTAGGGCTACAGTCAAAATAATAATGAGGCTGGGCAGGGCGGAGCACATGGGTAATCTTAGCCCTCAGGAGGCTGAGGCAGGAGGATCACCATGAGTTCCAGGCCAGCCAGGGCTCCATAGTGAGTTCAAGGCCAGCCTGAACTATAGTGAGATCCTGTCTCAAAAGTAAACAACAACAATGACAATAGGTTTCAGGGCTCTGAAGCAGCAGCCAGACCCCATGATGTCCCCTATGCACAGCTGTCACCTACCTGGAAGAGCTCCTTAAAGGAGGGGTGTGCCCGGGGGTCGGGCACGAAGGGGAGGGCGTAGAAGGGCAGGAACTCGGTGGTCTGGCTCAGTGCTGTCCCTCTGGTCTCCAGGAAGGATCTGAAGTACGAAATCCTCTCGTCCAGCTCCCGCTTGTCCTGCAGGAAGAAGACTCGGGTCTGAGGGCCCTGGGTCCTTGCAGGGTCCTGGGTGCCAGCCCTGATGATGGCATCGGCCCCCAGTGGCCTGGTGGGCACAATGCTGCCACCTCAGAGTCGCCCAGTAAGATGTCCCGAGGGTGTCGAACTCCCACTTCCTCGTGTCCTTGAAACGTCACTGACGGGACAGCTCCTGTCTCCCGACCTCCACGTGGCCCACTCACCCAGACCCGGCCACGGCAACATCTGTGCTCCAGGACCCTCACAGGGCTGCCAGGGGGCCGACGCATCCCTGTCCCTGCCGCTTTTCTCCCTGAAGCTGAGGACACAGCTTGCTCCGCTTCTCTTCCCTGCTCTCTTGGGCTGTGGTGGGATGAGGAGGAGCTGGAGGTGCCGCTTTCCTCCCCGACAGCCCAGTTCTGGTGTGAACAGGTAAATTTGGGGGGTTTTCGAGATAGGGTCTCACTGTGTAGCCCAGGCTGGCCTCAAACTCACAGCGGTCCTCCTGCCTCAGCCTCCCAGGAACAAATGACTTTTGCAGTTTCTCACAGAACTACTCCCATGCACCCTGACCTGCTCTCCTCAGGAGATCTCCATAGACCTAGGCCATGAGGACCTCTCCTGGTTGCTGGATTTAAAAAACCGAAAATTGGGCCGGGGATTTAGCTCAGTGGTTCTGCAGCCTGCCTCGCAAGTGGAAGGATCTGAGTTCGATCCCCCGGTACCAAAAAAATAAAAAAATAAAAAACAGATAATGGGCCCGGGAAGCCCAGTGGCACCGCGCCTGCACAAGGTCCTGAGTTTGATCCCTGGTACTAAAAAATTTTAAAATATAAACAAACAAACAAACAAATAAATAAATAAATACACAATGCTGACCGATTTTTATCTTACATAGAAACAGAGAAATTAAAAAACAAAAACAAAAAATGGTCAAGTGTGTTGATGCAAGCCTGCAATCCCAGCTACTCAGAAGCCTGATGCAGGAGGATCTCCAAGTTCAAGGCCAGCTTGGACAACTTAATGAGACACTTTTGGAAAAATAATTTTTGGGGGGGGGGTACCGAGAATCGAACTCGGGACCTTGCGCTTGCGAGGCAGGCACCAGAACCACTGAGCTCAATCCCCAGTGGAAAAATAATTTTTCAGCGCTGGTTATATAGTTTGGTGGTAGAGTGCTTGCCAAGCACGTGTGAAGCCCTGGGTTTAATCCCCTGCATTACAAAATAAATAAAGAAAACTTCCTGTGACTTCCCCAGGAGATAAAATATCTTGAGGACCAGCCTTCTAAGAATGGCTACTGCCAGGTACTGCGATGCTGCTTCTCTGGCCGCTGTCGCCTCCTCTGGGGGCCCCACACTCTGATCCATGCCCAGAGGTCCTGGGGCAGCACCTCCTCGCTCCTGGAGCCTGACGCCCCAGCCCTCTCCCTATTCCGTCTCCAGCCCCAGCCACTGGTCACCGACTCTACAAGATACTATTTCTCCACTGATGCTAAGTGCAGGTTCTGACACGGGCCAGAGCGGATGTTCTTAGACATGTGTCTGTACAGCGAAGTTACCGAGCAAACTTCATTTTCATGGGTTTTCAAAGATTTGAGGTATTTAGGAAAATAATGTAGCTTTGATCACATAAGTTATGAAACCTCCATATACATTAGAAAATAAGATGGGCGTGGCGATGCACGCCTGTGATCCCTGCACTTGGGAGGCTGAGGCAGGAGGGTTGCCATGAGTTGGAGGCCAGCGTGGGCTACATAGTGAGTTCCATCTCAAAGCGACAGAGAGGCGGCTGACCCACCCGACGTACCGGCCGGCCGGCGCCGCGCTTGAGCGGGTGGATGGCGAAGTGGATGTGCAGGTAGAACTCCAGCTTCTGTACCAGGGCGTCCTCGTCCCTGACGGCGCCGGGGACGTGCTCCTCCCACAGGCGGAAGAACACCTTCTGGTCCCCGCCCTCGAAGGCGGCCAGGAGCTCCTGCTGCGGGACACAGGCGCGAACCAGTGGGAAGGAGGCCGCTTCTCCCCGCACCCTAAACCCCTACCCCGGGAACGGGGCTCGGGGCCTGCGGTCCGTGGCTGGGCCTGCTGCCCACACTCCGGTTCCCGGCCCTTCCCGGAGGCCCCGAGCCCTCCGAGGGGGCCACGGAGCAGGGGTCACAGCGCGGTGACAGGAACAGGCCACCTCCTCAGCCTGCTTGGGACGCCCGCGACAGGAGGGGCTGGGACGACAGGACAGTGACGCGAGGCCACGCGCGCGCAGCTATGGGTGCGGGAGAAGGCAGCACCGAGGAGTCGGACGCGAACCGCGCCTTCCTCTCTGCAGCAGATGCCGAGGGCCGTACCCCGACTCTGCACTGCGCTGCAGACGCTGAGAGCCGCGCCTAGCACCGTTATTTGGCCGCTGTTTGCTGTATTTTATTTTTTTAGTATCGGGAATCGAACTCAGGACCTTGTGATTGCCAGGCAGGCTCCGCTGCTGAGCTACATCCCCGGCCCTTGTTTGCTACATTTTAAAAAATGACCTCACAGGTAATCTTTCTGCATGACTGTTACCTGTTAGGTTATAGGTTATAACCCTGCACCACCTGGTTACGCTGAAGGTGAAGGCACTGATGCGGAAGGGCATCTCAGGTGCCTGACAAGGTCACCGTGGGTCACATGCTCCCAGACAACTGTCCCTGCTGCCCCCTTGCCCCGGGAGACTCGGAGGAGCCTGGTGACAGGGACAGTGGGTGAAGGGGACCCCCGCCCTGGCTCTGCCCCAAGCCCCCCACAGCCCCCGAGAGCCACTGGGGGACAGTGGGGACCACGTGCTCCCTGATCCACGAGCAGCGTGGAGCAGAGCCGGTGGCCTTTGTCTATGCTCTGTTTGTAGTCCTGGGGCCATGAGCCGCTGTGTGTCATCATCACACCCATCGTCTGCACCAGCTCGCCATTTATACTCTGAGCGTGGAAATGGTCCCTGGGTTGAGATCACCCTCACATGAAGCCAGCTGCTGTCACCGCGTGATCACGGCATAAGCATCCTCAGTACACCACGTCAGAGCCACAGTCACTAAGGCCACTGGCCACACACACTTCAGCCTGTGCCTGGCAATGGTGTTCACTAGAGACCACTGGCATGGAGCATGTCCTGCTGAAATACTCGCAAAAAACTGGGAGGTGAGGGTGTTTGAGACAGGGGTCTCGCTATGTAGTCCAGGCTGGCCTCGAACTTGAGGTGATCCTCCCGCCTCAGCCTCCGGAGTGCTGGGATCTCAGGTGTGCGGCACCACACCTAGCTGAAACACTGTGCTTTGTCTGGGAAATCTGTCGTGGTGGGTACAATTCCTGACTGGAGGCGCAGAAAGGATACAACTGTGACCACCAGAAAGTGTCACAATCTTCACATTAAAGAAAAATGGACCCCAAAACATCAGAGAAGTGCACATCAGAACCACAGGGTACCACACTTCAAATCCTTTGGGATGTTACTGTCCAAAACGAAACAGACAATAACAAGATGGGTAAAGACATAGATGAAGTAGGAACCCTCCCGCACCACTGGGCCGGGGTGGGGGGGGGCGGGCTAAATGGTACAACCACTCTGTAAAACAGTCTGGCAATTCCTCATCAAATTAAAGATGTGACTGCCTGCCAGGCATGGTGGTGCATGTCTGTAATGCCTGCACTCAGGAGGCTGAAGCAGGAGGGTTACCCTACCATGAGTTCAAGGCCAAGCTGGGCTACATAGTGAGTTCAAGGCCAGCCTCAACTACATAGCAAGACCCTGTCTCAAAACAGACTCCTCCACAATGGAAGTACCGCACAACCACTTCTGGGTATGCCTGGGAAAACTGAAGGGGTCTTGAAGAGATACTCAGACACCTATAAGGTGTGGTCAAAAAACAGATGAACTGGGATGTTGAGGTTTGTTTTGTCTTTCACAGTAAGAGACACACTGCCACTACTCGCCCCTTGCTTCAGACACACTTATCCCATTGTTCCTGCCACTTCCTGAAGCAGTTCAGGAAGTCTTCTTTCATGAGTGTCTTTACTTGTGCTGCTGTGGCTGCCTTCATGTCCTGACTTGATTCAAAACGTTGACCTTTCCTGATCATTTTGATTTTGGGGAAGAGCCAGTCACACGGTGCCAAATCCGGTGCATGAGGTAGATGAAGACGCACCGTTGTGTTTTTATTTGACAGAAATCGCCATAAACATTTGATCAATGAAAGATGATTTAAAAATGCAAAACTTTATTGTAGTAAAAGTCATACTGCCTTTAGTTTCCCTCAAAATACTCCCCGTTATTACAAACCCACTTATCCCATTGTTCTTACCATTGTGTCTTTTACTGTAATAAGTCATTTTTAAAAATTTAGCTCAGGGGATTTAGCTCAGTGGTTCTGCGGCCTGCCTCACAAGTGCAAGGATCCAAGTTCGATCCCTGGTACCAAAAAAAAAAAAAAAAAATTTAAACGTTCATTGTGTTTTGCAATCCCTCCTGTAGTTTATCACAGCATTATCTCCAATAGCCAGGAGGCGGAGCAGCCCCGGTGCCCCCCAGGGGAGGTCAGTGGGCATCCACAGCAAGAAATTATTAAAGCATGAAAAATGGGCCGGGGATTTAGCTCAGTGGTTTCGCCCCCTGCTGCGCAAGCGCAAGGACCTGAGTTCAATCCCCAGTACCCCCCCAAAAAAACCGTGAAAAAGCTCATGAGTCTTGTTCTATACTACAACACCAATGAACCTTGAGGACATTATATGGAGTATAATAAGCAAGTCACAGAGTCACAAGAGCCTGACTTATAGAGTGCCCGGCGTGGCGGCCCATGCCTGTAATCCCAGCCACTACGGAGGCTGAGGCAGGAGGATCAAAGTTTGAGTCCAGTCAGGGCAAAACAGTGAGACTTTGTCTTAGAAAACAACAACAAAAGGCCTCACACCATGGCCAAGTAGTAGAGCACCTGCCTCACAGGGGCGTGTGTGGGCCTCTGGCTTCAAATGCTCTCACAGAAAGTGAGAGAAAGGCAGGCTCAGGACTGGGGGAGCGAGAGAGGGGAGCTGTCCAACAGACACAGCTTTCAGTGTGCAAGGTGAGTGAGTTCTGGAGCTCTGTCTCACAATGTGAATAGTCTTTCTTTTTTATTTTTATTTTTCGGGCTACATCCCTATCCCCCCCTCCTTTCTTTAAAAAAAATTTGAGACAGAATCTCATTATGTCCCTACAGGCTGGACTTGCGTTTGCAATCCTCCTGCCTTAGCCTCCCAGAGTGCTGGGATTCCAGGCCTGTTCACCACGCCCAGTTTACCATCAGTCACCATTTTTAATTGTGCGGCTCAGTGGTATCAGCACTACTGATACTGACACTGCTAACTGGGCACAGTGCCGGGCAGGGACTCCGTTCCAGGCAGCGGGGCCCCCACGCCTGGCCCTGGGGAGCAGGGGCTGAGGGGAGATGGCCGTGACCCAGATTGCAGAGGGCGCCCTGAACTCACCAGCGACACCTGCCGGTCTAAAGTGACCCGCGGGGACCCGAGACTTGCGGCTTCCGGCGGGGCTACCTCTCATCCACAGACAAAACTCGGAAACCTTACCTGGACAGCTGGCGATCTGGGGTCCCTTAAACAGCCACCTGCTGTCTTACTGAACGGTTTTCCTTTTATTTTGCATTCTTTTGAAAATGTTTTCAAGGTGTCCTCAAATTCCGCAAAATCTAAATACTGTAAAAGAAGACATAAACAACAGGAGAAACAAACAGTCCAATTAATAAGTGTGCAAAGGCCCTGAACGGACATTTCTCCAAATAAGACTCACAAAAGGGCTCAACACTGGGCAGTGTGGTGCACACCTGCAACCCCAACACTCAGGAGGCTGAGGCAGGAGGGTTGCCTCAAGTTCAAGGCCAGTCTAGGCTACATAGTGAGTTTTATAACAGGACTCTGTGTCCAAAATATATAAATAAGTAAATAATAAACAAAATAAAGTGCTCAGTATCACTAATTTTCAGAGAACTGTAAATCAAAACCACAACGAAGTATCATTGCCTGTTATCTCAAAGATTAGAGGTAACAATTGTTGGCAGGAAGTAGAGAAAGGAGACCCCTTGTACACTACAGGTGGGAATGTAGATTGGCACAGCCAATATGGAAAACTATTTTGGGGGGGCCTCAAGAAATTAAAAATGGAACTAGCCATGATCCAGCAGTCCCACTGCTGGGTACCAATAGAAATGAATGAAAATCAGTATTTCAGAGCGATATCTGCAGTCCTATGCTAGTGCAGCCTCATTCACAACAGCCACTCCAATGGACAAATGAAGAAAGAAAATGTGCAGCTGGGCATGGTGACGCACAGCTGCAATCCAAGCACTCTGGAAAACTGAGGCAGGAAGACTGCAAGTTTGAACCCAGCCTGGGCAACTTAGCAAGATACTGTCACAAAACACAAAATTTTAAAAAGGGTGGGGATGTAGCTCAATGTGAAGGCTGTGGGTTCAATCCTCAGCACTACAAGTGATAATAATAATACTGATAACAATAATGTGGTATGTACATATAACGGAGTATTACCCCGCCTTAGGAGATTCTGCCATCTGTCGCAACATGGTTGAACTGGAGGACAAATGCTAAGTTAAATAAGCCAGATGCAGAAAGGCAAATACTGCATGATTTTACTTTTGTTTTTCTGTTTTGAGACAGGGTTTTGCTATGTAGCACAGGCTGGCCTCAAATTTGTAGCAATCCTCCTGCCTCAGCCTCCCGAGTACAGGGATTTGTATGCTCTCACTCATATAAAAATGCAAACAGTCAAACTCACAAAAGTTGAGACAGAACGGTGGTTGCCGGGGTTGGGAAAATGGGCAGATACTGGCGAAAGGCACAAAGTTTCACTCCTGCAAGATGAATACTGCCTGCAATGTGGGACTGAACATGTAACATGTAACAGAACTGAACCATGTATCCAACACGTGCTAAGAGAGTAGACCTTGAGGTTGCCACTGGAAAAAGCGACAGGTAAATGTGTGTATATAAGGCCACAGGTGTATGGATTAGCCTGATGGTGCTGGTCATTTCACAGTGTGTAGCAAAACCTAAGCTCTGGACCTCAAATATGTACATTTTTGTCAGTTATACCTCAACAAGGCTTTAAAAAGGAACATCATGATCCCAGCCAGAGGAGGCTGAGGCAGGAGGATCACAGATTCGAGTCCCACCAAGACAACTTAGTGAGATTTTGTCTCAAAATAAAAAAATAGAAGGGCTGAGCCAGGGATTTAGGTCAGTGGCACTGTGCCTGCCTCTCAAGCACAAGGTCCTGAGTTTGATCCCCAGGATGGGAAAAAAATAAAATAAAAGGGCTGGGATGTGGCTCAGTGGTAGGGCACCCCTGGGTTCAGTCCCCAGTACTGCAAAAAACCAAAGAAAGAAAACATAAATGTATGTGCACCCCTTTGTCCTAACATCACCATGGAACTGTTTTTGGTACAGCCAGGTGTGGTGGCGCACCCCTGTAATCCCAGCACTCGGGAGGCTGAGGCAGGAGGATCACTGCAAGTTTGAGGCCAGCCTGGGCTACACAGTGAGTTCGAGAACAGCCTGAAGTATGTGGCAAGATCCTGTCTCAAAAAAACAAAGCAATAACCAACAAAAAGCCAAGAAAGACAGCATCATAAAAATGTTCAAGAAAAAAACAGTTGTTCTAGAAGGAGGATGCAAGTGGCCTATCATTGCTAACAGAAAAGAAAACACTGTGTGCCACAGTCTGAGCAGGCCAGGCTGATGGCTTTAGCTTAGTACTGTACACCCCTAAGAATCTGTCACTTGAAATGGAATTAGAAACAGTGTCTGTGACAAAGAACAGGACACAGGAAGTTGCGCAAATATGGGCAGTGTCACTAGCGAGTGTCAGGCAGAGCACCCGTGGTCACCTCCGTCTGGAACACGTGTTACACTATTGAGGCAAAATTCAACGCATGGAAAATGACAGAATGGAAAAGAAAGAGGTCGGTGTAACGGAAAGGAATACTGCAAGGCCCGCAGGTGCCCTGCGCTGGCCCTGGACCCACCTCTTTTACCAGTCCCAGCAACTCCGACTCGTGAGCCAGGACGTCGCCCATGGTGACGCCACCCGGAGTCCCACAGCGACTCCCTGTAAGGAGAACAGAGATGTCACCCCCTAAGCCATCCCACAGGGCAGGGGACGGGGACTCTGATGGCACAAGGGGACCCCTACAACAGGCCGGCCGTACCCAGGGGACAAGGGAGACGGGCGCCACGTCACGAGAGAGGCAGAGAGCCACAGGCCACGTGGGCTTTGAGGTGGAGGCAGGAGGCTCCCAGAGAGGCGGGAAACCAGGGAGGAACCATCCTGCAACACCTGGGGCCCAGCCCAGCCAGACCCACTGCTGACATCTGAGCCGCAGGTAAATGCGCATGGAGTGGAGGCGCCAAGCCCGTGTGAGTTCAGCACGGAGGCCTGGGACATGGCGCCTTTCCGCCCCTCCCGCACCTGTGCCTGTGGCTGCCTCCCAGACCCAACCTGAGGACAGGATGGCCCTGGGCTCTCTGCCGGTGGATGACCCCAATTGGGAGGCTGTTTCACCTGGAAGATAAAATGGAGGACTCACAGAGCGCCTGCAGTGCTAAGAAAGTGTGAGTCCAGCCAAGTGTGGCAGTGCACACCTGTAATCCCAGCACTCAGGAGGCTGAGGCAGGAGGATCATGGTGAGTGAGGCCAGCCTGGGCGACACAGTGAGTTCAAAGCCAGCCTAAACTACATAGTGAGACACTGCCTCAAAAAATAAAAATAACAGTGACAAAAAGCATGACTCTGCAACTCTATTTTATCCGTACACAGATCAGGAAGATTAAATTTCCTAAGTGTTGTGGTTTGGGTCTTGGGTCAGTCAAAGCCCAAATCCCAAGTATAGGTGGAGCCTCTGGGGGTGGCAAGAAGGTGGATCACTGAGGGGATCCCTGAGGGGGTGGTGGGACCCTGGTCTGTCTCCTCTGCAACAACACAGCCCACTGACCCTGACGAACCCTGACGCCATGAGCCAGGACAGCTCTCTCCTCCGGGCTGCTGTGTAGCCAGGCTTCATGTCACAGTGCAGGGAGTGGCACAGCGCCATCCCCACCAGCTCTTCCTCGGCCTCACTGCCCACCCCTCTCTCCCGCTTCCATTCCGCTTCCATCCGGCATCCCAATACCAGACCTGGGCCACCTGATCCGTTCCCCTCAGCCTGGCCCCGGCCCTGTGTGGCCTCCGGGCCCTGCGTGTTCCCAACCCTGCCACTGGCTGCCTCCATCCTGTCCCCCGACATGTGGAGCTGGAGGGGAATGGCATCTGAGCAAAGACTGAGTGTGAGAGGTGGGCTCTGAAGGCACAGGCCTCGGCAGCAGGGCTCAGGGAGCTGGGTGCTGGGCGCAGCAAGCCGCTTAGGCCTTGGGTGAGGCAGCAGGAAGCCCAGGGAGAGTAGAAGGCGGGGGGCAGACATAGTCGATGTGCATCTTGCCGCAAGCCCCACAGTGTGCTGAAGACAAGAGACAGGAGCTGGGACAGGTGTTCTGACTCCAGGTATAAAAGGCAGAGGTGAACCAGGGTGATGGTGTACGCCTGTAATCCCAGCACTCCAGGAGGCTGAGGCAGGAGGATCACCATGTGGTCAAGCCTAGTCTAAACTACATAGTGAGACCTTGTCTCAAAAACAAAACAAACAACAAAAGCTCACAACCACAGAGGTGGAAGGCAGAGGAGAGTGGAAGAAACGATGCCCATGAGTAAGGAGGAGGAAGATGCTGCAGTGACCAGGATGTTGAAATCTCCAAAAGGAAAGGAGGAGGTGGAGAGGGACAGGTGGAGATTTGTCCCGAGGTGCTGCCTCAAGGATAGGTGGCAAATGGTTGTGCCAACAGCATGAACTTCAAAGGGGCTGGGGACCCTGTCGCCCCCATACCCCTGAGTCAGCCCTGTATACAGTGAACCCGGGCCCTTCCCTCAAAACCTGCTTCTTCCTGATTCCGCGTCCTGAGCAAACTCAACTCCATTCTAACCCGGGCTAGACTTGACCTTCAGGAGTCTCCCGTGAAACCCTCCCCACACCCTGGGCAAGGCAATTCCTTCTCCTTGAGGGCATCTCTGCACCCTACCTCTACTTTTATGGTTGTAATTAGTACGGTGTTTCAAAGGCTGAGGGCAGTATTTAAATTTCGTCTAAAGGCTGAGATCTGTATATAGCTTTTGTACCCACAGCACCTAGCAGAGTACTTAGTAAGACATCGGACAAATAAATGAATGCAGAACAAGGGGATGGCATTTTGGAAGGCCCGGAAATAAGAACACTTTGTTGTTTTTGAGAATTTAAACTCCTTCCAGCCACAGGGCCTTTGCACACATGATTCTCTTCGCCTGGAAAGCTTTCTCCGTCTTCTTCCCTGGCCAACCCCTGTGTTTAATAAATGTCCCTTCCTTAAGAGAAGTCATCTGTGACTAGAGATCCACTAAGTAAATGTGAGCTGCCGGTGGGTGTTTTAGTATGCTGGCATTCTTAGCAATTATAGAACTTTCTCCTAAATCGTTTATCCTAACAGCTATAGTTTATGGAGGCTTACTGTATGCCAAGGCCCATGCAAAATGCCTCATATTTACTCTTCGTAGTAAACCCAAGAGGTGAATGTCATTTACATTCTCCTTTTACAGATGAAGCAATTCAGGCGCACCCACGGCTCCTAAGTGACAAAAGTGAAAATTTAAATCCATGCTGATTCTAACCATTGAACAGTATTCCCCAAATTTAGACCAACTCAGTCAGAACCAGCAGGGAAGTTTGTGCAAGTGAAAACTCCTACTCCAGCCCATTCTCACTGAGCGCCTGGCCAGGTGTCCAGATGTCCAGAAATCTGCCTTTTAAACAAGCTCCTTGCGTGACATCTCCGCAATGGAGTCTGAGAATCTGGGCTCTAACCCCTGCAGACGCGAAGCTTCTCAATTCCTGCAAGATTTAGGGCCCGGAAGCCGGTTGGATAAGGTAAAGACTCTGGGATTTGGACGGAAGACAATTCTAATAGCAAGCATCGCGTTTCTGCTTGATTATGTGAAGTTCTAGACTTAGCCTGGGTGTCTGGGGGTGCTGACTGACAAAATGAAGGCGAAACCTAAAAGCCCCTGGCCTCCTCCGCTCGCACCGCCACTTCCCCGCTGGACTTGGGGAGGGGAGTCCCCTCCAATGCTGGCCCACCGCAGCAAAGATGAGGGACAACTTGCGGAAAGCAGAGTGGCTTGTTCTTGGGATGTGCTGGTGGCCACCTCGGGCCCTTGCGGGGTAAGAGCCCTGGACTGCAGGGGAGAGGCAGGAGCATCCGCATCGGGGTTTTCCTCGAGGCAAGGGGTCAGCGGAGCCTCGGCCCTGCGCCCTCCGCCCCCCCCCCCCCCATTGCTCCTCTCGGCCCGGGACTGCGGGATCGGCGGAGGGGATGGAGGCCCAGAGCGCTGGAGGAAGCGCTTACCTGCTGCTCCGCCGCCAACACAGCACTCAGCGGGTCCGCGCTCCGTCACCCGGGCAACCGCCGCCGCCAGCCTGGCATCACGTTGGGCGGTTCGGCCAATCGCAAGGCAGGCCGGCGCGGAGCAGACTGGGAGGAAAGGTCGGCGGCCTACAAATTTCTCGGCGGCGGAAGTGAGGCTTCACCGCCGAAAGCTAGGTTGGGGGTTGACGTGTCGCTCCTTCGGTCTCCTGTCATTCGTTGGCTCATTTTCACAAACAGGCCCTGGGGGTGACCCGGAGCAGGTTCAACCCCTAGCCGCAGGGAACCCATAGTCTCACCGAGAAAAACAACCGGCCGTGAGATTACAGTGGGTTGTGTTGTTCGTGGAAAGAAAAGCAGGCGTGTCTATTCCCATTTTACCCGAGGGATCTGGGGTCACCGAGGACCAGAAGTGAAGCCCGGGATCTGCTCCACTGTGCCAACCTCCAGAACTTTTATAGATATTTTTTTTAATGTGAAATTTGGGGTTTTAAAAACAAACCAGGAAGGTTGGGGATGTAGCTCAGTAGCAGAGCGCTTGCAGAGTATGCACAAGGCCCAGGTTTCATGCCTGCACCACGAGAAATAACAAAGCAAAATAAAACTAGAGCTCGGATCTTCCTACTCTGTGCCTTTTGCGTTTGATCTGAAGTTCAGCAGTGATCTGCACCTGCTGTGGCCCAACTCTGGGCTGGTGGCTGGAGAGGTGGCTGGGCCTAGACAGAAAACCGGCTCTGTGGTGGGGGCCCCAACCCACAGGTTGGAGATAGCCAGAGCCAGAGATGAGACAGAGGCCTGGAGAAGGTGGGAGCCAGGGAAGAGGGCTACCATCTCCCCAGCCCCTGGCCGGCAGGAAGGAACCCCCATTCTAGTAACATGGCTTGAGAATAAAATTTCCTTTTTTTTTTTTTTAAGGCAGGGTCTCAATTTGCAGTCTAGGCTGGCCTTGAACTCATGGCAGTCTCTTGCCTCAGCCTCCCAAGTACTGGGATCACAGGCGTGCACCACCACACCCAACTGAGAATAAAATTTCCTAGCCATAAGAATAGCGTGTATTAAAAGCACAACTGTGGGGCTGGGGATTTAGCTCAGTGGTTCCGTTGCTTGCCTCGAGAGCATAAGGACCCGAGTTCAATCCCTGGTACCCAAAAAAAAAAAAAAAAAGCACAACTGTGTGCCAGGCTTACCAGACAAAATACTGTACAGAATATCCAGTTAAATTTGAATTTCCAATAATTTTTCTAAGTACAGACATACCTCAGTACTTGCCATTAGAACTCCAGAACTCATGACGAATGTCAAAACCCAAGAGTACCAAATGAATTTTTCCCGTAAGAAATAATGGGAGGCTGAGGCAGGAAGGTCGCTGCAAGTTTGAGGCCACCCTAGGCTCCATAAGAAGTTCAATTATTGTTTTTGGTTTTTTTGGTACCGGGGATCAAACTCAGGACCTTGCACTGGCAAGGCAGGCGGCGGGACCACTGAGCTACATCCCTGGCCCTTCCATAAGAAGTTCAAAGCCAGCCTGAATTACATAGTGAGACCCTGTCTCAAAAAACAAAACAAAACAAAAAACAAAAATGCAATGAGTGCTAGGTTTGACAAGTTCTGAAGCCAGTGACTACTAAGGCCTGACTGTATTTCCAAATACTGCTGTATTTATTGTGCATATAGGACATTGTGTGGTTTTGTATTCTTATTTGCTAAGTTGGCAGCTTCTTGTGTGCCCAGCACTGTGCTGGGGTTTTTTTGTTTTGTTTTGTTTTTGTTTTTAAAGATAAGGAGACAGTTGGGTCGGGGATTTTAGCTTAGTGGTGCCGCCACCTGCCTCACAAGCTCAAGGTCCTGAGGTCAATCCCCCGTACCAAAAAAAAAAGATTAGAAGCCAGTCATGCTGGGTGTGGTGGTATACACCTGTAATCCCAACACTCTGGTAGGCTGAGAGAGAAGGATTGAAAATTTATTTTTTTCCTTCTATTTTTCTTTTTTTCTTGTACCTCCCTTCCTTTCTTGCTCCCTCCTCCCTTGTTCCCCTTCCCGTTTGAACATTTTCTTCCCATTTCCCAATATCTATTATACATTTTAGTCTTGGGCCAGGGATTTAGCTCAGTGGTTCCGGTGCCTGCCTCAAAAGCACAAGGTCCTGAGTTCGATCCCTGGTACCAAAAAAAAAAAAAAAAGCCAGTTCTAACATTTTAGTCTTTATTTCCATTTCTGGTTTCTCACACCAGAGAAACAATGAAGTATTTATCATACTGTTTTGTTTTGTTTTTTTTCCTACCAGGGATCAAACTCAGGTCCTTGCGCTTACAGGGCAGGTGCCAGAACCACTGAGCTAAATCCCTGGCCCCAACAATGCAGTATTTAAACATGTATGTCCGATTTATTTCACTTAGGAGAATGGTCTCAAGGTGCATCCATTTACCTAGAAATGTCTGAAGCTCATCCTTTATGGCAAAGTAGTACTACATTGTAATAAAAAAGCACATCTTCTTTATTCATTCGTTGATTGATGGGCATTTGGGCTGTTTCCAAGATTTGGCTATTACACTCTGTGCCGCTATAAACATGTATGTCCAGATATTACTGTGGTATGATGCTTTTTATTCTTTAGGGAAGATAACAAGAAGGGGAATAGCTGGGTCATATGGAACCTCTAGTTTTAGTTTTCTGAGGAATCTCCACACTGATTTCCACAGTGGTTGCACCAGTCTGCACTCCTACCAACAGTGGAGAAGTTTCCTTTTTCCTCCCAGCCCTATCAGCATTTGTTATTGGCTGATTTCTTGGTAATAGCCATTCTTTCTGGAGTGAGATGGAATCACAGCATTGTTTTAATTTGCATTTCTCAGATGGCCCATGATGTTGAATATTTTTTCATATATTTATTTGCCGTTTCTACTTCTTCATCTGAGAAGTGTCTGTTCATTTCTGATGCCCATTTTTGGATTGGGTTTTTAAACTTGAGGGAGTCTGATTTTTTTGAGTTCTTTATATATTCTAGATAGTAGTCCTTTGTCTGATAAATATCTGATAACAAAAATTTATCCCACGCTGAGGGCTGTCTCTTCACTCTGTTGGTGGTTTCTCTTGCTAGCACCGTGCTAAGTTGATCACATAGATTCTTCTAATTCTCCCCACAGTCTATGGGATGGACAGTAGTGCAGTGTCTCACAGTTGACAGTGCCGTGCTTTACCTGAAGTCTGCTCCTGGGAAACACCCTGCTAAGAAATCCTCCCCACCTTTGTGTTCTGAAATCCCCACTCTGTGCTCTAGAAAGCAGCTTAGGGAAAATTTGACTTGGATAAGATTTAAAGCCCATAGACTCAGGTGGCGCCCTTGTTTCCCTGTGACAAGGATAGGCATAGCCCTCTCGGTCCTTCTCCTGTGTTGCCTCATGATCGACTGGCTGAGATTAGAACTGTCTGACCCCAACCCGCACACCACTCAGGCTCGGGCAGAGACATTTCCAGATGGGCTCATCACCGCTTCTCTACCTGTAACCTTTCCACCCTCCCATGCAGGTCTAACCAAAGCTACCCTGTGGAGACTGACGTTCTACAGGCTGAATAAAATCAATCTTTTTTCTTTCTTTCTTTTTTTTGAGACAAGGTCTTGCTATGTGGTTCAGACTGGCCTTGAACTTACTATTTAGCCCTGGTCTGAAACTCACAGCATCCTCCTGCCTCAGCCTCTCAAGTGCTAAGATTACAGGCATGCACCACCACACCCAGCTTTTAAAATCACTCTTCTTACATGTCTTTGACAAGATAAACAACATGGGGTACAGAGAGGTTAATGTAGACCTGGGTACCTCTGAGCAACACACACACACACACACACACACACACACACACAGCCTCCTGCTTTGCTTTCCTTTCCTTTCTAAGTGTGTTGCCTGACTTCCAGGATTGTGTCACTGTGGAGCCTGTTATGTTTGTGTTCTCAGCCCTGCTTTCCCTTTTGGAACCTACAGCTCCAGCTTATCATGACTGGAGCCATCTTGAGCCCTGACTGCCATGATTACCCCTGAATAACCCTGGCTGGTTTTCCCCACACAGTTTTCCAGCACACTATAAATAGACAAAACCATTAGGGCGGTGGGTGGGGCTTTGGGATCAGATCCTGGCACCAGGAATGTGCCTGACTCTTGGTATTAGCCTGAGATAAACCAGGTACGGTTTAGCTTAGATGAGTTACTTTTGTCCTTCCTACTTTATATTTGGTATGAGAAAAAAATATGGGGAATGTTTAGATTTTTGTTATAATTGATTACAATAAAAGATATTGCCATGAATGGCCTCGAAATTCCCCCCCCACTTGCCTGTCCCCTGGCCGAGGTGCGAGCAGATGAGCTGCTCCTTCACTGGGGTTTTCTGTGGACATGTGGTCAGGTCCCTGGAGAACAGGACACAGTGCAGCCTCCGGCCATGCCCCTCCTCGCAGGAAACCTGGGAGAGTGAAGCCATCGCCGGAGAGATGTGCTGTGCACACACAGCCACGTGCTGTGCCTGGCTCTGCCACCCCCAGAGGTGCCCTCCTTTGTTCTCCAAGCTCCTCTGCCCCTTCTGGGAGCCAGGCTCCCCCGGCAGCCTTCAGATCAACCAGTTTTTCCTACGTAAATGGTTCAAGTAGGGTTTCCAGCCCTTAGAGCCAGAGAAGCCTAACACAGTTTCTATTGACGTCTTCTTGAGGAGGAAAAGAGACTGGCGTTGCTCCTCTTGCACCCAGCACAAGCCTTCACTTCCACCCCAGATGTGTGCGGCTTCTCCTGCTCACCAAGCCACAGCCCAGCAGACGCCATCAGGGCCCACAGTTCCCTTCCACTCTGCTGCTATTGCACAGGTTAGGACTTGGGTGCCAGTCACAGCAGTGAGCTGCCACCTCTACTCACCAAATGCCTGTAACCGAGATTCCCTGGACCCTCTCTTTGGGTTCTGTTAATTTGCTAGAATACCTCAGAAACTCAGGGGAGTGCTTAGGGTTTACTCTAGACAACTTTTTTTTTTTTTCGTACTGGGGATTGAACTCAGGTCCTTGTGCTTGCAAGGCAGGCAGTGGAACCACTGAGCTAGATCCCTAGCCCGGGGTTTATTCTAAAGGCTGTTCTAGTGTGAAGGCTATTTATTGTAAAGGATGTTACAGAGGACGCAGGCAAGCAGATGCAGAGGTACTGAGGGCAGGTACAGGAAGGTGCAAGAGCATCATGGCTCCAGGTTTCCCATGGCTCAGCAACCGGAAGCTCTCGCTGCCGGGATTCAGGAACAGTGGTGGAGGCTTCTCTGAGAAGGCCTGAGGGCACCACAGCCATGGGGGTCATGGGGGGTGGGGGTGGGCTGAGAGGCACAGTGCCACTGAGCTAAACTCCCAGCCCTGGTTTTGTTTTTTAAGACAGAGTCTTGCTATGTAGCTCAGGCTGGCCTCAAACTCACTACATAGCCCAGGCTGCCCTTGAACTCACAGTGATCCTCCTGCCTCAGCCTCCTAAGTGGTGGGATTACAGGTGTGCGCCACCACATTCAGCTTCAGACCCCTGGAATATAAAGAATTCTTCAGCCAATATCTTCAGTCGTGCTCTGACTGAGACATGATAGGAGTGACAGAGCCAACCGAGTCTTTGGCAGTCGACAGCCCTCTGTAGGCTTCTGTCTGGGCACTGTGCGGTGGGAGGCTGCTGCCTATCTTGTAAGAGTTTGCCTTTGCAGCTGCCTGGCTGCTGTCTTGGTTGGAGGGCGAGGAGCTGAGACCATTGGCAGAGAGCTGGCCATGGTCACCCCTTGAGCTCGATGAAAGGATTAAGCCACCTCGATCTAGATCCACCCGGAGAAACCAGGCCCAGGCATGGGGCTTCCATCCAGAAGCTCCTGCAGGGGAGTTCCCATCGCCCCTGGGGAGGGCATCAAGCTGGGGCCTGGATCTAATCAGTGCGTTGAAGTCCAGGCATAAATCTAGAGACAAATTATGGTAAGATGCTGCTTTGGCTAAAAATATTTCCTTCCAGGAAAGCTGCTTTCGGGTCACCACTCAAAACTCACTATGTGTGGGGGACTCAGAGCCATTGGAATGGAGGACCTGGCACCCCCAAAGCTGCTTCTATCACAAAGTAGAGGATTTCTTGGAAGGAGAGGAATGACAGAGAATGTGTTTCTCTGAGGACAGCTGTGCTTCCTCGCTGTGTCCCAGGGGGCTGGGTCACATCACAGCCTCAATAGGTCTGTGGTCTGGGCCAGGTTGGCAAAAAAAGACTTCTGGAAAGGCAGCCTTGGGTTCTGGAATGGTTTCCAAGCAGCGCTGTCAGGAGATTGTGAGGTTCCCATCAGCAGCGTTCATGACTACCACCAGCATCTGTGATTTTAGGGAGACCATTACTCATTTGTAAGCAGCTTAAAAACACAAATAAGAAAATCCACAGGGCAGGGGGTTCCATGTGAGCCGAGAGGGCAGTGTCCTGGTTGGAGCTGGAAGAGGAGGTGCTGAGGACCGCACCTGGGTGATGCGGCAGTGTGAGAACCGGAAGCTGCAGCATAGAGCATGTCAGATGCCCACATGTCGCTCTCTTCTGGAAGGGATTCCTGCAAGCCCAAGGCATTTCCCGGCCTCCTTGTCACCCCAAACCTTTCCCTCATGACAGTCAGTCCTGTTCACAGTGAGGCCTGCAGGTAGCAGGGACATAGAGTGATAGCCGGGCTAATGCATAAATAGCTGACAACTCTTTTTTTTGTTTTTGGTGCTGGGGATCGAACTCAGGACCTTGCGCTTGCCAGGTAGGCATGGCGCCACTGAGCCAAAGTCTGGCCCGCACTGATTACTCTTAACAATAAAAAAAGAGTAATTTGTGGTAACAGAAGCTGTGCATATGACACCCCTGAGCCTGGTCCTCACCTATGCTCTGCCCCGAGAGCCGGACTGGACCCAAAGTCCAGGGCGGGATGTGAGCTCCTCTCTGCCCCAGCACTAAGCCCCTTCACCAGAGGAGACGCTGTGGCTGGGAGGGAGTAGAGGCTGTGAGGACAGCACTGCAGACTGGCAGTCAGGGGACGCTGGGGCCCCCCAGTGTGGGGACCAGGGACCAGGAAGGCCAGGGTGCGGCTGGCCAGGCTCCAAGCCCGGCACAGGGTGGAAATGACCCTGTGTGGGGCAGAGGCCAGGCCGCCCCTCGGGGTCCTGCCACTCCCCCTAGGCCTCTCTTCCAGGAACCCGGGCATGGTTCTGGGAGGATCCCAGGAGCAATACGGTCTTCCTCCATCACCAACCCAGCAACCCACCCTTCACCTCCAGCCAGGTGACGCCAGAACAGCCTCCTTCCTGCCCTCCCTGGGGCAGGTTCTGTGTAGTCGTGGCTGACCCTTTCTCTCCAAGCCCCAACTCCTCACTAAGGGCAGACCAGCCTGGTGGTGCACGCCTGTACTCTCAACACACTGGGAGGCTGAGGCAGGAGGGTTGCAAGTTCGAGCCCAGCCTTGGCAACTTAACAACTTAGTGAGAACCTAACTCAAAATAAAAAATAAAGAGCTGAGAATGTATCTTGGTGCAGTCCCCAGTACCACCACTATAACCAAAACAAAACAAAAACCAGGGCTCCTTCACTTCCGGTGGCAAAAATCTTCCTCCAAACAGCTGAGGCCATAGGGGCCTTTGAGGAGCCGCCTGCCCTCTGCCTTTACTTCTTTGCTTTCCCTCTGTGTGGCCTGGGGCCCTGTGTCCCTCAGCAGAGAACCAGAAAGGACCCACTAAGGGCTGTCCTTACCCTGGGCAGCAACGCCTGCCTCGAGGGTCTGAATGTCACACCTCTCTGCACCGGATAGGGCTGCAATGCTTGAAACCCCTACTCTGACCAAGGCCAAGCCAGGACCCCTCAGGTTCCCAGGACCGAGGGGCCTCTTCCTAGCAAGGAGGAAGAGGGGAGGACCGCCTGACAGCCCTGTCCCTGTTCCCTCCCCCTGCAGCTCTGGGAGGGGTACCAGGACCTGGGTCAAGGGAGTGGAACAGCAGAGATGCTGAGAGGCGTTTGGGCCCAAGCCCCTCCCAGGGTCCTGGCAGCCCCGGCTTCCAGTGGGGCCTGGGACGCCACTGTGAGAAAATGCCCCGAGCCCTGTCTACCCCTTCTGTTCAAGCACAGTCAGCCTGCCTGAGGGCTGGAGCCTCCCACAGAGGTGCAGAAGGTCCAGACACAGCCAGCAGGCTGATTCCGGGGCACAGGGTGTGAGCCATCATCGAGTGGGGCCTAACTGAGGCTCAGACGGCTGCTGTCCACTCCTCCCCGCCAGCAGTGACATCAAACACACCGAGATGCCGGGGGCAGCAGGTCCCAGCTTGGGCCAGCGCTCCCAGCAGCAGCCGAGGTCCATCTGGGATGGCACTGGTGTGGTTGGAGGCTGTGGAGTTGCTGGAATCCCACCAGAAAACTCACCCAGGTGAGGTGCTGCTAGGGAAAAGATGAAGGTACTGACTCTGTCAGGGGTCTCACCCCATAGAGGTCAGTTGTCTATGACTGACAATGGAGGGTGACTATCGTGCTTCAACTTCCCTTCTCCCCTTCTTCCTCAGTGGGGAAGCAGCCAGTCTTGGCTGGGTACCTACCCATAGGTGATTCAATGCTGACCAAGGAGACAAAGGCAGAAATGGGGCACACGATTTCTGGGGAGTGTCCCTTAGGGGAAAGCCTGGCCCTAGCATCCCTCTTCCTTTCTTGTTCCCAGTGCCACTCTGAATCACGAGGTAACTTTGGGAAGGGCAGCACGCACAGCAGCGGTACGACATGCTGGGGCTGTGGTGAAGGAGGACCATGAACTGGGCCAGCTTCGGACAGCAGGAAGCCACTCTCTCCCAGCTTGGAGGCCACAGGTCCAAATCAAGATGTCGGCATGGTTGGCTGCTTCTGGAGGCTCTGAGGGCAAATCTGGTCCTTGCCTCCCTCCCGGCTTCTGGCAGCCACTGGTGTCTCTTGGCGTCCCCTGGCTGGCAGCTGGGTCTCTTAGTGTGACTGTTGCTGTGTCTTTTCTTCTTACAAGGGCACTTCAGATTTAAGGCCCACCCGACTCCAGGGTGACTTCCTCTCAACTAATGATGTCAGGATCCTTTTCCAGGGAAGGTGCTGAGGCCCCGGGGTGTGGGGGGGATTTGGGGGACACCATTCAGCTCAGTGCTGGGGCACAGGACAGGCGGCGTGTGGGCCCGTGCACTTGGCCAGGAACTAGGCCACCTCATAGTCCCTGCTGGCAGCTGTGCCTTTCTCTGTGGGGGATTGTTGGGCAGGGACTGGAAGGGGAGTTGAGCTCTCCTCACAGACTGCACAGGGTGCAAAACCACGAGGGGATCTGGGAGTCTGTGTGAAGGAGCCACGTTTGGTCCCGGGGGACCTGGCTGCGGGGGACTCAGCCCTGTCCTCGCCACATGCCCAGCACGTGTGACCTTACCTCATGCTGACCTTCTCTACGCAATGATTGGGACAGGTGGACCCAAGGGCCTTGTCCTCTGCCCAGGCTTCTGGGAGCCAGCAGACATCAGGATGTGCCTGACCTGTCTGGCTACACAGACCTCAGTGACCCGGCCAGCAGGCTCCACATGGAGCAGGCGCCGGACCTTTGCCCTGGGCCGAACCCATTCGCTGCAGCCCAACCCACCTGTCCTGCCCCAGCAAAGGCTGTGGCCCCAGAATTGGTCCAGCAAAGACCCTCCGGTCCCTATTTCCCTGCCAGAGGCAGGCAGCGTCCTCTGTCCCCAGCAGGGACAGACAGAGGGTGTGGCCCTGCCAACCGCTGTGAGTGGGCTCGCTGTGCTGCACTCTAACCCTGGGCCTCCCCACACAGTGCAGGGCGGAGAGGCACGGGATGACCCGGATGAGGCCCCCATTCTGTGCCATTTCCCCCAAGCCTGCCCAGGACACCCCCTCCCTGGGATAACTACCCAAAGGCTGGGAAATAAAGTTGTGGTTCCAAGAACGGCTGCGACAGGAGGGGCAGGCCACCCTCAGCCCAGCCTTCTCCCTGGAGCCACGCTGCAAGGACAGCAGCACAGTCAGGGCAGAGGACTGAGCCTGCTGCGTGGGGATGGTGAAGCTTTGTGGGAGTCCAGCCTCTGCAGCATCAGGTCTTGGTCAGGGCCCCAAAGCCCCAGGAATCCGAGCTTTCCAGGTCATGGAATGGTCAGGTCTCAGGCCAGACCATCATCATCTCTCCTGGCAGTGCCAAACCCAGAGCTAGGCTAAGGGACAGATTTCCCTCCCCAGTGTGTTGAGAGTACAGGCGTGCACCACCAGGCTGGTCTGCCCTTAGTGAGGAGTTGGGGCTTGGAGAGAAAGGGTCAGCCACGACTACACAGAACCTGCCCCAGGGAGGGCAGGAAGGAGGCTGTTCTGGCGTCACCTGGCTGGAGGTGAAGGGTGGGTTGCTGGGTTGGTGATGGAGGAAGACCGTATTGCTCCTGGGATCCTCCCAGAACCATGCCCGGGTTCCTGGAAGAGACGCCTAGGGGGAGTGGCAGGATCCCGAGGGGCGGCCTGGCCTCTGCCCCACACAGGGTCATTTCCACCCTGTGCCGGGCTTGGAGCCTGGCCAGCTGCACCCTGGCCTTCCTGGTCCCTGGTCCCCACACTGGGGGGCCCCAGCGTCCCCTGACTGCCAGTCTGCAGCGCTGTCCTCACAGCCTCTACTCCCTCCCAGCCACAGCATCTCCTCTGGTGAAGGGGCTTAGTGCTGGGGCACAGAGGAGCTCACATCCCGCCCTGGACTTTGGGTCCAGTCCGGCTCTCGGGGCAGAGCATAGGTGGGGACCAGGCTCAGGGGTGTCATATGCACAGCTTCTGTTACCACAAATTACTCTTTTTTTATTGTTAAGAGTAATCAGTGCGGGCCAGACTTTGGCTCAGTGGCGCCATGCCTACCTGGCAAGCGCAAGGTCCTGAGTTCGATCCCCAGCACCAAAAGAAAAAAAAAGTCAGCTATTTATGCATTAGCCCAGCTATCACTTTGTGTCCCACACAGCTCTGCAGGCTACCTGCAGGCCTCACTGTGAACAGGACCGTCATGGCCCCAAGGGGCTCCATGGGGCTCTGATCTGTCCTAACTCACCTTCCCTTTTCAGTTGTTTTCTTTTTTTGAGACAGGGTCTCCCTATGTAGCCCAGGCTGGCCTTGAACTCTCAGTGTTCCTCCCGCCTCCCGAGTGCTGGGACTACAGGTGTGTGCCACTGCACTCTGCCCAACTCACCTTTTTTAGAACAATCTGTCCCAAGGGATCATGTGTGCCCCGATCAGGAAGTACCAGGGATCACAGTGGACAATTTTCCTTACTTCCCCTTGAGTTTAGCTTATTCAGCATGGGACCTGGGGCTCACCTCACACTGGGGAGGGGGTTCCCGAGGTGGGGCTCAGGGGGCTCATCCAAGAGTCTGTTGGGCTCCAGCCCTCTGCAGCTCCCCCTCAGGAAGCTGTGGGAGACATGACCAGGGGCACATTCATTGTTTCCACCTGCTCTGCGCTCACATGGCTGCACAGGGCAGAGGTGCGAACAGGAGGCCAAGTCTGCTGGGAGAGCAGGGGTCCCCAGGGTCCCACTGAGAAGGCCCGACTGATCTGGGCAGCAAGTCCTCATCTTCCCCATCCCCCTTTAATGACAGGTTTTGTAATCTCCCATTTCCTGGCCTGTAATGAAGTTCCCAGAGAGTGGAACCTATTTCCCCACAATTATTAAACTGGTAACAGTGGCGCACATCTGTTGTCCCAGCTACTTGGGATACTAAGGCAGGAGATCACCTGAAGCAGGAGTTCAAGGGCAGCCTGGGGAGCATAGTGAGACTCTGTCTCTTAAAAAAGAAAAGAGCCATGCCGGATGTGGTGGTGCATGCCTGTAATCCCAGTCTGGGCTAGACAGTGAGAACCCATCTCAAAAATCAACTCCCTCCATAAAAAGTCATTATAATGCCCTACGGTAACACAAAGAAATACAAGGAAAGCAGCTTAGAAACACACACACACACATACACACACACCCATGTATACACGCTCTGACCGACCACACAGAAAGATGAATCGGCTGGGTGCAACTCTGGCAGTCTATCGTGCAGACTGGTGCAGGTGTGTGGAGCACCGTGGCCGTCTTGCATGTGTTTTTCCCTGGGGACGAGCAGCTGTGGTAGTCTCTGCCCACACACCGCAGGCGTCCACCCGGCAGGCTCCACCCAGGAAAGCTGGAGCAGAGCGGCCCACGGTTGTGTGGGAGCCACCAGGGCCACAGCCCCCAAACCTGGGGAGGCAGGGCCAAGGCTGAGAGGAGTGGATGTGAGCGAGACAGGGAAGCACCCTGGGCTCCCACTGTCCTCTCCAACCCCGGGTTCATGGCAGTAGCAAACTCAGCCGCATGCTTCTCTCTATCCCTCCTGTCTGCCCTGAGCCCAAGCCTTGCCTCCCATGGCAAGGATTCCCGTCCCAGCTCTCCTCCCTGTTCAGTCACCCCACTTTTTCCTAGCCACCCCTTGTTAGGCTGCCCTGATAGAATCCATCTCTGACAGACATAAGGCCAGGCACTGTGCTGGGTGTCTGTGACCTGGGAGTCGGGGGCTTCTCAGGCTGGGGCTCAGGGTCCCCTCAGCTCCCCTCCTCTGCTTGTCATTGTCATCCACATCCCCAGGCCTTCTTAGTATCAGCTCGGCTGTGGTAGCAGGACTCCGTCTTGAGTGTTGAGAGCCTGAGCAGGCTGCGTCCCCATTGAGCTGGAGCAACAGGTAAGACTCGAAGCTCTAGACATGAGTACGTCTCCTACTCACCCCTCTTTGTGCTCATTAACAAATCTGTGCCACAAAGTACACGTCAAGGAGTCTAACAACTTGTTCCTTTTCCCGAGAGGTGATTTTAATTGCAAATATGTGTTGATAGGATTATTTTCAAAAAAATGAAGCTTTTTCCTGGACCAGGGCTTGCTGTGCATGTTCAAAGGGAGCTGGACCCTGTGTCCTGCAGTGTGGCCCTCTCTCATCTCCACTGCTGGCTCAAGCGTCACCGAGGCACTGGACACGGCACCTGTTTTCTTTCTGGGGGACTGAGGAGAGGCGGGGGCATGTGCCCAGTCACCCTGGTGAGACATCCACGGGCAGCCTAACACCTGGAGGTCTCTGAGCCAGCACTGACTCCGTATTTCCAGTCACAGGCATGGCCACTGGAACTCACCGTGGATCATTTCCCTAGGTTGTCACAAGCTGCAGTCTCAGGATGAGGTACGTCCCTGAGGAAGGACTTCCTTGGCTGCTCCTGCCGGCTCTGGGGCCTCTCAGCTCCATGGTACAACAAACAGGGGAAAAATCAAGAAGCATCTCAAAAAGTGGGCTGCTTAAGCCAGGTATGATGATGGACACACCTGTAATCTCGGTCACCAGGAGGCTGAGGCAGGAGGATCCCAAATTCAAACCCAGCTGGGGCAATTTAGTGAGACCTTGACTCAAAAAAAAAAAAAAAAAAAAAGGCTGAGGTTGCAGGTTGTAGCTCAATGCAAAGGGAAAACAAGCAAAAGAACCCAAAGCCCTTGATGGTGAGGAGCAACTGCCACGGTGGGTATAGGAGCCCAGAGATGGGGAAGCAGCCCGGTACTATGTCATGTGTGCAGGGACCTGTCCAGCAGGCTGCAGCAGGAGAGCAAGTCTGCTGGCACTTGGCCCACTGTTTGCATTTCTGGGACTCGCTCGTATCTAGGAATGTGCATGCGCCACTGGCAGTGAGGCTGATGCTGCCCTTAGATGTATCAGTCCTGCAGGGAGGCTTCTGCTGTGCCGCTGGAGGGGGCTTGGGGCCCTCAGCATCGCATGGGCACACCCTCAGAATAGCCAGGGGACTCGGCCGTATGCAGAAACTCGGGCACCTGGACAGTGCCTCCCAGTGCAGTGGTCTCAGGAACCATGCAGAGCCTGCTGAGCCCGCTGGATTCTGGACTTGGACTCTGCCTCTGCTGACTCACTGCCATAGAGGCTAAGAAATAAGCAAAACATCAGGGGTTTTTTGGGTAGTGAGACCTGGCTTTGAATTTTAGCCCTATAATTTGCTGTGTGCCCTCCACACTCGAAGCCCAATTTTCCCTATCTGTAAAATGGGGAGCGCAGTATCCGCTTTACAGTAGAATCAGGAGATGAAAGATGGAATGTGAGGCAAGTGCTGATCGTAGTGCCCAGCACACAGGAGCTCAATACGTGTCAAGTCTGCCCATCCAACAGATATTTATTGGGTGCCTACAAAGAGCCAGAAACTGCTCTGGGTACTAGGAGTCGGGTAATCATCAAAACCAAACTCCTCGTCATTGTTAAGTGTATGTGGTCATCAGGGGAAAGAGGCCATACACACATAAGCATACAGCGTGCCAGGTGGCTACAGTGCCATGGACATAAATCAGCCAGAGCCGACAGCGCCACCAGACTCCCTGATGCTTATGTGACAACTTAATCTGAAACCAACAGGTGTTACTGCTCAGACACCAAGGCAGGGACTTTGGGGTTACTTGGGGCTTGCTCTTAAAGAACTCATTTAAAGACTGGTTTGGCTGAAAAACAACTAGTCACTTTGCAAATGCTGCCATACATGCCTGAGGACTGTGCACAGGATTGATTCCGGGGGACTGACAGTGGCCCCCAGCTTCTAGTCCAGGAATCCAGGAAGGGATGTGCTTAGACCCAACACCTGCCCTCAGTGGGGGATGCCAGTTCATGCCCAGCATAAGCAAGCAGCTTGGATGCTTCTAAACCTCTTCCATCTGTGACATGAATCAGGGTTTCCTTAAACACTAGCACAGGGTCAGAGCTGCCCACACCGGGTCATGGGAATGAGACTTGACAGGAAACGCTTTATCTCTGTCCATCTCTTTGCCAAGTCCTGGTTCTGAAGAATGGTCACAAGCTTCAAGGAAATCATCTCCCAGATGCAATTTTATTACAAACCACTAACTCGCTGATTGGAAAACACCATGTGTTTCTATGCACCAGCGGAACTGCCCTATGCCTGCCTGCACACAGATGGGAAATGCTCACAGCCAACGGCTATGCCAGGCCCAGGGTGGCTGTTACTGCTACCTTTGTGAGGAGGCTTAGGAGTGTGACAGAGACACAAACCAGGAGAGGTCAGGGATACAGAATGGGCAGAGTGGGCATGGTGGGTCTGCTGTGTTGCTGAAGCAACACTCCCGGAAGATTCCGAGGCCAGCAATCTCTGGCAAGATGGTTAAATGGAAGCATGGAAAAATGAACCAGAAGCACAACTGTAATAATGGTTTTCAATGTTCAGCAAGTTGTTTCAGTCTGATTGTCCCTGCTGTAAGATGAGAGGCCACACCATGCTGATCCAGCTGGAATGTATCGAAGGCCTCCTGGAGCACTAGGCTGTCTGCCTGCATCACCTCTAGGCGCAATGTCTGCCTCTTCAGGTGGCTGTGAGGGAAGGGCGTGGCTCTGAGCAGTGTCCAGCACACAGTATGCCTCTGCATTAGCTTCCTGGCACTGTGACAAAATACCTGAGAAGAGGAATTTAAAGAAGGAAAGGTTTATTCTGGCTTACAGTTACAGAGGTTTCAGTCCATGGTCAGCTGGTTCCATTGGTTTTAGGTCTTTTAGGTGGTGGGCTGAAACATCATGGCGGAAGGGTGTAGTAGAGGAAAGCTGCTGACTTCATGGCAGACAGGAAGCAGAGAGAGGGAAAAGAGCTGGGGACGAGGTATAAAGTACACCTTTGAAGGCACCCTCACCTGACTAGGCCCCACCTCCCAGCAGCCCATTCAGGTGTGAACTCACCCATGCTTCATCCATTTGGTGTCAAGTTACAGCCCTCAAGATCCAATTACGCCCAAAGCCCCGCAGTCTTCAACACAATGAGGCTTTTGGGAGACATTTTGGATCCTAACCCTAGCAGCCTGTGGCAGTTGGCTGTTTAGTCCCCAGCAGCCTTGAGGCCAACACTATTTCCTCTGTACAAATGAGGAAGCCACTAAGGGGCAAGATCCGGACCTGAACCTGTCTGGAGCCTGAGTCCTTGCCGTTCCCATGGTGTGACCCGGAAGGGCACCCACCACTCACCTATCAGGGAACTTGAGCCCCTCAAACAGTCAGAAGCACTTGTTAAGTGCAAGCATCTCAGGGATGCTGCATCTAAGGCTGGGACACAGCTGCGACAGAGCCACAAAAGTATCTGCCTAAGCTCAGGTTTCTCCATCTCCTCATGCCAGTGAGAGATTCCAAGACACCATCTGTGCGGCAAAGAAGAGCTAAGGGCTACTCACAAGCAAAACCAACTAAAAACCAGTTCTCAGGGAAAGTGTAGTCACTGTAGAAGTGAAGGAAGACATCAGGCCCCAGGAAGGCAGCTCCACACAGAACCAAGTGCCATGTGGTTGTGGACTCTACCCAGCTTGTTCTGTCTTAGCTGTGGCTCCTGATGACTGTTCCCAAGAACACAGCAAGACAGGCACGGGGCCAGGCAATCAAACTAGGTAACGGCTGAGTGTGGCACAAGGACCGTGGGGGCCAGGGTCTGGTTGAGGAAGCAGAGAAGCTAGCCCGAGGCTTGGGGTAGGAATGAGAGACCACATGTCCCTGACGTATGATGGTTTGGCTTCTGACTTTTTTTTTTTGGTACTGGTACTGGGGATCAAACTCAGGACCTTGCACTTTCGAGGCAGGCACCAGAACCACTGAGCTAAATCCCCAGCCTATGACTTTTCAACTTAAGATACTACAAAGGTAGTATCAGTGAAACTGTACTTAAAATTTTGAATGTGAAGTATTTCCTGGGCTATGTGGCCCAATCTCTGAGAGCTGCAGCTGCACCGACATGTGCAATCTCGAGGGGAGACGACCGATGTTGCCAAGCTATGATGCTTGGCAGGTTTCAACTTATCACCAAGACGTTAACTTCATTGAGTCAAGGAGCATCTGCAGTTTTACCAGATCTAGACCAGAAAGTGGAGGGGCCATAACAGGAGGGTATTTCAGGCAGACAGTAGTATGTGCAAAGGCCAGGTGAGCCGAGGTCCTTGGACGAAGTGGAAGCAGCTCTGAGTGTGAGGACTGAGGAGGCCGGAGGCTGGAGAGGAAAGCAGCAGCTGATGCAGGAACAGCTATGGACACATATTCCAGAATCCAGGCTTTATTCTGCAAGGAAGGACTGAGAGCGTTTTTATTTTTTTGGAGACAGGGTCTCACTGTGCAGTTCAGGCTGGCCTTGAACTATGAACTATGTGGCCCAGATTGGCCTTGAACTTATAGCGATCCTCCTGCCTCTGCCTCCCAAGTGCTGGGATTATAGGCATCCACCACACCTGGCCACCTTGAAAGCTTTTATCTGTTTTTTTTTTTTTCGGTACTGTGGATCGAACTCGGGACCTTGCACTTGTGAGGCAGGCGGCGGAACCACTGAGCTAAATCACTGGCCCCTACTGAAAGCTTTTAAACTGGGACCAACATGATCTGCATTTTAGATAGATTTGGAGTGGAACAGACTATGCCAAGTACAGAAGGGGGGGTAGGGAGCAGTGGGGAGGAGCAATGGAGGCAGAGCTCTCAGAGAGGCTGAGCACAGCCACGCAGACCCAATGGCCGGATGAGCACACCAGGAGTCGGAGGAAAGACAGTGGAGAGGGACGTGGTTCTCCAAATCACCAGCACAAAGGGGAACGAGTGCAGGATGGATGAAGTTGTTTGGAGGAAGCAGACTGTGAAGATGACCAGATGCCAATTTCTGAAGATGGCCAGCAGCTAAAGATCTGCCCAAGGATCACACAATACCTGAATAGCCAGATGCTCAAATAAAGACAATTATGCAATCTGTTAAATGAAGGGCAGATCCAAGACAGGAAGAAAACTAGAGCATGTCAGAGAAGCCAAGGAGGGCATTTTTCTTTTTCTTCCCTTTTTTTTCTGGTATTTTGAGATGAGTCTCACTATGCAGCCCAGACTGGCCTTGAACTTGCTGGGATCCTCCTGCCTCAGCCTCCTGAGTACTGGGATTACAGGCATGCACCACCGTGCCTAGCAAAGGGATGGTTTTCAAAGATAGTAGCCCTTTACCTGCAGACCAGCAGGAGAAAGACTGTCTCCTGGCATCAGGTCTAATTTAAGCCAGTCTTCCCTTGGTCTGACTGCTGTGTGCTCCACTGTGCCACCATCCGGGCCTTGCTGCTCCATTCCCGTCTTCTACTAAGCCCGTCGGTTCTGACACCTGCCTGTCTTCATACAGACAGGACTTTATCCCACCTGTCCTAGTCGCTTTGGATTTCTTTGCTCCTTGGTTAGCTCTCAATGCATTTCCCGGAAGAGGGCTCATCGGCTGATTCAAGGGGCCATCCTGCCGAGCGGCCTGCCCTCCTCTTGCTATGCCTGTCTCGAGGCTGACTCTGAACTGCACTGCCAAGCAGGAGCCGGTGCCGACCGCTCTCCGGAGCCCAGTCTGTTGTTCTGGAAGGACGCAGTGCCTGGGCAGAAGGCCAGAGCACACTGCTTGTCCCACTGCACGGTTTTGGGCAGTGACATCATTTCAAGACTCCTGTTGTTTGAACATCTGTGTATGAAGGGAAATAGAAGAGATAACGGTCTGAAAGGCAGGCGATGTTAAGAGCTCCCACAGGAAGGCCACCGCTAATGAGGCTAGGAAATGAGATAATCTCCTTCATAGAATTATCTGGTATTGAGGAAACAACAGCTTTACACAGGAGGAGATGAAACGCAAGAGCCATCTACACAGTGACCTTTAGCCCTGGACTGGGTGCAGCTGTGTAGACAAATGCGCTGGGGTTTATCTACGGAGAGAGTGTGTTTCCCCTAAGGCTCCTTCAGACTCAGAGGTGTTCGGGGCAAGGCCAGAGTGCCTCGTGTGTAATTTCAGAAGCTATGTGCTTTTTAAAAATACACACTTGAAGACCAAAGCAGAAAACCTCTCAAATTCAGCTCTTGACTTGCTCCTGTGTCCCAGCAGATCAGCAAGACCTTTCCTCCGGCAGGACACGAGGGACGCAGTAATTGGCGGAATGATGTCCCTGCCCACTCATTCTAAAAGCACAACCTCCACTCTGCTAGTGTAGAAATCAAAACTGTACTTGTCCAAACTCATTAAGCTGCATAAACTTGAATTTTCTGCATCTTACTGCTTTTCTTTTTGAGACAGAGCTTCATTATGTAGTTCAGGCTGGTCCTGAACTTACTATGTAGCCCAGGGTACATAGGCGATCCTCCTGTCTCAGCCTTTGAAGTGCTGGGATTACAGGTGTGCACCGCTATGCCTAGTAGTACTTTATTGCTTTTTTTTTTTTTTTTAAATTAAACCTCAATTTGAAAAAAGAAACATAAAAAAAATAGGGAAAAAAGATATATTATCAGATCCTGTGGCTAAATGAAACTAAGTAATTTGTAGCTCAGCACAGAAAAAAAAAGTTTCTTCCTTTTATCATTAATAGGACTTCTTCAGTGAGTGATGGCTCCCCACCCTCCATCCCATTAAAAAACTGCAGAAAATTCCTGGGATGCTGAACAAGGTTTTCCCCTCATTATCTTCAAATGGTGTATAATTTGTGCATTAATTTCTTTTTTTTTTTTTGGTACTGGGGATCAAACTTGGGTCCTTGTGCTTGTGCAGCAGGTGGCAAAATCACTGAGCTAAATCCCTGGCCCCGGCTGTGTATTAATTTTTTAAAGGAGGAAAGATGCACATACTTATTAATGTGCAAAGATGACAGCATGACATCATACCTAAGCAAGAGCACCCTCAAATGGTCTAGAAGGTCAGTGTGCTTCACTGTTTGTCACTATCAAAGGCTCACACATGCTCCTAGCACATTAACGCCTCGGGTCTTTGGATTTAGGTATTTCATGATGGAGGTAATTTGATCCATTTAAAACCCAGGCTAAAAAAACAACAAAAGTCTTGTCCATGTGGAGGTTTTAATATATTTATTTGAAAACCAAGTTCTGTGAAAGAGCGCACTAAACAGTCGTGTGTTTTCTCTTCAGCCAGACTTGGAGACAGGCCCTTCGGTCAGCGCAGAGGCAAGGACACATGCATGGAGGAGGTCTCGACGAGGCCCTCACAGGCGGCTCCACACGAGCCGGCGAGGCCCTGGGAAGGGAAGGCGGTGGTGGAAGCAGTGTCATTTCTTTATTTCAGACTTTCTTTAAACTACAGGCTGTTGAAACGTAAAGCTCTAGCCCTGCCTTTGGGGTCCTAATGTGCCAGTTTACAAACTTCTTCCAGACCTAATATTTTTATCCTTTTAAAAACTAGTAAGGGGGCCAGGGATTTAGGTTGGTGGTTCCGCTGCTTGCCGTGCAAGCACAAGGTTCCGAGTTCAATACCTGGTACCAAACCAAACCAAACAAAACTAGTAAGAATCCAATTTCCAGTGGTAGCCCTCTCAGCCATTCTGCAGTTAACGGCCTCAGAAGGTATCACTGGGGTTTTGGTGAGGTATTATGCAAGGCTAGCAGGGCTACTGGAGTCAACTCAGTTCTGTGACAGGCCAAGCGATCGTGACAGCGACTCATGCATTGTGTGGGTAACACTTAGGAAACCAGCAAGGTGCAAAGGGAATCTCCAAAGGCAAGCTTATGTAGCAAGTAAGTTAGTATAAAACTCCTGCTCTCTGAGGCCCGAATATATTTTCCTAGTAATGGCAGGGTTTCTGCCTTACTATTTACCTGAGAGTTCTCTGAAGCTTTCATCAATTGCTAGTCAGTGTGTAACACTCACCAGGAAAGATTATTTTATCATACTATAATAAATGATACTGTCCTTATAGAGTAAAATACATTAATACTTTTATGAAAATGTGTCCCAGGTCAGACCTAGGGGAACCAGCTTACATATCGCTCATGTGTCAGATACGTGCTGACTATCCAAAGATGAGGGTGGACTCGAGTGGGCACTTCACACAGCTGGGCCATCCTTGTCTTTCACACCTGAAGCCTGGCTCTACCTGCTAGGACACTGGCACAACAGTCACCTCTGCAGCTCCACAGAGCTCTTCGGTGTGGTCTGGCTGACCCCCAAGTCTTATAGTGCATTAGATGTTTAAGAGCCCCACCCAAGAAATGAGTGTTATGGCTTTCAGAGCTGAAAGCACTTCCAAAAGGGACAGAGGGTGAAGAATCAGTAAGAAGGCTACAGCTGTGCTATTCAAAAGTGCGATCTACGGATGATGCTGACCAGACTCACTGATCACAAAAGGAGCTTCCACCAAGACACACACCATGCCAGCACTGAGCACACTACGCAGTGCAGTGGACTACCTTTTTTTTTTTTTTGGTACCAGGGATCGAACTCAGGACCTTGCACTTGCAAGGCAAGTGGCGATGCCACTGAGCTAAATCCCCAGCCCCTGGACTATCTTTTAAGACTTTCTTATTTTCTTTTTTTGCAGCACTGGGGATTGAACTGAAGACCTTTGCACCGAGTTACAGACCCAGCATTTTTTGTTTTTGTTTTTTTTGAGACAGGGTCTTGCTATGTAGCCCAGGCTGGCCCTGAAATCATAGAGATTCTCCTGCCTCAGCCTCCTGAGTGCTGAGATTACAGGCATGCGCCACCATGTGTGGCTATATCCCTAGCCCTTTTAAAAAAATTATTTTATAGTTGCCCAGGCTGGGCTTGAATGTACCCTCCTGCCTCTGTCTGGCAGAGTGCTGAGATTACAGGTGTGCGCACAATGCGGGGTGAGCCTCTGCTGAGGAAAGATGCACTGAGCAGGCTCACGTCTGGAGCAAGCTTCTTGTATCCTCATGGACCTATAGGGGTGTATAGACCAGCCACTTTGAGTAGCACTGGTGAAGTACTACAGGGCAGAGTTAGAGAAGAAAAGGAATCTTTGGCTACAGATGCAGAAAAGGGTTTTAAAGGGGAAAATTTTCCTATTGTGTAGGTAAATGTGCGAGCGAGACAGTGTCCTTGCACAGGACCTGTATGAAGTCTGACAGAGGTGGCGCACTCACGTCTGGTCCTTAATCATCAATATATTCAAAGGGCTCTGGGGGCTCTGGCTCTTGCTCCTCCTCCTCGATCTTGGGGCCATGTGCTGCCACAGGTTCCACCAGCTCCTCGATGTCTTCGCTGGTGTCCTTCAGAATGATGATCCCTCCGATGGAGAGCTGTCAACACACAGGATGTACAGCATGAGCCCCGCTCACATTTGGGGTGCTCTATAATCTGAAGTGCATATTTGTTAAGTTGCTGCACTGATTTGAAAGTAAAAAGCTGAGGGAGAACTATAAAAGGATAAAGAAAACTGACTTCTGTGGAGTATTTGCAAACCTGCCCCATGGCTCTGGATGACAGAGCACGTGATGCTGCTCCGTGTGGAGGCTGCACCCCAGTTTCACACTAGTTTCGCAGTGCAGTGTCTGCCGTCTACACGCCTGGGTGCCTTCCACGCAGACTGGTGGTGCTGGGCCAGAGCCTCCTTTATCACCCAGGAGCCTGGTAAGAACCCGAAAGGCTGGTCCTGCCCTAGATCCCAGAACCTGCACTTTCCCAGGATCCCCAGTTGACGTGAACACACATCAGTGGCCATGAAGTTTGGGAGATGACCATCACTTTGGACATGAGAAAACTCACAAGTGAAAAGTCACGTTCCCCTAGCAATTCCTGAGGGATGGAGAAAATCACATAAATACCACGACATCTGTAAATCCCTGTGATGCACAGCTGACAGGAAAACAAAGGCAAGTAGACTGCAGCAGGACTCTATTATGCCCTTTCTCAATACATTAGCAGAAGGCAAATCCATACACCAAAGTATTTACCCATCTCTGGTTGTGCTAATCTTATTCTATCTGCTTGCCTGTGTCAAAGGAAATGGAAAGCTGCTCTCTGTAATTAAATCTGTCAACAGTGGCAGGGCACATCTGGACAAAGCGTATTTCTACCAAAGCACATTACTGGGAAGGAAAAGAAGCACAAGCACATAACTTAAGTAATTTACATATGTATAAGGCTCTCTGCAGTTGGACCTAATCCAATTGTACTCAGCAGGACTCTGCCTTGCCACGCTATAAAACTGGTGTGCTTTCCTGAATTTCTAAACTACTTCCCTTCTCCCAACATACACATCGGCACATTTTAACCTACAATCCTTTAAAAGCTGGCTTGTCTTGGATTTTGTGAACAGACTGTGCCTTTACTACTAACACTCAGCCTGAGAACAAAGTACAAGACCACTGTGCTGACCCTCCCTGTCCTAAAGTCTGCTTGAACCTCCTGCTGGACAATGGAGATGAATCTTCCATCCATGTTCACAAGAGCACTTCCTAGGTTTTTTTTTGGTACCAGGGATCAAACTCAGGACCTTGCACTTTTGAGGCAGGCGGCAGAACCACTGAGCTAAGTCCCTGGCCCCTGCTTCCTAGTTTCGTAAACATGTATCTCTAGCTTATAGCACCTTCATGCTTAACAGAAAGGAAATACTCCAACCCAGATCCTGCAATATAATCTCTAGGAAGCCTGAGGAGGATGGAAGATACAGGCCTGTAGCACCTCCTGCTGCCAAGCACCCCACTGTTGCTTTAAGATGCACAGGAAGCAGAGTAGGACTGTAGCTCCCTTTCAAAATACTGCCCTTTTCACTGTGTGGTCTGAGGGCCCTGCTGTCGATTGAGGATTGGTTGCATTGCTGTTTTCTTTTTCTTTTTTTTTGGTACCGGGGCTCAAACTCAGCATTGCTGTTTTCTTAACCTGAGGCGTAAGTCACACAAGACTAAGGGCACGCCTCTTTTTGTGTTTCTAGTGCTGGGGGTTGAACAAGGACCTTGTGGATGCTAGCCAAGCACTCTACCACTGGGTACATCCTTATCTCTTTTTGTTTTTAAATCTGAAACAGGGTCTCACTAAGTCGCCCAAGCTGGCCTCAAACATGCAATCCTCAAAATTTTATTTACTCTTTTAAAGTGTACACTCTAGTATATTCACTTACCTATACAACTCTCTGCTACCGAATTTAAGAACATCTAAAGGAGACCCTGCTCCCATTAGCAGTCACCCTCCATTTGCTGCTTCTTTTTTTCCCTGAACTCGAGGTGATCCTCCTGCCTCAGCCTCTTGAGTGCAGGGATTACAGACACGGGCCACCATGCCCAGCTCACTTTCCCCTTCTATTCCTGGCAACCACTAATCTAACTTTTGTCTCTACAGACACACTATTCTGAACATTTCCTATAGAGGTAAGCATACAGCATGTGGGTTCTGTGTATGGGTTCTTTCGCTTAGCATGTTTTCAATGTTACACTGTAACACCTATCAACATGTCTTTCTTTCTAAGGGTTGAATAATATTCCATTGCATATATTACATCCAGGGTAGGCATGGTGCCTCATGCCTGTAATCCCAGCACTTGGGAGGCTGAGGCAGGAGGATCACTGCAAGTTCAAGGCCAGCCTGGGGTACATAGTGAATTCTGGACTGCCTGAACTACACAGTAAGACCCTGTCACAACCAACCAACCAAAAACATTATTCATTCTTTTTCTGTGGGGGGAAGGGGTGCACTGGAGCTTGAGACTAGGGCCTCACACATGCTAGGCAAATGCTCTAGCACTAAGCTAAGCTTTTTTATTTGAGACAGGTCTTGCTAAGTTGCCCGGGCTAGCCTTGAACTCATGATCTTCTGTCTGATACAAACAGTAGTGTACAAGTTTTTATGTGGAAATAGCTTTCAGTTCACATTGTTCTATACCTCAGAATGGAATTACCAGGTAATGTAGTAAGAACACATTCAACTTTCTGAGCATCTGCCGAACTGTTTTCCACAGTGGGTACAGTAGTTTACATTCCTACATTCCTGCCAACATACTATCTGTCTTGTTTTCAAATGATAGCTATTCTCCTGGGTATGATTTTAAGTCATCTCCTGTGATTTTGATTAGCATTTCCCTAGTGACTAGTGATACCAAGCATCTTTTCATGTATTTATTGGCCATTTGAATCTTCTTTGGAGATGTCTATTCAAATATTTTGCCACTGAACTGCTTGCCTCATATGTGTGAAGCTGTACACATATATATACACACACACACACACTCACCCACCCCACAAACCAAAAACAAAGAACTACTCATTTAAAAGTTAGGTTGTATTTTTACTACTGAATTGTAAGTTATTTATATATTTTGGTTACACATGTATTATCATATATATCATCTGAAAATATTTTCTCATATCCTGTGGGTTGTCTTTTCACTATCTTGATGGGCACTTTGCAGCATAAAGGTTTTTAAATTGAGGGCGAGCTTAGTGGTAGAGCATTTGCCTGGTATGTGTGAGGCCCTGGGTTTGATTCCTAGCACCACATAATCAAAAGTTTTTAATTTGATGAAATTCATCTTTTTTTCTTTTTCTGGTTTGTTCGTGCCTTAGGTATAGGTTGAACATAACCTGAAAATCTGAAATCTGAACTGGTCCCAAATGTGACATTTAAAAAAAATTTTTTTAGTACTGGGGATTGAACTTGGGTCCTCATGCTTACACAGCAGGCGGAGAAACCACTGAGCTAAATTCCTGGCCCTCCCAAATGTGACACTTTTTTGAGTGTCACCATGACATGAGAAGTAGATAATTCCATACCTGACCTCATGTGACACAATGCAGCCACAAAGCAGTCTGCTCACACTACGTTCCAAAGTGGCCTTTAAGTTATGTGTGTCAGGTTATGTCTGATGTGGGTCTCAACCCTAAGGTTTCTCATCATGTACATGCCAATATTCCACAACCCCAAACCCAAAACACTCCAGTCCCACACATTTGGGATAAGGGACTGTATAAGAAAATAATGCCTAAAGTCATGGAGATTCACACATAGGTAAGTTTTCTGTTTTATGCTTTTAGCTCTTATTAGTATCATTCTTTGAAAAAACTATTCTTTCCTTAGTGTTAGCACCCTTGTCAAAAAAGTCAGCAGATCATTAATGTGCCAGTTTATTTCTGGATGCTCAACTTAATTCCATTCCTCCCATATGCCTATTCTTATGCCCGTACTACCTGTACTTCTCTTGATTCCTGTGCTTTTGTAGAAAGGCCTGAAATTGGCAAGTGTGATTCCTTCAATTTTGCTCAAGATTCTTTTGGCTATTCTGGGTCTCTTGCATTTCTCTATGAATTTTAGAATCAGTTTGCCCATTTCTGCAAAAATGATAGCTGAGAATCTGTTGAATCTATAGCATAAACTGTGGATTACTGTCACTGTAAAATACTGTCTTTAACTCTGTGAACACGCGTAATTTATTGGTCTGGGGTTGCCTGTAACAGCCTTGTCCAATTTTACTATCAAAGTACTATCAGCCTCACTGAATGAATTTGCAGTGTTCCCTCCTCTTCTATTCTTAGAGACAGTCTGTGAAGGACCGGTGTTAATTTTTTTTAAATGTTTGATAGAATTCACTAGTGAAGCAATCTGTTCCTGGGTTTTTCTTTGTAACAGGTTTTCTGATTTCTAATTCAACCCCTTTGCTTTTACACATCTATTCAGATTTGCCATTTCTTCATGAGTCAGTCTGGTAGTTTCGCATCTTGCCAGGAATTGTCCCAGTTCATCTGGGTTATCTAACTTGTTGATATACAGATGCTAACGTAAAACCTTATAATCCTTTTTAATTTTTCTATTTTTAGAGGTAGAATCTCATTATGTTGCCCAGACTGGACCCCAACTCCTGGGTGCAAGTGATTTTCCTGCCTCAGTCTCCCAAGTAGCTGGGACTATGTGTAAACACATCATGTTTTTTTTTTGGTACTGGGGATCAAACTCAGGACCTTGTGCTTGTGAGGCAGGTGGCAGAAACACTGAGCTAAATCCCCGACCTCAACACATCATTTTATTTTTGTAAGGTTGGTTGTATAGCCTGTCATGACTTTTGTTAAAAAAAAAAAAAGAACCAATTTTTGGTTTTGTAATGTTTTCTAATTCATTAAATTTTTTGGTTTTTTTGGGTACTGGAGATTGAACTCAGGACCTTGAGCTTGCAAGGCAGGGGCTGGAACCACTGAGCTAAATCCCTGGCCCTCATTAATTTTTGCTCTAATATTTATCTACTTCCTTCTCCCTGAGTTTGATTTATCCCATACTCCTTTTTTTCTAGCTTTTTAAGAGGGAAATTATTAATTTGAGATTTTTTTTTTGGTACTGGGAATCAAACTTGAGACCTTGTGCTTGAGAGGTAGGCAGTGGCACCACTGAGCTAAATTCCCGGCTCTTTAACTTAATTTTTTTTTCCAGACAGGGTCTTACTATGTTGCCCAGGATGGCCTTCAACTCCTGGTCTCACGCGATCCTTCTGCCTCACCCTCCTGAGTAACAGAAAAATCTTTTTGTTCACATTATCTTATTTTTGGTCTTGCTTTTTAATACAGGCACTTCTAGCTAAATATATCCCTCTATTCACTGCTTTTACTGAGTATGGAGAACTCTGATGTATTACTGTTTTCCTTTTTGTTTCCAAGTATTTTTTAAATCTTTGCTTAACCATTTCCTTGTACCTTTTTATTGCATTTTTTCCATTAAAAATTTTTTTCTGTCTATTAAAGACAATGAACTGGTCAGGGCTGGGGATTTAGCTCAGTGGTTTTGCTGTCTGCTGCACAAGTGCAAGGACCCGAGTTCAATCCCGGTACCAAAAAAATATATATATAGATAGTCTTAAGATTACAATTAATATCTTGAGGATCTCATTTGACTAATAACCAATGTAATTTCAATGGCACAAGGCAACTTTGCTGGAAAGGGTGTTTTATTGTAATGCAAATTGTGGCTTTGTACGCTGTGCACATCAGCACTGATTTATCTGTAGTAATTGTTCTGTATAGGTGACTTTTGTATCTGACAGCAGAGTCCTTTCACTGCAGCCCAAAGAGTTTCCTTTATTTCTTCCTATAAGACAGGTTTGCTAACAAATTCTGTTTTTGTTTATCAGCGATATCTTAATTTCTCCTTAGTTTTTGAAGGACAGATTTTTGGATACAGAATTCTTCACCGAATCTTTTTCTTTCAGTACTGTGTGTTATCCATGGCCACTGGGTCACCATACTTCTGAAAAAAACACATTCTGATCTTAGTGAGGGTGATGTATTTGTTCGTGGTAAGTTTCAAAATTCTGTTTTTCAATAGTTTGATTATAATGTATATAGGTGTGGATTTCTTTTTTTTTTGGTACCAGGGATCAAACTCGGATTCTTGCGCTTGTGCAGCAGGCAGCGAAACCACTAAGCTAAATCCCCAGCCCCATGTGTGGATTTCTTTGAATTTATCCTATTTCAAATTGATTGAGCTTCTTGGATGTAGAAATTAGCTTTTCATCAACATTGAGAAGTTTTCGGCTATTATTTTTCCAAATGTCCTTCTGCCCTGTCTGTCTCCTGTTCCTGGACTTCCGATTGTGTGTGTTAGTGCACTTCAGTGTCCCACACGTCTCTAAGGCTTGCTGCTCGAGCCAGTTTTGGTCACTCCCCAGAGTGGATAATCCCAACTGTCCTGACTTTAAATTTACTCTTTCTCCTACATGCTCCAATCTAAGGTTGAGCCTCTCTACAGAGTTTTTCAATTTAGTTACTGTATTACAGAATTCCTATTTATTGGGCCATACTTTGTTTCTCTTCATGTCTTATAAATTTTCTTTAAAAAACTGGACATTTAAAATATTATCATGAAGTGACTCTGGAAATCAGATTTTCTCTTCACTCCCAGGCTGTGCTGTGGTTGCTATTTGTTCTGTGGTCTTTCCGAGCTACTTCTTTAAAGGCTGTCTTCATCGTATGTGGTCACTAATGTACTGCTCAGTTAGCTCACTTAGCAGTCAGCTAATACACTGCTGGATAGGGCTTTCTGGGAACACGAAGTCCCCTCACCTTTGCTCTGTTTTGGGCTACATGGCCAGGTAGTCACAGCTACTAGAGTATCTTTGAACTAATTTGAGTAAAAGCTTAAGAATCATTTAATTTCCAACTGTGGTATAGTAGTGTTATACTACAGCCTTATGGCCTTGAGTATATGACCTGCTGTCTTTAGTTCTTCATAACTATCAAAAATACTGGTTATCCACATGCTTCAGGATCTATACCATTGGTGTCCTAACACATCTGTTCTGGATATAGCCCACATCAGCTGGCAAGAGGAGCTCACAGACACTGCAGGAACAGATTCCTGTAAACATGCCACTAAGATGCACTGGGCGTCCTTTAAGGTGTCCTTTGGTGGTTCTGTCAGTTCATTTACTACTGCAGAGTAGGTGATGCTATGGATCAGCTTCTCAGTGCTTTAGGTGCTCTATATGTGACAACCTATTTAGTCTCTGTAATACCCCTGAAAACTAGAGTGTATTACCATGCCAATTTTATAGGTGAAGAAACTGAAACACAAAGAAACTAAATGACTTGCCTCATTATATTGCTAAGAAATGAGAGTTTAAACATAACCTAAGTTATGCCCAAGTCTAGCTTTAAACAACTACATCTACTATTTTCCATTTGCTACCCTTGTCTCCTCTAGGTGATAATCTAGTTATGTAAGACCTTGGCTTAAAGCCCTAGGTAAGAGCTGTGCTCAATCCACCATTAGGTTGACAAGAACAAGGTTACTGCTGTATAACAACCTAGAAAGCTCTCTAGTTTTCAAGATTAAAAATGTGGACGATAAAGGTAGTATCCCACTAACGTTGCATTTGTTTCTAACATGAAACATCCTATGTTGGGATAAATTGTTACGAAGATCTTCTAACCCTAAAATCCAGTAACTTAGGACAGCAGTGTAGTTATGATGGTGCTCACTTACTGAACAGTGCTAGTCTCCTTCACAGTGCTTGCACAGTAACATGTTTCATCTGTGCCACATCCCTATGAGTTAGCGATGATAATCCCTATTTTACATTCAGAAAAATTAAGGTCAAAAGAAGTTTACAACCTATAGAATCAAGATTCAAACTAGTATGCCTGGCTCTACAGTCTATGTTTCTGGTATTTTTGTACTGGGAATTGAACTCAGGGCCTGGCGCTTGCCAGGCAGGCGTTGTACCGTTGAGCTACATTTCCAGCCCTATAGTCTATGTTTCTAATGACGCTGTATGGCAGACATCTGAGAATGAAAAGAGGAGTTTGAAGAGTCACCCAGAGAACAGAAAAGCTCTTTGAAGCTGTATGAAACACAGGGGAACATTCTCTTTTTGGCAAACTGGAGCTTACTCCAATGCTCTGCTGACTTATCCTTCTCTATCAGCATCACATGGCCTTTTAGATTACTGTCCCACTGGCACACACAGCTGAGTGCTCTTGGTCACTTACTGGTTTGAATGGCTGGTATCTACAGGTCTCTGGCATGGTGAGGACCTTAAGCTGGGCAGGCATAACTCGGGCTGGGTTATCTAATAGCTGAAAGTTTGGTTCCGGCTCCTTTTTCTTCTCTTTTTCTTCTTTTTTCTCTGTTTCATCCTAGGGAGGAAAAAAAGTGGCTCAATACAGGTTCACTTCTGCTCCACACTGGTGAGTAAGTTTACTGACCCACTATCAGGTGGAAAAGTAGTGACAGATCTACTGGAAGTACAACTAAAGGGAGGTCAGACTCACAGGAGGGAAATTTGCCCCTCCGCTTGGGGGTGACAATGGTATTTGCCTTGATTTTGAATGATGTGAAGGTTTTCTATTGTTTCCTGATTTGTATCCTTTTATTCTGTGACAAATGAATGTAGTTTTTAGTCTCTTTCAGGTAAAATTATGATTCAATATGCTTGGAACAGGATAATTATTTGAAAGAAGCCAAGAGCAAAGTACAATAATGTTCAACTCAGGAAGAATCTAGACCATAGAGATAAGCTACATCAACCTATATGACCACCAAGATATGCCTACCACTTCCATTTTCTCTTCCTCCTTTTTTTCTTTTTCTTTTTCCTTCTTTTTAGCCTTGGCAGTAATAGATAACACAGCAGTGGAAACCTAAAGAAAGAGAACAGGGTAAATTTATTCTAATTTCTTACCTACAAACAAGCACAAAGAGAACTCAGTCCATTAATAATTTCCTGTTTTCTGGCAGTATTTTTTTTTTTGGTACCAGGGATTGAACTCGGGTCCTTTCGCTTGCAAGGCAGGCGGCGGAACCACTGAGCTAAATCCTCGGCCCTTCTGGCGGTATTAAATAATTAGAAAATAAGTGAGAAAAGCAAGGAAGACGTTTATTTACATAATTCACTGCTACTGTCATCAGGTGGCTCTTTCAGTGCTGTATCCAACGTAACTAACTTTTTCTCATCTGTAGCCTAGCCTGGGTATGAATTTGCTATCATGTACTTCTAAGATAAGAGATCTGGAAGTTACACCCTTTCTTGCTTTACAGGGAAAGCCTGAAAAGCATAAAAAAATTTTCCTCCAAGTTGTGGTCCTAGGGGTGTTCTCATGACTAGTTTTTGTAACTAGTTGTAATACCCACTGGGTGAATAGTTAGGCCAGAATTATCTTTCTTGATGAGATTTCACTGAAATCAAAGGTGAAACAGGGACTCTGAAAAACGGGGCAATATTAGTGTAACTCCCCCCAAGGGAGCTCTGAAACACAGCTAATCAGGCAAGGTGTTGCTGTCAGGTGATATTCATTACCTGCCACCCTCAATTCCATCAATTATCCCTATTTACACATAAAATTTGTAGCAAACAACCAACAGCTGGTGAGTATGACACATTCTTCTGAAAGACAACTTTCTATACATAGGTGTCATGAAGGATAATTTTGCTGTAAGTGTAGCTCTCTAAATGCATTACTCTTTAACACATTATCAATGAGTGGCATCATATATGGCAGGAATATAAATTGGTGATGGCTATTTTGAAATGCAAAGTAGTTAATACCTATGAAAAGAAATAATGTGTATTACTTTTGGTCAAGCACTTCCATACCTAAGATTCTAACTGCAGATATACTTGCACAAGTGCACAAGTATACATGTATAGAGGCTTTCATTCTAGCCCACAGCAGTGACAGATTAGAAACAACCTTAAATGTATATCAAATAAGGAACTAGTAAAACAGTGCAGCTTTGGGCAAAAAAGGAAACCCATATAAATCAAAAGTATTAAAGACATATGTTAAAGTGGAACAATAAGATGTAGAAGAGCATGTGGAGAATGATTCCATGTACTGGGGAAAACTAGGGCATTCACAAGTTGTAACTCCTGTGACATGGAACCTGGATGACCAAGAGAGGAAAAGGCCATTTACTTTACATTCTTGGGTGGTGTTAGATTTGACTGGTATACTTTTTATTTTAAGAGTAGGAAAATTTAGCTGGGCATGGTGCCACAACCCTGTAATCCCAGCACTCAGGAGGCTGAGGTAGGAGCATTGCCATAAGTTCAAGGCCAGCATGGAATACACAGTGAGTTCAAGGGCAGCCTGAACTACATAGTGAGACCTTGTCTCAAAAAAAAAAAAAAAAAAAAAAAGAGTAGGAAAATTTATTGGGGAACAGGAATAGCTCCTGAGAGACAGGAGGAATCTTGAATGGGTTGTCAAGGAGCCCACTTCTCTGACAAAGTTTCAGAGAGCAAAATCACAACATGGGTAGAATGTGGGTCAAAACTATAATCAATAAGATTACAAGTACAGTCCCTTGACTAATATTGATTCAATAGTAGCAAATGCACGTGGATGACATCATTAACCTTGGTCAATAATCCATAGTCTTTTAACGGTAATACTTTTAAACCACAAAACCTATTTAAAAACAAAGCCAGCTAAAGCATCCAGGAGCTTCTCTAGATAAAAACAAATGCTCCTCACAGGAGCAAAGGACCTACCTTTTCCTTTTCCTTTTCTTTAGGTACTTCCAGAGGGGCAGGGTATGCAAATGTGGATGGTTTACAGTTCGATTTATACTGAACCTTCGGCATCTGAAGAAAGAGCGAAAACTTTCTGCCTACTCCATTAAAATAATCAATCCCAAGATTTAAGACTTCTGTGCTTCTAATCAGCATATGCGCGCAAACCCTGAGTCCACGTGGGTAGTTAATCACTCCTCTGAAGGGTGTGTTTTCTTTTACTGAATTACTTTTAGGCACTTTACAGAATTATATGCAGTTCCTGGTATATTCCTGACGCTCTGTGTCTTTGAACAGGCATGCCTTTATCTCATCCTCCCCGACAACACATATGTACAGGTTTGTACACAGCTTTCACACCATATAATCACACCCTGGAAAAGTCTGATGTGAGCCTAATGTAGACATCAGCTTCACATTACTGGGAAAGTAGGAAGTTCTCCAGCCTACACTTTTTCAATTTCCCTAATTTCATCAATGGACAGTGGTATTTACCAAACTTACTAGGATAAAGAATCTTCTCTTCACCTCACCTTCATTGTAAAGAATGAAAACAGAGAACATAAAAGTGGCAGAGGACAAAAGCCCTCAAAGATTACATAGGATATTCAACTACAATGTTAAAAAATTAGGGACAGGAAAAAAAAATTCTTATTTTGAGAAATAAAAATGCTAAATATTTACAAATGTGAAGTTCTGCTACTGCAAAACTTAACCAAGATAACTGGCTCCCTTATCAATCAACTACTTTTTAGCCTAAAAATTTTCCACTCTGAAAACTTAACAGAACATTTTAACAACAGCGAAGACCAGATAGAAGAGTTATTTAAAGGTCCAAAGGTCTTTGACTTTTAAAAAAGAACAAGAAAATGAATCATGAGGTCACAGGACTCAGAAAGACCAAAACACAAGCCACATTAAAACACACAATTAAAAAATGTGACCCAGGTGTGGTGGTGCGTGCCTATAATCCCAGCACTTTGGGAGGCTGAGGCAAGAAGGTCAGAAGTTTGACCCCAGGCCCAGCAACTTAGCAACTTAGTGAGACCCATCTCAAAATAAAAACTAGTAAAAAGGGCTTCGGACGCAGCTCAGTGTGAAGGCTCTGCTTTCACTCCCGGGACTGCATCCCCTCCGTGATGACAGGACATGCAGCCCTCAAGTCTCTGGCCTAGGTGATGACTTTCATTTTATCAGATCCCCCTGGTTCCTCACAGTTGGTCTTGCTTTTGTCACTACTGAAGAGACATCCCATTTTGCCTCTCCCTACAGTATAACACTGTCTTCTATCAATCATTCCAGCATCACATATCTCTGAAATGTGCATTTGTCTCAAACTTTCATTCCTTTTCTTTTCTGAAACAAGGTCTCAGTTCAGGCTGGCCTTGAACTCAGGATGTAGCCCAGGATAGCCTAGTCAACTCATGGTGATCCTCCTGCCAGAGCTTTCTGAGTGCAGGGATTACAAGTGTGTGCAACTATCCCTGGTTCCATTCCTTATTAATTATTAAAGACTTAGTTTAGGTCCTTATTCTTCCTTTTTCAGATTACTGCTATAGCAGTAATTTTGCAATAGCATTGATAACAGGTTTCCAATGACACCAGAATGATCTTTCTAAAATGCAAACCTCTGCTTGAAATCCTTCAAAAGTTTCCATACCTATTTTTTGTTGTTGTTGTTTTGTTTTGGTTTTTTGAGACAGGGTCTGGCTATGTGGTTCAGGCTAGCCTTGAACTCACTGTGCAGCCCAGACTGGCATCAAACTTGTGGTGATCCTCCTGCCTCAGCCTCACCAGTGCTGGGATTACAGGTGTGCACCATCACGCCCAACTCCTACAACCTTTGGAATTAAATAAAATCACTCAGAGTGGTCTACAAAAGCTCTTCATATCCTTTTATTAAGTCCCCTTTCTGACTATTCCCTCTATTAATTTACCTAAGGTTACACAGCTAATAAAGAGTTGATTTTTCCAAACTTCCACTGACATATTCCACTCACAAAGTGGTAACTCAACTGCAAGGGAAATACGCTATGGAGATGGTAGCTGATCTTGCAAGTTTCATGGGGATCTTTGGGAGTGAGTAGTGAATATGAACAGGGTACACTACCAAGATGAGGCCTCGAAAACATACCTTTAAGTCCTTGTTAAGGCCAATGACGCAGGTAGGGGTATAAGCCAATGACAGGAAATGTGAGAGAGGAAACCAGAACCAGAACTGGGTAAAGACAAGGACGCCAACCACAGAAGGCATATGAGTGTGCCCAGTTCTGGACTGTAAGGAGATTGTGACATTATGGCCACCTGCAGAAAAAAAGAGAAACCATGAACAGGAATGTAAAAACCACTTCTAAGTACTGCACTAGGGAAGCACTGGGTAATTATTTTAATGTGGCGTTTATATAATCAATTATGGAATCCCTGGAATTAGTAAGCTATCTATGATCTCCCAAACTTGAAGTGCTATAACTAGACCCAAGGCAAATCTACAGTGTCTTTCTCTATAGGCAGATACTGTTAAAAGCTAAGCCCAAGGGTATCAAATCAAATACTAATCTAAATTATATATACACACTAATCTACATTATATATTGGCTTTTAATATGCTAATAAAAAGTAAAATTTTAGGGCCAGATATTTAGCTCAGTGGTTTCAGGTGCCGACCTGCCTCCCAAGCACAAGGTCCCAAGTTCGATCCCCAGTACCAAAAAAAAAAAAATTTTGGTATATGTCATATTTGCAAATGATAGCAGAGAGGAAAAGGGTACATATTTCATTAGTTTCGTTCTTTATAAACGTGCTTTAATTACATGTGAATACAGAAATATACATACTTATAATATATTCATATTTATAAAATGTATTTTCTGACTTACTCTTTTAGGTGCTAAGCAGCATAAAAATTATCAGACTTCTGAAAAATATCCATTACAGTTATGAAGATCTATATTGCAGTTACAGAAAACTCTAAGCATGGGGCTTATGCTGTGAATTATTCAATCACTTAAACTGGCAGGCACTGACATAACTAGCGTTGTGGCCACTGACCATCACTTTACTTCTAAGAGTTTTTTTCCCACTGGCAAAACGAGGGTTTGAACTTGAGTACCTGAACTAGGGCACTATCACTACAAAAGGAAAATTTTAACCTCCAATGTGTGATTCAACTAAAAGTTTTCTGTGAAGACAGTTATGTTAACAATGAAATCAGAGCTGACTATTTTGTCAGTGTGCACAGCTCTGCAGCCTCACCTCCTGCCAGGTCCCCAAAATACCCAGGGAGTGTGGAGAAGCAGACAGAAAGGCAGCAAGCCAGAGCAAGGAGCCCAGCTCTCAGCCAGGAGCTGAACTGAAGCTTACTTGAGCCCTGAGGCCCTGCAATTCCAGGAGGCTACAAGAGCTGCAAACTCGAATGTCTTTTGGATCAGGTAAACCAATGAGAAAACATGGGCTGGGAGCAGGAGGGATTAAAACAACATGGAAAACACACATCCTGTTGAAAGAGGACATAGCACCAGCACTGTGGGCCCAGGGTTGTGAGGTCATTTTATTTTAAAAGGAGATTCCAATCTGTATTTTTTTCAAAACATTGCATGTTTGGGCTGGGGAATGTAGCTCAGTGGCATAGTGGCTCAGTGACTGCCTGGCAAGCGTAAGGTCCTGAGTTTGATCCCTGGTACCAAAAATTAAAAAAATATAAAAATCCCCTACACATTTGTTGGGAAGTGAAATCAAAACAGATCTTTAGCAGATATGGCCCACCGGCTGCTGTGTTGCAATCTCTGGTCTATATGCAACAGTGTTGGTTTTGTGTTACAGAACTCTGAGGTGCAAATCTTTTAGTTTATATAATACAGCCTTTAAGAATGGAACTTGTTGGGCCAGGGATTTAGCTTGGTGGTTTTGCTGCCTGCCGCGCAAGTGTAAGGACCCAAGTTTGATCCCTGGTACCACACACACACACACAAAAAGAATGGAGCTTGTCTGTGCCTACTCAGCATCCTAATTTGGATTCCAGTGTTGGATTCCTATTGTTTACATGTCTGGCCTACTAATTTCAGAACTAAACTAAACAATATTTTAAGAATTGAGAGTCTACTGTTCAAAGTGATCAAGGTTTTAAAAAATATTCTTCAACAGCTCATTTAGGATATTTACCTGGAAAAAAGGACAGGTATACTTTACTCTTGTATAGTTATACACATTTACTGTCTGCCTGCACTCCCCCTGACGTTCACTAAATGCTTACTATATATTGAGAAATGGGAACAAAATACTGGAAATGATCCCAAGGAATCTTTGGTCTAGTAGAGAAGACAGATACTTAATTAATAAAAATAAGACATAAAAGTACTGATAGCCGGGGTTAGTAGGAACACAGAGCTAAGTGTGGCACCTCACCCGGGGTTGGGGCTGGGCTGGCAGAACAGGGAAAGGCTGCCTAGAGAGTGCACTATTTGGTCTAAGATTTGAAGCTGACTTTTCTTTTATTTCAGTGAAATCCATCTTCTTCAGACTTAAACTAGCTTTTCGTTCTCACATTCTGAGATTTAATTAACAAGGGAGAACTTATCCTATTGACAGCGATTAGTTTAACAGACTTCAATGATAACTTCCTTAATCTTTGCCTTTCCCCCCAGAGACCAATCATTTAAGTAAGTTCTCATAAACTTAACTTCCCCCTTTGAAGTTGCCCTCTCCAGATTTTCTCTTACCACCAGCTTTACTAAGAGACAGAGACCAGGACTGAATATTTTTCTGATGAAGTTGTAGTGGTTTTGGAGGATAGTGAAAAAGAACATGAGAATAATTTTATGCACTAAATACACAAAGCAAAAACCATTATAAATATAAAGAGAGAGGGAAAGAAGCAGTAAAACTTAATTGGCCCATGATGTAGCAAATACAGAGGCTAAAAGAGGAACGAGGGAAAGACAGAGAGGTGACTTCTCATAAAGATGATAAAAATAAGCTGGAACACAGAATTCTCTCCAAATTCTTATTTGCAAAAACCAGTAAAAACTTGTAGGGCTGAATGATCAAGTAAAGCAAGTTGCTGTCTAAAAAAATAAAATTTCTAGGGCCAGGGATTTAGCTCAGTGATTCTGCCGCCTGCCTAGCAAGTACAAGGTCCCGAGTTCGATCCCCAGTACCAAAAAAAAAGGAAAATAAAATTTCTAGGGCCAGGGATTTAGCTCAGTGGCACTGTGCCTGTCTCCAAAGCACAAGGTCCTGAGTTCGATCCCCAGTACCAAAAAAAAAATTCTAAAAGTGGTAACTAAAAAAAAGACTATGAAGTAAAATGTTACTCTTCAATCTTTTTAAGAACTCGTTATCAAAGAAGTCATCCTAAAAAGGCAACATACTGTATGATTCCAACTACATGACATTCTAGAAATGACAGAACTTCAACTAATAATGGAACTGTCATAAAACCTCGAGGTGCTATTCCTTACCTCTCAAATTAGCAAAAAATGATTAAAAGGTTACATTCTACATGGCTAGGATAAAATAAGAATCACATACGTGGGGCCGGGGATTTAGCTCAGTGGTTTCGCTGCCTGCTGCGCAAGCGCAAGGACCCGAGTTCAATCCCCGGTACCAAAAAAACAAAAACCAAAAACAAACAACCCCCCCGCAAAACAAAAAACCAACCAAACAAAAAATTCAATGTCAACTTATTTAAAACATACATTAAGATATTAAGAAAAAAATCAGCCAACATCCAATGAGCACTTTATTAAGTGACACGCATTATTCTAATTGCTGTCTGTATATTTTCAATCCTCCCAACACTACGAGGTAGGCTTTAACAAGAAAGCAGAATGAGGAGGAAAATAACTTCTCAAACCTATATATCCATTAACATAGAGGAACGAGGATTGAAATTAATAGTCTGTACTCCTAATGACTCCACCTACATTATCTCTATGAACTGCAGACTCCAAATTTTCTCTAGGAATAATTTGTTTCAGACTCAATTTCCACTGTGTCACATAGCTAGAAGATTTGATTAGTTATTCGATTGGATTTTATTTAAGTAAATAAACCGGAACAGAGAAAACCATTTACCTGCATCTAGTATGCCCTGGGCCAGAATAGCGCCAAACTTGGCCATGACATCATCATGCTTATCATTGATGACTTTGGAATACAGCTGTCTGAACTGATTCACCTGCAAAAACAAGAAAAAGAAGTCTAATTCTATTCATTTGCTACGCCATTTCAGATCAGCCAATAAACTGCTCAAACAGCAAGGAGACAGTTCTGATTCCCAACATTCAAAAACAGAGCAAGATGAGCCAGGCATGAAGGCAGAACAGTGCCATGCATGGATCATGGGTGCTGAGTTCTCTGGTGTGGGAGCACCAGTTTTGTTTTCCATTCCCATTCTGTGGGGATGATTCAGGCTCAAGGGAATGCTGAATGCCGAATGCTGAATGTCTATACCTTACTAACAGGTACAGACCCCAAGTTCCTCAGTAAAGTGAGCTGCCTCACTGAGCTGTGTGAGGTCACTGTATTCACACACACAGCAAACGCACATGTTAGTTTCCCAAGGATTTGTCAGAGTAAGTACTCATATCAACAGTAACACACCGAGACAGAGAAGGTGCTGATTCATTTAGGGTGAAACTACTGGGAATTTTTGTTTGTTTCTTTACTCTTTTCTGGATCTTCTAGTTAATGTTTACTTTTATTAAAATATTTATAAAATGTTTTTAGTAAAGTAAGTGATTCTTTTAAATCTGGCAATAAGGAAACTATTTTATGCTCCTTCCATGTCTTACACTTCTTTGTTTTCCCAACAGTGCTTTTCAAATGGTAGGCACCCAGGAAGAAGTCTGCTTGTTCAAGAAGCACATGATCATGGAGTTTCCCAAATCTGCCAAAAGCAGAAAACACCAAATTTGAGTTTCCTAATATAATGACTTCATCTGCAGCACAAACTGTCTCAGAATCTCTTCCCCTCTTTACGTGTTTTGGTCTGAGAGACCACAATGTGATACAGTGGCAGAGTAGTAGCACCAGACCTGGCTTCTGAGTATCTCTGTCCTGGCTTTTCTGAGTCTCGAGTTTCTTCAGCATTACGGGGATCATGGCAGCCACTGTACCAGGCTGTGGTAAGGACTGAGGTAACACACACACCATGTAATATGTAAAGGCATTTCACAGTTCAGGAAGCATGACTATCATGCCATGTGATGGCAGAATCCTACACCAATCCTTCTTAGATTGTAGATCTCCACAATCTAAACACTGCTAACAAAATAATGTCCCTTAAGCATGGTTCATCTATTTAATTCACAGACAACAACAAAATAGCAGGGAAAATAAGTAACTCTGTCACTACCTACTGCGTGACCATTTATAGGCCACTTAACTGTAGATCTTACTATAAAATTATTAAATTATCATTACATTTCCTTTCAGTTTTAGAAATCCAAAGGTTTGACACTTTTACTCTGGTTCAGCAGGTCAAATTCCTTTGACTGTGAACTTATTTTAGATGAATACTTACATTACCTTATATAGGATGGAAATTTTATGTGCTAAAGGTTTCTGAATTATTTCATGAATTTATAAAAAGAAACACTTGACAAAGCTCTGTATGTACATTACAGAGGAGAATTTAAATATAAACAATAAGGGCCAGGGATTTAGCTCAGTGGTTCCGGTGCCTGCCTTGAAAGCGCAAGGTCCCGAGTTTGATCCCCCATATCAAAAAACCCCAACAAACAAACAAACAAATAAATATAAACAATACCTCAAACAACAGGAAAGCACTTAGTAAAACTGAAAGATTTTTTTAAAAAAGAGTCAATGCAAACATACAACAGGCTAATAGGTTTACAGGTTTTAACTGAACTAAAGGAATACTTTAAAAAGCTAGTTTTTATCATTTTAAAAGTTCCCTGCCATTTTATTTCTTAATTTCACTATTCTTGGCAAAGAATTATTATTTTAGTAGATCAGAACAGTGTCTTAAATTGAGAAGGCAACTGGAGATCATCTGGTCTGCTTCTATTTTACAGATGTGAAGACTGACATAAGGCAGGTGAAACAACCAACTTCCTGAACACTACAAACAAATGGTTATCAGGGTGAGAATCATGATTTTCTGATTAATTTTATTGGAAGGAAAGCACAGCCCTGCACAAAAAACAGAAGGTAGAATTTCTTGGAGAAAATAATATTAACTTCCTATTTCTTTTCCTTCTTTCTTTTTTTTTCTTGCAGTGCTGGGGACCGAACCCAGGGCCTATCCCTGGGCCACACCCCTAGCTCAACTTGCCGTTTCATATTATGATGACCTCACAGAACAGGCAATTAAGATTTTAGGCTGTGCTGTGACCCTTGTGCTCCACTATTTTTGGTATCAGGGATCGAACTCAGGACCTCGTGCATGCCAGGAAGGTGCTGTGCTGCTGAGCTACATCCTCGGCCTTTAAATCTACCTTCTTGAAAATAACAGATTTTAAATATTTATCATGTTCCAAACTCTATACCTTACACTGGTGGAAAAATAAAAATCTGCTCTTAGATATGAGAGAAAAGGGTCATTGTTCTTTGAGGTTATTTCTGATGATTATGAGGTCCCACAAAAACCTAATCTCTCCAAACGGATTTATTTTAGAACTGTAGAAGCTTACCAAGCTTGCCTAAAATACGATCCTGCTTCGAAAGAGTGAACTTATCAATGGTAGGAGAAGCTTCCCTGGATCAGAACATAGTCAGATGATCTTAGGCAAGGAGGAACATCAAATCCTATCGTACATTTTCATCTTCTGATCTGATTTTAAATAAAATGCTTATTGTGTATATGTTTAAACAACCGCTGAAGGTAGATTTCGTTTAAGAAAAACAAAAGATAGATGCTTTGTAATAGGGGAGTTGGGTTGAAAGAAAACAGCTCCAAGAACCTATATAAAAAAAGGGTATCATTTTAATTAAATGTGGACCTCCAAGGGCTTTCTAAATTGGGCTTGTAATAATCAAAGGGTGTGTGCATGTTCCTGAATCTATGTCTGTGAACATGAGCAAGGGAGAAACTGACAGAAGCAAAGCAAAATATACTGCAGCCCCTTAAACTAAGACTACAACATGTAGAGTTAAGTGTGAGGGATGTGACATTCATTAATGATTACACAAAAACCATTTCCTTTGGAAATTTCCATTGTGAATCTCACAAAATATTTAAGAATTTCTCCTTTGGATTTCTCTGAGGAGGGGGGTGGATTATAGTTCTTGATGAAATTAATGTCTAACTTTTGCTTTAGAGCCATTCCTACTTTATTTCATGGACTGGTTTGTAAACATTCAACTACTCTTGAACACCATATACTTGAGAATTTATTTTTCTTCAGAGGTTAATAGCCTTTTCTTTGTGGCAAAATATCCCACATCAACTCAAGACTATTAATTTTGTCATACTGGCAATTATCAGATAAAGACAATATAAAATGTAGTCTGTGCGATGTTCTTTAGCACTTAATAACAGGAATCAAGGAAATAGAGCTTGAACTTTAGATGAATAACAATTTCACTCTAAGCATAGTGTTGTCTGAAAGACCATCTAAAACTTACACTGTCATACACAGTTTTACTTCTGCAGCCAGTGTGTAACACGTTTACATTTGCCCAGCCAATTTGTATTAGTGGCAAAGGCTACCAGCTATGGGTTCGTTTCAACATTTCTAATCAGTACTCAAGATTCTGATACAACCCGAAGATATCTACTCACACCAGCTAAGGGGCATTCAATATAACTTGCAATGATTAAAAAATAATAAAATAATGATAAATAAATAATAAACTATACCTTTCCACTCATTCCAACATGGAATTTCTGAGTGGAACGTATTTTCAGACTATACAGCCTATCCTACCTTTCCCTCAAAGGATTCTGCCACTGTTGGGTATTGAAGTTATGACTAAAAATTAGTGAAATCCTATAGTAAGGATGGGAAAATGATAAAACATGTTTTGTGGATAATACAAATAACATGAAAGCATCAAGTGAAGTCAAAGTGAATATCTACATATGAATGAGGCAGTGCGTCCCATAGCCTAAATTTGCTTCTTTAATATTACTCGGCTGGAAAATCTCCAAAAGCTCAACAGAAGATCAAAGCAGGAATAAAAGTGACTCATATGATAGCTGCTATATTTAAAAATTAAAAGAATGTGGTCTGTATATGGAAAGATATTTATGTTCTAGAAGATATAGTATATTATGCAGCTCCTTGTAAAAATAGGATAAGAAGCCAGATTCTATCTGTGTAGCAATACAAATTTTGGCAGTCTTGAAAATAATTTTGAGAGAAGCACTAGATAATAACTCAAACAAAACTGGTAGCCACTGCTTAGAAACTAACATTTATTTTTAAAAATCTATAAAATTAGAATAAATAGTAAGTTCTGGGATTTTTTTCTCTTCTCAACCTCCCCAAATTTATTTTGCTGAAAGTGAGGGAGTTCTAGTATGTGCTCCATGAGGCAGAAGACAGAATGCCAATAGCTTGTTTCTGTTATCAATTTTTTGATTGTTTCCCATATACAAGCAGATTACAAGGCTGTTTAAATATCAAACACGAATAGACTAGAAGATGCAGAAACAACTCCAGACATGCTCAGCCACCTCATCTTTGACAAAGGAGCCAACCACCATCATTGGAGGAAAGATAGCCTATTTAATAAATGGTGTTGGAAAAACTCGATTTCAACCTGCCAAAGATTGAAACTAGACCTATACCTATCTATCACCATGCACTAAACTAAGATCGAAGTGGATTAAAGATATAAATATTAAGGCAGAAACACTAAACTTGCTGGAAGATAAGTTAGGTAGAGCTCTTGAAGACATTGGCATAGGAAAAGACTTCATGAACAAAATCTCAGCAGCACAGGAACTAGCAGAAAGAATCAACAACTGGGATCTCACCTTATTAAAAAGCTTCTGCACTGCAAAGGAAACCACCAACAGAGCTAAGAGACAACCTACACTATGGGAAAAAATTTTTAGCAGCTCTACCTCAGACAAAGGACTATTATCTAGAATATATAAAGAATTGAAAAAAATCAGAGCCCCCAAATTCAAAGACCCAATTCAAAAATGGGCATCTGAAATGAACAGACATTTCTCAGACAAGGAAGTAAAAGCAGCAAACAAATATATGAAAAAATGTTCAACATCACTCATCATTCGAGAGATGCAGATGAAAACAACACTGAGATTCCACCTCACCCCAGAAAGAATGGCTGCTATCAAGAAATCAACCAATAACAAATGCTGGCGGGGTTGTGGGGAGAAAGGAACCCTTCTCCACTGCTGGTGGGAGTGCAGACTGGTGCAACCACTGTAGAAGTCAGTACGGAGATACCTCAAAGAACTAGGACTAGAGGTCCCATTTGACTCAGCTATTCCCCTGCTGGATATCTTCCCAAAAGAATTAAAAGAATCATACCACAGTGATATATGTGCACCCATGTTCATAGCGGCACAGTTTGTAATAGCTAAAGCTTGGAAGCAGCTCAAGTGTCCATCAACTGGAAATTGGATAAAGAAAATGTAGTTTTTTAATAAAATGGAGTACTACTCAGCCATAAAGAACGGAAAACTAGAGTCATTTATAGCTAAATGGATGCATATTGAGGCCATACTCTTAAGTGAAATAAATAGGACACACATGTGTAAATACCGAATAGTTTCACTAGTGTGAGAAACTGATAGTGTAAACAAGGGTTAAAATGATTAAAATGAATAATTGATAATTTGAAATAGGAAAAAAGGTCCAAAGATGAAGGAATGAAGGGAGGGGAAGGGGAAAGGAAAAGAGGGAAAGGAAAAAGTACGAGAAAAGAAAAAAAAATGGAAATGAAATCTATGTAAACAGGGAAGGGCAGAGGGGGTGAAGGGCGCACAGGTAATGGGGAAAAAAAAAGAACCAAGATATATCATGTACAGGTACAAACACTCAATGATAAATGTAAACAAATTGTATACCTAAAGTGTACCAATAAAAGAACTAAAAGAAAAAACAAACAAACAAACAAATAAATAAATAAATATCAAACACAAATGTGAAGCCTTAGAGACTGCCATGAAGAAGTTTTTAAATAGGTGCTTCAAAATCTGTTATGAAGTTACCCAGAGGGTGGGTGTGGATGTGCAGGACATAAGAGGATCTCTTTGGGGAAAGGAGGGCTAAGTCCTTCCCCCTCACACCAAGTCTGGAGAAATGGGCTTCAGGGGATGACTTGGAACATGCCACGTGAGCACTGAAGTCCCACACATACAATGAGGGGCTACAGTAGCACTCTGCCGAAGCACTGGCACTGAGAGCCTATCACATTCCCACCCAGAATGGTGGAATGTGCAAGAGTATTTTTGTGGGTAGATGTGGGTCAGGCGGAGCCATCTGAAAGCCTGCCCAAGAGGGTCCCCCAGGAGGCCATGACATTCTAACAGAGAATGTGGACGTGCTTACTTTTAAATTGATATTGTACATACTACAGGACTCTCGACTGCTTCAGAATGAATGATAAAGTGAATCATGGACTGCTTGAATTTGTACCCTGTATCAGAGTAATAAGTCATTCTGTTGAATATAACTTAAAAGGACAGCGAGAGGCAAAACAAAATTGACTTTGTAATTTCCACCCCACGTGTTGATTTTTAAAGTATGGCTATGTGCTTAAATTAACAAAGTGACAATAAGTCTGTAAAAAGTACACTTAAAGAATACGACATAGTTTAAGTCTTCCCATTTCCTTACCACGAACATGGTCTCTTTCTGTTTCTTCAGCATATACTATATTTGAGATTAAAAATGTACTCAAAAGAAGGTAAATTATAGAGAAAAGCCCCAACACGCTGTCTTGCAAAGGACCTCTTTGTCTGCTCACCTTTGGACAAGTGACTTCAGTCTGCTGGATCATGATGAGAGCTGAAGCAATGAGAGCCCCTTGCCTCACGTAGTTCACAGGGTCATTCGTCATTGGTTCTAGCAAATTTATAGCTTCCTGAAAGCATTTAGAAAAGAAAAACAAAAATTCTTAAGTTGATATGGCTGAATTTCCAAATAAGTTATTCAAAGTATTTTTACCCAAGAGGGTACTAACAAGTTAATTTAAGACTACTTGAACATAATAGTTCAGAACTAACTTTCAATATGGTTAATATAAGTAAAAAGAAAGGTTTAGAAGCTGGATTTTTATTTTTTATTTTTGGTATTGGGGATCGAACTTGGGTCCTTGCGCCTGCACAGCAGGCGGTGAAACCACTGAGCTAAATCCCCGGCCCTGCAGCTGGATATTCTTTAGGTAAAAAAGGTCATAAAGAAATCATGAGAGAAAAATTATTTAGAGAAAATAGTATTAACATTTGTCAAGTACCTATTATTTTTCATTTACATGTGTTAAATCATAAAAATAAAAATCTCAACAATAACCAACAGAAAACAATCTTTATGAACAAAGAATCTGGGAATTTAAAAGGTTAAGTAACTCATCTCAGGTCACATAAGTAACAAACCCAGACCAGCATGGCTCCAAAACCTGATTATGTATTCAACCTCCTTCAAATACTTGTGAAAGTACTATCTTGGAGAATTTTACAAAGTCTTATTTTAAAAATTAAATAAAAAACAAAAAAAAATACAAAACCCACTCAAAATAAAAAAGATTACTTAGAATAGCAAAACAAAATAAAACTAAGGTAGGATGGATTTCATGGTTATACTTCAGAAGACCATATAGGAAATATGTTCATCAGTATTTCCCCCCAATAATATTTTCTTCAGAGTATTCAGTTCTATGAAAAAAAGATTCTTTGGTCAACTAAGTGAAATACTATATATTAACCCCTCTTGCAGATTCAAAATCAGTGTCTACATTGTATCAAAGACTCTAGGAACCTACACATCACAACAGAGGCTCTAGGAAGCCTTACAGAAACCCTGTGCTTTGTTTGTCCCACCATTTGTTCACTGCACCTGACCAAGAGCTTTTTTGCCCAAATGGCTCGTATTAACATCCTTCTATTTGAGAGATGCCACTTTACAATGCAATTTCCTACAAGGTCCTTAGGTAGGAATAGATCTGGAAGGACCAGAAGAATGGGTTTACAAGATCATCAAACTTACTTCTTAATTCAGTTTCCTTCATTCCAAGTCCAAGAAAAGAAAGATTAAACTAAATTGACTCCTCTACATGTGACATCTACATTTTTACACTTGATCTTAACCAAAAGGCTGAGAAGTGATGACATCTACACTTTTTTTTTTTTTGGTACCGGGGATCGAACTTGGGACCTCGTGCTTGCGAGCCGGGTGGTGGCACCACTGAGCTAAATCCCCAGCCCTGACATCTACATTTTTAATCGGTGCTATTAACAGATAATACATCGAGATACGTGCACTCTTTCTCTCCAAGAAAAACATGACCAATGGTGCAGGAGTATGTTTTCAAACATATTGTTAATGTGCTTTATGAAGTAGACATGATAAAAATACAACAACATTTCTAACTTATAAAAGATAATAACTTGGCCTCTGAAGTACGTAATATAATGTTAAAAGTATATTTTAGAATAAACATGTGTCAGGTTAAGAAATAAAAAACCTCAGCTGGATAAGTACTGATACCTAGATCACACAAATTATTTAGAAATGAAGCAGACTTGTTTAGTATGAGTAATACAAATTTTTCATTGAATTAACTTGTCAGATGCTATGTTTCAAAGAACATTTGCTCCAGATTGCATATTGAGTTTAGAATAATCTGGAAAGAAAAAAAATCCAATTTATATTTAACTTAAGAGGCCAAACATAAATGTCAACTAAAGACTCGAAGGGGGAAATATTTGGTAAAATATCCAACAACTATATTCTTCCTTTGTTTACAGAATAGATATACTCTAGAAAATATTAAAGGTCAATTTCTACAAAGCACATCTTATATACTCAATGACCTCTTTAATAAAACTGAAGATAAATTTGTTTGTTTTTTGAGACAGGGTCTCACTATGTAGTTCAGATTGGCCTTGAACTAACTATGTAGTGAGGCTGGCCTCGAACTTGCTGTGACTTTCCTGCCTCAGGCTAAAGACAGATTCTTATATAAGAATTTCTCCTCTAAAAGCTAAAACATTAGGGGCCAGGGATTTAGCTCAGTGGTTCCGCCACCTGCCTCACAAGCGCAAGGTTCCAAGTTCGATCCCAGGTACCAAAAAAAAAAAAAAAGAGTATAAAAGCTAAAACATTAAAAAAAAATAAAATCCTGTGAAGGTAGAGACAGTGTCCAGCTTGTTCACTCACCCTTAAAGGATCTTGCCACTCATCATTTATTCAACAAATATTTACTGAGAGTATACTATGTGCCAGGTATGATTTTTGGTTCTAGCAGTGAACATTTTGTTCTCTTACATTTCAGTGGAGGGACTTAAGACAATAGATAAATGTCAAACAAATTTGTCAGGCAGTGATAAGTACTACGAAGAAAAGGCAGGTTAAGGTAAAGAATGGGTTAATACATTAGAGGGGGACAATGTCTCTATCAATTCTTATATATTCTTGCCACACACAGTGAAAAAAGAAAAAAATATTTTTTATTCATAGCTTCAATAGTATGTGACTAGAAAAAGCTATTTGCATTTAATATTAATATCCCTTGTTAGAGAAAAAAAATATTTTTTATTCATAGCTTCAATAGTATGTGACTAGAAAAAGCTATTTGCATTTAATATTAATATCCCTTGTTAGAGAAAAAAAATATTTTTTATTCATAGCTTCAATAGTATGTGACTAGAAAAAGCTATTTGCATTTAATATTAATATCCCTTGTTAGAGAAAAAGTCAAGCAAATTAAAATTCAAATTCCCAGAATCTGTCAATAAATTTTAAAAAACTATGTTTTCAGCTTGTATGACAATAGTAACTACCTTCTCTCCCCGCCACACACATACCTGGGAAGTGGTCAGTGTGTGCATGTCTGCTAGGAGAGGCAAATTGTGATGATTATGTCAATAATTTAAATCAAGAATAACTGCTGATCAACTTGTGGGAAGGGGTGGAAACAGAAAAAGGCTGATCAATGACCAATGGGCTGTAAGTTACCTTTAAGTAGGAAGAAGTTCTAGTGTGCCAGACTATGGAGAACACTTAGGTACTACATATTTCAAAAAGCTAGGATTATGAATGCTTCCACCATAAAGAAATGATGTTTGAGCAGTTTCATAGATTTAAACATTATACCATGTACATATGTATTAAAACATCACATTGCTCTCAAATAATACGTGCATTTTTTGTTATGTATCAGTTAAATAAAAGATCGCCCCTCCCTGCCCCCGCAAAGTCCACACCCACTCTAGAAATGAAACGAGAATCTGACTTGTAGGACTGGTGGTGTCGCTCAGTGGCAGAGTGCTTGCCTAACATGTGGGAGCCCCTGGATTCAATCCCTAACACTGGGAAAAAAAGAAAGAAAAAGAAAAATGAATGAATTTGACTTTGAGGAATCTATTCTAAATAATATAAAGTATAGGGGGAAAAAAACCTCTTGTTTAAGCAATAATGTATTTCATTATGAATCTCATTATCCAACATCTTGCCTAACCCAACTTTTTATTTTATAACTTTTAAGGGCTTAACAAATATCAAGTTAGCACTAAGGTTTGAGATTAAAAAAAAAAGGCAGAAAGCACCTAAGCCATTTGCTTAAAACAGAAATGTTATCAAATGAGCTGATTTTGGTGGCTTCACAGACCCTTGATTTCTACAACATTAATTACATAAATTACACATTGAGAATGCCATGTAAAATGACCAGAGAAAATCTTTATAAAGAAAAAACTATTTTATTCTCTGTCTCTTTCTCCCTGTCTCTTTTAAGACGGCATGCATGATTTCATATATTCCCCTCCCCTCCCTGGTATTGGGGATCGAACTCAGGACCTTGTGCTTGTGAGGCAGGTGCGGTGCCACTGAGCTAAATCCCTGGCCCCAGTATCCATGATTTCAAATGGAAATTCAGTGATCATCACTTCACGTGTCTCTATGTGCACTCAGCAGGGTGCTCCTAAGTGGCAGCAGGCACTGCAGCAGTGACGTGAGGGAGACCAGGAAGTGCTGGGAAGCACGTCAGATGCCCAGACCCATACTACACTAGTATTTTTACAGCTGTTACATAAACTTTTCCGTGAGGGAAAGTAGTCTGGCGCCAGGAAAGAACGGACCCCATTGGCTTCGGGCTTTACCTTGTTTCCTGTCCCAGCACAACAGATCCCCAGGGCCATGGCTGCTCCGTAGCGCACATGAGGGTTGTAACTCTCTGACAACAAAGAAACTACACTGGGGCACTGTTCAGGGGTCCTGGAAATAAGGAGAGAAAATGAAGTCAGTGGTATGGGGAATGTATCCTAATCAACACACAAGAATTTTAACCAAGTTTTTTTTTTTTTTTGGTACCAGGGATTAAACTCGGGTCCTTGAGCTTGCACAGCAGGCGGCAAAACCACTGAGCTAAATCCCCAGCCCCAAGTTTTTTATTTAAGTTATGAGAAGCAATATATTATTTAACACATATTACAGAATTATAAATCTCTCACAGAATTCTAATTATGGATAGTAGAACTCTATCTTCCTATTGAGAGAACACATGGCAGAAAGACCTAGCCCAGGCCTCCTCAGCATTCATTGTTCCCTTGCACCCCGTGGAAGGGACACAGCTGTGCAGGGCGCAGGCCATTGCTCAGTAGCTATTTTCCTGTGTCTGGACCACTCTGCATTTTGTTCTGAAGACTGAAGTCATTTATAGAAGCTCCTGGACGGTTCCAGAGCTGCGTGGAAGAGTGAAATATCTCAGTATTAGTCTTGTCACATAGCAAACTGATGCGTAAGTCTTGATAATAAGGAAATTCTGACCTTTTTTTTTTTTTTTTTGCCTTTAGCAACTGTTTTTGTGTTAATAAGAAGAAACTGTTCTTTTCATCTTCTCCATATTAGTAGCAAAGATCAAAAAAAAAAAGAATAAACTTGACAATGGAGTACTGAGCTCATCTTTCAGAAGACTTCTGTCCCAGAGCTGGCTGGAACTGGCAGGACAAGGCTCGGAACTACGAGAGTGAGCGAAGGAGGAGTTTCCTGTGCGGTGGTGATCTTGGACCTAAGAGGGTCTATGCTGATGTGTCCAGTTGTTGAAGGTCACCAACCAGCTGGCTCATGATTTTGTATACATTTCTGTGCGTACATCAAGCATCAGCAATAGTTTTTTTTGAAAGGCTATATTATAAATAATAGTAGTTATAACCACAAACGAACTCAAATCTGTAATTGCCTTCTATCCTCAAACCCGAGTGAGTGGTAAATTCAAATTTCAAATGGAATAGAGCCAAGTTTATGAAAACCACGTGTATGAAAATGAAACTGTGCTATCAGGGAGGGTTGGATTACTCCCACCTACATACTGTATCACTGTTTGGTAAGAGTCTTTCTATGAGTAATTCAGAACTAATACTAAGGCAACAGTATGGAAAAATAGTATGGTGCTATGAAAAATGCAATGTACTTCCTAGTGGAAGATCTTGGGTCTAGTTTTTAGCTTTGCTAATTTGTTAGTTATGCTGCATTAAGCAAGTCACATATATTTTCTTCTTTGCAATTTGGAGAGATTTTCTTGACTATTTTGTAGGAATAATACAAAAAATGAGCGAATAACTGAAAATATGGTAATAACAAGATTTCAGTTAATGCATAATGAGATAAACAGTAAAGTCCTACAAGTCTAAAGCCCAAGTTCAATTCCCATTTTGTCTCTAAACCACTGCACCTATTTAGATGAGCTGTAATTAATCAAAAACTTTGGGGTAGCGGTGTGTGTCTGAAAAAAGGAATAGGACTAGATGTTCTATAAGGTTTCTCTCAACTTTACAATTCTAAGGCTTCTAAAAGTGAACTATCATAATTTAAATTAATGCCTGTTATTTCAGGGCAATTTTTTTTCAACGAGTAACATTCTTATAAGCCAAAAATGAAATTCCAAGTAGTATGTTACCAAAGAGAACTTTGGAGAGTTATTATACAGCTTAGAGCTGACACCACCGTCACTCAACTTTTATTTTCACTCCTACTGGGTTAAGAACGTACAGCTCTTGGGCCGGGGATTTAGCTCAGTGGTTCTGGCACCTGCCTCGCAAGTGCAAGGTTCTGAGTTCGATCCCCGGTACAAAAAAAAAAAAAAAAAAAGAACGTATAGCTCTTCCCATAATTTGACACCCAAATCCTCTGACATAAAAACTCATGTATTTTGGCACGTAACTAATTATCATCCAATAAAACCACACAAGACTGCAGAAGTCAGAAGGGCCAAGGGCTAAGATTATGTCATCTATGTTTTTTAATCTCTCATGAATTACTAGCGTAGAACTAGGTACTACAGATAAAATAATTTTCACTACTTAGTAACAGGCAAAGAGAGTCAAACTAAATTCATTTTAGAGACTTAACCAACAAATATACTAGGTTCAAGGGCTAATAATTAAAACAATGGGAAATACATCAAGTCCTTTCCCATTCCTCTTCCTCCTTCAATTTATTGTTCAGTTAGGTAGTCAAAGCCAGGGAGAATTAGTGTATCTGTGAATATCACTTCATAAGGCTATTTGAGCATCTTCCTCCTCCTCCCTCCTTCTCTTCCCCCTCCCCCCCCTTTTTGAGAGGGTCTTGCTATGTCGTTCAGGCTGGCCTTGAACTCATGGTGATCCTCCCACCTCAGCCTCCTGAGTGCTAGGATTACAGAAATGTGCCACTATGCCCAGTGGCTACTTAAGCATCTTTTAAGTGCCCTAAAGTTGGGAGTGGAAAGACCACATGGAAGACTGAGGAAGGTTTCACAGGTAAAATCTGAACTGGCACTTAAAGGATGGGTATGATTCAATCACAGAAAGATAAATGTTGTGGGAAAAGGAAAGAACATTGGAACATAAAAAAGAAGCTTGAGAAAAAGTTGGTATGTAATTGCAGCACTCTGGGAGGCCGAGGCAGGAAGATTTCAAGTTTGAGCCCAGCCTGGGCAATTTAGCAAGACCCTGCCTCAACAACAATCAGAAGAAAGGGCTGGGGATGCAGCTCAGTGCAAAGGCCCTGAATTCAATCCCCAGTAACATACACACAGACACATACAGACTTGACATTCGAAATAAAATATCAGGAATATTAGTATAATACCTGAGAACATGGTGGGTTAGTTAGGGTGTATCAGCAATTCAGAATAGAAAGGTCTGCTTTGGGAAAATTGGAACATACACATATCTTGATCATTCGCAATCTCATCACCCCATTCCTTTTCCATCTCCAAAAGTCTACCTCCTAGATTCTTGTCATCTTTAATTAGTTAGCTAATTTATTTATTGATATCAAAGCTTTCTAACAATAGTATCCACCCTTTTGTCAACTTTCCCTTTACTCTCCCAAATTCTGCCTCCATTCCAGTGGGTATCACTCCCACCCCCATGTTCTAACCTTTCCTAGCTCCTGGCTTTGTTCACATTATAAGCTGTTTAGTCTTCCTAATTCCACACTATTAAAATCCCATCCATTCAAGAGCTTGGTTCAAATGACAGCATGCAGTATGCTTTGTGGGCATATTTTCTCTACAAGGTTAGGTGTTCTGAAGGGAAGGCCAAATGACATCATCTGTGAAATCATTTTGAAAACTGAAAGCATCACATAAATACGTATGTCTGTAGAACCCTCTCTACATCTTTAAGACCTCATGGTTGGGTCTATTTCTATTTATTGAGTGCTTATTAGGTATGAGGAATGTATCCTTTGAGGCTTTAAAACATACTTTATAATATCATGTAAAGAACTGCTATATTGTGGGCTGGGGATTTAGCTCAGTAGCACTGCACCTGCCTTGCAAGTGCAAGGTACTGAGTTTGATCCCTGGTTCCGGGGGGGGGGGCTGTTATACTGTGATTCATCATGAGGTACAATATTATAGGCATCAGCAAGTACAAATATTACTTTAATCCCAAGCATATAATTCAGCTTGTGTGTATGTTTTGCTGGGGACTGAACCCAGGGCCTAATACACACTTGGCAAGTGCTCTAATAGTGGGCTACATCCCAACCCTATAATTTAGTTTTTAATGAAAAGAAGTTGTAATTTGCTTTAAAAAAAATGGGACACACACTGAAATAAATAACTAAATTCTGATTTGTTGTTTGAATAAAATTTCTTGGCTTGTAGCTAACAGCCATCTTGCCAATGTTACTGTTTGTACAAGCCTTCCACAAAGCAGGAATTGTGCAAGGCCATGTGCACAAATCACTGACACATCATCTGACCATAAACTCTACATATGAATTCCTTTCTTTCAACGCACTGGCTTTTAACTACTGTTTCTTTATTGAACATTTCATACAACCTCCACATTAAATCATACTAATAAATCAAGATATTTTCAAGAATACAGTGACTTTTTCCTTACTCTATCGAAGGGGAAAAAAGCAAGTTCTCTACACAGACAGAAACACTTTTTTAGCATGGCCACCACAGAGCGAATTTTGGAGGGTATAAATTTCAGGACAGTCGCCATGTAGAATCACGAGCTTACAATCCTTATTAGGAGAGTGCCATAGTGCCAGAGGACAACATTATATCCAGGAATTAAGAACATACTCATCTCAGTTTAAGTCTCTTGTGATCCCAAACAGATTCCAAACAATGTGAGCAGCACCCTAAATTTCTAAGTGCCTTGGGATGTCTTTAAACAATCACAGTACAGACACTTCAGTCAATTACAGGATCCCAACAGAAGGAATAAAGAAGGGCACCTGCCCCTAATTGCTCCAAGCCATGCCATTCATTCACATCCTCATTCTATTTCTCCACTCTACACACTTAATCCACCTGCAAGTCAAGTGACACTGTTATGTCTCGTTTCCACTGCCTTGTTTCAGCCTTGATTATCTCTTATTGAAAACAATACAGTGATTTCTCACATGATCTTTGTCTCCTATTCTTTTCTTCAGTTGTGGTAGACAGAATATAAGCTTAGAAACAGAAAGCCCTAGATTCCAATTCTAATTCAGTCATTTATTAGCAGGATGACAAGTAGCAAATCTCTCTAAGCCTTAACTGTTTAAGCCACAAAACAATGTCTGCTTCATTTTATACACAATGAGGAGAATTAGGGGAATGGCAGAGTAAAATACTACGTTGTCATCACTGAACTCTTGATGCATTAACCAGAAAGTGGCTTTGGATTTGAGTTGTTCGCTGGCACATACCTGCAACCCTAGTACTCTGGGAGGCTGAGGCAGGAGGAGCACAAGTTCAAGTACAGCCTGGGCAACTTAGCCAGACCCTGCCTCAAAATAAAAAATAAAAAGGACTGAGGATTTAGCTCAATGTGAAGGCCCTGGGTTTAATCCCCAGTACTGTTAAAATACAAGAACACGTTGGCTGGGGATTTAGCTCAGTGGTGCTGCCGCCTGCCTCGCAAGCGCAAGGTCCTGAGTTTGATCCCCGGTACCAAAAACAAAAAACCAAAAAACCCCCACAAAAACAATAACACAAATTTGTCTGCTAATATGCTATAGATTGGGCTTTTATTTTTTTAAGAAAAGGCAAGGTAATTGATGCCCCAAGTTTCATTCAAAACAATATAAAAGAAGCTGGATACTAAACCTAAACAGCTGATTATATTTAGCATTCTGACCTCCAGGTTTCCTTCCTCATCAACTTTTTAGGGAGGTAACTGCACAGAGTACTTAACCAGTGTGCCCTTTGGCTGCAGCAAGGACAGGATATTCCAGGGAAAACTGATTCACAGGGAAGAGCTTATCCTAAAATCTATTTTAAAATAATTTATTTTATAATTTCTTTTTTTTGGGTACCGGGGATTGAACTCAGGACCTTGTACTTTCGAGGCAGGTGCGGTGTCACTGAGTTAAATTCCCGGCCCATAATTTCTGTTAAGAAAGTATTATATTGAAAATAAACAAGATATCACAGTACTATTCTTTTCTCCCCTGAGTACCAGGAATCAAACTCAGGACCTTGTGCTTAGCAGGCAGGTGCGGCACCACTGAGCTACATCTCTGGCCCATTACACAACACCTTTCTTAAACCAACCACCAGGCTGGGGATTTAACTCAGTGATGCGTCGCCCGCCTTGCAAGCACAAGGTCCTGAGCTCCAACCACGGTACCAGAAAAAACCCCAAAAGACCAAAAACCCCAATAATAAACCAACCATGAAACTCAAGGTTTTGAAAGGGGATAAAGTCTGGACTTAAGTTAGGTTCAGAAAAAAATTTGCCTGGGTACATAAATTCTGTGAGCTTAATGTAAAGACTTACCTAGTTGATTATAATAAAGCTGAAATATGTTGTGAAGGCTATAAACTGAAACGCTTTAGAGAACTTGTTAGTTTCTCAATCTAGTAACAGTACCAACCCTGATACTTTTTTTTTTTTTTTTGGTACCAGGGATTGAACTCAGGACCTTGCCCTTTCGAGGCAGGTGGCCGAACCATTGAGCTAAATCCCTGGCCCCCCTGACACATTCTTTAGAAAGAGTGTGTTAAGGTAAGGAATAACAATTCTTTAATAAACTACTTAATGTTCAACCTCTTTAAGAGTACAACAAGACTCGATATTCTTACGTTTATTTCAGTGCTTCAGCAGGCAGCTCTAAAAGGACAAAGGAGTCTTTCTAAGCAATGATCAGAATGCAAACATTGAGAGTGAAACTTAATCCTTATTCTCACAGAGACATATATGATTTATATATAAATCTTAAAATAATGAAGTTATGATAAAATTATATCACTATTTTGCAATGTATAGTGAATCAATGGATCACAATATGATTATCAATGACTGCTAATATAATGAAGAGAAACAATTAGACCTTATGTGTACTGCCAGCCTTGCTCCTCAATAAATAGTGGGAGAAAAAAATGATCAATGTAAACTATGTTTACAAAAAATATGAGGATCAAATAATTATAAACTTCACATAGAGAAGTAATCACCAAAATCTATACTGAGACACTAAACAGGAAATACGGCCTGCTTTCATAAAAAAAATAAATTGCAAGGGAAAAAAAAAACAGAGGAAGGGAAGAGAAAAATGCAAGAAAAGGCGGATTAAGCCGGGGATTTAGCTCAGTGGTTCTGCCACCTGCCTCGAAAGCACAAGGTCCCGAGTTTGATCCCCCGCACTACAAAAACAAACAAACAAACATGAAAAGGCAGATTAAAGAAAATAAACTAAATCTTTAATTTGGTATTCTTTCAGTTATTTTAGACAATTCTGATATTCTCTAAATCTGTTTTTCTACATAAAACACTGGACTCTTAGATAACACCAAAAGGTAATTCCTCTGGTTTGTCACAGTACCTTTGGACTAGCAAAGCATTTAAACCATTTAATCCCTAATCAGCAATATAAGCTCATTTCTATGTCTCCATGAACATATTAACAAAAATGATGGTCTACAAATGGTCAACTCAGAAAAATAGTGGTTTTATTTACGGAGGTGGAAGGTAAAAAAGGAACATTTGAGAAGAATTTTTTTTTTTTGGTACTGGGTATTGAACTCCGGTCATCGAACTCCGGTCCTTGTGCTTGCGCAGCAGGCAGCGAAACCACTGAGCTAAATCCCTGGCCCTTGAGAAGAACATTTTATTAGCACAGAATGTTACCTACGACTTTGCTTTTTCACATGTGTTTATTACTATGCCATCCATTATTTCACATAAAGCTGTACAGGGTTTGATTTTATGAGAGGTACAAGTCTTTATTCTCATAGATTTATATGTCTATACTTTGTAATTCTTTTTTTCAGTTGGTCCTGTTATCATCAAAGTGCTTAATTTGTTACTCTAATTGGAAGTAGGAAGAGAAACACGCTTGTTAAAATGTCAAGTGAATTCATCAATGAACACTATTTGGACCATTTCAGTTGTACTGGCATGTGCAAATGTTATTTTTAATTAATGAGGGGGCAGAGGCAAACTCTGTGTCTAGAGAGCAGACAGCCTCAGTGGAGAATTACAGGTCGTCTTCACTTAAGAGTGCACAGAATGGGACCAGGGACTTAGCTCGGTGGTTTCGCCGCTTGCTGTGGCACGCACAAGGACCCGAGGTTCAATCCCTGGTACCAAAACAAAAAAAAAGAAGAAGAAAGAAAAAAGAGTGCACAGGATGTTTTAGAGGACAGATTTAGTTACTTGCTAACTCAGAGACTCATCTATCCTTTTATATAATTATTTATTAGTTTCCATTCTTTGTGATTCTTAGCTATGCTTTCAGTAACTTGATATTGCTAAATAACTAGTTGTTCTAACTTGTTACATTCCTTACTCATTAAATGATTAAAAAATACAAAGTTAAAAATAAAAAAAGTAGTAATTTTAGTCACTTAAGAGTTGAGTGAAAGAAAATGAGTGAATACAAATGAGAGGGTTAATACAAGTAAAGCATCATCATGATCATCATCATGATCATCATCATCACAATGGTTGACATTGTTCAGAAAATACTCAATGATTGATTGATTGATTTTTGGAGACAAGGTCTTGCTATGTAGTCCAGGCTGGCCTTGAACTCACTGTGTAGCCCCGGCTGGCCTCAAACTCATTATGATCCTCCTGCCTCAGCCCCCTGAGTGCTGGGATTATAGGCATACACCACCATGTCCAGCTTCCACTCAATGAATATTTAAAAAAAATTTAATCTATAAAAACAAATAATAGAGGTTTATATCATGTAAATCTTTTGATTGGATATAATGGTGCTGCTGTTTTCAATCTGACATTATTTGTTTTAAAGACCCCTATCTAGGGGCTGGGGATTTAGCTGAGTGGTGCCGCCGGCCTGCCTTATAAGTGCAAGGTCCCAAGTTTGATCCCTGGTACCAAAAAAAAGAGATCCCTACCTACCTGTCTGTACAAACAGATGTCAAATTGTGATCCAGAATAAAGCAGTATTTTATATTTTTATATTATTGAATAGAAATTCTGTCACATAAAAATCCATCTGCTTGCTCTTGAATATTATGTTCATCTGTTTTCATCTATAATTCTGAGCAAGTACTTTTTCTAAAATATTGAATTCTGAGTTTTAAAAAAAGGCAGCAAATACTGAAAAAAAAGCTTGAAGCTCTCAGTAGAACAGAAATGAACTATTTCCCAGTAACTTTCAACACAAACTAAAGGATATAAATTTCAAATAACAAAAGGGGCATAAGACCTAGAAGTAGTTAAATAAAAGTTTAGTGATCTGTGATGATCTTTTAAAAGGGAACATCAAGAATGCTAGCATACTAACACTAAGCTAGTTCAGAGAAAACAGCATAACTACTAAGATTTATACACCAACTTTCTGAAATGGCAAAAATGTATTTTTATTACCTACGTAGCATATACTTTCCCTGAATGTAAAATCTGTGGGGGAAAAAGCTGCCAATGAATCAATTCCCAAACCCAGAGGCTGTTTAAAAATGGGCAGCGACAAAGCTTCTGCTAAAAGACCTTGACTTCAGACCTTCCTGTGCTCTTCTATATAAGGTTGCAACCGGAGCAAATTAATTGTGTTCTACAGCAAAGGCATACACATTGGATAAGAATCATGCTTCACTGCTAGAAATTAGAACTGTGGAAATTTCTATAGAACTAACAGTGTGGAATCTTCATAGAATAAAAGCTTCAGAATCTCTAGTTTATATCTTATTTTTTTCTCAAGTAGGAAAAACAGCCCAGATTAATCCCAAACAAAATGATCTTAACCTAAAATAGTTTACTAAAGTCCTCCCAAATGTCAGAGAGAGATCTTAAGACTATAAACTGAATAAGGGTCACGAAGTGGTCCAAACCACATAAGTGGTAGTTTTAAACAACGAAGCTGCTGCACTCTGAAAATGAATGCATCAAAGAGGAAATAACCTCCTCGGCAAGCTTACAGCTACACAGCACGTTTGTCTCACTGCTTCCAAATGCGGTGCTGGAGGCTCTGCATTAGTCAATGGGAGGAGGACTTCAGTAGCAGCAGCAGCAGCAGTGAGTCCACTGAACGGATAGACAACAGCATGCTCCGCAAAGTCACAAGCAAATGAGAGGTAAGTGACAGGTAAATAAGGACCTAATCTAAAGGGTCTGTTGGTGGTGTTGCTTTGGTTTTTAATCTTTAAGAACTCTGCTTCCACAATCTTTTGTATTCAGTGGCTTAAAATGAAAAATTTACTAATGTTAAAAGAGAGATTTTTAAGATAGGACTTATAAATTTAAGACAAATGGTTTAATCTTCCTCCTAGCTTCTTCTCCTCAAAGGGGATGTGGAAAGTTAAGGGAAAAAATTAGCACTTAAAGAAACAAACAAATGAAAAAGAACTGGTTCAAGCTCGGCAGATTTACTGATTAAATTTAAAAAATACTTGTTGCCAAAACATGCTATGAAAGATAAAATTACTAAAAACAACTATTTGGATACTACTAGTGGCTATTTTTTTTCTCTCTCAAACTAAAGGAATTCTAAAACGTTATAAAAATGGCATTTAAATTGGCAAGAAAAAAACTTAATCAGGCAAATCAATTACATATAAGGATTCCTAGCCGGTAAATAATTTATTTAGAACTTCAGATTTCCTAGGTGGGTGACCAGGATATACCAAAAAATTTTATTCAGAACTATTCAGTGTTTTGCCTTTTCTATACTGTACATTTTCTACATTAAAGGTAAAAAGACAGTTGAGAGCCAGGAAACAGTTATTATAACCACTGAAAAATTAATGTGTCTCTATCATTAATATTTTGAGGCAAATCAGGAATATACTTTCTGTGTGTGGGAACTGGCTGCATTGTCAAATGCAGGATAGATCTATAGAGGGGCTGCTTATTAAGTTCAAGTGTTTTCACTGTTTCACTCTTTTCGGAAATAAATAATGCAACTGACATGTTTGTGTGTCTAGGAGAATGCTGGCAGTCAAATTCAAATATAATTTTACAACTTCAGCCAGTGAGCGAGACCAAGAGAGACAGAGACAGAGAGAAACTAATAGTTTTATTCCACTGAGCCTTCTGAAATCTAGAAAATAATAAAACTTAGAAGTCTTACCTAGAAACATGGACATATATGTGTACACTATCATTTTAGAGACTATGAAATTTTTTGTTTTTAAAGGAAGGAGTCAACTTTGGCTTTGAATGCCTGGCCTGGATACAATGCCTTAAAAAAGGAGATGACCAGCTTAGCTACTGACCATGGATTGAAACATAGAAAACTGGAACTGGATTGAATCACAGAAAAACGGCGAATGGCTTTCTCTTATACAATGTCTGAACAAAACCTAATTCCCAAGCATGTTTTGCAGAGCACATTCGATGACTTAATCTCTTCTAACTGGTCTGGATTTCAGAAGGAATTAATACCAGAGGAAATGAAACAGATTGTTGAGGAACAGGGAAATAAGCCACACTGGGCAGCTCTTCTGATACTTGTGGTGATAATACCCACCATTGGTGGAAACATCCTTGTTATTCTGGCCGTGTCACTGGAGAAAAAGCTGCAGTACGCTACCAATTACTTTCTTATGTCCTTGGCAGTGGCTGATTTGCTGGTTGGATTGTTTGTGATGCCAATTGCGCTCTTGACAATAATGTTTGGTAAGTATTTCACTTTGTTCCTGCCATCAAGCCATAGAACTGTATCATACACTATTACAGAACTGGACAGTCATTTAACTTTTACTTTCTTTGAAATAGAAAATGGACTTGAACTATTTAAAGATATAGCAGGTAATAATTTTTCACATTTCATAATTTTTATGGTCAATAATCAATTTAAAAGGACAAAAAATAATTTGTTGGAAACAATCTTACTCCCTTCTCAGCCATCCAATGAAATTATTTAAAAAGTAATTCATATTAGCAATATTCAAAGATTCTATATACATTACTCAAAAAGTGTAATTATCAGACCTATACCTTAACTTTTCCATCACTTTTTCCTTAATGAAGCAGTAATTAGGACACTTTGGGGATAAGTATGTGCTGGGCTAGTTATTAATGATGAGGTCTTTGAATAATTAAATAATCACTGACTCAATATAAATTGCTAAGCCCCAATTTAAATTTGGAATTGTTTTAAAAATTCTTCTTACATCTCTTTATAGTTTACACACTTTGAACTTGAACACAATTCCTATATATATGTCATATTAAGAAAAAATGTTGGGCCGGGGATTTAGCTCAGTGGTTCCGCCGCCTGCCTCGCAAACACGAGGTCCTGAGTTAGATTCCTAGTACAAAAAAAAAAAAAAAAAGAAAAAGAAAAAGAATAACTGTTTCATTGCTAAAGGAAATGGTCTGGCTCAGAATATCCCAAGAGATATCCATCTGTTTAACTTTTTACAATATCTGATCGTCTTATGTTCCTGACAAACCTTGAAGTTAATAAAATTAAATGGACCAAACCTGAGTCACTGTGATAACGAAAAATGTACTTTAATAATGAAATTGGTTATAATAAAAATATAATATTAAAATAGATGGTTTAGTTTCTGATTTATGCATATCACTTCTAGTTATAACATATGCGTAAACACTAATAATTTTATTAATGAATTATGAGGACCCCTACCTCAGAGTCGGCATTGAAAAAATATTTAACTTAAGTCAATTTCTGGTATAAACTGATACTCCATTCATAAACTGCTTAAGAAAAATGATTATTTGTAGTAGATATGGCTCATAAGAATTATATTTACTTAGATGGTGAGGATAAATATTTTAAGATAAAAAAGTAAACTTAAACTAGAATGGACAAATTTATTAAATTAGAAGGCAAAGACAAACTGTTATTCAGCTCTTTTCATAAGCAACAACAGAAAAACACCTGAAATTACTTGTTCTCTCAAATATAATAGGATGATAATGGGTTTAAATTTTTCATTGTAAATCAACATTGCCTATTCTTTTTTTTTTTTGGTACCGGGATTGAACTCAGGTCCTTGTGCTTGCGAGGCAGGCAGCGGAACCACTGAGCTAAATCCCCAGCCCATCATTACCCATTCTTTAAAATCAACCAAGAAAATTCTGTATCAGGACAAGCAATAATGAATGAGATTCTACTGCTTCAGTGAGATTCTCTAATAATTTTACCAATACTCCTCCCATTTACACATTGGCTTTTGAATAATCTAATGCTACACAGAACCATGGAAACTGAAGAAAGCTTACTCTAATACAGAATGTAAGAAAACTTTTATTTTTATTTTATTTTTGGTACTTGGGATTGAACTCAGGACCTTGCGCTTGCGAGGCAGGTGGCGGAACCACTGAGCTAAATCCCCGGTCCGGAAAACTTTAAAAGAAATAAGGCAAGTAAGGATTATGTAGAAATATATACACATATTTGGTAAAGACTGTACAGACATAAAATTCAAGTTCTCATTTCTATCTTCATAATAGTGGCTCAAAGTATTAAATCACACTCTACAGGGCTTTGCTAGGCTTACAGAAAATGTCAAAATGCTTATTTCGTACGATCATAAACTTTAGCTAATATTTACGGTGAATAATTGAATGAGTTATACAAAAGTGAATTTTAACTTTAAAAATCCTTGAGTCTATAAATATCAAACTCTCTGCAAAGTACTTTAGTAAGTACTTATATTATCAGCTAAATAGTTAAGGAATCTTAAATGACAAAGCTCCTTAGTGAGCTGACCAATGATATAAAAAGACCTAATAAAGGTAATTAACTCCATATATTCTATAGGAAAATACTATATATTCCAGCAACTAAAAACTTTAATTTATATATAAAATTTTAGTGCCCAAGACATTCTTGGCAATAAAATGAGTAGAAAACAAACATTCTGGCATAAAATATGTAGGATTATCTTCATATTTATATCAATAATTATAATATATTTAACAATATTTTATTCAAATATTATTACAAAACAAAATCACAGCTTCATTTTTATTATCAGTAATTATGCTACATAATTCAGTTAGTAAATTTTTAAAAAATGATCTAACCCAGGTACTCAATTTGGTTTAAAAACATTACTCCATGACTTCATTATTTAACATATGAGTCTATTTCTGTGAGAAAGGTATGAGGAGATACATGCTGCCCTCCACAAGCTTCACCAAAGCATTTATAAATTGGAAACTGCATATATTACACATATGAAACTGATTTCAAATAGTAAGATTTGTGCATAGCCTTTTACATGATGATAAATATGAAGACTTTCTAAAGTAATGCATTTAGAAGAATTTCTGATAATTTTAAAAGGTAGAAAGAGAATATGTTTTTCTCTAATTATGGGGCTAATATTCAGAACTTCTGAAGTCCACAAAGAAGTGTCCTTGGTTCTGTAATCATAAAAGTTTGACTATTCTGTCTCAGGGGAAATTCAATGAAAGCAATACAGAAGCTTTATTTCAGCTAGTATTCTAATAAAATTTTAAGTTTAAAAAAGAGAGCAATAAAACTAAAAAGTAGCCCTTAAACTGAGGGATATTTTATTCAGCTACTGATTTGTATAGTATCTAGTTACATACTGTTTGAGTTTCGATTTTACCAAGATTATGACAACTCTGGCACAACAGCCTTTCAAGTAAGTTATGCTAGGTCAGCTTTCTGCCACTTCTTCCTATCTGGGAGCACTGCACTCAATCTTTACAGTTCTAGCTTTTACTTTCTTGTCCATAGTTTCTTTTTCTTTTCTTTTTTTTTTGGTACCTGGGATCGAACTTGGGACGGTTAGCTTACTACATAAAGCCTGAAAATGCCTACATTAGAAATACTTGAGCAAAAAAAATTGCAACATCTTACGCTGATTAAAAAAAAGACAGGATGGGGCTGGGGATTTAGCTCAGTGGCACCGCAAGGTCCTGAGTTTGATCCCCGGTACCAAAACAAACAAACGAACAAATGACAGGATGTACACTTCAGTACTTCTCAACACGGCATGGTGGTACATCTGTACTCCCAGCACTCTTGGAGGTTGAGGCAGGATGATAGAAAGTTGGAGCCCAGCCCAGGAAATTTAAGTGACTCAGCAAGGCCTTGTCTCAAAATAAAAAATAAAAAAGGGCTGTGGATGTAGCTGGGCAGGCTCTGGATTCAATCCCCAGTACCACTGAAACAAAAACTAAACGACAAAATCCCCCAAGAACTCCAAAACACTTGAAACTTTTCCTTTTCTCAAGTGATTAAAAATGTGAAGGGAAAATACATGGCATCTGATCACCGATTACTTACTTATAACTTAATCCATGCTTCAGGATCTGTAAGTTGAAACAGTATCTCTAGAACAGTTTAAAGGGTGTAAAGTGGCTGAAGGATAGGTTTTTGAAGGAAGATACACTAGGGTTTGAATCCTGGTTCTGTGCTAGATGATGCAAATCATTTACTATCTCAGAGTTCTGCCAACTTGTTTGTAAAATGGCCATGCAGGATCTTGCACTGTGGATGAGACTGTCAAGTAAGGCCCACCGTGAGACATACACTAAGTGGCAGGCACTGGTAGAGAGCATGCAAATTAAACATGTAATTTAGTTGTGATGTGAGTCTAACCAAAGACAAAACAGATGTACAGCAAGTAAGTGAAAAAGTCAGTTATACAATGAAATGCTACTCTACTCGATTCTGAAAAGGGGAGGGGGAAAAGTAATTCTTTTTTGGAAAGCAGAAATTTTAATTTTCATAAATATTAAATTACTTTAGACATTATCATATTAGACATCTAACCCCAGGATATTTTATATGCTTAGATATAGTAGAAAAACAGTAATGAAACAAAACAGAAGCTTTATAAAAATAATTTAAGTAGTGAATTATGTCTCTTTTCCGGAAGATAAATAAGTATTAGAATTTCTGAGATTAAAAGAAAACATACACAATTTAGTGACCGAGCAAGTCTCTATCTCAAAACAAAAAGTAAAACAATGGCCAGGGATGTAGATCAGTGCAAAGGCCCTGGGCTCAGTCCCCAGTAAAACACAGACGCATGCACACAGTGTTATTTGAAAACTGTTATTTTTTTAACACAAAGGCAATTTTGGATTTGTCCTTCTCCAACCACTTCATATACTGTATACTCTGTAAATTCTACAGGCACAGGTCTCTTGGAATTGACTTTTTAAAAAGTCTTAAACCAGCATGGTGGTGTTCCCGTAATCCCAGCTACAACCAAAGCCAAGGCAACAGGACTGTGAGTTTGAGTCCAACCTGGGCAGCTTAGTAAGACTCTCGAAACAGAAAGGAAGGGGACTATGGATGTAGCTCCATGGCACAGTGCTTGAGTGAAGCCCTGGGTTCAACTCCCAGTACCACCACCAAAAAAAGAGAGTTTTATGTTTACGTCCCAGATTTAGAGATTGATGCTAGTTATTTTCTGATAATATAATGAGGCATTCCAAACTAAAAGGTTTTTAGACTAAACCAAAACAGCAACAAGAACATAACCCCCAGGGACATAACCCCCAGCCCTCAGGCATGGCCCAATTATAATACATAGGGGTCATTTATGTTTCTGAGCTGTAATAAATAGCAGTTAAAAATTCAGTTAGTAAAAGATAGTTTCACGACAGATTTAATTCCAAATTAAAGAGTTAAACACATTCTCTTTCCTTCCCATGCCTCCCACCTGTACAGCTTTAAGTTCAATCAGATGTACTGTATTCCTTCGGCAGAAAGACATATTTATTTTAAACTGGGGATCTGGTTTGTTTCTGAGTTTCTGTTTTCTCATGGTTGGGTTAGCTGGCCAGGTTCCGTTAAATAACAGTGATAGCAACTAACATTTATTTAATTTAATTAATTTTTTTTTGGGGGGGGATACCAGGGATAGAACTCAGGACCTTGTGCTTGTGAGGCAGGCACAGTGCCACTGAGCTAAATCCCCAGCCCTATTTATGGTTTTTTGAGACAGGGTCTCATTATGTAGTTCAGGCTGGCCTTGAACTTGCAGTGATCCTCCTGACTTGCACCACCTTGCCGGGCCATACAACTAACATTCACCGAGTGCCTTCTCTATGCTACACAGTTCTGAGTACTTCACATGCATTACGCACTGAATCTGTAACTCTAGACTGTAATCCTCTACGATAGGTATTGCGAGCCCCACTTTTCAGAGGACAAAGGAACAGCAGGACAACAAATCTGTCCAGGATCAAACATAAGTGGCAGACTTATGAAGGAAGCATTAGAATTTCTGAACCCAGGAGGACTAGCTCTACAGTTCTGACTCTGAACCTCTGGTTTCTCCACTACTCTGCTTTCTCAAATACAATGAGAAATCCTATAGAGTCAAACTGTCATATTTGGCATTCAGACCCAACATTTATATATCTTAACTCCATCTAACAAAGGATTATATAATTTTCCCCCCAGGGAGAAGGCAGAATTTTGTATTTTTTTCAGTTAAAGTTATATTTCATACTAAATGATACAGAATACTGGGCTCTCAACCAATCCTTGAGATCACTGCCCAATGTAGACCCCTGTCTGAAGTGGCTAAACCTCCTCTGCGAGTGACTTCTCTGGAGTCCCTGTGTATGATGGTATCTAAAGCATGCCATTTTGCTTTAAACTACAAAATATTCCTGCTGCTAACAGTATTTAGATAGGTAACTAACTCAATAATCAAGACCCATGCAAGACTTGTTTTGCTCTTTTAATATTTGCTCTCATATTACTCCACCTATAATTATTTCAGGTATACACAAAAATGCCATTCTTTAAGCCTCATTGAAATTAATTCTGTTGAGTTTAATTTGAAAGTAAGTGGAGGAAGCAGGTAGAAAATAGGATTTGTTGGCACCAGGGATTTAGCTCAGCGGCACCACGCCTGCCTCGAAAGCACAAGGTCCTAAGTTTGATCCCCGGTACCAAAAAAAAAGAAAAAGAAAATAGGATTTGTTTTTCAGAGGAACTTTATATGCTTTCTTACTAGAGGACAACAAACTATATAATTTAAATGTTCTCTTCTTTCTAGTTTTTACGAGAGTCAAATTAGAGCCCCAGAATAGAAGGATTAATTTAGTCCATGTACCTGATAACTTACTTCCTGTGCTCGCTTCGGCAGCACATATACCGATAGCTTATTTCCCTTAGCCTCACTCTTAGATGTATTTTTCTTTTTAAAAATTTAAACTTGACCAGGTGTGGTGGCGCACTCCTGCAATCCCAGCACTCAGGAGGCTGGGGCAGGAGGCTCAACTCAAGTTCGAGGCCATCCTAAACTACACAGTGAGTTTAAAGTAGCCTGAACTACATAGTGAGACCCTGTCCCAAAAAAACAAAAACAAACAAAAACTTCAACCTGTAACTGTATCACTTGGTTATTTGAAATTTTAAATAATGCCCAGTTCCTTTTGGAAATTAGTTGGAAATAATACATTAGAACAAATAAATGTAATTATAAATTTGTAAAAAAACCTAAAATTCCAAATCAAATAACAAGCTTTTAAATAGTTACTATTTTACCACAGCATCTTTATTCAGGTATTTTTGATCTTGAAACTACTAAATTATTAACTGCAAAACTATTTTAGAGAGAAAGCATCTGAACCAGAAAGTCCCTTCATAAAATAATGTCTAGAACTGTTTTTAATTTCTGTAATTTTTATTTTTTAATTTCTGTAATTCTTAGATTACCTGAATCTATTAGACAATTACAGAAGCCTATTTTGCAGTGCTAGGGATTGAACACAGGGCCTTGAGCAAGCCTGGCAAGTACTCTACCACTAAGCTCTAAATATCCCAGACTATCAGAACATTTCTTTACTAGCAGCTCTACCTTTTTTGCTTTTTATGCAAGGTTTTTATTAATTTAATACAATTATCTGTTACTTACATGTCAAGTTTCACAAAAACATTATTCACTAGTACTTCATGAAACATACACTGTTAAAGACCCCTCTCCCAGCTGTGAATTAATTGTAATCCCCACTTTCTGCTCTAAAAGTGGAGTTTATAATTAAATTCGTTGTGTTGGAAAGTGAGAGGCCAACAAGATTTCATAGGCTTAATCAGCACTGGAAAGCTCTTCCTCTCAGCTCACAGTTAGGAGGATGTGGATCAGTCAGTCAAGTCCCGCAGACATGCACTTTTGCACATGACTCCTCTTGTGGCCTCCTGCTCACGGCTGCAAGATTTATGACTAGAATTTTCCAGACCTTCATTTTCAGAAGAGGCACATTTAAATTATTAGTAATCCATTTTAAAAGATGGTACACGCAAGGACCTGAGTTCAATCCCCGGTACCAAAAAAAAAAAAAGATGGTACAGAGAGAACACGCACCTAAAGATACGACACAATAATTATCCACCTTTTTCTTTCTTTTTTTTTTTTTTTTGGTACCAGGGATCAAACATAGGACCTTGCGCTTGCGGTGGAACTGCTGAGCTAAATCCCTGGCCCTGTCCACCTTTTTCATTGTTAACTGTGATCAGTACATCTGATTATAACTCAAACTTGAATACCCACGCTGGGGTGCAGCTCAGTGGCAGAGTACCTGTCTGGCATGCACAGAGGCCTTGAATCTGCACCCCCTGCTGTAAAAACAACAACAAAACTTGAGTACTTTTCTATCTCTCTTACTTAGGGTCCTAAATCTAGAACTTCAGGTCATTTTGGAATGTAGTCTCACTTTAGTTTCCACTGCAAAACTTTCAGTGCTAGGTGACGCTTTTCACTCTACTCAGACTATTAGTTTGCTTTAAACTTAGGTCAAGGAATGTACTGCTCCTTTTGTCTAAAGTCATTTTCCACCTCTGAAAGAAAATTTGAATGCTAAGGCTAAGAGGGAGAAAATTAAATTTCTTAGATTCTCTCTAAACAGGTTTCTCTGCTACATTAATTTTTAAGTTTTAAAAGGCCTCCCAAAAGTTCTATTCAGAGATATTCTGAGTACTTATCTTACACCAGCTTGGTGCATCTAGATTCTAAGACATGACCTTCCCCAGAAAATCTTCCAGAGCACTGTGAAATAATGTTAAAAATGCTGAATTTAGCTGGGTGTGGTGATGCACACCTGTAATGCCAGCACTCAGGAGGCTGAGACAGGAGGATCACTGTGAGTTGAAGGCCAATCTGGGCTACACAGCGAATGCAAAGCCAGCCTGCACTATACAGTGAGACCTTGACTCAAAAAAAAAAAAAAAAAAAAAGCTAAACTGCTGCTGACTTAGAAAAGGTGTTTTAATTATTATTAATGTAAGGCCAGGGATTTAGCTCAGTGGCAGCATGCCTGTCTCACAAGCGCAAGGTCCCGAGTTCGATCCCTGGTACCAAAAAAAGGGGAACACGTATGTAAAAAGTGTGATCTACAGATATATATATTTAGCACTATTGTCTCTAAGATCTTAAAGTTAAGCATAAAACTGAAGTTAAAACTATAAACTGAAGGTTGTCATTCTACAAGAGAAAATGTTTCTGATTGTTTTTTCTTTCAGAGGCCATGTGGCCCCTCCCACTTGTTCTGTGTCCTGCCTGGTTGTTTCTTGATGTTCTCTTTTCAACTGCATCCATCTTACACCTCTGTGCCATTTCAGTGGATCGCTACATAGCCATCAAAAAGCCAATCCAGGCCAATCAATATAATTCCCGAGCTACTGCATTCATCAAGATTACAGTGGTGTGGTTAATTTCAATAGGTATGTGGAGAATGCCAAGGTATGGGTGGAGGACACAGTCTTTGGTTCCTTTTGGCTAGGGAAATGCCAGGTCAGGAGGTCGGGAAACTCTGCCTTAGAAGTCAAGCAAGGCAAACTACTGATGTAGCCACACAAGGTACTTATGTCATATTCACCATCTAGTATCTAAGCCAGACCACCAGCAAAAACTGTGAAGGAGTAGCAAAGTTCATGTGCTCTGAAAGAAGTAACTCCACAGTGTTTATGGGTATCATCCCACTTAATTTGGATATCCAGGGAGGCTAAGATGAAAAAGTCTTCATATCTGCCAATAGATCATTAAGGTCTAGCTCACATAAGTAATTCTACACTCACACTGAAGTAACAAAAAAATGAAATGCACTATATTTTCAATCACATAAGAAGATAAATAGGAAAAAAACCAAACCAAACATTTTGTATCAGTTTATAAGTTAATCTAGGAAGGCAACATTTCAATATGTATACAGATTAAAGGCAGATAAATGTCCATTCTCATCTTTTAAATATATTAAAAAGCTTTAAGATAGATGCAAAGAAAATATTAACCCGATATTCAGAAATTATTTATAGAAAAATAAAGCATATTTGTTCCAAACTGTTCTATGGTCTTATGCTTGTCTTTAATGCTCAAAGACAGCGGCTGTACTATGGTAGCTTGGCATGTAGTATGGCCCACAAGACTCAAAGCTCTGCTAAGTTCAGGGAAAAGCAGATGTATAACAAATACAATGATCATACCAGTATATTCACTTTTTTTTTTTGGTACCAGGGATCGAACTCAGGTCCTTGAGATTGTGCAGCAGGCAGCAAAACCACTGAGCTAAATCCCCGGCCCCCATATTCACTTTTTCCTAGTAAAATAAATTTAGAAAAGGAAAAATATAAGAGAACTGGAATGCTATAAGAAAGGCAAGAAAGAGATGTTACTTTCTCTCTCATCAGAGCAAGGATATAGGCAAAAGAGCAAAAATTAAGACCACTGAAATTGACCTTCATATTCCTGAAACAAAAAACTTCTTTGAAAAGTTTGGAGGTAAAAGCAAGGAGCGCTACTACTACTCTAGCATGGGAAGAAAGTAGGGTTAAGGAAAAAATCTACTTAAGAGTGAAGAGACTGGCAAGCGGAGAGAAGAGGCCAGTTAAGGGGCACAGCTGATTGATAAAGCATAACAACACAGTTCCCTGCCCTCCCAAAAAGCTAGAGAAGGAGGATGTGAGACCATGGATGATAATTAATAAAATCTGAAGTAGAAAGGAAAAAAAATGAAGTTACTCATTTCAAATGACCCATTTAGTTTGGAAAGCGCACTGCTGTGAAGGAAAGGGGAAGAGTGCAAGGTATGTCGGGGTGTGGTGAGGCAAACAGGCAGGGAACAAACAGGAGAAATGGGTCCTTAAGAAGAACTGAAACATTTGGAATTCTGAAATATAATAAATTTAATATAATAGCCTGTTGGTTAGAAGTATCTAAAGTAAGCCTGGATAACATGGATTTATAAATTGATCAAATTTTTACTGAGTACCTATAATGTGGTAGGTACAAAGAATACATGAACAAATAAAAAATAATCTTTGCACTCAAAGAAAGTAGATACATAGGGCCAGGGATTGAGCTCAGTGGTTCTGCTGCCTGCCTTGCAAGCACAAGGTCCCAAATTTGATCCCCGGTACCAAAAAAAAAAAAAAAGTAGATACATAAACAAACTACATTGCTACAAAGTGGTCATATATGCAGGACTAAAAGGAAGACTTCAGATTTAAAGATTTAGAAGGGATCTGAGAAATCCTTTTATAGGTGAAAAAAAAACCCAACAATCCTAGAGGTTTTTGGATAGTTGGCTTAAGGATGCTTACAACTTTTTAGCACTAAGACTAAATTCAATGCTCTTTTTACTTCACAATCTAGTAACTTGTACAAGACAAACCACATGTGACAGGATTAAGTTTAGTTTCAAAATTCTACAAAATGCACGTGAGTTCATTTTCTTCTTTTGAACTGACAGTTATCCTAGTGCTGTAGCTTGGATGTGGCCCCCAAAGCTCCTGTGCTAGAAGCTTAATCCTCAGTGTGACATTATAGAGGCGAGACTGCTAAGTGATGAGGTCAGGAGGGCTCTGTCCTCAGGAAAGGATTAAAGCCCTATTGAGGAGAGTGTTCATCCTTACAAAGGATGAGTTTGGCTCCCTCTTCTGCTCTCTCCTGTGATATCTTCTGCCCTGTTATGATGCAGAAACTAAAACACCTAGGAAACAGTAACCATAAAAACAACAGGGAGAAGATATAAAAAGTGTCAGTGAAAACTCAAAAGTACTGACCAATAACTGGACAGGAAGGCAATGTGAGCCTTAAAGGGTGTCATTAGAACATGAATATAGAGATGGACAGATGGACTAAAGATCAAGACAACAGTAATAAGAAGCTCTCTAGCAATGAAGAGCAGCAGGACAAGAAAGGCAAGATCATGATTTTTGATAAGGGATCATTTTAAGTGGACTTATGGATGGCTTCAGGAATACAAATAATTAAAGAAGTTCAAGACATAAAATTAAGATGTCAAAATCAACGGGATGAAGTCATGGACCATGACAGCAATGAGACAGTAGGGAGGAAGACTGAGACCACTGAGAATTGGAGAAATATCCTAGAGGGTAACAGATAAGCAGGATGGAAAAAAAAGAGCAGCGTAAGTACACTAGACCTCAAAAGAGAAGTGTTTGCAACTAGAAACAACAACCATGACCTGTAAGTAAGAGGATAGGGCAGGGAACAGCAAACTTTTTCTACAAAGGTCAAGAAAGTAAATACTTTATATTGCAGGTTCCGTGTAGTTTCAGTTACATTCTCAACTCTGTAGTAGAACAAAAACAGCCACAGACAATATACTACAAGGATGTGAAGTAAAACTTACAAAAACACAACGTGAGCCAGATTTGTGGCTCAAGCTGTAGTATGCTGACCCCTAGTGTAGAACAAGTAGAATCTTCTTTTGGCTGGTGAACACAAGAAAAGTAGAAATGGTATTGGCCTCCACTAGGAAAAGTTTGAAGGAAATGTTCTTGTCAAGGGGTTTTTAACTACTATGACAAGGCTGTGAGGACAACAGAGCACCTTTGGATTCATAAAATGGTATTAAGCAAAAGATCAGTTGATTTAGACATTTAAGAAATATCTCCTGCTTTAAAGGGAAAGAATTCGCTTTAACCCTGTGTTACTCATTCTTCTAGTTCACTATGTAACACTATATTTAAATATCTACTTCATAGTATTTAAAGTATTAAAAAATTTGCGGGACGTACATTTCATTCATAATAGAACTCTAAATCTTAAAAATAGTAAGTAGTATTTTTAAAATAAAAAATAAGCCCTTTAGTTTTCCCTAAAAAGTTAAAGGTTTAAAAGACACAAATATCAAAAGATAAAACTTAAACTGTATAGCCTCAAGAATAATAAATAAAATAGTGAGAATTTAGATACTTAATGACTGTACTCTGAGGTCCCTCTAGATCAACCACTGGATATTAAGATAAAGGCAGCTTCTTTGCTGAATTCCTTTTCCTTAACCTGGGATAGCTCAAAAATCAAAAACAGCTTATGAAAAACAGAACAAATGAAAACATTTCCTACTCTATCGTGGACATATTATATAGGTATAGGGAAGCTTTTATTACAATACAATGGTGGTGAACCTATGGCATGTGTGCTGCAGCTTGCTGGCTGTTATCACTGAAAGGTCTAAAAGGTTTGCCATCACTACACTAACAATTTATTTAAAAGCTGGCAGATGTGCATACCTAGGTTCTCCTTGTCAAAGGTGCCACTGATTAATGCCTGTCAAGGTTCTCCACTGAAGGTCCCAGGAACCACAATGCACTAATGAGCATAAAGTTCCTAGAAAACAATCTGAAAGAGGCCGCGGATTCAGCTCAGTGGTGCCACCACCTGCCTCGAAAGCGTAAGGTTCTGAGTTTGATCCCCCATACCAAAAACAAAAAACAAAAACAAAAAACCAAAAACTGAAAGGGCCAAACCTGAGAGTTTTAGGTCATAAAGTGACTCAATTTTTTATCTTGTTTCCTTTTCCTTAGGCATTGCCATTCCAGTCCCTATTAAAGGGATAGATACTGATGTGCCTAACCCAAACAACATCACCTGTGAGCTAACAAAGGAGCGATTTGGCAATTTCATGCTTTTTGGCTCTCTGGCTGCCTTCTTCACACCTCTCACAGTCATGATTGTCACCTACTTTCTCACTATTCATGCTCTAAGGAAGAAAGCTTACTTGGTCAAAAACAAGGCGCCTCAACGCCTAATGTGGCTGAACGTGTCCACAGTTTTCCAAAGAGACGAAACTCCTTGCTCATCACCTGAAAAGGCAGCAATGCTGGATGGTTCTCGCAAGGACAAAACTCTGCCCAACTCAAGTGATGAAACCCTTACGCGACGAATGTCCACAATTGGAAAAAAGTCTGTGCAAACCATTTCCAATGAACAGAGGGCCTCAAAGGTCCTTGGAATTGTATTTTTCCTCTTTTTGCTTATGTGGTGCCCATTTTTTATTACAAATATAACTTTAGCCTTGTGTGATTCCTGCAACCAGACTACTCTCAAAATGCTCCTGGAGATTTTTGTGTGGATAGGCTACATTTCCTCAGGGGTGAATCCTTTGGTCTATACTCTCTTCAACAAGACATTTCGGGATGCATTTGGCCGATACATCACCTGTAATTACCAGGCTACAAAGTCAGTAAAAACTCTTAGAAAATGGTCCAGTAAGATCTACTTCCGGAATCCGATGGCAGAGAACTCCAAATTTTTCACAAAACATAGAATGCGAAATGGGATTAATCCCGCAATGTACCAGAGCCCAGTGAGGCTCCAAAACTCAACCATTCAGTCTTCATCAATCATTCTACTAGATACACTTCTCCTCACTGAAAATGAAGGTGACAAAACTGAAGATCAAGCCAGTTATGTCTAGCACAACTGGTACAGTTTTCATCTAAGCTGATGAACAAGATTCCAGGTGCACCAAGAATACGTAAAGAAGAATTTTAGGTAACATGTCAATCATCTCTTCAAACTAAGAGTTAAATATTACGATTATCCAATTTTCTTATTTGGACAAAATTACTCTATGAAAAAAATAATTTTGTACAGCTACAAACAAAAGGAATCCAGCACTCAGGTTAAATGTTATGATTTTTGAATGAAATAAAATTAGACAATAAATTTCAGGCTTAAAAAATATCAATTTCATAAAATTTATTTAGTTCCTAATTTTATGCAAAGTTGTGCTAAGAATGAAATAAAATAAGCAAACATTAGCCTTGTCTTCAAGACGTAAAAGTGTAAGATGTGAACAAGTGACTGGAGCAAGGACTAAAAATAAGTGCACAAAACATCTGGGAGGCAGTTTAGAGAGCCACTTACAGTCTGGTTTAATTAAATACAGTCATAATTTTCCTTCACTCAGGACACTGTCTTGATAGAAGGAATAGGAGGACAATAGCCAGATATCCCATGTAATAGGATTGTAGAACTAGAACTGTTTGTTAAATGACTAGTACCAGGCACCTAATCAGCAGAGGGGTCTACTTAGACAAGAAGGAGGTAAATGAAATTGCTGTTGAGAATGTGAATCACGTTCCTTGGAGGTACTAACAGACAGGCTCAAGATTGATGCACAGGACCTCAACGGTAAGCAATCTCATAAAAAGACCACAGCTGCCTGTCTTTGTCCAGTGACTCAGTTGAACTGGCACAAAATTTTTCATTCACCATTTTATTATTTATTTTGTACTGCTAGATCTGGAAATGAGTCCAATCTGTGCCACTTAATGGAAAGCTGATGAATTAGCAAATGATATTTAATTTCTCTGAGCCTCAGTTTTCTCATCTACATTTTGTGCAGTTTTTATGAGGATACAATGAATATACAGTAGGCACTCAGTGAGTGGTAGCCAATTCTCTCTACTTAGTTTTGATTTTTTTAAAATGCTACTCCTGCAAGTGGTAAACAAATTTAAGCCGAGGGGATCAGTCGCAAGGACAGCCCATACCTTAGCTTTGCATTTAAAGTTGATCCATACTTACGCTTCAGCCTTTTGCTCTATCACTGACTCTTTCTAGGCAACTAACTGAGTTTAGGGAATTACCTCAAGAACTGTGTTGGCTATGGAGAATGTCAGTGTAAATGAAAGAGGAATATTCCCCCAGTGGCAGAATCCTTTCCTAGAACATGGATCCAATACACAGATTCTAGTCTGTAACCTTTACTTATGGGCTTTATATCATCTGCTAGGAAAAGTATATTCTAGAAATTTAATTCCTAAATCATCAAAGTTTAGGCACTTTTCTCTACTGGTCTAAGTTTTTCAGCAGTATTTTTTTGTTTTTGTTTTTTGAGACAGGGTCTTGCTATATACAGGCTGGTCTTGAACTCACTATGTAGCCCACACTGGCCTCAAACTTGTGGTTATCCTCCTGCCTTAGCCTCCAGAGTGCTGGGACTACGGGCATGCGGCACCATGCCTGGGTTCAGCAACTTAAGGATGGGTTATCTAAGAAGCATATAATTTATGTTCCTTTAAAAAAAACAAACTCCAAAAAACCCCACTAAAAATCATTCTTTATTTTGGTTCAAGAACCTAGTATGATGAGTTTGGCATATGTTAAGATTTATACTCTTGCCGAATACATGAGATTAAGTTTTCAGATACTGCAATGACAATACATTATTCCAAGTTCTGTATTTTATGTATCTGAAGGCACACATAATTCTTTCAGGAAATCTAAATACCACAGTTGGCAATCCCACTGGCAAAGCTCTACCCATGGACGATCTAGATCAGAAGAACTATCCTTCCACATGCTCTGTATTGCTTCCAAATTTGTATATGTGTTTTCCCAACATTTGTAGGGTTTTTTTGGTACTGGGGATCGAACTTAGGACCTTGCACTTTCGAGGCAGGCGGTGGCACCAATGAGCTAAATCCCCAGCCCTTGTATATCTGTTTAAACATATGTGTACTTATAAAATTTGCTATAATACTTGTAATCTACTTTGCTTCAAATTGTTTTTAAAATCCTTGCTTACAGTCAACTGAGAGATTTTTCTATAGTTAATGAGATCATTCTAGTACTTTCAGAGTATCCTACAAAATGAAATACAACTCTGCTAACAACCATTTCTATAAAAAGTACAACATAGTCCCAATTTTTTTTTACCACTTTGATACTTAAAAGATATTGTAAAAATGCATGCATTTGATGGTAACTGGCTGGGGTTCCTTCAAAATACAGAGTATGAAGATGCAAAATTTTTATATTCAAGGAATCAATGAGTGGTCTAAACTATTTGTACCAAGTATTTCTCACTCATCTTGCAAGATCCATCTATATCTGAAAGCTCATGAATATACACATTGAAAAATTTCATACTTAATAGCCTCAGCCTAAAACAATTAGATTCTATTAATTTCCAAATGAGTAATAATGCCAAGCACAGTAATATACAAAGAATCATTAGAATAGTACAATCTGCTAACCAGACTGATACAACAATCACTTTCCTACTAGGCATTCCCCTATGGGTCATTTATTTAGATAAAAATTAATGTATTAGGTTCATTTCAAATTAGCAAGAGTTTTCCATTAAATTTTTTTACTTTTATTATAATCATTGTGAATAAATAGCCATTCACAAATATCTTACGAAACAGTAAAAAATACTACAACTTCATGGACTGTCTTATGAATAAAGGAGATCACAGTAATATACACGAGAATTTTATACAAAGACAATTTTATCTTAGTTGATGAAATAAAAATACAAATGCTGGGCCGGGGATTTAGCTCAGTGGTTTCGCTGCCTGCTGCGCAAGTGCAAGGACCCGAGTTCGAGCCCCGGTACAAAAAAACACAACAACATATGTTTCCTTAACAGGTTGGTATCTAATAAGCATAACCTAAAAATGAGTTTTTAAAAATTAAGAAATAAGGGCTGGGGATTTAGCTTAGTGGTTTCGCTGCCTGCTGCGCAAGTGCAAGGACCCAAGTTCGATCCCCGGTACCAAAAAAAAGAAATAAATCCTTAAAATATGGTACAAGGCCAAATGCCTTCAAAGTCACTTTAAAAGTGACATCCATGGGGGAAGGGGGCGAGGAGGGGGGGATAAAATGGAACACACAATAAGAAAGTACATGAAATCCTATCAGAAAACAGGTAGCAGTCTTAGAAAACCGAACAGACTCTTCCCAAATATTAAAGTTAATGAGGAAATCTGAGAATAAAAATGTTCTATCAGAGTGTCTTAAGGAAAATAGAGCTCTGATAGAAAGACATGGTGGAGAAAGCCCAATGAATCATGAAACTTCATAGAATCTAGCTCCATGACAATGGAAACTTTGTTAACCAATTTGGAATTTCCTTTTCTTACCTTGTTTTTTTTTTTTGGTACCGGGGATTGAACTTGGGACCCTGCACTTGCAAGGCAGGCGGTGGAATCCCTGAGCTAAATCTCCGACCCTCCTCCCCTTATCTTAAAAAATGAGAATAGCTGGGCATGGTGGTGCACACAATCCCAACTACTCAGGAGGTTGAGGCAGGAGGACCTAGCCAGTTCAAGGCTAGTCTGGGGTACGTAGTGAATTCAAGGGGTGCTTGAACTAAACAGAGACCTTATCTAAAAAAAAAAAAAAAAGATAAAGAAGGTTTCTTGCTCTGGGGAAATGGCACTAAACTAAAATCTAGAGAACTTGGTTTTAACTCTAGCCCCTTAAACAAATTGATTATATTTAATTTTCTTCATGTATAAAATAAGTTCTAGGAAGCATCTTCTCTGAAGTTTTTCTAGTTCCTACTTCTTAAATAATCATATTGTGGGACGAGAACTCAGGAAGGTCCCTTAGAGGTTAACAATTACATAACTCATTAGCTAGATTGGACTATGCTACCATGATACTCAGGAGTGAACTTAGCAGTGCCTAAGAACAGCTCACAGGAGACACCTGCTGCTAAAATTGGGAATTTAGCACGTGTGTGTGCCACAGGACATATAAAGACTGAAATTAATTTTATTAGACAGAAGCACTCTCAGGTTGAAAAGGGAAACAAACAGTTACATAAAGCCCATCAATTGCCTATGGAGCAGAATATACACAGCAGAATACTCACTTATACGGGAGACTGCAATATTGATTATGTCCAAAGCTGGCTGTAAACAGTGTAGGCTGTGAAGAGTTAACCCCACAGTTGGCTTGTTTTGAGAAGTGAATCGCTAATGGCTACATGCCGAGGTCAGCGTAACTTGCACCCAAATTCCATTCTCACAACTAAAACCTACTTATTAGAAGAACAATGTTCTAATTATAACCATACATTTTGTCTATTCTACTCCTAATTAAGAGAATGCTTTGTCTTTTCCTTTGCAAACCTTGCCTCCATTAGTATCCACAGAAACTGCATGATTGTGCATCCTCGCATGTAGCTCACTTTTACCCCAACTGATGACCAATAAAAATCAGTGGCTTGGACGGACCAGTGCCTTTTGCTAAAGTAGTATTGGCCATCTGGCTCCCTGCTTTCTGTCTCTCTTAGTTCTGTCTTTTAGGTTTTTTTCTCAGGTCTGCGTTGTACACTAAGCAAGAGACTGGAGCCCACTGAAGAGGTTTCTGTGGTTTCCAGTCACTTATATTGAGGTGAATATAGAGTCATTGTTAATAGGAAGAATTTACACTTGCAATGAAGAAACAAAACAATGTAAAAGACAAATATGAGTGAGATTATACAACCCAAGTTACCAAGAGCACACTTGAAAGAATATACTTTCCACACTAAAATTATCTAGTTTCCCAATAAGAATTTTTTTTTTTTTAAAGCCCCATTTGGGATGGCAATGACAAACCACTTAAAATTTTTCTTTTTTGTACTGGGGATTGAACTAAGGACCTTGTGCTTGTGAGGCAGGTGTGGTGCCACTGAGCTAAATCCCTAGCCCCTAAAATATTTGTTTTTAATTGTGAATAAACTCTAGCAAGACTAGGGAAGGTTAGGGTCACAGCTTGGATGGATAATATGTCAAAGATGATAGGAAGGAAACAGAACTACTCAGCTTCTATTTTGCTTCCATCTTTTCTCTCAAGGAGCATAATTTTATACCAGAAAGATAAAACTTATTAAAATGTAAAACAGGTGAAGAGACTGGCTGCCTTAGGTTTCAAATTTCAAAGCTAAGTGAATCACCTCCCCGAAACAGAATGTGTTTATGGATGAATTTATGGAACTCTAATGGCAAATCTTAGAGGAAGAACAGAAAATGGTAAAGATACAAAAAGACTGTTAGTGCTCACCTATTCAAATGTTAAAAAAAAGACAGGATTCAAGAAATTAAGTGTGGAATCCGTTGTATATCTTTTGAAAATATGCAGAATAGCTTTATACACATACTTTTTGTCAGACCTTAGAAGAGGCAACAATGAACACCTGACATTTCTATGAAAAGTGACACATAAGAAAATCTCACACCAAACTAATCCTATTATCAGAGGTACAGGACCAGAGCTGGGTAAATATTTTGATAGGATTCAGTGAGGGTTCTCTGGTATTCTGGGAAATAAATTGTACAAATGAAAAAGGGTAACAGGCTGGGCATGGTGGCGCACACCTGTAATCAAAGCACTCAGGAGGCTGAAGTAGGAGGATTGCCGCAAGTTCGAGGCCAGCCTGGGTGACATAGTGAGTTCAAGGCCAGCCTCAACTACATACCAAGACCCTATCTCAAAAAACAAACAAACAACAAGGCCCCAAGTTTGATCCCCGGTACCAAAGCAAACAAACAAACAAACACACAAAGGGTAACAGTAAGGAGATTAGTATTTGGTTGAAAAACCTCACTGAAGAAAACTGGTATAATAAGAAACTTCTCAGCATGCTACTAGCTGGATTCCCCATCCTTTAAAAAATTTATTTATCTATCTATCTATCTATCTATCTATCTATCTATCTATCTATCTATCTATCTATCTATCTATCCATCCCCCACCCTTTTTGAGACAGGAACCAGCTAAGTCACCAAGTTGCCCAGGCTGGCCTTGAACATTTGATCCTCCTGCCTCAGGCTCTGAGAGTACTGGGATTACAGGAGCACGTCACTATGCCTGGCTTGTTTTTTGGTTTTGTTTGTGGTGCTGGAGATAGAATCCAGGGTCTCATACGGGCTAAGTTGAGCTGCATCCCAACCATGTTACGTTTCTTTCCATCTTTTATCCACAATAGAAAGAAAACATATCGCAGTTTGCAGTAAATGGAGGTGACTGCCTGAGATATTATAGAGAGGGTCCCACACTTGATTCACAGTGGGTTTTCACAAATCCACACTGAGTACATCAGTCTTGCTTCTTTGCAAATACATTCTCAGAAACCATAGTATTCTTTATTCTTTTTCAGATGAACAGGACTTATTATCAAAAGGTCCTCACTCTGAATCTAGATATATTCCCCAGGTTTCTGGTTTCTGTTCAGCTGACCACAAAAAGAAATGGAACATAAACAAGCTGAAGTTAGAAATTATTACCTGAATAGAATGAAGCCAAGTGATTCGACTGCTGCCCTCCTCACATCATCATTAACATCACTGACCTAGAAAAAGATGAAACTATCATAATATTGCTCTATTACTAAACTGATATGAGACAACCAGTATTCTAATGTAAATTAGCTGTCATTAACATTCCTTCATCAGAATATCTTTTTCCTGTGTACATCAAAATGTTGCACACCTCAAATATACACAATAAATAAATTTTTAAAATAACATGTGTATTTTTTTTTTGGTACTAGGGCTCGAACTCAGGCCCTTGCAGTTGTGAGGCAGGCGCCGGAACCACTGAGCTAAATCCCCGGTCCAGACGTGTATTTTTAAAAATGTTTTCCTTAGGGCCGGGGATTTAGCTCAGTGGTTTTGCTGCCTGCTGCGCAAGAGCAAGGACCTGAGTTCAATCCCCAGTACCAAAAAAAAAAAAAAAAAAAAAAAAAAGTTTTCCTCACTTTAAAAGAAATCATGAGAATTTCACTTCAAGGCTATTTATAAGCCTTTAAAGCTGGTGAAGCTTATGATTCAGGGTAACTCCAATGATACAAATTAACTGTCATGAAAAAGAAGCTGCAAGAAATCATCAGGAGTGTGTGCTCAGTATTTCAAATCAAAACATTAAGATTGGAAGTTTGAGAAAAATTTATTCAAGCTTTCCTATTACCTATGCAAATCAAAATTTAGCATAAGCAAGCAATCATGAATAGAACAAAACTGTTAACCATTGTCTTGACTACCTTAAGGGATTAAGAATGAAAAGTTTTTAGTTTGGTAGATTTATCAGGACAAAATTAAGAGAAACCAACTGTCAGGAAGAAATTTAGAGCTTTGGGAATTGTACAGTGACCGCTGTAATTTTTGTTGTGGGTGTGTAATTTATGAACCATTAGGATTTCATCTGTTTTGCATGCAGGTCCAGAGGTTTAGTGCAATATTGATTATGCCCAAAGCAGGCTGTAAGCAGTGCAGGATGTAGAGTTAACCCCACAATTGGCTTGTTTTGAGAAGTGAGTCTAGCCGAAGGCTACAGGCTGAGGTCAGAGTAACTTGCACCCAAATTCTGTTCCCATAACTAAAATCTTCTTACTAGAAGAACGATGTTCTAATTATAACCATATATTTTGTCTATTCTGTTCCTAATCGAGAATGCTTTGTCTTGTCATTTTATGAGACGAGCTTACATTAATTTCCATAGAAACTGTACAACTGTGCATCCTCACACATAGTCCTGTCCTTGCACGTAGCTTGCCTTTACCCCCAACTGATTACTAATATAAATGAGTGGCTTGGACGGACCAGCATCTTTATTTGTTGCACTGGCACTGGTCGTCCTGGTGCCCTACTTTCTGTCTCTCTTAGTTCTGTCTTTTAGTGTTTTTTTCCCCCCTCAGGCCTGTGTTATACATTGGGCAGGAGACTGAAGCCTACTGCAGAGCTTTCCAGTAATGTTTCAGAGGTCTCCAGTGGTTTAGGGATTAGGCTGTAGTATAAAATACTAGCTGCATGTGGGAGGTGTGCCTTTTTACTGGTTTAGGCTGCAAATAATGAGAGCCGAGTAGAGTAGCTCTTCTTGTATCTGATACCATTTAGTTTTTGGGATGTCGGCCAGATGCTTTGGACATTCTCAGTAAGAACTACTAAGACTTTGCCAGCCCTGGTGGTACGTGCCTGTAAACCCAGTATTTAGGAGGCTGAGGCTCACCCTGACTTCAAGGCCAGTCCGAACTATATAGTGAGACCTTGTCTCAAAAAACCAAAAAAACCAACCCCCCCCACCAAGACCTAATAAGACTTGACTAAAATATAAACAGATTTTAAAAATTAGTTTATGTAAGTTTATGTAAAAACTCTGACAATTTGATAATAAGAGAAAGGAAATTATAGCTGCTTTTGATGTTTCTTTTTGTCCCCCCAGTACCGGGGATTGAACTCAGGACCTTGGGCTTGCCAGGCAGGCACAGTGCCACTGACCTACATCCCCGGCCCTTCTTCAAAGGTTTCTTAATTTCCATTAGAGGGCTAAAACTTTCTACCTCAACAACCCATTTGGCACTCGAGTATTTTATAATGCCTTAGAAATAAGAAAAGGAATATTTGTTTCACAAAAACTAGGAAAGAGAAAGTCCATTCTACAGCTAATGAGATCTCCCTCTGAGGAAAAAGCACTAACTTGTTCTTTTTGTTCCTGACTTTGTTTGTAAAATTATTCTTTTAAATATAATTTTATCTCTTTCAACAAATAAAATAAAATAAATAAAATAAAAAGAAAGACACAGGGTAACTTCTTAGCTGCAGAATACCTTTCCTGGGTTATACTGAGAACCTAATCATTTCTTCAGTGTTATAAAGTATGGCCTAAGTTCAAGCAAAATTCAATATTTAGGGCTTAGCACATATTGCACTGATAAAGGGTATTACAAATAAATATTGTAGGATATGAGTATCTCTGGAGAGAAGGGACAAGTAACAGTCTAAACATTTCTGAAAGGGAGAGTGACCCTGGGTTTTGCCTGCTCCCAGCAGCATGGCGACAGAAACCCACAAAGACAGGAGGTATGTGGAAAGTCCACTGTGTGACCAGGGAGTATTATTTACTCTTAGTAAACTGCATCTAGATTGAGAGGACTACAAAGAAGTCCAGCTGGAAAATATGTTCATTAGATTTCTCTAACCTAGGATGACCGCACTTTCTCACATGGTCTTGCTTCTCACAAATTAGAGTGTCCCTTGGAGTTTCAGAAATTGCACTTAAATAGCTTTAAAGACATCCATTTATACTGGCATACTATGACCCTGCTTGAGCTCCTTTTGAAAACCAAGGTAAACCTAGGGCTGTGTTATGGACTATTGTTTTCAGTGAATGAGACCATCAAGTTGAGACCATGATGGTGTTCATGTGCTTTGTATCAGCAGTCACCTAGATATTTATTATCCATCTGCAAACTTTCCCTTTCACTCCATCACCAAAAAAGGTCAGGCAACTTACGGCAACATGTAGCAAGCGTCGAATAGCTTTGTTGTTACCAGAGCCACAGTAAGCCATGGCCACAGTATACATTCCAGACCTTCGAAGAATTGGGTCCTAAGAAAGAATAATTCAACATTAATCATCAACTTATCACTTCAAAGAGTAACTGGTGCTAGCTACAGTTCGCAAGCCTACAGTGTTGTCTGCTCAGAAGGCTGACACGGGAGGATTACTTGTACCCAAGAGTTTGAGGACAGCCTGTACAACACAGAGACTCCATCTCAAAAAACAAAAACCAAACCAAACCAAAATCCCTCACAACACACAAAAACCCAAACAAGAAAACTGAACTGTTACCATGTTAACAGGCATTATGGCATCTACTAGGTAAGTTGGTTTTAGGTATAACTCAAAGAGACTTGTGGATGGTAGTTTTCTAAATGGTGGGAAAACTAAAGATTAATATTGAAGGAATTAATTATTCTTAATTTCCAATATCCTGTTACCTATCTATTCTGCCTGATACTTTCTAGGAAGTATAAACTCAAATCAGTATTAACACCCACAGCTCTATGATAGTCAATTTCCACTTATGAAACAACAAAGAAAGCTGGCTTCTAGTCCACACTCTTACTCATTTTGACCTTATTATTTAATTTCTAGGCACTGAGCACTGAGTGAGAGACATGGAACCTGACTAGCTAATTGAATCAATAAACTCTAGCAGTTTTTTAAATCAGATTTTAGAGGGCAGTACTACCACTGACTACCTACCATACACAGTATGACTGTAAAAACAAAAGGCAACAAAAAAACCTTACCAAAATAAAGATATAGAGATTGTTGCTGTTTTCTGCTGAAAGAATGCAGTAAACTTTGTACTTATTAAATCATTCCTAAAACATTATTTCTAAAAGAAATCAACTTGTAAATTCCTAAAGAAGTTCTCTGGAACTTACTTTTATTATTGAAGCCATGGGTAAATTTCAGATTCTCAAATTACTCCCATTCACCTCTTCGAACCAGTGTTTTTCTTTTCTTAAAATTCTTTAGAACTTATATATCTTATAAGTTTTATGAGCAAATGTACCTAAGTGTTCCAATGGAAAGACACAATTCCAGATCTGAGTGTGGGATACTGGGTGGAAAGGATAAATGGGCTCTCACCTTATCCCGACAGAGAGATTCGATGAGAGCGTCAGCCTCTTCCATCCTCCCGTACATCACTAAGGCAATGCCAACAGCGAGACCACGTAGGATCTTCTCATGCTGAGTTTCTTGTGCATAGCCGACCATGTCCTCAATAGCCTGTGCATTTTTAGAACCTAACATAACCAAACCTAGGGCCAGGCCAGCTGCTTCTCCTAGAGAACAGAGTAAAATATAAGGAAGAGTTATGTTTACAAAGTTAGTAAGATACAACCAACTGAAAGTAACACCCATTTGCATCAGTTATCCAAACAACTACTATTAGCTTCTGTAACATTTTTTTTTTGGAGACACAGTCTTGCTATGTATATGTAGTTCAGGCTGGTCTTGAACTCACTGTGTAGCCCAGGCTGGCCTTGAACTCATGACAATCCTCTTGCCTCAGCCTCCTGGGTGCTGGGATTATAGGCATGTACAACCACGCCTGGGCTGCAAAATTTTTCTTAAAACACTTGATAAAAGGGAAGGTCCATTATGTGGAAATACATCCATGTATTTATACCTATTTTCCTTTTAAACCTCAACAGAATGTACCATCAAATCCTACAACAGCTTCAAAGAGACACTAAAGCAACATTTTTCAGATCATTCTTACTTGCAACAGTCAGTTCTACAAGAGCACGCTGACTATGCAGAGAGCTCTCCTCTGCACACACCCATGGCCACCATTCAGCAGCTGGTCAGAAGGTGGCGGTGGGTGGAGAGCGAAGGTTTTGAGGACTACAGGAAGGAGCTACAAGTGGGAGCAGCTATGAGCAAAATGGGTACAAGGGTTGCATGGGAACAACCTCACTGTAAAAACCGAGAACACCATGAAAACAACAGTTTTTCTGTAACCTGGGAGAGAAGTTTGAAGAAACTACAGCTGATGGCAGAAAAACTTGGGCTGCAACATTTCAGAGGGTGCACTGGTTCAGCATTGGGAGTGGGAAGGAAAGCACAATAACCAGAGGGAAATGAGTGGTGGAGTGTGTCATGAACAGTGTCACCAGTACTTGGTCTATGACAAAGGAGAGTGAGAATTCCACCGTCACTTTGGATGGGGGTTGGCTTCCAGAATGGATAAGTTCAGTTCAATGAGCAAATCTCCACACTTCTTTCTCATTATTTTGTTCAATTATCTGTGTCATAAGTATTTACATGCAACTATTTCAAAGTGCTGACTTAACCAGCATCATCCCTTTGGTTAGTAAATGATGTGTTCATGCTAATAAGAAAAAGTTCTAAAAGGACATACACGTTATGCTGGGTTTTTTTGGTACTGGGGATTGAACTCAGGACCTTGCACTTGCAAGGCAGGCACGGTGCCACTATGCTAAATCCCCGGCCCCAGGATATGCTGTTTTAGAAAACCTATGTATTGCAAAATGTGGTTTTATGAGTGGCCCAAGCGCCCCTGGGATGGGCGAGCTCCCTGAGTAGGTGCTGATTCCTGTAGGTGACAAGCTGCGGCTCCAGCAAATCACTGACCCCACTTATGCAGCTCAGTCTTGGAAGCACTGAGTCCTCCCAGCGACTGAGATTTTCCATCCATGAAGCTGCCAGAAGGATCTGCAAAGAATATCCTCCCTGGAACTCAGTCCAACGTCTACAACGTGAGGAAATGTAGCCCGACCTGGCAACATTCAAGTCTTCCTGAGTTCAACATTTCTGAAATGGAGCTCCCCCGCCATCCCAAGCTCCTAGGTAGGGCAGAGAAGCTGAGCTGGTCCCAGCACCTGGAAGGAAGCTCCCTCACCGCCATTCCAAGCTCCTAGGGCAGAGAAGGTGAGCCCCACGGGTGCCAGAAGCAACCCCTCCCCACCCATGGAAATGAGAAGACATGTAAACAAGCCTCAAAAACAGACTTCTGGATCACCTACAGCAACCCCAAAGGGAAATGAGATGGAACAATCTGATACTCAACCACCTGGACTCTCTGAACTGGCAACAAAAGAGGATCTGGGAAAAATGAAATCAGAAATAATTACTCAGATAACAGCAAAGATTTTGCTCATGGTGCAAGACATGATTAATAAATCTAGAGAGGACACAGATAAAAAAATAGAGGATCTGAGGAACATGATGGAATTGCAACACAGGAAACAAATGGAATCCATAAAACAGATGCAAACAGATTTCCAGATTAAAAACTCCATCGAAAGTCTGTGCAGCAGAATGAACCAATGTGAGGACAGAATTTCAGATATAGAAGAAAAGATTGCAATTAGTGACCAGGAAAAGAAAAATTGCTTTAAAATTGTAAAGGAACACGAGAAATCAATCCAGCAGCTGCTAGACGATGCAAAGAAGAATAATGTAAGACTGATTGGAGTCAATGAAGAAAGAGGAGAGAGTGCAGATGACGTTAAAAAACTGTTCACAGAAGTGATGGCAGAAAACTTCCCAAGGAGGGGAAAAGAACTTGACATACAGATAAGTGAGGCATCTAGGACTCCAAATAGCCTTGATCAAAAAAATATACACATAGGCATATAATAGTTAGGATTCCAGAAATCCAACAAAAGAAAATTCTACAAGCAGTGAGAGAAAAGAAACAAATCACATACAAAGGAAAGCCCATCAGAATCACAGCAGACTTCTCAATGCAAACCCCCAAGGCAAGAAGAGCTTGGAGTGATGTATTTCAAGCCCTAAAGGAAAACAGCCTCCAACCCAGATTGATATACCCTGCAAAACTATCTTTCAAAATTGATGGAGAAATAAGATATTTTCATGATAAAGAGTATCTCAGGAACTTCATGAATATCAAACCGGAACTCCAAAAAATTTTAGACAATACCCTAGGAAAAGACAATGAGGATCACAACCCCAGAAAACCCGGCAGAATGAATCCATTGAGCATGACAAACTAAATGCAAAGGAGGAGAATCCAACAAAAAGAAAAAGTCATGACAAGGCTTTTAAAACTTTTAACTTCATCTCCTTAGTGAGTGTATAATTCAATCTTGTTATTATACTGATTAGTATTTTTCTGATTCTAGAGTTGCACACCTTTCCTTGTGCTGTACTGGCTATTTATCATCTTATGTTTACTTTTTAATTGGGTTAACATGTCTATTAATGAGCTCTTAGAATTCTTTATATATTCTGATCACAGGTTATATGCATTGCAAATACGGTCTGTTTAAGGACTACTTTTCATTTTCATGATGTCATTTAAAGTTCTAAATTTTGATGGAATCTCATTTATCAATTTTTTTCTTTTATACATCATGTCTTTTGTATCCTAGTAGTTCTTGCCTACCCTGAATTCATTAACATTTTCCCTTTTAATTTCTTCCTAAAGTTTTATACTTTTAGGCTTTCATATTTAGGTTCATAGATCCCTTCAAGTTATTTTCATGTATGGAAATAAAGGGTTGAGGTTAATTTTTTATATACGGATACCAGGTGTTTAGTGCCGTTTGCTGAAAACACTATCTCTTCCCTGGCTCTTGCATTGAGTTTATATTCTATAAAATGCTAATGTTAAATAATCTTTCAAAACTCAGTAGACCATATATGTGTGGTTCTATTTTTAGATTCTCTGTTTTATTCCAATGATCTCTATGTCTTTCCTTACACCAGCACTGCCTTGATTACTGTAGCTTTAGAAGTCTTAAAATTAGGTACTAAATGTCTTCCAACACTGTTTTTGTTTTTAACTTTTCTAGGTCCTTTGTACTCCTACATAACTTTTAAATTTCAATATCCAATTCTTTATTTATAGCAAGTATACACAGACCTGAATTTTTATATATACCTTGTGTTTTCTAATCCTGCTAAATTCAAATACAAGTTCTAGGGGCTCCTAGAGATTTCTTAGTATTTTCTCTGTAGATGATCATTTCATCTACATATAAAGATTTTGCTTCTACCTTGCCAATCCTATCCTAATTGTGTCATTTTATTGTCAGACTATTTTGGTGGAGACTAGGTTTCAAAGTTTAATGGACAGATAAAGAGTAAGCATATGTGCCCTTGTTCCCCACCTTAAGGAGAAAGCATTGTATCTTCTCCATTCATATAAGGCGTTCTCGCTGGAAGTATGGAGTATATGTCTTTAATCTGTTGAGAAGGTTCTGTTCTACTTCTAGTCTCCTGATAGCTTTTACCATGAACAGCTGTAGAATTTAGTCCAATACTTTTTCTCCAACTAGTGACAGGATCATATGGCTTTTTCCTTTCCTCTGTTAAAATGATGACTTTTGGGGGTGGATCTTCCTTCCAATGCTGAACCAACACTGCCATCCCTATAACAAAACCACTTTCTACATCCTGCCAGATCTGACTTCTAATGGTTTGTTTTGTTGAACAAATTTCTATCTGTGTTGATACTTTTCTCTTCTATTATCTTTATCCAGTTTTAGGATTAGCACAATGTTGAGTTCCTAAAATGAGGGGAGAAGTGTTCCTTCTTTTTTCTGCTTTAATTGTTTGATATAATTGATCAGTTAAAATGTATATGAGCCTGCTGTTGTCATATAGGTAGGTTTTCAAGCTAGGTTTCAAGTAGGTTTTCAAGTAGGTTTTCAAACTTTCTTTAATAGGTGCTATTCCAATTTTATATTTCCTCCAGAGTTAGTTTCATTAAAATTAAAAGAAAAAAAAATGTGGTTTTATAAGATGTGACAAAATGGGCAAAATCCATTCCCCTACAAATAGAGATAAACAGTAGATTTTTAAGAGGCTACAAAGTAGTAGAAGAAAAATAACACTTGCACTAATCCTGTAATTGTTGTCTTCAAACACAAACACTTACCGGTCACAGCATCATCCTGATAAAGGTTTGTTTTCAGCAAATCATACACATCCTGGCGCGCAGTTCCCATAGCAGCCAAACCAAGGCCCAGGCTGCCTCCGTGCCGAACAATCTAGAGGAAAAGAATTGCCTTTGTTGATCTGGTATGTTGTACTTAAAAATCCAAGCTTTTATTCCAACCTCCAAATACATTTCAACATTAGGTATGTAGAAGTTAGCTCAGTGAGAATGATGAAAAGATCTGATAATCAGAAAGCCAATGCTAACCTCAGCAATTTATGTTTCAACAGTGATTCCTGCTGATGCAATACAGAGTTGAGAAGCAAGTGGGAGAAAAGAAAGTTGTCAGAGAAGAGAGTATAAACTTTCAATAAACTTATATGAGAAAGGAAGAAGAACTGGGCAGTAACAGGGACATACAAGTGTAAGGGAAAGATTTTTAGGGGGACATGTGAGACTTGAGTAGGCTTATGGACCGAGGAGGAGGAGGCAGTATAGAGGGAGAAGCTGAAGACAGAGGAGAAAAGGGTATCCAACAGAACATGCTGTAGAGAAAATGGGGCCAGAACTCATAGCGGGGCCTCCCTGGAAAAGGAAACATGAGTGGTTGTGTCAGTTCTGAATGCACAGTATCCTTTTACTCCAATCTTGCTTTGGGAATATGCCTTCACAATGGTTACTATTGGTGCCACTGTCATCTAGGAAGCTCCTACCTTGCCTTGTGGGCCCTGATCCCAGCCAGGATAATAGGATATACCTTCTCTGAAAAAAAAATTTTTTTTTGTACCAGGGATTGAACTCAGGACCTTACACTTGCAAGGCAGGCGGTGGAGCCACTGAGCTAAATCCTCATGCCGGCTCTGGAATTTTTAATCCAAGGACAAAACATTCAAGTTCACACTGACAGTAGGGCCTAAAGAGATGAGCTCATTGGGTTCTTGAACAGATTCCTGGAGCTGACTGGCACCTAACCTTTGTGAGAGCTGGTTCATCAGTTTCCCATTATTTATATAAGCTACTTCCAATAAACCTCTTGCTTATATTAGTCAGAAGGGGGTTCCATACACTGTTTTTGGAACCATAAACCCTGTCTGACATGAGAGGACTTGAGGTAAACGTGTACACACCCTCACAGGACATGTGCATACGGGGCTTATGAGCTGAGACAGACCACCCATCTCACTGGTTCAACATTTTCACTGAAGTATGAGGAGGCATTCTGACTCACCTAACCACTCTTGACAGCACTCTAAAACAGCTCCCTCAAAAATGAAGGTCAAAGTCTAAAATCCTATTTAAGGTTCCTTAAAATAGTAACAGAGCTGCTTAATAAGTTTTCCCAAAAGAATACTTTTTTGTGAGACAGGGTCTCATCTGTAGCCCAGGTTGGTCTTGAACTCATGGCAATCCTCCTGCCTCAACCTCCCAAATCCTGGGATTACAGGTGTCCACCACCACACCTGGCTTCAAAAGAATACATTTTTGAAAATATTAAGGATTGTCAAGTGTGGTGGCACATGTCTGTAATCCCAGCACTCCAAAGGAAGAGGCAGGAGGACAACTGTGAGTTCAAGGCAAGGCTGGGCTACATACACAGTGTGTTCAAGGCCAGCCTGAACTATGAGGTGAGACTCTGTATCCCCCCCCAAAAAAAAAAAAGTAATAATGATCAAAAGCAGCAAGAATTCTGATCTCTAGACTAGATGATAAATAAGAGCACTTATAATTTTCTAAGACATCTGAAGTATGAGAAATCAATGTTTGTTTTACAAATATCTAGTACTTTTTCTTGTCACATATAGGGTTTAAAGAACTGAGAAGAACAATTTTAGCTTATAGAGGAAAAAAAAAGGAAATTACCTTTAAGAACAAACGAAATCTCTATGAGGATAGCACTGTTTAGGGTATCCTCAAATCCTATAAAGGCTCTATTCACTTAAATAATTTGGCGAACAGAATGCTTTCTTAGACTTTTATGTAATGAAAATGTAGTTTCCATTTTAACACTTACGTCATTGCTGGCATTCTTGAGCTGATTCAGCAGATAATCGATGATGTCACCACCGTGATTGGCATGAATGAGCCCCAGTGCGTAGAGGCCCCCACCTTCCTGGTAGGCTGACCCTGGAGATGTGTCTTTGGGAAGGTAGGTTGCCATTAACTGCAATGCTTCCTTCTCGTGACCCTGTGAGTTTGAGATGTCAGTAAGAGAAGCGGAGAGGAAAACAGACACAGGATTTTCTCTAAGTCCTGCCTTTCCACCAAAATGCTCAACTGTGGGGGAAAGAAGTACTCAAGTGCTCTCCCACACAACTTCATATCTCAAGATCCAGTTACAACCTGGTTAGAAAACAGTGACTGCTTAAAAAAACAACAACCCAAAAAACAGTGACTGCTTCATTTTTTTTCTCTGTTCTACATTTCCCCAGTTTCTTCTGGTACTATGCCAATAACATTTCAAGTTATCCTTTGTAAAATGGCTCAAAGTCTTCACAGGAAAAGGATTTCCCACTTTTATTAAAAAGAAAAACATATTTTTTTTGTACCAGGGATTGAACTCAGGACCTTGCATTTGCTAGGCAGGTGGCAGCACCACTGAGCTAAATCCCCAGCCCAAAAACATTTATTTTAATACCTTACTTACTTTATCCTTCCCTGTGAGAGGGCTGATTTGACTTAACAAACTGTAACTGTCCATGCATAGTAAGCTGTTAATTTTTTAACCCCAGAAAAATTGCTTCTATTCTGTTCCCCATACACATTGAAAAATACATTACCTTATGAATTACACCCAAACTGGCTGTAGCAGTAAATTTTGCCCAGTTAGTGGCTCTGGCCAACCATTCCAAGTTATCTCTGGAAGAAAAGACGATAGTAATATTATTTACAAGTGAATTTCATAATTTTTCTATTTATTGTGGCACAGGGGATTGTACCACGAGCCTTTGCGTTGAGCTGTAGCCTCAGCTCTTGTGTTATCTGAGACAGGGTATCCCTAAGTGATGCTCCCCAGCCTGGGCATCTAACGTAAAACTCAGGATTGGTTGGGGAAATACGCATGTAACAACGTCCACAGTTTCTGTTAAAGATCATTTTAAACCAAAGTCCAAATCCCCAGGCATATTTACCTAAGAAACTGGTCACTGGTAGTCCCACAGTGCATAAAAGAGTTTGCTATGACAGTTGCAGTGTGACATACAGAATTCCGTACTGCATCCTACAAAAAGAAACACAGGTGGGCCGGGGATTTAGCTCAGTGGTTCCGCCGCCTGCCTCGAAAGCGCAAGGTCCCGAGTTCAATCCCCGGTACCAAAAAAAAAAAAAAAGAAAGAAACACAGGTTTTTATTACTAGCAAAATATTCACATCTGTGGATGGTCTCACACACACTCTCACACACACACACACACACACACACACACTCAGAAGCTCTATTTTGTAGCAAAAATAGGAACTGAACTGTTATTTAGAATATGAGCCTTGGGTATTTCTTTATAAAGACTAATAGCTGGTTTATTTTTTTTAAAAAAAGCCAAGTCAAACAGTTTTATTTGCAGTATTAATAAGATCAACAGTAAATTTTGGGTGGAAATTTAGGTAGCAGATTATATGTTCTTTGGTTTCATAATAATTTACTTTCTATTTTTCTTCAGCTTCTTGGCTAAGGTCTCCAAGGTGTTGGGATACCTCGAGGAGCACTACTACAATTCTTTAGGCCTATATCCCTCACTGAAGTAATTTCATTTTACAGTGGTTTCTTGGTTCATGAACTTAATTCTTTCCAAGATTCTGGTCATAAACCAAATAGGATGAGAACCGAATCAAATTCAATGGTTAGGTTCAATGTTGACCTTATGGGAAATTTGATTTGGTTTGGGACCAGAAACATGGAAAGAATTAAGTTTGTGAACTGAGGTACCACTGTTTTTTTTTTTGAGACAGGTTTTCATTACGTAGTTTAGGCTGGACTTGAACTATGTAGCCCAGGCTGGCCCTGAATTCATAGCAATCTTCCTGCCTCAGCTTCCCGAGTGACGGGATTACAGGCATGTGCCACTGTGTGTGGCTAAAGTAATTTGATTTTTAATGAAACTATATTATAAAGATTGGCCTCAAAGACATGTCATAAATGCAAGTTATGTGATTCTGTGAGGGTTTTTTTGCCATTTGTAAAAACTGTATTAAACATTTTAAAAGGCACTACTACATACGGTTCAGTTAACTGTTTACTCACTGAATAGCACACAGCTATAGAAAGGAATAAATGAGCTGAGTGGGGTGGCACACACCTGTAATCCCAGCACTCCAGGAGGCTGAGGGGGAACTCCAAGTTTCAAACCCTACCTGAGCCACTTAGGGAGACCAAGTCCCAAAATAAAAATTAAAAAGGACAGGGAATATATCTCAATATGAAAGTCCTAGGTTCAACCCCCTTTACCACAAATAATTAAATAAATAGAATAAATCTTTGGGAATAGATATTGTGTAAGTAAAGGAGAAAAATTTTTTTTGTTATATATCTTTTCATATGAAAGCATTTTGAAACAAACACGTATTACCTGTCCAATAATTAAAATTAATAATTGTTACGGTATCTCAACAAAGGTTGTAACAGTAAGAATCTCAGTCTCAAGGAGTTTATGGTTCAGGGAGAAATACAAATACATAAACTTATTACTATCCTGATTGTGTTATCTGTTCAACTATTATATGTATACCGGAAGATAAAAAGTTAAAAAAAATTCACTAAGTTTCCCAACAAGAGCACAAAACAGGAGCTCAGTCACTGCTAATTCCCGTCTGTTTCCAGTAAGTAAGAGAGCCACTGTCTTTTGTTTGGGGGGTTGTGGGGGCGGGCGGGGGGCACTTCAGCATGCACGTGCGCCCACTGATCTACACCCCAGCCCCACCATTATTTTTTACAAAACCCTAAAACACTAATATCCTTGACCAGGAATAAAATACAAAATGGTCAACAAGAAATGTTACAAAAAAACAAAACAAAAAAAACCTCCACTATGGATGAATTTCCTACCTTTGTGTTTTTTAGAATCATGAGGTCTGTGTTATTATTTCGTATTAGGAACTGCAGATGTAACTCGATAGCCATTTCACCACTTAAAATTTTAATCATTTTCAATGTCTGGTCCTTGGGCTCTGGACTCTGCCAAAACAAAAATAAAATGTCATTTATTATTAAAATTTACAAAGCCAATTTATTTCATCAGCCCTAAAACCAGTGGAATTAAAGGAGTATAGAGTATACGTAAATGCAACAAAACTTGTATTTTAATGGTAGGATCTAGAATAATATATCATTATATATAGGATCTAGAATAATGTATCATTATTTGAAAGGAAGAAAATTTATTTAGTTTTTCATTAGATCCCACTGAGATAGGATACCACCTTGATGAAAAAACACAATTCTTTCCAAAGTGAATTCGAATGTAAAATAGCTCAATAATAATGGTAAAGATTACTGATGATTTTCAGAGAAACTGTTTTATACAGAGAAACGGTACAAATAAATGAGAAACTCCCTATGTCACCCAGAACAACTCTCCATCCTCCATCCAGGAGGAGAACAGCAAAGGTTTACACACCTGAGCATCAGAAACCAAAGTCCCGATGGAGGAAATGATGATGTGCAACAGGCCACTGCTCTATAATTTACCCCACGCCACCTTTTTATGTAGCATGAACACTAAAAATAATATAGGGCTGGGGGTAGTGCTCAGTGGTGGAGCATTTGCCTAGCATGTGTAAGGCCCTGGGTTCAATCCCAAGCACCACGGAAGACAGAAAGAAAAAACAAAGAGAAAGACAACACAATTATCACTACGTGATAAGATACCATGTTAAATGCCATGTTCTGGGGGTTTATTTGTTTTCCTGGAACTGGGATTGAAACCAGGGCCTTTGTATCCCCAGCCCTTTTTTGAATACCCTGAGACAGGGTTTCACTAAGTTGCTAAATTGCCCAGGCCAGGCTCAAACTGCGATCGTCTTGCCTCACCCCCGCAGAGTGCTGGTTACAAGGATGCAGCACCACACCAGAAAATGCCATGCCTTTTCCCCCTCACCTTGTGAGAGGTCACTGAAAGATTTTCTGGGGCCAGGGATTTAGCTCCGTGCCACACCTGCCTGGCAAGCGGAAGGTCCTGAGTTCGATCTCTGGTACAAAACAAAGAAATCAAATCCTGAGATCTGTACTGAAGAATGATCCCTGCCTAGAAAAACTTTCTTTTGTTTTTTTTCTCTGTAACGGGGATTGAACTCAGGACCTTGTGCTTATGAGGCAGGCTCGGTGCCACTGAGCTAAACCCCTGGCCCTGGATTTGATTTTTTTTTTTTGGTCCCAGGGATTGAACTCAAGACCTTGCGCTTGCAAGGCAGGTGGCAGCACCACCGAGCTAAATCCTCAACCCAGATTTGATTTAAGTGCTCTTTTGTGTGTGCGTTGTTTTTTTTTTGGTACAGGGGATGGAACTCGGGACCATGCACTTGCGAGGCAGGTGGCAGAACCACTGAGCTAAATCCCCCGCCCTTAAGTGCTCTTTTGGATCAATCCTTAAAACTGTAGTTTCTACTGGAAATCCATTTTTGAAAAATGACTTTGGTATTAAACTTAACAATAAATTTTCAAAACCGCCAGTATATATCACTTATTTAAAAGAACTTACGATACACCATGGGAATACATGCTAAATGGCAACCTTAACTTCACAAAGTATACTCACTGTGTCTGGTGCCTTTCCAACAAGTGTATTGCCTGTCTTGTCTTCTGTTTCCATCATTTCACTAAAATGAAAAGAATCAACAATCAGTAATCCAGTAACTCTTTTCTGAATAGAATCTACAGGCAGTCTGTTTATGCCACAGATCTGAGACATGTCCAAATTGAGTATTTTCCAAAAAAACCAAAAAAAAGATAATTTCCTGAGTATTACAAACAAAAATTAAGATGAGATTCTAGGCATCTCTGAGCTAGAGGAGGCCTAGGTACTGAATTTCCCCCAGATGAAGACATAAAAATATACAAAGCAACTAGGTTAGCAAAATCCATAACAAATGCAAAAAAAAAGACAGACAAGGTATCTCGTCCCATTTCCAAAACAGGTGGAGATAAAGCAACCACCAGCTGCAAAAGTAGTAGGGGTAGCCGGGGATTTAGCTCAGTGGTTCCACCGCCGGCCCTGTAAGCGCAAGGTCCCAGAGTTTGATCCCTGGTACCAAAAAAAAAAAAAAAAAGTAGGTGTTTTATTTTGTTTTGTTCTGCTGCAGTACTGAGGAGTGAACTCAGGGCCTTCACACTGAGCTAGTCCCTGGCCCTTTTTATTTTTCATTTTGAGGGAGGTACTCATTAAGTTGCTCCAGGTGGGCTCAAACTTGTGATTCTCCTGCCTCAGCCTTCAGAGTGCTGGGATTACAGGCCTGTGCCACCACCACAATTACCTTAAAACTAGTTTTAAGTGAAGCATATGTAACCCCAACAACTCGTAAAATTAAACAGCCAACAAACACTCCCTTCTGGTCAAAGTACCATCCCAAGGAGAATATGCTGAGCAGGAAAAGGAAAAATAAACCATGATTTTAACACCTACCTACCATAATTCAAGATAAGATTTTAGAAAACAGAGAAATTAGAAAAATTACCATAACTAGCCTCCTTTTTAAGTTTAAGAAAATGAATTTTAGCTTTTTTTTTTTTTCTTTTTGGTACCGGGGATTGAACTCAGGACCTTGCACTTGCAAGGCAGGTGGTGGCACCACTGAGCTAAATCCCCAGCCAAAGAAAATGAATTTTAGTAAAAATAAGCCATAAAAGACTAACATAAGGGAGGAGGCTGAGGCAGGAGGATCTGCGAGTTTGAAGCCAGCCTGGGCTATATAGTGAGTTCAAGGGCAGACTGGACTACATAGCGAGACCCTACCTCAAAAAACCAAAAACAAAAGACTAAAATAAAATCCCATACATTATTATAAGAAAAAATTTCAAAACAAGCCATTAAGAAAATAATACAAGATAAAGAAATAAACTGAATCCTATCCCCCTAAGACTGGGAGGAAAGTAAGGATGTTCAGTCTCACCACTTTTTTTTTTTTTTTTTGGTACCGGGGATCGAACTCGGGACCTTGCACTTGTGAGGCAGGGGTGGAACCACTGAGCTAAATCCCTGGGCCTAGTCTCACCACTTTTATTTCATAATGTACTGGGAATCCTAGCCAGTACAGAAAAACAGATGGGAAAAACTGGACAGGAAGACATAAAATGGTCTTTACTTATAGATAACCGAATTCCTGTGTAGAAAATTCTATAAAAGGGACTATTTTTAAAATTTGCTAAAGCTAAAAAGTGGTTTAGGAAGGTTAAAAGATTCAGTGTTGACATAGAAAACTAACTTTGACTATAAAGTAACCAAAAAGTTGGAAATAGAAATCTAAAACTACCGCTTACAATAACATAAAAAAGCAGAATATACTTGGGAATCCAAAGAATTTAAGGAAAGATGTGTAAGACATCTACTCATATCTATAAAATGTTGCTGAGAAAAATTAAAGAAAATCTAAATAAATGAAAAAAAGAACCATGCTCATAGATAGCAGGTTCAGTATCCTCAGGATTTCAATGTGCCCCAAACTGAAGAAGAAATTCAACACAATGCCAGTCAGAATCCCCAGAGACTTATAGAATCCCAAAAGACCCACAATACCTTCTAATATTTTGTGGGGAAAAAAGTCAAAATTGTAGGCCTAGGGATACAGCTCAGTATTGATACAGCTCAGTATTGGAATGTTTGGCTAGCACAGTGATAGTGAACCTTTTAGCTTTCAATGATAAGAATAGCCTGCCATGGTACACGTGCCATAGATTCGCCACCACTGGCCTAACAAGTACAAGGATCCCCAGCACTGCAAAAGTTAAAAAAAAAAAAAAAAAGAAAGAGAGGGAGGGAGGTTTTATATTACCTGATTTTAAGATTTACCATAAGCTTTAATAATGAAAAACAAGTGGCACTGATAACAGGAAAGACAAATAGATCAATGGAAAGAACAGTAAAAACACTACCAACACACATACATATACATGGTGAACTAGTTTTTGTCAAAGATTCCAAGGTAATTCAACAGAAAAAAAAGAGTCTTTTGAACAAACGGTGATGGAACAATTAGATATTCATATGGAAAAACAAACATAACTTGTATTCTTACCTCACACCTTATACAGTACAGCATTAAACTGATACCTATCATAAACCTAAATATAAAGCCTTATGTAATTTCTAGGAAAAAGCCTACCAAAATATATTTGCAGCCATGAAGCTGCCAAAATTATTTTTCACGTGGAACCCCAAAATGGAATGTTGGATTCACCAAAAATAAAGATTTGTGGGCTGGGGATTTAACTCAGTGGCACCACGCCTGCCTCACAAGCGCAAGGACCTGAGTTCGATCCCTGGAATCAAAAAAAAAAGTATATATAAATAAAGATTTGTGCTCACAAATCAATGACTAGGAAAACAAATCAATGACTAGGAAAATATTCATGACACACACATCTGACGAGTGACTGTAAAATCACAATAAATCACTTTACATCAACAAAAGGAGTAACATTTAATAGACCGACAACATAACATGTTGGCAAAGATGAAGAACTGGAATGTTCAGACACTGCCAGTATGAGGGTGAAATGGCTTAACCATATTGGAAAAATTTGTCATTTTATTTCAAGTTGAACAAATACCCTATATTTAACTATTCTACTTCCAAGTATTTAGCCAAGAACAATAAAAACATGTCTACAAAAAGCCTTGTACACAAATGCTCACAACAGCCTTATTCTTAACAGCCAGAAACAACCCAAAGGCCCCACAGCAGAATGGATAAATAAGCTGTGTACACTCATACAAGAAAATGCTACTCAGCAATGAAAAGGTTGTTACAAATTCACCCCAAAACATAGATATATACCACAAACATCCTGAGTGATTAAAAAAAAAGCAAAACCAAAATAATACATGATGCAGGGGATTTAGCTCAGTGGTTCCACCAACTGCCTTGCAAGTACATCCTGAGTTTGAGCTCGATCCCCGGTACCAAAAAAAAAACAAACCAGAAATCATAAAAAGAATCTGTACATATTCAGTACAGATGTTACCCACACACACACAATATTTTCAATCCTCAGTTGGTTCAACTTGTAGATGCAGAACCTTTGGATGGAGAAGATAACTGTACACCCTTAGAATTTTATTTGGAAAGTATTATAGATTTAGAGGGGACTAACATTTAAGTCTCAGAAGAATGAATCTCACTGCTGTGTGAACAACTTTGGAAGTAAAATAAGTAGTTATAACTGAGACATAAGCATTTTTTTTGGTACTGGGCACAGAACTCAGGTCCTTGCACTTGCAAGGCAGGCATCGGAACCACTGAGCTAAATCCCCGGCCCTCGAGATATAAACATTTTGAATAAATGGTCTAAATGCAAAGGGAAACATAGGAAAACAAAACCTAATACTGCATTCATCTAAGAAATTTAGGTATTTAGAACCAACAGAAGCACAAAAGGCTGAGAATGTTTCTTCCTTTCCAGTTATCTCGCCCAGATACATCTAAGGAAAGGTATCTTAAAGCCAGTCCATTCACTCCACCTACAGTTTTAATTTATTTCATTAACTGTCCCCCATGCTACCTGGTAGGTCTTTCCTAGACAAAGCCTCTATTTCTTCTTAGTTCTAGTTTTCCTTTCTGTGCCAGTACAGTGCAAAACAGAGCAACAGCCTGCTAGCGGCTACACTTATTTGCTTTAGAACATGCTATTTATGAGTATTATAACTATTCCCAAAATGAAATAAAGATCGTTCAGTCAGTTATGATTTAGAAAAAGGTAACTCATACTTGTCTTTTTCAGATCCTGGAACAGTGCCTGTGTTGGTGGAGCCAGGCACAGAAGCAATGGGCGTGCCCACAGTTCCAAGATTCTGGATCACAGAGGACAGAAACTGCTGGCTGGCACTTTCATACAAATCAAAACAGATCTGATAAGCCATCAGGAGGTTGTCTTCCTTCACCAGTTTTTCTAAGATGTCACTCACAGCCTGAGGATCATCTAAGAATATTAAGCACTGAAACAGAGATAAAGAACAAGCACACAATAACTGAAGGGTTCATCTGTACAGTTTACAGCATGACAAACAGCTGTCAACACAGAACACGATAAGATATAAGCACAGGCAAATTGGGGCAGAATATCTAGTGCAGCATTCTCTTTCTTTTTTTCCCCACCCCTCCCTTCAGCCTCTCAGCATTCTATTTCTAAGCTCAACACTAGATGCAGTTTCCCTAAAGATGGCATGTTTCCCATTTAAAAAAAAATCCATACAAATTATATTCCTAGGTCTTAAAATTGTATCTGGTAGTTAGCATTCAATACTAGTTGCTGAATGAATCTTGGGTTCTTTAAATCTTATCCGTAAGTTATATCCAAGTGCTCTTTAACTTGTATTCTCTGCATTACTATATTGCGTAGAAATCATTCATTTATGTAACACATATTGTGCTGGGCCAGGACAAGAAGGATCAAACTTATCATCACGACGCATTTCTTTTACTACTCTTTATGATCTGTTGTATGTTTTAGCAAAATTATCCAATAAATTAGGATTTTTCTTTTAAGAACTCAATTTAAATTTGGGGGAGGATTATGTACTGGGGATTGAAACCAGGGATCATTGAGCTAAATTCCCGGCCCTTTTCATTTTCAGACAGGGTTTCCCTAAATTGCCCAGGCCGAGCTCAAACTTGTAATCTGCCTAGGGTACAAGTTCAAGAGTAGCTGGAATTACAGATATAATCATCACACCCAGTTCTGTGGTTCTTTTTGGATTTTAAATCTTATGAATGTACTGCCTGTTAAAAAATGTTTTAGGGGCCTGGGATTTAGCTCAGTGGTTCCGGCGCCTGCCTTGCAAGTTCAAGGTCTGAGTCCGATCCCCACCACCAAAAAAAAAAATTAAAAAAAAAAAAAAAAGTTTTAGGGCTGAGGATTTAGCTCAGTGGCACTGCACCTGCCTCACAAGTACAAGGACTTGAGTTTGATCCCTGGTACCAAAAACAAACAAACAAACAAAAAATATATATGTATGTTTTAAAAACAAACAAATTTTTAAATTGTAAAACAAGGAATAAAATAGCTAAAAGATACAAAATTACCTCCAAGGGAAGAAACTGAAAGAGGTGAACAGAGCAGATTTTCCTCTAAACTAAATTTAAACTACATCATTCTATTCTATTTTATTCTGGTTATTTTGAGACAGGGTCTCGTGAAGTTGCTAAGCCACTAGAGCTGGCCTTGATTTTTGTGATGCTCTGACCTCAGCCTCCCAGACTGCTGGAATCACACGTATGCAAAACCATACTCGGCTTACTTTCTTTTTTCCTAACCTTCTTTGTTCTCAAGATTTTCTTAATTGCTTGGATTATTTTCAAAATAAAAAAAGAATGCATTGTAACAAAATAGCTCTTTAGTGTTGTGGGATTCCATTTTTGTCAGTAAAAAGGAATGCAAATCATACATGTTATCTTCCTAGGTCTGTTGTAAAGATCAAATGAAATACACATACAAACCCACTATAGTAATGTAATGTCATACAACAAAATTTAATATAATGTAATACATTGTAAAATGCCAGTGTAACTACCTGACAAACATTGATGAAATCAGGTTTTTCCAAGTTCATATAGATTTTAACAAGAACTCTTAGCACTTTATTCCGGAACTGTTTATTCTGCATTAAAGACATGCAGAGCTTTAGGCTATAAGCTAGCATTCCCGGGACATCATTCTGAAAGAGATAATTTAAAGACATATTATTATCTGGTTATTGAATTATTACGTTTATTTAGAAACTGAGCTATTTTAATCTACCCTCATTAGTTTTTCAAGGCACTCAATAACTTAAACCCTTTAAATAAAAATTTAAAAAATTTAAACCATTTTAGAGGGAAATCTAAATCTGTTTTCGGGGGTGGGGATTGGTAGTACTAGGGATTGAAATCAGGGTATGCTGAGCTATGTCCCCAGTGCCATTGTTTCTTGTTTTTTCAGACAGGATTTGTCAAGTTACCCAGGCTGGGCTCAAATTTATGATCCTTCTGCCTCTGCTTCCCAAGTAGATGGGATTACAGGTGCACACTATCATGCCTAGCTAGAGGGAATCTTAAAAAATGAATTACATATTTCCATATCTTTGTAGAAAAAAAAGATTGAAAACAATATTTAATAATCACTGAAGATCCCCACTATATGAACATAGTATACTATAACAGTGTGATGTTATGATTATATTTCCAGCTGTCCCTATACTAAGTAGCTATGCTTTGCAATTTGGGTGTGCTGGAGACTTTCTGCTCCCGCCTTACTACTAGACTTGCTCTTGACTTAATGCCTATATTCACTTGAGGCTAGGAAATACAATGTCCTAGAAGACTGACTCAAGCATCCAGTGCTGTTAAATATGCCTGGAGGGCTGGGGATTCAGCTCAGTGGTTCAGGAGCCTGCCTCACAAGCACAAGGTCCTGAGTTCGATCCCCGGTACCAAAAAAAAAAAAAAATATGCCTGGTACTCTCCCTAGGAGGAAACTTTGACCTGTACATGTTTTTACTGTGTCGTTCTTATAAGCACCTCCAATATTTGAGACTACCCTGTAATAGTCCTTCAACATATCAAAGAATACCGAAGAGCTATGAAAGTGTTTCTCAAAAAGCAAGTTGTTGATTTACCAGTATATGATGAAATAAACTCAATGAGGTATGACTAATGTATTTTTAAAAATTAAATACTAATTTAAAATACCAGCGTTACACCACAAAATAGTAAGGGTATTGTTTCATAGTTCCACCTGTATGTATATGTGCACTAGGATGCAAAGTAAGATGAATTTTTTCTCTGTTTTTGGTTGAGACAGGGTTTTACTATATAGCCCAGACTGGCCTTGAACTTGCAGCAATCTTCCTGTCTCAGCCTCCCAAGAGCTGGGACTATAGGAATGCACCACCATGCCCAGTGCTCTGCTTTATTTTTTAAAAAAACATTTATTGCCCCTTTACTCTGTCTGCCTGTCTGTCTGTCTCTCTTCTGAACTCCCCCAACACACTGTTTGATTTGGGTAGGAACTTTGATGATTTTGTTCGCCACTCTATCTCTAATGTCTCGGACAACATTTGGCACATATAAAACATTCAAACAATATTTGCCAAATGACTGACAGCAAGTATTTAATCTTATTCACATGAAGACAAGGAGAGGCTAAAAATGCAGAAAGAACACTGGGGGTGAAACAAAGACCATTGTATCACATGGTCATTGGTCATTCGTTAACTCATTTCAACAACGAATTTTCTTGTTACTGCTGAACACTGACTTGGGTTTTGAGGACACAGTGATGAGAAAGGCACAAAGTACCTTTCCAGACAAGCTTAAAATCTGGTGGGGAAGCCAGACATTAAGCACATAATGAAAGTTTTCATTATAAAATGATAAGCTGGGGAAAAAAAAAAAAACAGGGCTCCACAAGATGAACAAAGGAAGTGGACCAAGTGTTTGCAGGAGGGCGAGGAGGGCACAGCCCTAGGGAACGGTGAAAGGCTCTGTGAATGGTGTTGGCTGAGCCAGTTCTGACTACGAGCAGGAATGAAGCAGATAAAGAAGGGAAAGGAAAGACTGTTTTTGGCAGGGGCGGGGACAGGGCAGATACATCAGGAGATGAAATACGGCTACGAAGGCAGAAGGACAGAGCGCTCGCTGGTAGAAGGGCGAGCGGTGAGGCCAGCAGCCCTGCGGATGATCGGGGTCCTCACCTCAGCTCTGCACCTTTCAGATCTCTTTGGGTGGGGACTTACAATTGTTTCAGTTACTTCAAGACACTCTCAAATGGGGAATCTAGTTCATAGTTTTAACACAATATGCATTCAAATAGTAGTTTATCAATAGGATCCTCTTAAAAAGGGCAGGGTAATTAATATAACTGCCTCAAGCAAGACTTCAAAGCAATAAAGAAATGTGGCAGCACAAAAGCAGACATTCTTATGAACACAAAGTTTATATACAAACATATAAAATGTATTTCCTAAAGTACATTTTCTGTTCTCTACCCAGGACATTAGCAGTCTGAATAATTTGCTTTGCTGATTTCTTTACAGTAAACAATCTCTAAAATGACATCGTCTACCTACCGATTCCAGTATGGTCTTCTCAAAGACATCTAGTCTTCGTGTCTCTAAAGCGATGCCGATAGCTTGTTTATACTTGTGATCATCTAGACATCTTTGGAACATTTTATTCACAATGCCTTCCAATCTCTGGTCAATTGGTTTTTTTTCTCCTTCAGGCAAATCTGCATTCTCCACACACTGTTTGGTATAGTGATCAATACATTTTGCTATGGAGAAAATAAAGTAATTCTGATTATTTTCTAAATTGGGCCAAACTACCAAAAAGGACATTGTACTGGTCAACTTTCCCACTGCTGGGACAAAACACCTGACACCCACAATATACGGGAGAGGTCTCAGTCTATGGTTGGTTGGTTCCAAGGCAGAAACAGGGCAGGACTTGGAGGAAGAAAGCTCCTCACCTTTCAGAGGCAAGAAGCAGAGCAGGAACAGTGCTAGAGGAGGGGCCAGGGACCGGATAGAGCACCCAGAGTGACACCTCACAACCCACCCAGACAAACCGGAAGTGTGCTTTATTAATCCCCTAGGCAGGCTCAAGTGAGTCAGAATGACAATTGAGCCCAACTGACACAGACACTGTCTTCTTTTATAAGCACCTATAACTATAGCAGACCCTCAAATTACGACTGGCCTGACATATGAACAACTTGGGTTTTAGTTTTAACTGGAATTTTAGTTTTAACTTATGACCAAAGTCTTAAGTTACGACTTGAATGCCAGCCACTTGTGCTTCCAGTTGGTCTCAGATACAGATTTAACCCTTAAAGAGTTCTGGAAGGTACATTATAACATCCTTTCCTGTGGGGGTTAACTGAGAAATCCTGGGCCAGCCAGGCAAGGTGGCACATGCCTGTAATCCTAGCACTTGGGAGGCCGAGGCAGGATTGCCGTAGAGCAGCCTGGGCTACATAATGAGTTCAAGGCCAGCCTGGACTACAAAGCAAGACCCTGTCTCAAAAAAATTAATCAAGGGCCAGGGATTTAGCTCAGTGGTTTCGCCACCTGCTGCGCAAGCGCAAGGACCCGAGTTCAATCCCAGTACCAAAAAAAAAAAAAAAAAAAAATCAATCAATCCCCCTAAAAGAGAGAGAAATCCTGGGCCAGTGTCTCTCTAAGGACACTGAGATCTCGCTGTATATAAGAGACAGACTTTAAAGGCTGTGTAGAGGATCCTGAGCCTTCAACTGACCCACCTGAGTTACAACCAGCCCTCACAAATGAACTGAGTTTATAAGTTAAGGGTCCACTGATCAAAAAGTAAATATTAAAATCATACAACTTATACTTTTAATTAAAACTATACTCTTTATAATGACAATAAAGGTCTATACACCAATTCCAGTTAGATTCACACTACCCAAAACATTTCTACATTGCTGCCTTATTTTGATCAAAATTGTTACTCCACAGGATTTAGTTGCTTACTCAAAAGGGCTAGCTACAAATAGTTGTTGTTTCAGTTTCAAAAGAAATTTTTTTTGCCATTACTGGTTTTTTTGAAAGGTCTATAATAGCAATTATTACACAGAATATGTTAGACTTCTTCATACTAATCAAACTATTAGCATCATGAGAGTAAAGGCCATGTTTAAATCATCTTTTTTTTTGTTTAAATCATCTTTATAAAATAATTGCCAAATGACCTGGAATGTGCCTCAGCTTCCTTTGAACCAGACATTAATCTGTTAGTTTCACAAAAATAAGGTCAAATATCCCACTAGCTCTATATTTACTGTCTTTTTCTAATGTTACAATAAAAAACATTTTTAAAGAAAGTTTTGTTATGTACATACATTGTATATGCATTTTAACTGTGGCCAAGGATAGCTCTTCTCTCAATGTGGCCCAAGCAAGCCAAGAGGCTGGGCACCTATGCACCAGAGGAAGCAGGAAGCCACTGAGATGAAGCCTTAGCAGATCAAAGATAATTACCTATAATAGTCTCCACGTATTCAGAGTTATCATTGACATTGAAGAGGTCACCAGCTCCAAGAGCATAATTCAGAGATTCCTCAAAGGCTCCCAGGTGATAAAACACTTTAGATGCCACTAAGGCTGCAAACTGCCGACTTCGGAAACCTTCATCTTCATACAAAACTTCTCTGAAAGAAATTAGGAAGCCAGGCCTCATTTAAGCTATGGTTTTCCTTAAAAATCCCAATTCAAATACTCAAGCTACAATTTAGCAGTATAATTCTAAATTAGTAAGCCATAAGAGTCACATCCACAGAACATTTTTCAAATATATAGGAATAACATAGTTTCTTACATTTTGTCTACAGACTCAGAAATTTCTGCCCAGAAGTCATTGACAACTGCATTCAATTTGTGTAGTGCAAATTCCTGTAAACGATAAAACCAAAATTCTATTTTGAGACAGACTATTGCCCTTTATTTTAAAAATTTCCAACAAATCAATAGTCAAATCCTGAGTAACAGTCATTAAAAATTTTAATCTATGGCAATAGCATATATTGGCAAGTATAAACTAATTTATACTTTTTTCTGAATTTACATATTTCCTTCCTGTTTTCAATCATAAAGCACTAGACTTCCCAGGACTTGGGAGGCTGAGGCAGGAGGAGCAACATAAATTTGAGGCCAGTCTGGACTACATAGCGAGACTGTCTCAAAAAAACAAAAAACAAAACAAATCAAAACAAAAACACTAGACTAACCCTATAATGTCATTCTTTATCATAAGAAAGGTTTTCCTTCTCAGAATACATAGGAGTGACTTCCGGTTGCTAGTTTAGATGGAAATAAATGTAGATGTCTAGAGCTACTTGAAGCACATTCCAAATTTCTATCAAATAAAAATAAATTTAAATATGTGATATGGAAAAAACAGCTTTACTTGCTTTCTGTTGATAAAGAAACTGGAGGGTTATTCAACTGCCATTTTAAAGTTTATTTGCTTTAGCTTTGTTAAACTCAAGGAAAATCAATTGCTACTGCCAAAAGACTGTCCTCTCTGGCTCCATTTCAGTGACTGGCTACAGGGCAAATGAGATGATTAAGTGATAGTGATATACCGATATAAAATTCAAACGGCATCACAATTTATAGTAAGTTTAGTGACTTTTTCTTCAACTCGTACCTTAAGCTGCGGTTCTTCTTCATCCAGAAGAGAAATAATTCCAGCTATAAGACAAAAGGTTTATCACAATTATAAAACATGCTCACTCAAAAATTAATGGTTGGTCAAAACCATATGACAATAAGAAAAAAGGCATTTTTGTGGGGTAATTTCACTAGGGGAGTGATTATTTTTCTATAAACCTGGAAGCCACAGGATTAATTATCAATCCCTCATGATACCATATATATATATCTTATTTGCCCAATTCAAAGGTTCTCTAAATGTGGCTCCTAGACCAACAGCATTGGCCCTACCCCAAAACAAATGCAGACTCTTGGTTCTGCCCTCGACCTTCTGAATCAGAAAAATATAGGCTTGGGGATCTAGTAATAAGGCCTCCTTGTGACTTTTTTTTTTCTTTTTCTTTTTTCCCTATGATTCTTGTGTTCGCTATAATTTGAGAACCACTAGTCCCATACAATAGTAGAATAATATTACACAAACCAATAGTTACAAAATTACTTAGGAAAAAAAGTGTATTTAGCATCAATTGAATGGAGTACTATATTTCAATTATTTCAAGGTGCCCATATTACAGCACCTTGTCGCTATCACAAGCACCCAAGAAGACTTCACTAAATGATGGGCTCTCTTACTCATTCTGAATTCCATTATCCAAGCACAGTATTCCCCATATGACTTAACCTCAATGGGTTAGCACAAACATAGGATTGTAAATGAAATAATTATTGTCCCCAAAATAATGTACTTTTATATAGTCATGTCAAAGGGATTCATGAAAAATGATACGGGAAATTTTGACCTTATACCATAAAGAAAAAACTTTCTCAATGTCTTCCCTGTAGGTCTTAAAATCATTCCAGGAGCTGGGGATTTAGCTCAGTGGTTCTGGCGCTTGCAGTCCCAAGTTTGATCCCCGGTACCAAAAAACAAAAAAATTTAAAATCATTCTAAAACACCCAATTGAGACAGTGACAGATTAAAGTGTGTAAAGGCTCAGCTGGAAGTGGTGGCACACACCTGTAATGCCAGCACTCAGGAGGCTGAGGCAGGAGGATCATCCCAAGTTCAAGGCCAGTCTGAACCTCATAGACAGACCTTGTCTCAAGAAACCAAAACAAGAGTGTCACAGCAATTTCAGTTATTTCTAACTGATAAGTATAGATTTGCCAAATACTTCAAGTCTTTAGAAAGCCATACAGGAAAGGATACAAAATCTAACAAGCAAAACTAGAGCACAATACTATCCCCAAAACATAAAAGCAAAAAGAACTTGGTACTCTAGGTTGGTATAAGATGCCCAGAACAGAAAGGCTGAATGAAGAGCATGGAGAAGGGATAAACTAATAAATGCAATGTGGGAAGAGAGGGTGGTAATGTAGACTAGATGATAAATTAGAATAGTAGATCATTTAATACTAAAAATGTTATGGACTACCTATCATCAGTCAATGGTATACTTGAATGGCTTTAGCAAAAGAGGAGAGGGGATTTTTTTGGCAGTGCTAGGGATCAAATCCAGGGCCATGCGCATGCCATGCAAGTACACTACCACTGAGCTCCATCCCCGGACCTTTTAATTTTATTTTGACACAGTATATCTTCGTAAATTACTAGGGGTGGCCTTGAACCTGTAACCCTCATGCCTCAGATGGGCTTTTATACTCTGTTTAGTTCCACTTAAGACTAATTTGTTACATGGCTGTCCCAGAAAGTCAGCCTCTGACCATTGAACAGACCTAAATGATATACTCTATACTCCATATGCTGATATTTCACATCTCAAAGGTAACAGAAGTGGGGCATGGTGCATACACCAATAGTCCCAACATTCGGATGGGTGAGGCAGGAGAATGGCCTCAAGCTCAAGGCCAGCCTGGGCTACATAATGAGTTCAAAGCCTGCCTGAACTAACAGCCAGTCCCTGTCTCAAAAACAAAACAGAACAAAAACCCCTAGACAAAACAGAAACCTCCTTTGGATGGAATAGGGAATGGAAAGGTGTAAGGATGCTAAAAATCTCTTATGCAATAATAGGAACTAAGTAGATATTGTCTAAAATTATTAAGCCAGTTTATACCAATATTTGGATATTATTTCTCAATATGGAGGTACGTTCCAGAAGACATAACTTTAAAAGTTGAAAATGGGGCCGGGAATTTAGCTCAGTGGTGCTGTGCCTGCCTGGCAAGCACAAGGTCCTGAATTCAATCCCCAGTACCACAAAAAAAAAAAAAAAAAGTTGAAAATGGTTGCTTCTGGGGAGTAGGAAGGAAAAAGAGGGGTGGAAGACTATTGTCTTTAAGCTTTTCAGCACTCTTTGCTCCTATATACCTATATTAAATCTAACTCACTCAATTTTCTATCTCTCTCCAAGTAAGCAAGCACCTCTTCCCTCTCCACTTCCTTTCATACATAGTCAAACCTCTTGAAAAACCTAACAGTATATACTGACCTCTTATTCACCTCTTTCTTCACTCTTCCTAGTGCCTACTGAACGTCTAGTGAATAAACGAATAAACTGACACGCACCAGAACCAAGCCACTAGCCTGTTTAGCACCTGGGACAGATCCTAAGCCAACAGGAGCTAGAGGACAGGAAGCAAAGTAACAAAAGGTTTGGAGCAGAAGCTGACAAGTGAAGCAATAAACGAAACAAATGTCAGTAATAAATAGGTACTATCTTATCATCATAGACTCTCAGTGTACAACCTCAAAATCATCAATCCTGCCACTAGAAAGAGATGAATTCTATTATATTTCCACCAAGGCTTTTTTCAGACTCTACTTAAAATCTAGAGACTGATTTATTGATTTGACTAGTTGACTGATTTTTTTCATTCAAGACATACTTCTGAACTTCTGCCATGCATTCAGCAATGTTCTAAGACTTGAGAAAAGACCGTCATGAGGCAACCAAACAAGAACTGTGATGGAGAGAAGTGGCAGCTAGAGGGGAGAGAGGACAGCCAGTGTGTTTTAACGGAGTGGTCATTTAAGACTAATACCTGAGTTAAGACTAAAGGATGAGAAACAGAAAACTTGAGAAAGAGCAGCTCAGAAAAGGAATACAATGTCTAAGGCTCTTCAGAAGGAGAGAAACTGAACCAAAAGAAGGCCAGTGTGACTGTGAGGTAGTGAGTGAAAAACAGGGCATGAATAGAATGAAGCAGGAATTAGCTCATGGAAGTATTTGGGTTAAGAATTTGGAATTTAGGGCTGGGGATTTAGCTCAGTGCTTTTGCTGCCTGCTGCACAAGCGCAAGGACCCAAGTTCGATCCCTGGTACCAAAAAAAAAAAAAAAAAAAAGATTTCGCAATTTATTATAATTACAATGGAAGCAGTGAAGGATTCTATGCAAAGAAATATTCTGTGACAATGCTTTTTAAAAACCCAAGAAAATACATATTAAAAGGGGCACTGAGAGAAAAACAAAGTCTTAAGGGTGTTACAGTAACCCAGGCAAGAGATGAAGGTGGTTTGGGCCACACTGGAGGAAAACAGTTGTAGGAGGTAGATCTAAAAATAGAATGAGGCCTACATTTATAGTGGCAAAAAATTTAATGTTTACCCCTGGAGCCCACTAACTGGAAAAGCTCTTCCTTATACTGAAATTCACCTCCCAATCATTTGTATCTCTCAAGGACAAAAGTCTAATTCCAGGTACAGGTAACAACTCTTAAGTGTTTGAAAACTATTATGTCTCCCAGCATCTCTACCAATTTCCTTAGCCAATCCTCACAAAAATAGTTTTGAGTGCCCTACCATACAGATTACTATCTTCTAATAACCACTTTGTTTACAAAGTATTTGTGAGACAAAGCAGAGTAAAAAAGGAGAACAAAGCACCAAAGCAGTCTGTAGTAGAGAGCTTCAAAATTATCTACTCAAGTTGATCTTTAAGCCGGGCACGGTGGCCCACGTCTGGGATCCCAGCACTTGGGAGGCTGAGGCTCCCATGAGTTCCAGGCCAGCCTGGGCTCCAGAGTGAGATCAAGGCCAGCCTGGACTACATAGTGAGACACTGTATCAAAATAACAACAACAACAACGATATTTATCTCTAAGATGTCACCACATCTGCCTGTAATCAACAACAACAATATTGATCTCTAAGATGTCACCACAACTGCCTGTAATCCCAGCAGCATTCAGGAGGCTGAAGCAGGAGGATCACTTGAGTTGGAGGCCAGCCTGGACAACATAGTGAGACCTTGTCTCAAAAAAACCAAACCAAACCAAACCAAAACAGTTGATCTTTGTAACTTAGGCCGTTTCAAACGTCACTTCATTTATCCCCTTACACAACTGTACGAAACCTGCTCTGCAGACCCTTCTCAAGCTCCTTCTTGGGTGCAGACAGCTTATCTGAGCACCTAACCTCAAGAGGGGAAGCTGGCTCTCAGGACTATGTTGTCTTCGGGGTGCGGTTTTTACTGTACAGACAACTTCTCAGGATGCTTTAACCAAATATCATCGGGGTGGACCCAGAAACGACCCTCCTCGAACCTCGTTCCAGATTTCGCTCTGAGGAGGCCGGATCTCAGCCGGGTCCAGAAGCGCTTAGGGGACAGGGAGCGGCCCGAGCAGCCCAGCCCACCTCACCCTCTGCAACCGAGGGCTGCGGTCAAACGGTCCCACAAGGCCATGACCGACAGAGACAGAAGAAACGGAAAGTCTTTGGGGTCCGGCCCGGCGTGGGGGTGTGGCGGGCCGAGGGAGGAAGAGGCGGCCGACTCGGTCCGACGCCTCCGAGCCGAAGGGGCGCGGGGCCCACACAGCCCCAACCACATCCCAGTGCCCGAGCCGGGGTGGCCCGCGCCGCGCAGGCCGGCGCTCCGCCGGGAGGAGCCCAGTCACCGGCCCTGACTCAGCTAAAAGCCGGCGCAGAGGCGGCTCCTCCCTTCGGGTGCTGGCTCCGGGCGGCACTCACCGGCTGAGGTGATCATGACTGCGACCCGCACTCGCCAGTCCGCTCGCTCGCCGACTCGGTCGCGCCGCGTATCTGTCAGCTCAAGGCCCGCTCGCTGCGCCGCGCCGCCTCGTTCCCCCGGAGCGCTGCTCAGTCAGTCGCCTGCTCGGGCCGGTGGCTCCCTTCTTGGACAGGACCCCGCCCGCCCCCTGGGCTGCCCGCCGCCCCGCCTGCCACCCCGCGAGGATTCTTCCCCGGCCTGTGTCTTCAGCGCCGCTTCCGTCTTTCTAGATCCCACTAAAGAGTACAAAAAAGTGGCTACGTCTTCTGTAACGCTCCTGGAGGTTCGAACTCCCGCGCACTGGCAATACTGGTCTGCACCTGACATCAGGCTTTAGAATGGCCACCCCTGCAAAGAGAGGACCCATCATCACCCGCCATTGCTGAGAAAGGGTGTTGGGGAACATGTGAGCGGTGTCCACATCGCTACCTGCTGTCCTGGAGGTTTCACTGCAACAACCGCCACCAAGCCAAGACTGGGAGTTGGGGGGTGGGGCTACCAGTGTTTTCTTAGAAAGCGAAGTGGCTTTAATTTTTTTTTTTTTTTTAAAAACAAATCTGTCTTCAGAGGAAAACCTCAAGAGGGATTAAAAGGAAGGAATGGGAATGGGAAAAAGAAGCAGCAAGATATATCATGTACAGGTGCAAATTCCCTAGGATGAATGTGATCATCATGTGATATAAAATGTACCGATAAAAAATAAATTTTAAAAAGAACCCTCAAAAGAGTACTTTAGTATCATAATGAGTCTACAAGCAGTCTATTATAAAATTAAACAACAAATATTTTTATTTACTTTTGGAACAGTTTACACTGTACATTTACATATTTGGAAAACCTGAAGTAAGGGGCTGGGCATGACTCAGTGGCAGAGCACTTCCCAGCACGTGCAAGGCCCTGGAGTTGATCCTCGGTGCTGGGAGAAAACATTTGGAAGCCACAGAGGTGGTGAATTTGCCAACTCTGCTCTTCAGAGAGGCAGGCTCTCTGAAGATGGTCCTGTTTCCAGCTTGGATGCTGTGCTTGTCATTGCTACAGCCTCAGTCGGAGCCTCCTGGGAGCTGGTAAGGTGAGCTCCAGAGTAGGCGGCTTGCACAGACACCGGTCTTCCCCACTCGGGGACCCTCCTCCCCCTGCCTGACTCTCCTCGCCTGAGGCAGCTCCCTCCATTGCATTCTGAACTCTTTGGCCAACGCAATCTTCGCAGCACTCAGTTCTGATCACTTCTGCTCCCTGTCTCCCTATTCTCATGCTTCTCTCGTCTGTGTTTCTTCCACAGCCTTCTGCTCACCCCTATCTCCTGGGAGACTTCAGCGCCTTCCACTGCTATGGTCAAGGCCAGGTTCCTGCAGTCCCGCCCACAGCCCGTCTCTCCTGAGCTCCAGACTCACGCCTCTACCACACAGCTCTGCTGGGATGATTCCCAGGCTCCTTAGACTCGGTGACCTCCACGCTGCACTCAGGGCCGTCCCCACACTCGTGTTTCCCGCCTCGATCTCAGGGTGGGTGCAGGGCATCCATCAGCTGTGGACGCCGACCTCGTCTTCCCTCTCACCCAGTCAGCACCAGCTCGTGTCTCACACCGCCATCTCCTTCCTTCCCCCATTGGCCAACTAACCTCTCCCCCCTCTTTCCTGACAGCCCTGACTTCCTGCTTACCACCTCGCAGCTTTCCAGCCCATTCTTCACACCCAATCCAAACCAAGTAAGACCAGGACCCTCCTCCAGGGCTTTTACCATCTTTATGACCCACCCTTCTGCCCTGCCAGGCCACACTCCACACCCGTGACCCAGAGAGGCCATATTAGCCACGTGCTATCTTTGATCTTGGTACCTGTTCTTCCCTCTGTCCCTTACACCCCTGGTTAACGACAGGGTCTCAGGACCCTGGAAACCTTCCCTGACCGTCCCAGCTGGATAAGGAACTGCTCAAGAGCAAGACCACATCTTATTAATTTCACCCTCTCCCGTGCAACTAGCACAGTGTGAGGTACACAGTAGGTGGTCAGTAAATGTCTGTTGGGATACACAACGATTGGTGCAATGCTGGCACTCAAGACCTGTGGCTGTAATACTCCTGCCCTGTCCAAGACCCTCGAATGAGCTCTTCTTATTTTTTAGGACACAGCGAAACCACGAGAAGAATTGTTACAAAGTGTGCTCTTCGCCATAAGCAAGTGTCTCCCTTCAAGTTAGGAGTGGCCCCCAATGAAGACACCCGAGGCCTCACCCAGGTTTGGGCCGGCCTGGGGCTTGGCCAAAGCCAAGGCAGGAAATCGCGATCAGGAGTGACCCGCGTGTCGTCCTGCAGCGCCCCCTGGCGGCCACAAGGCTCTCAGAGGCGGAGAGCTGGGGCGTAGCGAAGCCTCGAGCATTTACCTCCCCGGGGCTCGGAAGTGTTCTGTCCTGGTGCCTCTCTAGCTGCAGCTTGATGGGGCGGAAAAGGGGGGCGTTAGAGCCTGGGATCCCCGGAGTCAAGTCTTGCTCTGCCCCAGCCGCGCTGCGCTGGGGGCGTCACCGAGACCGGCGTGACTCAGCCTTCCCTGCAGAGGGCGCGGGCCCTTCTGGCCGGTAGGACCGCGGGTCTGGTGGCCGCTGGGCCTCGAGGCTGGGCAGTGTCTCAGGAACTGAGCGCGTTTACTGAGAGCGGCCACCGACACGGGCCTCCAGGGTGATGCTTGCTCAGAGAGAAATAAATCCCATGGCTGCAGCTGATCTGGGTAGACTGAGGCACAGAAGGTTCCAGGGAGCCCTCGGAGGACCTGGGTTCTCTCCCCTCTGAGATGAACGACCCAGACGGCGGTCTGTCCTGTGTCAGCAGAGTGCGGCGACGGCAGCGACCCCCATCATGGGCCTCTAGAGTGCCCTATCCCCAGTGCGGTCTGCAAGGACAGCCCAGCCGAGAGCAGCCTGCCACGACTGCTGCTGAGCACAACGGAGGAACTGAATTGAAATTAAATAGAAATTTTAATTACTTTAAATTTAATTTATAAATTAATTGAAATTGAACAGATGGTTCAGTTACTGGAAAAGTTTTTTTTGGAACCGGGGATTGAACTCGTGCTTGCAAGGCAGGTGGAGGAGCCACTGAGCTAAATCCCCCACCCTGAAAAACTTTTTTAGGATCTTGGAACAATGAGGATGTGAATAGTTTTGCAACTGTAGATTTCATGAACTCTAAATATAGATCAAGTATTCCTGATGAAAATTTATTTATTTTTCTGAGACAGGGACTTGCTACGTAGTCCAGACTGGCCTCGAAATCGAAGTGATCCTCCTGCCTCAGCCTCCAGAGAGCTGGGATTACAGGTGTGCACCACCACACCTGGCAAAAATGCAATATCTGAATTGGCCTCTAAGTGTAAAATTCTCACAGGATTCGATGACTTTGCATGCAAAATGGAATGGAAATGTCTCTTTAATAATTTACAGTTGCAATACTATTTTGGACTAAATAAATTAAAGTTAATCTTGACCTGTTTGTTTTTCCTTTTTTTGATTGCAGTTCCTAGAAACTGGAAGTCTAGGGCTGGGTCTCACCTGGCTTTCTCCCAGACCCCACTCTGACCTTCATCGGACCTGGCCCGGGGCCTACTTCATGGGCCTTGGGAACCACTGAGGCCAGGCGGGCGGACCAGACCAGTGGGCTTCGGCTGAGGGGGGGACCACCTGGGCCTCATGGGGACAAGGGGCTGGCAGTGGTTGTGGTCCCAGCAACGCAACTCTGCGACCTCCTGAACTGCCCAGCAAGAGAAATGGCTCAGGGATCCAAGGCTGAGAACCTGGTTTCCAACCGAGACCCCAGGGACTGCTCGGTCACAAGGACAAGGCCAAGTGCCCCGTTCTTGCAGCCACACAAGTGGACAGTGAGAACTGGCTCCTCCCAAGGCTCTGACTGTCACCTGCACGCCCTAAGTGTCAGGGACCAGAGGACTCCGGAGAGGGACACAGCAGGGTCCCAGCTGTCCCTGCTGCGGGTGCACATTTTCCACCCAAGCCCCAGGTCACGCAGTGGGCCCCCCCCCCCAAGTCCTGCCTCTTCCCAGCCCTGGATCCTGACACAGAAGCAGGGCAGAGGCCTCCGCCCCAGCTGTGTTTGCCCTGCAAACAGAGCAAAGTCCAGCCGTGCTGACCAGGGACTCTGAGGGCTGCTGTCCACCGCCGTGGCTCTTGGCCCCTTTGTGCGTCTATCTGAAGTTTCTGGTTTGGCTCCTCTTGGAGACGACACCGAGGGAAGGGGCAGTGGCCCCAGTGACACAGGTCTCTCTGAGACTCGGGTAAAACCAGGTTAGCTCCTCTAAGCATGGGCAGCTACACAGACAAGCACTAAGTGTACCAAACTGAATCCTGTCTCTACACAAATCTCCATTTGAATATTTACTTCCAACTGGGCATGGTGGTGAACATCTGGGCTCCTAGCACTCCAGGAGGCTGAGGCAGGAAGATGGCAAATTCAAGCCAGCCTGGGCAATTTAGTGACTAAGCAAGACCTTGTCTCAAATTTTTTTTTGTTTTTACCAGGGATCAAATTCATGACCTTATGCTTGCAAGGCAGGCGCGGTGCCACTAAGCTAAATCCCTGGCCCCCTTGTCTCAAATTTTGAAAAATCAAAAAATAGAGCTGGGAATGTAGCTTAATGCAAAAGCCCTGGGCTCAATCTCCAGCACTGAAAAAGAAAAGGCAAAAACCAGTTTACTTCTATTTTCCAATTCCAGCCAGCAGAGTTGTGGAGATTTCATTCAGGCCAAAGGCGATTCCAGAGGCTTTGGCCAGGTGCCCAGATTTCTTGCTCCTTGGTCCCTGAGGAACTTGCTATGAGAATCAAGGGGAAATTTTTTTTTCCCCCAGTACTGAGAACCTAGGGACTTCTCAGTGAGCTGCATCCCAGCCTTCTTTGCTTTGTTTTGAGACAGGGTCTCACTATGTCACTAAATTGCCCAGGCTGGGTTTGAACTTGGACTCCTCCTGCTTCAGCCTCCCAGGCAGCTGGGATTCCAGGCACAGACCACAGTGCCCAGCTATCCATTCTGTTTTTGATAAGACACCAACTGAGGTACTGTTCGGTTTTATTCGATGTAAGGAATTTTCCACTCAAGTTGGAAGCATGTAAACCATTGTCCCATTAGCGATTAGGATCTGAGAGCCCAAATGGGCCTGGCTGCTGGCCCCTCAACACTGGCTCCTGGGGACGACCGACTTAATTAAGGGCCTCTCACCTCCCCAGCGTCCAACTCTTCCTGTCTGCCAGGAAGCAGCACCCAGCTCTTCCTACAGGGGGCGCATGTGGCCTCGCTCAAGGAAGCAGGGACAGTGCCCACCTGGTCTATGAGTCGGGAGGCAGAACCCAATGCCCCACAGACCATTCCTCTTCACCTATTCCTAAGAAATAATGGAAGCAGTGAAGAAAAGACCCTGTAACCTATCACTCAGCCCCAGCCAGCAAACTCAAATGTCTACCAGGACTGGCAGCTGGCAGGAGGGAGGGCTGCGGGGCTGGGGGACACAGAGGGTGGGACAGGGCTCAGGATGGGGATGGGACGTCCCTCCTCCCACCCAGAAAACCAGACTTTTTAGGGTAGTCTCTTGTTTGAAATATTGGCAACAGGTACAAGAGATTTTTACAACTTTTAACCTTGGCCTTAGACAAATTCCTAACTTAAAAGTCTTCTCGGGCTGGGGATTTAGCTCAGTTGTTCCACCACCTGCCTCGAAAGTGCAAGGGCCCAAGTTTGATCCCTGGTAGCAAAAAAAAAAAAACCTTCTCACCCCCACTCAGTAATAAAACTCCAGCCAAATGATTACAGATTACAAAGAAATCAACAGAGAAATAGAAAAAAATCTAGCAGCTGCAACAATACGGAGTCTCCCCATTTAAGAACAAAATCAGTAAACCGATGGGTCAAAATTCTTTTGAGTTCACCCTTTGCATAAAGGAAACCAGCTGGGTCCCATCTGCTGGGACCTGCGTTATTCGGACTGAACCCCAAGGAAGACGTGGTCTTGGTCACCTTCACACTCTCTCTGTGACACCACTGAGGGACAGGGCTAGGCTCCCTGCCTAGAGGAGAAACCAAGGCACAGATCAGGAAGGGTCCTTCCTTAATATTCCACAGCCCCTCAGCCAGAGGTTTCCTGTTCCACCATTTGGCAGAGAAAGCCAGGTGTGGCGGCACGTGCCTGTAATCCTAGCACATGGGAGGCTGAGGCAGGAGGATCTCCATGAGTTCAAGGCCAGCCTGGGCTACATAGCCAAACCCTGACTGAAAAAATATACCATCAGCAGCATCTGAGAGAGGACACAACACTGTGCAGGCGCTCGCTGGGCATGCAGGAATGAATGGATTGGGACCATCAGGAGCCGCCCCTGCAGTTCCAGGACTGGCTTTCTCTAGGGACAGCAGGGAGGAGGAGAGACACAAAGGTGATCACTTCTGTGGGTAAACAATGGCCCTGATGGGCCTGTACCCCATCTGACACTGTCCCCCCCACGTAACTCAGACACAGACAACAGGGTCTGGAAACCTCGAGGCTGTGTTGGCTCCAACCCTGGGCTCAGCCTGATGTGCAGAGCAGGGCCTAGGCTTGGATCCCAGGCCCCCGGCTTTGCTCCTGAGCACTGTGGCTCCCAGCATTTCCAAGTCCCTGGCACACAAAGTGAGTGTCAGCCTGAGAGAGAGAGGGGGAGAGAGAGAGAGAGAGAGAGAGAGAGAGAGAGAGAGAGAGAGAGGCCCTTTCTTCTCACAGGCATGAGCAGCTAGCTATTTTTGACCTGCCCCGCAACACATGGGCATCTTGGCTGTGGACTGAGCAGCACCCCCACCCCGCCCCCAGGGAACAATGCACTCTTTCTTTTCACTCCTTCTGGGAACCAAAGTCCCAGGAAGCTCCATGCTCTCAGGCCTCTTCCTAGACTGTCACGGGGCGAAGGGATCAGTTCCCTGAGTTTCTCAAAGGTGCCACAGCTGGCACTTTGACCGAACCAAGTCTGTGCTGATGGAGAAAGTGTCCTGTACACTGTGAGGTGCCAGGGTGCCCACAGTCTCACTGATGCCCGCGTGTTTTCAGTGCTGCCAGAGGGGCAGTCTGGCCCCAGGTGGAAAGCACTGGGCTGGTACTGCCCCTTGTGCATGGGGAAACCGAGCCCAAGACCACGTGACACAGCCAAAGTCACCCCAGATCCGATGGCAGGGTCCGCAGCTCTTTCCAGCTGTACTCCCATGCACGTGCCCAGGGTGCACGGCCTAGGATGCCACAGCTCAGCAGCTTAGAGAAACTGGGCCATGGAGAGACCAAATAACTTCACTATCCATGATCACGGGGGAGTGAATACTAAGGGGAGTAGGGCCCACAGACAGGTTTCCTGCTGGTCCCAGGAAGTCCCGCAGCCCCGCTGGCAACTGGGAAGGTGGCAGCCCTGTAGCAGATGGGTCTTCGTAGTCACCACCAGCCAAGGTCTGCATGGAGATGGGGGCTCAGCTCGGTGAGAAGGGCCTGGCCCAGGCTGTGGGGCACAGTGGGGCAGAGCCAGTGACAGCCCCGGGGCCCAGCCTTCATCTCGAGTCTCCAGTGGGCACAGGGGACGGGTGGGCAGCTCCGGCCTGGGCTCGGTCTTCACAGTCTCCGTTGGGAAATATGGTTGTGAGGGCCAGCTCCTCCTCAGAGTCCTGGAGGGTCTCTGGAACACAGGAGGAGAAAGACCCCATCAGAAGGCCAAGCTTGAGAGCTGGGGAGCAAGGACTGAATGGGCAGAAGTGGGCTCCATTGAGTATTGACAAAATACAAATCAAAAACCTTAAAAATGAACATAGCCTTCAACCCAGCAATTCCACTCCTAGGATTTTCTTCTATGGAAATAATTAGGAATATATTTGGTGGAAGTGCTGCAGGCATCTTGCTCCTAGTCTGAGGGTGGAAGCAACACAAAGGACAGCCCTCCACCCCGGGAGCAAGCAAACTCTGGGGTCCTGGAGAGAGGATCCCTGAGCTCTGGGTCAGCAGGCTCTGACCCGACTCTGCCTCCAGACCGTCTTTTTGACACAGTGACGAGTCCCTTACAGCATGTGGAGGTTTGACTCACAGCCTCTCACGCAGCGGAAAGCACCCTAATGGGTCCAAGTCAGCGTCCAGCAAAGGGACTGGGCAAGCAAACATATGACAGCACCCAGCTCTGAGTCCTCAGTATCAAATTCTAAAGAACCCAACAGCACTCCTGTAATCCTATCACTCAGAAGGCTGAGGCAGGAGGATTGCTGCGAGTTCGGGGCCAGCCTGGGCTATATAGTGAGTGCAAGGTCAGCTTGAACTGCATAGCAAGACCCTGACTCAAAAAATGAAAACAAGGGCGGGGGATTTAGCTCAGTGGTTTCGCCACCTGCTGTGCAAGCACAAGGACCCGAGTTCGATCCCCAGTACCCAAAACAAAACAGAACAGGGGCCAGGGATTTGGTTCAGTGGTTTCGCCTCCTGCTGCACAAGCAGAAGGACCCGAGTTCGATCCCCGGTACCAAAAAAAACAAAGCAGAACAAAAACAGCAGAACCAAAAGCAGATTCCCAAATAACATGTATAAATATATGCAGTTGAGGGAGGGAAGAAAACTTCATCTGTATTTCTGGCCACTCCCCATGGCTCCAATCACCACCTAAGCTCCACCTCCTGTCAGATCAGCGGCTGCATTAGACTCCCATAGAAATTTGAACCCTACTGTGAACCACACAGGGACACGAGGGATGCAGGTTGTACCCTCTCTATGAGAATCCAAGCCTGATGAGCTGAGGTGGGGCTGAGGTGGTGATGCTAGTGCCGGGGAGCAGCTGCAGATACAAATTAACATCAGCAAACTGCAGTTACAAATTAACATCTGCACGAGACCAGAATAAATCAGCCACTTGCAGACTCACAGCAAAACCCTATCAATGAGGGGCCGGGGATTTAGCTCAGTGGTTATGCTGCCTGTCTCGAAAGCACAAGGACCTGAGTTCAATCCCTGGTACCAAAAACAAACAAACAAACAAGAAAACCCTATCAGCAAGTTGCAAGGCTGGTGGCAGGCTTTAAGTCAGAATCTGACACTTATTTTAGCCCGTGCGTTCGTGGCCCCTCCATTGTTTATTTATCATTTCCATCTGTGCCTCTCCCAACTGCATACTTGTCTCAGCCACAGTTTGATAAGTTGACAAGCTAAGCTTGGCCATATTAAGCAACGAACAAATGTCACTGGACAACTTCTTTGGAAAGGTGGAAAGACTCAATGATTATACAGCAGAAGACTAAAGGCACAACAAAAAGAAAGATGCATTTGAAAGAAAATACCAAGAGTCCTACTTAAATTATAGGATTGTTGCAACAAGTGATTCACATTTTCCAAGTCTACTTTGTATTAGTGGTGAGTTGTGTAATGATTTCATTATATAATACAATGTAATAATATCAAGTACAGCACATAATAAAGGTAATGCCCCCATCCACGGAAAAACTATCCTCCATGAAACCAGTCCCTGGTGCCAAAAAGGTGGGGGACTCTGCCCTAGAGATCATGTCAAGGCCACAGGAGGATGCTTTTATACTATTTTATATGAGGGACTCGAGCATCTGCGAGTTGTGGTTTCCACAAGGGGCCCTGGACCCACTCTCCACGGAGACTGAGGGATGGAGCCTCTAAGTGCAATCTGCGTTTTAATATGTTCAGTCCTACAGTCCTACATGAGACCTGATACACACTCCAGAGAGGAAAGCTATCTGTGATTTATGTAACATTGTTAATGATTCCTTTGCTTTGCTTTTTCCCATTAGTTTCTAGACACATCCCAAATGATGACCAAGAGGTTGAAGGTGACATTTTTTTGCAACTGAATATTTTAAGGACCTGCCACATGCTGCAGATTATTTAAATATCCTATAGAAGTAAATTTTACTAAAATTTCCATAGCACAGGGAGAGATGTATTCAGACAGACAAACGGAATGGTCTGTCCCCATATATTGATCATAGTTACTGCTGAGTGATAAAATTAAGTGAATGATTTTTAGTATTTGTTTTCCTTTTTTTTTGTTTTTTTGAGACAGGGTCTCATTATGTAGCTCAGACTGGCCTTGAACTCACTATGTAGCCTTGGATGGCCTTGAAAGCACATCAAGCTTCCTGCCTCAGCCTTCCAAGTGCTAGGTATTTTCCTTTTTTGAAAAGAAATTTCTTTTTTACAGGACAGGGTCTAAGTTGGTAAATTGCCAGGGCTAGACTTGAACTTGAGATCCTCTTGTCTTAGCTGAATTTTTTTAAGCTTTCAACTGTGCTAGGCAAAATTCTATGACAGCTCCAACAGTCCCAGCCTTTAGCTACCCGGCCTGGGTAACCCCCTCCCTTGGGTGTGGGTGGGCCACGAGAGACGCTGTTGATGAGGTGCCCCACGACATGGGGATGGCTGGTCGCTCCCGCCGGGACTTGAAGTTATGTGAGCCGTCCCCCTTGCACTGGGGGAGGGGCAGGTGGGAGGAGAACCTGCGAGCTTCTTGGAGCTTAGAATGGAAGTTAGGGACCTAATAAATGTACGTTGTTTTAGATTATTAAATTGTGGGACCTTCTTAGGCAGTAATATAAGGTGAGTACATTGACCAGTGATTATTTTCTCAGTGAGGGACACAATCAAAGTTTATTAATTTGTTTTGTTTTTTGAGACAGGGTCTCACTATGCACTGCAGGCTGGCCTTGAACTCACTATGTAGCCCAGGCTGGCTTCGACTCTCGGTGATTCTCTTGCCTCAGCAGCCTGAGTGCTGAGATCACAGGCGTGTGCCACCTCACTCAGCTCCAAGTTTATTTTCAACAATTGCCTGTAGTCAGTCTTTCCTTCCCCTTTTCCTTCACCTCTCTTTAGCCCTTCATGACTCCACCCCAGAAACCCACTCCTGTAGGGTCCCTCCTCCCTGACCTACACTGGCCCTCTGGTCCAGGCTGCTGCTGTCCCTCCTGAGGCCACTGCAGTCCCCTCCCAGGTAGACTCTGCCTCCCATCTGTCTCCCAGTCTCTGCAGTCCAGCCGCCTCTTTAACACAGCCCACCTTGAGGCCCTGCTCATGTACCCCTCACTGTCTCCCCTCAGTCTGTCGCTGGAGGGCCATCCCTCTTCTGGGCACCACACCTGCTGTCACACCTTCGATCCCATGCTGTTGGTGATCCCAACCTGGCCGTTTCCTCCCATGGGAAGTCCCTACCGCTGGCATGCGTCACTTGCTGCACCCCCTCCACACACCCTTGGGGGGACACATGGTGAGGCCTGTGCCCCACACCTGACTACCCACTACCTGGTCCCCTCTGTCCTTAAGGCCCTGGCCTCACACTCAGCTCTCCAGACCCAGGAGAAGCCAAAGTACTTACTCACCCTGAGGCGAGCCTCGGGGGGAGGAGGAGGTGTCTTGGGAGAAGGCGGAATCTCGCTCCTTCCGGTGGCCCCAGGGACCCCAGGAAAAGCAGGTCAGCAGTCCCAGGAGCCCTGGTCTCTCCCAGGCTCCTTCTGCTAGGAAGAACACAAGCCCAGGAGCAGAGGTCAGACGGCTCCTGCTCACAAGTCTGGAGACTGCTCAGCAAGCCTGGGCCCCCACTCACGCTATCCTCACAGACCCCTGCCATGTGGGGACCACGCTGGGGAAACCACAGCAAAGCAAAACAAAACAGGACATGCAACTCAACACACGACACCAATACTCAAAGGGCAGTCATTGGTCCCTTGGTTTTAGTTCAAACTGTTTCTTGCCAGGCATGGTGGCGCACACCTGTAATCACAGCACTCAGGAGGCTGAGGCAGGAAGATCGCCATGAGTTCGAGGCCAGCCTGGGCTACATAGTGAGTTCAAGGGCAGCCTGAACTGCATAGCAAAACCCTGTTTCAGAAAACCAAACAACAACCCCCCCCAAAAAACTGTTGCTTAACAGGAATACAATACATTGAAACTTTTTAAGAATTGTCTTAAGATTATAGTACCACTTCGGTTACCTGAAGATTACCTGTCATCCCCGACTATTTAGAATAAAATCAAAAGGAAAGGTTTTTTCAAAAAGACCTGGGCTGGAGGTTTAGCTAGGGGAGGTTAGGTAATAGGCAGCAGAAACACAGAAGAATCTTTGTTCATAATCTTCACTCCTGGCTGACGAGCTTTTCATTTGTACCTACTTCTAACAAGACTGGATGCTTAGGTTTTGACCCAAAGGCAGCTGAATTAGGCACCATAAACTGGGTAAAATGCCGCTGCCTCAGGGCAAACAACTTTAAAAAAAAGAACCATCGGGCTGGGATTTAGCTCAGTGGTTTCGCTGCCTGCTGTTCAAGCGCAAGGACCGGAGTTTGATCCCTGGTACCAAAAAAAAAAAAAAAAAAAAGGAACCATCATCAGGTACTAAGGAAAGAGATCCAAAGACAAAAAGCAAGGGTGGCTGAGGGTTGGGGATGTAGCTCAATGGCACTGTGCCTGCCTTGCAAGCGGAAGGTCCTAAGTTCGATCCCCAGTACCACAAAAACAAAACAAAAATCTGACATTAAGAGTACCCGAGTGGCCTTAGGAGAACCTTAGCAACACGGGTAGGTGGACTGGGCAGGAGGCAACAGTGCTGCCCACTGAAGAAGGTGGAAAGAAAGGAGGGCGGGAGCTACCCTTACACTCAAGACCTCTATGCATTCATGAAAGGGTGCACTTTGTTCAGTGTTTGTTTGTTTGTAGACAGGGTCTCACTATGTAGCTCAGGCTGGCCTCGAACTCAGGGTGATTCTCCTGCCTCAGCCTCCCAAGGGATGGGATTACAGGCGTGGGCCACCACGCCTGGCTGTTCAGTGCATTTTTACAGAAGTAGGGAAGAGTTCAATACAATAAAAAATGACGCTTCTGCAAAACGTTAAACTTTCCAAAAGGTGTTAGTGTTTATTTAAAGAGGTGAGGATTTATTCACTCATTCTGTGAGCCAGGGACGGAGCTGGGAAACGGGAATGGAAGGGTGTTATGCTAATGGGGGCAGTGACAAAATCACGTGCTTAAGAGTTTAAGAGAGCAGGACAGGGCAAAGGGTGCTGGGATTTCACAGGTGGACTTGCAAAGCCAGTGTGGCGGCTTCCAGGAAGGCTTCCCAGGGGGAATCCAGTTCTGACTGAGGAGGAGGGGGAAAAGGCTGTGCAGACCCAGGAGTGTGCAAAAGCTTAGGAAGCCAAGCAAGTTTTGATGGGAACAGGAGCCTAAAGGCAAAGAGGTTAAACAAAAGTCTAAGAGAATTTTCTAGGCACTGTCTCCAGTAGGATGTGCACAGTATGTGTGACTGCCCTTCTGTCCTGCAGGTCAGCAAGGAGCTGGTATCAGTCTCCAGGCTGCAGCTGCTGCACCAGGGACATTCCCATCTGGATGCTGGGGCCGAGTTTCAAATGCAGCCTCAGGGTCCCGACAGAAAAGGGCTGCGCCTGGGGGGAGGACTAGGTTTGTGACACTTGTCACAGGCAGGGGCCAGGCCTCCCTGCCGGAAAGACCTCCCTCTCCTGCTTCCTCCTGTGTCTAGCAGGGCCCAGTGGCCTGGACAGGGGATACCAGGGAGGGGCAGGCGGCTGCTCAGTCTTCCTTATTTACTCTTCAGGAGCAGGAGGGAGGCGGCAGCTGGAAGCTGAGGAACCTGCTAAGGCTCCAGCCCAGCCCCTCTGCAGCTATACTCAACGTGCACCGCGGAGTCTGCCCTTCTGTGGATGACAGACTGCTCCTCTCTGAACATCAGGGCCACCAGGGGGTGCGCTGCACGGACAGGGTGGCCTTGACACCTGGGGAGCGGCAGGGAGACGCCGCAGTGGGTGGCAGCCTGGTGGGAAGCCAGGGACACCATTTCCTTCCCTTCTACCTGTGACCCCAGGGCCTCCACACTGCCTCCCTTCAGCACTCCTGGAGCTCTGACAGATCCCTGAACGCTAGCCCAGCTACACCTACACCTACACCTACACCTACACCTACACACACACACACACACACACACACACACACACACACACACACGCTAGCACGCGACCCCAAACCTCTGCATCCCAAGGCCCCGGCCCCTCCAAGCCCCCTGTCCACCCACTACCCTGCCCGCCTCGTGTCCCCTTGGCTCTCCCTGCCCCCGAGAGCCGGGATAGACTCACTCCTCGCCCAAGGCCGCTCCCCTTTGGCTGGGAAGCCTGGTGCTGGGGACTTCCTGGCTCTGGCCTCAGTTTACCTGGCTCCACAACCAGGGAGGCCGGCCTAAAGGGATCCACCGCGGGGGCTTCCGCAGCGCCCACCCAGGCATCCCGCCCTCCAGGGCCCGCGCCGCTCACCTGGTCGCCCGCACCCCGCGGCTTGCAGCGCCCTGCAGGCGGCCGCCTGGACGGCCAGGCAGGAGGCGGGGCGGCCGGGGCAGTAGGCGGCCGCCTGCACCGTGCCTCCCGCGCGGCGGCCGAACACGGCACGCAGCAGAGCCTCCAGCAGCCGCAGCCCGGGCGCCGCCGCGTCCTCAGGCCCCGCCTCGGCCACCAGCACCCCGACCAGCGCCGCGCCGGCCCGCAGCCGCCCGCGCACGTCGCGCAGCAACTCCCGCAGGCAGCGCTGCGGCTCGCGGGCGGCCAGGGACGCGGCGCGGCACAGCACGAAGACCAGCGGCGCGCGGAGGTCGCGTGTGCCCCGCGCCCCGGACCCCGCGGCCTCGGCCGACGCGGCCTCCGGCTTCCCCGCGGTGGACTCGGGCGGGAACAGGGCGCGCGCGAAGTCGCGCAGTAGCGCGCGGCTCTGCTCGCGCTCCCACAGCTCGCCCACCAGCAGCACCTGCCCGCGGCCGCCCGCCGCCTCCACCAGCGCCCGAAAGCGCGGCTCAGCCGGGCCCACGGGCTCCGGCTCCCGCTGCATGCTCGCCGCCCGCCCGCCACCGCCGCCCGCCCGCCCGCCCGCCCGCCCGCCACCGCCGGCCGCCCGCCCGGGGTGGCGGTGTCAAACAGGACCAGCCCCGCCCCGGCCGCCCGACCCGGCCCGGCCCCCGCGGGCCGCGCTCCGGGCGGGCGGGAGCAGAGCTGGGCGGCGGGCGGAGGGTGGGGCCTCCCCGGCCCTCGGGGGTGGGACCCCCGCCACCTCAGCCACCTCAGCCACCCCAGCCACCCCAGCCACCCCAGCCACCCCAGCCACCCCAGCCGTCGTCTGCACAGATACTTACTGAGCACCTACTGGGTGCTGGCTCTGGCCGCCGAGGACGGGCAGCCGAGATAACCGTGTGAGAAGTACGCCTTCCCGAAGCGAGAGCCCTTTGACTCCGGAGCAAGCACTTACTTCTGAGGAGTCGCACGGGTTTAGCGGCCGGGACGGCTCGGTGGCTTCGCTGCAGCCTGGAGGTCAGCTTGCAGAGAGGGGGACATCGAGAGGAGAGACAGAGGGGAGGCAGCCTCGCGGGCGGGTGCGGGGCGCTGATGGGGCCCGGGCCCCAGGCGCAGGGACACCTCCATTCCGGGTCCCGGTCGGCAGTGTGCAGCTGACACGCGGTGCTGCGGGAAGTGTTTTATCTGCGGTCAAAGCAGCGCCCACAGCCACAGGAGGCCGTTATTGAGCACTTGAAATTAGGCTAGTGCCAAGGAAAAACTCACTTGTATATGTTATTCAGTTTCAATTAAAATTTAAATATCCGCGTGGTTATTTAGTAGTTAGTGCCTAAGGCCCTTTCATTCCCAGTGTATAGTATTACACAATAATAAACGAAAACATGTTAATAATACCCAGCCCTGCTCTTCATGTGCAACCTCTAATCCTGTCCTCCAGGCATGTTGTTTCCTGCCCTCTGTAATTATGTTGACTTCTCCCTAGGAGGATTTATGTGAGTCCCCCAAATAAATCTTTCCTGAGCACCTACTACGGGCAACCAATAGTGATTCAAAGACGTGTACAACATGCCAGCCCTCTACACTAGCAGAGGAAGCACTCACTACATGGTCGTAAATCTGATCATCCAGCAGTTCAGCCAGTGTTTGGAGGAAAAGCCTCAAATCTTTATGGGATCCTTGCTAACGAGACTGTCTTTTGGATTCCCCTTTGGGATTCCCGTGGAAGGGAGCCTCAGGCTCAGAGCCCAGATCAGGGCTGGGTGGAGAACGCCCTTAGCGCTGGGGGGAGAAGCTCAGGGCAGGAATCAGCAGGGTTCTGCAGGTGCCAGGTGGGAGATGCCTGAGCATAGTTGCTGACCCTGCAAGTTCCCCTCTGTGGAGCTGGGGGGTGCAGGGGGAGGGGACCCTAAATAGTAAACACAAGCGACAGCTTCCAGTGCCCACTCATGTTAGGAAAAGGTAATGCAGGGCTGGCAAGGTGGTGAGGCACTGATCCTCCCTGGGCTTAGAGCCCAGGTTAGGAAGCAGGACCAAGAGGGGTGTCAGTAAGGACTCTGAGAATCTGATGTAAAAGCCCGGGAACCGGTCCATCCCTCCTCCACCTCAGTGCCGAAGCAGGAGATTGGCTGAGTGAATGTGATTGTCGCTGGAGGGAGGGGGTCATTGCTCACACTGTGGCGTGCCACTAGGCACAGAACACAGCTGTGCCACCCCAGGGTTGTAGGGAACAGGGAAAGGGAACTTTACTAGAACCTCTGGAGTGAGTCCTAGTCTCCTGCAAGCCACGACAGCACAAGGCGAATTGACTTATCGTACAGGAAAAATAGAAAAAATGAGACTGAGAAGAAGCTGAGCTTTGGGCCTCATCAGTGCTGCTCTGAGCGACAAAGTCAAAAGCCCCCCCTCAACCTGCCATCTTTTATTCAATACATCGGAGTAGCAAATGTAACTAATGACTCAGGACAGAGAGTTCAGTACATCAGTACTGGGAAGAAACAAATGTAACAAATGACTGGGCTAGGACGGATAGTTCAGTACATCCGGAGAAACAAAGGTAACAGATTCGGGGCTGGGCGAGAGCAGTGGAAATCCTAGAACAAGGAGGAACTATGCAGATGAAGATTTTGTTCCTCCCAGGATGTCTTTAGCTGGTGTAATCTTGTCCTCGAGCATCACAACATCACCGGATCATTGAAGTCCTAGCTGTAACCGGAGGACAAAATGGAGCCATGTCTTGAGATGACATTGCTGGCCTGTAGGCAGGAGAACTAGGCCTAATCAAATGAGTTTTCCCCAGAATTATGTAGAGTTGCTCCCAACGCAGAGTGGCAACCCGAGGGTGGGGTTAGAAGTTCCCAGCACAGAGACCCGCTTGTTCCTTCTCCCCACTTTGTGGGTCAGGAGTTTCAGCCACTCTCACATCTCAGCTCTTGAAGAGAATAGTGGCCAGGGGAGAGAACTTCCTAGTGGCAGGCGGATGGGCAAGGCCACACGGTAAGGCCAGAGGCGGTTTCCACCCCAGGTGACCCCCAGGGAGGGACTCGAAAAAGCAGATTTAATGAATTAAGTTTCGTTTTGGCTGCTAACAACACAGACAAAATAACAGTGGCAGAGATGCAATGAAAGTTTCTTTTTCTCTTCTGTGGACCTTTACAGGCAAACCACTTGTGGCTGATGTAGTAGCTGTGTTTCTGTGTGACTCAGGTTTTATTCCAGGTCAGTCTTCTCCTATGATCCGAGCTGGCAGCTAAAGCTGCTGCTGGTACATCTGCTGCTGGGCCACACCTCTAGCCCGACTTCAGATTTCATAACATTGACATTGGATTTAAGAAAAAGTTGAAAATTGTCTTAAAATATCAAAAAGCCAGGTGTGGAAGTGCACACCTGGAATCCCAGCACTCAGAAGGCTGAGGCAGGAGGATCCTTGAGAGTTTGAGGCCAACCTGGGCTGCATAGTGAGTTCAAGACCAGGCTGGACTACATGGTAAGGCCCTGTTGAAAAAAAAAAAAGGAAAATATCAAAGAAAAATAACTTTGAACCTAAATTTGGATTTCCAGCTAAATTATTAAGAAGATAAAAATGAGAAAGTTTGTCATTCATGGCCCCTCTTTGAAAACACTGGTAGAGGAAGCACTCTGCATAGAAAAGAATAAATCAGGCCGGGGATTTAGCTCAGTGGTTTCATCGCCTGCTGCGCAAGCGCAAGGACCTGAGTTTGATCCCCAGTACAAAAAAAAAAAAAAAAGAAAAGAATAAATCTAGGAGTGCCCAATGATGGCAGGCACGAGATGAAATTATATGTCTAAACCAACCACGTGGTGCAGTGCCAGCCAGGCCCACCCTTGGCACCCGCCCCAACCGAGGTCCCTTTTATGAGCCAGTTCTCTCCCCAGGAAGTGGGGAGAAAGGACAGCCAGGCCTCACTGTCCTGAGCTTTAACCGCAGCAGCTGGGTTCTGCTCCTGGTGCCAGGGCAGTGGTGGAGGTGGACAAAGGCAATGATGCCTCGGCCTCAAGAATGGAAGTCCCCTCGATGCCCTGGGGGAGGAGACTCGGGGCTCCTCGGAGCCCTCCTTGGCCCCTCTTGCTGTGCATCTTAGACCTGGTCACAGGCACAGGAAGGGGCCGGCACCTTAGGGCATTGCCAGGTTGTCGGTGGGCAGAAACAGAGGTGGCAGAGCCATTGCGGGGTCTGTTAGGGGAAGGGCGTTGTCCCCATCCGGGTCACCTCTGTAAGGAGCAGAAGACACAGCCGCAGACAGAAAAACCTTATCTCAGTGACCTAAATCCAGCCGCTCTGCCTGCTGTGCTATTTATTTATTCTCAGGCTCCAAATTTCTGGCTAACAAACTCCAGACTTCCCCGCCCCCAGCAGGGCGATGTGGGCCGGGTCAGGGAGGGAGCGGAATGTCAAACAAAGACTGAAGGCCAGGGCTGGTGGAGTTTGTCTTTATCTGTGCTGTTTACACAGCCGAGGTTCTGGTATGAAATTAACAGGAAGTGGCAAGGACCTAGAAAAGGAAGAAGGAGGCAGGGAGCCAAGAACAGTGCTTCCTTCTCTCCTTCCACATCCTGGGAAACCGGCATAAAACAAGCAGGCTCTTGTGTTCATTGGGGGCCCTAGTTTGGTGGCTCCTTGGTCCCTTCCCTCCCTCCCTGGTACTTGGGATGGAACCCAGGGTCTCTGCATGGAAGTGTACCCCCAGCCCTTTTGAAGACTCATTCCTGCTCAGTTGCCCAGGTTGGGCTGGAACTTGTCATCCTCCTGCCTCAGCCTCCCAGAATGCTAGAGTGACAGGTGTGCACCACCATGCCCAGCTACAAGCTTATGTTTGGACTTCTTTCTTTCCTGGGACAGGAGGTGGGAGGGACAGAGCTCTGGGAATACAGCGGCTTCCATGGGCGAGAACCTCCTATGTCTGACATATGACTTGCGTTACATCCACACCTCAGCCTAGTAGACCTGGGTTTCTTTTCTCCGTTTTTCAGATGTGGAGACTGAGGCTAGGGGAAGGCTGTCACCTGTCTGAATTCAAGCAGGTGGTAAGGCCGGAATGCGCTGTCAGGCCGAGATGACCGCTATGGTCAGTACCCAGGTGTGGAAGGGCCCCGCCCACCGTGTCAGCCTCCTCAGACACCAACTCAGTGACCTTCTGAATGATGGGGTGGCGTTGGAGGGACCATGGAGCTGGAGCTTAGTGGGACAACACAGGCAGGCTTCTGCGACTGCTTTGATCCCTGAGCTCTCTTCATTAAAGTGGACTGCAGAGCTAGGCATGGTGGCACACACCTGTGATCCCAGCACTCAGGAGGCTGAGGCAGGAAGGATTGGTGTGAGTTCAAGGCCAGCCTGGACTTCATAGCGAGACCCACAAAAGATCTGTGACCGGATGGAGTCCAGCACAAGCCTCCCGAGGTCGGGCCCTCTAGAAACATGGCGCTGGCTGAAAGTGACCCGGAAGCCACCCTGGTGCCCCGGAGCTGAGTGCGTCCGCCCCGCTGAGGTGCGGACATGGCTTGGTCACCAGGTGGCAGTGGTGAGTGGGGAACCTCAGAGGTGAGGTCTAAGGGAAGGCGATTCAGCGGTGGAGGGGTTCACACAGAGGAGACGGCACAGTGCGCCATCCTGAGAGCAGGTGGTTATAAAGCAAAGCCACCACACTCGGCGCCTGCTACACTTCCAGTTGCCTCTCTGTTTCTCCATGGGATTGAGATGCAGCAGGAGCCTCTCCAGGCCACCAGCACCACTCCAGCCAATGGAATCATGAGCCAAAAAACCCTTTTACTTTTGAAAGTATCCAGCTTCAGGGGTTTTGTCACAGCAATGCAAAATAGATTGGTACAGCCCTTCCCTGCCTAGGACACGTGCGTACCGGCACCCTGAACTGTCACCTCTTCCAACAGAGGGGCTCAAAGGGCAGAGATTGCCCTTCCCTCCCTCCCTTCCTTCCTTCCTTTCCCTCCAGTGCTGGATGCAGCAGCCCCCACCACTAGCCAAGGGCTCCGCCCCCAGCCAGGCCTCCACCCCCTCAGAACTTTTCTCCAGCTAAAGACAGAAAGGTGGGGAGGGTGAGAGCAATGTTTCTTGTTTTTTTTGTAGTACTGAGGCTCACACCCAAGGGGTGTACACTGAGCTACATTCCCAGGCTCTTTAATTTTAAAAATTTTGAGACAGTCTCACTAAGGCACTAGGTTGCCCAGGCTGGGCTTGAATTTGCAACCCTTCTGCTTCAGCCTCCCAGAGTGCTGGGATTATCACCTGCACCAGTGCACCTGGCTTGTAGTTCTAGGTTTTATGGCCGGCTTTGAAGGAAAGGGGTTCTTGTGTCTGTGGCCTCCCCTGGGGGAGAGAGAGGGGCAGGAGAGAGAAGGTCTGAAAGCTCTTCCTTCTAGCCCATTTCCATGATGTACTCAGCACGTCAAGGCACAAGCTTTGGGGTTTGCTGGCTCATCTCTTTTCTCCACTGAAACTCCCTAATGTTGTCAGATGATCCTCTCTCTACACCCAAACTCCATTGAATTTGAGTGCTGCTGGTCATCAGAGAAGCTACGGGATCTCCAGCTGAAATCAGGACCAGGGACAGAATGCCTGGAGTGCTGGCCCAGGCAGCATTGCTGCTGGCCTCTCTGGATGACACTGTTGGGCTTCAAACACTGTTGCAGCCACGGTGAATAATATCTGATCAACCACAGGGCCTTTGCATCACTCTATGATTCAAAGACCTTGGCAGGACCATCTAATTGGCTCACCTCAAGTCATGTGACTATGTATTTCTTTCAAGGAAGCTGGGAGAGGGACTATTTGGTTCTCCTTTTGCTTCCACAAACAGAGGTAGAAAGAGCTTTGCCTCCTACCTGTCCTAAATTTTTCTCACACCTGCTAATGAAATTGAATCTGTTTGGACACTAGGAAGATTTGCCTCTTTTATTAGATCCTTGGGCCACCTGGGATTGACTGAGGCTCAGCTGCTGTGATTGGCTGAGGCTCGGCTGCTGTGATTGGCTGAGGCTCTGCTATTTGTTACAAAATTTCCTCCTAAATTAGGCCTCTGGTTAGTTCACCCACTAAGTTAAATTGCAGCTGCTTACGTGAGGACTCAAGCGTGGAGGCCCGTGAGCTCAGGCCAAGGTCCGTTTAACAGTAGTTTGTTATAAATGTGATCAAGGCTATAGATGAACAACCAGGGGAAGAGGAGACATGCAATGTCTTGTCCCCTACAGTCCCAAGCACAGCCCTCTCTGTCCCCATGGAGTTAGGGACCCTCCTGGCCTGTGGATGAGTCCAGCAATTCAGCTCTGTGACCCCCTCCGATAGGCATTTTAATGGTGCTATCGTGCCAGGCCTAAACAAACAGGACAAAGCAAACATGCTGCTTTTAGCAAACAATGGCAGCTTCTCAGTAAATAGGACAAATGGATTAAAAACAAAGTATACAGTCTCCCGGCGCTGAGAATTCCAGTGATTGTCTATACACCTGTGCTGCCTCAGTCATAAACATTTCTCCCCAGACTCCTTAGCCCCTTCAATACCTATATAAGCCCAATTCCTTTCTCAGTTCATTGCTGCTGCTCTCTCTCCCAATGTCAGCCGCACACACATGAATATAATAAACTTGGCCTTTCCCAGATAGCTGCTAGAATCTCCTGATTTTAGTTCCTGATTTTAGTCTCTGTTTACTAGAATAATTTCAAAAGCCTATTTAAGCCTATTTTTAATGTGCACTGTCTCTAACAGGCGTGACTGTTACGTGCATGTGATGGATCAGGCCGTTGGTGGTTGCTGGTTGGGGAGGGAAGTGGGGGTTTAGGGTGGGGACACCCAGAGCTCCAACCCTCCAGCCCCATGAGGGCCTCCTGAGAGCACCTGCACCCTGCAGGAATCCCTGCTGAGCATAGACTCAAGGCTGAAGGCTGCGCTTTGTGTCCTGGATGGAGGGATTCAGTCAAGACACAGGCTGTTTGGAAGTCTAGGGAGAAATGATTGTAGACACAGCAAGTGACGCCTTCTGCAGGGAGCTGAAAGTTACTTAGGAATTGTAACATGTCTTCTAGGCCTTTTTATTTATTTTATTATTATTTTTTTTGGTACCAGAGATCAAACTCAGGACCTTGTACTTTCGAGGCAGCCGTGATGCCACTGAGCTACATCCCCGGCCCTTCTAGGCCTTTTTAGGTGGTCAGTCTATCCTCAGGGGCTTTAATCATGTAAGAAGCTTACAGAAGGTAAGTTCTTACTCTGAACCAGGTCCCAGCCCAAGGCAGGCGGTTCTTTCAAGAACCTTTCCCCTGGGCTGGGGATGTAGCTCAGTGGTTCTGCCGCCTGTCTCACAAGCACAAGGTACTGAGTTCGATCCCTGCTACCAAAAAAAAAAAAGGGACCATTCCCCTCTTTGGGCTGATCTCTTTGGGCTGTAGGCTGACCACTCTGTTCTGGAGTTAGGTGGTCAGGTGGCCAAATGTCAGAAGGGATGTGCACAGCATGTCACCTTAAGATGTCACTGTGCAGTGGGGTCACTTTGGGGCTGAGACCTAGCAAGTGATCATAAATGGACTCTATATTGAAGACTTTTTGTAATTAAGCAGTATAGTGCATACTTTTTTTTTTTTTCGAGACTTGCCATGCAGTCAAGGCTGGCCTTGAACTCACTGTGTAGCCCAGGCTGGCCTCAAACTCACAGCAATCCTCCTGCCTCAGACTCCCAAGTGCTAATGATAGAGAAAATTTAAACTATAGCTTAGTTATTAAGGTAACTGAAGTAGAATAAGTAATGCATTCCTTTAAGATTTACCTTTCCTGTAACTCTTGTTTAAGGTGATGGCTAACCGACACTTTGACCTGGAACCTAGCTGTAGATAACATTTAACCTGGAGAAAAACAAAGTAGGAATGTTTGGGTAGTTTACAATGTATGTGTTTTAAGTGCCATGTGTTTGTTATATGTCTGTGACTATAACCATTAAGAGGAACTAGTTGTAAAAGGGAAACAGAAATTTTACTAAGACCACCAGGAATGAGGTAATGGCTAAAAGAAGATATAAAAGGAAATGTTAAAACAAAGGACCAGACCAGTTTCTGGTGGTCCTGCCTGCTTGCGAGTAAACTTTTATTATTTTACCCGAATTCTGTGTCTCTGTGTATTTCTTTCCACGATTCTGGAACACTGAGATTACAGGCAAGCACCACCATGCCTGGCTGGCATGCTATTGTGGACACACACTTCCCTGCTTTGTCCCTCAGGCCCCGCTAATGGCTAACCACTTGCCTGACAATCCAATGGGACAGAGTGCAGCTATTTCTAAGAAAAATGACATATTGCATGGAAGGATCTCCTTTGGAAAGCAGAAAAATGGAAAACACAGGTTAAAAATATATGGCATAAGATTCTATAGAATCTGGAAAAAAATGTCTTGGCAGGGGTGGGAAGGTACCGAGAGAAGGAATCTTGGTTCTCTCAACTCCATCCTGGCTAAGGCCTGAGCACGTGTGTGTGTGTGTGTGTGTGTGTGTGTGTGTGTGTGTGTGTGTGTGTGTGTAACTGGTGTCCCTGCCCTGGAGGGAGGGCCCCCCAGATTGGCTGGGGGGCAGAGCTGGGAGCCTAGGAAGGGAGCCCTTTGTGATGGGATGGGGCCGAGGGAAATGCCCTCTGTAGGGAAGGACACAGCCACATAGCCTCCCACTGGCTCTGCTCCTCCAGCCGAACCCAGAGCCTGCTGGGCAGCTGCCCACCCCAGGGAGGGAGGAGTGGGTTCATTAGAGGCTCATTTGGGTTCTGGCAGGTGGGCAAGGATTCTGCTGTGTCGCCAGTCACCCGGGAGTGGTGTGGCTCCACAGGGTGGCACCGAACACTCTGAGGACAGCAGAGGCCAAGCAGTGGACAGCACAGGTAGACAGTTTGTACCTGCACATGGCCAAAGGGCCAAGGTCCTTGTTCAGGTTCCTTTCCAGGCCTGCATTATTTCTGGGGGAGCCTTTGGATTCCACCCAGCGGAATCTGGCTCAGTGCTCAGTGGGAACAGGGAGCGTGAAAGTGTTTGAAAAGAAGGGCCCACTTGGGAGAGATTTGCATTTGCAGAAAGCTTTCAGTAGAGGGCTTGTGAATAAGGGCTCTGTCTGCTGCTCCCCGGGAGAAGGAAGAGAAAGGGGCCATGCTGTTTCCCACACAGCTGTAGACTGGGAGGTGGAGCCGCCTTTGCCAAGAGCCCCAGCTGCTGCGGGGCTCTGTGAGGCAAGCCTTTCTCCCGGAGTTTCCAGGGAGCTTCTGGGCAGGGGGTAAACTCGCACCTGGTCCCTGAGCCAAGCACCTGTGCTCCCAGCTCTGCACTGTGCAGGGCTGTGACCTTGTGGAGAGGTGGGGTGGGTATGCCTGTGGCTTTGGGCACAAGGCCTGGCACTGGGAGGCACAGATAAGGATGCTGGAGGTCTTTCTTCAGGGGCTGGAACCCTGGGGTTTCCTAGGACAGGGGAAAGATGGGGAAGGCTGACGGCACAGGTAACCTGGTTACGTTGGAGCTGGCTGATGGGTATCTCAAGATAGGTTCTGAGAGGCCCTTGGGGAGCCAGCATGGCTTTGGGGGAGCAGTTCAGGTTCCCTCCCTGAGCTGACGCCTCCTCCTGGGGTGGCAGCCTCAGCTCCTGTCGTGGGGTAACTGTCCCTGCTTGGGGTGGGCTGCCAGGCTCTGCTTTTCCAGGTTGAGGGTGGGCGATGACTGGTGACATTGCTCCCCAGAGCATCTGGGAGTGGCGGAGTAAAAGTTGGCCATTAGATGCCAGTGCAAGCAAATCCTGAGTGTCCTCAGGGATGATCAGGCCAGGAGAGCCGGTGGCACAGAGGCTCTGAGCGATCCTCATGACTTCCTGCTGAGCTGAGCAGGGCTATGTCCCAGCGTCCCAAGGTGCCGAGCTTCATCCTGCCTTTACTTACCCACCAGGCCCCTGCGGGACCAGCCTCCACAGCCCTGTCACATGCGGGCCAGGCTGTTCTGGTTAACGGGGCTCAGCCCCCTGCGACCCCTCTGGCCTCAGACTTCCTATGTGGTTTGTTGCTGCTCTTCGGCCCCATCCCTAGGTCACCTTTGCTCTGCAGAGCAGGGAGATGCTTGGGGAAGGAAGACACCACCCACGTGGCCTGTCATGGGCCAAAGGTTTTGGCCCGCAGTCCAGGATCCGCTGTGGGGCCCTGGCTCACCCCAGGGAGCAGGGCCTGGGGGTCACAGCAAGGAGGATGGAGGTGTCTGGCCCACAGCACCGTCCCCCACTCCTGTCCCCTCTGCCACCCTGGTCCTCACCCTGAGGCCTGTGTGTAGCCTGCTGGGGTGTCCTTCTGGGAGGACAGAGGCTGGCAGAGTGCCAGAGGACCCTGGATCCACGAGGTCACAGATGCAGTGTGTGTCTCTGGGATCACACCTAGCCTGCCCCTCAATGCCACTGGTGTAGGGGAAGAGCATTGCAAATCCAGGGCTGGCCTTGCCCGTGGACCAAGAAACAACCCTTGGTTTAATGTCTGATGCTAACAAAATGAGTAACAAAACAGACGAAGGATTAGTTAAAGCAAAATGCCAATAGAATAAAAATGTGGCCTCCTTTTCCTAGAAAGTGTCACCCTACACCCTCATTTCTGTCCCTTCTCTCCTCTCTCCCTCGCTCCTTTCCTTCTAATCCAAGCAAAATGCTGTTGACCACTTTCTATATGTCAGACATTCCCAGGAGCGGAATGCTTCAGTGAACAACCACAGAGGGACCCCTGAGCCACGGCACACCATCATCGAGCTCCAACCCCAGGCCTTTTGATTGTTTTGTGAGAGTCTCGCTAGGGTGCCAGGCCAGCCATGATCTTGTGATCCTCCTGCCTCAGCCTTTCAAGTAGCTGAGATTCCAGGTGTTCACTACTGTGTTGGCTGGAAGTTTCTTAAACGAAATCAGTTCCTAATTCCATCACAATATGACTGTACTTTTGTTAGTTCCCACAGAAAAAACAATGTCCCCAAATACATACAACACACTGATCACTGAAGGCATGCAACAGACCCCAATTGATCTGCCACCCTATTTCCCTTGGGCACCTCTGTCCTAGTACCTGGGGACAGGAACCTTGCATGTGCACTGCCTGCTTGGAGTTGGTTGGGGATGAAGCCCATTGATGCTGAGCTACATCCTCAGCACACCCTTAAAATTTCTTCTGAGACAGGGTCTCACTGTCTGTCCTTAAGTTGTCCAGGCTGGGCTCCAACTTGCCGACCTCCTGCCTCAGCCTCCCAGAGTGCTGGGAATACAGGTGTGCACCACCACATCCACCTGGAACAGATGCCTTTAACTCTCCATCTCCAACCCTGCTCAGCCCCGTGGCTGGGACCAAAGTATCTTTTTCCTTGGACACTTTTCTCCTTGGCAGCTGGTGATGCCACATACTCCAGGAGGTGCCTCAAACTCCAGGCTTGGTTCCACTTGGCATTAGCCAGGAATGCATCTTGGGACACTGGCAAGGGCACTCCAATCCCTGCTCTGTCCCTCAGTGAGTGGCTGCGTGAGATGTCACGGTGCACAAGCTGTCCCCGCATGCCCAGAGCCACTGCTTGGAGATGAAGGTCTCCACAAGACCCCTGGTGAGGCCAGGACCTGCCACAGCAGTTCGAGGAGTTGGGTGGTCCTGCTGGGCCTTGCAGGAGGTGGAAGAGGCTTCGACTTAGGTGTTCCCTCCGGGCCTTGGCACTGGCTCTGGCCCCGTGTGGTGGTCTAGCTCCCTGGATCCTGGTCACTGTGTTCCTCTGTCTCACAGGGAAGGCTGTGAACCGAGCTGCAAGGGCAGTGGGAGGGTGGCTTTCCTCCGGGGTGCGGGTGGAGCCTTGCTTGGACCTTTCAGCCGTCCCGAGCCTCTGGCATGGGGAGCCAGGTAGACCAGATGGCAGCTGCAGGAGGAAGGGCTTCCTGGACCTGGGTCTGCCCTTTGCTCCTTTACCCAGCCCATGAACCTTTCCCATGCTGGCAGGATCCCTGTCCTGATCAGTCTGTGCTCTCCAGACCACGTTTGGGGCCAGGGCTGAGCCCACCCAGCCTGGTGAGGCTGCAGAGCCCTGGGGCCAGCCTCTGCCAGGCCGGGCCCAGCTCAGCCACAGCAGATGGGCCTGCAGCACTGCTTTCAACACGTAACCTGCTCACTCTTCTTTCCGGCTTTTCTCTCTGCTCCCAAAAGCTCCTACTGGAGGCTGTTGTTTGTAATCGGCAGCAAATGAGACGATCCAGTGATCGCCTGGATAAACCACCCTGCGCGCAATGGCCCAGACCAAATCTGTCTATCCAAAATGGTCTCAAGGGGCCGGGGATTTAGCTCAGTGGTTTTGATGCCTGCTGCACAAGCGCAAGGACCTGAGTTCGATTCCTGGTACCAAAATGGTCTCAAGGGCAACAGCCCTTCCTGAGGGTCCACAGCCATAGGCCAATGTGCCTACTCCTACTGGACCAGGTCTTAGAGGCTCAGTAGGTCCCCTAGACGTGGCTCTGTGAGCCTTTATGTGCATGTAGGGTTGGCCTTGGTCGTGGCTTTGGGATATCTCATTTCTTTGCCTGAGGTTCCTTCCCAGAGGAGGACAAAGTGCAGGGTAATGAATCTCCTGCCTCCCAGATAGTGTGGGTGAAATACCTCAGCGTCCCCCTCAGATGGAGTCCTCTGCAACCAGGACTGACCATCCTCCCTTCCCCGTGTGACCTCCCACTCCTGCACTCTCTGCTGAGATCACCTTGAACAGGACTTCTATCCCAGATGAGCACCAGTGCGTTCCTCCTGGCCCCCTACTCCGATGAGCACTGCCTGGAAGTACAGCTGGCTGTAGTACCATAGGTCCTCAACTAAGCCTCATGGTTCCTGCATTGGGACTCAGGCAAATCTAGAGCAAGTCACCTGTTCTCTTGAGTGTGTGCTGGGAGGTGGCTTTCCTGGCCTGTAGCCCCGGGGAGGAGCTGCTTATGTGTGGCCCCAAGAGTTCCCAGGTCAGGCCCCCCACACTGACCCCCCTGCTCATTTGTGTCCCTGAGTAAAACACACTAAAGAAACACATTTTGCTTTTGCTCTATTTTGGTGACAAGTGAGATCCTTTGATGGAAACTGCATCTGTAAGAAAAAGAGAATAAGGACAGAGCCATTTGCTTAGACAATTCTCTGTGGCCCAGAACACCAGTGGCTTTCTGTTTGACACCTGCTGGATGAGGGTTTGGCAGCTAAGATCCATTTGTGGAAGAGTAAACTATCTGTTCCTCATGTCTGGTCTTCTTTCAGTCACACTCAGCTGCATGGAGACCACCCCCTTGCTCAGGCCTAGCGACCTTGCCAAAGTGCCTGGCATCAACGGGGCTTCGTGTCAGTGTTTCCGGCTTCTTCCTCCTTCTCTGAGGGCCCCAGAAGCTAAGTGAGAGGCGGAGAGCGGTGAGTTTGACTGCCTTCAGTGCCCCAAGGAAGACTTCTGTTTTTAAGGCCTCCCCATTGGCTGAAGAGGGTGCCAGGGGGAGAGGTTCACTGAGTTTTAGAAAGAATATTCTAGAAGTACCTTTCCCCAAATAGGAGGCAGAGTGAACATGGCAGTGTGAGGCCTGCCATTTGCCCCCAGTATGCAGCATCGTTGGGAAGTCAGATTACAGGGTAGCAAAGAGCCCTGCACAGCATGACACAGAACAGCCTGGAGAGCACCGTGATGGAGAAGACAGAAGGAAGATGGAAGGTGGCAGGGAAGGGGTGCTAGGCTAGGAAGGGAGGGTAGGAACCCTAAGGTGGCAAAGGGACAAGCTTTCCGGAAGTACTAAGGAAAGACCCTGAGACAGGTAGGAATGTCTGGCCCAAGCCCTCTCATCCCCTCCTGGCCAGTACCTGTGACCAGGGGAGCCTTCCCAGGGAAGAGGGGCGTGGGAGAAGCTAGGAGCGTGGCTCTGTTGCCCTGACAACAGGCCCAGCATCCTCTTCGAGCATCCGAGCATCCGGGCTGCCTGAGAGGCCGGGAGTGGGCCTCCTGGCCCCAGCGCTTCCTTTGTTCAGAGAAGGGGCAGGGGCTCCTCCTACCTGCCGGGCTGGGCTGGGGGAAGTCACCAGGCTTCAGTGATGTAGTAGGCAGCCCCCAGCGCCCCCAGAGCCACAGCCACAGTCCAGAGGGCGCGGAGCGTGTGAGTTAAGAGGAGCGCAGTGTTTCCTTGGAGGTTTTCTGCAGAGCAAGCAGGAAGGGGCTTGGGAAGAGCACTTTGCAGCTGGGAGAAAGAGGAGATTATGGGGTCCCCGCTGGATCCTGCTCTTGAGGGAACATTATTTCCTCCCCTTCCAACAGATCCCCAACACAAGACCCCCTGGGACGGGGGGATGAGCTGACCTGGGACGTCAGCTACCCTGGTGTTGGAGGGGGGCCAGGTCATGGGGGTGGTCGTGGCTAGTGTGTGCTAGACATCCCACGCTGGGGGTCCTTCTCGGCCTGACTACCACCCTGGGGGGTAGGTCCTTGCGCTTGATTCCTTCCTGTGTGTGTTCCTTTTCTTTTTCCATTTCTTTTTCGTTCTGTTCTTTGGAGACAGGGTCTCACTGTGTAATCCAGGCTGGCCTCGAACTCCCTATGTAGCCCAGGCTCGCCTTGAACTTACAGCAATCCTTCTGCCTCAGTCTCCCAAGTGCTGGGATTATAGGTGTGTACCACCAACCATTTTAGAGATAAAGAACCTCAGGAAATAACATACTACACCTGTTAGAAAGGCAGGCAAAAATATACAATTAATTACACTAATCATTTCCAGGAAGGCATTGCAAAAATGCAATCCTTTTGAAGAAATCCTACACAGGTAGGAATTCTTACTTAACAGGAATGTGAATCTTAAACCAAGAGCCAAGATTTCATCCCATCCTAATTCTGAGCCTTATTTTTGCCTTTCCTCTGCCTATGGTGTTCTTCCTTTTCACTTTAAGCCATAGAGGATCCCAGGATTCTTTGAGGGGCCCCAGGCCATTCAGCTGTACCCCAGTGCTGTCTTGTTCTGAGACTCCCAGGACCTCCCTGGACACAGTGCTTCCTGTCTAGCAACTGCACATGGTTAAAGGTGGACACTGTCCTAGAACCTGTGCTCAGTAGGTCTCCCTCAGCCACACTTGGCCTGCAGCCCACAGGGACCCTGGTAGCATCGGCTGCAGATGGATGGAGGCTTCCTGGGTGGGACCCGAAATGGTAGGTGGGGTGCTGGTCCCCAAGTAAGGACAGGAGAGAGAGGAGGTGGGGAGCAACAGGATGAGGATAAGGGTGTGGGAGGGGCCAGGCGGGCTCTGCCCCTGGGAAATGGGAGTGGGATCCCTGAGTGCAGGGCCCTCCTCCATGGAGACACTGGAGGCCATGGGACCAACCCTGGGCCTGGCGGAGCCTTTGCCAGGCATGCGGCGCCCTAGCAGCCCTGGAAAAATGGGGACATCATCAACACATTCTCCCAACATAGACAGGGTCCTCTCAGGAGAGGCAGTGGCAGCTCTGGCACTGCTCCTGTGGCTCTGTGGAAGAAGACAAGTAGGTGGGCCTGCAGGTGACACCCACAGAGCAGGCCGGGGGTTCATGGCCCTGCTGGAGACCCCAGAAACAGCCTGAGTGGCTGAGGCCTTGCTGTCACCCAGAGGGGGCTTAGGCCTCACAATCAGTTCTTATCACTAAATTCTTGGAATATTCCTCTGCAGGTCAAGAAGTCCAAGCTCCTAAAGCTCCCAAGTCCAGTGGAATTTATGAAGGAGGTGACTTTTTTGTTTGTGTTTTTGTTTTTTTGTACTGGGAATTGAACCCAAGGATATATCCCCAGCCCTTTTTAGAATTTTTAAAAATTTTAAGACAGGATTTTGCTAAGTCGCTAAATTGCCCAGGTTGGGCTTGAACTTGCAGTCCTCCTGCCTCAGCCTCCCAGAGTACTAGATTACAAGTGTGTGCCACCACACCCGGCCAGGGAGTGTGTTCTGAGGAAGGGACGGATTCTATAGGGAAAAGAAAAGCGAACTGCCAGAGAAGCAGGTCCCAGAAGGAAGGAAACAGGCACTTCTTTGCAAGGGTGGGTGGGGCCCCCAGACAGCAGGGCAGGTCCCATCAGAAAGGGCCGTGCCTGCCAAACCCCCAGAAGTAGCAACTGGAAGGAAAGTCTTTTCTTTCTTTCTTTTTTGTACCAGGGATAGAACTTGGGACCTTGCACTTGCAAGGCAGGCAGCGGCACCACTGAGCTACATCCCCGGCCTGGAAAGCCTTTTCTTTCAGCCTCATTCTGGAGAAAGTTACACAGGACTGCTACCAAGGGCTAGGGACAGAGCCTGGCCCTTTGAACTGTGAGCCCCAGGCGCCAGCCCCCCACGGCCTGGGAACCTGTAGAAGGTGAGGAGGTTGGGGAATCCTCTCCCTGGCATGGCCTGCCAGTCCCAAGGCAGAAGGACATCGAAGATGCGGCTGTGGCAGAGCCCCAGACAGTGCCAGCACGTGGAGCTGCCTGGGCAGGCAGCACGGGAGCAGGGCCTCAGGCCTGCGAGGGTCACAGGCCCTGGTGGACAGAGAAGGGGAGAGATGAGGGACGCACATGCCTTGGGAGCTGAGGGACAGACAGGAGGACAGTTCGGGAAGGCTCCCTCACTGCCAAGCTGCGCACATGTGTGGACAGCAGCAGGGTTACCATGGAAACCTACAGTGTTAAAGGCATCATCTAGGTAGTGGCACCCATCTACCCCGCTGGACTTCCGTCCCTCAGCATGATCCCTTCCCAAACAGGAGTAACGTAAATAACGACAACATAACCACTTGTACTGCACTGTGCCCACACTTCTGGCTCACTTAATTGTCACAACCATCCCGTGAAGTGGGCTATTGTTTGTCTCATTTTACAAATAAGGAAACTGAGGCTCAAAGGATGTCAGGGATGTGCCCTGATGGCAAGTAGATTGCCCAAGTTGACTTCAACTCAGGATTTCTAACTTTCCAGTCAGTGAAAACAGCCCAGGAATTTGGCTGGGGAGTGACACAAACAGGTGACTGCCCACCCATGAGAGGTGTCTTGGAGACTTCTGGAGGGGATGCTGCCATGTTCTGCTCATGGAGTGGGGGCGGTGATCCATGCAGAAGACAGCGCTGCTCTGGGCTGCAGTGCTGGAAATACTTCCCAAAGGAATCTCCCACTTCTGTCCTCTGGGCTGAATCCCAGCAGAACATGGAGGTGGCGCCCCCTGCTGTCAGGCAAGAGGATTTCTGGCCGGGAAACTCTGCTATTATCAACCCAGCTAGCCTGGGCTACAGATTTGTCCATTCCTGAGCTCCCGCAAACTCTGCCCAGGACACTCATCTTCCTGGAATGAGGAAGGGATTCCAAAGGCGAGGTTCCTTTTTTTCCCTATTTTTAGTTATAAAAATTAGAATTGATAATTCCCAGACCATAAAATTCATTCATTCAGGCATGTTGAGTGCCTTCACCACTACCTAATTTCAGGATATTTTCATCTCCTAAAAATAAATCACATCCTCCTTAGCATTCACTCCCTGGCTCTTCCTCCCCTAAGTTCCTGGCCCCAAAAATTACCTATTCTGGGCATTTCAGATGCAGATACATGGAATTGCGTTGGAGGGGCCTGGCTTTTTCAATTTAGCCTAGTGTGTGGGGTTTTTTTTGGTACTGGGGATCGAACTCAGGACTTTGTGCTTTCGAGGCAGGTGGCAGAACCACTGAGCTAAATCCTGGGGCATAGCCTAGTGTTTTTAAGGTTCATCTACTATGTATCCGTACATCATCCGTTTTATTATCAAGTAGTATTTTCACTGCATTTGCTGTATTGTGCTGTTTTCAGACCAGGTTTTGTTTATCCATCCATCAGTTGATGGGCACTTGAGCTGTTTCCACTTTTTGGTTATTATGAATGATTCTGCTGTGAACATTCTTGTACAAGTTTTTGCAGGGACTTGAGTGTTTTGTTTTTTTGGTACTAGGGATCGAATTCGGGTCCTTGCGCTTGTGCAGCAGGAAGCGAAACCACTGAGCTAAATCCCCGGCCCCTGGGACTCGAGTTTTTAATTCTCTTGTGTCTATGCTCAAGAGTAGCACTGCTAGGTCATAAGGCAATTCTTTTTGTTGTTGTTGTTTTTTTGAGACAGGGTCTCACTATGTGGTTCAGACTGACCTTGAACTCACTATGTAGCCCAGGCTGGCCTTGAACTTGAAGTGATCCTCCTGCCCTGGCCCCCCCCCACCCCGTGCTGGGATTACAGGTGAGCACCACCACACCTGATGGCAACTCTTTAACTTTCTGAGGAACTGCCAGTTTTCTAGATTTCCTCAGCAGTTGCACTTCACTTGGTTTCTGGTTTCTTCACATCCTCAACACTTGTGATTGTGCAACTTTTTATTTTTTTTGTGTGATACTGGGGATTGAACCTAGGGCCTTGCACAAGCACTCTAACATTGAGCTCTATCCTAGCCATTTTTATTGTGAGACAGGATCTTGCTAGGTTGTGCAGGCTGGGCTTGAACTTGTGATTCTCTTGCCTCAGCCTCCAAGAAGCTGGAATTATAGGTGTGCACCATTGTCCCAGGTCCTACTGTCCATCTTTTTTTTTTCCCCTCTGTACCGGGGATCCAACTCAGGATCTTGCGCTTTTGAGGCAGGTGCCGTTCCAACTTTTTGATTACAGTCATCTTAGTGGGGGACTTATCTTAGTTTGAGCTACCATAGTTTGCACACAGGCAGGCTTGGTTTTAGAAATTACTTCCTTTATTTAAAGGCCTTCTGCCCATATCTCCAACATTCCTTCCCATTGTGGCTCAGAGGAGGAAAATTTCCCCAAAGAAGTGCAGGTGTGAATCTGCTTTGTGTCCTCAGTAAGTGGAAACTCCTCCCCAGGACTGGATCCCATGCTGTCTTCACAAGATTTGGGAATGAAAAGTTTGGCTTTCTACAATCCCACTTCCAAAGGACACTTATCTCACGGCCGATGTACACAGTACACATAACACTCTGCACGGTACTCAGAACTGTGGCCACACGCTGAGGATGGGTTGATTCTTAGCCTTGGGGACCTGTTGTCACTGCAATCCTTGGATTAGCACTTTTCCTCACTACTTTCATTTGCTCTGTGCTCTCACCATCCCAGAGGGTGTGGCCTGCTCAGGGCCACAGAGCCAGGGGCACTCGCTCGGGCAGAGGCAGGGGAGGCCCTGGGAAGGATGTTCTTCCTCCTGGGGAGATCTCTGGTCTGCTGGAATTGAGTGGCTGTCCGTGGTTCAGGGTGAGGACTCTAGACTGCTACCAGGCTGCTCCAGAGTGAGCTGTTTGTCGCCTGTGAGCCTCAGTTTCTCCATCTATAAAACGGGCACAAGGATAGTCCCTTCCCTATAAAGCTGTTAGACCAGAAGATGAACTTTGATGGCTGGACACACAGTAAGTGCTCAGTGACACTGCCAAGGGTGGGTGCCATTAGGGTGAGCATCAGAACAACACTGCCCACTCTGACTCCACCCGAGTTCCCTCCACGCTCCCAGTGCTAACTCAGCCTCTCTTTGGCTGCCCAAGAAGCTGGGACCCATTTTTCCAGACAGCTGTGCCCTTTTCAGGAAGATCTGATTGCTGTGAAGCTTTTTACATTGAGCAGAAATCTGTCTCTAGAGTCAATCTCGCACCTGACGGACATTGCCCAACTCCCTCCACGGGCTGTCACACCTCCGGGCCCTGGCCTGCCACCCTTTCTCCTCTCTCGCCCTAGACTGGCTTCTCTGGTCTTGGCTGCTGGGCATCGTTGACAGCCCATGAGGACACCCTTAGCTCTAATTTTTTAGCATTCACAGGGTACTGCTGTGAAGGTTAGTAAATATGCACGGCTGTCTTCAGTGAGACACGCAAAACCCACAAATCCTGGTCTTTTGGGTCCAAATAAAAACAAAAACCTGCACATTTCACAAGCTCAGCTCCAGAACGCACGCTGACCGCCTGCGCACCCTGGCCCACGGGTGGGGTCTGCGTAGGGGAGGGGTCGCACCTGCTTTCCTGGCCGGAGGGGCTGCTTGGGGGCTGGGTGGGGAGAGGCTCCCGGGTGAGCGGCGGGTCTCGGTCTCGGGTTCCGGGAGAGCCTGGGCTTCTGGCCGAGGCGGGGTGGGCTCCGTGCCCGGCTGCGCGGCTTCCAAGCTGGGCTGCGTGCTGGAGTCCGAGCTGGCCCGCTGCGTCATGGACTCCTGGCGGCGCCTGGCCTCTGCCTTTTTCTTCTTGACCTTCTTCATGGTGGGGCCGCCCGGTTACACTTGGGCCTCCATGGAGCTGCCTGGTCTCTGGCTCCCTCCCGGAGGGCCGCCCGACCTCTGCCTTCCAGGTGTGGCTCTGGCCTCTGACGGGATCCGGGTGCCACAGGGCAGGGCGAAGTCACCTACACCTCCTGTGAGGTCACAGAGACGGGGCGGTTCCCATGGTGGGGGCTCCCGAGAGGATTCTCTGCAGGCCCCAGATGGGCAGAGGACACAGCCACCCTGTCCCCTGCAGGCCAGGCTAGGCCCGCCAGGGGGACATGTGACAACTGGACCCCATGATCTGCGACAGGGGCACAGCTGTCAGGTTCCTTCCCCGTGTGCTGCAGGTCTCCTTGAACTTCCTCTTTTACTGTACGACACCCGGGATGGGACACTCAGCTCTGTCCCCCATTTCCAGGCACAGAAACAAAACTCCAGACATTTACGCTCTCCAGGGCTTTAGGAGGGCGCAGATAACTTTCCTGAAGATTTGGGCTTCTCTGAACCCTTTATCTTCCACAGACCAAAGCCCTCTCCATCTCTGAGTAGCTCTCCCTTCCTGGAGCTGGCCTCTTCCACTGAGGGAGCAGAATGTGGGGGTCATTGCGACTTCTCCGAGAACCTTCGCCTTTGCCAAAGAAAGCTCCCTTACGACATACCAGCTGCTCAGAAAACAAAAATTACCTCAAACTCATGGCATTGGCATAACAGACCGAAGGCCTCTCAAAACCGACCCGGGCTGAGTCAAATAAGACTATGAAGCTTTCTCTAAATGAATAACGTGGCTTCCATTTTAGGGCGGAAGAAGGAAAAGTACTTTGAAAAGACTAAACTTCACATTTTGCAACATAAAACACTCTCCCAAGGAGACAGAACTTTCAGTGAAAGAACATCCGGCGCTGGTGAACTGTCAACCCTACCCTACTCCCTGCAGCCTGCGGTGGGAGGGGGACCCCAACCCGGACAAGATTCAGGGCACAGCCAGCTACACAGAAAGGGCTCCAAGGGGTCAGACACACGGCCAGACCTATCCTCAACACTGAAATGATAGAGCCTATTTTGGGGCTTCTGGATCCCATCCCAGTGTTTAATGATGATTTTTTTTGTTTTTTGTTTTGGTTTTTGAGACAGGGTCTTGCTATGTAGTTCAGGCTGACCTTGAACTAACTACATAGCACAGGTTAGCCTTGAACTTATAGGGATCCTTCTGCCTCAGCCTCTCGGGTGATCTTTTTTTTTTTTTTTTTTGCAGAGGAGAATACTGATGTTCAGAGAAGTTCAATTGCTTTTCTATGGTCCATGACTGGCTGAGGGCATGGACAGGGCCAAATTCCAGTCCAGGGCTCTTTCTTTTAATGACCCCAGAAGCCAAGAGGGAATCAGTTATATAGACTTTGAAATTAATGAATTTAAAAATTCCTTGGATGGGAAGATTAAAGAAAACAAAGTCATGAAGGATTAGCAGTGAAGGGAAGTGAGCATCAGTGGTGTTGGATTCTATTTGGCTGACCTTGGAGTAAGGAGTAGGAAAGTTCGGGGAGCAGGTGAATCTGTAAGAAAGAACAATTTCCTGAGGTCAAGAGCAAAGGGTCCCTGGGGTGGAGTCCATTTGCTCCTCAGGCCAGGGAACCGACTGGGATTAGGCAGAAAACCGGATATCTGACACCAATGAGCTTCCACTGAGGATTTCTACCCAGTTTAAGGCAGGGTTTCTCAGCCTCAGCGCTACTGACATTTGGGCCGCACAATTCCTTGTTATGGGTTGTCCTGTGTGTCACCGGAAGTTAAGCAGCATCTCTGGCCCTTGACTCACTACAACACTCCCCACCCCATGACCAGTGTCTCCTGACATTGCTAAATATCCTAGGGCAGTAGTGGCAAGCCTGTGGCAAGGGTGCCACAGCCAGCTGTTTATATCATTACATCATACCTTTTGTTTATATCATACCTTTTACAGACAGCTCTAAAAGCTTTGCCATTAGTCTCCTAGGGTAGGAGGGGATGTCAACGTTGCCCCTGGTTGAGAACCACTGGTTTAAATGAGTCAGACTGGGGCCGATTCACATTGGCAGAACTTCTGGGCATCCATGAAAGAGATTCTGTTTCATTCAAAGGAGACAAACAGCACAGGATGTGGGTCTCCGTTCCTCTTGGTTCCCAGGAGGGAGGCTGAGGAACATGGAGGGCAGACCCTTTAGTCTGGGTCCCCAGAAGCAAGAAGCAACACTCCAGGGACAGAGGTTGTCCCAGAAGAATGGAGAACGGCGCAGCAGCAGTTATTTCCCAGCATGTCTTCCATGCCCTCTGCCTCCTGCCTGAGGGTGCGTGCATTCCCTGCTCCTGAGCCCAGAATGTAGTTACTGTCCCAGGCTTATCGGCCACAAGGCCGCTGCCTGCATCCAGCACTCACCAGCCGTGAGTTCGGAGGTCTGGCAAACATACGTTACCTTCCCTCAGTTACCCCTGGCTCTGTCCAAATGCTTCCTAGGGTTCACACCCCTCTCCAGGGGACCCACCTCTCACCAAGTGTTTCTTGAGACCCCAGACCAAAGCCATCTTTCCTTTTGTGAGCCCTGGAGTCTGTTCTGAGGATACCAAAGACGCAATGCTAACCCTGCATTCTCTGTTGTTCCTCAGCCCTAGACTGTGGGGACCAGGGAGGGCCAGAGTCAAGAAGGGGCTCAATGCAAGCTGCTTGAACTGAACGAGGGTCAAGGCAGGCTGGGCAGGGTGACGGGGTCCAGGCACCAGGAACTTCATCGCCAAGGGGCTGGGTCCACAGATGGTCTGGGGTTTGTCTGACTTCCACTGAAGGTCACAGATGGAAGAGCCCGTAGGTAGGGGCCTTCCTGGCCAGGCCTGCTGGCCCCATGGAAGTGCTGTAGAGGACTGAGAGGAGAGAGGGAGAGGAGTCCCCGGGGGTAGGAAGTTTACAAGTCAGGACAAGGCCAAGGGCTAGGAAAAGCCCCATAGGAGTGGCTCAGGATTCCATTCTGGCCCAAACAGGGGCCTCACCATTTGCTCTGAAGCGTCGTCGTCTGTGGGATAGGTAGTACCTCAGATATCAGCTGGTCCTTCACCTCACTGTCATGCGGGAGCCAGTTACTAGAGGACAGTTGCTTGGGGTCACCAGGTGGAGAGGGCAGAGCGCCGCCCCCCCCAGCCTCCTTAGTCCCCTCTTGTCTGGAAGGGCTCCCCAGAGAAGGGGCTCCGGGCTTCTGTGAGAGCCCGCACTCCCCACAGCTACAGGCCTGGATTCCTTGCTAGAAGGGTCCGGAGCACTGCTGGGGAGAACCCCGGAGGCTGAGGCAGGAGAACTGCAAGTTCGAGCCCAGCCTGGGCAATGTGGTGAGATACTATTTTTAAAAGAAAAAAGTTTAAAAAGGGGCTTGGAACGTAGCTCAGTGTGAGGAAGACCTTGAGTTCTACCCCCAGCACCAAAGAAGCAGCCTAAGAGGACTGCTGTGAGAATCGGCAGGAGAAGGCTTCCAGCAGGGCCTGGCTCGAAGCAGCAAAGTGTTTGGTGTGATTATTATTCTCGGGAGGAGGAGACTCAAGGACCAAGCGAGGACTCCGTCCACATGAGAAGAAGGAGGTGGCCCTTGTTCCTACGAAATCCCATTCAGGATTTTACAAAAGGGAGACTGGCAGCAGTGGGGACGACACCCCAAGCGGTGGGTGGGGCCGATGAGTGGGAGCCGTCGGCCCCCCAAATTAGGTCTGTCGGACACTTCAGATCATCCCAGTGAGAACGCCCGGGGGCAAGGAGACGAGCTTATCTCCACTCCAAAAGGTACTCAAGCCCCGGAGGGCGCCGAGGCGGGCACGCGTCCCTCCCAGGGAGCTCCGGGTGCCCTCGCGGCCGGGCGTCCCAGCCCCGCCCTCCGGCCCCTCACCATCAGTCTGGGTCTCGCGATCCACCGGGGGGAACCCGTGCGCCTGGCTGGCGGCGCGCTGCACGTCCAGGGCGCCCTGGGGGTGGCCGGGGCGGAACACGGCTGTGTGCACCTCTGCGGCGGCGCCTTGCGGCCCGAAGACGCTGCAGAGCAGACTCTCCAGGCGGTGGCGCGCCTCGGCCTCCTCCTCCGGCCGCCGCTGCACGGCGACCCCGAAGAGAGCGGCAGGTGGGCCCCAGTGCCGGGCGCGCACCTTGCCCAGGAGCAGCTGCACCTGCGGCAGCTGCGTGCAGAGCGCGCGCGCGTCACACAGCACGAGAAGCTGCGCGACCCGCTCGCTCGCACGGCTCCGCAGGCTCGGGCTCGGGCTCGTGTTCGGCGCCCTGCGGCTTCTCCGCCGAGCGCTTGGACTTGGCCGCCGGGCCGTCAGAGCCGTTCGCCAAGCTGTCGCCTGAGCGCTTGAGACCTCGCCTGGCGCAGTCGCTGGAGCTGTTGGGACGGATGGTGGCTGGGCCGGACAAGGGTCCGCTGCGCTGCTCGGGCGGCGATGGCTCCCGAAGGTCCTGCAGGGTCACGCAGCACTCGTCCTGGTTCCAGGACTCACCTATCAGCAGCACCTGGCCACGACCCTCGACAGACGGGGCCAGAGTGTCCTCCTGCTGCTCAGCGCGCTCCTCCTGCGGGGCCCCCGAGGGCCGCGCCCCAGTCGGCTGCTCCATGCCCGGCCAGCTCCCTTGCCCCAGTGGGCTCCGGCCTCGGTTGGCCCAGGGAAAAGCTGCCCTTCCTGGAGCGTGTCACATTAGCCCCGCGCCCTACCTCTCCTGTCGTGGCTAAGGGCCTCTGGCCCGCGACTTTTCAAAAATCTTCCATCAGAAGGAAGTTGCTGTGAGACACTGGTGTAACTAAGGCTGGCTGTTCCCTTTCCTCATCATCTTTCGTGGCTATGGTTTTCAGAGGCACGCGGCTTGTCCCGCGGATAGACCTTTTTGCCTAAGCCAAGCGGATTTGTGTGCAGTGGACCAGGGTACCGTCGGCACCTGGAACTTACAGCGGCCAGGTGCAGAGCGGCCCTTTTGAGTGGCTGGGGACTGGCAGGCAGGTCCTGCTCACTCAGCCTGCTGCTCTCTGGGTGATCCAGCTGCCTTGGCCCTGCGCTGTCACCTGCTGATGGGGTACAGGAGATGGATTTGGTCCCCTCAGTCCCAGTCTTCTGTGGGTGCCCAAGGCCCCTGTCAAAGTGACAGCAAAGACCTTCAGCACAGCAAAACCCAAAGCCCAAACTCCCCAACTGCCTTGCACACAGGGATGAGCAGAGAGCCTGGGGAGGTGGGACAGAGGGACCCCAAGGATGGGGAACATTGTTCCTTTTGTTAATTTTCTAACTGTGCCAAGTTCTAAATTATCACTAAAAATATACAAATGAAGGGCTGCAAAGCAGGCTCTCGCCCAGAAATCCCTGAGCTGAAATCCTGATAAAAGGTGGCCCTCCACCTGGACAGGGTTGGTGAGAGCACTTCCAGCCCCTTCCCCTGGGCCAAGCAAGTCTGAAAAGTCACAGTTGGGACCTCAGGGTGGCCGGGTCACTGATGAGTGACAAGTGCTGCTGAACTTTCCTCCAGGATGATGTGACCAGCGACGCAGACAGGCCTTGGAGCTCAAGACAGATTCCTGTGGGAGGCAGGAGAAACCCTACCTGGGTTTTGACTTTTGCTTTCTAAACCAGCTCTTACCAGAGTCCTAAACTGTAGAGGACCGATTCAAAAAGGAGCTGCGGTCTCAGACTCCACCGGCTTGGACTGCTTTGTCCCTGCCACACGAAAGAGCGGCAGCACCGTGACCCAGTCCACTCAGCCACACCGGGGCATGTAGCAGAGGTCCTGACGCTTAACTGCCTTGGGGATTTGCTCTTCACCAGCCCCTGGGACAGTGAAGCCACAGCAGGGGCAGAGAGTTGGCAGGGCTGCTGGCCGCCTTGGGACCTTGGGGAGGAAGATGGATGATCATGCTGGAGTCCAGCCACCCCCAGGCTCTTTGGGCCCAGCCCTTTTAGGAGCTTTTGGGAGTGGTGTTGGGAGATGGGGAGACTTCATTTAGGAAGTAGCGCTAAAGCAGGGGCTCTGTCAGCTGGTGTTAAAAAGTGACCTCTCCCAGGGTGGCATGGCAGGAACCAGGGGCCTCCTGCCAGTGACCACTGAGGGAGCCCCAGCCTTCCTTTAACTGACAGGGGTCCTGGCAGATGCCCTGTCCACAGCCCTGTGAACCATTCGGCTGTGCTAATTCCTGACCCTTGGATGGGGGTGAGATGAAGCTGGCTACTAAGTGTAGTGGTGATATGTCACACAGCCATAGTAAACTAACAAAATCACCATGCCTAATCCCCACGCCAACCACTGCAGGAACTCTATTTTATTTATTTAAATCTACCTTTTGTTTTTTGGAGACAAGGTCTCGCTCTGTAGTTCAGGCTGGCCTTGAACTCACTATGTAACCCAGGCTGGCCTTGAACTCGTGGTGATCCTACTGCCTCAGCCTTCTGAGTCTGGGATGACAGGTGTGCACCACCATGCCCGGCTCAGGAACCCTATTTTATAAAGAAATGAATTTGAGGGCTGGGGATTTAGCTCAGTGGTTCCACCGCCTGCCTCACAAGTGCAAGGTCCCAAGTTCGATCCCCGGTACCAAAAAAAAAAAAAAAAGAAAAGAAATGAATTGGAGGAGGTTATATACTTGGTCTAGTCTATGGTAGGCAGCATAATGGTTCCTCAAAGATGCGTACATCCCTGGAATCTCTGAATATGTTAGGCTCCCCGGGGAAGGGTGAGGTCTTAGAAGGAATTACACTTGCTACCCTTGATTTTGAAACAGAAGCTTGGGTTAGCCAGGTGGGCTCAGTATAATCCCAAGAGTACTTAAAGGGAGGTGACCCGGAAGGATGCTGGTGTTGGCTTTGAACTGGGAGGAAAGGGGCCTGGGCTGAGCAGTGGGAATGACCGTTAGAAGCAGGAAAATGGGACAAATGGAGTCTCTGCTTCAGCTTCAGGAAAGGACCTCAGCCCCGCTGACCACCTTTCTTTTAGCTAAGTGAAAGCTGAATTTAACCTACAGATAGATACAGTAACACATTTGCATTGTCTTAAGCCACTGAGGTCAAAGTAATTTGCAGCAATAAGAAACGAATAAAAGTCATACAGCTAGAAAGCGGTAGAGCAAGGCTTCAGCCCAGTCTGACCTAAAGCCCCCACCTCTTCCATCTTCCTCCCACCGCCCTGGCGTCTAGAGCCAGAGACTCTTCCGTTTTCTGATTTATTGGTCATTTGCTCAGCGGTCCCTGTGACGCACCAGCCATTGTCGCCTGTCCTATGAGGGTTCAGCGATGACCCGGAGGAAGCGTCTCGTTCTGGTGGAGGCTGCCCTCTAGTGGGCAGGACAGGCGCAGCCTCACAATATCCCTGCCACCATCACCGTAAGGGTTGCATCCAGGCCACGTCCAAGGCCGGGGGTCGGACCCCACACTCTAATCCCCAATCCATGAGCGGGATCCATGGTGTCACTTGTGCCAACTTGTGTTGCAGAACTGAGACTGGTACCTCCCTGGGTGCCACAAACAGCCGGAACATGGACATCCCTGGTGGTAAAACTAGGAGAGGAAACACTGGGTCTGGGAAAAATAGGAAGCCAGAGAGTTGTACCTACCTCCAGGTGTCTAAACGTCTCACACGAGGAAGGCGTGAGAACCAGAACATAACAGACATCACAGACGGGGTGCCACGAAAGGCTGTGCGGGGGAATGGGGTTAAATGGAACTCAGGCTGCAAAACAGCCCACCTTAGGAGCCCTGCCCCTTTCTTGGGTAAAAAATGTACATACAGGGATATGGAAAAAAAGGCTGTGTCCGTGTTCGCTAAGGTGTAACTAGGTAAAGGGTACAGAGTTGTCAGATTTGCAAGTAAAAATACAGGACAGCCAGTAAAATTGGGATTTTATTATTTTTTCTTTGAGACAGGGTCTTGCTGTGTAGTCCAGGCTGGCCTCAAACTCATGGCAGTCTTCCTGCCTCAGCCTCCCAAGTACTGGGATTACAGGTGTGCAGCCTTAAATTTGGATTTTACATCACCTGCATTTTTTTTTTAATCTCTGATTTTTTTTTGCCATTTTTTTAGAAGAAGCACACCATGCATTATTTGTTGTAGATCTGAGATCCAAATTTAATTGCTTCTCAGCCTTATTGGCTAAGATCAAAGTGTGAAATCCAAATTGAACTAGCTGTCCTGTATTTTTATTCGGCGACTTGATATGAGTTCTCTTTTTACCTTTAAAAAATAATAAATTTACCTTACTTCTTTTGAATTAAAAAAAATTTAAGCTGATACATAAAGACATAAAAATCGTACGAATTGATGAGGTGCTATGTAGTTCATCACTTCTGAGATAGAAAAGGGAAACTGCAGCAAGTGATCCCAACAAGGGAAATATTGTAACTCCCAACCTGCTAGATATCTGGAACACGAGTTCGTGTTCTCTAAAATCAAAGAATGAATTCTAGGAACAACGGAGGCTAAGAGTAAGAATAAATTATTGAAAGAAAGAAAGCTTCTAAGAGAGACAGAAGTGGGACCAGAAAGTGAGTTGCCCGCCCACCCCGATTCTCAAAGGCGTTTCACTGAGCAAAGCCACAAGGTGAGGTCCAAGGAGGGACAAAACTAAAGGTGACTAATAAGACCCAATGGGAGGGGGCCGGGAATTTAGCTCAGTGGTTCCCAGTCTGCCTCGCAAGCACAAGGTCCCGAGTTCGATCTCCGGTACCAAGAAAGAAAGAAAGAAAGAAAAGAAAGAGAAAAATCCAATGGGAAGTCACATGGTGGACATAAGGTGGGACAAAACTATGATCAACCAATAAGATTACAAGTACAGTCAGCCAGGTAATATTGATAAAATGGGAAAGCTAGTCACGTAGCAAGTGTACAAGGAATTTCTGGAAAAAGAATGGGCTAGGGAGATTGATGCGAATATCAATCACTGCTATTTTTCCCCAGGGGAAGTACTTCTCTTTTAATAATCTAACCAGTAGTGAATGTGTCTCAAATTTTTTTTTTTTTTTTTTTTTTTTTGGTACCAGGGATCGAACTTGGGTCCTTGCGCTTGCAAGGCAAGCGACGGAACCACTGAGCTAAATCCCTGGCCCAATGTGTCTCAACTTTTTATGCTGAGGGCCCAGCTTTGTCTAACCGCCTTACAATAATTTCTGACTAACTTAGCTATCTGCAATAAAACGAACTGAAATCGTTCCTTGTGTAGGAGGAAACGGTAAGAGGTGTGCTGGGTGGATTTCTGGATGCCGCCGAGCCAAGGCAGATAACTAGAAAATAATCTTTCCTTCCCTGGCCTCCTGAGGCGATTCCCGGCGCTGGCAGAGCCATATCCACCACCAGAGGCCGCTGCGGGAGCCCAGATCTGCAGACTGGCAAAGACGAACTTCACCTCTGATTGGGGTGGGCGGGGGCGGTCCCCAGGGGCAGGGCCGTTGCAGAGAGCTGGGTGTCACCTTGGAACTCTCTCCCAAACGCTCCTGCTCCCGTTCCCGCTGTAAAACTCGGAACAGCGGTCACTGATGGGAGTTCCTGGCTAAACTCAGGGGCGGATGCAGGACAAATACAGCTTCCGGCCTGTGAGATGGCAAATGTGCCGAGATTGTGGTCGCGAACCGAACGAAGACATTAGGAGAGTTTTATTGGAAATAAGGGGAAGAAGAATAGTTCCTGAATCTCCAAGTGGAGTCCCAAGTGGGTGCCCACGGAGGTCCTCGGTCAGGTAATTTATACAGCAGAGTCACAACATGGGTACAATGTGGGCCAGATTACCATCAACCTGTAGAATTACAAGGATCGCTTAGCTACTATTGACCCAATAGGTTCCAGTGGACCAGGCGGTGCTGATCACAATGCCATCTCAAGCTGCTGTTGATCTCCAGGAGGCTCTAGGCCTGGCCACTGGGTCTCCGTCTTGCGGCCCCAGCCACAGGCTTGACATCTTTATTTTTGGTGCCCCTGGCCCCCTCGACTGTGTATTAATTTCTATCTAACCTAGCTATCGGAGGATCAGCCAGCCCCGACCTCTGCCTGTGTGACCCGTGGCATCCTCCACTCTGACTCTGCTCTCTTTTGCCATGGCTCAGGGGACCCAGGCCCTGTCCTGGGACACAATTCTGGGCATACTCCAGCAGAGTGGAGGGAGAATGACTCCCACTCTCAGGAGCCCCAGGCAGCGAGAAATGAAGGGCATGCACTTGGGGAGAACACCAGCCACTGAGAATCGCCTCAGGGACTGAGCTTGTGTTTGTGTCTACACTGTGTGTGCTGAACAGCAAGCCAGTGTTTCTCATTCAATTAACAAACACTCTGAGGTCCTCCCTGTGCCAGGCCCTGGGCTGGGCTCTGGGCTCTGGCGCTCATATTGTCCTGCACACCCTCAGCTGAGGCTGGCTGTCCTGGCTGGGAAGGGAGGAGCAAAGATGGGACAGACAGAGCCCCTTGCCTCTGAGCATACCCTTCGACCCCCCACCACATGTAGGAGGGGCTGCTTAGGGAAACTGAGGCATCAGGAGCCCTTGAAATGATGGGACCCAGCTCAGAGTGCTCCGAAGCCAGCGGATTCTGTAGGCCTTTTACCATCTTGTCACAACTTTTGAAACTCCTGCTCCCTGACGGAATTCAGGACTTTACAGAACTAGTCCAAGCTGGTGGCCAAATGGGCAGGACTTTCCACACATGCCCGAGGCCTGATGCAGGGTGGGCAGCCAGTGAATGCTTGTCAAGGGATTCGAAGAAGCAAGATCAATGCCCAAGGTCATAAATCTGACAGGGCTTAAAACATTTGGGGCCTGGGATGGCGGCCAAAGCAGGGGTTTTGAGAACAGGCCCAGCCGAGGGGTCATCTGTGTAGTGGGGCAGGAGGTGGTGGTCATCAGCATTTCCCAGAATGCTTTCTGTTTTTCATCTGCACCGCGGGGCAGAGGTGGGCACCCAGCCACATTTCCCAGAATGCTTTCTGGTTTTTTTGGCTGTGAGAGCCCACAGTGGGGCTTGGGTTTCTCAGCGAAGTTGCAGAATGAGTGGCCCTCACCATGAGCCACTAGTGTCCAGTCAGAAGGAAAGCAAGCCTAACCACTGCCGCCCCCTCCACGGTCTGAGAAAGTTGTGTTCTGCAGGGGCTCCAGGGTGGCCCCCCTAAGGCTCTGTCCCCAATATAATTCATGAGGTCTGGAATGTGACTTTATTTGGAAAAAGGGTCTGTCCAGATATAATTAAGCACCTTGAGATGAAATGATTCATGGGCTTGTTGTCTGGACCAGCCCCAAACCCAAGGACCAATGTCCTCCTAAGAGACAGCCGAGAGATGCACAAAGAGGAGGAGGTGGCAGTGAGAAGGGGGAGACAGAGATTAGAAAGTGGCCATCATCTGGAGCCACCAGCCGGGAGAGGGAGAGACAAGGGACAGGCTCCCCAGAGCCTTGGTGGAGTGTGGCCGTGCTGACTCCTGGATTCAGGTTTCTCCCCTTCAGAGGTGTGAGTTCCTGTTGTTTCCAGCCCCAGGTTTGTGGTCCTCTGTCACAGGAGCCCCAGGAAATGAAGCCACCAACTAACCCACATTTTCTAATTCCTGAGGCTGTCCACTTCTGGGCCCCTTGTCCACACACACCGATTTGCCCTTGTGTCCTGTGTCTCCCTGCAAGGGAGACTCCATTCCGGTGATGCACCGCACACACTGTACTCCCACCAAGAATTTCTAATTATTTTGCAGTTGGTGGACGATGGAGTTAGAGGAAGGGTTCCTTCCATCCCTCAGTATAAGCATGGGAGTTTCGCTTGACCAGATTCGGAATAATACAGTGATCTGTACCCTTTACAGAGCTCAGCAGACACCTGTGGGCCGGCAAATCCCGAAGGAAGAAGTGTGCAGATGAGCGCGTGTGATCGCGTGTGCATGTGTCCCCAAACTGCTCCCTCCCTTGCTCCCCCTCCACACACACCTTGCTTTTGGGACACAATGGAAGAGGACCCTCCCTGCTAGCAAGCCAGAGGACCCTTGTCCCCTCAGTGTGCAGGATGCTGCCCAGAATTTGCCCTTGAGAACAGCGGAGAGTGAAGTAAAAGGAAGCTGCCCAGGGCTGGAGGTGTGCTCATTCTCCTTGTTTTCCTGGGAGTGGTGGCAGTTTCTGAAGGAGAGGCAAGGTGGGCCCCTGCCCCACTTAGCTTCCATGGCCACCAGTCCACAGGTAACTTGTACACCCACAGCACGGCCCCTCCTCCACGTGTCCAGGGGCCTGCACCCCCACCTCCATTGCAGGGTTCTTTCAGACATTCCAATGGAGGCCACTGCCACCTACCCAGTTTTTTTTGTTTTTTGTTTTATATCAGGGATCAAACTCAGGACCTTGTGCTTGTGAGGCAGGTGAGGGTGCCACTGGGCCAAATTCCCAGCCCCACCTACCCAGTTTTTAAAGCCAGACCCCTGGGTGTCCCTTAACATTTTCCTTCTCACCATCCCCCAAATCCACCCATCCCCAAACCCAGTTGACTGTGTTCCTGCTTATGTTGGTCCATTTTCTGCTGCTATAGCAAAATACCTGAGCCTGGATACTTACTAAAGAAAAGAAAGTAACTGAGCTCACAGTTCTGCAGATCCAAGAGTATGGCTCCAGTGTCTCATGGCTCCAGTGAGGGTCTTCTGGCCATATCCAACATAGCAGATGATGTCATGGTGGACTCCTGGGAGGAGAGAGAGATCACATGGTGAGACAGAAAGCCAGAGAGATTCAGGGGCCAGGCTTGCTCTTTGATAACAACTTACTCTTGCAGGAACAAACCAGGCTCCCTCCAGCACGACATCAGTCCCTTCTCAGGGTGGCACCTCCGTGATCCCACCGCCTTCCACCAGTCCATGCCTCTTAGAGGTTCCACAACCTCCTCCCACCATGCGAGGCCCAAGCTTCCAGCACACGAGTCTGGGGGGACACACTCCAACCACATCCAAGCCACAGCACTGCCTGTCACGCAAGTGTCACCAGCTTGATGGCGCCTTGTTCCTCCCCTTCGAGCTACTTGTCACAGTTGCGATTTGCCTGTGAGCTCTGTGAGGGCAGAGAGCACAGCTGCTTGTTCATTTTAGTCTTCCTAGTGCCTAAAACAGTGTCATGTGCACTGTTGGTGCTTAAGAAATACTTGTCAAATCCTGGGATAAATGAGTGAATGAATGAACCCGTGTGGTTCTGAGCCAGCGTGGCACAGAGGAGGATGGAGGCCAGGTGTCCTGGATGAGGAGGGAGGAACCCTGGCTTGGTACTGGACTCTCCCCACTCGGCATGGAGCACCGGCCGGGACCAGCCTGAGGCTTGGAGCAGGGTGGTGGTGGCAGTGGGGATCCGCCAGCCGCCAACCATCAGGAAGCTCTTCCCCTCTACCTATTCTGGCTTGCCAGGCGTGTCTTCCATTCCTCAAAGTGGGGTTGTGTTTGGTGTTCACAAGGCCTGGGGATTTTACTGGGTGCTGAATGGGCACAAAGAGTTTGAGGAAAGTGCCAGAGCCCTTGGAAAGGAGCCCCGGTACTCTGACTTAGAGTGCCCTTCTGCACTCGGGTGGGTGGCGGGTTGCTTGGGTTTGGCACCAGCTCTGCTACAATCTCCTCTGCCATCTTGCGCCTCCCACTCCCTCCAATATTTTGTTTTGAAATGTTCAAACCTGCAGAAGAACTGAGAGAGGAGGGCCCTGAACCTGCCCTCCCTCGATCGTCCTGCTCTTAACACTTGGCCATAGTTGCTACGTCTCCCTCTGTGTGTCTCTGTGCACTTGCAAGCACTTTTATTTTGCTGAAGTTTGTGAGCAAGTTGCTGGCACCTTAACACTTCTAAATATCTCAGCATCTCCTAATAAGGACTTTCGCCCTCACAACCACAGCACCATGGGCACCATCAGCGCGGCAGCCAGCGCGCCATTTGTGCTCAGTACTACAGTTCTCCCCCGTTGTCTTCTACAGCTAGATTTTTTTCTCTCTCCAGATTCCGATCAGGATTCATGTGTGGTATTTTGTTGTTATGCCTTTAATCTCCTCTAAGACAGCCTCTGGCCTTTTTGTTCACGGTATTAGTATTTGTCTGTGTTGGTGACATTTACACTTTTGAAGAGCTCAGGTCAGCTGTCTGGTAGAATGTCCTGCATGTAGCATATTCTGCTTGTTAATGCATGATTTGTGCTTAATATTCAACACCACATCAGCAGCGAAAGTTGGGCATGCGTTGTCCATTTCCTCAATTTGTGAGGGTTGATTTGTGGATTCCTCACGCAGGCAGAGATCAACTGAATATCCCGTTTACCCCGCCATTGGACCTTTCGTCAGTGTTTGCCTAAAGATCGGAACCGTGGTGGTTGCAACATGGTGATTTTATATTCTTTTATTCCTCCTGCATCTGCCACGTGGCATTTTTTTCCTCTAAGATTTTCCATTTTGTGGATTAATCATTGTGGATTTATGGGTTTTAAAAAGGTGTTAAAATCAAATAGTACTGTTACTATACTGATGTTCAAATTGTCCTACCTTTGAGAATTAAGAGCCCTTAGGTTGGCTTCTGAATCTCTTTGCCACAGTCACCTTGATATTTAAAAAGAATTTTGTTGTTTTTGTTTTTTTGAGTCAGGGTCTCAAGCTGCAATTCATGCTGGCCTCGAACTCACAGCAATCCTCCTGCCTCAACCTCCTGAGTTCTGGGATTATAGGTGTGAGTCACCATGCCTACCTCATCTTGATGTTTAAGTCCTTTTTTTTTGCTTTGTGATGTGACAAGATATTCCAAGCTCACACTGTACATTTCCAGCCCTGGACCCAGAACCAACCACTCCACGAGGGGTCACCTCAGGGCTCTGATTCCTTTAGTGGCCAGTGGCACAGGGACAGCGGGAGCTTAGGGTTATCTGTACTCAGCGTCACCAGAGCGCTATAGGCCCTGAGCTCTTTAGTGGACAGAACTAAGAAATCCATTTTGAAAAAATCACAAGTTTAAACTGATAGTTCCAACTCAAACTTAACATTACAGGGTTTTTCTGTAGTAACTTTTACTTATTACAGGTATCTTTTTTTCTCTTCCAGTAAAAAAATGCCTTTGCTTATTTGCTTTATACTAATTGTATCATGCATAAGAGTTTCAGAATTACAAGATCAACATTGCTACTAACAGTAAATTTACTAAGTATGAGGGTTTTTTTGTAGTTCTTTAGTTCTCAGAACTTTTCCCACTGTGTTCGGAGGACAGTATTTGAAGCAATCCTTCCTTCCATGATGTTTATGAAATCAGTTGGCTACAATATCAGCGCATTTGCTTCCATTTTCACTCTGTTGTGGGTTTTGCTTTCTCCTATCCTTTACACATTTTAGTTTTTGAATATGTAAACCTTTGCGAGGTTCGGAAGTTGCAATGATGCACAGAGCTGTAGGAGAGAAGCCTCGTGCCATGCCTGTCGCTTCCCGTTTTCACAGTGAACTCCTTCCATTAGTTTCTGTTATAGTTTCTGTATTTTTGTCACAAAAAGTGCACCCATGCATTCTGATTTTCTCTCATTTCTGTATAAACCACGGTAAAGCACACGTGTCCTCCTTTGACGAAGGCCCCTCCCTGGTGCTGACTTCCATCCCTTCCTATGTCAGAAGCTTCTGCCTTCTCACAAAACCATCTGCCACGGAGTTTTGCCTGCTCTGTGGCTGTGGAGTCCTTGGGAGACTGGGACACCATGATGGGGTGCGGGGAACACTCGGGCCCCTCGGGAACCCGACACCCTCCAGATGTTGAGACTGAGAAGACAAAGGGTCCAGCTTCCGGGAGTTCGTACCGGGCTAAGCCCTCCTGCTGGGACTCTCTTGGGTGTCTTGGGAGTTGGGTGGCTTTGGCGCGGGTTTCTGGAGGGGCCCTGACACAGGGGCAGTAGGAACACTGCCAGGAGCGGGTCTGTTCTGTGCCTCACACTTGCCGTAGTCCAAGTACAGTACAGTCAGTAACACCTCGGTAGGAGAACGCTCCTTTTTGCCAACAATTTGGTTCGCAAACAGAAGCGGTCAGCAAAATCTTGCTTCCATTCGTGAACTCCGCTTTGGGAGACATTGAACCTTATAGGGAAATTTGATTTGGTTCTCAACCAATTCAGCTCATGACCAAATTGGTGAAACCAACTAAGTTTGTGAACTGAGGTACCACTGTATCTATTTTTCAAAATTAACCATTTCATGGGCTGGGGGTGTAGCTGTGACACTATGCCTGCCTGGTAAGCAGAAGGCCCTGAATTTGATCCCTGGTACAAAAACAAAAAAACCAAAGAAAACCTTTTTTTGTTTTTGTTTTTGTTTTTGGGTTTTTTTGGTACCAGGCATTGAACTCAGGACCTTGTGCTTATAAGGTAGGCACAGTGCCACTGAGCTAAATCCCTGGCCCCTTAACCATTTCTTTTTTGAGACAAGGTCTCCTCAAGTAGTCCAGGCTGGCCTTGAACTAGCAGCGATCCCTCTGCCTCAGCCTCCTGAGTGCTGGGATTACAGGTGTGCACCACAGTGCCTGGCAAAATTCACCATGTTAATGTATATTCAGCAGCTTTTATACATTCAGCACGTTGTGCCTAGATCACATGTCTGTCACCCCCAAGGGAAACATTACCCTCACTGAGCAGCCCCCCTCAACCCCTGGCCACCACGAATCTACTTTCCATCTCCACAGATTCGCCTGTTTTGGTGTTTCACACATGCACACGGAATCACACCATCGTGTCCTTTTGTGCCCGGTTTCTCTCACTCGGCGTGGTGCTCTAAGCTTCACCCACACGGCCGCTCGTTCTGTCGGGCCCTCCTTGCTGTGACTCCGCACCCCATCCGCTGGCAGCTTCCATAGTTCAGTCTGGTCTTGCTGCGAACAGTGCTGCTCAAACATTCCTAGACAAGTTTCCTAGACAAGTTTTAGTTGGAATGCCAGTTTTCTGTTCTTTTGGGTAAATATCTAGGGATGGGATTGCTGGCAACTCTGCTGAACTTTTGGGCAAAGTGCCAATGTGTCTACATCCACTGCACCTTTTTACATTCCCACCAGCGGAGTATGAGGGTTGCATTTTCTCCACCTGCTCAGCAAAATTTGTCATGTTTTTCTTTTTTTATTATAGCTGTCCTATTGGGTATGAAGTGGGCAACATACCCTACCCCTTTCTTTTCTTTGTTGCAGGATCTTGCTGTGTAGTCCAGGTTGGCCTTGAACTTGTGATCCTCCTGCCTTAGCCTCCTGAGGGCTGGAATTACAGGCAGGTACTACTTTGCCCTGCAAAATATCCCCTTTTTGACATAAACTTGAAATGTCACATTAAAAGCTCTAATGTCCTTTGGCTTCCTGATGCTACCTAACTTTTTCAATTTCTTGTAAATAAAATTAGTCTTTGTTATTATTATATTGACTTGGTGATTCCAGGGCTCACGGTTATAGGAGGGAAATTCTGTTACACACTAAGCAAGGCATTAGCTGAATGTTAGCAAATCCCACTTCATATAGCACCGGCCAGAGGTGGTAGTGTTAAGGGTGGTGGGGGAGGTGTGAAGTGATCCATAGGACAGGTGACCTTTAGGGCTCTTTTTAACAACTATGTGCTCAAGATAGCCTGGCCCCAGGGGCTGGGACTGCAGGCCTCCTGAGGAAACCACATGAATGAGAGTGCAGCCCTTCTCACGATCAGGCCCCCGGGGGAACTGTCAGCCAGGCCTCTTGTGTTGTTCAGGGCTCCCAATGCTAGTGAGCCCAGGCCCTGGGCCGGGGCACCCCCGTGAGTCACAGCTGAGACCAGTGAGGGTGAGAATTACCACTTCCTGTATATGAAAAACTCAGATGAATTGTTGGCTCCCACCACTGCCAAGCAGCAAATCAAATTAATTCTCCATGCCTCGGGCTTAAGTCCACCCACTGAGTGAACTCCTGAAAAAAACGAAAGGCACTGCCCAAGGAGCTTGCAAGGGGAGGTCTGGGTGGCTTCTCTTGCATTGATTAGTGATTTCAATTTTGAGAGTTTTCAGAGTTGCCAGCCAAGCAGATTGTGGTAGCCAGCATTGTGTCACTGTGATTAAATACCTAAGAAACTAAGCTTAAAGGAGACATAGGATTTATCTTGGCTTACGGTTTCTGAGGCTAAGGTCCATGGTTAGCCCAGCCCTTGGAGACTCATGGTTAGACGGGTGCTTTACCAGGAAGCAAAAGAGAGAGGAAGGGCCCGGGGTCCCATGCCCTCCTCCAGGCCCTGCCCCTGTGACGTAACTTCCTTTCACTAGGCTCCACCCACATCCTAGTGTTTCTGCTACCTTCCAACAGCGCCACTGGCTGGTGACCAAGCTTTTAACATATGAGACTTTGGGGGAGCTCCACAGTGTAACACAGATGTTAATTTACATTAAGCAATGAGCCTGGGTCTTAGCCGAGTGCTAGGTTGTGAGGGGTGTCCCCAGAGTCCATGTGTTGGAGACTTAATTCCCAATGCTACTGTGTTGGAAGGTGCAGCCTGGTAAGTGAGGAAGTGCTGAGTGATGCAGTCTATTCAGGTCATCCTAGGGTGGGTTCATTATGCGAGTGAGTTCTGCCCTCTCTTGCTCTTTGGCTCTTACCCTCCCCTCTCTCCCACCTTCTATGGGGCTGACACAGCAGGAAGCCCTGGCCCCGGGCTGGTGGCTTGGATTTCTGCAGCCTTCACAATAGCGAGCCAAACACATCTCAGTTCATTATAGAGACTACCTTGTTGACATAAATTGGACTAAAAGCCCAGAAAGATGCCAGAAAAACTTGGCAGGATAGCCAGGCATGGTGGCACAGGCTTAAAACCCCAGCAGTTGGAAGGTTGAGGCAGGATTGCAAGTTTGAGTCTTGCCTGGGGAACTTAAGGAGACCCTATCTCAAAATAAAAAATTTTATTTTAGCTCATTAGGAAGGCCTTGGGCTCAATCCTCAGTAGTAGAGTAAGAAATTCCACAGGGTTTGTGGTGGATTAGGAAAGGTGAGTGCAGGGCACTTGCCCTAAGCCTAACTTAAGGTTGGATGGGATTGAGGTGGAAGAGGAGTAGGGAGCTAGATTGGGCGAAAGGAGGAAGCTGGGATGCTGCGATGCTGGCCTCCCGCTGACAGCTGAGCTCAGGAACCGAGCATTGGGCGAGGTGGGTTATCCAGGCATAGCATGGACTTCTGAGGTGAAACCATAAATCCAAAAATTACTGAGGTAGTTTTGCTTTTAAACATTTAGTGGCCAGATTTAAAAAGTTCTGGAAGAGAATTACTACTTGGCAGAGTTAATCATGAGTATCTTCCGCTGACTATAAGACACTTTCAACTGAGCTCAGTGGAGAAGCAGGAAATCCTGGGGAGACCTGGGGTATCCTCTTTACCACTGGGGTTCATTGTAGTGTTTAAAAGCATTCACTTTCACCCCAGTAGTGTCCCAGCTTGGACAATATATGGTCACTGTCTTTATCATAGAGATTAAAATTATTTATTTTTTTAATTGTAAAATATACATCACAAAGTTTACCATTTTGACCATTTTAAGTGTACACTTCTGTGTTCATTACTAGTTCATAGGAAAACAATGGACTTTTGAATATCTACTCAGTGGCCTGAAACCTTGTCATGAGTATTTATTAGTTCTAGAGGCTTCTTTGCTGGTTCTTTAGGGTTTTCTACATAAATTACTGTGCCATCTACAAAGATGATTTTATTTCTTACTTCCTTATCTGGGTACCTTTTATTCCTTTTCTTATTGTATTAGCAAAGTGTTCTAGTATGATGGTGAATAAAAATGGTGAAAAAGGACACCCTTGTTTTGTTCCTTTTTATTTTATTTTAGTTTTTGGTACCGGGGATTGAAATTCAGGTCCTTACACTTGCAGGGCAGGTGGCAGAACCACTGAGCTAAATCCCCAACCCTCTTGTTTCTTATTTTAGGGAAAAGTATGTATCTAGGTTTTCACCATTAAGTCTGATGCCAACTGACGTGTTTTTTTTTTTTTTAGATTTTCTTCATCAGGTTAAAGATATTCCTAGTTTGTTTTTTATCATGACTGAATGTTGGATTTTGTCTACTGCTTTCTCTGCATCTATTGATATGGTTATATAACTTTTCTGTTTTAGCCTGTTGGTATGATGAGTTACATAAATTGATTTTCTAATGTTGAACTAGACTTGCATACCTGTAATAAATCCTAATGTTGGACAAATCCAACATTGCTGGATTGTATTTGCTACTATATTGTCTTAGTTACTTTTCTTGTTGCTGAGACAAAATACTTGAGACCCAAGGTTAGAGTGGAAAGATTTATTTTGGCTCACAGTTTGTAGAGGTTTCAGTCCCTAATCAGCTGACTACAAGGCAGAGGGGCATCACAGAGGAGAAACAGTCCATGGCAGGGAAGAAGGCAGCAAAAGGAGCAAGCAGCAAGTGACAAGCAGTAATAACAACAGTCTTCTTTCTGTCCCTTATATTCTATCAAGGCTACCAGCCCTTAAGGTAAGTAGCACTCACACCCAGGGTGGGGCAGCCTTAATCCTAGCATCCTAGCAAGAATCAATCCTAGCATCACATCCTTGATCCCAGCATCACACACACTAGACCCAGCTACCTCTGAAAAACCCTGCGTATGACCACATGAGGCCCCACCTAGGGCCACATGGGACATCTAGAAGCTAGCCATAACACATTCTTCAGGATTTTTGCTTTTGAAATGTATGAATTTTTTTTTTTTTTTGGTACTGGGGATTGAACTCGGGTCCTTGCGCTTGCAAGGCAGGCGGCAGAACCACTGAGCTAAATCCCCGGCCAATTTTTGCTTTTTACATTTCTGAGAGTTTGTAGTTTTTTATTTCTTGTAATGTCTTTTTCTGGTTTGGTTGTAGGGTAATACTGGCCTTATAGAATAATTTAGGAAGGGTTTCCTCTACTTCTTCTTCTGGAAATGAATTTAGAGAATTGATATCATTTTCCTTAAATATTTGGTGAAATTTACCAGCGAAATCATCTGAAATCAATGTTTCTTTCTGAAAAGTTATTTAATTATTGATTCAATATTATTTATAGATACAGGTATTCAGTTTATCAATTTCTCCTTGTTTAGGTTTTGGTAGATTGTATTACTCAAAGATTTTGTCCATTTCATCTAAGTTATCAAATCTGTAGGCAGAGTTTTAAAAAATTTTTTATTTTATTTTATTTATCTATTTTTTCCAGTACTGGGGATCAAACTCAGGACCATGTGCTTGCAAGGCAGGTGCTGCACCACTGAGCTATGTACCCAGCCCTAAAATTTTGTATTTTCTCTTTAGTGACTACCCTTCTACTTTTAAAAATATTTATGTTAGTAATTTGTATCTTCTCTTTTTGATTAGCTAGAGTACACGTTTATCAATTTTATCTTTTCAAGGAACTGTCTTTTGATTTTAATTTTCTGTATTGATTTTCTATTTTGAATTTCATTAATCCTTTTGTTTTAATGTTAACCTCTTTTCTTTTGCTTGGTTTGGGTTAATATTGCTTCTTTTTTCCATAGTTACTTCGGGTGGAAAGTTAGATTGATTTTTAGATCTTTCTTTTTTTTTTCTTCCAGTGTGTGCATTCAATCCTGAAATTTCCCTCTAAGTATTGCTTTTGCTCCATTCTGCAAATTTTTTTCCCTGTACCGGGGATCAAATTCAGGACCTTGCACTTGTCAGACGGGCGCGCCACCACTGAGCCACACCCCTGGCTCTCTATTCTGCAAAGTTTGATAAGTTGCACCTCTCTCACCCATTCTCTCTTTCTCTGTCTCTCTATTTCTCTCTATCTCTGTCTCTCTCTCTTCTCTGAGGCAGGGTCCTGCTGCATTCCCTAGGCTGACCTCAGACTCCTGGGCTCAACTGATTCTGCTGCCTCAGCCTTCAGAGTAGCTGGGACTATAGGCCTTACCCGCTTTCCTGGCTTAATAAATTGAATTTTCATTTTTGTTTAGTTCAAAGTACTTTAAAACATTTTTAGAGATTTTTCCCCCCAGGTTTTATTTAGAAGTGTGTTGTTAAATCTCCAAATATTGTGGGATTTTGCAGCTGTCTTTCTGTTATTAATTTCTGTTAATAATTTCACTGTGGTCTGAGAACATGCTCTGATTTCTGTACTTCTAAATTCATTTAGGTTTCCTGTATGACTCGCAGTGTGATCTGTTTTGGTGACTGTTCCATGTAAGCTTGAGAAGGATGAATTCTGCTGCTTTTAGATGAAAAATTCTATAAATGTCTATTGTATTGATTATGTGGCGCTGCTCAGCTCAATTTTCCTTTCCAACTTCCTGCTGCTGGGTCTGCCAGCCCCTGATGGAGGGCATTAATGCCTCCCAGTTGTGGGTTTATCCATTTCTCCTTGCAGTTCTATTAGTTTTTCCTTCATATTTTGACACTATTAGGTGCACACACATTAGGTTTTTAGGTTTTCTTGGAGAATAGACCCCTTGCTCATGATGCAGTGTCTCTCCTTATTCTTGATCATTTTTCTTGTTCTGATGTCTGCTTTATCTGAAATTAATGTGTCCATCCCAGCTTTTCTTTGATTGGTTTGAATGCACATGCATCTCTTTAATTTCCTCCAATCCTTTAAAACAGAAAATATCTTTATTGTGGTAAAATACCAATAATGTAACTGTGTTCAGGTGCTCGGCTACTCAGCATTCAGAGTGGGCGGCCAGCAGCACCTGGATTCGTGTTGGAATTTCTCAGAACTCTTCTCGCCTTGCAAGATGGAAATGCCATGCCTGCTAAACAAAATTCCTGCACATTCTCTCGCTCCTAGCCCCTGGCAACCACCATCCCACTTTCTGTTCTAGGACTCTGACTGCTCTCGGTGTCCCTTGGAAGTGACTCCCACGTCAAGTGTCCTTCAGCTCATTTACTTGGCGTGACGTCTTCAGGGTTCATCTAGGTGGTAGCAGGTAACACAGTTGCCTTCCTGTTAAAGATTTTCTTCCCTTTATTGTTTAATCTATCTGTACCTTTATGTTAAAGTGGGTTCTTATAAACAACATATTTTTTATCCACTGTTTTCTTTTTAATTGTCCTGTTTTGACCATTTACAGTAATTCTTGGGCTGGGGATTTAGCTCAGTGGTTCCACCGCCTGCCTCACAAGTGGCAAGTGCAAGGTCCCGAGTTCGATCCCTGGGGCACCCCCCCCCCAAAGAAATTCTTGACAAAGTTGCATTCATAGCTACCCCATTTGCCACTGTTTTCTATTTATTGCACTTGTTCTTTGCTTATTTTTCTAAACTTTCCTCCCTTTTTGTACTGTCTCTGCTTTTGACCGAGCATTTTACATGGTTCCATTTTCTCTCCTCTCTTAACACAGCAGTTAGACCTCAAATGCCACTCTGGCATTTGAGAAAACAGCAGAGGAGAGAAGTTCACATTCATGTGCTGCCTGTCTCTTTCTCCCTGACCAAGAGCTAGCAGTTGGTGGGTACAGCTTATCGACCTTTCCTTTCAAACAGCTCCACACTGCTACCCTGGGTGCACAGATAACCTAGGGTGCTCCCGGTTCCTCTCTCCTCTGCCTCCAAACTTTGCTGTCACTCTTTTCACGTATCCACAAGCTATAGCCACCCAGTACATTGTTCCCAATGACTACCATTAGCCCAAGTAAGAGAAAAGGAAAAGATTCCATTTTACCTTCATTTATTCCTTTTCTAAGGCTCTTTTCTTTATGTCAGTCTGAGTCTCTGACCTGTTGTCATTTTCCTTTTCCCTGTAGACCTTCTGCTAAGATTTCTTGTAAGGCAGGTCTACTAATGATAAACTTAGTTTTGTCTGTCTGAGAAAGTCTTCATTCTCCTTCACTTTTGCACTGGATGTCAAATTCACCCAGTGGGCTTTTGTTGGGGAGTTTTGGTTTTGTTTTGTTTGCTTGCCTGGTTTTTTTTTTTGTTTTTTGTTTTTTGTTTTTGGTACTGGGGATCAAACTCTGAACCTTGTGCTTTCCAGGCAGACACCAGAACCACTGAGCTAAATCCCTGGTCCTGCTTGCCTGTGTTTAACTGATGACGTTCAGGACATGTTACCTCACAATATGGCAATGTCTTAGTTTTGGCTGCTAGACCAAAGTACCTCGGGCTGGGTAACATATACACAACAGGAATCTGTTTCTGACAGTACTAGGGGCTGGGCAAACCAAGAGCAAGACAACTTTGCAATGACTTTGGTGTTTGGTGAGGCGGGCTCTCTACTTCAAAAATGGTTCCTCCTAGCCACCCTCTTCCATGACAGAGGGCTCCAGACACTGTGTCTCCATGGAAGGAGGGCTGGACACCTACTTGCTCCGTTTACCCATTTTATCAGGGGGTTGATCCCATAATCTCTTCCCCATTGACCCCACTTCTTGATATTGCCACAGTGGGGACTGGATTTCAGCATGAACTTTGGAGGGACGCACTCAGACCACCTCAGCACTGGAGAAATGGCAGAAGTGAGCAGGGTATTCTGTTCACCTCTCCAAACCCCTCCTTCTCCCTGGAAGCAGGTCCCATAACCTCACCAAGAGAGGCTCTCCCTGCACTCAGAGGAAAGGAGTGCCTGTATTTCCAAGAAGAAACTGAACAGAGGCCTTCCGGGTCGCTCCCATTTACCATTCCATCATACTCTGTCCAGCTGTGTTTCCTCACCACCGTCTGCTCTCCATCAATCCTGGCACTAAACAAACATATTTAACTGTTTCTTCTGTATGGTCTTTATTTTTTTTATGAAGGCTCCTGTGTCATGTAAAATTTATATTAAGTTTGTATGCTTTTCTTTTGTTAATCTATATTTTGTTATAAAGCCCTTAATCACAAACCTATAAAGAGTAGAGGAATGATCTCTTTCTTCCCCTACGCAACATTTTAAATATTTCATATGCTTTTTGCTTGTGTTGTTTACATTGTTTTGGACAAGAAGTCCAATGTCATCTTGTTCTTATTCTTCTCTAGGTAGGGATTGTTCCCTTTGGGTTTTTTTCCTCTGAGATTTTCTCTTTGTCATCGAAGGAAAAAATGGAAACATAGGTTTTGTACAGAAAGGAGGTGGGGAAAGGGGGAAAAAAAGAAGAAGCAAGATATATCATGCACTGGTACAAATTCCCTATAATGAAAGTTATCATTATATATATCTAAAATGTACCGATAAATATTTTGCTAAAAAAACAAACCATATAAAGATATATATATCTTTAAGATTAGAATTTATGGGCTGGGGATTTAGCTCAGTGGTTTCATCACCTGCTGCGCAAGCGCAAGGACCCGAGTTTGATCCCCGGTACCGAAAAAAACAAAAAGATTAGAATTTATATAATATTAAAAACACTTTTTATTTATACACTAAAAAAAAGATTTTCTCTTTGTCTTTGCTTGTCTGCTACTTAGGACATAAAGAGGTGTGGATTTATTTGCTTTTGTATTTCTCTGTGCTCCCCGGATCTGTGGTTTCATGTTTATCATTAATGTGGAAAATCTTCCCTCGTCATTACTTCAAGTACTTCTGCTCTTTTCTCTCTTCTCCTTTGGATAGTTTCATTACACATAGGTTAGATCTTTTAGTTTCTCTTTTGTTCTTGGATATGCTGTTGAGCTTACTTCATTCTCTTCCTTTGCATTTCAGATTTGATTTCTAGCATTTCCTTTTGGTTTCCATCTCTGTTTTCATTACTCATCAATCCTTGCACTTCGTTTTTCCAGTAGCTCCCTTAAGGCATTCATCTACTTACCTTAATCTCCCAGCTGTACCATGTCAGAGTTTAGCTCCAATGCCTGCTGTGTCTCTTCAGATGGAGATTTTAATTGCATGCCTTGTAATTTTTTGTCGAATGCTGGACATATTGCCCAGGTAACGGGACCTGGGCTCATCAAGGCTTTTTTTTTTGGTACCGGGGATCGGGTCCTTGTGCCTGCAGAGCAGGTGGCAGAACCACTAAGCTAAATCCCCGGCCCTCATCAAGGCTTTTAGTACAGGTTTTATGTCAGTTTGACTAGGAGCTGAGCTTTGTTTGATGTCTACTGTAGGTGCCATAGACTTCAGTTTTCTCTGGCTTTAGGTTGTTTTTTTTTTTCCTTCTCTGCTATTTTTGGGTTTTCCTAAGAATATTCTTAAGAGTCTGTGGCTAGTAGCTCTCTTGGTTGTAAGGTGGTTTTATTATACTGGAGTCTGTTGATGTGGTTTTAAGTGTCTTCTCAAAATTCATGTTTACTTGGAACCTTAGAAGTGAGCTTATTTGGAAATAGAGTCTTTGCACATATAATTAGTTAAGAGGAAGTCATACTGGGTTAGGGAAAGTCCTAAATATGATGACATATCTTTATAAGAAGACAAAGTATACAGAGATGAAGACACAGAGGTGAAGGAATTCAGCACCTACCCCCAAACATGCCAAATTGGCATAAGGATTATTTTGAGTTCAGTGCACTTACGAAAACAGCAGCAGAATACTGTAACCATCCCCTCTTTCTTCCTGAAAGCAAGAGATAAAAGCTGTCTTCCCCATGTTAATGCTGTCCTCCCTCCAGGAGGAAAGTAACATTCTTATCATCAAGGACAAAAAATTGAAGTGGAACAAATCTTTACAAACAAGTTGTTTAACTCATCTTCCCAGTTGCTTTTCTATCTAATTAGCTATCCTAGCCCATGCCCCTTTGCCTAGTCACATTTTCACACCTTATTATCTTTACCCACCTGGGTATGTGTTTGATTCTGTTTCTTTGGGTCATTTCTGCTTTGGTCTGAAATCTCCCCCAGAATTCATGTGTTGAAAGCTTAATCCCAAAGGCAGAAGTGTTAGGAGCTGAGGTCTAAGGGGTGATGCACCCTCATGAATGGGTTAGTGCACTTTCAAAATGGAATCTGGTGAAAGGCTTCATCTTCTTTTGCTTTTCTGTCAGCTGAGGACAGGGGATTCAGGGCGCCATCTTGGAAGCAGAGACTGGATGCTCATCTGACAATAAACCAGTCAACACTTTGATCTTGGACTGCCTGGCCTCTAGAACTGTGAGAAACAAATTCTAGTTCTTTATAAATTAGCTAGTCTGTGGTATTTTATTATAGCAACCCAAAGTGAATCTAGACAATTTCCTTATGAAGGCTCCCATGTCCCATAACATTTATATGAAACACATTTATATGTGTTTCTCCTATTAAAGTATCTAGGTGAGTTTAATTCTTAGGTTTAGCTGAAACCCCCAAGAGGGTAGAGGTAATATTTTGTCTCCTTTTACAGAGGAGAGGCCATGTGATGATGGAGGCAGAAGCTGGAACAATGCAAATGCAAGCCAAGGAATGAGTAGATTGCCACCAACCACTGGGAATGGGAAGAGAGAAAGGAAGATCCTTCCTTAGTTAGAGAGAGAGAGAGAGAGAGGGAAGAAGAAGAAGAAGAGGAGGAGGAGGAGGAGGAGGAAGAGGAAGAAGAAGAGGCTGTGGCCCCGACATCTTGGCTTTGGACTTCCAGCCTCCAGAACTGTGGAAGAATACATTTCTATTGTTGAAGCCACCTAGGTTTTGGTGTTTGTAAAGGCAGCCTAAGGAAGCTAATACCATAAGGTACTGGGGAGGGTGGGGTGTTCTATAATCCTACGATAAATCTCACTGGGCCCAAGTCCTTGTACTGTGGCCCTTAAAATCAGATCTTGTCCCTTTTTTCCCTGCCCTGATGTGAGCCTGGTAGGCTAAGAGGGGCTGGAGCTGTCTCCTTGCCCTCTGCTAGGGAAGATAAGGCCCTGATAAAGCAACATCCCTTCCCGGCAGGCCTTGGTCAAGGAGAGTAGAATGTTCTGGACTTTGAAAACGGTTACTTTTCTCTGGGCTTATTACTGTGAAATGGTTACTTTTTCCCTCCCTTGCCTGAAGCCTGGGGATTTTTCTCCCATCTTCAGAGAAGACCTGGTGGGGCACTGGGGAAAACTCCAGGAAAGTGTGGGGACCCGGGGAGTTTGTAACTTCCAGTGTCAGCCTCCAGCAATTCCTCACAGGCCACTTAAGGGCCCTGAGCCTTCCCACTGTCCCAGGTGGCATCTGTACTGGTAAGTCATGATTGTCTGCCTTCTCCCGTCCCGTGTCTCCTGTTTTCAAGGTGGGCAGTTTGCTCCATGACCTTGATTCTCTGAAGGATCTAAGATAACTTTTAGGTTTTCAGTTTGTTTGGATGATGGAAATAATGACTTACAGGCTTTTTATTGTCTTATGGTGGCTTTTTGTCATTTAGAATTATACATGGTTTTGTAAAGGATTTAATCTCCCTGTCAATTCCTATTTTTCCTTTTCAAAGGCTTTTTTTTCATGCTGAGGGCTATAGGGGAACAAACATAGAATAACAAAAATAAGAAACATAGGAACACTCCAAAGGCCAAGAATCTTACAAATCCCTCCGCGTAATAATGGTCTCGTCTGCAATTTTGACTTTCCTTCTAGAAATTTCTTAAATCCTCAGTAACCTCTCCAATGTCTTACCTTGCAGTCCTCTTCTGCTAAAGAGAATTTCTGATCTCATCCTTTCCCACAATTTCTTCCTGTGAAGTTCCTTATCGTGCTCTTACTTTGTAAACAACATGAAGTCCAAGGTTCAGGCTTCTGTGGCCTTGATAACTGTCTGGAGTCTTGCAGAAAGCCAGCTTGTGGTTACGGCTCTGGAAAAGTGGGAAACTGGTTGGTTTGGCGTAGACTGGGCCATATATTGTACATTGCTGTGGTCACTTGCTAGCACCCGAGGCCTAGATGTGCCCAGGGGTCCACCCTCTCTGGTAGTGGCTCTAATAGAGACAGGCAGACCCAGGAAGAGCCTTTCTGAATCTGACATCTAGAAATTTGCTCAATGCCCTTTTCCTTTTTAAAAGCATTATCCACATCTATCACAGCTGTGGTGTATGTTCATTGTAAAAAATTTTGGAAATATAAATAAGTATATTTTAGTATACGTGCTGCCGGAGCAAGCACATAGATAAGTTTAAAGGGAAAGCCCACAACCTCATATTTTATTTTGTTGCAATTTCTCTGACCTTTTAATTATGTACTGCTAATACTCAATTGTTTGACAATCAATAAACGCCAGCGATTGCTGTGGTTGCTGTATATGTCTGTAAAGGAATTCAGTAGTTCAGGAATGTGGCCCAGCAGGAACACGACCTTTGAAGTCCCGGTCCAAATCCCAGGTCTGTCACTGGGTGACCTTGGGTGAGTTGCCTTTCTGGGTGTCATTTTCCTCATCTGGAAAATGGAACTGATGGCACTGAGCTCCCAGCACATGAGTGACTAACTGATCTTGAAGAGCATAGAGCTCTTTAAGTCAGCCTTGGGAGCAGATGTCAAGTTGTGGAGCAGCTGGAAGGAAAGAAGAGTAAGGAGGAGGAGGAAGAGGAGTGAGGACCACAAATATGGCAATTTCCACTGTCTGGAAACTCTCTGGTCCTTTCATATACATAGTACATTGTGCTTACTATTGTATTTACAGTGGAAGATTTTTTTCTGTTTTAAATATAATTAGCAACAGTTTAAAACCCAGATTTCAGCTTGTCTTTACAGAAGAATGCCAGCTAATGAATAAGAAGGAAGGATGAATTTGATAAACAACATTTTGTAAAGACCCTAAAGTAATAGGATGTGAATGCTGTTGTGTGAAAGATTGCTGGGTGTGGGATATAAGCACAGTATCTGATGTCACAGATTTTATATTAACTATAGGGAGGAGATGTATTGGACATCACTTTAGCCAAATGATCAGAATTAGATTTATAAATAATGGGACAAACTAAACATTATGTGCCTCTTGGTTTGATCTATTAGGGGTGATACAACATCCATGTATTATTTTTGCCAAAAATGGTTAATCTGCATTGCCTCAAGAGGAAGCTAATTAGGTAAATAGAGATTAGGGAATAGTCCATAAGACTTCAAATATGTTAATATTATGAAGGACAAAAAGAGATAGGGAGACAGCTCCAAATGAAAATATATCAAATAGTCAAATATAATGTGCCAACCTTGATTGAATACAGGCTAAAGTTTTTTAGGCTGTAAAAGACGTTGGGGAAATTTGAATAAGAACCATCTATTATGTGATATTATTATATCTATGTTAGATTTCTTGGCTGTTTGTTATCTCAACTGTTCAGGAAGCAGAGGCAGAAGAATTGCAAATTTGAGCTCAGCCTGGGCAACTTAGCAAGAACTTGTCTCTAAAAAAGGGGGGTGGGCTGAGAAATGGGGGTACAGCCTGACACTCCTTTGGTGTGATGATAGCATTGTGGTTACAAAAGAGAATGTCCTGTGAAGAAGAGATGCAGGTTAATGATTTAGGCATGAGGTGACCTTTCATCTGCAACTTACTCCAAATGGCTTAGCAAAAAAACGTGCATAGGGCCAGGGATTTAGCTCAGTGGTTCTGCTGCCTGCTTCGAAAGCTCAAGGTCCCAAGTTTGATCCCCGGTACCAAAAAAAAAAAAAAAGGTGCATACACACTTTTCTTCAAGCTTGACATTTAAAAAATAAAAGTTGGGAGAAAAATCCTGCCTTCAGATGAATGCCAGAGCAAGAATTCTCACTGGCCTTACCACTGACAGTCCCTCCTGGCCCCTGGGAGAATTAGGAATCTTCTAATTAAAAAAAAAAAAAAAAAAAAAAGTCAAGACCAGCATGATCTTTTCTATCTACATTTTTTCTATCTGGACATCTGGTCTACCATGGGTAAGTGTAATCATTCCCTACACTTGAATTATATTTGGTTTTGCTTTACAGTTCTAAGAAAATTCCACTGAGCTAATGTTTAATAGCTTCCTGAGTGTCAACACTACTAATGTGCCATTGATTTTAGACACCAGGGCTGTCTTGAATAGGTTGGAGAGAATATGCATGAGAAAGATCTTTCCTGTGATTAGAGTGTAGGAATTTGGCAATTTATAGAAGGAGAGCAAGGCACTTGTATGAAAGCCTCTTTCTTTCCTAAGAACATCTGATCTGTCCTCACACCTGCCCATAAGCAGGACTGGACCTGTTGTCTCATTAAGGAAATATGGAAATCAGGAAATCAAAACCAGACTGTGCAATTCCTGAGAAAAATCACACAAAATCATTAAAAAACTCACAGCATAGAGTTTAAAAAAATTCTCTTACATGGGGCCAGGGATTTAGCTCAGTGGTTTCGCTGCCTGCTGTGCAAGTGCGAGGACCCGAGTTCGATCTCCGGTACCAAAAAAAAAAAAATTCTCTTACATAATCTCAGTAGTGCAGTGTGAATTACTCTTTTAGGTGCTGCTTGGAGCAGATGGAGACATTATTTCACAGAAAGGATGTATGCAGCAGGATGCCAGCTCTCGGTGACAGAGGAAATTACTGTCACAGAGTAAAAGGGAGGAAAATAGGGGGAGGAATTCAGAAGACAGATCCGTCTCTCACTGCAATTGCATCAAGAGATGCCACGTTTCTTTCCACCTGCCAATTCTGATTGTTTCACCGCCACTGCCTAAAGATAGTGTTAAGAAGGACTTACTTCCGGGGTCCTCCAGGTTCAGGGAGAAAGGATGCCGGCCTTGATTAGTGATGTCTGTTATGATTTTTTAAATTTCCCATCTTTGAACTCCCAACCACAAACTAAATCAGATGCTTGAAAAACACTAACGCCTTCAACACAGCATCTATTAAGGTAACGATCATAAGAACAACTTATGTTTATGAAGTGCTTGCTGAGCACAGACAGCTCTCAGTGCACCTTGTGTGTATTGACTCTTTGATCCTCAGAACACCTCAATGAGGTGAGTGGACTGTTACCGTCACCCCCGTGTCACACATAAGGAAGGGCAGGCACCTCATGTCATATGCTTACCTCTGCAGCCTGGCCTTCCTGGTTGGTCCAGCATTTCAGATTTCAAGCCTACTGCCTTTGCTCTCAATCCTCTTTCCCTGCTTTATTTTGTCTTTGACATCTGTCACCAGCTGGCCTTCCATCTGTCTTAGTGATTTGCCAGTTGCCTGTCTCCTCCCACTAGGATGCTAGCACTTGGGGAAGGGATTTGTTTGCTCTGCTTTCTGCTGTATCCCTAGCAGCTTCCCTCAGTCAGTTTAGCACATAATAATTGCTCAGTAAATACTCATAGAATGAAGGAATCGGCCTCAGAGTAGTTCGGGGCTTTGCCAGAAGTCTACTTCTTATGGCTACTTCATGGTGACAGATGGGAGGGGGATTTCATGGTTAGTTTCTGTTGAGAAAGTTCCACGTGTGACAAAAAGAACCCAGAAGCTGCACAGAATATGAAATTTACAGATTTTGAGAGTAAAACAAAATGGGAGCCGAAGAAGCTTCCAGTCTGACAGAGTAGTTGCTCCGGGGATGTGAGATGTTGGGTCTCAACTTTCTTGGGGCCTCCACTGCTGAGAGATGTGGTGTGATTGCAGCCTGCTGGGATGGTGACAAAGCCCAAAACCTCCCACAAGGGACTCAGAGCCACCTGGGGCCTGGACTGGTCGCAGCTAGGCCTTTCTCTCCCAAGATGCTTTGGTTCAGGAACAGGCAAGTGGAGGGGTGCTGTTGGGATGCAGCAACTACTGGGAGGTGTCTGCCAGTGACAGGGAAGGAAGGGAGAAGGACTGTGGTCTAAACACTGAGCTTTGACACCCTTTCAGATGGCAGAGTTGCTCCGGTGTTGCAGGGGTTTGATTGTCATTGTAGAAACTGTCACAGATGGAGCACTGGCCGTACCACCTCCACCCTGCTAGGGGCTGGGGCTTGGGGAGACCAGGCCCAAGGGTGCTTGCAGTCTTCCCGATGCCAGCTGGTACTGTTTGGGCTTGGGGAGGGGACTGGGTAGCAGAGGCTGTGAAACATCCTAGTCACAGAACTTTCTCAGAAGCTTTCTGGTTATGACTTGGCTTCTCGGGTGTCTTGGCTTGAGTGAGACAAGGCCTTATCTATGAAAAGGCAGTGGGCTGCAGCCTTGGAAGCTGTGGTTCTCAGAATGAGCTCAGCTAACGTGACCTGCTCACCAAAGCCCATGAATCAGACCGCTGAACCTCCTCAGCTGAGGACCTGCCTTGGGAATCCCCAGGGAAGGGGGTTCCGGGAGCCCCGGGGCCTCTCCCCCTGATTGCGTACACTGCACAGTCGCACTTCCGAGCCTCATGGTCCTTAGCTAGATCCATATGCTTCTGGCCTCCACAGCTTCCTGGGTTGGTCCTGCCCCTTAGTGCCTGTTACACCCAGCTGAGGCCCATACTAGGAACACAGGATGTTCCCGCAGGACCCCTAGCAGGTCCTCTTCCCCTGAAAAGCTAGCTTAGTTTCCCGTTGCTGCTATAACATTACATTTCCAGTGACTTCGAATGACACAGATTTATTATGCCACAGTTCTGCATGTTGGAAGTCCAACACAGGCCTCCCTGGGTTATATCGGGCACAGGCAGGGCTGAGTCCTTCTGCAGGCTCGAGGGGACACCTGCTTCCTGTTTCTTCCAGCTGCCTTCCCTGCTGTCTTCAGCTCTTTGCCCTGTGACTGTCACTCTCTTCTGCCTCCCTCTCTGCCTCTAAGAACTCTTGTGAGCTGGGTGTTCGGGTACACGCCTATCATCCCAGCACTTGGGCGGCTGAGGCAGGAGGATTGCCATGAGTTCAAGTCCAGCCTGGAATACAGAGTGAGACCTTAACTCAAAAAAAACACAGCAAAACAAACAAACAAACAAACCAAAATAATGAAAGAACTTTTGTGAGTGCATTGGTCCCATCCAGGTAATCTGATTGCCTGTTGGTAACAAAAAGGTTAAAACCCTTAGTGGTCAAAGTCTGCCATGGAAGTCATCCTGCCCTGCGTGCGTGTTCTAAGCAGATATAGGGACACTAACCAAACCACCCAAGATATACACAGATCTCTGGTGCACATAAGACCCATTCATTGCTCCCATGGAGCCCTAACCCACCTCTTCCCAGAGCTAATGGATAGAGATGCCCTATCTAAAGCTAAGAAAGGCCTCTTTGAGGGGCTGGGGATTTAGCTCAGTGGTTCCGCCGCCTGTCTCACAAGTACAAGGTCCTGAGTTCAATCCCCAGTAACCAAAAAAAAAAAAGAAAGAAAGGCCTCTGCGAGGCCCAAACAGCCTCATCAAATTCCAGTTATGAACACGTAACTTCAGACACGATGCAGGTGCTCTCGGAAGACCTGCAAGGAGCTAGATGACCCAGAAAAAGACATCCTTGAGATGATTACATTTGCTGCCTGGACCCCTTTTCCTTGAACCCCTATAAAATCCTCCATCTCTAGCCACAATGGTGTGATTTCTGTCTTGGAAACTTGCCTGCTCTTCCTCTTGACAATATAGTCCTCCAACCTGAATAAACTCTTGTTCTCATTTTGGTAAATTCTTTTTTTTTTTTTTTTTTTTTTTTTCTGGTACTGGGGATCGAACTTGGATCCTTGCGCTTGCGAGGCAGGCAGTGGAACCACTGAGCTAAATCCCCAGCTCCCATTTTTGTTTTTTTTTAGGAGACAAGGTCTATGTAATTCAGGCTGGCCTTGAACTCACTATGTAGTCCAGGTTGGCCTTGAATTGGAGGCAGTCCTCCTGCCTCAGCCTTCCAAGTGCTAAGACTACAGGCAGTGCCAACCACAGCAGACAACCTAGTAAATTCTTTCACCCCCCACATCACTGGCCCTCCATACGCCATCTCGTGTGACATAATCCAGGAAAGTCTCCTAATTGTTAGGTCAATTGTTAGCAGTATAATCCCATCAGCAACTTGAATTTCTGTTTGCCACTTTGTTTATCCTATTCACAGACTATTCACAGATGCCGGGAATTAGTGCCAGGACATACTGTGGTGCAAGCATTGTTCTGCCTCCCTCTAGGCCCTGCAGGAGGTCCCGGATCCACACAAAACCTTCTTAATCGCTGCTGGTCACTGCAGAAAGCCGCTCATCCTGCACCTCTGGCCTCCTCCGGATGGCTTTTCTGGTGTGCACACTCCACTGCACCCCAGGTGGGGAACAAGCATCATCGCAGTTCCCCAAGGCAGAGTTGTAATAGGAGAGAGCCTCACACTGTCCCATGGACACCGGGAAAGTCTCGGGCCCCTGTGGGACACCTGGTAGGGCTGGAAGAGCCTGAACTGCAACTCAGGGCTTCCTTGGCTCTGAGGCAGTGACAGAGAAGGTGGGAGAGGGCAGCAGTGCCAGCAGTTGGCCATGTGTGGCAACCCTGAGGACATCCCTGGGACAGGGCAGCAAGCCGCTGTGGCAAGGGAGAAGCCTGACTGATGATCCTGTGTGTGTCTCTGGGATGTGAAATCCCCATCTCTCTTCGGTCCTCAGACTTTGGAAATGCCCGCAGCATGGTTGGCAGGGGGCAGGGGGTATGGAGGGGCTGGCAGCTGAGCCCTGGGAACTCAGAAAGCCCGGGATGGAACAGGACAGCTCGGGAGGGCAGTGCCAACACAGGGGCCTGGCTCCAGATGAGCCAACCTCATCAGCGTCCGAGGCAGGGCCAGGCTGCAGCTGACTCCCACATGGCACAGCTAAGGCTGGCCGGCATGTCTAAGTCAGACATTGCTGCTATAGACCTGGAGGCGACGAGAGAGCCTGTCTAGGTAGTGAGGAATGCTCCAAAACGCCCACCAGGTTTGCAGCCCCTGGAACCAGGTTGTGCTGCCCACAGGCCCTCCTGTGCCCCTTGGCTCCGCCTGCTGCCCACTGCAGGGCTGCTCAGGTCCCGTGAGCTTCCTGTGACCAGGCCGTGTCTGACCTCAGATGCGACTGCCCTGGGCTCAGTGAAGGAGGCAGAGTGTCCCCTCCTGCTCTCAATTCTCGGGGCCCCGGTGACTGAGCGGCCAGTGGTGCCAAGAGAAACTGTCAGCCTCTCTCGCTTCTCAGGGCCAAAGGCTCTGCTGTTTTCAAGGCCCTCGGTCCACGTTGCCAAACTGCCTGCTGGAAACCACTGGGGACGCCTGCCTCTCCGAGCACTGCCATTTAGGAAATCTCTGCTAGCTTGATGCGAAGAGAACAATTTCATTCTCACTTTCAGTTCTTTGATTACGTGTGAAGCTGTGTTTTTAAAATATGCGCATTACTTATTTTTGAATGGGATTAGTAATAATGAGAAGCCCATTTCAAATGCCATTAAACCTCTGTTTAGATGTGAGAAGAAATTTCATTTCATACGAAGAAAGGAAGGTTTGTTATCTGTATGGCTTTTGCTTTGAGAGTTGAGGTTTGGAGAGGGGAAAGAAAAGAAAAACCAAGGAGAAAATCCAGGAAGAGGGGAAAGAGAAGTGGAGAAGAATACAAGCAGGAAAAAGAGGGAAAAAGGAAAGCAAGCACCTTGCTTTGCACCTTGTCCAGGGGCTATGGTCCAGAGAGCCTTGTGTTTTTGTTTTTCTCTGTAATCATTGAGAACAAAAATAAGGGCCCCCCACAGCACCCCAGCAGTGTGGTGTGGGGTGAATAGAGCTGCTGGGGGCGGGAGTCTGGGGACCGAGGGTGATCTCAGCTCCCAGGATCCTTTGAGAAGCAGCTGTCAGCTGAGGCTGGCGGAGGCGCAGAGCTGGGGTGGAAGCCTGTGCGGGAGGGGAGCGGTCTGGGCAGCCTGGCCCGAGCTGGGGAGGCTGTGTTTGGAGTGAAGGAGGACTTGTTAAACTTGAAAACCAAAGTACTTTGAGAGCAGCACTAAATCAGTCATGAAGTTGAGCAGCAAAGTCAGTTTTATTGGGAAAGGGACAGGAAGTATGGAATGGGTTTGTTCCCTGGAGCTAAAATCCCTTATTACATTTGCAATTTAGATGCAATCTTCTAGATTTTTCGCATGCTCTTTTTTTTTTTTTTTAGTGGTATTGCAATGTCTGTTTCCTTTATTGGTACTTTGGAACTGTGAGGGTTACAATGGACTCTCATGAGGAGTAAAAAGCAGCCAGCTATGCATTACACCATGGTTTCACACAAAGCAGATAAATATCAGAATGCCTGATTTTCTGTTTATAAAATTCCTAAGGGCATATGGCAGAAGAATGCTAGAAAAATCAATGTGGGAAGAATACGCATAAAGATGTGTTTCTTACATCAAGAAAGTCCCAAGAATCACAAAATCTGCAGAAGCTTGGTTAATCAAATACTGCAGGACTGATTTAATCAGTATAAAATTGAAAGAGCTTTAGATCTGTAATAAAAATCCAAATTTGGGGAAGGGCAAACTTTAAAACAGCAGCCAAGTAGGGAGAAAAGGTGGGGTGAGGAGGGTGAGAGAACAGGCCTTCCAGCATGCTCTTTAATTGTACTCTTTCCCTTCACTTGGATCGTGCAGCTGGCTGAGGCCCAGGTGCCGTGGAGTCAGCACACCTGGCGACTTCCGTCTCTGACTCACCTCTGTTAAGGTCATTTGGTGTCCTTGGTAGCAACACTTTCGCCCTCCCCCAACTTCCATTCATGATCATAAAGAGCAAGGACTGCTGGGTGTGGGTGTAGTGGCAAACGCCTTCATCCCAGCATTCTGGGAGGCCAAGGCAGGAGGGTTGCCAAATTCTAGCCCAGCCTGGGCAACTTAGTGAGACCTTCCCTTGAAATTTACAAAAAAAAAAATTTGGGCTGGGGCTGAAGCTCAGTGCAAAGGCCCCAGGTTCAATCCCCAGTAAATTGTGCACACTGAGTTAAACGTAAAATTGACAGTAGGGTTGAGCTGAACCAGGTTCAGCGTGAACCTATGAATAGTCTTATTTAATCCTCGAATAGGATGTGACTACGATGTTCTGCCTTCCACTTTGTGGGAGCACCCGGAAGAGCCACAGTAGAGTCCTAAAGGGCCATGTGAACTGGCCACATCCACAGCTGCCAGCCCGGAGGTCCCTGGGCCCAAGGGCTGGGAGCAGGTGGGTGACACAGCAGGAACCCTGCCCTCCGCATGGGGGCGCCCTGCTCAGGCCCACAGCATCTCCTCCTCCTCCTCCTCTTTCTCCTCCTCCTCCTCCTCTTTCTCCTCTCCCTCCTCTTCCTCCTCCTCCCCCTCCTCCCTCAGCCAACAAAGCTGGGGCATAACTGAAAAAAAGTGCTTGTGTTTTATGATGCACAGTGTTATGTTTTGATACAGGCACCGCTGTGAAATGACCAAATCAAGGTAATCAACATCATCTATTACCTCACCCACTTACTCTTCTTGGTGGGGAAAACATTTAAGATCTGCTATCCTTAGCAATTTTCGAGTCTCCACTACATTATTACTATTATTATTATTTTTTGGTTTCGTTTTGCTTTTTTGAGATAAGATCTTGGAACATAGTTTAGGCTGGCCTTGAACTCACTATGCAGCCCAGGCTGGCCTTGGAGCCCTATCGATCCTCCTGCCTCAGCCTCCCAAGTGCTGGGATTACAGGTGTGTGCCGTCACACCCAGCTCCAAAACATTATTATTAATAATGGTCACCAGGTTGTACAACAGAGCTCCAGAGCTCATACTTTTATCTTCTGAACCCACCCCCAGCCCTCCAGCCCCAAGCCCGGGCAAACACTATTCTGTCCTCTGGCTCTGTGAATTTGACTTCTTTGGAGTCCATGTGTAAGTGCGGGCATGCTGTGTTTGTCTTTCTGTGTGGGGCTTATCTCACTGAGCGCATGTCTTCTGAGTTCACACGTATTGTCTCAAATAAGATTTCCTTTTATAAGGAAGAAAGGTTTTATTTTCTTTATCCATTCAACTGTCAGTGGACACTTGGGTGACTCCAGGTCATGGTTATGAATAAAAATGGCATGTTTTTCTTTTTTTTTGGTGTGGCACTGGGGATTATATCCAAGGCTTTCACACTGCACTACACCCCCTGTACTGTTTTATTTTATTTTATTTTTTGGTACCAGGGATCAAACTCAGGACGCTGCACTTGTGAGGCAGGCATGGTATATACTTTCTAATTTTAATTTTTTATTTTGAGAGAATCTCTCTAACTTGCCCAAACTTGTGCTCCTCCTGCCTCAGAGTGCTGGTATTTACACCACTACACCCAGTTTAAAAAGGACACTTTATTGGGAGGCTGAGGCCGGAGGATGGCCAAGAGTTCGAGGTGAGCCTGGGCTACATAGTGAGTTCAAGGCCAGCCTGAACTACATAGTGAAAGCTGTCTTAAAAAAAAAAAAAAAAGAACACTTTTAAAAAATGCCACTACTGCTCCAGTCTCACAACTAACAAACTTAGAAGACAGTGTTTACACTTTGATAATATAAACATTTATGACCTCTGTAAATCTAGTCAGAAATCACTTTAGGTTTTCTTGGGTAAGTTAATTAGTTTATGGGAAGCAGAGTACTGGGTACTAGTGGTCCAAAGTGCGATAAAAGACTAAAATAAAATGCTAAACCTTGAAAGAAACCAATTTATGCACTAAAAGTTTGGGCTTTGGTCTGATATTGACACAATATCTGTGTAAAATGACAAAGAAACTGTTGAGTCCTGCTGTATTTTTCCTCTTTTGGATCTCTCAACACTAAATGTGTTCTTTCCAGGAAGTTTGATTGAATTACTGTGCACACTCGCTGTGTTACTGACAGACAGGGGAGTCACGTCATTGTTAGCGATTTCAGAAATGAAAATGAGAAACAGAAGCTTCAATTACTTTCCTGTCAAACCGTGTTCCTCGGAGTCACATTTCTGTGCTGGCTCTCTGCTCTTGGATTTGATGTGCTTGGCTGAGCAGTGTGGTGGATCCCTTCCACTTCCGGGCAGGCCCTGCTGTCCCCACACTGTGATCTGCCTGTGACAGCTCTGCACCAGACCCTCTGGTGGCAGCCAGCGGCTCAGCCACACACTGAATTAGTCTTAGTGCCGGTGCTGAAAGCCCTTCAGCGTGATCCTTGAGATTTAAAAGTTGTTTAAAAATTTTGCAAGCGTCAAGTGCCAGATGATACACTAGTGAGTGTTGAATCTCAGGCTGTAGGTATACTTCCTTTGTAGATTTTCCAGTTCTTTGCTAATTTTACTGTAACTGTTTCATTTAAATTTCTTACACACTAACTTCGTCCGTGCAACTGAAATAAATCGTGGTGTAAAACAGTCAGTCGTGGATGTCATCCATATTCAGACCCCTCTGTGTCAGAAGTGTTATTTTATGGCTTTGTTGAAATTCACACCCAAGTAGAGAACTTGTTCCTTCCTTTAACAGTTTCCCTTTCTCTCCCCTCTTCTCCCTTCCCTTTGGGATTCATTTGGTTTTTTGCTTGTTTATTTGCTATTTGTTATGTTTTGTTTTTTTCAGACAGGGTCTCACTATGTAGTTCAGACTGGCCTTGAACTCACTGTGTAGCCCAGGCTGGCCTCAAAGTCATGGCAATCCTCCTGCCTCAGCCTCCTAAATGCTGGGATTACTGGTGTGCTCCACCACGTCTGGCAGGTAGCCACACATTTTTAACACACAGCAAATACCTGCGCCCCTCTACTCCTTCTGTTCTGCCTGCTCTGTCTGTGACCAGGACCTGTAGTCGCAGAGGAGCAACCTGAGCTCAGGACCTGAGCCCACAGAGGATGCTGGGAAGAGAGATGGCAGCTCCCACAGGCACACACAGGCAGGCTGGCGGGGGGGTCCCTGCTTCGTCATCAGGCAGGGACGCCTGTGGTTGGAGTGGTGTTTGGTTCTTTGCTACATCTGCAGGGCCTGGTGCAGGGCCTATCACCTGCAGGAAGAAATCTTGGTCTTCCTGAGGACAGGAAGTGGGGCTTCTATGGGGGTCTTTGTGGCGCAGGCCTGAGGAGTCCTGGTGAACAGGATGTGTACCTGTAACAAGCACTCAGTGATGTTCTTTCCACTCCTCGTATGGCAGCATTTCTGAGTCACTCTTAGGGCTCCACCATGCGGCTCCTCAGTCTCAATCTGACTACCAGTGCGTGCCGGGTCACAGTCATCTCCTCCCTGGGAGCCAGCCAGCCTCGGTTACGGGAATCTCGTCCCCTCCCAGGCCTCTCTGCTGCTCCCTCCCCACCTCGAGCGCATTCTGGGGTTTTCCTGGGGTTCCAAGTCAGCTGGTGCAGACTCCATGCAAAGGACCGGGCCGCTCTAGTTTTCTAGGTCACTGAGCTTGCGACGTCCCTCGGAAGTCCGTCCCGTCACACGGGGGAGGACTGTGGATTTGCTCCTCCCCACACCAGCCTGCCCAGTCCTGTGCCCACAGCTCCTCCAGGCCTTCCTGGGGCCCCGACAGCAGAGCCGGCTGCTGTGAGTGACAGTGCTGACAGGGGCTTCTTGCCTGGCTGTTCTCTCGGCTTCTGATTTGGGGCTCAGGCCGGAGAGAACAGGGCCAGCCTTGGGGACCCCCACGCCATACTCCGGGTGTACCCCTTCCTGGGACAGACCTCAGTAGGAGGCTCTTAGCTCCCCAACTCTTGCTGCCATAGAGTGGGTCACGTCCCTGTGTGGGGGTACCCAGAGACAAGCTCAGGTACCCCTGCTCATTCCAGGGCCCTCTGGGCTCAGGGACTGGCTGGGCCTCAGGAACCTCTGTGGGGGTAGCAGAGGGTGTGACCAGGAGGAGGGCACCAGCTGGCAGTGCCCAGGGAGGCTGCTAGTGGGATGCTGTCTGTGGGCCCAAGCCGGGCCTAATGCAGGCTGCTCAGGCTTCGGAGGGCCCTGCCCTGGCTCTGGGCCCAGCATGGCTTCTGACAGCTCCACCAGGGCCGCAGTTTCCACACCTGTATGATGGGCACGGCTGTACTGCTGCAGGACTGCTGGGGCACGCTGTCTCTCTCATTTACCACTCAGACCTCGCAAGGACAAGTCGGAAGGGACCAGGACTGGGACACACTCAGGTGTCAGAGCCCTGGGGTCCTGCTCCCACCTGACACTGGCAACTATGAAGCAGAAGCAGGTCTGCTCCATCCAGCTGCCCCAGCCCCGCCCTTCCATGCCCTCCCCCTGCCTTCTGCAACCCATCCTGGCCCTCACTTGCAGGTCTCCCCTGACAGGCTCCTGTCTCCTGCCCACTGCCTCCTCCTCCTCCTGCAGGCCCTGCCCTCCCTCTGACTCCTCTGCTCTCCCCTCTTCCTCTGCCCTCCACCTCCCTCTGGGCTCCTCTACCCTCCACCCCTGCAGACTCCTCAGCTACTCCTACCCCTCCTCCTCCTGCCACCCCTGCCCTGGGGCTTCCTGCCACTGCCCAGGCCCGGGTCCCTGCCAGGGTCACCCGGACCTCTGGGAGCTTGGGAGTCAGGAGCCAGCGGCACATGATGAGCAGTCTGGCAGGTCCCCAGGTGCCCCAGGAAGCCCCTCCCACAGTCCTCAGCCGCCTGGGGGTGTGGCCTGGTCCCTGGTGAGTGGCCTCCTTGGATTGACCTGCAGGCCACAGAGAATGGCATGACTTCCTCTTCTGTCCCCTCTCCTGCTGGCCGCTCAGGGCTCCCAGGGCAGCCTGCAAGGCCTGGGCTCCGCAGCCTGGGGCCTCTGCCCTTGCAGCCCCTCCCCTCCTTCCAGCAGGAGCAGCAGCAGCCTGTGCCTGTCCCCTCCTGCTCCCCCAAACAGCTCCCCCACAGCAGCCTACTCCGGGAAGGGGCTCCCTTTGTTGGGCAGCCTGCCAGGTGAAGCCTGGCTGCATGGCGTTGGGGTGCAGCTGGTGCCTGGGTCCCGGCAGAGGCTGTCTGGGATCCTCCCTGCCCCTAAATTGTCTCTTGGCTGAGGTGTCCGGAACTGGAATTCATACTCTCACTCTCTCTCCCCTGCTGGCCTGGTGACACTCCCTGGGGACGGGCCAGGGGGCCAGGCTGAGGTGGAAGGATGCAGAGCCCCTCTGATCTGGCGGCAGTCTCAGAGGGCTGCAGCCCTGGAGTGTGGCCTGACAGGGGGGACCCCTCTGCACAGGGCCATGTCCCCCTAGGTCCCTGCAGGGTCCCTCCTGCCCTGTCTGGTAAGGAGTGGCACCTTCCTCCACTTTGGTCTCTGGGGCTCTCCCAACCCTGGGAAAGGCCATACCAGGCCCACGCCCTTGGGCTACAGACCCATGGGCCATCTGGTTACTCATCTAAATAATCATTAAACAGAGAAGACATGATCCCTTAGAGCTTGTAATTCAGAGAATCAAAAAGCACACAAATCCTCAACATGTTTAAACTATTTAAATATCACAAGTTTTTTTGTCCCGGTACTGGGAATCGAATTCAGGACCTTGCCCTTTCGAGGCAGGCATGGTCCAGCCCTTTTTGTTTTGTATTTTGAGACAGGGCCTTGATAGGTAGCCAGACTGGCTTTGAAATCACAGTGATCCTCCTGCCTCAGCCTCCTGAGTGCTGGGCAGGTGTGTGCCACCACGCCCAGCATAAATACCACAACTTTTGTAGGAAGATAGAGGCATAAACTGGTAACAGAGCCCCCTGGCTCAGGTTGGGGGTCAGGGAGGCGTCCCTGGGGATGTGACATTCAACCTGAGACCTGAAAGACGGGGGAGGCAGCTGCTTGTGACTCAGAGCCAGAGGGGACACTGCCCCCACATTTGTCCCTGAGCTTCCCCAGCCACGGTCAGGGACCTATGAGGAACGAGGGCCCTGTGTTCCCACGAGAAACGGCTGCCATGCAGAGGCAGCCAGGGACACACATGTGATCCAGGCTGCCGTCCTGGTGATGCTGCCCCAGTCCAGGGTCAGATGCTGCGCTCAGGCCCATTTCCGTGGCTCAACACAGCCCGAGCAGGAATGTGGACAAGGTCTCTGTCTGGTGCTGCTCCAAGATCCACGGCATTTGTGTCGGGGAGCCTGGATCGCTCCCATGGATGGTCAGTTTGCCGATGACTCAGAAGTGAATGAAGCTGGTCTGGAATCCCCAACCTGGAGTCTGAATTTTGTTGCTAAGAGTGAGTGCCAGGCAGGAGGTGGGTGGGGTGTAAGGACCTGTCCTGCTGCCAATGAGGCCCCGCTGCACAGGTGCCCTCTTTCTCTTTCCCTTCCTCTGGCCCTGGGCACTGGCCCAGGCAGGAGACAAAGTGAGCAAGAACTGGGTCTGGGTGGCTGCGTCTGCCCCAGGCCATTTGCACCCACTTTTGGGGCCCCAGATTGCAGGGTCCAGAGGGTGCTGTCAGCTGCGGGAGAACAGGCTATCTCTGGAGCCTGATGGGACACTGCGGCCCTGCGCCTGCTGGCCATGGCTTTGTGTGTGTCTCCCAAGCCTGAGGTCTGACCTCACTTTAGGCCTGATCCAGCCCAGGAGCTGCTGCCTGGGAAGGGATTGTGGCGCTGGCTGTCCGCCCTCCTCTGACCCAGTGCCCAGGCCCTGGGTGGCCTATTCACCTTGCACACTCCCCCCTCACCTGCACACACGGGCTCCTCCTTCCTCCCTTTGCACCGTGCGCTGCTCTGCACCTGGCTTCTCCCCTTCTCCCCCGGATAAACCCACATATTTGGGCTGGGGATTTAGCTCAGTGGTTTCGCTGCTTGCTTTGCAAGTGTGAGGACCTGAGTTCAATTCCCGGTACCAACAAAGCAAAACAAAAAACCCACATATTCGGCCCCATTGCTGCTATAGATCTGTGGACACCTGTACCTGGGGTTGCAGGTTCCACCGGCTGCCTGCTCGTGGGTTCTCAAAGATTCTGTATGAGTCAGAGGAGCCTGTGGCCAGCGAATCGGGCAGCCCATGGGACCATCCCGGGGCAGCAGAGTGGACCAGCTCTGTGAGAACACCCCAGGCCACCTTCACCTTTTGATGATTTGGACACTGCCCTGGGAAACATCGGGGCTCCTTATGCCCTGCCTCCAACTTGCCCCACTCCTGAGGGCCCTCTCTTCTCTCTGTGACCCGTAGCTTCTCCCTCCTTCCCTGCGGCCAGCACCTCAGAGTCGACTGAGGCAGGACTGTGCCATGTCTACCCAGAGAGGAAGTTAGTGACCCCGCTCCTGGAGCTGCTGGAAAGGATCTCTGCCTCTCAGGGGCCCCCCAACCCTCCTGGGGATAAGGGTAAGTCCTGGGTTCTCCGAGGCTTGGCCCAGGTCCCAGAGCTATGGGGACAACGGAGAAGTCTGGGGGAGGTTGCTGGGAGTGCTCATTGTCAGCTGTTCAGGCCCATTGGTCGCCATCTTGAAAACTTGCCATCTTTTATTCTGGTACAGGGCATCAAATCCAGGGGTGGTCTACTACTGAGCTACGTCTCCAGCACTGCACCCCTTCCCTTAAATTTTGAGACAGAGCAGCTGTCTAAATTTCCCAGGCTGGTCTCAAACTTTCTACCCTCCTGCCTCAGCGTCCAGAGTAGCTAGAATTACAGGTGTGTGGCACTGTGTCTGGTAAAACTCTTAGTGGAGCCTTCCATGCTACCCTACCCTGCCACCTCCAGGGGAGCTGGCAGAGCCAAGCTGTAGTTGACTTTTCTGAAAGTGCTACATGGGGGCAATGTGGAAAGGCTCTGAAGGATGTGCCAGGCTTCTGGGGGTTGTTTACAAAGACTCCAACAAGACAGAGCTGGAATCAAGGTTTTCATGAACAAATTACTGTATGGAGAGCTTTTCTCCCATCTCAAATGGCATCCTTCAAACGCCCACAGGGAATGGACGAGAAGCACCAGGATGGGTGCTTGGTGCTCCGGAGAGCATCTCATATCTTCCAGAACTTTCCAAATGAGCACCTGGCGTCTTCATTTATTCTCTGAATGCACCCTCCTCAGCCCCAGCTGAGGTACCCTTTCCTGTCCTTCAAGTACAAAGCTGTTGGGAAACAGCAATATTCCTCAAAGCAATAAAATATTTGTTAAAGACATTTCACAGGAAAACAAGGTAAAAGACCAGGTTATGCACGGCTAGCTCAACTTTTTGTGGTCATCTCCTTACAGAAAGAGAACTTTGTACTTCTTACATAGTTTAGGAGTAACAGGCATTGTATGACCTTTAAAGAAAATTGATTCCGCACAAAGCTCACCCTACCAGCTTCAGTTCCTCAATCAGCAGTTGAGGAAGGTCCTTCCCCGCCAGCATCTTTTTATGTGACATTTGACAAAAATTCCAATTCTTAATATGAGAGTGAGTCTAACCAAATTTTAAAATCTTACTGAGTGAATTTTCTCTTTTATTTGGCAGTCCTGACTGCATCTATTTTCATAGTTGACAGAATTCAAGAAATTTGAATTAGTGTTTCTTCTTCTAAATGAGACAAAGGCTTTGTCACGTGGGGTCTTTTTGAATGAACTGGGGCAGGACACTTTTCAGTGGTGACATTTTTATCCAGACTCCACAAAAAACAAATACAGTAATTACATTTTATCATAGAATGCATTCTAATTTAATGTTTCCACCCCAAAAGCCCAATTTAAAATCAGGAACATCTTATGCAAGGAAACTAATTGTGTCTTAAAATTTGTTAATGCAGATATGACTAGGAATGCAAAAAGAAAACTAAGTAGGGAAATGACACTTGGCATAGGAAATCTGGCTCAAGTTGGACTGAAAGAGTCCTCACCAATCCCCTCTACGTATAAGCACAGGAAACAGCGTCATGAATATTAAGTTCTTTCTGCTTGGGTTCCAATCTAACAGCTTCATCAGCCTTTGGTGACCTGACTGATGACCAAATGAGATTCCAGTAATTCATTTCTGCACTATGACTGCCCTCCAGAGGTTTATCTCTGGGATCATCTCCGACTGAGAATCCTTACAGGCAGCTGACTTCCGAGGGATGAAATCCATGTGGTATCTGCTGCTCTCCTTGGTCACCATTGGCCAGCTCCTAAAGGTAGACCGTCTGCAGACCATGCTGCCACCCCTCAGTTTGGTTCCCGTGTCCCCCTCAAGATCCAGGACTGGCCATGGATCACCTTCAGGTCTCCCGAGTCTCCCTCTGGCTTGTCCGGACTCTCCCTTGGGCTCGAGTTGCTTGCAGTTCTTCTACCTCTCACCAACTCTTCAGTCTTCTGGACTCCAGTCTCTGCCAGCCATGTTAATGTTGCTCTTTTCCAGAGTTTGCTCCTTGATTGCTTTCCTACGCTACAAGTAATTTCCTACAGACCCACAAGCTCCCTCCATGCTTGGCAGGGACTGTCCTGATTTAACACTGCACGTCCTGCGTCTCCCTAGGAGTCCTCTCAGTCCTGGACTGACCTGAACAAATGGTCACCCTGGCTTCATCCCAGGTAGCAAATGGGGGCCACACGGAGGAGCCCTGACGCTGAGCCTTCCCGAGTGCAGGCTGGGAAGTGACCTCAAACCTGTGTGTGGTGGGATCCGGGCCGGGGCCCTGGATCTTGCTGACCACCTTGCTTCCAGAGGCTGGCTTTTCCCTGGCTTGTCGGGCCTTTGTCTACCTTTCCCTTGGTATCCAGAGCAGCAGGTTGGGGCTTTCAGCGTGGACTCACTGAAGAGGAAAGAAAGGATGGGAACTCAAGCGTCCAAGCAGGTTTGGTGCTAAACCTGAGAGGGACCTCCCTGTGTGAGCAGAACGAGGTGTCTCTCACAGGCGAAGAGGCTTTTTATAGCATTTCTGGGCGGGCTTTTGAGGGGGTGGGTCAGAGAAACGGCGGGCCTGTGGCTTGCTGATTCCTCTGCAACCTGCTGACGTGTCCTCTGTGCCCTAGGTAAAATGAAACCTACATTCCTCTAAGATGGTGGCTAGGCTCCTTCGAAGTGCTGGTGTCCCTGTCCGGGCTCTGTCACTCACCCTGGCCGCCTCACATTTGGCCTCTGGGGCTGTGTCCCCAAGGGTCAGGGAAAGCTGGGGTTTGGGTTGGGGGCAGAGAGTGGCCAGGAACCCATGACCCACTGACATAGAATTTGGGCCCTTTCCAGTAGTTTCTGTGAGAGGAGTGTGGGAAGTTGACCTTTGTACTCTGAGGATTTGTGATTCCAGAGCCCAGGCTGTCCTGGAAGTCACCTGGCTGTCACAGAGGAGGGAGGCAGTTGGCCTTTTGTGTGTTAGGGTGCAGGTGGAGAAACAGCCAGGGCATCGAGGGGCCCAGAAACAGTGAGCCTCTACACCAAGGCCGGCGGCCCGTGGTGCCAGCCCAGTTTGCCAGCACCAAAGCCGATAAGGTGGGCAGGGACAGTGGTCTGACCCCATGTCGGTACGGGCCGGAGGGACGAGAGGTGGCCAGGTGGAATGACCAAGCCTGACTCCGAACTTCGGGGGTTGCAGGAAGCTTTGAAGTGGCTCAGATGTAACCTCGGAAACCCAGCCCAGACTCTGGAGGCCAAGTTCTGGAGGGCAGGGCCTGGGACCTGCTCCCTTAAGGGACACAGTCCCTGGTCTCCACGTCCAGTGCCCCATGGTGGGGCTTCCCCTGGTCTCTGATATGCAAAGGGACCCCCATCTTTGTCTCCTGGGGAGGCCAGTTTCGGGGAGCAGGTGGATACTGCTACTTTGCTGGAGGGAGGGGGCTTCCAGGGGCACCTGGAGACCTGCCAGACTGCCCACCACGTGCCGTCCCCTGTGCCCAGCAGGCTCCTGACTCCCAAGCTCCCAGAGGTCTGGGTGGCCCTGGCAGGGACCCGGGCCTGGGCAATGGCAGGAAGCCCCAGGGCAGGGGTGGCAGGAGGAGGAGGGGTAGGAGTAGCTGAGGAGTCTGCAGGGGTGGAGGGCAGAGGAGCCCAGAGGGAGGTGGAGGGCAGAGGAAGAGGGGAGAGCAGAGGAGTCAGAGGGAGGGCAGGGCCTGCAGGAGGAGGAGGAGGCAGCGGGCAGGAGACAGGAGCCTGTCAGGGGAGACCTGCAAGTGAGGGCCAGGATGGGTTGCAGAAGGCAGGGGGAGGGCATAGAAGGGGGGGGCTGGGGCAGCTGGATGGAGCAGACCTGCTTCTGCTTCATAGTTGCCAGTGTCAGGTGGGAGCAGGACCCCAGGGTTCTGACACCTGAGTGTGTCCCAGTCCTGGTCCCTTCCAACTTATCCTTGTGACTTCACAAAAAACTGAAGCCTTGGAGGTGCTGTTGGAGGCAGCAGAGTCTGGTCGGGAACTGGCTGTGCTTTGTGGCCCTGGGAGGCCAGGAGGGGACCTTAGGGGAGTGGGGGGAGAGTCTGGACCAGCACAATGGGGGGGGGGGTTCCGCAGCAGGAGGAGTGGCTGGCAGCCAGAGGGTCCCAATTCTCCTTGTCATTCACACCTCCTTCATCTGGAGCACTGGGGTAATCAAGAGGCCTCCAGGGCTTCATCTTATAAATATGCATATCCAGGTTCTTTTCGTTTGGAAGTATGGATCCAATTGCTCTTATGAACATTGAAAACTCTCCCTTCTGTAATAGCTCTGCCTCCATACCCCATTATTCCCATTATGCAACAGAATTTAATGTACTTTCACAGAATCTCTGCAATTTGGACATTATGTAATAGGGAAAGGAAGACTTCCGGTCACCTTAGGTTATAGATGATATCCATCCATTTCGGGAGCCATTTTCTACCTTCAAACGAAGCCATCTGTAGTCTTGCAACATCTTCTCATATTTCCTCTGGCCCAGGCCACCCCTACGCAGCAGCGATACCCAGAAGGTACAGGTTCCCGCCTCTGGGAAGACGTGGGTGTACTGTGGCAAGCGGGCTTCAAAGGGCAGGCACTCAGGAGGACACAGAGAAAGGGGTGTCCCCACCCCAAACCACCATGGTCCGGAATGGCTGTCTTTGTCTAGGTGGCCTGAGAGTTCAGAGGAAGGGTGGTCTGAGCTGGGCAGCGTGGAGGGTGCAGGCCAAGGGGCTCCACCTGTGCCTGGAGGGAGGAAGACGGGAGCTTCTTTCATTTTTAAAAAATGGACACGAAATAAATAATTGTACAAATCATGAGGTTCAATGTGAAGTTTCAATGCACAGGTCAAATCAGGAGGATGAGCACATCCACCGCTTCAAATACTGATTCTTCATGGTGAAACATTCAAAAATTCTCTCTTCTGGCTGTTTTGAGATATTCACTGAGGATAAGGATGTCGCTCAGTGGTAGAGTGCTTGCCTAGAGTATGCCAGGCCCTGGGTTCCACTCCCACCCCACCCCCAAAAAGAAATGAGTCCTTTTTTATTGATCCAGTCACCCTACTGTGCGGCCCAGCACCAGCACGCACTCCTCTTAGCTAACTGCAACTTTTAGACATTGACCAACCTTTCCCTGCCCCCCTCCCCCTCTCCCTCCCAGACCCAGGAACCTCATTTTAGATTCCACGAAGGGTGAGGTCCTGTGGTATTTGTCTCTCTGGGCATGGCTGTTCCACTTAACCGCCAGCTTCCACTTCCACCCATGTTGTCGCAGTGCTAGGACTTCGCTCTTCCTTAAGGTCAAGTGGGTTTCCACTGTGTGTGGGAACCACATTTTCTCATCCATGCATCCACTTCCATGACTTAGAACTGCAGATGTCTCTGTCATCGAATCTTGAGGCCTTTGGGTGCATTCGAAGTCCATGCTTCGCTTCTAATTTTAGTATATGTGCTGCCTAAGCAAGCACCATGCTTCGCTTCTAAGCCAGCACCTCAGGCAAGTTGTTGAGCCTTTCAATGACTGCATTTGTTTTCACACCTGTAAATGGGGGTGCTCATGGCCTTACCTCATTGGGTGGCATGGTGAGGATGCAGTGAGGAGGTGCAGGTGTGTGCTCAGCACCAGGCAACAGATGCAAGTCTACACTGCCATCCGAGCCGGGTCTGAAACCCACCTAGGAGCTGTGAGTGTGGTGCACATCCGGGCACATTACAGGAGTCCTCTGTGTCTCAGTTTCCTCGTGGAGGCCATTACAGTGTGCACCTCCCGGCTGGCGTGAAGGAGGAAGTGCTTTTATTTGGAAAGTCTTTGCCCACTAAGCCTTAGGATGCACCATGCAAGTCACAGAGAGTGTCCCCATACTCATTAATGACAAGCCCTTGAACAGTCAGGATGGCCAGGGTGGAGATGAAGACTGAGCTCTGTGTGGGAGTGGGGTGTGACCAGGAGGAGACTGATAACACTGGGGAGCAGAGCTGGGGGCTCTGGGGGCTCTATACCGGTGCAGAATCTTTAGCCTCCACTGCATGGTTAAAATAACCATCAAAATCCAATCAATGATTTCCAGGAAGGAAGGAAGTACCATAATTACCCTAAGTGTGGAGGCCCGAAGATGTCCTCCTTTGACAGTTACCGCAGTGATTCTGGGGAACAAAAGGACAGCTCATTCTGCCAGAATTAAGAGTTTCCCTGAAGCCAAAGGAAGATAAAAATGTAAATATGCAGGGGAAGACTGGCTGGGATGAAAGCACTAGCAATAACTAAGTAGAAATTTAGGGCAGGGATGTAGCTCAGCTGTAGACTGCTTGCCTAGCATATGCAAGGCTCTGGGTCCAGTTCCAAGCACCAAATTAAAAAAAAAAAAACATTAACAGCCCAAGTGCAAAAGAAAGAAAATAGTTGTCTTGGGCTGGGGATTTAGCTCAGTGGTTCCAGCGCCTGCCTCGAAAGCTCAAAGTCCCAAGTTTGATCCCTGGTATCAAAAAGAAAATAGTCGTCTTTAGGCAACAGGAAACCTAAAGAGAAAATATATCTTTCAAAAAGGCCCATCACCTGTTCACCTGTGCCTCCTGTCCCCAAGAAATTAACAGGAGTAACTTAGAAGCTGTGACCTCAAATACTGTCAAGAAGGGGACAGAGATGGCTTGGACAAAAAGCCACAGGGAGGCCAGGGGTAGAACTCAGAGGAGAAGAAGCCCCCGGGGCCCAGGTAGGAGGAGAGCCAGGGGCTGAGGACAGGCAGGAAGCTCAAAGAGTGCTCGGCCCAGGACCCTGTCCTCACGAGAGCCAGGCCACAAGGGGCCCTGGAGAACCTGGCTGGGGCAAACTCAGCTGTGTCGAAAGAGTCCAGAGGCTCCGTTCAGGGGGCACGGGGAGCCCCGGGACACAGTGGGCTTCCCCGATTCTGTTAACATGGAACACAGAATTCTTCCCTACCCTGAGTTCAGCAGCAGGGCAGCTTGGATGTTCGTCTTTTCCAGAATCTTCACGGGGAAAGGTCCCCTGCCCCATGCTGTGGACTTCCGGTGCTGGCAGAGCCACAGCTTGGAGAGCCAACTCCTGTGCAATCGAGGGACTGCTGGCGCCATGGGGACCTTGCACAGCCACAGGCTGACGGCTGCAGGCAGGAGCGCCAGGCTCTGAGTGATCAGGGTAGGTCAGGACAGGAACAGGAGGCGAGCCCACACATAGAAGGCTCAGCACCAAGGACTTCCTCCTTTGGCCTGATAGTTGCATCTCCAGGGAGCAACGGAGGGGAGTGGCGGCTTCTAGAAGGCTGCAGGCCCCTGGGTGTTTTACTCCTCCCTGCCTTGGCATTCAGCGTCTTGGATTGTGGTGCATGCCAGCACCTGTGAGACCTCCTCCAAGGAGGCTGGGCATCTTTGATCCCTGCCGGTGACAATCAGGGTCCAGATGCCTTGTGGACAATCAGGGCACAGGACAGGGGCTCGGGACTTGCCAAGGGGCCATTCAGGCTCAATGCCAGGCTGGGGCCTGAGGAAGCCCGTGTGGCAGATCCTGCAGGTTTGGAGCAGAGGGTGAGACAAGCAGCTACCATGGGACATAAGTCTGCTTGAGCCATCGTCCTTTCCTTCCTCAGTTTCCCCTGCCCTCCTCTCTCCTCTCTTAGCTGACACCTGTTATGAGTGTTGCTCTTTTCCTGGGGTCTCTCTACTGCAGAGGCCATATCGATGACGAATGAGGTCTCAGGATTCCAAGGGCAGGTACTCGGTGGGTGCTCTGAGCCCCCTCGTCCTGCTGACGACTCCGTGTTTCTGTGGCAGATGCTGCATTTGCCGTGACCACTGCCATCTTCAGAGTAGGTGACCAACCAGCATTTGTTAATGGACGAACTTGTGACCCCAATTTCTAGATGAGGAAGTGGGCTTAGAGAGTCAGAGAAGCAGAGACTCTCCAAGGGCAAGGCCACTGCGGGCCTGCTGGGCTGTCCCCGGGACCAGGTTCCCTCAGCTGACCCAGGACCCCTTTGCTCAGACACCCTGTCACCCCCTTCCTGTCCCGATCCCTTCCTGTTGTGGCTGTTGTCCTCACCTCAACCTGCCCCCTGCTCCCCGCATGGACCTACCCAGTGCTGTCCCTGAGCTGCCCCACCCCACTGTGATGGATTCTGAGTCACACAAGACCAGTGATTTCTCTCGTGGGACAGCTTTCTGCATGACATCCCTGCACAGTGTGTGTGTGCTCCTGGGGATGCTGGAGGGGTCCCTGCCCCTGAGCCTCCACTCACCGTTCCCTGGCTTGTCCCCTGCAGGGACAGGCGGGCAGGTTTCCCCTCTGGAGGGGCTGCACAGCTGGAGGCCCCATGGAGCTGGCGTCAGGAGAGGATGTGGTGAGTCCCCAGGTGTCGAGGAGCCCTCTTTGGCGAGCTCAGTCAGAAGGGCTTGGTCCCCGCCCTCTTGAAAGAGCTGGTTCCTAAGCATCCAGGCTGCCGGTTGGTGACACTGGAGGTATGTGCTCTTGTCCTCTGCTAGGGTCCCCATCTGGAAGGCAGCAGGAGCCTGCCTGGGTTCCCAAAGCCTCTAGTTTGTCCTAGATGGTGATGGGATGGGCAGGAGCCGGTGGCAGTTCCGGGAGGCCAAGGGGAATTTTCTGAGAAGTCTCTTCTATCTGACTGTCCGGTGTTTTGGTGGGGATGGCTGGGAGGGGCTGGATGGAGAGTGTCAAGCTGTGGGGTGAGTGCCCGGGCAGGTCCCTGCCTGGCCACCCTGGAGGCCTCAGGTCTTTGAGACTCCCTGGACCACGGGAAGGAGCTGCATTTAGGGCAGCTGGCCAGACAGTGCACCAAGCCTCTCAGCGCTGGGTGGGTAAAGCCTTCGAGGAGCGGGGCTGAGCTGTGACACTGCTTTCTGCAGGGGGCAGGGGTCCCCACCTGTCCAGGGCCCTGTCTTGATGTCCAGGCTTGAGCGTCACGTCCTGGTGCAAGGAGCAGGCTTGGAGGCACCCACGGGACCAGTTCCCTGTGACCAGAATCCGTGGCAGTGAGGCAGAATAGCTGTCATGGTCTTGTCAACCTCTTCCCCGAACAATGGGAGCCAGCGCTCTGGAGGGCCAGGCAGCTCCCGGCCGTCACCCTCGGGCTGCTCCTCATGCAGGGAGGACCCACGCAGATGCATCAGCCAGGCCCACCTCAGGTAGTTTCTATTTCTGTAGACACTTGAAAGTCACAACACACGTGCCTCATAAAAAACAGCCCATGCCAGGGTCCTCCGCGGGGCCCCCAAGAGCCTCCTGGGCCTGGCCACTGCCCCTGCCAGGCTGAGTCAGCCCAGACTGTCCTCGCTGCCTAGGATCTGTGAGGGTCCCTGCCGAGAGCCACCAGAGCTCTCCGCCCTGGAGATGGGAGACCCCGGGGCTATCTCTGCTGACCATCTACATAGACCTCTGCAGGGCCCACAAATCCCCGGCTGGCTTCTGGGACTTCCCAGCACCCCCTCCTTTCTGTTCCCCATCTCAAACTGCTGAAGTGCTAGGCCTCATGTTGGCCTTTCTCAGATGCTTGCTGTCCCTGAGGGATGCTGCTGTCTCCCTTCTCTTCCAAAGACTTCCAAGGCCTTCACACACAAACACACATACACTTGTGAGCCCGCAGACTTGAGCAGTTTTTGGTTTTTGGCTGGGCAGGTGTGCAACCCTTCCAAGAGACTGCAGAGTGCAGGTCTTCTTGCTGGAAGTGTGCTCCCCACGCCCCACAGTGGGGTCCACCCAGATGGCAGGGACCCCGCTGAGCTCCTCTCTACCCCCAGAAACAGTACCCTCAGCCACACAGGCTGCCGCAGAGCCATTTAGGAGCCTCCGGCCCCACCCCCTCAGTTTACCCGAGGAAGTTCAGTCCCACAGAGGGGAAGTGGCTCTGCCCGACCAGGCAGGTGGCCAGGCCTGGAGGAGAAGTGACATGGCCCAGCTCACTCAGCTGCACTGGATAGTCCACAGGTAATAGCCTAGAGGCCATTTAGGGAAACTGAGGCACGGAGCCTCTGATCTGACCTTGCTCTTGTTAGATAGACACTGGGAGACCTTCCTGAGGTCAGTGGGGCTTTGTGGGGCTCTGTGCCACCTGGCCCGGTTCAGTGGGCTGCTCCCCAGGACGGGACAGTGGCAGTCCCCACCCGCGCTTTGTGACAGCAGACTTGGTTTGTCCCCAATCATGGGTGACATTTTTCTACGAACCCTCAACTTTCTCTTGGTCTGAGTCAGGGTTTCAGCAGGAGTTCAGTAGGGGAGCTCTGGCGGGCAGCCCTGGAACTGTCCCTTGGGGCTGGCTTTTGTGCCAGCACCTTCCCCAGCCCTGCCCCTCCCTCAGCATCTCTTGGGAAATCACCAAGCACCCTCAGGGATCGTCCTGCGGCCCTTGAGCAAGATGCCGGTGGTGTCTCGGGGATGTGTGTGGGAGTCAGGCCCAGCCACTCACCAGCTGTCACTTCCCTAGCCTCAGTTTACCTCTGTGGGGAATGGAATGGTATTGGTTCCTCACAAGGCTCTTGAATTCAGTAAACAAGGGGGCTACTTGTCCCCTGGTGAGCACCTGACCAGCTGTGCTTGCTGTCATCTAGTGATTGCACTTTTTTGTTTTGTTTTTTGAGACAGGGTCTCACCGTATAGTTCAGGCTGTTCTTGAACTCACTGTGTAGCCCAGGCTGGCCTCCAACTCATGGCAATCCTCCTGCCTCAGCCTCCAGAGTGCTTGATTACAGGGGTGGGACACCATGCCTGGCCTAATGATTGCTCTTGAGCCCTAGCACAAGGTGTCTTGGAGATGCTGGGAGGGAAGATGGAGCAGGAGTTAGAACTCGGAAAATTCCAGATTTGTCCTGGACAGTGAGGACACAGTTCAGGAAGCATGTGCTGGGCTGTGCTGGGCTGGGCTTTGTGGGAGTTTTCTCCATGGAGGGAAGATACATGTAAGCGGAAAGAGGAGCGGGTGGTGGGGCCAGGCAGGCCCAGGAGTGAGGAGGACACAGAGCCTTGGGCGCACGGATGCTTTGCCGGTGCTGCTGTAGGAGCTGGGGGCGCTGGCGGAGGACTCAGGACGTGAGTCTCAGCTGGTCCTTCTCCGCCTGTCGGACCTTGGGGAGTCTCTTCAGCATCCCCATCTGTAAAATGGGTGCAACGATAACACCCCAGGAGTGTGCCCTTCCCCTCCACGGCGCACTTAGCATGGAGCCAGTCACGCGTCCAGTCCCCGAGATGCCCTTCACCCTCCCTACGCAACTCCAAACCTGCCATTCTCCCACAGAGGCAGCATCAGGAGCCTCTGTCCCTGTGCTCCATGTCCGTTGAGCCTTGTGCCTCCTTGCGTCGTGGCCCGGATGCCCAGTTTAGGCGCAGACCGATGGGTTATGCCCACAGCCGTGGCAGGTAACTGCAGCCCAGTGGGCATCTGCACCCAGCTTCAGCTTCCCGCACTGCAGCCCCAAGGACAGAGGGAAGAAGACTGGATGGGGCGGCTCCCGCCTGGGGCAGGTTCCAGGCCCCCCAACTGCACACCTGCTTTGCTCTCCCATGGTGGGGCACGACTGTCTCTGAGTGGGTGCCCTGCACAGATGGGGTTCTGCATCCGAGCTGTGCTCTCCTGTGGTCCGGCTTCTCTGGAAAACCCAGGCCCAGGGAAGGGGGTGGAAGGAAGGCTGGGCTGGTGCTGAGCCACACAGCTGGGTTTCGGGGCCTCAGCTGTGCATGAGCAACCCGGCAGCTGTGCCAGATGGGGTCTGCCCAGGTTGGGATGCTCAGGGTACCTGGAGGCACAGGTGCCACAGTGCCTGGAGACTGCACCATCCAGAAGATGGCAGCAGGATTGGCAGCAAGAGCCAGCGTGGCAAGGCCAGCACCAGGTGCCCAGGACACTGCAGATGGGACCCCAGGGACCATGTGAGAGAGCCTGCAAGATAACAAAGCCTTGGAGTCCAGTTCCTTCCATTCACGGGACAGTTCTCTCCTCTTCATGAAAAAGAGCGAAGCAGTGATACTTTGGAAGAAGATTCCATTTCAGGGTTAAAAACAAACTAACAAAAGCCCCCTCCAGGAAGATCCTGCTTCCTATGTGAATTCCCTCTACAACATTCTGGACAAACAGGTCTCCATCATTGCTTGTATACGTCTGGTGACAGGGAGCTCACTACATAGCAAGGCCGCGTTGTCTGATAGAGACATAGGTCTGCTCACGGCAGGACATGGACCATGTGTGTTTCCCTCTGTGGATCATGAGTGCCCCTTGTGTTTTCTGCCTCTTCCTGTGTTGTGGTCCCCGCCAGCTTCTGCACATGCAGTCCCTGCAGCCAGCCGGCCTCAGGGTCAGAGAGATCAGAGCCACACAAGCACTTCTGCCTCTCTGCTAAATTCTCTCAGGGTAGCCTAGGTTCCCCTCATTTCTCACTTTCCTGTTTACAGGAAGCACACACACACAAACACACAAACACACACACACAGAAATTCCTATTTTCATTTCAGCTGTGGCTGCATCTGTATTTTGTGCGTAAATATTTGTTCCTTCCCAATATTTCAGCAATTCCCTTCTGATTTTATCTCTGACTCATACGTTATTTAAGAGGCTGTGGGAGAGATTGCCTAGAAATGTCTGCTATATGTTAGTAATATCAAGAAGCTGCAGCAGAGCGGTTAGGACTGATAAATAGCTGTTTTCTCTGTGGTCTGAGAATGTGGAGTAGAAAATGGCCTTTGCCTTTAACGACTTTGGGCCGGCCCAGAAATGGGATCAGTTTTGTGAAAGACTTTCTATCCTCCTGCAGAGCATGTTCCCTTGATGAATGATTTCACCGTCCACCCCATCTGCTTGTTCTCTTTATTAATTGGACCATCCAGGTGTCTAATTTCTCTCTTTGATCGACAATATGTTAAGAGAGCCGCACTAAGGTTTCTAACTACAATTATTTTTCCACTTCCGCTCACTTCTTTTTGCATTTCTGGCCTGTTACCACCATGTTCAGCTCTGCTGTGCTCATTGGAACATAAATTGCAAGTTCCTATTTTCCTTAACTTTTACAATGGTAGCATCTCTGTAATCATCTCACTTTTCACTACAAAAACCTATATTGTCTTGGGCTGGGGATTTAGCTCAGTGGTTCCACTGCCTGCCTCGCAAGCTCAAGGTCCCGAGTTTGATCCCCACTACCAAAAAAACCCCCTGATATTGTCATATTCCCTTCTTTTCTAGCATAGCATACGCCTGATAAATCATAGATTATTCATCATTTTGCTGTGCTGTTTCATTTTCTCTGTCTTTCTTACTGACAAAAGATGCTTGGATATTTTTAAATGGATGCTCCTTTTATAGGCTCTATTAATATTAAATTTAAAAATAATATGTATATAGACCTCTATGGAGTTGCTCCTCTTTCTATATTGAGATGTTGCAATTTTCACTTTCAGTTTCTATTGTAAATTTTCTCTTCTTTTTGTCCCTTTAAGGTAGGGAAGAGAATTTAACCTAAATATCCAATTTTAAAAATGTTAGTTTCAACTTCTGCATTTATTTATTTCTACTAATAGTTCACTGAGCTTTGGAACAATTATAGTTTACATACTTTATTTTTGCCTCCTCTTCACTGTCAACCTGGCATTTGGTATCTTTTATTTTGTTTTTTATCCATGAAGGCTGACCTTTTAAAAGTTCCTTTTAGGGCCGGGGGTTTAGCTCAGTGGTTTTGCCTCCTGCTGCGCAAGTGCAAGGACCGGAGTTCGATCCCCGGTACCAAAAAAATTAAAAAAATTTAAAAAATTAAAGTTGCGTTTAAGAATCACAGGTGGGGTTCATGCTGCTGCATTCTCGTCTCCTAGCGGGATCTGCTTTCTGTCTTGATGCTTCTAATTCTCTCTGCTCCTTTATGCTTTGCTCCCAAATTCCTCAGCCAGTACGTCTTAAAGGGTTCACTTCTGACCTGGCAGGATTATGTCTCAGCAGCTGGGCTCTGGTTAGCCCAACACATTTCTTTTAATTTTGTGGAAACCTCACACTTCGCCTCAAACCCATACATGACTACGCTTTGTTTCTTTAATATTTAAGGGAAAATCTAAAACGATTCTTATTATTTTCTCCCTGTGTTTGATATATCTTTAAAGAATCTTAAGTTGCTTTTGTATTTCGTGTGTCTGATGATTTAATTAGAAAAATACATAAAAATCAAGACAAAAAGATAAAAGATTCAAAAACCACTCATTATCTAACTATGTTAGAATGCAACATTGTTTGGTGTATGGAAATTTTTTTCTAGGTTTTTTTTCTTCTATGTGTGGGTTTTTTCAATCATAGTTAAAATCATTCCGAATATATAATTCTATAGTTTGTGGGTTTTTACATAACCTAGTCAGCATAAACATAACATAGAAGAATTTTCCATTGAATAGATTTACCCTAGTAAAAGTAACCTCTTGTTGGCATTTAAAAATGTATATGTACTTTTTGGTACCAGAAAAAAGTACCAAAGTAGACATATTTTTATATATGGTTTTCTTTCTTTTGCATATTTGACATAAGATGAAGTCTAAGACTTATTGGATGAAAGGGTAATGTAGTTTTTCTGGTCATTGTTTAAAATGACCCAATCCCAAACACGTTATTCCTTTTGTATACCGATGAGAGCATACACTTATCAGTATACCATGAGACTCTGCCCAGATTCTTTACTAAATTTGAGAAGCAAAAGTTTTTATCTCTTTTTAAATCCTCTTCTGAGAGCTATGTCCTCTGCCTGTTTGTCTATTTTGAATCTCTTCATAGAGAAAGAACGTAATTTATTCAACATTTTGCCAGCGTTTTGCTTCTTCCAGTGTATTATTTGATGCTTAATTTTTTTAAACAACAAAAAAAATCTCTATTTTTGTTTGGTCAAGTCTGTTTCTTTTGCTTTTTAATCATCCTAAGTTAACAAAGAGCTTTTCCCTCCAGTGCCTTTCATAAACAGATTTTCTATTAAATTTTCATCTAGTTGTTTTATTGTTTGATTTTTTTGGAAATGTAATTCCTTAATGAATTTGGAATTTCTCTTGCTGTGTGGTGTGAGATGGAAATCTAAGTTAGTTTTTACCCCAGAACTGTTCAATGATAGTATCATCATAATTTATTGACTAAACCTTCCCTTTATATTATTGATTTTTTTGGGGGGGAGGGGAATGCCTCATTTTTTCTTCTTATTTCTGTTAAATGTCTTAGTGCATTGTTTGGGGCTTCTGAGTGTTAGTGACTGATTTCAACTTCAGTGTCTTCATTATTTTATCATTAAATATGAAGTTACTGTGCTATAAGCAAGTTACTCTTTATCATGTGTAGAAAATAGTTTTCTATTCCTTCATTTAAATACCTTTTGCAAAAAAATGTGTTGATATAATCAGATGGCTTTTCATTTTTTTTTGCTTTAATGATATGATGCATCATATCAATAGATTTCCTAACATTGAAACTATCTTACATTTCTATACTAAACCTGATTTAGTAACAATGTTTTATAATTTTAATGTCCTGAATTCTACCTAGTAATATTTTAGGAAATATATATATATATTCCCAACTGCATTTAAGTAATAGTTTTTCCCCTGTCATGCCTGATATTTGGATAAGTTTGTTTGATGGTAGAAATTCATTAATATTAGCTTATTTTCTGAAATAGTTCACAGAACATGGGAATTATCTATTGCTTAAAAATTTGAAATGAAGGGCTAGGGGTGTAGCTCAGTGTTTCGAATGTACTTAGGGCTCTGTATTTCATCCTCAGGCCCAAAAGGAAAAAGGAAGGGGAGGAGGAGGAAGAGGAGGAGGAGGAGGAGGAGGAGGAGGAGGAGGAGGAGGAGGAGGAGGAGGGCTGTTTTAAGTTTAAGAGTGAAGTAATTATTTGGTAACATTCTCAGCGTCTTTCTTGATTATTGGCGTATTAACACTTTAACTTCCGGTGTCAACTCTTCCTTCAGTTGTGGTAAATTGTGTTTTGCCCCCAAAGCATCGATGATATCAAGGTTTGTAAATGGAGTGGTGCCCAGCATGAGGCAGTTTCTTACTACTCTGGGCCCCTCTCCACGTAAGCTTAGCCTCTTCTTTTGTATTTCTACTTATGACTATTTGCTTCTTTTTCTTGGCCATAGTTAGAGATCTGCATGGTGGACTGTTTCTGTCCACAAGGAACTACCGATTAAATATATTGATTCTGGTAGTTCTTTTTAAGTAATTAATTTATTTCTGATATTATCTTTATATTTTTTGCGTGATTTCCTGAAATGTTTTGGTCCTTCTTTTCCCTTCTCCTAAGTGATCAAGTGGAATGCTTAATTCATTTATTTAGTTTCTCTCCTCCATGCAAAAATAAATTAAAGCAGTTAGAATGCTGTATTTATCCCATAGGACAGTTTCAGCTGCATCCTGGGAATTTTTTAAAAATAGCCAATCCAAAAGTTTCTTGTATTCTTTTTTTTTTTGGTACTGGGGATCAAACTCAGGTCCTTGCACTTTCAAGGCAGGTGGCAGAACCACTGAGCTAAATCCCTGACCCCTGCATTCTTGATTATGTATCAAATTTTGTTTCCTACTTCTTATTTTATTTTAAAATAATCATCTCTATTTTTTTATTTCCTAGGTTTTTGTGTCTGTGGTCAGAGAATAAAGCCAACATATTTTCTGCCTTTTTTTCTTTAATGGGAGGCTCTATTCTTGCTGGTAGAAAATTCATTTTGGCAACTATTTTTTGGTTACATGAGAAAAAAATGAATTCTCTAAACCAAACCCCAAAACTATTAAGTAAATGGTATTAATTATATTATTTATGTAATTATATGTCCTGATTTATATTGTGTCCATCTGATTTATTCTAAGCTATAATATATTAAAGTTGTCCACTATTTTTATTTTGCCAGTTGCTCTATGAATTATATTTTACTTTATATGCCTTTTTTTGGAGGCAGGATCTCACTATGTAGTCCAGGCTGGCCTCAAACTCATAGCGATCCTCCTGCCTCAGCCTCCTGAGCGCTGGAATTATAGGTGTGCACCACCACGCCCAGTTTATATGCCTTTATACAGTGCCATCCAATGGGTAAAATTCCTATACATCATTGACCTTCACAATTTTGTTTTTCTTTCATTAATAGAAAATAACTTTCTTAATCCTGGCGAGCGACTTTATTCCTAAATCTTGCACCACTAGTCCTGTATATTGCCACCTAGGGCTTCAGTTTATATTTGCTTTATCATCTGGGTCTTTTACACTGAAAATTTCTGTGTTGTTTCAGTGAGCCCTTTATAAAAGCAGAGTTAAATTATATTTCTTAATTGAACTGAGTATGTTGGCAAAGGAAGTTTGAATTTTTCATTTATTGTTGTATTTCAGGGCTTAGTTTCTTTTTCTGTGGTCTTTACTCCTTTGTTATCTAGTCCAATGTTTTTACTTATTTCTTTTTGTCTTTGGGGATCTTGAAGACACATCCTTTCCTTTGCAGTCAGTGCTTACTTTAAGGTTTTAAAACAACCTGACCCTTATGTTTCTGTAATCATTAAAGTAAAAACAACAACAAAAGTTCTGGTGTTCTGCAGCATGGCGGGGCAACTGCAGTCCATAATAACCTACTTTCTCTTTTATGAACTCTGCAAGCTGGAAGGCTCCAAACATAAAGAAATGGTGGAGCAGGACATTTAATGACCTGATAAGACCCGTGCTGTCATGTGCGGGTGTTAAACTATCGCACTGTGCCCCATGAATAAGTATGATTATTACATTAACCAAAAGTAAAATTAAATTGAATTTTTAGAGAGTTGGAGATCAAGCGGATTAAAAAAGACCTTGTGATTCTCCTTTATGGGACATTAGCTGTGCAGCCATGTGCTTCGCTCCACGTTCTGTTACGACCCTCATTCCCGCCTCCTGTTACTCAGTACGTTTTTCCTTCTGTGTTATTTATCTACAGTCTTATAGTAGTCCCTTATCCGCAGGGGACACAGTTCCAGCGCCCTGTGGGAGTCAGAAGCCTAGGATGGTATGGAGCCCTACACACGCTATTTTCTCGTACATGGGCCTCTCCGCTCTCCCCGCGGCTCTGGGGCTCTCTCTCACTTGTGTGCTCCCTTTACAATGCTATATTCGTAACTGTATTCGTCTTCCGCGAAGTCTCCCTTCATAGTTTCCTGCTACCAGTGCTCACCTCAACGTCTCCATTCTGCCTTCTGTTGTTATCTCTTGAAGTCTAAAATTTGGACGGAATTTCTTTCTAGAGGCCACACCAATATGAAAATGGGTTTCTGGTTTCCCCTGAGCCATGACCTGGCCAGCTAGGAAATTCTTCTGTCCACGCACCCTCCCTTAGACCTCTTCTGTGTTTTTATTTTTTAGAGAGGTTTCCAAGGAGCTTGGCTGGGCCATTCTCAGATGTTTGTAAGTCGCTACATTAATGGCATTAAAAATGGCAGCAGACATCTGGGATCAGTTTTCTTTCCACAAATTTTGCATGAATCCTGGCACCTCATCTTCTCTATTGTTTTCATTTTCTCAATTCAATTTGTTCAATTCAGCCCTGCCCCTTGGGCTCCAGGCTGCTGGGGACCAGCTGAGGTCGCCTTGGGCTCTTCAGCTGTAACCACTGACCCTGTTTGCTCAGCCCATGACCTTGCCCTACTCAATTCGTTGTTCTTCCGGCTGGGATTGGGCTCCATTCAAATTCTTTAGAAGAAAAATGAGCCCATCCATCCCTTGTGAAGAAAGGTGGCTTGTTGCTGATGGTGCTTTGGGCCTGGCAATTGGGAAGGTCCCTGTTGCTGCCTGTGACAGACACTAAACGGATCCCAGTGTCATGGGAGGAAGCATCTGGGTGGCCTCCGTGGTGGCCAGGCAGGAGAACCTGCTGCTGGGACCAGTGGGGACACACAGTGCCACTCAGCCCCTCCAGGGCCTGAGCCCAGCAGAGCGGCCAGGCCTGGTGACCCTGCTCCATGTGGGACTTCTGGGACAGGCAGCTGAGGCTCAGCGATGACCAGGGCTTGGGCAGGGCGTTCTCAGAGTCAACTGTGAGTGGAAGCTCTTCCTACCCCACCTTCCTTCCCTCTCTCCTTCTGCAGGGACAGGAGTGCAGGTAGGGGCTGAATGTGCAACCTCCCACTTCTGCTCCCCTTCTCCTAGCCAGGCTGTGGGTGTCCAACATCATCTCAGTATCTGCCTCTCAGAGGCTTCCAGGGACTCCGGCACCTGCAGCCTGACTGAGGGATTGGTGTGGACCCCTGGGTCAGCCGGAGCTGGAGCTGCAATGGTTAGGGGCCCTTGTTTGAGTGAAGCAGATGTTGCCCCCACACTGTATGGACTGGTGCTTCTGAGGGGCCCTTCCTGTCCTCACAGGAACACCGGCTTCCCTTCTGACCGCAGCCTGGAGTGCATTTATGCCTCTTCATCTTACCCCGTTTAGTCCCTGGTTTTTATTTTTAAAGAGTCTTTAAAAGATCCTTTCCTAGACCTTCAGAAGGAATTCAGAGGATTAATATTTCAGGCTCTCTGCTCACTCTGCCATTAGCTGGAAGTATTTTTTTTCAACTGAGTTTCCTTTTGCCAGTCCATAGAATGAGTGCTATCTCTGGCTTCAAAGATTACCACATGAGTAGCTTGTTTGAAGTCCGCCAGCGATGCCGGCATGCCCTTTAGGATAGAGCGTCCTCTCAGAGAGGCCTGATGGCCGCAGTGGGTCTGTTTCCCTCACAAACTCCTGCTGTGGTCCAAGTACACACATTCCAGCTCCCTAGGCCATTTGCTTCCGGTCAAGTCATTTTTTTCCCCTTTGTTATTATTCTTTTGTTTTTTCTAATTCAGCCATATTTGGGCTTGGGTTGGTCTTCGAGTATCATTGATTTTATTCATTTATTTTGATATTTTGAGACAGGGTCTCGGTGTGTAGTCCAGGCTGACCTCAAACTCTTGGCGGTCCCCCTGCCTCAGCCTCCCGGTGGTGGGATCACAGGCATGTGCCACCACACCCCTTCATCCACAGGGTTTGCCTGAGCATGACCCAGCCCCAAACAGATGAGCTGAGTTCCCTTTCTGAGGTTTTCTTGGGGCGGGGGTGGGGGTGGGAGGTGTTGTTGTTAAGCATAAACTTTGTGCTTATCTTTCAGTTCTTGGTTTTCTATTGTTGTGACTTTTCTAAGCTTCCTGCTTTTTGATATTGTAACAGTGGTCATTTAGTCCTGTGTTGCACATGGGCCTGCTTTTCTCATCAGATAAAATTTATCTTGTGGGTGCCTGGTTATACTGGCTATTTTTTGAGACAGGCCTGTGGGTATTTTGTTTCATCTAGAGGAAGCAGGCCAGTCATCTGCGTGGACTCTGTCGCCCCCTGTAGAAGCAGTTAACGCAGGGCCCAAGTTTGGGACTTGCCTCACCAGAGATTCCAGCGCACAACCCCAGGGGCACTGTTCCACACCCTGCAGTATCCTAATCTTTAAACACCAGGAGGTATTTTCTCCCAGATTCCTGAGAGAAGTTCACACATAGGAAAGCACAGACTCTTAGAAAGCCACCACATCAAACAATGTACGTGAAATGTTCAGCACGGAGCACTCTATATGTTTACAAACATCAATCTACTATATACGATTTTTTCTTTTTAATTAAGGGTTAAAAGGGTTTGGGAATGGTATTTCTTACAGGACCTTAAAAATGCCAACATTTTCTCTTCTCACTGGCACTCTAGGGAGCTGTAGGGATGAGAAGTAATGGAACAGGAATTCTCTGCAATAACTATGTAGCAAAGATATAAGTCTCAGGGACATTACTGTGGAATTTTTTTGTTTCCTAGTAAAACATTAAGCTTATTAATAAGCTACTATGAGTTATAGTGTCTCCACACAATAGAGTACAATGAAACTATTAGACAGAAAACGTTGCACTGTGTATTGGGCATGGAGGCCCAGGCCTGTAATCCCAGCACTCAGGAAGCTGAGGCAGGAGGATCAGAGTCTAAGGCCAGCCTAGACTACATAGTGAGACCCTGGTGTGTGTGTGTGTGTGTGTGTGTGTGTGTGTGTGTGTGTGTGTAGAACAGGAAGATGGCAGGTTTGAGCCCAGGCTGGGCAGCTTAGTTATTTAGCAAAGACCTTGTCTCAAAATAAAAAATAAAAAAGGACTAGGGGGTGTAGCTCAGTGTGAAAGCCCTGGATTGAATCTCTAGTACAGTAATACCACACACACACACACACACACACACACACACATGGGGGGGGACTGAAATGATATGCAGACATCTCCACCAACTTACAATAGTTTGACTTATACTTTTTCTACTCTAAAATGGTGGGAAAATGCACCCAGACAAACATTGCTCTACACCTTCAGTACTTTATTCAAAAAAGTTGCATGAGATAATCAACACTCACTTATAAAATAAGCTTTGTGTTTGACAGCTTTGCCTGACTACAGGCGAATGTGCATGAGTGTTCCGCACACGTCTAAGGCATCCTTGGTGCTCGTAGGTTAGGTGCATCAAATATATTTTTTAACTTACAATTGTTGTACCTTGTGATGGATTTGTCAGAACATAACACCGTTGTAAATCAAGGACCTCTGCATAAAAAGGTAACGATGTCTCTCCCAGGGCAGCGCGATTAGGAGTCATTTTCCTGTTGTGTTGTCTCATTGTGGTCCAGTGAGCAGGAGCTGTGTGTGACCCAGGGAGGTGTCCATGACCCCTGACCAGGTTGTTTGAGTCCATCACTTCCTGCCCTTGACCTTGCAGGGAAGAACATGAGCCAGCACAACGCAAGCAGGAACTGCTCGTTCAGAGACGTGGATGAGCTGATGCAGACCGTGCAGATGGCGGTCCACATCCCCACTTTCCTCCTGGGCCTGCTCCTCAACCTGCTGGCCATCCGAGGCTTCAGTAGCTTCCTGAAGAAGAGGTGGCCCGACTACGCGGCCACCTCTATCTACATGATCAACCTGGCTGTCTTTGACCTGCTGCTTGTGCTCTCGCTCCCGTTCAAGATGGCTCTGTCACACGTGCGGCCCCCGTCGTCTGCCTTCTGCACGCTGGTGGAGTGCCTCTACTTCATCAGCATGTACGGCAGCGTCTTCACCATCTGCTGCATCAGCCTGGACAGGTTCCTGGCCATCCGGTACCCACTCCTGGCCAGCTACCTCCGCTCCCCTACGAAGACCTTTGGGACCTGCTGCATCATCTGGCTCTTGGTGTGGACCGGGAGCATCCCCGTCTACAGCTTCCATGGGAAGGTGGAGTACAGGTGCTTCCACAACATGTCCGACGGCACCTGGAGTGCCAAGGTCTTCTTCCCCCTTGAGGTGTTTGGCTTCCTCCTGCCCATGGGCATCATGGCCTTCTGCTCCTCCATCAGCATCCACATCCTGCTCGGCCTCCGGGACCGCCGCTACCGAGCCTGCATCTGGACCATCGCGGCCAGCCTGGCCGTCTTCGTGGTCTCCTTTCTTCCGGTCCACCTGGGTTTCTTCCTTCAGTTCCTGGTCAGGAATGGCTTTATCATGGAGTGCAGAGCAAGGCAGGGCATCAGCTTGTTCTTGCAGTTGTCTATGTGTTTCTCCAATATCAACTGCTGCCTGGATGTTTTCTGCTACTACTTTGTTATCAAAGAATTCCGCGCGGACATCGTGGCTCGCCGCTTGTCCCGGGTCCAGCTGGTCCGTCAGGACACCATGATTACCAGGGGCTGAGGGAGGAAGGAAGTCCCATCCCCAAGTTCTCCTAAGAGACATCCTGTTCCAGCTGGTGTCCTTCCCCTTTGCTGCCACTGAACATCATCTTTGCTCTTTGTATCCTAAAGACTTTTCCAACAGTGTCTAGTCAGCTGGAGGTACACCACCCCGCATTCGGGCTTTGCTGAAGAACCTAAGGGCCGGGTGAAATCTTCATTTCTAAGTCCAAAAAAGTAGGAAGCAGAAGACTTGAAAAAAAAAATGCATCTGAAAAAGGCTGTTTCTCAACTCTCCCATCCTTCTGTTTGCTTAGAAGTTTCTGGGAAGACAGAGAGGAGAGAGGAGTTAGGGAAGGAAGAGATGGATGGGAGGGAAGGCCAGTCCTGGGATGGAGGAAACTCGCACTTTCCAGTCCCTTCTCGAGCTCCGCTGGTACCAGTCTCATGGAGACAATGACACACAGGGGCTGGGAGATATTCATGCATAGTCCCATTTCCTTTGGGCCTCAGAAAGGCTCAGGAGGAAGCCGATCCCTCCTACACTCGGAGAAGGACACGGAGAGGCTGAGTGTGGCTGTGTAGACCAGCCCAAGGGGGGAATGTTAGGCACTGATGGGCCAATGGGGACAGAGTGCAAAGGCATTAGTGATACCCTAGAGCCGCCAGGATATCCCTGCGGGAGGAAGGACATGGGGCTGGAAGTGGACTCTCTCATTGCCACTGGGGTGTCTAATACGGGTGTCAGCGCTGGTCTGGAACACACTCAGCTTCCTGTCTTGGACAGAGAGGGAAGTTGTTCCTTAGACCTAGTATGAAGATGGAGAGAAAGAATCAGTCTCGACTAGGGGCAGCCATAGCAGATGAAGGAAGTGTTTGTCGTGCTCCCCTCGGTCCTGTTGGGCAGCTGGCACTGGTGGCAATGCCCAGGAAGCTATCCCTCTCTGGTGGCTGGCAGGGAGGAACTGAGGGAGCTTGCAACAGACAGTGAGGGGGCTTTGGCAGTTCCAGAAGGGGCACGGTTTGGATCCCTCCATGGGCTCCGGTAATGCTCCTCAGAGGGTGCAGGAGGGGACAGCCTAAAGCCTTCTGACGACTCAGCTGTTCCAGGGTGAAGCGATTCAAAGGATAAACTGTGAGGCAGTTTGCAAGAGGGAGGGAGTGGAATGAGAGAAACCACAGGGGCAGTATGAACAAGCCTAAGGTCTGTAGGAGGAGAAGTGACCGAGACCAACCTGGAGGATGAGAGGCTTTGGCTGAGGGCCTGGAGGAGGTACGGCTGTGCGGGGGACCCGCCATGAGGGGAAAGAGGAAGGTCTAGATGAAACCTAGGACCTGCCTAAAACGGGGAGGCGGCAGAGGAGGAGGGGGTTGAGAGATTGCCCTGCTGCTCAGGCTTGAAGGGAGTGGGCGTGCGGTGGGCAGGAAGAGTCCCTGGGAGGGCTGCTTCCTGTCAGACCCCCCCCCAGACTGAGAGCCACTGAAGGATGGGGTCCCCCAGCACTCCCGTGTGGCAATATCCAGTGGCATTTTAGGTGGCTGGCGGGAAAGGTTAGGGAGAAAGCGGCTCAGGAGGGTAGAAGTGGGTGTGGAGGATCATGGGACCAGGACCAGAGCTCCAGACCCGGCACCCACAGCCAGGGCTCTGCAGACCCAGGGGTGAGGCCGTGCCCGCCCTGCTGCCCCAAGCCCCGGACTCCCCTGCCCTGCCTATGGGGTGCACCATCCCAGGGCCATCCTGGACAGAGACACCCACTGTGAGAAGGCCATATCATCACACAGAACAGGGCATCCGGGGCCGGTTTGGGTGAGACTCTGGTGGAGTTGGGGCCACCCCTTGTCCAGTTTCTCTTTGCCTGGGGGGAGCTGGGAGGCCTCCTCATGGCGCTGAGCAGTGTCCCTCATGCATACTTGGGCCTACCACATGTGTAGGGCTGGCAGTTCCCCAAGAGCAAAGGCCCAGCAGCCCGAGCATCCGTCCTCCGTGGCGATGCTCAGGGCTAAAATCTCGTCTGTGTAGTGTGACTCCGTCCACAACAATCAGGGGGCCCTGAGAGCAGAATCATCAAACAGGAAGGGAGTCTAGAGCCATAAACAGTGTAACTGGAAGAGGTTGGTCCTTGGGGGCTCGAACAGCTTGAGCTGGATGTGGTGACCATGGGCCCTGGCCCCATCTCAGTGCAGGGTGGTCCTTCTCTTCCTTCTCGGCATGGGCACTTTTGCCTGAGGGGCTGTGGGAGGGTCAGGTCCAGTGTTACAGGTGTGTGTGGCTACTCTCCTGGAAGGTCCAGATGCTGGGCCCATACCCAGCAGTTGGCTGAGCAGCGCAGGAGGGGACAAGGGCAGGCAGGGTTAGGGTCAGGGCTAGCACTGGGGTGGGGGTAAGGATGAAGATGGATCACAGGGCACCCCCTGCAGCAAATGCCAGCCAGTGAGTCAGGGAAGCAGGAACACAGCAGTGGAAGAGCCTGAAATCCCTACTGCTGAAGCCATGGAGGTTGAAGCTGTCGTTCTGCCATAAATGTGACCTCATTTGTTCTCCCAGCCTGGAAAGCCCCGAGACGTGCCTGCTCTATGTACATCCATGGAACCAGCACAGTGACTGGAAAAGCGATATGATTCATGTGATTTACTAAATAAACAGATTTGTACAACGCAGTGTGGGCTTGTCTTGGGCTACCCTTTGTCTTGGGCTGGCCTCTGATGGCCCCTGCCAGGAGACCCAATGATCCTGGTCCTTTCAGTGGCCTGGATACTAAGTCTGATGCTGCAGCACGCCTGTCTCCGAGCAGGTTAGAGCTGAGCTTTCTCCTGGACTCCTCATATGGGAGTCTCGGAGGTGTGAAACCCTTGGTAGATGGCTTCCAGCCTAGGCCACCCCTTCCTCCTGAGCCGGCCTCCCCCAGTTCTGAACACAGCACAGTCATCCCCTGGCTGCCAGGGCTGATCCTGGACATCCTCCCTCCTTGACAGTCATTTTCTGTTAACCCTCGAGGCATTGAGTGATTCCCAGGGTCTCGGGAGGATTTGTCTTGGAGGAGGACCGTCCACATGCAGGGCTGCATTTGTCAACTCTGTCTCTTGCTCCCTCCTTGGGGACCCTACAGAGCTGAAGTCATTATCTTAATGCTGAGTAGTTGCTACAGGATACTAAGAACTTCCACGTGTCAGATTTCACCCTCGTAGCAAGTTGCCACAAATCAACAGTTGCTGCAAAGATGCTTGAAATGACTGAAACCCACTGGGCAACTGTAGAGGCCTGTGGGGATTCAAAAGGGTTGGTTCAGGGGTCAGTGGGGAGGAAACTGGAGGCTGTCTGCGTGGGTGTGAGGAGAGCACATCGCCCCGCGGGGAGAGAGGGCAACCGCGTGGAGACGCCCCTGATTCATCATCCTCCACACACCTGGAGAGGCGGCCATGCTCCGGGGCCACCGTGAGAACTCAGCTCTGAGGAGGCCTCCGCGGGAGCCCCAGTCTGGGGAAGTTGGCAGCTCAAACACCCACATCAGTGCTGCTTGAGGGATGGCCCTCTCTCACTTTTCCCCTCCAGGGTGGGGGCCCCAACAGAGCCAGGACCGGCATCTGAGGGAGTGGGGACTTCAGAGCAGACAGAGGTGGGCCTGGAGCTGGGAGCTGAGGGACACACTGCGTCGCACCCTGTTTAGTCCGAGTGTCCCTTCCATCAGGAGCCTGAGCAGCGAGGGGCAGGGGTCCCCTGATGGGGAGCCGCAGTCTGGGGGAGGCAGCACCAGCCGCACTGTCACTTCAAAGGGACCTTGGGGCGGAGGCTCTGAGTTCAGAGCCTTTGTTCTGGGGCTGTCACTCATGAGTGCAACCAAAACAGGTCTCTGTGGGTGTAGCACAGCCACACAAAGGCCTACTGAGAAGTGGGTCCCCTCTGAGAAGCCCCTCTTCGCTGAGATGGCTCAGGGCTGTACATCTGTGCAGAGAACCACACACACACACACACACACACACACACACACTTGCGTTTCTCTCCGTCAATCCGTGTCTCACAGATCAAGGAACTTGGGAAGGATGGACCCGACGGGGCTAAACCCAGATGATCCGAGTGGCCAATTCTCACAGAGACGGTGAATTTCGGATGCACTGAACAGTGCTGACCAAGGTGTAGGCCCAGGGGAAGGTGGGTTTCCCCAGAAGGACTGTGGGATGGCCGGCAAGCCAGAGGGCCTGGATGCTTAAGGACAGGTCCAGAGGCCTGGCCTGAGGGTGGGCATGTTGGGGGGGGGGCTCCAGGTAGCCCTTCGTAGTGGGGAGACCTCCTGCCCCTGAGATGGACTGGATATTATGGGGCACTGAACCAAGGTCAGGGACCCGGGAATGCTTGGGGACGGGAACGGGGTGGATACACGGGCGTCCTGCATGGAGAGTGGGCCACAAGTCACCCTTCCTTGAGTAGTAAAGAATCCGGCAGCTGTGACATCTACACGTGGGGACAAATGGAGCTGAGACTTGATGGGTAATGAAGCTGCAAAATGTCCCTGTTTCCTCTCCGGGGTTGCACATTGCAAATCAAATGGAATTGCTTGGGCTCAGCTTCAGATAGACCAGCTCGGGTGGCCCCAGGCCCCTCTGAGTTCTAGCAGGGTGTTGCCATTTGCAGAAATGCCCATTTAGGGTCCCCGCCCTGGTGCCCGTTGACAGCCCCTCCAGTGATGGGGTCCATGTCACCCTCGGGCACAAGTTTCCCTCCTGCTGCCCCAAGCCCTCAGGGTCCCATGCTCTGGCCCCTTCAAGCCCATCTCCCTTCAGCTGAGCCGAGTGCTTGCCTGGGCTCCTCCAGGGACCTCGAGAGCCCTGCCCTTCCCAGGCTGGGGTGCTGCACTCTGAGCCCCCTACTCTGGCCATCTCCCCAGCCAGCACGATGCTCCACCCCTCCAAATCCCGCAGTCTTTCTCTAGCCAGCCTCTTCGGGAAGGGAAGGAGCGATGCTGAAACCATCCAGACTCCACTGATGCACAGTCCTGCCACTGACTGGTCCGGGTGGGCAGTGCCTGCTGCTCCACACACAGAGGAGGGAGCAGGGCCACCGGGTCAGGGTCACCCTCAGTGGAGGAGACAGTTGACACCTTCAGGTCAACTCAGCTGGCATCACAGCCCCTGGGCAATTGCTGTGTGCTCAGTCTCTGTGGGACAAGAAGGGCAGAACAGGGGGCTTCAGCCCTCCGAGAGAACAGTGAGTTCCTGGGAAGGGAAGAACGGGTCAAGTCACCACCTGCGGCACCTGCCATGACCCAGGCTGTCTTTCCTGGAGCTAGTATTCAATAAACTTCCAAATAATCGCCTTGCAGCAGGGCATGGCAGTCTGATACACAAGGATAAAAGAGGAGTTCGGTGGAAGGGGGACCCCAAGCTGCACCCCTACCTGTGGCCACTTGCAGAAGGCCCTCCTGGTCACCAGCTGCAATAATCTGAGTGCCCAGCAGCAGCCTGTGGTGTGAGTGGAGCCATGGGGTCCAGGCTGCAGCCCCAGCCCCTCCTGCGCCCACCCCACCCTGCCTCCCAGAGACCCTGGCTGGAGCACCGAGCTGCTGCAGCAGGCTGGGCTCTTGGAAGGCCCCCTGGAGACAGCGCCAAGCTCCGGAGTCATTGTCTCCCCTCTGCATTGAATGAGAGTCAGGACCTCAGGCCTGAGTATGGCCTGGGGCTAAGAGCAGCAGGTCTGCCCTGAAGGGGGCCCAGGTTGACCTCATGGCGTCCCTGGGGGCAAGTGGCACAGCGTGGGGTCAACAGCTACCGCAACTTGACTGAGTCTATGGGGTGTGATCAAAATTTATGGTGAATGTTTAGATTTAAAAGATTATTATGGTAATAGACACTTTGCCATAGTCACCCTTAAAATCCTCCACCTTGTTTGGAACACTCATCCCACCATTCTTGCCACTTTCTGAAGCAGTTCTGGAGTCCTCTTTCCTGAGTGTCTTTAGGAGTGGTGATCAGAAATCCAGTGAACGCTGCTGCCAAGTGGCATCCAATGGAGAGGCAGCTCATAAAAACAAGACTCTGTCCTCATCCACCTTACTCACTGGTCCTGGCACTGTGTGACTTCTGGCTCTTCCCCAAAGTCAAAATGACCCTGAAAGGTCAACATTTTGAATGGGTTCAGGACATACCGAGGCAGCCGTGGACAGCACAACTAAAGACCCAAAGCAAAGAGGACTTCCAGAGCTGTGGGAGCGGTGACCTCCAATGGCTTCCCAGGGATTTCATTAACTGAATCCAGGGCAGGTGGAGACTGCAGGCTTTGGACACCTGCACCAACATGGTCGCACGCGGTCGCCCTCTTTCTGGCGTAAAGAGAATCACTTACAAACGCTGTCCGGTCAGTGGGCCCAGCGGACTGGGTTCCCGGTACTGTGTGTTCTCTAAGCCCACTGAGTTCCCCTAAAAACCATTAACTGTTCCCCTGAAAATTGCCTACGTTCCCCACTGCGCCCTGTAGAAACAGAGTAGACGATTCTGAACAGTGCTGAGTTCTGGGTCCTCACACTCCTTCGATTCCTCGATCTGCTGGTCTTCCCCTTTCCCATATTGTAAATGTGTTGCCTTATCTCCCATTTCATGTCTTTGCCAGTTTGTCAAGGGCAGAGGGCAGATTGCCCCCGCCCACAGGTTGCCAGGTACATGCAGGGGTGGGGAGGCAGGGAGAGGCAGAATTGTGTGGTTTCCCTGGAGGGTCCTCAGGATTCTTGTGGACGATGTAGCATGAAATCACATACCCTTCTGTTCCAGCAAAGAAAGGGGCCCATGAGCCTGAGGAGCTGGGGGGGGGGAGCAGTAGGTAACGAGACGTTGCTCGGAGGCAGCTGTTGTACAGATGTGAGCCTGAGGTCCACGGGGGTGTGGGCGGCACCAGCTTTCTGATTCCTAAGCGTGATTCTGTGCAATTTCTACTTGGCCCCTGCCTGATTCCTGACATTCCGCTCCTAGAGGCCTTGGGATTCCCATGCTGAGAAGGGTCTCTTCCTGTGGGTGACAGGTGGGAGACGGGCAGCCCTAGGTACTTTGGGAGAGGGGCGGAATGCTGAGTCAGTCACCAGTACTCCATGATTTAATCAATCGTGCCCCCTGAGAACCCCAAAAGGACAGGTTCAGGAGCTTCCAGATGCTGCCCAGGTGGGGGTTCCTGGAGAATGGTGCACCCGTGTGTCCTGTCCTCTGATGTCCACGGTGACCTCTGTAATACCCTTTGTTTGTAGTAACTCTGTAAACCCAAGGAAATGCTCCTGGGTCCTGGGACCTGTTCCAGCAAATGAACTGCGCCTGAGAGGGGCTGTGGAAAGCCTGCTTCACAGCCCACTAAGGGGAGCACAGGTAAGATGCCCAGCAGCGTGCAGCTGGGGTCTGGATGGGGACGGGTTGGGCCATGAGTGTCAACCTGTGGGATCAGACATGGGCTCCCCGTGGGCTGCGTCAGAACTGAGTCGAATCAGAGGATGGCAGGTGGGTGGCGACTTCCACGCGTGGTCCCGGAAGTCTCCATGAAGATTGCTGAGTGACAGCATAGGAGAACCAGGTCTGCAGGGGTTTCCTGCTCTCTAAGTGACATCGCCTGGCCCTGCTGGGTCTCTGTCCCCTGTGTCCTTCCACCGAATGGTCCTCTGAGGCCCTTAGAGGCACCGACCCCAGGTGTGGTCCCCGTTCACTTCTCAGCACTTCCCCCGTGAGGCTCAGTGCCCTCACAGTGGAGCACAGGTACCTGGTGACTAGACTTGGTCCCACCTCCACCTCAGGCCACGCTTTGTTTGAACCAGGGGACAGTTGGAAGCTCAGCTCCTGGATCCGGGCCGGGAACACTGCAGCACCTGCTGAGCCCACATTCCAGTCACCTGGAAAGTCTCATTGTTCGGAAGGCTCAGTGCAGGAAGGGGCTCTGTGGCTCAGGATGAGACTTCCGGTGACAGTGCCATGAGAAGTACTGACTGCAGCTGAGACAAGAGGCAGGCCATGTCCCCGGGAACCCGCAGGTGACCTGAACGGTAGCTCAGGGGCAGTGATGAGACCTAGGCCCACGACGCAGGTGGCAAGGTGAGAGAAATGTTCTGTGACATGTGAAAGTGGAAGGAGTAGAATTTCCAGACTGACATGTTAGTTACCTTCTTTGGAATCAAAAATAGATCTTTCAGACCCATATGCTAACTCTATGCAGCGTTTAAGCCAGTGCACGGACACCCTTAATAGTTTGTATATTCAAGTTGAGTCTTCTCATTGGAAAAAATGTTTCTTTGTGTTTTCTTTCTTTCCTTCTTTCTTCCTTTCTCTCTCTTTTCTTTCTTTCTTTCTTTCTTTCTTTCTTTCTTTCTTTCTTTCTTTCTTTCTCTCTCTTTCTTTCTCTCTGTGTCTTCACACTGAGCTATATCCCCAGCCCTCTCTCTTTTTATTTTAAAACAAGATCTAAGTTGCTAAGCCTCTCCTGCCTCAGCTTCCTGAGTGCTGGGATTACAAACTCCACCACCATGCCTGTGCATCTTCTCAATGGCCAAGTGGGAGATGCCTCATCTTACCCTCAGTGTCTCTGGTGTGTCCTCTGGCCCCTGGAGAGGGTCACATGTGGGTGGGTGGAGAAACCCAGATTCCTCTAGCAGGATGTGGATGCAGAGGGGGTGGCATCTTCCAAAGCAGTGTCTGGCCCCCGGCCCTGTTTCTTGTCACTGAGCGACCAAAGGCTCCAGGCTAAGGACCCTTGCAGCACCCAACTCTGCTGCCTGCTTCTTTCTGCCGGGAGGGAAGTGGGGGAGGCCCGAGGCTGCACTGGTTGCCCAGCAACCCTTTTCCCTGCTCCACAACCCTGGAGGAGCCCGGCTTCCTTGAATCAGCTCTAGCTGGTTTCTCTCACAGGCAACAAAGAACCCTACTGTTAGCAAAGCGATCATTCTGTTCCGCTCCAGAATGAGAGGGCTGGCTGCTGGAGAGGGGGAGCAGGGGCTCGGGTGTGGGTGGACCCTGACAGCCTCTGTTCTGGGAGGTGACAGCCTCATGGCCAGACCTCACCCCAGCACCTCAGAATGACAGCTGTTGGCTTCTGTGATGATCCCATTTGCCTCTGGATTCTTCGGAACCCCGGCTGCCCTAGGGGTCTTCCCTTCCCCCAGCGGGGTACTGGAGGGGCCACGTGCCCTCGCCACAGACCCCAGAGTGGGCCGAGGCTGTGTCTCCGACACAGGAGCGTGGTGGGCCCAGGGGCTGGGAGCTGGGGACAGCCCTGGATGAAGGGTTCTGTCCACACCACGCCTGCAGCATGGAGCACCTGGCAGTTGCCATTTAAAGGTCAAAGGGATGATGGGGCCCCTGCCCCACACCCCAGGATTTCTCACTCAGCCTCACCCTCGGGGCTCCTTGGGAAGCCCTCCCTAGCCCTGGTTAGGGTTCCTGCTCGCGGTCCCCAGGGCATTTTGGCTTCCCATGGGGTATAGGGGTGGATGAGAGTATTTTGATGGCAGGGAACTCATTCTCCCGGGTCCCTTCAAGAAAGGCAGGGCTGTAACAGAGCCTGGGTGGTGATGAGGGTTGCACAGCTTCATAGATTGACTAAAAGTTACTGAAGAAAGCAAGCAAGCAAGCAAGAAAGAAAGAGAAAAAGAGAGAAAAGAGAGAGAAATAAAGAAAAGGAAAGAAAAAAAAGGAAAGAAAGAAAGAAAGAAAGAAAGAAAGAAAGAAAGAAAGAAAGAAAGAAAGAAAGAAAGCGAGCGAGCATTTTTGTTTTGTTTTGTTTGAGACAGAGTCTTGCTATGTGGCCCAGACTGGCCTTGAACTCGTTGCAATCCTCCTGCCTCAGCCTCCCGAGTGCTGGGATTACACACACCTGGCTGGGAAGGGGCTATCTTATGCACAGATATACCCATGAGAGGTTGGCTCCAGGACCCTGAGACACCAAAATCCACAGATGCTCTGGTCCTTTGTGTAAAATGGTGCCGTGTTGGCATAGAGCCTGTGGCCACCCCTGGGTACTTGAAATCGTCCTAGGTGACTCGTGATATACAATATAATCAATGCTATGGAAATGCTGCTGTGCCATAGGATTTAGGGAATGACGACAGGGAAATGTCTGTACATGTGCAGTACGGCCACGACTGCTTCCCCAGGACCAGTTTCTGTTCTGGGTGAATCGTGGATGTGCAGCCTGCAGATGCAGGGCGCTGACTGTACCTGGAAACAAAGAAGACGAGGCGCTCAGGTCCAGGCAAGGCTGCCCAGACCCCAGGCCAGGACAGATCCCCCCAGATCTCCCTAGCTGGGGCTCCTGGGGCTGGGGCACAGCTCCGGGTTGAAGGGCTGCGGCGCCTCAGAAAGCCTGTTGCTCTGCTCTACCCTTCCGGGCTTCAGTTTCTGTCTCTTGCCACCCTTGTTTCAGCCAACAGCCACCTTCTCTACTGGTCTGTTCATGTGTGACGATCGCTGGCAGCCTGAGGACAGGGCGCCCGTGGGTCCAGCCAATTGCCAGTCACCTGTGAGGGAGATGGGCTCCTGCATGGCCGCATGAGGAGAAACCACCTTCTCACAGGTGTCCTGAGGCCTGGAGTCTGGTGCTGCACCTGCTCCAGCACCTGCAGCCCATGAAGTCTCAATGGCACCTGGTCACGCATCCATGCTGTCTGTGACTGCTTTCAGGGGCCATGGCGGAGTCAGGTAACTGAGACAGACTGGTTCCCACAGCCTCACAGACTCATGACCTGGCTGAGGGAGAGACTTCCAGGACCACCGCTCGAATGACCTCTTGTCTCAGTTGTCCCCAGAGTCCCAGCCCTGCAGAGAGCTGACTGGGAGCTCCACGAACTGTGTGAGGTGGGCAGGCGGGTGGGCTCTGGGCAGAGGCTGTAATTCTGTGCCTCTTGCTCCGGAAGGGGGCTTCTCCAACACAGCACCCTCTCCTCATGCTCCTACCCGTGGAACAAGGTGACCAACTGCCCCCATTTGTCCAGGACTGAGGGTTTTCTCAAAAGCGGGACACTCAGTGCTAAGGTTGGGAAGTCCCAGGCAAATGAGGACAGAGTGCTCACCTTGTGAGGGACTTTGGCTTCCCTCGCTACAGAAGCGCCTGCCTCCCCTGTTTAGCCAGTGAATCCACCACAGGTTTCCTGGCAGAACTTATGCCCAGCAGAAATGGGCACACACGTCACAGCTACACAACATGACAGTCTCAGACAGCAGCAAGGCGGTGCTGACAACAGCAAGGGGACCCAGGGGACGGTGGTGCCCGAGACTCCGGAAGTTACCGAATAGCAGCTGAGACTGGTGGAGCTGGGCTGATGGAGAAAGGCCTGCTGGGAGCTGGGGTCCTGGGGTCTTGACTGGCTAAGGACAAATCCATCAGTGGCAGAGAAGGTGCAGCCTGTGGTGCTATTGGTGTAGGAGGCCCCTGGTGTCTGTAAATCGTGACCAACACTAAAGTTGGTCACATGGCCATTCTTGAGCCAAGTGCTTTGGCTGGGGAACAAGGCGTGACCAGGTGGCCTGTGTTGTGCCCATCTCAGAGGGGTCAAGAGGGACTGACTGTGGCACCAAGAGGACCCGTGGGGTGGGAGAGGAACTCTGGGAGGGACTCGAGGTGGCTCAGCTTGGGTCCCCTGAAGGACAGATTGGAAGTGGAGGCTCCCTGGCTCCTCCTTTGTTGGGACAGGTGAGGCAGGGGACAGGGTGAGGGAAAGGCAATGTGGCTGGAAAGGGCCTGTTTTGGAGCTGGCCGTGGCTTGGTAACAATCGCTAGTTGTCAGTCTCACAGGACGTACCTCTGAGAAGCTGCATGAATTTTCTCAGCACAGCCCCTCTGGAGAAAGGGAGAAGAATCTGCCCTCAACTCCCATCTTGCTTTGGCTCACTCACGAGGCATCCATTCCCTGGATGTGCTGGTCATGCATGGGTAGATGCAGCGTCTCACCCCCAAACGGCCAGAGAAGCCCCAAAGGTAAGGGGTGCACCGCCTGGACCCAAGGGCCGGGGGCACTGGGGGCTCCCGAGTGAGGGTGGTCTGAGTCCATAGTTGGTCTCAGCAGTGGCCTCTCTATGGGCTTTGGTGGCCAAGAACAGAAAGACGAGTAAGAAGTTCGGTTCGCCGTCCCTAAGAGGGGTCTGAAGCGGGGAACTAGAGCCTGGGTCAGATAATGCCAGAGGCTCCCCAGCCCTCCTCAGGACTGACTGAGAGGTGCCTGTACGAGGGTCGCCTGGAGAGGTCCCTCCCTGTGGAATCTGGAAAGGTCCCGGGGAAGTGACTCAGCAGATATCTGATGAAGCTGAAGACGAGTGAGACTTGCCAGGCCCTTGTTTTCTTGCTGTAGCCCAGAGGTCCTGCAGCAGTGGAGCAGGCCTTGGTGGTGGCGGGGGACTCAGTAAACCAGCGGGTTTGCACTCAGAGGGTCCAAGAGCGTTTCTCACCCACTCTTTCCCAGTCCATCCGGGTCTGCAGGTGGGGTGACCTACAGGGGGAATTTCTCTCAACAGCTTGGAGACTGAAGATACTAGTGCAGGGCAGAAGTGGGGGTCATGGGTGGGGTCCCTGTATCATTGGCCTCCAAGGGGCAGGCCTGGGGGTTCTCACCTGTGGAATACCTGACTCCCGAGCCAGGACATCGAGGGCGGCCGAAGCCCTGGGGCTTGGCAGAAGTCACCAAGATGCTGTTCTTTCCACCCCGTGTTTGATTCAGTTCTGGTAAATTTGAGTTTTATTACCAGCAACAAAAAGACAAAGTTGGAGAAGCTCCAACTGGAAGCCTTCCTGGCCGCGGAGGCTGGGCCAGGCTCGGCACAGTCTCACCCGGGGAGCCCTGGGGACAGCGGTTTCCTTGGTAACAGTGGACCACACTTGGGAACTCCAGCCCTGCTGTGCGGGCAGCTCTGCTTGCGAGGGGGTCTCCTAGGGTACAAATGACCCGGGTGGGCCGGGGAGGTGAGTGTCAGGGGCCAGGATGCCCTCCGTGATGCCGACAGCAGGGGGCTCCTGGGACAGGACGCGCCGCGCCCCCTCTGGCTCCACTTTCGCAAGACTTCCAATCACCACCGCTCATGAGCACCCAGGGCTGCTCCCCCCTCCCTCAACAGAGCACTCCCGAGCACCCAGAATATCGAGTTTTCCCATCTCTTTCCAAATAGGAAGAAAGGACTTTTGCTCCCCAGACTGGTTAGAGGTGTCCCCTGTCCCCAATTACCCGGTACTCTATCAGAATGCTGTCTAACCTCCCGGATCCTGAGCAGCCCACAGCCGATGCCCCCAGGCTGGTTCACTCCGCCCCAGCCTCCGGCAGACACTGATCGGCGGCCAGGGGGCTGGGCAGCCTGTGGTGAGAGCTCGGCCCTTGTGCCCTGCGCTAAGGAGCGGCCTGCTGCGGCCTCGGGCTGGGCTGGCGCAGGGTGGTCCGCATGTTTCAAAGCCCAAGACTCTCCACTTCTCTCTCGCTTCCCTTCCAGCTAACTTTACCACGAAGGGAAGCCCTGTGGAGGCCCGCGAAGGTCAGCTAGAGGTTTGAAGCCATAAGAGGCCAGCAGGTGGGAGGCGGGAGCTTCCGGAGGAGGTTGTCAGCATTGTCCCACAGGGTGGGGCCAAGTGTCCAGGGGGAGAAGGAGAGGAGAGCCCTAAATATGTTGGGGTGCAGATATCGGGCGTGGGGAGGGGACCAGACTGAGAAGATGGCCGATGCTCAAAGGAGTAATGGAAGTGAAAATTTTCCACCATCTTCTGGGTAGAAAACATCTTGTGTATCTCAGGACTAATATAATTTTGAATTCTTTATATATATATATATATGTGTATGTGTGTATATATATATATATATATTTTTTTTTTGGTACCAGGGATCAAACTCAGGACCTTGTGTTTGCGAGAAGGGTGGTGGAACCACTGAGCTAAATCCCCAGCCCTATTTTTGTGTTTTTGAGACAGGGCTTCACTAGGTAATTCAAGCTGGGCTTGAATTCACTATGTAGCCCAACCTGGCCTCGAACTCATGGCGATCCTTATGCTTCAGCCTCCCCAATCCTGGGATTACAGATGTGCACCACAACACCCATCTGGCTGTACTTATAATACAGGTACATTCTTCTGACTGTTGTGAGCTGAACTTGTAAGGAACAGGGGAAGGGGACGTTACCAGAACCTCTGCAGTGAGTCCTAGTCTCCTGCGAGCCAGGGCAGCACAGGGCGAATTACAGGAAAGGTAGACAAATGAGACTGAGAAGAAGCTGAGCTTTGGGTCTGATCAGTGCTGCTCTGGGCAGCAAAGACAAAGCCCCCTAGCTTGCAGCACCTTTTATTCAGTACGTGGGGAAACAGATGTAACAAGTGCACTGCAGAGTTCAGTACTTCACATTGGGATAAACAAGGTGTAAAAAGACTGGGGGGCAGTGGAAATCTGAGAACAATGAGGAACTACGCAGATGAAGATTTGGTTCCTCCCTGGCATCTCCCGCAGGCGTGGTCTTGTCCTGGAGCATTACAGCATCCGGGGATCACTGAGGTCTCAGTTGTGACCTGAGGCCAAAATGGAATTATGTCTCAGAATGCCACGGCTGGCCTGTAGGTGGAAGAACTAGGCCTAATCAAATGATTTTTCCCTAAAATTATGTAGCATTGCTCCCAACATCAACTGAGATCTTTAGTCCTGCCAACAACCAGTAGATACATTCATCCCTCAGTGTTCTTAGTGGATTGGTTCCAGGAACCCCCGTGGATATCAAAATCTGTGGATGCTTGTCTCTTCTATGAAAGGAGTAGTATTTGCATACAGGTTAGCCAGCTTCCTCTGCTATGATAAAATACCTGAGACAATCAACTTGTAGGGACCAAAGGTTTTCTTAGCTCATGGTTCAGGGGTTTCAGTCCATGGTCTACTGGCTTCCTTGTTTTGGCCCTGTGGCAGCACAATACATCATGATTGAAATGCATGGTAGAGGAGCTGCTCACCTCATGATGACCAGGAAGCAAAGAGAAAGGGGGTGGGGGTGGAGTCCCAGTAAGGCCATGCCCCCAATGACCCAACTCTCTCCCACTAGGCCCCACCTCCTAAAGTTTCCTCCACTTCCCAGTAGCACCACAGGCTGTTGGCCAAGCCTTCAACATGTGGGCGTAACAGCATATAACCTAGGCAGATCCTCCTGTGTTCCTTAAATCATCCATCCCTAGATTACTCAAAACACCTAAGGTAATGTACATCCCATGTGAGTCACTATTATATTATATTGTTTGGGGGGAATAATGACAAGAAAAAAAGTCTATACCTGCAACCATCATAGCCCTAACTACACAGTACATGAAGGAGACAAGAGGTGGACAACAATCAAAAAACAAATGCCAGAGTCAGACGTTCTGGACCTGGTGGTGGCTCCCAAATGGTGTGCCCACCCATCACTACATTCTCCTCAATTCCCAGTGCTTAATGTGCAGCAAATTCAAGGTCTTCAGCAAATACAACTATTTGGATTATTTTTTCTAAATATTTTTGCTCTGAGGTTGGTCAAACCCACGGATATGCAAAGCCAAGTTCATAGACTTGGTGACATCTCATAACTGCCAAGTTTGCTGTGGCAGCTAGTATCCCAAGGGGCCCTGGACAACCTCACCCCTTGCTGTGCAGGTGATCCACCATTTCTTCCCCTGAGGGTGGTGCTGAACTTGGGTTGGACCCATAACTGCTTCAACCAGTAAAACGTAGAAGACACAATGTTCCGGGTTACTTCTGCTTCCCCCTTGGGAACCTAGCCTCCATGTTGGGGGAAAGCTCAATCACCCAAGTAGAGACACCAATCTGAGGAATTGAGGCTCTTGGCTGACAGAACCAACTTAGCCCTGGACTGATGTGAAGATCTTAGAAGCAGATCTTTTTGTTCCCATTGGAAGGGCTCACCCAACATTTGGGAGGCTGAGGCAGGAAGATGGCAAGTTTGAGTCCCACCTGGGCAACTTGGCAAGACTCTGTCTCAAAATAAAAAGTGAAAAGAGCTGGGGAAGTACCCCAGTGCAAAGGCCTTGGGTTCAATCCTCCCAAAAAACAAAACCAAAATTAGATAAACAAAACAATTGCTGGCCAATAAATGGAAGAGGTAGGATTCTGGTCACCCAGAGTCCACTGTCCCAGTGCCATACCCTGGGGACGAACTGTCATCGCTAGTGGGTTAGGGTGTCATCCAAAGGTTGGGCCCTGCACCCTGAAGTGGGGCTGCGTAGCCTTCCTTTCACATCCAACATCCAGGTGAAACCCTCCGTCCCTGGGAGCCCTGGAGCACTCGAATGCCTGGACCCCAGTGCAGCAGTCCGAGGTGTAGAGAGCCAACCCCATGGAGGACTCCCCACTCCAAGCGATCCTTGGCTCTACAACTAGCTGCCTGGATGCCCCTGGGGACCACCTGGCTAGTGAGACTTTTCACCCTTTCCCTTCTTCCCACACCTCCTCCTCCAGGTCTAGATAGGCTTCACAGGTCAAGGGAAAATGAGCCGAGAGGCTGGCAGTGTGGCTGAGGCAGAACCCTGGGTCCTCCTGCCTCCATCTCCCGAGATTGGCTCCAGAGAGATTTTTAGCACCTTAGTCTGTGTTCTGTTGTTATAACAGAATTCCACAGGCTCGATAATGTATAAAGAAAAAAGGTTTATTTAGCTCACAGTTCTCGAAGTTAGGAGCATGGTGTCACATCCGTGTGGCTTCTGGTGGCCTGCTGGGCCATGGTGTGGGGAAAGCATCACACCAAGAGCTGAGCAAGCCACCCCGAAAGGGCTGGTTTTATAACAGAGCCACTCCCTTGCTAACCTATTAATCCATGGGCTGGTTCATCACCCTCAAAGGCCCCACCTCTGTCTCCTCACAGTGGGGATTACATTTCAACATGAGTTTTGGTGGGGACACTCCAACCACAGCAGTATCCTTCGGAGATCTGAGAAAAAGGGGGTGATTATACCCTATAGTCCACAGCAGAGGACTTGCAGAGGGGCCCCAAGCTGATCCTGCCTCTCCCGCCCTCCCTCTCTTCCTGGCTCTCTAGCCGAAGGCTGCTTGGAGAGAACACTTCTACGCAGAGGATGGCCGGACAGTGCCACCTACCCCCTTGTCCCTCATAGAGTGGCCTCAGGGGACAGCCTGTAGGCTGGGTACCTGGCCCCCACCTCTGGGCCCTGTGCACACCTGCGCTTCACAGTCCTGGGGAAGCTAATGTGAGAGGCTGGTCTGTGGCTGCTGCGCAGGGGAGAGGTGTGTGGCCGGAGCAACTGAGCTGCTGCAGTGTTTAGCACCAAGCCTGAGCGAACATCTCAAGCTGCTCTGAGCTACTCAGAAATGGGCCAACAAGAGCCAGGAGCTGAGGCAGTGGCAGAGCCTCAGGAGTAAAATTGGTCACACCAGACAAATTTAACAAAGGAAGTGGGGGAAAACAATTAAGTTGCTTTCTGATTTTACCCAGTAATCAGAATGCCCTGTTGCTCCTTAAAGCAGTTACACAAGCAACAGGAACAATTCTGGCTCACGCAGGCAGAAAGGAAGCTCCCAGAGGAGCCCGGCAGGCTGAGCCCCTGGGTGAGCTGCAGCAGCAGCTGAGGTGGTTTGGAGTGACATCTTCTGCCACCACATGAAGTGGGGATTTGAACACTAGATGGTTCTACAAACTAGATGGTTATGGAAAAATAAAACTTTTTTTTTGGCATACATGAGTTAGTTTTTGGTTATGAAATTAAGACTTGCCCAAGACATTGCATTAAGAAGCAAATGAAATAAAGCAACAAGAGTCCCCCACGGGCATTAACGCGCCAATGTAGCCCTCATGCCAGGAGTGTAGACAAGGATGTTGGTCACCGTCACTGTATTCCCCCTCCACCTCTGGCCTTTATCTCATCGCTGCCCGCTTCCCCTGCAGCAGTTCTCCGTCAGGGCCACACGGGCCACTTAGCTTCCCTGTGTGTCACAGCTGGGGGTGGCCCAGGGACCTTCATCTGCTCCTTCTTCTCTCCCTCTGCACTCTGGAAGCTCCAGGATGCAGTGAGGACCAAGCGATGCCACTGTGGGTGGCAGTGACCCTCCTAGGTGAGTACTGCCTGTCCCCGTTCCTCCCAGCCCTGGCCTCAGTCTCCCTTCCTGTCCCCAAGCCTATGCTCAGGGAGCTGCAGCCCTGGGGGGTGTCTCCTCTCATGCTGACCTTCTCTCCTGCTGCCCCTGGCCATCCCGGGCGAACTCCTCTTCCCATTTCATGCCCCCCACTCCCTGCCAGTCCTCCTCAGCTCCAAAGCCTAAGTGAACCCCAGGACACCCTGGCCACTGTTGATGTCTCCTTTCTCAGAACCCCCCATGTTCAGGCCATAGGCAGACCACACTATGAAAAGACTTTCAGAACGACTTAGTCCAAACTCCCCATTTTATAGAAAGGACAGTGGGTCCAGTTCCCAGGACCTCCAGACAAGGATCCCTTGCTCTACCCTGGGCCGCTGCATACCCTGCCTTGGGTGTGGCTTCCCCTTCCCTCCAAGGCAGGAAGCAGGTGGTGCCCAGAGTCCCTAAGCGGGCATCGTCAGGGTGGGCAGGGGCAAGCCCCCGTCACCCCCTAAACATTTTTGAAGCCCCATGGTCCCTGGATAGCAAGACTCCAGCAAAGGTGGGCAGCAACTCCTCCAGACAGAAGGCTGAAGATGGTTTCCATGGAGACCGCTCTGGCTCTGGTTTCCAAGGCAACACTTGCAGGAGGTTACCAAGCTTCCTATTTATGTCAACTTAACCTTTCCAACTGCTTTATTCTTCTGACCAAACCGGGGGCTAATGGAGGGCTTCCTTTCAGGGACAGCGACAAGCCTCAAGAGCCAGAGGGGAAATAGATGAGACTGAACAGTTAGCAAGAGGGGAGGACACGGCAGCCCACAGCTGCTGCCAGCCCAGCGTTAGAAAGTGCAAAGACAAAGGCCTGCAGTGCCCTGCTATCCTCGCTTCCGGGGGGCCCTGGTGTTCCCCAGCTTTGAAGCTCCTCCCAGAAGCAGTAGATGCTGCTCCATAGAGCTGTCTTTCTAAAAATTCCCCTTTATATATGCCACCTGCTTTAACCTATTTGTAGATTTTGGAGAAATATTATACATCAGCACAAATACAGCTACCTCATTCTTTGTAAGGGGAACAAAATAATTGTACTTATTTTTTAACTAAGTCTCTAATTGAGGGACTTTGTTTTTAGTTTGTTGCTAGCTCAAAAATAAATACCTTTCTAGTACATGTATTTTTGAATACCTGTTTGGGAAGATTCATAGGATAAATTCATAGCAGAGAAATTTCTGGGTCAAAGATTGCATTTTGAAATTTGATACTGTGAAACCAATTGAATACCATTACTAGCACAAGAAAACTTGTAGACTAGGTGAGAAAACTGGGTATTAAACATTAAGAAAAAAAAAACAGGCATGGTGGTGCACTCAGGAGGCTGAAGCAGGAGGATTTCTGTGAGTTCTAGGCTAGCCTGGGCTACATAGTGAAGTTCAAGGCCAGCTCAAACTGGCCTGTCTCAAAACAAGCAAACAAACAACAACAACAAAAACCCCAGAAGATCAATTTTCCAACTTAATCTATGCGACCAAAAAAACTTTAACATAAATTCTTAACAAGGACAGCATGAGAATAGAAAATTATACACCAGAGTTACCAATAAACACATACCCCAAACTCCTACACAAGATATTAACAAATGGGATCCAGTAGCATAGAAACACATTATGACCAAACCAATTATTAATTTTTCACATTAACAGATTAAATCACAGAAAACCATTTGATAAAATGAGCCATCAATTCTTGATTTAAAAAGCATTTGGAAAAGAAGAGAGAACTTCTTTAATCTCAAAAAAGAATCTTCTCCTAACATCTAAAGCCAAAGTACATTCCAGATGAATTTCTCTTAATATCAACAATAAAACAAAATTTGAGGCCATCACCACAGTGTCTGAGCTCCTAGCCAGTGAGATTGGACAAGAAAAAGAAGCTTTAATTATTAGAATGGAACAGGGTTTACACATCATCAATGGAATTGCTTACATAGAAAGCACAAAAGATTCCTCAGTTAACTTCTTGGAATAAGAAAGACAGGAGGATGAATTTGCTGTACTAATGCTAAAAAATAAATCACATTTCTACACACTAACAATAGTCATAATTATTATTATCACAACAAATATAAGAAATTTAAGAATCAATCTAATGAAAGATTTGTCAGACTTCTATTCAAGCAAGTATAAAACTGTATTGGATGACATTAAAGGTCCGATAAATTTTTTGTTGTTTTTTGGACACAAGATCTTGCTATATAGTTCAGGCTGGAGTTAATTCACTTTGTAGCTGAGGCTGGCCTCAAACGTGCAGAAATCTTCCTGCCTCAGCCTCCCGAGTGCTGGGACTACAGCTGTGTGCCACCAAGTCCAGCCCAAATAAATTTTAAAACTACGTTCATGGACTGGAATGCTTGGTATTATGATTTCAATTCTCTTCAAATAGATTTATAGATTTTATATAAGTTTAGTAAGAGCTTCAAGAAAATTTTTCATGAAACTTGTTAACTGTTTCTAAAATGTGGATGAACAAAGGCGAAGAATGGATATGGTCCTGCTAGAGAAACACTGACAGAATATAAAATATAAAATATATAAAGCACACCTAGAAATTAGAGGACAGCAAAAGATCCTGTAGAAAAACAGGCAAAAAAACCACTAAGAGGCGTAGTAAGGACATCTGAAGGTTTGAAATCACATGAAACCTGCCCCACATTCCCGCTAATCCGAGACGAAATTCAAACCATAGTGAAAACCATTTTACTCCTGATTCATTGGCAAAAACTGGTCGGGACAGTCAGCACAGACCGTAGAGCAGATGCGGAGGGAGGAGGGGTCCTGTGCAGTGCGGGCGGAGGTACAGGTGGCTTCAGCTTCCTATAAAAACGAATCGGGCAGAATTTGGTGAGCTGAACATTTGCACGCTGTGTGATCCAGTGGTTCTACCTCAGGGTGTGCGCGGTAAGAGAAACCCTTGCCCAAGTGCACCAGAGGCCCCGTCACAAACGCTTGTGAATAAGATTGTAACTGTAAGAGTTCAGAAAGAACCCAAAGAGTCACTGTCCATCATTGTTCACAGGTAATCGAGGTGTATTTTCATAGGATGGGCTGTTATGCAGCGACAGGGATGGATCTTAGAAATGTAAGATCGAGGGAGAAAAGCAAGTCGGAGAATAAAACATGTACACATTTTCTCACCACTTTAACACTACTTAAATCCAAACAAGACTATATTGGGGCCCCTTATATATGGGGTACACTATGAATTATCTCAGAAAAAGGGTAAGAGTGAATCTGGACTGGCTAGTGGATAGAAGGTTGATCAATAGTGGAAAACTGACATACATATTTTCAAGACTGCCTTGGATCTAAGGATAAGCGGGTCTCTGTACCAGTTCAGGTCTGGACCAGCCTTTCCAGGCCATGGAGGTGGGGAGATGGGGGGCAGAGGCTGGGGTGAAACTGGAGTCTCCAAATAGGCTGCCAACAATTCCTTGCATGCCCGAGCATGGATGACCCACGGCCTCTTCTCAAATCTGAGCTGGTTTTGTGATTTGCTTTGATCAAGAGAATGTGACCAGGTGACATTCTGGGACTTCTGCTCCAGGCCTTAAAGGATTGGTAGCTTCTGCTTCCCCACAATGGAGCTGTTTCAGGGTGCCGGTGGCGACTGTGAGGGACCAGAGGGCACGTGGATCATACCCTGGAAGGCTGAGGCAGCTCCCAGCTGAATGCAAAGCAGGGCACTCAGCCTGCGAGGAGCTGATCCGCCAACCAGAACCAGGACAATCACAAAGTGTTGTTGGGCCACGAAGTTCTGGCCCGGGATCAGCAGGCCTGTCCCACAAGTGGGCTGGTGGGTTTCAGAACTTACCCTACCTTCCCCAAACACGAGTGACTTATAGTGTCATGTGTGATAAATGCCTCACAGCAGAAAATAAGAAAAAAACCCTAACAACCCGAACTTGATGCGTACAGGTCATCTCCCAGGTTTGATTTGTATTTTCTTTTTAACACGACTGAACACCAGTTCAGTGGTAATTATTTATCCACTTCCATTTATCATTCTGTGAATAGTCTCTTCATATTCTTTGCCCATTTATCTATTGGGTTATTTATTTTTCACGATTTATAAAAACTTTCCATTTGGAGGAAAATGGCCTAACTTTCTGCTTGAAAATCATCTCATTTCCTGATCATAAACTTTTTCACCTCATGGTACATTTTGCTATTATAAATTTTAACTTTTCATCTATAAATTCTAACTTGGTATCATGTTCAGAAAGGCTGTTTTTCCTCCAAAACCATTTTAAGTCATCTTTTCTTTCAAATACTTTGTTTTTTTTTTTGAGACTGGGTCTTGCTGTTTCCCACGCTAGGCACGAGCTTCTGGGTTCAAGTGATCCTCTGGCCTCAGCCTTTGAGTGCTGGCCCAGCTTCAAGTGTTTTTATGTTTTCATTTCTTAAAACTTTGTATTCATGTGGAATTCATTTTGTACAAGGAAGAATTCAGGTTTGTTGAAAAGGCTGGTCAGTGGTGCCATTAAAAATAACCCACACAGCCCCCCTGAACTGACATGCCACTCTACCCACAGATCAGATAGCCCTGCAATTTAAATCAATTTCTGGGCGTCCTGTGTCCCATTGACCTCTTCCTTTGCTACTCCAAATTCCTTCCTTATATTGTCTCTGGGAGGCTTGTGCTAGGGAATGACGCTGGGACTTTTGCCTGCCAGGCAAGTGCCTGCTCCACAGAGCTGCGCCCCACCCTCCTTGCTGTAATTCACCTTGTGGTACACCAGAAGGGCACCGCTTTGCCTTACCCGGCTGGTCCCCATGTTTACTTTTCCCAAAGAACTGACTGTATCAAGCTAAAAAGCAAATCCTGTTGGCATCTGAATTGACTGCACTGCATTTAACTCACTATGTAGCCCAAGCTGCCCTCGAACTCACAGCAATCCTCCTGTCGCGGCCTCCTTGCTGCTGGAACTGAGGCTGTGAATGTGAGCTTGGGACCATCACACCCAACCTCAGTTCTGCTCCACCAGGAACGGTGACTAATGGCAGACCATGTGGAGAATTCAACACTGTCCTTGTGCTGAAGGATGCACACTGATGATGTCATCTGCCACACTCGTTTTTGGCATTAAAAGCAGTGTGACCTTGGGCAGGGTGCCCAAGTCCTAGGGGCGCTGCTTTCCTCCCTCCTCACCTGTCACACGTGAGCCCTGCCTGGCTCAGTCCCCAGGAGACCATGCAAGGGACTTGGTGCCCTCTTTGGGGCCCAGGTGCCAAGGTCTGCAGCCCCCTCCCTGCCCTCGCGTCCACCCCCCACTCCGCCCACCAGCCCCTTCCTGCCACACCCGGCTCAGTCAGAAGTAAAAGATTTTTATTTTCTACAGACACTTCTAGAAAGAGATCTAACAGAGAAAATATACAAAGCATCTAAGAGCTTCCCCTCCAGGCAGCACCCAAGTGGGACTGAGGTAACGGACCCCTCCCAGGCTTGGGGCTGAGGACAGTCAGGGGTGGGAACATCAGTAAACACATGCAGAAGTGAGGAGAGCTGAGCAGGCCCCCGGGAGTGGGGGACGGACAGGTTTAGAACAGGGGGAGGGTGTCCGTACCAGGTGGCCTCCCCTCCCCTGCCCCCACTGGTCACAGAGCTCCAGGCTGGAGAAAGCAACTCGCCGCCTGCCCCTCAGAGGCCCCTGCCCCCCAGAGGCCCCTGCCCGTCCCGGCCATGGGGACCGGGTTTGTGCGCTCAGGAGCCAGGGTCGGGCCCTGCTCCGCAGTTCTTTGGCTCCACTCGGAGAAGGAACGTTGTGCTGAACTGATTCCTCCCACCCTGGCCCCGGCGCCTTCTGGGGGAGGGGGGCTGAAGGCACTGACAGGAGTCCTGGGACCCCAGGACAGCCACCTTCCCTTGTGCTCTGGTGGGTGCAGCCCCGGGCACCCCCCATCTTCCGCCCGCGCCTGGCCACGCATCTGTGCGTCCCGGGCAAACACCTCAGCAGACCTTGCCGCCCGTGGGGACGTCTGAACCCTCGGCCGCCCCCACCCAGACTTCTAGCCACGCCCCTCGGCCCGGACTCTGGGACCCAGAGCCCAGCGTGGGGCATCCCCCCCACACCCCGGGAGGTCAGCAGAGGCCGGCCCGGAGAGGTCACAGCCCTGGTACAGGGAGGCAGGGGGCCGGAAGGGAAGGGGACAGGTCACAGCTCAGGGAAGGTGTCCACAGTACAAGCTAAGCGAGGGCAGGGAGGCCAGAGAGCGGCCAGAAGGAGAGAAGCGGGTGGCAGCCTCACACCACCCCGCAGATGAGGGTCTCCACCACGAAGGTGTTCTCGAAGTGGCGGATGGCGTTGCACTTCTGGGCCCCACGCTTATTGATTCCTGGGAGGAAACAAAACAATCCCAGTGAGCCCTGCATTCAGGCCTGAATGCCAAGGTCCTCAAGACCTGGCTAGGGGAGAGGGCAGGCGGGGAAGTGACACGGAGTCACAGCATAGGGGAAGTGGCGAGGGCCCAGAATCCGGAGTCAGAATGCCTGTACCGGCCTCCTCCTTGCTGTGTGTGTGACTTAGGGCTGTTACTTAACCTCTGTGCCTCAGTCTTTAGAGACAACTAGAACAATAATGACTGACGATGACGTTGGTGACTGTAAGGCAGTGCCTGACACACTGTAAGTGCCTGCTTAACGGGAATCTGTTAAGTGCTGCTGTTTGAGCTCTCGGACAGCGGGGCCAGGTACTGCTGGAGAAGGCAGGGGTCTGGTGCCCAGGGCGGGGCCCATCACTCACGCCTCCGGGTGGCCCGGCGCCGCAGCCGGTAGGTGTCCTTGCCATTGCACAGGTGGTAGATGAAGGAGCCCAGGGCCTGCTTGTCGCTGACGTGCTCCGTCACCACCATCTCCTCCTGCATGATGTAGGTCTGTGGGAGGTAGGTTCCTCTCTGCGTGGGGGCGGGGCGGCATAGCACAGGTCAGCACCAGGGCCCCGGCTGCCACTCCCGCTCGCCCCTCTTTCAGCTAAGGACCCCGCGGGCCCTTCTGACGCCCCCAGGTCCCCATCCCCTGCACCAGGCCTGACCTCCGTGGGGAGCCCTGTTCACCTTCACGTTCATGAGGAGCTCCCAGAAGTTGCGTGGGGGCAGCACGATTGTGGTGTTGAGCTCGATGATGTAGCACTTGTCCAGGGAGATGTCGTGGTAGGCGGTGAGGCCCTGCACAGGAGAGACCATGCTGAGCCACAAGAGGCTTTCAGCCAGCAGAGCCCGGACCCCAGGGCTCCGGGAGTAGTGGCCCCCAATTTCCTAGACAACTGCCCCGCTCAGCCTTGGTTTGTGGGAGGGGCCACTTCACAGCTGAACCCCACCTGCCTATCCAGCACCTACAAAGTTCGCAGCACTGGGTGAGGTTTGGGGATGTGGTTTTGTCCCAACTGTGTGTTTCACCCGACTCATCCCAGGGGCAGCCTGGGCTTTGGAGATGCCCTGCCCCAGGCCCCTGTGGGCCTCTGCTGTGGGGCACCCAGGATGTGGGGAGCAGGGTTAGGGGCCCAACCTCTACCAGGCTTTGGGAAGCCATATGGGGAAGAGGGCGGGGACCTGTGCTTTGCTGGCCTCAAAAACAACCGCAGAAGAGGAGTCACCTTGACGGGGAAGGAACCGACTGGGAAGGGCGGAAGGGAACCTTCCAGGGTGCTGGCAACATGCCAGACCTCGGCCTGTGTGGCGCTGCACAAACCCACAGAGCTGCACACTCGGCAGTGGTGCCCCTCTGTCACATGTGAGCAGACACGAGGACCAGCGGCCTCACCACCAGGCACCCCACTCGGGTCAGCCGATGAGGACAGTGTAACCAGAGCCACACAGCACCCCACGGGCGGCCTCACCCTCTGGAAGTCGTGGATGATGTCCGCAGGGTCCCCACCACCAAACTGGGGCACAGGGACGTTGATGCGCTCATAGTTCTCTTCCAGGTAGATTTTCACGTCCTCCTCCAGCTCCATGTGAGTCCGGACCTGCGACAGGGAGTCCTCGTACAGCACGCCACAGTGGAAGAAGTTGTCTCGGGCCAGCTGAGCAAGGCAAGGGGGCGAGGGGGACAGGTGGTGACGCAGGGCACTGGGCACGGCCACGGCCGCCTACCTGTCCACTTCACGGCCAAAGGGCTCTGGCAAAAAGGTGAGCTGAGGCTTCGAGAAGCGATTCACGGCTGCACAGATGGAGGGGAGGACGCTCAGGGCTGCTGGGTCCTAGGGGGAAGCCTCAGTTTCCCCGTCTAAAGCATGATGATGTCTAACATCCTTTCTGGCCTCAAAGTCCCTGAGTCTGTGAAGTGGACCAGCGGGAAGAGGACTGACCACCCCTGTGCCCTTCGTGGAGGAGCCTCCAGGACAAACCTGAGCTGGACAGGCCGGCCAGGAAGGGACCCCTGGGAAGTAGGTGGGGTGCACAGGTGGATGCAGCACAGGTAGACTCTAGTGTCCCCTCCGCATCCGACCTGTAAAGGGCAGCGTCCCCCTCCCGGGTCTTGTGCAGCTCTCCCAGGGGAAGGAGATTCCCCATTAGAAGCACTTAGGCTTATTTATCCTCTTGAGCTACTTCCAGTTTAACAACCTTCCGTTCCCGGGTGTGGTGACACTCTTCCCTCCCCAGGTCTCCTGTGGGCCAGCCACGGCCCCAGGGTGTGTGACCACAGGTGAGGCAGCCACCCCGGCAGCCCACCCTCCTGCCCGGGAGTCCTTCTGCCTCTCTGGGTCTGTGTCCATGTACAGAATGGAGTCAGATCACCTTTACCAGACTCGTGGGTGCAGAGTCCCAGCTCTGGAGGGGACCACAGAGTGCCAACTTCTGTGGGATCTGAGTGACAGTGTGAGAGGGACCCCCAGGCCTGCCGCTGGGCCGGTTACCTGAGCCAGGAAGAAGTATCTGTAGATATAGACGGAGGCAAAGACGAGGCCCATCAGCAGCACGACCATGCCCATCGACAGGTAGCACACACCGCCCACCGAGGCCTTCTTGGAGGGGTGGTAGGGGGGTCGCTCCTCCTGTGGACAGCAGGGCCCGGTCAGCCAGCTGCCCCTGGTGTGGGTCTGTACACTGAAATCCCCCTTTCTCTAAGGGAGGCCACTCTCTGGTTTCAGAGGTGCTGCCCACCGTGCCCAGGCCCCTCTCCATGGTGCCCAGCAGGGCCAGGCAGACAGCAGGAGGGAGTCTGCAAAGAAGGCCAGGCCCGGTGTTTGGTCAGTCAGACCTGGCCAGATGCAGCCACACCCGGTTCCTGGCCTCACATGTCAGGCAGGGGCAGAAAGGTGAGTGTGAAACTCAGGAGAATGCTCTGCCCGGAGCACTGGACCGAGGGGCAGCCGGGTGACCTGCTCAGCTTGGTCTGTCCTCCCCAACCCCGGCCTAAGCCTGCTCAGCTCGCCCTGCTGATGCTGCCTGTCCCTGCCCACAGCGCCTGCCACACCGCCCCTCCTTGGCATCCAGATCTGGTCCCCACAGACCCCCATCTTGAGACATTGAGGCAGCCTGGGGGAAGGGCAGGGGCTCCAGCCCAAGGAACCCGGAGCATCTCACTCCAGCTCTGCCCCTTGTTGGGCCTGTTTCCCCAACTGCAAGGCCAGCAGGTCAGACTGAGCTCTGGATGTTTCCTTTCTCCTGCTGCTCTGGAGAAGCGCTGGGAGGGAGGGTGTCTGACCAGCTCAGGATAAACCCTCATCTCTCAGCAAGGCAGGGGGTCCTGGGCTAATGGGGGCACATGTGGGGTGTGGGCCCTGGCAGGGTGCTGATCCCTCCCTTCATAGTATGTCCCCCAGCCCCCCAGAGAAGGAAGCGCTTCCGGACCGGCACTCGCACCAGCAGGCTGGGCGCCTGGCCCCCATAGTGGGTGACCGGGGAACACCACAGCCAGGCACTGCCGGTGAGTGTCTCAAAGGAGCAGGCCACCAGGGGCTCCGGCAGGCCCGGTGCTGCCCCTTCCGCTCTTCCAGTGGTCTTGAGCAGATTTTAAGGTAGCCGAGCCAGACCAGCCAGGTGCCCACACCAGCCCAGGGGCCACAGTGCCCTCCAAAGGCCAGAATGGATTTAGGGGCCCAGAGCTGAAAAGAGTCTCGGGCGCCCAGCGGGGCACTACAGCTCCCCCTCCTCAGTCTCCTACCTCCCACCAGGGCAGGTTTTGTTGCGATTAAAACAGACAAAGAACCTGAAAGCCCTTCTCAGAGGATAAAGTGCCAGATAAAAACAGCAGCTCCAACGTCAGCCTTTCCTTTTTAGGGTGGGCCCAGACAGCTGTTGGGGCTGCCCAGTGGGCTGTGCCACTGCTGCTGCATTTTGGAAAACCAGAGAAGCTAGCTTGAGAAAACTGCTTAAAAAAAACCAAAACAAACAAAAACAGAAAGGAAGAGATAAAAACTCAAGGGGCTACAAGCATGCGCCTGAGGGCCTGCGCCTCTACAGCCAAATGTGTGGATAGACAAGGGGTCAGGAGACTCCACGCTGAGGGGCTGATCACAGAAGCCCAGAAGGGAGGTGGGGGGAGGAGGTCGGGACCACGGGGCTGGGAGCTGGGAGGAGGTGGCGCTTCGGTGGTCCTGAGACAGGCAGAGGCTCCAGCCAGTCCCTGGACTGTGAAGGCCGGCAACCCCGCCTCGCCCCTCTTCATCCTCTCGCAGCCCAGGAGGATGAGGGACATAAAAACATCCCTCTCAGATCTATTTGGCACATTTCCAGTAGGTTATTCCGAGAGACCGCAGACTTCTGCAGATGCAGGCAAAGCAGGAAAAGCTGCCCTTCCTGAAAAAGAAATCTACACGTGCGCACGAGGAAGGTAAGCAGGATGCAGACAGACCTCCCCGGATCCCGCTCCTGCCTAGGACCTTCCAGGAGGGCTCCAGCAGGGGTCATCTGGGGCCCACAGGACCGCTGTTCCCTGATCCCCTACCAACCCTCCAATCACCTGGCCACATGCCAGGGGCCCCTATGTCTTTCTTGTGTTTTTGAGACAGGGTCTCACGAGGTAGTCCAGGATGGCCTCGAACTCTCCTCCTGCCTCAGTGCTGGAATGACAGGCATGCGCCACCACACTTGGACCCTTATTTCTTTCTTTCCATAGCTCACCATACTGTTTAAGCTTCAGCTCTGTGGTCCTTTCCCTGAGTGCTAAACTTTATATGTGGCTCCCGTGCCAGTGTGCATAGTGAACTTGACTCGTTCCTCTTGCTAAGCTGTTTACTATCAGTTCATCTCAGAGACTGAAACGATCAAAACTTTCAGATGGAAAAAGGCCACGTGAAATCTGACAAAGGGCTCTCTTGCTTCCTGATGCTGACACCCGCCAGCACCCTCTGGGGCCAGGTCCTCCCTGCTGTTGCAGAGCCACACTCAGAAGCCTGAAGGCGGAGCAGCAGGGCTGGCAGTGAAGGGAGGACAAGGCAGGAAAGCTCCGAGGAAAGGCCCAGAGCTGCTGGTGCCTCCAGGACCCAACACTGCAACCACCAAGGTCAAGGGTCAAACACCAAAGCCCCGGGACACTCGTCCTTCTTGGGCCCTGGAGGAAGAGGAGCCTGACAACTGTGAGGCAGCAGGGAGCTGCCAGGAGGCCCCAGGAAATAATGCTCCCCACAGGGAGCAGTTACCAACAGCCCAGCATTTGGGGGCTTCCGGTTAGAAAGAAAATATGCATACTGTTTCCAAGGCGACGGGCTCTCAGACCAAAGTGCCTCATTGCACACTCGTGTTTGGGGGACCCAAGGGGGTGTCCCTGGGGTCCACAATGGGGCTTATGAAATGATTTAGCAAAGCCAGGAGCGAACTGGAGGGGAAGCCACCAACCAGAGGGTTAACTCAGCAGACCCCGAGGCTCGAGGGGGAGCTGCCCGGCTGCTGTCCCTCCAAAACAATGTCCAGATTAGCCTCAAGCAGACTAAACTAAACCGAAGGCTGCTCGGCGAGGCCGAAGGCTGGGGGTCAGGGTGGTCTCATCTCCCCACACCCCAGGCGGGCTGGCTCTTTTCTTTCCTAGGCTGCAGGCCCCAGCTGGGAGGGGAGGTGCCTGACCATCAGTGTGTCTGAGACGGAGGCCTGGCTGGGGTCAGTGGGTGAGCGAATAGCAGGCCCCCTGTGTGTGTGCACAGCACAGTCACTTGCGTGCGTGTGGGGATTCACCATTAGTGGGTCCCCCTCCTGTGCACCCTGCGCTCTGCCCCTGCGAGTTCTCTTCTCTGTCCCTGACCGGCAGGCTGTCTCGAGCTAGCAAAGCTCTGGGCTGGAAGAGCTCTCCAGCTCTCTGGACTTGGGGGGGTGAGCGACGGCAACAGGCTAGACGGTGGTAGAAGGGGGCGCTGCTGGTGCCACTGTGATTTTACCACAAGTACAGGGGAAAACCCATCCTCTCAGCTGTCTGCTGGCAGCCTTGAACCACGCAGGGGTGGGCGAGAGAAGAGAAAAGAGAATCAGAAAAGCCAAGACCCCAGGTCAGGCTGGAGAGTCCCCACCGCCCTGGGGAGACTCAGGAACAGGGGCCCAGAGCAGGCGAAAGAGCTGGCCAGGCCTGCCCTCCAACTGCCAGGGGACCCTCCCCTCCCCGAGCCTCCTGCCAAGGGCTGGAGGCCAGGATGCTGGGAAAGTGAAATCGGATCCGCAGGTATGCAGGTTGGGGGAGGGGGCCACACAGGGGCCATTAATCAAAGGCAAATGTCAAGGAGAAAAATCAGAGCTGAGGCGACGACTGTATTTAGCATGTTTCTCTCCGCATGTAGCCCCCACCCTGTGAGTCTGTACACGCCCACACCCGCCTGTGCACACACACACACACGTGTGCACACGCAGGTAGAATGTGGGGAGAGGACTGGGCTGAGGGACGTGCTGCCATCGCCCCAACACCATGTGGGGAGGTTGGGCCCCACCTGCCCCTTCCCTGGCCCACCAGGGACTTCCTCCCAGCCTCAGGTGCGGGAGGGAATCGCCCTAGCCCGTGTTTGCTCAGAAGCGGTGGGGGGGGGGCAGTCCTTGCTGAATCCGGCACCCTCTCCCAGCCGGTCGCTTCTGCCCACTGGCTCTGCACCCTCTGCTCCTTCAGTGGTCCTTCCAGGGATCACTTTTGAGTCCTTGGCTTCGAGCCCAGTTCAGACATCAAGAAGTGTTCTGGGGTCACCACCGGCCAGAAGAGACTGGAGACCGGGAAGCCATCCTGTGCCTCACCACAGGTATGGGACAAATCCCAGTGCCCTGTCCTGCCCCCTTCAAGCTGTGCCCCAGTCCACCTCTCAGTGCCCAGCAAGGGCTGGCTCTGTCCTGCGCTACAGCTGTGAAATGGGGTTCCTGCCTGCTCACCATTGGGCAGGAGGGCCGGAAGAGCCCCACAGGCACAAACCGACACCCACGTGTTTGGGTCCAGGGGCGATGGCAGGGCCAACATGTGGCACCTACAGGCTCCTGTCCTCCAGCTCAGGGCCTCAGCAAGCCCCAAGAGCTCCCCAATACAGTCTTTCTGTCCTAAGGGTGCTGGACTTTAATTCTCTCTTCTGATAGCGTGGCCTCAAGCTCTCCATGCTAATTAGAAGGGGGCGCACTCAGCTGGGTCCCACTATGATGTTGATATTTCCATTTCATGCTGGGTTGAGGCAGCAAGAGAGGCTGCTCAGTTTCAGAGCCCAATGAAACTGGATGTCAGTCACTGCCCAGGCTGCACGGTAAGGTAGATCAAAACAGACCACCCCTAAACAGGCTGCTTCAGCATATTTCCAAATGGCCATTCAGAGGGGCCTCAGACAAGGACTAGCTCTGAAAAGCTGTCCCTTTGTGGGAAGATTTGCATGTGCAGAGAATTTCAGTCCTGGGCCGGGGATTCAGCTCAGTGGTTCTGCCACCTGCCTCGAAAGCGCAAGGTCCTGAGTTTGAGGCCCAGCACCAAAAAAAAAAAAGAATTTCAGCCCTAAGTGAACAGTGGGCAAATGGATGAAAGCAGGCTTTCTCCAGCCCTTCCACTTGCGTGCGTGCGCGTGGGCGCGCACACACACACACACACATACACACACACACACACACACACACACACACACACACACACACACACACACACACACACACACACACACACACACCCCTGGCTGTCTAGGAAAGATCTTGCCTAATGACACCTGGGGTGGAACTCCTGGCCCACACAGAGATGACCACGTACTGCCTCCAGGGGCCTCTTACCTGGGAAGCTTCCCAACCAGCTCCCTGCTGAGTCTCACACTACATATATGTGCTAACAAATTTGCAGCTTTCTTCCCTGCTAATCTGTATATTGCTAGTTTATTTCATACACTAAAATCATCAAGTATTCGGAGGTTAATGAGAAAACCTGACATCTCCCTCCTGGGGTTCAGCCATCCTTCTAACACCATGGGTAGGCTGCCACCCAAAGGTGCCACCCTTGCAGATTCGGGGGACCTTCGGATGGAGGTGGAGTCATTTAGCCCCCCTATCTGGCTTGGTCCGTTTTCCTCCCCCAAATCCTGTGGCTCTCAGCAGCCAGGGCCTGATTCCCAGTCTTAGCTGGGTGCCTGCTCCTGGGAGAAGCAGCTGGGAAGGGACAAGCTGTCTCTGGCCCTCGGCCCGGGCCCACGTTCTCAGAGGGAGGGGAGGGAGGAGACTGGCTCCCTTTGGGAAAGAGAACCAGGTCTGAAGAGCCCATGGCAAACTTTGAAAGCTGCAGACCAGTGTCTTCCATACAGGGCGCACCCTCTCCAGCCTGGGATGAGGTGGTCGCTGGATTCTGGTCGCCAGAGATGCTGGCTGCGGCTGTGAGCATCACAGGAGGGCAGGAATGCAGCCCAGCGCTGTGGCATTCCTCACCCAGGGTCTCCCCCACCCGTGAGGCCCCTCTCCAGCTCCCCCTCCACACCTCCAGGCAGGACTGAGCCAGCCACGGAATCTGACCTGGGAAGGAGTCCCGCCTCCAGGGGGTGGTAGTGGGGGGTGTGCCCGAGACCTTCGCCCCGGTCCTGGCCCCCCGGGGCCCCTCCGTGGACACTCCATGCAGCGCAGCCAGTTTTCCGCGGCGTAAATGCCTCCACTCCCTCAGGCCAGAGCGCAGACGGGGGCACCGAGGCCCACTCCCGCAAGGCTGGCGGCGGGCGCCTCGGGGTGCCATCCCGAGGGCACTGGGGCGGTGGGGGAGCCCTCTCGGGGAGGGGGCGCCCAGCGTGTGAGCCGAGATAGGAGGCCGCGTGCGGGGGGTGGGGTGGGATAGGAGCTCCTGGCCTCGGACCCGGGATCCCTGGAGGCACAGCCGGGCCGGTCCCGGTTTATTTCCATTCCATCACTTTCTGGCCTGCCAATTTCAGTGAGGAAGAGCAGCACATCCTCCCCCACTTTGGAACGAAATCTCAGTGACCTCTCTCCCTTCGTTGGCAGCCCCCCCCCCCCCATTCGCCAACCAATCGGATCCCACCGCCCTACTCTGGGGTAACTACGTCCAAGCCGCCCCCACCCCCGAGCCGGGGACTGGACTCGGGTCCCTCCCCACTGATTGGAACCAGACGCGAACCCAGACCGGTACTCCTCGCCCTGGCGCGCACCAGCTCCGGTCCCTGGCTCTGAAGCGAGGCGCCCTGGGGCCCCTCCACTTTTAGAAGAGATCTTGCGCGCTTTCCCACGGAAGGACAAGGGACCGAGGACCTTCTGCTTTGGGCAGCCGCTTTAGGACAGAACCCAAACCTGGTCCCCACTTGGGGATGGGTCACCCATCAGAGCCCTCTCTTCCCCGCTCCGCTCGCGGCTCCGGGCTCCCCGTCCCCGAGTTCCTCGCCGCCCACCTCTCTCACCCGGGCTGGCGTCAGCAGGATCTCGGTGGCCGGGCCGGGCGCCGGGGCCTGGGCCGGGGCCGGGGCGGAGGCCGATGCCTTGTCACCCTTGTCGGCCTTGACACCGGCCACAGCGGGCTGGAAGCTGATTTTCACCATGGCTGCGCCGGCCCGCGAGTCCGCCCTGCAGCCTCCGCCGGTGCAACCTCTGAGAGCTGCCGCGGATCAGTGCGCTGCAGGCACCGGAAGTTTGGATCCCGTGTGCTTCCCGGCCTCTAACCCCACCCCCAGCCAGCCCCGCCCCCGGGGGGCCCTGGCGCCCGCCGCGCCTGCGCCCCCTGCCCGCCGCGCGCCAGCGCGACGCTTTCTGCCCGGGGCTCCCTTCGCCGCGCGCGCGCGCGCGCGCTCACCAGCCATGCTGGCATCGCCAAGGGCCCAGTCCCTGGCAGCCTAGTCCCTTCCCGCTTCCCTCCACGACCCGGTCCGCTCGACTGAAGCCTACAACAGCGGGACCAGGTCCCGTCCCCGCCCGCTGCAGACTCCCTCTTTGGAGACGTGAGTCTCGGCCGTACCTGCTCCACTGGCCTCCTCCTCGGACCCGTCCGTGGCGCGGGAGAAGGCCTCGAGGCCATGTGCTGGGTGCGGGCCTCCATCCCGAGCTCTGAATTCATCCCGCCTCCTTCCTTCTCCCCCTGCTTCTCCCTCCGTCTCCTTCCTGCGAAAGCCACCCGAGCGCCCTCGGTCGCACGTGGAGCCGCCAGAAGGCAGGTGCTGCTCGGCTGCCTGTGCCAGCCCTGCTCGGCCGCTGCTGGAGGCAGGTGGTGGGAAGTGAGGGTGGGGAGAAGGAGAGAGCTCTAACTGATGCAAGGCCACTAGCCTGGGGAACTGGGTGCGGGTATGGGCAGGAGGGAAAAGGTTTGGAAGACATGGGGAGGAATTGGGCTTGGACCAGAGCTCGGAAGGAAAGTGGTTTCGACTCTCAAGCTCCCAGGTGAAGCTGGGTGTCTGGTAAGTCGAGTCTGAGACTTCCTGAGTGACCCAGCAGCACCCACCACCTTGTGTTGCCCCACTCTGTTTCCCAAGCGCCCCAGTGTGTGAAGCATTGTGTTAAGCTGTGGCAGGAAACAGAAACACCCAAGACTTAATCCAGCCACCAAGGACCCGATGTTGTTAAGCCTTCGTCTGCTGCGTTACCTCATTCATTCATCACAGCCCCTAAAACCTGCACATTGACCAGGGTAGTAGAGACAATTGTGACTCAACCTAGGGCACTGAGCTGGCAGACGGCGGGCCTCTGGCAGGCGAGCAGGACCACCTGCATGCCAGAGGTTGGCAGGTGTGAGCCCCACTTCCTCTGCAAGGCCTTCCCTGCAGCCCGGGGCAAGTCCCTTTGCCTGGGTGCCTCTCCTGGTGCCTCCCCTTGGCCTTGGCCAAGGCCTCTGCCAGGTGAGTGCTAGGCACACATCCCAGCACAGTGATTTATAAACATTCCAAACAAAGGGCTTAGACATTTACTGTCAGAAATTAAAACTCAGCTGGGTATGGGTGTACACCTGGAATCCCAGCTATTCTGGAGGCAGAGGCAGGAGGATCGAAAGTTCAAGGCCATTCTGGTCAATTTAGCCAGACCCTGTGTAAAAGTATCACAGATAGGTAAGTTAATTAGATATCTTGTAGGCAGTTAGGGCCAGCCCACGCCATGGAGCCAACACGGAGGACAATCAAGACACATTCACTGAAGGCCGGCATTGTAAAGGAGAGAAACTACCACACCCACCTAGGATGAACAGCAGTGACTGATATTCTCAATAGGTACCAATCACCCGGGTGGGGGGCCAAGGCCTTCCAAGATCCCTGACCCACCCCTTTCCACCGAAAATCCTTGCTCATTCCTTGTACGCTTGCTACGTGACTTGTTTCCCCATTGGATCCCCACTTAATCAATATTACCTAAGCAACTATACTTGTCATAATCTTATTGGTTGCTCATAGTTTTGTCCACCTTGTGATTTGTCATTGGATCAATATTACCTAAGCAACTGTACTTGTAATCTTACTAGTTGACTATAGTTTTGTCCCACCTTGAACCTGCCTCACCTCACAGCTTTGTCCCATAAAACACCTTTGAGAAGTTGGGTGAGCAGGCAACTCACTTTCCAGTCCCGCTTCTGTCTCTCTTACAAGCTTTCTTTCTCCCAATAAATTTTTCCTACTCTTTAACCTCTGTTCCTAGAATTCATTCTTCGATTTTAAAGAACACAAACTTGTGTTTCGGTTATCTAGTAGGTTTGGGAGCTACATCTCTTCCCCTGTATCAAAAGGACTGGGAGTGGTGTGGTGTAGCTCAATGGCATTGCATTTGCCTAGCATGCATAGGGTCTTGGGCTCAATTCCCAATGGCCCTCATATGTGAAATTAAAATTCAGAAAAAGGGCCAGGGATTTACCTCAGTGGTTCCAGAGCCGTCCTCGTAAGCACAAGGTCCTGAGTTCGATCCCCGGTACCAAAAAAAAAAAAATTCAGAAAAAATTTAAAACACAAGACTGTACATATTGTTAGGCAGGAGGCGGAACCATTGAGCTAAATCCCTGGCCCTTCCAATGATCTTTAAAACAATGGGACCATATGTGTAGCCCCGGGTGGTGGTGGTGGGGCCATGTTCCACTGTATGCTAATAGATCGAGACCGAAACAGACAAGTAATGTATTAGTGTATTGCTAGCAGTTCTGACCTTGTCGACTTGCTGAATGGACTTGGAGTCTACTAGGGTCTTCAGATTACACTTTCAGCACCACTGCTCAGGTAGATGCTCAAGAATCCATGCGCACGGATTCTTAGATACCCCTCTTGTTTATAGTTTAGCACCTCTGAAATTATTACATCTTTCGCAGTTATAATTAGCACTGATTGTTCTTAATGTACCCACGGTACAGCAGCTTGGATTTGGTGGAAGACAGTGAGTCTGGTCAGTTATCCAAGGAGCTGCAGGGCCATGTGGGGTTCGCCATTGCAGCAAGCTCTGTGGGCTCAGGGAAGGACAGGGCCGAGGGTGAGGAGGGGTCGCAGTGCAGCTGAGGCTCCAGGGAGATGGGTTTTGGGTGGGAACCAGAGACAGGTGTGGCGGGGGACTGGGAGAGGAGAAGGCACCCTGGGAAGCGGGGTGAGTGAGAGCCAGGAGGCCTCTGTCCCATATCAGAGCCCCTCTCTCCAGCCCGCCCACCTGTGTCCCATGTCGCTGTCCCAGGCATACCCAGGGAAACAGACACCATCTGGCCTTCTACAGTTTGGATGAGCATCCCTGAAAGGACCCCGGGGCCTGGTGGCAGGCCCTTAGGTCACAGGGCTGTGCCCTGTAAGGGGATGATGAGACTTCAGGCGCCTCTCTTCCATTCCCATTTTGTATCCTGGCCTCAAAGCCAGGGGCTTTGTCACACATTCCCACTAGTAGGTGTTGCCTGGCCCGGACCCAAAGCAATGGGGCCCATGGGTCACAGAGTGGAAGCTACAAAATGGAGCCAAAATAAACCTTTTCTCTTACTAAGTTAATCGCCTCAGGTATTTCATTGTAGTCACAAAAAGCTGTCCAGTGTAAGGCCCTTTGGGGCCCCTGTGCTTCCTCCTCTTGGGGGCACTCAGTACTCAGAAGAACCCTTCTCATGAGAACTAGCCAGGACCGTGGGAGAAATACCATAATTCCTTCTGAGTGCAGGGTCCCCAATGACCTAAAGACCTCCCGCTGAGCTCCACCTCTAAAGGTGCCACCTCCCAACACTGCCACCCTGAGGATGCAGCTTCACCACATGACATCCGCGGACGCACTTAAGCTACATCCCAACTGTGGCATCCGTTTTCTCATTCATGTAGTCCCTTCTACTTTCAGTTCACTCTGTTCGCTCCCTGGGTTCTTGTTATCAAAACCTGTCATTTATTTTATTTTTAATTACAAATTCTTCCAGCAAGGACCACTAACTGTTTCCTCATATCCATTTCCCCTTTCTTCTTCAGTAATAACAATTCATTTGGCTGAGCTTATTGCTACCTAATTTAAAAGACTACATTTCTTAGCCTTTGCTTCATCTTTTAGAAATCACTAGAATTTTTCCAGTTTGACATCTGCCTCTTCATTTTATTCTTGGTATTTTCAGAGATGTAAATACATCAAATATTTTCTCACGCCTGTATACTTATGAGCTCCCCTTTTAGACTTTATATTACCCAGTTTTCTTCTAGCACTATTATTTCTGTTACATTGCAAGCTGCAGTCATCATTACTTCTTTTCCTTTAAATTCTTGGCAATGGCAATGTATTGGCTTTTGAAGACAAATTTTAGAATTTTTTTTTTTTTTACTTATCTGCAAAAGAAATCTCTTAGGGTTTTGATTGAATTTGATTAAATTTGAGAAGTAATTGACATTTTTATAACCTTCCCTTTCAAGATTATAGTTTTTCTCTCCATCCATTTGTGCTTTAAAAGAACCAGTAGGATTTGAGGCCTTTCTTTCTTTTTCTTTTTTTTCTGGGGATGGAATCCAGGGCTTTATGCATGCTGGAAAAGTGCTTGTTATGGTTTCTATATAGATGTTCCCCCAAGGCCTCATGCACTGCTAGGTGGGGCTTTGGGGAGGTGACTGGGTTGTAGGGTGCTCTATTCGTCAGTGGATTGTCCACTGTGACTGCACAGCTCTATGCGATGTTGGGTGGCGAGGCCTCAGGGGACTGGGGGTTGGACAGTGGTCACACACTGTGTTACTTTCCTCATTGCCGGGATAAAATACCTGATACCCTCAACTTACAGGAGGAAAGGTTTATTTTGGCTCAGTGTGCAGAGGGTTCAGTCCATAGTCAGCTGGCTCCAGGGCAGGGTGGTCTAACAGACGGGCTTGGCAGAGGAGAAACTGCTCATGGCATGGCGGTGGGAAGCACAGACAGAGATCAAAGGAGGACAGGAGGGAGCGAGATCCTTCCAGGCCACATCCCCAGCGACCCACCTCCTCTACCAGGCCTCACCTCCCAACATCAAGTGTAGATTTAAGCAAATTCAAAGGAGTGCGTACTGTAACACTGACTGATTGATGCAGTACTGGGAAGGGGACCTAGTGCTTTCACACTGAGCTACACCCCCAGCCCCTTTTATTTTTTATTTTAAGACAAGGTCTCACAAAGTCACCACATTGCCTAGGCTGGGCTCAAACTTGTGATCTTCCTACCTTTGCCTCCCAGAATGCTACAATTATAGGCATGTCCCACCATGCCCAGCTTATACAGTTTTATTATATGAAATTAAAGAACAGACAGAACTTAATCCATAGAGAGAGAAATCAGAAATGTGGGTGCCAATCAATGGAGGAGGGATAAATTTATCTTAAGGGTTGGAAGGGACTTTTTTGCTTTGTGGAAATGTTCTATATCTTGCTTGGTATGTTAGATATCCATATCTTGGTCAAAATTGGTTTTTAAAAAATTGTACCTAAATTTTTTTTTTGGTACTGGGGATTGAACTTGGGTCCTTGCGATTGTGAGGCAGGTGGCGGAACTGAGCTAAATCCCTGGCCCCTATACCTAAATTTTAAAAAATCACCTCACCTCAAATTATTGAGCACCCAACAGGCTCTTCAATGAAAAAGGGGGTGCTGAGAGGGGCAGATGGAGATGAGAGAGGCAGAGGCACAGCTGGAAGAGGCATCGTTCCCATGCTGGGTAGGGCCAAGCTCTCTGTACCTCTCTGGCTTCTGATTTTTCCAGGTGATCTGTCCTTATCCAGGCACTCCTACAGAGATGGATACAGCCAAGACAGCCCTCACCAGAGCTGAGCTAGTGGCAATGCATGCCCTTGAACCACCAAAACTGTGAGGTAAATAAACCTCTTTTCTTTAAAGTCATCCCACCTCAGGTATTTTGTTACAGTAACAAGGAACAGATTGATACAATGAAAAAAGCAGAAGAGCTGATCAGTATATTAAGAAGTAATTTTTTTTGTTCTGTTTTTTTGTTTGTTTTTGAGACAAGGTCTCACTGTGTAGCTCAGGTGGTCTTGAACTCGTGATGATCCTCCTGCCTCAGCCTCCTGAGTGCTGGGATTACAGGTGTGTACCACCACACCCAGTTAGAGGTAGTTGTTTGAAAGCAACTAAAAAAGACACATTTCTGGAGTACATAATTAATAAGCAAGAGAGAAAATATTAAAATAATAAGAAAGGGTATATAATTAGGTATGGTGAATAAGACAAATTATAAGGCTTTTTAAAAAAAACATAGACTCTTATCTAATAAATATGAATATTCTGGAGTGGGTGATTTTATTGAAAAGTAGAAATGGCCAAAATGATCTGGAGAAGTAGTAGAAAAGCATAATGGCCTATAATCAAGAAAACTGTTGAAAAAGTTCTCAGGCAATTATCTCCAAAAAAATGGTTCAGAACAGCCAGCCCATTTAAATGGATGGTTCTTTCAGATAAAAGAAACAGCTAATTCTATTGATGCTTCAATTAATTTTGGGCATAGACTATATATTCTGACAGCTCTGACAAAAGAGAAAAACATCACTTTAACTATGAATAGACACAGAAATTCAACAGTACATCAAAGAATCGTGAAGTGGCAGTAGAAAGAATGTCTTCAGAAAAAAGACATCGATTCCATATTTGAAAATCTATTTGGGGAGAAATAGCTTTGTAAAATAATGCTGAAAGGTAATTGCTATTCAACTTAGAAGGAATAGAAAAGTATAAAGGAAAAAACAGCTAGGGCAAAGTCTATGATAACCATTATTCATTCTTCATTATTTTTCTTCCAATATTTTCTACTTTACATATATATGAGCGTGTGTGTGTATGTGTGCATGTGTGGGTGTGTGGGTGCGTGCACCTCATTTTTCTCTCAGAATTAGGGCCACACTGTGTGTGTGTAGACTCGCATTCAGGGGTGATTTTGACCTGCTCCAAATGGGACATTTGCCAAAATTGAGAGACACGTCCAGTTGTCTCAACTGTGTTAGTGTGTTACCGGCCTCTTGCTGGTATGGCCAAGGACACTGCTGAATGTCTTACAATGCACAGGACAGCCCCATACAAAAGGCTTGTCCAGTCTAAAATTTCAACAGCGCCCCCGCCAATGTCAGTAGACCCCAGGCTGAGGAACTTTGACCAATGTTATTGTTTCTGTCCCCCAAAGTCTCTGAGCTCATAGGTGGAGCTTTGGGGAGATGACTGGATCCGGGGCGTTACTCGGTGGATTCATGCCTTGATGAGTTCGTAGCTGACATGCTGTGCGGAGGGGGGGCCTGGTGGTGATGAAGCAGTAATGCACCATAGGACCGGCCTTTGCTTGGCCCCTGTGTTTTTTTCCCGTAAGATGTTCTGTACCAGAAATATAACTGTGCTGCCTGGTATTCGCACCCAATGTATCAAAATGTTCTGTGACTGTGCTCCACCATGTACCTGCTCAATATATCAAAGGTGTTTTGTTCAAACAGTGTAACTTTAGTACCTGATGTTTCTACCTAAGTTTCCTGCTTCTAGCTATGTTTCCACTCCAGAAGGTTCTTCTCAACTTCCTTTCCCCAACTGTATAGAAATGGACTCTTACTACTACTCAGAATTCAGAGTGAGCAAACTCCTCTGAGCCAGTGGTCTAATGAAAGGTTTTCTCCATGTCTTCGAGTGCCTTTTGGATTCTCGAGTCTTCAAATGGCTGCAGCTGTAACACTTGGCTGTGACACTTGGCTGTGACACTGAGCTGTACGCTTTGCCACATTATGATCACGGCCTGGAAGTGTTTCTTTCCCCTCCTCCTTTCCCTCTCTCTGCTTCCTGTGGCCCATGCCTTGAGCAGCTCTCTTCTGCTAGGCCCTGACTTTTAGCCATCAACTATGGACTGAAACGTGAGCCAAAATAAACTTCTCCTCCCTTAAATTATAGGTGTTGGGTATTTTGTCCCACCAACTAGGTAAGCAACCAAGATAGTATCCTGCTTTCTGATTTAGGACAATTTCTCCGTTTTCACGTCACATGGTTCAGCCCCAGTGTCTCCCCAGGATGTCCACCTGATCTCCAGAGCCTGTGACTGGGCCACCTTACATGGCGGCAAGGACTTTGCCGATGTAATGAAGGCCATGGAGGTAAACACAGATTGCTCTGCCCCAGATTGCTTCATGGGTCCAGTCTGAGCAGCCCTGCAGGCCTGGAAAGCAGAGACACTTCTCTGGTAGAGGAGTAAGGCAGGAGGAGAACTCTGCAGTACCATGGAGGAGATGGAGGAAGCAGGCCAGGCGACAGGGGACACAGGTCCCAGCTGACACTCGGAAAGAAAACAGAGACCTCTGACCTACACCACATGGGATTGAATTCTGCTGACAACCTGAACAAGGCTGCGGCAGATCCTCACCCCAGAGCCCCCAAATAGGAGCCTGCGTTGGCTGACACCTTGGTCTTGACCTTGTGAGACCAGGGGCACTGGGACAAACAGAGCCACCTATATTGTTTGTTGACCTGAAATAAATTCATGTTGTGGTAATGTTTACAGCAACAAATGCAAAGCTGACTTGATTAAAAATTCTCTCAGAAGGGCCGGGGATTTAGCTCAGTGGTTCTGTCGCTTGCTTCCCAAGCACAAAGTCCCAAGTCTGATCCCCGGTACCAAAAAAAAAGAAAAAAAAAATTCTCCCAGCTGGGCCTGATAGCACACACCTGTAATTTCAGCACTTGGGAGGCTGAGGCAGGAGGGTCACTGCAAATTTGAAGCTAGCCTGGGCTTCATTGTTCAAGACCAGCCTGAACTACATAGTGATACTCTGTCTGAAAACACCAAAATTCTCTAATTTTTTCAAATATCTGTCCCCATGTAAATATCTGGCCTCCTTTCATAGTCCTGCTTATAAACATCACCATGTATTCCAGAAACTTTTTTCAGTTTTTCATCATATTTGAGAGGACTTCTTACATTCAGTATTTTTTTTTCTTTTTTTTTTTTGGTACGGGGGATCGAACTTGGGACCTTGCGATTTCGAGGCAGGTGCTGGAACCACTGAGCTAAATCCCCGGCCCGAGGACTGCTTACAATATGCCCTTATGAACAGGTAGTGAATTTACTTAAAATATAGCCTTTAATATAAGTAAAAACATATATGTTGATAGTGTAATATTTTGTTAATATTTTGTTCCAAGAATTTTGAAGTGTCAGGTATTTGTTAATCATATATTTCAAAGAATGGCCTTTGGGAAGTATTGATTCTGTATTTTTCTGTTTTCTAATTCCTTTATTTTTCCCTTGAAAAACATTCTTTCTTTTGTGTTATGTTCTTTCCTGTGTTTAAAAATTGCTAATGAAGGTGAACTTTTAAAAACAAAATCATGCTAATTATGTCTCTGTACAATTTGGGGAAATATCCATGTGATTAAATAATGATAAAATAATATTAAGATGAAATGAGGAAGTTTGAGAACCCCAATAACTTTGTGCTGCTGGTTTTCTGAAGTGCTTCTGGCTGTCACCATGATAAACAATGGACAGACAGTGGACATCCTCCGTCTTCACTGAGGACACCTGGCCACTCCCAGTAGCACGTCTACTACTGCTACTTCCTGCAGCCTCTCTAGCAGGGCTGTGGATATTTTTCAATTTAAAACATTTCTTTAAAAAATAATATTGCTTGGGCTGAGGATTTAGCTCAGTGGCACATGCCTGCCTGGCATGTACAAGGTCCTGAGTTTGATTCCCGGTACTGAAAAAAAATAATATTGCTGAGTGTGGTGGCTCATGCGTGTAATTCCAGCTCTCTGGAGGCTGAGGCAAGAGGTTTGCCATGAGTTCAAGGCCAGCCTGGACTACATAGTGAGATCTGTCTCCACCAAAAAAAAAATTGTTTTTGTTTTATCTGCATTTTCAGAAGACCACGCAGAAAATAAAAATATCATCAACAGAAATACAAATTTGAAATGCATTTGGAAGCAAGTTGTTTTGGCCCCCTTTAGTGATATCAGAGAGCTTAGTTTTTAATTAGAAATTTTTATGTAAGATGGATGTGAAAAAAAATAAAATGGTTGTGATGTAGGAGACTGGGCCAACCTGCCAACTGAAGAGGCTTGTTAATCACAGGTGCAGAGCGGCAGCTAACGAGCCCTGAACCTGGTTCCAATCTTCTGACACAGCTCAAGTGGAGCCTGGCACCTGATGCAATTTCTAGCAGGTGCTCAGGTGGGACGTCAGCCTGAAGCAACTACCAAAGAAGACAAGGATGGCAGCAGCTCAGTGCGGCTCTGCCCTCTCTGTCCTCTTGTCCGTTCTGCTGGCAGGATGTAGCTTCTCTTTTTGCTACCAAGAGCCCTTTTCTCCCTGAACACATCTTTCCCCTTCCTTCTTATTTTTGAGCTAAATAAATGCTAATCTTTTACATTCACCAGTTGCTCTGACCTAAGAGCCTAGAAAGTGAGGCTGCTCCCTGCAACACCTGATGACAGACTTACTATGTTTCTGTGAGCAAGGGAAATGTATAGATAGATAGTACAGAAATTTCACACCGCGCAGGAAGTCAGCATTGCTGGTAGGGCTGCTTTAACAAAGCAACCTGAATAAAGGAGCTCAGACCACAGAAATTTGTGGTCTAGGCATTCTGGAGCTTGGGGCAGGAGATTGGTTCCTCCCAAGCCTCTCTTGCAGCTTCTGCTGGTTTAAGGGCCACCTCTGCAGTTCCTTGGGTTGGACAAGCATCACCAGACCTCTGCCTTCATCTTTTTTGCTTTTTTTTTTTGGTACCGGGGATCGAACTCAAGTCCTTGGGCTTGCGCAGCAGGTGGTGAAACCACTGAGCTAAATCCCCAGCCCAAAGAATTTTTTTTTTTTTGGTACCGGGGATCGAACTCCGGTCCTTGCACTTGCACAACAGGCAGCGAAACCGCTGAGCTAAATCCCTGGCCCGCTTTTGCGACAGGATCTTGCTATGTAGCCCAGGCTGGCCTCAAACTCATGGCAATCCTCCTGCCTCAGCCTCCCGAGTGCCACCATGCACAGCCTCTGCCTTTATCTCCACACAGTGTTCCCGTGTGTGTCTGTGTCCTAATTTCTCCTTTCATCAGAACATGGTCATATTGGAACAAGGCCTACCCTAATGAACTCATATAAATAAAGTGCAATATAAAAGACAGACAAAGGCCCATAGATTTAACTCAGTGGTTCCATCACCTGCCTAGCAAGCGTAAAGTCCGGAGTTTAATCCCCTGTACCAAAATAAAATAAAATAAAATAAAATAAAATAAAATAAAATACAAGACAGACAATAGGAAAATAAAAGAGAAAAGTTATTGTAATCCAGCGTGGACAATGTATCTAAAAATGTACCTTGATTTAATAGAATTGTCTTATGTGTTTTATGTATTTTTTGCCTGGCTGTTAATCTGTATGTATGATAATTAAGTCTGTAGGACTTAAAGATAAATAAATGAATCCGATGCCGGCCAAAAAAAGGGGACTGGAGGGGAAGGGGTATAAAAGGACTTCAGATGAGTTATGTACTCACGCCAATTCCCTACAATGAACGTAACCGTTATGTTCTTTTGCTAAATTTTTGGACTGCTAAAATTTTGATCTCTAGTTTTCAAGGCTATTTTCCAGCTAGGTCTTATTTTCGGGGAAATAAGGTAAAAAAAACCATTTTGTGTCTTTCTTTACGCAGGTCACACACTTCCCCCTGGCCTGGTATTTGCCGCGTTTCTACCGCCAACCTCTATCCAGGAACTTCGGAGAGGGCCAGGCCCCGTCCTGACTGGGGACCTGGACAGACTTGCAGGCCCGTGCGGTTCGGGATTGGCCCGAGACGAACAGGTGCCGCTTGCGCCCCCTGGTGGCCACCCTGGCTGAGCGTCTGCGCGGACCTCCCCTTCCGGGTGTCCTTGCCTATAGATGCTTGAGTCGCCGCCTGTTTTGGGGGCTCTAAGGGATATATATATTTCTATTGTTATTATTGATGTCTACACAAAAGAGCAAGCCTGGGAATCTGTAACACTTGGCGTTCTGACTACATCATGTCCTTTAAAGGCCCCAGGTCCTGGGTGGATACTTAGTCCCCCAAACCTCAGAATCAACAGGCTGATCTTGAAGTCTGCTTTGAAATGTTCTCCCCTATTGTGACAAGGTAAATTCGCTCCAGGTCTGCTACTTGGTGAACATTAAATTTCTTTTTCTTTGAGACAAGGTCACACTATGTACTTCAGGGTGGCCTTGAACTCACTATGTAGCCTAGGCTGGCCTCGAACTTGCAGTGACCCTCCTGCATCAGCCTCTTGAGTACAACCGTGAGCCACCACGCTCAGCCTTGCAATTTCTTTCTCTGTAATTCAGGAAGAACAGGAAGTTCCTGCTAGAGCCAGTACCCCTCCTACACCCCCTTTCTGGGTTCCCTGATCTCAGAGAAGACGTCTTCGCTTGTAGACGTCATATATGAACACCTGATTTCGCGTCCGTTCAATTTCTTTTAAAGTGTCCTACAGGAACTGAGTTGCGCGTTTTTTCATCTTTTGACTCCTCTCCGGGGAGCCGTCGGTTTTGAACGTGCAAGTCACACCCAGTCCGAGCTCCGGCGCCCAGGCTGGCGTCCCCTCTTCAGGCCCAGGACCCCTCTGCCCGCACTACCAGCTCCGTGCAGCCTCCTAACTGGTGCTCGTGAAAGCAGCTTCGTGCGTCCCTGGAAGGCACCGCTCACCACCAGAGCACCCTGCGGCCCTGTCCGAGGTGATTTTCTTCTTTCTGATGCGGTCCGAATCCCGAAGCCCGTTAGGGCGACAGGTCCTTGACATGGATGGGTTCTGATGCATCTTCCAGAGATCGCCTGTTGAAACACCAGCCATCGGCTCAACTTGTTCTGTTTAGGTTTCTCTTTAAGTCTTTCCCCCAAGCCTCTACTTTAAGCCCCAACGTTGGTGATTCTCAGCTCCTTATCCATGCCCTCTGGTCTTCGCAGTGCCGATCAGTGGTGCGCATGCGCTGAGCCCCAGCAGGCCCTGCGCCCCCGCCAGTTTGTTCTTCAGCCCGGACGCCGTTAAAGTTGCCCTGTCCGGCATCATGTGTCAGGCCCAGTGTGGCACAGAGCGTCACCCCCGTCAGCCGACCCTGCGTGGTGGCCCCGAAACCACTTCAGCGTCCCTCAGGCTGCAGGGACCTGTGGGCACAGCAGACCAAGGAGGAGAAGAAGAATGCGCCGCCCGGGCCGGGCCATCCCAGCAGGCGGGCAGCCTCAGAGCAGGAGGGGCAGAGGACAAGGCCAGTGCGCCTTCCCCTTGATTTTTCTTTTGAGACAGGGCCTCACCGTGTAGTCCAGGGTGGCCTTGAACTCACTACGTGGTCCTTTCCTATTTGTCACGGCCAGATTTGCTGAGAAAGCCCCGCCCACAAGCTCAGCCGCTGCCTGAACACCAAGGGACTCCACTGCCCCCCAGTGGACTTTGAAAATATGACTGCTTTTCCAAAAACATCCTATTTTAGATCCTCAAGCATGCTTAAGTAAATACAAAAAATTAAAACAATCCCCTGCCTATCGTAGCGGAATGAAGGTAGAAATAAACAGCAAAATGGCCGGAGGTTTAGCTCAGTGGTGCCGCCGCCTGCCTCACAAGCACAAGGTCCTTAGTTCGATCCCCAGTACTGGAAAAAAAAATTGAGAAAGATAAGGACATATGTGGCTGCAGGAGAAAGGACGGACTTGGGTGGCCAAGGGGCAGGCCCGGCTCCACACAGACCTAGCTGGCCCTTCCCCAAGGTCCCATTCCCTAATTGTGTTATCACTCGTTAAGGCCATCCTATAGCTTTCAAAAAAGTTCTTTCTGGAAGGGGCAGACTGTGAGAGAACCGGGAGTTTCTCAGCGTTGTTAGCATGTTTGATGACCACGAAGGACAACTGGAGGGAGAGCTGTGGGTAGGTGTGCTCCACCTAGCAGATTCTGAAAGATGAATCCAGGGGCTTCAGCGGACTGGGCCGTGGTGAGGGGCGACCAGCGTGTGTCTGGGCCTCAGGAAGCCCCCTGGGCCAGCAGACTGTGGGCACCAGCAGCCCTGCTATGCAGGGTCACTCACTTCCTGGTGTCAAGCTCTGGTGCTCACAGGGTTGTCAGTCTCCCCTCAATTTGCTGCCCCTTCCTCTTCTAACAGGGAGGACCTGCCCAGCTGGGGTCAGGGCAAGGTGCAGGCCTCCAGCTCGGCAGAAGGAACACTCGGGCCAGGAGCTAGTGTGGGTGTCCCCAGAAGCAGACGCGGAAACAAGGCTTTCAATGCTCATTTGGGACTTGATCTTGGGAAAAGCTGGTAGAGTGGACACGAGCCAGTGAAAGCTCCGTATGGAGCCGGAACTTAGCGCTGCTGCTCCCAACTAGGGAGCAGACACCTGCGAAATCTGGGCAGCCTGAGGTAGTTGGGCTGTCCTCTTCCTTCAAATGCACCTCAGGAGCACTGAGACCTGGGAATGGCTCCAGCCTCGAGGTACCAGCACTGCAGCCTCCCTCAGGTGCCCATGAGGCCACACCTGCCTGGGGCTGGTAGATCAGGAACTCAAGGCTCAAGGGCTGGAGCTCTGCTGCAAGGGGAGGAGGGCGCTGGGCCAGTAGCCGGGAGGAAGGGGGGAGCTGAACTTTAGTGCGGTGCCTTCATAAACGCAGTCACAGGTCACAGCTCATCGAGAGCAGGGAGCCGCGCTGCCCCTCGGAGGAAGTCTGCGGCCAGGGCTTGTCTCCAGCCCTCCCCTACTCACTGACAAGGGGAAGAAGCTGAGTCCAGGTGCGCACAAGGACTGCAGGTGTCCCGGAAGGAAGACACTCACCTGCATAGTCCCGCACCTCCCTTTTCACTTAGCCCAGCAACTTCCCAGTCCTCCTGGCAGCAGTCAGTGAGCCTTGGAAGGAAATGGCAGAGGTCACAGGCCGCTGACGGGGCAACGCTCAACTGTGGAACGAGGTAGGCAATGCGATGGGGCCCGTGTTGTATTGAGATACAGACGTCACGGGGGGAAGGCGAGCAAAAACTGCACTTCTGACGTACAGAATCTCACATGGGCAAAAGAGGTGTGTGTGCTAAACTGTCTCGTTCAGTTTGCGACAAAAGTTGTGGTTGTGCCTCCTGATGGGGCTGTTCACAATGATACAAAAGCAACTGTCTAAAAGACACTATGAAGATGGACACTGGTGTTTCTCCAAAATTTTATTTTAATTTAAATTACAGGGCCAGCCAGATATTCTGATAAATTCACTTTTCCTCAGGAGGAAGGAAATGCTTTCATAAACAATTGTTTACATCTTCACTTTTTTTTCCCCAAGGGTTAAAAAAAATCACATTAAGTAACTTCCTTCAGTAAAATTAAACCTTTGCAACACAGAAACCACGTCCAAATAGTTTTGGTAATATGAAAATATTAAATCATAACTTCAAATGCAAGTTTCAAATTTGAGTATTTTCATATTGCTTTAAAAACAAAAACCCAGAAAATCTAACTACCTTCAGCTTGCACTGCGCTGGTGACACACGAATGTTCACTCTGACACACGGCACCGTCTTCCATGCGAGAGGCTCTAGCGCTACCACGGAGCTGCCCAAGCAGAAGCCGCTCCGTGCAAGGTTCTGAGAACCGGCTCGGCAAAGGACCATCTCTCGGCTCCGTGTAATCACTGCTCTCATGCTGCGGCTGACACACAGCACGAGGCCATGATAACCGCACGTCCCAGGGCGAGTCTGCCTTCCTGACAGCTGAGGGATTTTCTCTTTGAGGCGACCAAATGCTTTCCCTACTTCCGGTAGAGAACATGAATTATTTCACTTAGATATTTGTAAAGACAGCCTCAGAAAAACCAATTACTGAGGACTGCCCCTTAAATTACACAGGATAAAATACATCTGTATTTTCTGGAGAGGTTTTCCTAATTGGTGTTCCTTGAAGATCTTAAAAGCTGCTGGAGCATCAATTGGAAGGCTCATTTTACTGGCCAATAAATAATTCAATTAGTAAGACAGGCTAGCAAAGAATAATGATATAAATTTTTAAATCAGCTACAGCCATGCTGAATTCAAACTGGCAAACTCTGATTCAGAAACTGTTACTTGTGATCTTCGTATAGCTAAGATGAACAGATACCATTCTAATGACACAGTCTAGAAGACATTGTTCTGCCGTGGTCACAGGAACAAAAAAGTGGTGCAAAATCAGGTACTTTATAAATACTGATAATTTGCAGCATTACGGAACAGGACATTAAAAAAAATAAATCTCCCCATAGGACACCTATGACTAGGAACTCTTTCTAAGAGAAGCCAAAGTTTTAATTACTCAGTTCACAACTACTGTACTGGATTACGCACTCCAGGAAGGAAAAGGTGCGTCAGAGGCCCGACCCCGGAGCATCGGGGTCAGTCTAGCGTAACCCGCATCGCCCACCCATCTGGCAAACCTGTGGCTCGGTTTACATGAGGAAGGCCAATGTTACGCAGGAGAGTGGCACGGACTGAGTTTCCGGTCCATGGTGCCGCCTACTAAGGGCACCCATTAGGTGACTGAATACAAAGGATTGGTTTACTTTTTCTTTTAATGCTGTGATCCTTAAATGTTAAATCAGCATTTTCATGTGATCTGAAGTATTTCAATTACATATGAGCATTCATTTTTTTTTGTTGCAAAAACTCAGTATTAGGTAATAGTTACATACTACTACAATAACATTCCTCTGCTGTACAAATTAAACCTTTTAAAAGAAATGAGCATCCTAAGAATTATATACAAAAGAAACCTGTAAGCAGTGTTGAAATGAAATGCCAGGTGTCTTTGCTAGCTCTACTGTTTTAAAATACCTTCAAAAAGTAAAATTAACAAATACCCTTCAACATATCCAGGTTTACAAGTCTCAAGAAAATCAAATGTCAAAAAGTTCTAAAGCCATGAAAAGCATATATACATTTTCCTTATGACCTTATTAAGCTTCACACCTTTGAAAAGTTGCTAAGTTTCAGTATCAATTTATTCACACATCAACTTCCTATCCACCCCCAAAGCTCGCATCTCAGACAGCGCTCCCCCCTGGCGTCCAGCACAGCTCTGCGCACACGCTCTTCCCCTGGAGGCAGCGAAGGATCTGACGAAGGAGCCAGGTGCGCACACCACACAGCGCAGGTCTTCACCAGAGGAGCGAGGCACACAGGTCTAAGCCGACCCTACCCACGTCCTCTTCCCCGCACGCGCTCCCCTTCCAGTCCTTCACAAGCCCCCCATGGTCAGACTCCCCAGCAAGCAGAGTCTCTGAATTCTGAAACAACACAAAGACCAAGAGGAAGCCCACGTGTGCTCTAGTGTGCAAGCGGCAGCAGCTACGTTCTCCAACCTGGACTGAAAAACAAAATGGTAAAATGAAAAACCGTTCACTTAACAGCAGATTAGCAGTAATGTTCCTCATGAATTGAAAAGAGTGCCTGATGCTGAATAGCTAACAGCAAATGCTGAATTTGGATTTAGTATTTTAGATGTTTATTGGAAATTAGGCTTCTTGCTGCGCTGGTCTCTTCAAATCCCTGATCTGTTTGACTAAGTAGGTCTTCTCGTCGTTGAACTGCTCGTCCTCGGTCCTGTCGTTCTGGAACTTGCTGAGGAACTCGATGAGCTTGGCCTGGTTCTTGAGGAGGATGTCGAGGATGGGCTGCGTCTTGTTGGGGTTGGCCACAAACACCTGCGTAGAGAGAGCCACCCGTTAACAGAGGAGAACCCGGTGCCCCACAGGGTCAGGGGACAGCAGGGAAGCCAGGGTAGTTTCAGCTTTAGAAGCGCCTATTTTATACAATATGGAGAAAAACTAGAATGTCTTAACACAAAGAGGACTGCCGGCTCATTCTGCCAGTCTTGAAATACAGTGGTCAGTACTAAATATAGACTGATTTCAGAGTAACGTGGGAGGAAATAATTTCCAGCCACAGCAAGCCTGACTGGATTATAAGAATAAAAGTGCCATGGACAGCATTAAGAAAGACTTTTTACTCAGTGATGAACAATGCTCTGTGCCGAAGATCACTGACACTCTCTACACACTTGCTCCCAATCCAAGCAGTACGCCTGTCTGTTTCCAAGTCCGTCTTTGTTTAAGTGCTGTACCACACAAATACGAAAGGTGACTGAACAATCTGTACTCTACCTTGAATACGTGAAAGGCTTCAAACTGGATGTTGCGGCTTTTGTCCCGCAGAAGGTTCATCATTAATTTCAGGTTCTCAGGTTTACTGATGTATTTTGTCATAATTGTGAAGTTGTGTCTATCTAACAGTAATTCACCAAGAAGCTGAGAAGATATTTAAACAATTAATCTTACATTGCTATTAAGATTTAAAGCAAACCCAAAGTTTAAAAATCAGTGTTAAACATAGCAGCCCCTTGCCGCTCCCTGCAGCTCCTGGCCCAGCCCGGGGTGCGCTGTGTCAGGTGGTGGCCCTGGGTTGGAGACTGTCCAAGCCCACTCCTTAACTGTGCGCTGTGGAAACCCATGAAGAAACTACCTGAGAAAACATGCAAGGGAAGTTATTGGCAATTCCTGTTAACTAGCTTCAGCGTCATTTAAAAAATTTCATTTGTTTTAAATTGTACTTAGCTGGACTTTCAGGGATGAAGGGTTTCGTAGCCACAATTTTCCATACCCTGACCCCTCCACACACCAAAGGTTCTTTTTTTGAGCAGGGTCTTGCTCTGTAGTTCAGCTATCCCTGAGCTCACTATGTAGCCTAGGCTGCCCTCAAACTCAGTTGCAATCCTCCTGCCTCAGCCTCCCCAGTGCTGGGATTATGGCTGTGCACCACCACACCAGCCAAAGGTATCATTTTAACATCTGACTGGGAAAGGCCTATAAAGCTAGGACTCTCCTGTTCTTTAAGCACAGTCTCCACAGATAATCCACATCGCCACTCCTGGTATCACTAAGTTGAAATCCTCTGCCTACTTCAGGGCTGAATGACTTATGTAGAGCTGATTATATCACAGAAACAAACATCGGTAAAATAATGCCAATACAGCTGCCCAAAAGAGTACAAATCATACTTCATCTATGAAGTACCACTGCTCCACATGTTTGTGACATACTCCATGTGGCCTCCCACACTGAATTCACCGCAGGAATGAAAGGTCTGCTTTGTCTCCATTACTAACGGTTTATGAACAGCAGCCCCAAGCTTCCTTTTTATGCTGGTAATTCCGAATGGCAAAAGGGTCTTTTTCTCCCTCCTTATCCAAGCTGTCGAAGGGTCCAAAATTCCTTCAGAGGTTTATTATTTGTCAGTAAATCTCCTCTTCCCAGTGAAGAGGCACTGGCCCTGGGAGCTACTATCCTAGGGTCTCCTGTCTGGCCTTAGGCTCCTCCAAGCTGTGCAGGTTATGTGACCTGGGCAGAGCCGGAGATTATGTGACCTGGGAAGACATGGGGGACTTGCATCCCATCACACTGATCATGCAGAGGAGCAGCAGCTCCAGCAGCTGCCATACTTCCTCATGAACTCTGCAGAAGGAAGTGCCATCCTTAGCAGCCATCAGAGTAACAGACGATGGTCTAATCACAATACTGGAGACTGGGACGAGGGCTAAGGTGAGGATTCTCTGCACCAGGCTAAGAGGGTGCTGGGAGGGTGGCCTTTGTCACGGCAATGAACAGAGCGCTGGGCCTGCCCGGACTATTTCGGTAGTGCTGTGTTCCCAAGCTGGGGCCGTCACTGCTCCCTGACTGCAGCAGTTACAGCCTTAAGGGAAAACAAGGAAGCAGCTGGTCAGATGTAAGGGTTCCAACTGGTATCTGCAGGGCAGAGGGCATTCTTATCAAAGGACACAAAGCATGATAGATGCTCCCTCCTAATGTCCTTTTTGTATCTTTCCACAGATACGGTCTTCAGGTGAGATTTCCCTTCAGGTGAGATTTTCCTTCCATGGCTGGAAGGGGAAGAAAAAAATGGAGTCTTTATCAATATGAATTCAGAGACCTCTGAGGGTAGAACTCAGGGGAGAGCTGAATTTAAAATGGACCCGACAAAACATTCCAATGAAATCACACCCCAATCCTTTGTGACTCTGTCTACACTGTAGTTCTTGTCAGGACCACTTACTGACAGGATGGGGGGTTGCACTATTAACCACTATAGGAATTTTCTGGAGCAGGGGGCAGCAGACTTTCTGTAAGTGGCAAAGAGTAAATGTTTCAGGTTCTGTAGGCCACACAATGTCTGGGACAGCGATTCAGATCTGCTGCCATGGCCTGAATAGCCCTAACTATGTATGTGGGCATAGTCTGTGCCCCTTCAAACCTTTACTTACAAAAACAGGGAGCTGGCTGGGTGTGGCGCATGGATTTGGGCCATTATTTGCCAACCTGTCGTAGAGTCTACATCTTGAGTTGAACATTTTAAGGTTTCCGCTGGCACTGTCTACATCCTGCTCTGATACAAAGCAGCCGGAACTATGGATGGGTCACAGCTTCAGGCCTCGCCTACTGTCCCTTCCCCCGAGGAAGCCTGTGCTGTGCAGGCAGCAGCCAGAGCACACGACTCCTAGATGGCCTTTGTTTAGTTGGCATGACCCTAAATTTTATTTAAAAAAAAAAAAATTTTTTTTTGGTACTGGGGATCGAACTCAGGATTTTGTGCTTTTGAGGCAGGCGCAGTGCCACTGAGCTAAATTCCTGGCCTGTCATGACCCTAAATTTTAAAGACAGGCTTCAAAATCTACACTGTGAAGTCCTCTTCAAATTTCGGTACATTGTCTTTTGGTGTCTCTGCTTACAAGATGGGCAGGTGCCACACACGAACCACTGCTTAACTGCCATGCTTTTCTGCAAAAATCCCGACCATGGGCAAATATATTTTCCTCCAATATTCTACAACTCATATCCACATGTCTTCCTTTCCCCAAATCCAAACTTCAGACACAGGGTGAAGAGATAAATGACGTGAAATAGAGAATCTGTCCGAACTGGGTATGGTGGTCCACACTTAATAATCTCAGATTTTGGTAGGCTGAGGCAGGAGGACTGAGTTTGAGCCAGCCCAGGTTACACAGATTCAAGGCCCTGTTTAAAACCAATCAAAAAAGAATCTGTCATACCTTCAGTGACTGCCTCTTTGTCACATAATTTTCTGAATGAAGGAGCTTCTCGTATTCACTGAAAAACTAAAAGACAAGAAAACGTATCAGGGTTATTTGAGAACAAAGACTGGTAGATGACGTTATAAAGTTCGAGGGCAGAGTCCCACCACCACCAAGGCCAGCAGTCACCTCTACTCTGTGCTGCCACAGACTCCCACAGCTTCCTGATGCCCTGGAGGCCCTGGGGTGACCAGGCCATCAATTCCTCCTGGGACCCATCCATCCCCTACAGCTTCCAGTCAGGCCCCCACCACCAATTCCACATGCACAGAATAGCACCCTGCCCTGATGATTCCCCACAGATGAGTCAGCCTTCATTTATTCTTATTTTTTATGAATGAGAACTCAATTTGTCCAAAGTCAACCACAAAGAGAAAAGTTAGCTGTTCTTTCTCATATTTAATGGAGTGAAATTGAGGATTGCACGGTATGAAATAGGAAGCGCCAGAGAAGGCGAGATTTAGGCTCTACCTTGGAGAAACGAGAGGGAGAAAAGCTCTCCCTGGGGTACACAGGGACCAGCACAGCCTGAGGGCAGACCTGGGAGTGTCCAGTGCTCTGATCGGAGAGCTAAAGAGCCTGAGACCTTCACAGCAGCTGGAATGCTGAGGGTGAGCAGGAGCTCTCGGGGCTGGGCCCGGGGCTGGGCAGAGCAAGAGCTGAGTTAGCATTCAGGAAGCCTGGCTCCATCTCAGCACTTGGGATCCAAAAGAAGGCAGGCAGGGAATGAACTGATGGGCAGAGGGGTCCTTTAAGCACTTGGTGGACAAGGCCATTATATTTTCCTATTTAGCTATGGACAGGTTTCAAACGGTCTAAACATTTGCAGAACTAGCGTAACTCTGTTGCTTCCCTGACTTTTCACTGGTTGTGATACGTGACAGGCGCCAGGGCTGTGGTGGCCAATCCATGACACGCATGTTGTTTTTCTTTTAAGAGGAAAGATGATAATGAGTGAGGTATTTTTTCTAAATTAAAACCTCAGTATTTGGGCTTAATTGCAGTGCTGGCACTTTGCGATAAGTAAGTGGGTTCTGGATTACGGTTTGGGCCCTCGTCCCTAAAATCTTTGCCATCATTGTGCTAGAGGATGCCTGCTTTATCACCTGTCCCCATGTGTACCTTTGCTTTCAGATGGGGCCTCACCAGCTATTCACCTGGTTTACAGCAGGGGTTGGCAAAGGGAGGCCCATGGGCCCAAACCAGCCTGTTAGTTTCTATGTTTTTGTACACAGAATTTTACTGAACCCAGGCACGCTCGTTCGTTTAGTGTGAATTAATTCATGTATGTATTTACGGATGGTTTACAGCAGCTTTTGCAGTACCACAGACAGGACAGTGGACAGGCTGCACGGCCCAAAAAGTCTCAAATATTTATGATCTGGCCCTGTTGGCTCAAGGCTAACGCAGACCCGCCCAAGCCCTTCTATTCTGCTTGCTTTGAGGCAGAGCTAGGGCAGCCATCTAACCTACATGCTGGCAAGGTAGACTGCTCTTCTCAGGAAAAGCCTGGTGACCCACTTTCCTCTCAAATCATCATCAAACTGATGATCAAAACAGCTGGATCTGCCTTTGAATTAGTGACACAAAGTGCGTACACCCCATCTTCATGGAAGAAAATGCAAGTTAAGATTTCCTGCTGGTTGGTTTTCTCTTTTTTTAAGCTGCTGTGGTACAGGAAAGCACTGTGGGTGTTAGGGGATCCCTCTAGCTCTGGCAGAAAGCAGAGCCTGTGCGCAGCGGAAGAGAACATGCAATGCTGCAGCCCAGGGGTGGTTTCACTGGCAGGCAGGAGCGCCGGGTCCTCAGGGCACGCAGATTCATTTACAGGCCTCTGGGGTCCACCATCACCAGGGATGCCCGACTGACTCAGAGCTCCAGAGACTTACTGACGGACTAAGCCAGTGCCCTGGGCTTACAGCAAGGGAGAACTTCTAGGTCCCCCTGTGGCAACTGCTGGCCATAGCTGCAAAGCAGGTAGCAGTGAAGCACGGGACGGAGTTGGGGTTCTGCACCACCCCCCTCAGCGCTGTTCTCATGCCCTCAGCCGTGGCTGGCCCCCTGCTATCCGGACGCAGCCACTGGTGGAAAAGGAAGGAAAAGTTTAAAAGTCAGGTAATAATCCTCCTTTTACATTTGCTGTACTATCACTCAGCAGCAAGTACCCACTTTCATCTTCTAATGTAAGAAAAGACGCAAAGAGCAGTGGGTTAATCAAAAAGACCAAGTTCTGCTTCTGACCAAGTAACTTTCTCTACTGGTTCAGCAGAGGAGCAGCAGCAACATTTATAAATGTTATATTATATATACAGAATAAATATTCTGGCGCAATATTTCATATACTTACTCTATCATAATGCTGTTCCAAAAATTCTGCACTGAGCAACTTATGTCTTGTAAGCAAATCCTAGAAAGAGAAAAAACAATTTAAGTTGTTCATTGAAGTTCAAGAAAAAATTCTAAAACATTTAATTGCATTTTATTGGTTAAAAATTTGTTAAACATTACCATACAAGTACTTAACATTTGTGCATGGATTATAGTAAACATGCTGATTCTATGTAAAAGTAAATAAAATTAATAATTTGAAATCACAAATTAAATGATTATTAGACATGGCTCCATAATTCTTAAAAGGAAACAGTGAAAAATAAAGAGGACATGGAAATATAAACTATAACAAAGGGAGTAAGGCAGTAAAATAAAAGTAAACAGTTGTCATAAAATGTCAAATAAAATTCTGAGCCCATTTAGTGGTCCTAGGAGAGAAAGAGGAAATTTCTTTTATTAGAAAAAGCGCTGGGAGGCCAGGGATTTAGCTTAGTGGTTCTGCTGCCTGCCTTGCAAGTGCAAGGACCCAAGTTTGATCCCCAGTACCAAAAAAAAAAAAAAAAAAAAAAGAAAAAGCGCTGGGGCTGGGGATTTAGCTCAGTGGCGCAGCACCTGCCTGGCAAGTATGAGGCCCTGGGTTCGATTCCTGGTACCAAAAAAGAAAAGTGAAAAAAAGGGACCCCCCCCCACCCCCCAAAAACCAAAAAGCGCTGAAGGTTGTTCTACTCTCTTCCTCCCAAATTCACTTACATTCAGTGTCAAATCTAATGCAATCTTTTTTTCAGATGTGGAATTTTTTTAAAGCTCTATCATTTTATAAATATCACCTCTTAAGGAAGCAGAATAATACTGCAAAAATGTGGACTTAATTCGTGTGACCTATAGTCTGCCTCTGCACTGCTACTCTAACAGTTTACGCCTCTCCCCAAGAAGCAACTCAAGGACCATCGGAAATAATCTACCACGTGCTAGGAAAAATGCTGGGTGCTGGGGCCTCAAAGACAAAAAAACACCACCTGTGCCTTAGGAGCCTGGAAGTTCGCTATGGACTAGCCTTGGTCTCAGCAGGTGGGAGAAAGCGGGCGAGCAAAGCAGATGGCCTAGCTGGTATTTAGCAAGTCAGTGAGTGAAGTTCTTTCAGTACCACCCACTAGACAGGTGAGTGCCGGCAATCCCGTCTGTCTCAACCAACTCGCCTGGCTTCTCTCCCTGTTCAGGACGAAGGCTGCCAGGTTACAATGGTTGCTGCTTCTAAGGTTGGTGCAGGGCCCTCCTGGCCTGAGAACCCTAAGAAGCGTCCCACAGCGATGTGTGTGAATGCTATAGCTCCAGTTCCTGTAGTGACCCGCAAGGTCTCAAGGGTTGAGGGGAGCTCTTCTGTGACGCCCGCCAGGAGCACCTGTCACCCTCTGAGCTGAGACCCGCTTTGTCTAGGGTGGTGCCCCTTATGTATGTTCTGTCACAATCTGCACAGCGACACCACCAAGGGAGAGGCGACCTGAGACACTGGCACTCGAGTGAGCCTGGGTATAGTCTCAGGAATGGACAGGGACAAAACACTCGCTCTCTCCAGCCAAGGGCCTCAAGGTGTAACCACGCTAGGCAACAGTCTTAGTTTTACTGACAGTTTCTAGTAAAGTGACTGTTCCCTTTGAAGGTTGTATGTAAAGCAGGAGCAAGAGGCTCATAGTTGGGCCACACACAAAAGGGGGACCTCCAACATCTCCCCATCTGTCTCTTATCACCTAGGAATGAAGTCTCAATGGCCTTTCGGTAGAGGGATTAAAAGGGGCACTGTGAGAACGGCTGGTGCAGGAGTTGCGGCCAATGCACACCAGGACAAAAGCCCTTTGCTAAGAAGGCTTCCAGAGTCAATACTTCAGTTTCATCCTGTTCTATCCTCGCCTTTCTGAATTTTTAAGAATTTTAGGATCCATTCTTTCCACTCTCTTTCCCTTATGGCTGCACCTACACATTAGGAAAGTATGCCTTGTCATTAGTAAAAATGTTAGCAGGGCCAGGTGAGACAAAGCCCAGTATAGACATGCTCGAAAATTCTCTCCAGAGTGATGACAACTCATTTGCCAACACAGATGCATACAACACTCAGTGGGTTGTGAACCACTGTGCTGAATCTCCACCCATCTCCTTTCTACTCTTTCTAGAGAATGGGTTTGTAGAATTACTCAGTACCTAGCATGCCCTCACTGTCCTGAGTCACCTGACAGACTTGTACACTGCATGCAGACTGTGGAGGGACGAGAACTCTCACGTACGTGCATTATTACATCTTACAGATGTGGAGGTGCAGGGTAAATCCCCAGCAGGTCTGAGACAGGCACGACTGTGCCCCTGAGCCCCGGACCTACTGGCATCTATGAGATCAGCACGACTGCACTTGCTCTTAGTGAATCCATGCTGGGTACATGTTTCCTTTCCAAAATGCTCAGAAATCATCTCTTTAGAAATACTTTCTAGAACCTTACACAGCTTCAAGCTCCAACAGCCTCTCTGGGGGTATCTCTTTTCTTTTATTCTGGAAAACTGGAAATATATTTGTTCGCCTTTTAATGCCCTCCCCCCATCTCAATTCCTCAAAACAAAACAAGGAAAACCACTAACAAATATTTGGCCATCTGGTTTTATTATTTCTGTGTCTATTACTCAAGCTACGAGCCTTGGACACATCTGGAGCAGTTTAACTTCCTTTCAGACTGAGCATCTGTTGCGGGGATTCCACATGCAGGGTGGTGGACAGATACTTGTGTTTCAAACTGTTGTGCATAGAGCGCACTCTCTGAGGGGAGCGCTCTTGTGCATTCTCAAAGGAGAGGACGACAGAGCTACTGTCTTTTTGCACTAGAAAGCTGTCGCCCGCAAGCAACGGCAGCAGAGGCTTCTCCTTCCCTCTGTCAGCATTGCTGCGGAGCTGCCAGCTGCCCCTACCCTAGCCGGAGTCTTCCGCAGGGAGGTGTGGGCGTGTGTGTGTGTGTGGGGGGGGGCAGGACAGCAGGTCTGAGCCTCTCTCCTACATACTGTCTTGGCCAGCGGCCCCGCTTTGTTTCCTGGAGAGGCCTGTGTTCAGGAGCCTGCTGAGCTCTCCCTGACTGTGCGATCAGGAGCACCTGAAACAGATGCCAGGCCAGTTCTGTGACCCTCTTTGCTAGCGCTCACCCTTAGGATCCTAAGTTTGAAGTTTCCCTTCTCCAACTGGAGACCGCCTACCTGGCTCTGCCTAATGTGTCCCTCTCTGGATACCAAGACCTGACATGACTTTGTTACTCACAGGGATTCCATCACCACCATTTTCTCCGTGGTACGAGTTCACGGAAAGAAGCAACCTTAATTGGGATGAAGTCATCAGCCAGGCCAGTCAGGACTCTGTCAGAGGCCACATTTCCAGTGTGCAGCCAGCACCTCTCTCCCACCTTGGAGCCGGTTTGGCCATCTGTGCCAGGAGCCTGTCCTCCACATGGTCAGGGGTCTGGCTGAGTCTCCCACACCACTGCCTCTCCTCAATCCTCTTCTCTCACCCTCATGCGCCCAGTGCTGCCACTCCTGGGATCCTGGCTGTCCTTCCACAAAGAGGACCTTCTCCTTGACACAAGGTGTCACTGTACTTCCTTCATGCCAGGCTGCTGCTTCTGAATGGGGCACTCCCTTCCATCAGTGCATGCTACTCATGAGTCCTAGCCCACCACTGGGGTGACACCTAAGACATCACAGTGACCACTCTAGGTTATAATCTCAAATTCACTTTGTCTTGCTCTGTACACTCACACACTAAGGACTTACCTACAGCTTCTGATACTTTATTTCACAGTTTTTTTTTGTTTTTTTTTTTTTGTACCGGGGATTGAATTCAGGACCTTGCGCTTTCGAGGCAGGCCCCGGAACCACTGAATTCTTCCACAGTTTTAAGAAAATCTCTGGGCACCTTTCTCACTATGACCTTGTGAAATGCCAATGACCAGTCCCCCCGCCTTCCTCCTACCTTGAGGGTGTTCACGCACTCTCAGGTACACATTTCACCCAGAGCCCAAGGTGCGTGCCTATTATCTCATGGGCTCCTTATAATCACAGCTGAGCCCTCATAAGGAAAGAGCATTTCTCATCGTAATAGTGTTCACGTTCTGGGCAAGGTAGTCTAAATGTAAGTGTACTAAATACTGGTTATACTAAAATACTTCTAAGGCTTTTATTGGTGGAAAAAACAAATACAAGGTAATTGCTTTATTTAAACAGCATTGAACCTTGCAGCTCACATTAAAATCTATAGGTTATACAGTGATATCACATCCCATGTGTATTTAATTCACAGAAATCCACAATAAAGGAAGTAAGATGGAGGAGAGGAGGAGGGAAATAATAATTGGAATAGTGCAGGTGATTCGGTCCCCTCCCTGAATTGAATGTGCTTTGGTGTGAAAGAGCACCAGAAAGAGGAATCCACGGTTCCTTTGGGCCTATCAACAGAGTGGCTGTCCCTGCCTGAATGTGGCTCTGATCTGCAGTGATATGCACAGGAACACGGCCCTGCACAGAAGCAGCTGCTTCCTCTGGTGCTAACCAAACAACTGCTCCAGAATGGCCCAGCACAGGAGAAAGCCTGGTTGTCAGATGTATTGTGTATCTGTGTACTGCACTTAATAGGTAATTTAACTGAAATAATTTTAACCACACTTCGACTTTTGCCTTTTTTTTTTTTGGTACTGGGGATCAAACTCAGGAACTTGCACTTCTGAGGCAGGAGTGCTGCCACTGAGCTAAATCCCCAGCCTTAACTTTTGCTTTTTTAATAGACTTTAGAACCTAACTTTTTCATTCCTTTAAATCTAGTCTTACTGCAAATATCTAAAATCACACCAACACATATAAAGTATATCTTCTCTCTTCCCACTAGAGGGCAGCTGTGTGCAGATCAAGAGGGCAGAGATTGGGGAAAAAGAGCACACCTGCTGATCTTGCACGTGTACTTAGTTTTTATGTTACCTTGAATGTGGCAAATGCATCTGAAGCTATGTCAAATGTTGACATTTCGACATATCTGAAGAAATCATAAAACTGTTCCGACCACAAAATGATTTTTGCCAGAGGTTCGTGTCTGATGCATTCTCTTAACATTATTCCACAATTTAGAGCTATTTCTGGAGATTCATACCTGTAAGTACAAAACACACACAAAAAGCCAGACTTGATTTCTTAGAACTTCAACAGTGAACATTTCAAAGTCCGAGAACTGGAAGTTTCAGACATGGGCCCTAAACTAAGTGACAACAGCAGGTTACAAAAGGAGTTTCTCTCAGAGTACAGGCTGGGCCCGGGGGAGCTTGCTCAAGAGCTCACACACACCGGCTGGTGACACTGCCTTCAATCAAGGAAAAACAGTCCCAAGAGTGACTGTGTGAACAGAAGTTCAGTGTTTAAGCTTTAACAAGATCTAGAAGCTTGTATTTAGGGTCACACCATTCCATTTGGGCTTAGCATCTACCTATGATGCTCTCAATATCTGGAAGAACCAAAAGCTGAATCAAAAAACAGTAGAAAGGGCTGGGGATTTAGCTCAGTGGTTCTGTCACTTGCCTTGCGAGTGAAAGGACCTGAGTTCGATCCCTGGTACCAAAACAAAACAAAAAAAACCAGTAGAAAACAAAATACCTTCAAATTCAGAAATTCACAGTATTGAAATAGGTCTATCAAATATATAGTATTTATACTTTCTTTCAATTCAACACTCAAAGCAGGGCTTTAAGACTTTCAGCAACATGCAACACTGTGAAGTGGAAAGCCTAGCCCTGCAGACCTCACAAAGTGCCTCCCTCCATCACAGAAAGCCACGAGGCCACGAGGCACGCAGGGAGGGCCCCAGCTCCAGTGCCTTGACAGCAGCTCTCCAAGCACAGCTCCTCTCACCTCAGCTGGCTCTCACTTCTCCCTTCCCTGCAACTGTAAAGAAATCCCGTCAGCCGACCAGGGAGCCTCTTGCTTCCCACATGCATCACACTCTCTCTCACTGGACCACTTGGCCACGCAGCTTTTTCAAGCTGCACTTGTTGGCTTAATTTCTTTCCCGTTCACATGCTCCTTTGGTTTCTTGCAGTCCAGTTCCACCTCCCAACACTCTAGTGAAACAATTAATTGGCCAGCAAAGACTCCCTCTTGATGAAAACAAGCGATGTATTCTGATAACAAAGGTCCTTCTACTTAGTGTTCTGACAGTGCTGATCTTTGTATATTTCTCTTTTTTTAGTTTTTATTTTGCAATGCAGCTATTAATTCTCTTTCATCTTTGTTTTTTTCTTTTTTTTGGTACCAGGAATCGAACTTGGGACCTGGTGCTTGCGAGGCAGGAGGCGGCACCACTGAGCTAAATTCCCGGCCCTGTATATTTCTCTTAAGAACAGGCAAGAGAAATTCTCCCAGCTCTTTTTCTATTCATCTGACAGTTCCTATTTGTTGCCTGGCTGAGGTCTTGACTTCCTTCCTGCCTCTAACCTGTAAGGAAAGCCATAAAATCTCATGGCTCCCACCACCACTCTATTTTCCCCCTTAAGCCTACACCCAAACTGTAGTTATGCATTTTCTGCTGCTTCTGGACAAGTTCAGTTAAATTATCTACCATAAATACTTTTTTTTTGGTACTGGGGATCGAACTCAGGACCTTTCACTTTCAAGGCAGGTGCAGTGCCACTGAGCTAAAATCCCTGGCCCCTACCATAAATTCACAAAAACCCATCATCTCCCGCCACAAAATAACCCTTCTTCCCGCAATGGCCCTGCTTCCTCACTTCTATTTGGCATCATTATTCTGTTTAGGATACCTGGGTCTAAAGCAGGTCTAACAGAACTGTCTAGGATGGTGGAAACGTTCTGTATCTGTGCTGTCCATTATGGTAGTTACTAGCAACATGTTCCTACTGAGCACTTGAAATCTGCCTGGGATGACTGAGGGACTGACTTTCAAATGTTAATTTAAATTAACTTAAAATTAAGTCATTAACATTCAATCAGCAGCTACTATAACTGGACAGCACAGGTGCAAACCATCCCTTCTTCAGGCCTCTATCTTAATCAAACTACCCAACGCATGGGCTTATCAACAACACTCCAGCTTAGGAGCTTAAAATTACTTCTTGCCAACCAAACCAAGGACAGACTTCTGGGTTGTTAATGTCTAGTCTTCCCCTCAATGGATCTATCACTCTGGTATGAGGCTATCTCCTAAACCTGCCCTAAAACTTTCAGATGTCACTCATACGGCTTATTCCGTATTTCTTATTGCTGCCAATCACATGGTGTTCACTCCTGCCTCTGGGCCTTTGTTCCTAGTGATTTGTTATTCGGTTTTTCCTTTCTTTTTGTGCCTATGCAAATCCTAAAGCACCTGGATCTCCAATCTTAAGTTTACGTTTTTAACCAACCTTTGGTTTATTAACCAAACATGGCTTTATCCTCTGAAATCCTGTGGCACTAATTTGTTACCCAGCAGTGTTATCCTTTTGTTGTATGTATGTTCATCACAGATCCTCAACAAGATCAGAACTCCATTCCTCCTTTGCATCAGTTAGGCCAGTATCCTGACTGGTTCTTGATTAAGATGCCTGCCCACAAAATGGCTGATCGCAATTCATTTCTGCTTATCTTTAATAAGCAGGTGACAAGAGGGACAAGGGTAAGAGTATGGGACAACAAGTTGGGCAGGTTTTGATGGAAGTTTGTCGAGTCTATCTAAGTGACTAAACCATAAACCAAAGAGTACAAGGCAAACAGTTATGCTGTAGAACTTGTTAGCACCGAACTGGAGAGCACATTAACATTTAAATTGCCAGTAAAAACCCAGTGCCTCCAAACTCAGCCCAATGGCAGCAGGAAGATGTGAGATGCACCCCAGCATTAGCAGCACAGCACCCCCACCCGATTATCTAACATCGAGGTACTTACAGCCCAAGAAGACAATTACATTGTAGTTTAAACTAATGAAGTGAAACACAAAAACCCTAAAAGGCAGTTCACAGGGCTCTTCAAAGAAGCAGCCGTTCCCAGTTTTGGCAGGAACCTATGAAGCGAGCAAGGTGGCCATCTCGTGCCAAAAAAGGAAGGGAGTCGTCATGGACTAAGGGTCTTATGAAGAGGACACGGGAGCCAACGGGAAGGAGCACCCACTGGCCTAACATGGGGCAACTTAGGCATAAAAAAGTAGTGACTGCAATGGATTAACAGACATCCAGTATATTTCAAACAAAAACAACACACTCGACATTCATTTAAGGAAATGGTCAGGCCATCAAACAACTGAAATAATAATTGGTCTTTCCCATAAAGATTGCACTTTGGGATAACTAAGTCATCAACGAAGACAGGTTTTTTTTATAGAAGAAACACACTGAATTATATGGAGAAGTAACAGCAGAATCAGGAAACTTCCATTTTGAATTCTCAATAGATACTAAAAGATTAGGTGACAAAGCTGGTGGTGAACTTCATAATGGACGGATTACAGACAACACTGTGTTCATGGTTGATCTAAACATCAGACCAAGCGGGACAACCAGTGTCATCCAACAGAAAATACACTACACATCATCTCTGAAGAACTCATGCTTGCCTCAAAGTGAATCTGAATGCTACCAAGCCCCTCGGATCTAGCCACTAATTTAAGAGGAACAGGGGACAGTAAAACAAAACCACAGGAATGAAAATATGTGACTTTTCTACACAACAAATGACCTGTTGCTTCAATAAATGGCATACATTAGAAAAAGAGGCATTACGATAAGTCTCATCAATCAAACTGTTTGTGGACCTTGTTTAGAAACAGATTTAAAACAGAGTAACCCTAAAGTGTCATTTTTATGAACGTTGAGGAAATCTGAGTATTAGGCATCGGATACAGATAGGCTTGTAAAAGGCATTATGACTATTACACTGCTCTCCTTGTCATGCTGTGTTGCAGATTATGAACTAGAGATGGACAGAGACATGAAATCAGGTGCGGGAGGAAGGGAGGAGGCAAGGACTAGAGCAAGTAGGGACAGCAGAACGTTAGTGTTGTGGTTTAGATCTAAAATGTCCCCCAGAATCTCACAAGCATGGAAGGTCACTGGATCATGAGCAGCTATACTCTGCCAGGTCCTTCCACCAGGCCATTTCTGCTGTACAGCTGGCTGACTTTGGACTGAACCCCTTGGAAACTGTGAGCCAAATCTTGACTTCTCATTTAAGCTGTGTGTCAGGTACTGCATCTCAATGATGGGAACGTAGCTAGTACAGTCTGTGACTGCTGAAGCCGAGTTACAGGAGGAAAGTGCATGCTGTATTATTCTTTGCAGATGTGTGCGTAGTTTCTACAACAAAGGCTGAGGGGCGGGATGGAAGTGGAGATGCCCCAACCCCTGCTGTGTTTATTCTCTATGCTTCTCCTCCTTTCTCACCTGGCTGAGGTTTCCCCTCAGATGAGAGCTTTCACTTTAAATTGCAACTCAAATGTCTTACTTTAGATGATGACTAACGTTTATATCATTCTTCTGGCTACTGTGAAATCACTGGCAGAGTTAACTAACTTATGGATCATAATAACCACTGGTCTCCATGAAAAAGGAAATACTGATGTTAAAAAAACACAAAGGTGGGCTGGGGATTTAGCTCAGTGGTTCTGCCGCCTGCCTCGAAGGAGCAAGGGCCCAAGTTTGATCCCGGTACCAAAAACAAAACAAAACAAAACACAAAGACAACTGGAAGCTGCTCTAAGAACACCAAAATTCCAACCTATTCACTACATGTTTACACAGCAACAGTGGATCCATATGACAACAAATCAGATGTCAAAAGTTGTATGGCAACATCTGAAGAGGCAACATGGATAATTAGAAATAGAAAGGAGGAAATGGAATGCTGGCATGCAACACATGCAATGACTCATGCTTTGTCTAAACAAGTTTGAACTTGGGGGAAGTGTTAAACCAGACAGATACGAATCAGAATGAGGCAAGCTGCAAAGCTGTTGGTAGGAAGCAAGCTGATTCATGCCACCAGTCATGCTGGTAACATGCTTGCCCACCAGCCCAACAACACTGCTGACGTTAGACAGAAAGAGGCACAGCATTCCCAGAGATGGAGGACAACTCTGGTGCCCAACAACAGGAGGCTGGTTACCTTGCTGGTCAGGGAGGCTCTGGGCTGAAGGAGAAGAGGATTTGGTTTTTGTTTTTAAAGTTTCAGTTTTTAGGTTTTTTGTTTTGTTTGTTTCTTACACTGACAGACTACCCAATCACAAATGCTTGCTTAGTCTGGCAGTAACTGGAGGAACATGCACTGACAATTGCCAAATCAAGTGGGTTAGCGAGTGAATACACAGAGGCAGAACTCAAGGGATGCCATGGTGCAATGTCTCTGCTGACCAAACGAAGTGAAGCCACGCAGCATCCAAGCTCCACGTCCAAGATGGCTTCCGCTGCCTTCCAGGGTGTGGAGCAGGTGCACAGGAAACATCTTTAAATATGTGACTGAGCTGATATTTCAACAAAATTCAACTTTGTAAATCTTAGAGTACAGATATAAGACCACCGAGGACTTACTTCTTTGCTTCAGTCATGTTGATTTCTGAATTTAAAGGTTCATACTGTACCCTATTTTAAACTAACAGGCATTTTTTACATTCAATTGTGTTTATCAGTAGGATTTTTTTCCTTTTGGAGATAAGGTCTCACTATGCAGTTCAGGCTGGCCTCAAACTCATCAGTTAGCCCAGGCCGGTCTCAAACTTGCAGCGATCCTCCTGCCTCTGCTCCCCAAATGCTAGGTTTACAGGTGTGTGCTACCACACCTGGCTACAGGTTGGAGTTTTAAGGAGTGAAATATGTTCAAGGTCTATGGAAAAATGAGCTGATTAAAATGCTTCCCACATTCATTCTTCCTGTTTTATCAAGGCAATCTTTCCTTTTTGTTTTTAACTAAGAATATAAATTTTATTACATTGTACATACCCTTTCAATAACATGAACAAAATATTCTGTTGGGTGCAGATGTATTCAACAGTAGGAGTTCTTGTACCAATTTGTCTTCTGAGGATATTGTTGAAAATTTGAGCCACGTCTTTTTTGCCCTATTAGGAATACAATCATTAAATATTTACCTGACTAAACAGGAGAATGCCCATCTACCCTCCCAAATAAATCTAAAGAAAACCATTTTACATTTACAGTTATGACTGAATATGTAACTTTAAAATACTCATAGACATTAATTTTCTTGTTTTTATTTCTTATAATTCCAAATTGTAATAGTACACTATTTTTAACATGAACAATGTTGACAAAATGAAATCTCATTACATCCCACATCTAATTTGCATCATTTCTTACTCTCAGAATCATACCGAGTCAGAAATGGAAAACAAAATGTTGCTATTTGCTAACAATCTGCAGGGCTCTAAAACCCACCCAAGTGGTAAAAGCAGCTTCAGATAAGATGCCTGTGCTATTAACAATACAGGGTTTTCTTTCTTTCTTTTTTTTTGGTACTGGGGATCGAACTTGGGTCCTTGCACTTGCGAGGCAGGTGGTGGAACCACTGAGCTAAATCCCTGGCTGCAGAGTTTTCTTTTATAGTGATGGAAGTGGGGGAAATTATACTCTACCAGTATAATAAAATGAAAGAATTCTGTAAGAAGCTGAGGTTTAATGGCAAGTAGACATTTCAAATAGCTTAATAACGAAGTACTACAACAGTTCAGAGATAGAACTTTGTATGGAATAGATAGGCATTACTATGGTCTGAGAATCTTACAATCAAAAAGCTAAAAAAATTAATAAACAGAGACCCGGACCCAAGAGTAGAGTGTTTCAGAATGGCCCTTGGACCACGGCTGAGAAGCCCACAGAGAGAAGCGAAATGCTAGCTTTCCGGCCTCACTGCACACAGAGACACCATCCAGGGGCTTGTGCCAGCTCAGGTGTAGCAATGGCAACCTTTAAAACCAGTCCCAGCAGTCCCATGCACAAACTTTTTAAAAACTAGTGTCTCTAAAGTCCCAAATGAATATTAAATTCAGTGTCCAGTTAACAGAGTGAGATGGGGTTGGGGAGAGACAATGGAGAAGGAACTGTGTATCATCACCTTTCAGAGGAAATAAAAATTTTTTTGTTGGAATTTGATACACTATTAAAAATACTGTATGAGATCAGCTATATAAATGGGAATATCTTAGTTCTGTTTTATAGCAGGAAAAATAAATATTTATTTTCTTGTACTATCACTATTATCCAAGTGGCCTATGAATCATACCCTCTCATCCTTCTCCAAAATTTAATTTGCTCTCTGTCATTTTTTTTCCCCCTAGAACATGCACCTGTCCTTTAGGCACCTGGTAGACAGCCAAACAAGAGAAAGAGGAGACTGCCTGTGACTATGTTAGAGTGCTTCATTATCTTATGTGCGTTTCACACTAGTTTATTCAGACTAGTGTCAAGGCCCATTATTTGCACTGTTGAATTCACTAAATATTGAACATGGTATGATCCAGCTACACAAGCCTGGACAGCAATCTCAAACGCCTACCAGGGTTGGGCAGAGATGCAAATGGGTAGAGCAAGCTGAGCTGTCTAAACGAAGTCAAGTCTGGAAGTCCTGGGTAGTTGCTGTGCTCTAATGGAAGGAACAAGCGGGACTGGAGGTCCAATAATGCCAGTTCGATTTTCCAAGAGATGCTAAAAATTCTGAATTGTGAATAAAATCTGCAATACTGCACTAATTTAAGAATTTAAAAGCAGCACCAAGCAAATAAATCACATAATGATCTCTGCTATAATGAACTTTCCATAAGATCTTTTTTACCTTTAAATGCTAGTTTTCTTTAGATTGTTCATTCCCTGAGAGCCAAGCTTTAATGAATTATGCACTATAACCTAAATAAAAGGGCGTGTTGAATACCTAAGAAACTGCACATACAATGTGGCAAAACAGAGGCCTGAGACACCTTGGGCTCCTGCCCTGGCTCTGCGGAGGCAAGCTGTCCCGGCATGCTCAGAGGTTAAGAAGCCCTGAGCCGAGCCCAACAGGGATCCTAAGATTCAAAAGAGAACATACAGAAAAGGACTACGAATAGGGTACTGTTTTAGAAAATTAAGAAATTGAAATCTTACCTCAAAGTCAATGAGCTGTAAATCAGCTACCAGGGTGCTAAGGAGCCCACTGTTATACAGTTCTTGAGCTAGCTGGGCCACTGCTTCTGTCTGTGGCTCTTTTTCATTTGTGCCATATAGAATTTCTTTCATGGCAACTAGGTTTTTGGAAACTTCTTCTGTAGCCTGGTTTTGGGGAGAGTTGGGAAAGAAATGAAAAACAATTAATTTTAAGGCAGAACAAACAAGGATGTCAAAACTGCTACCGTAACTACATTCAACATGTTCTAGAAAAATTAAGCATATTATGTAGAGGGACAGAAGATAAAAACTACAGAATAAAAATAAAATACAATAAGATAAAAAATACAATGGATGGGATTAACAGGTTAAGATACTGCAGAAGAAAATATTACTAGACAAACACAGAGCAGTAAAAACTATGCATAATAAAACATGGGCTGTTGGGGGGAGTGTAAGACATCATATCAGTGAGCTATAGGATGACTTTAATCAATCACATATTTGTGTAATTGTAATCCCCAAATGAGGTGGATGGGCAGATAAAATATTTGAAAACATAATCACTGAAAAAATTTTGAATTTAATAAAAACTGTAATCCTGCTAAAAAGTTGAAAAATCCAAAGTACAAGAAAAAAGGCTATACCAAAGTACTGAACAGCCAAACTGCTGAAATTCAGTGATAAAGTCTTAGAAACAGCCAAAGGGATAAAAACATGGACAAAGAATGACAAAGATTTCTTGACAGAAACGATGTGAGTCAAAAGATAGTGGAGGAATACTGTTACACTACTGAAAATGCACAATCAAACTGTCATCTTAAAGTTCTTTTCTTTTTTTTTTTTTTGGTACCAGGCATCAAACTTGGGACCTTGCACTTGCACTTGCAAGGCAGGCGGCAGCACCACTGAGCTACACCCCCAGGCCATACTGGTTTTAAAATACACTATTTCTTCCATATTTCCTGGCTATAAGAAAATGAAATGAAGTTCATTTTGTATGGCTTTTCACTAAGCCTATGCTGATTTCTATGACTTCTTCTGAATGTTTATAAATCCACATTGAGTAATTCCATTATGAGACCTCATTCAGTATCAATGTTAAGCAGAGTATTTCTTTTCCAGCCCACTGTTATTACCTCATTCTCTCTAATACCTCAGAGAGGACAGTAAACAGCATTTCACTATAAAAGCAACTTGTAAGCAACAGAAAATATAATTTTTCTGGGTCAAGAGAAAATCATTTAGCAACACTGTACTTTTATAGTTTACTTACACCTGTTGCTTTTTCAATTCCATTTCATTAATCTTTATTTTTTATATGATTCTGAGAGGGAAGAATGTGACACTTAATAGGTGTTTTGAGCATGGTATCTGTTGGTTTTTCACCAGTGACCCTAAGTGATAGGCCTTAGTCCCCTTTGTTTTTCTCAAGTTTTAAAACTCTTAGCAACTCTTTAGTTTATACTTTTCTTTGAAATTATTATGTGATTTTAAATCTGAATTTGGACCACACTCCTTACCTTCTTCTGGTAACATGTAATTGAGAAAGAAGGGAGGTGGGTGATAGCTAAAGGACACAGGTTTCTTTTTTGAGGTCATGAAATGTTCTAAAATTGACTGTGGTTATGATGATACATATTTATGAATAAATTAAAAACCACAGAATTGTACACTTTAAATAGGTGAACTATATGGTGTGTGAACTCTACCTCAATAAAGCTGTTCTATAAAAGGGATAGGAGAGGTAGGGACATATTTATTATACTTCTGAGTGGAATGCCAATTTGGACTCTGGTGTAAAGCTCCTGTTCCTTTTGGTAGATGTCACCTGTGTTATGCGTGGGGAGAAAACGCCATGGAATCACACTCATTACCTACATTAATGCTCACTGCTTCTGCATCCTGTCCCCTTCCTGTCTTTTCTGGAACTCACTCCAATAGCTCATCTTCTCATACAGCCAATTCTCCCTCTCCACTGGTTTTTCCCTATCAGTGCATACAAACATCAAGACTTTCCCTAACAAAACCAAAAAGGCTCTCCTTGGATGCCATTAGCTCCCTCCCAGCTACACCCGTGTTTGCCACAGTCCACTTCTCTTTCCTCATTCACTCTTCAGCCCAATTCCACATGGCTTCTACACCTAGTATTTTTCAGCTTTTAGCCAGTCACCAGTGACTTATTTGCAGGCCACAGAATGCAATTTTCTATGTTCATTATGCCTGAGCTCTGGGCGGCATTTAGAGTTGATTACACCCTCCTTTTAAAACCGTTCCTCCCTTGTCCTCTGTGACTCATCATTGTCCTAATTTTCCTTCCTAGCTCTCTGGTTTCTCTTTCTTGAAGTTTCTTTTTGGTTCCTCCTCCTTGAATATTAAGCATTCCTCAAAGCAGGGTACTAGGATTCCTCTTCTTATTCTGTGGTTCCTCTTTTAAGTGATCTCATCCACACCCACTGCTTTAATTAACTCCTAAATTCAGATGCCTCACAGACTTCTATCTTGAATCCAGTTCTCTACTCCCTGGCCTTACCAGTACATTCAACAGTCTACTCAAAATGTCTCCCCCTGGATGTCTCATTGGTACCTCAAATGTAACCCATGGAAGTCAGAACTCATGACCTCATTCTAATGCCTGGTTCTTCCCCGTTCCCTATTTTAGGTAGCAATACCACTACTGATGCTACTCTACATGTCAGAAGCTCAGAGACATTCTTAACTCTTCCCTCTGCTCCAATAGCTAAGCCATAACCAGCTCTCCCAAATCCTTTCATATATACCCCCTCTACTATCACCACTCAACTCAAAGTCCCCGAAAATTTTGTCTCGACTACCAAACAGGCTATCAGCTGGTCTCTTGGCATCCCCTTCAGTCCCTTAAAATTCTCCACATCACAACCACAATGATCTTGCCATAACACAAATGATGATTTGGACACTTCCTCTGTTTAAAATGCTCCAGTGATTACTGCTCTCAGGATGTATCAAATTCTTTTTTTTCCCCTCTGGTAGCGGGGATCAAACTTAGGACCTTATGCTTGCGAGGCAGGTGCAGCGCCACTGAGCTAAGTCCCCAGCCCTAAGATGCAGCAAATTCTTAACACGGCCTGTAAAACCTTGCAAAGCTTGGCCTACTATTTAGCCTGACCCTACCCTTCAATTCCTCTCCCACTATCTGTTCTCCAATGCTCTGGCCACACTGGTCTCCTTGCAGAGTTTTTACACATGTGGCTTCTTGTACCTGAAATGTTCTTTGCACCAGCCTCCTGGCCAGCTCCCATTCTTCCTACAGTGTTCAGCTCAATGATCAATCACTTCCTTGGAGAAGTCTTGCTCAATAAATTCTACCACACTTTCCTACTACCAGGTACTTCTTCAGATTGTTCCTCACATTGCACATAATTTTTCTTTTCCTTGTGATTTCTAAACTGATTACTTTCTGTTTCCTGGTGTTCCATCAGGAGCCCAAGGCTTGCAGGTGCTCCATAATACTAGATGAGTGGCTGAACATCAGTATAAATGATCACAGGAATGTAAAATCCTGATTAAAACAGGATAAGGGGAAAGGTGCCGCTATTATGCCATAAAGTCAAGGGATTCCTCAGAATGTAGTGAAGATACAAGGACCTGAAGGAAGGACAACCTGTTACATCTCACCAAGAAAGCTAAGAGAACAGTTCTTAGCAGGATAGAAAGACATTACTACAATCAAGCAGAGACTGTGCAAAATACTCAATTCTAGCTAAAAAAAAAAACAGGGCACAGTCTACCTGGATAACTCCTAGGAACGTCACACACAGGAAAGAAATACACCCAACTCGGGGGGATTTCTAACTCTTTTTTTTTTGGTACCAGGAATCAAACTCAAGACCTTGTTCTTGCCAGGCAGGTGCAATGGCACTGAGTTAAATCCCCAGCTCTGGACTTCCAACTCTATCTTCTCCAGGCAAGATCAAACAAAGCAAGACAGATCACAATTGCACTAACATTGTAACTCTTGAAGAGGAAAAGATATTAGAATTAGGAACAAAAGCTCTGTCTAGTACTGTTGAACAAACTTGCCTCTAAGAACAGGCGAAAAACCCAAATTACCTGAAATATGAAAAAATAAGTGCAGTTCAAAGAAGGGGCAAATGAATAAGTTGCAGCTAATGTCTATTCGACAAAGAATTACAGTGCTGAGTGAGGAAAGAGTCTGGCTGATGAATTCAATAATTCTGGTCATTTAACGACCAAGCACCTATGCTGGGTCTCAGTGTGGATGCATGGCCCCAAGCGTGGACATCTCCACAACCTGAGCTGAATGAAAGCCAACCTTGCACCTGATACTCAAATGAAGAAAGAGCAGTCTCTTTCAGCACTGGAGGAAATACTTGGTATCTTGGAAATCCTGAGCCACTGTACACGCACATTGCACATAATTCTGTATGGACAACTGGTTAAGTTCAAATGTAAGTGTACACTAAAATGTTCACTATGTTGGTACTAATTGGTTTATCTTATTCTATTTCTTCTTCATCCTTCCCACAAAGATATCCCTCCAATTTGAAAATATTTATCTCTAACAAATAATCAAGTACACAGGTTTAACATATGTAGATAGGTCTACTAACTACCTTGAAAAATAGCACCACTGACAATGCCAAATATAAAGCTAAACACTAGAATGATTAAACAGAAAGTGCTCAACTACTGTATTCTGAAGCAGGTAATGAGTAGGGAGAACAAGACTTCAAAACTGGGCCATTTCCACCGATAGTTATCATCTACATAAGAAAATCAGCAGCATGACATGAAAGAAAAATTAACATTATTTAACCCTATTTATTATTTATCAGTAGTCCTGATAATTGAGAGATTTGTTCATATTTCAATTTATCTTTTTTTTCTTTTTTTGGCAGGACCGGGGATCAAACTGAGGACCTTGAGGTTCTGGGGCAGGCCAAATCCCTGGCCCCTATCACTTTTAATTATATGTGTATTTCAATGATTTGTGTGGTTTCTATTCCTCATTACATGAACAATTACCAGATGACTGAACAAAAAATAAATAAACATGTTCAAATATTACTAAAAGAGATCAGAAAAATTTAAGATGTATTTCACAAGAAAAAGAAACTCAGCAAGCATTTCCTGATTTATGATATCACACAGAGAACAAGCTTGGCCGTTCTTGTTGAGATCTGACTTATTCTTTCCGCAGAGTTCTGTTAGCGACTACACCCAGGCCCCATCTCTGGCCTATCTGCATCATGTCAGTATGTTCCTGGTCCCTGACCACATCCTCCTTATCTGTACCTCCCCTTGCGTCACCTCATACCTCCTGAGTAAGCTATTCACATTACAGATCCTTTAGAACTGCTGAAGTTATCGTGTCACCTACTCCACTGGCCCCTTCACAGCTACATTATCTGTCCTGCTAAAACCTCATGTTCAGTGCTGCCCGTGCTAGAAGTTCAGAGTCTCTTGCTCCTTCACACAGTCTTGGATGTACTTTGCTAAACACCTCTCTACTCCAGCTCCCAAAGTTCTGTAGAAAAAGTGATGGAATACTTGGTTCACTAGTAATTCATACTATCCAACTGCCTTTAATATAGCTCAGAAACATTCCTTTCACCTGGAATGATTTCCAAGCAATTCCCAGCAGCACATATTTCAAAATGGTTCCAGTGCTCTCCAGAGAAGCTTTGAGTCTCTCTACTCCATATCTGAATATCTACCTTCATTCTTTCTCTAACTGAAACATTCTCAATTTCCTTATTCCATTTTGATGGTATTTCTGTCATCCTCCAGCTCAACTCTGGCAGCACACTTAGAAACTTTTAGAAAAGATTCTCAGCCCCCCAAAATACTTATTAAAATATAAAAGCAGTAATTATTATAGAGGAGGTACCACCTTAACCAAGCAAGCCAAGCAAACATCACAAATAATGAGTTCACTGATATCAAGTGTCTTCTGACAGGGGTACAACATCAATTCTGTTGTGGTTTTACCCAAAATGCTTAACCTGAGGAGGTCAAGGCAGGAAGATTGAGAGTTCAAGGCCAGCCAGGACTACATAGAAGACCCTGGCTCAAAAAGCCAAAACAAAGCAAACAAGGCATAACCTATAGTGTATCTGGAAGAAACACAGCCACACCCCAAATCAAGGAATATTCTATAAAAATTTTAAGTGCCTGAGTCACAAAAGTTAAAGATTGAGGAACTGTTTCAGATTGAAGGAGAGCAAGGAGATACAACTAAATGCAATGTGTGATCCTCAAATGGATGGTGGTATAGAAAAAGGTCATTAGTAGGACAACTGATAATATCTGGAAAATGTGTGTATAAGTCAATAGTACTGTACGTTACTTTCCTGATTTTGATCACTGTACTGTGGTTGTGTTTAAGATGCTAACATTTGGCGAAGCTGGGTGAAAGATACTCTTTGGGTAACCATTTTGTAAGTCTGGTAGGTTCATCAATCCTTTTACTTTGCCTTTTCTTTACAAATAAGGCTCTGTGCTGTGTGCTGGAGGAGAGGGCCCTAGACAAGGGAATGACCTTTACTGAAGTTTCCTACGCAATTTTTCCAGTTGCGTGGCCTCATGGACACCTGCTGGTCTTACTGGATCATCTGATAACTAGGGAGGCTGGGGCAGATGACATCTGAGATTTTTTTCCGTTTCTTAAGACCCAAAATTCTAAATAAAATTTTTAATTCTTTTGCCTGTCAACTACTTTCATGTTCTTGCCCTGGACATCCTGCTCTGATCCAGCTGAAAGTCTCAAGGTCCACAGCCCTCATTCCACTCTTACCCTGACACATCTCTCTCCCAGGGCTCTGTCCTCTGATGCCTAACGCAGCTGGGACCTTCCTTCAGTTGCTGGCCTTGTGGTGGTCTAATTTCTCACACAGACCTCTCACTTCCTAACACAGTCAAGAGCACTGGAAAGGGTGTACTTACACTCTTCATAACACACCACTTTTGCGTTAATGTCTAAGACAACGACTTAAACATGAGCAACCTCGTTTGTTAACTGAACTCTCTGCAAGTGTCTGTCAGCTGGACATGGTGTTCCCAGACACAAATGCTACTGCCGTACGCAGCAGGGAGCTTGCTATTAGGTTTCACGGGTGGATTGCTTCGTTAACAGCAGCCAACTGTTTTATGACAACATGGTCGAGAAGAAACACGTGAGAGGACAGCCCCCAAGGAAAAGCCAGCTCACGGGACTAGGGAATGATGCGGCTTGTCCCTCACTGCTGACTTCTCTAGGTGAGAGGGTCAGAACTTTTAAGTTCCTCAGTCACTAAGTCTCTTGAGCAGCGATTTGCTTCCTGTGGCTCTACAAAGCAGTAACAGGTAGTGGGGTCTGGAGACATCCTAGCCAAGCAGCACCACAAAGGACAGAGCCTGGGCTTGGCAGAATCTCACAATCAAGACTCTGAGTTGAGAAGTGCAGTCCTAAGTCCCTTGGGGGCCAGGCATGTCAGCTCTAAATTAGGAAGACTCCCTGGTTTCCACAGTCAACCAAATGACAGTAACTTCATTTTCACTTATCTTTAGGGAAACATTTGTAAATTAAAATATTTAAGTTATAGGATCAACTTAAGCATTAGCCAGTATATAAACATTCACCATCTAATGCTCACTTCACTAACAAGAGTACCAGAACTAAACTACTTTTTTTTTTGGTACTGGGGATGGAACTCGGGACCTTGCACTTTCGAGGCAGGCGGCGGAACCACTGAGCTAAATTCCCAGCCCTTAGAGCCAAACTTCTTTCTCACCCAGGTGAGGAGATGGATGACTACTTCAAGTTCTTCCTCAGAGTAACGTTCACCATAACCTGTCCAAGTAGTACTAAGCCATGAGACTCTTCACTGCCTGCTTTCCTATTAAAAAATAAAGTGGCATGGTAGTGCACAGCTGTAATCCTAGCACTCTGGGAGGCAGAAGGATCACAAGTTTGAGCCCAGCCTGGGAAACTTAGCAATATCGCTGGGAAGGAGCTTCCTGGGTTAAATCACCAGTACTGAAAAAAATTTTAAAAATACAAACATGTACTAATGAAAACTTAAAAAATGTGGTGCACACCTGTAGTCCCAGCTACCTGGAAAGTGGAGACAGCAGAATTGCTTGGGCCCTTGAGTTCAACACCAGCCTGGGCAACATAGCAAGACCTCGTGCCAAAAAAAAAAAGGCAAGGCAAGAAAATTAGCAAGCCAAACACTGGTACAACTGGCCTATTTCAAGAATGCCAAAAACTCAGAAGGTTTTATATTAAATCTTTTGCCTTAATAATCCAACATGTCCATCCCCTTGCTGATTTCACCACAGAGGCAACCAGTCAGATACAAAGTAGTGAAGTAAGGGCATTATTTTTTTTTTTTTGGTGCCGGGGACCAGTACCTCCAGACACACCCCTCTTTCAGACCCAACTACTCAGCAGACCCAAACTCACCTTCCCTCAGGAGAGGAAGGGCAACAAGGTGCCTGAAATGACAGAGTTGTATTTGCTAGGATACAAGACTGGGCCTGCCTTCCCCCTTGACTGCAGTTTTTAAAAAAGTTACTAGGCAAATACAAAGATAAACTATGTTATATACAATAGCAAAGAATTAGTAAGGTAAGTTATCCTTTTAAACCAGTTAAATCACAATGTACCCATAAAACTGGAAGAACATGGCAAACTTCAAAAACAACTGCGGTCTACAATGACACAAAAGATGCTAACATTAAGATTAAAAACCCCGCCAGGTTACAGAGGAGCACAACTCACCTGCTTTTATGTGCCCCAGAGGAAGTGACAGAGTATGAGAATAGGAATCTGTAAGGCTTCCTCCTCAAGCTATTGGTGGTCACCTTGTGTGGTAGTAAATTAAAGATAGCATCAGTTTTTGCCTTTACACTTTTTGGTATTTTCTGAAGTTTTTGAATGAACGTGTCTCAAAACACATTACTTTGTATAGACAGATAATATAAATACAGAAATAAATTAAAACTCCTAGCTTAAAGGAAACATCTCTCTTACATGCTACATGCAAAGTGCTGATGAAAAGAGAAAGAGGGAAAAATAAATTTGCCTTGCTCTGCTCTTAATGATTTGTAGTGACTAGGACTTTGGCAAACAGATGCTGGAGCAAGACGAAAGAATCTGAAGCTTCCAAAGTTTTGTTGCCCAAGATACAAAGGCAGCATTTCTCAAAGAAGTCAGCAGCAAAAGAGCCCAAATGTGGGGAAGAGAAAATGTTCAAGTCAAACATGTTCAGTGTGAAGTGATGCTGCATGAGGAATAGTAGCATCTTAAGCATTGACAGAGACATCAGAAGTCTTTCAAGCTAGGCGTGGTGGCATCTTCCTGCAACCTCAGCTATTCAGGAGGCTGAGGCAGGAGGACTATAAATTGGAGCCCAGTCTGTGAAACTTAGCTAGACCTTGTCTCAAAATAAAGAGGGCTGGGGATACAGTTCAGTGGTAGAACATCTGCCAAGCATACACAAGACCCTTGATTTGATCCCCAGTATCATTGGAAAAAAAGGTCATCTCAATCAGCACAGTTTCAACTTTTGGGGCCCACTGATATCCTACCCTGTACTCTTGTCCACTGCCATTTAAAAAAAATTTTTATGTTGCATCCCAATATATGAGTTACTCTAGATAGTCCCTTAAAGGCTCACGCACTCATAGGCGGGGCTTTTCAGAGGTGGCTGAGTCTAGAATGTGTGACCTGGGATCAAGGCTGTGTGATTACTAAATTAGCCGACTGGTTGGTTTGGCACAGTTCTGGGTGTGGATAACAGGAGAGTGCTATCCATTCTAAGGGCATGTAGCCTGGATAGAATGTAAGGGACAGAAGGGGGCTGCTGTGGTCGCTTGATACTTCTTTGCTTTGCTGTCTTCTGCCCACCATGAACTGTTTCTCCTCTGTGATGCCCTTCTACCATGCCACCCTGCCCTACAGCCAGCTGACTATGTACTGAAACCCATACAGACTGTAAGCTACAATAAACCTTTTGCCCTTTTTGGCTGTTGGGTATTTTGTCTCAGCAGAGAAAAGTGAGACAAAAAGCAGTTAAGACAGGATAGAGTAAAACTTGAAAAGCAGATGAAGTAAAAAGGGCACCTGAAGCCACGGCAGATTCACTTCTCATGAGACCTTCTGCCCACTGGTGGAACACCAAATTTAAATGCAAAACACATATGTAACACAAGTTCCCCTTTCCTTGTGCCCCAATTTCTTTTCTTTCTTTTTTTTTTGGTACCGAGGATTGAACTCAGGACCTTGCACTTGTGAGGCAGGCACCAGAACCACTGAACTAAATCCCTGGCCCTATGACCCAGTTTCTAAACAAAGTAAGAATCCCTGCTATAATCCATCGCATTGCAAGTGTGTATTCAGCTTCTCCATATTAAGTGAGTGGTGAACTGCAGGTCACACAGTTCTATCACAATTACTCAACTCAGCTGCAGCACCAGGACAACAGCCATAGACCACATGTAGATGTCAGGCCTGGCTAGGTGGCAAGGCAGCTTGATTTGGAAAATGAGGTAGTGGGCAACTTGGGAAGTAGTCTGTTGACCTGGGCTTTGGAAATATCTGGCGAGTAGAAGATGGGCAAAGGGTATGTGCACCTGCTGCAGAGTGTAGATAACCATTAAATTCTCTCTCAGAAATCTAGTTTCATAACTTACTTCTCCTCACCCCTAATTTTAGTTTCCAGAATTCCTTAACCATGTTCATTTTCTGCATTTATATTTACCTTCCCAAACACACATTCAATCTCACCCATCTCTGCCTTTGACATCTTGCTCAGGAGAATGTAAAATGGCTTAACAGCACTGGAAGAAGGCCTAGCAATTTGTTATAAATATTAAATGTGTTTACCACAAGACCTAGAATTTGTACTCTTTTTAGCTCAGAGGAACGAAAACCTATGTTCACACAAGAACTCATACAGAAATGTGGATAGAAGCTTTGTTTCTAATAGCCAAAACAGAAAATACAAACAACCTAGATGTCCTTCAAAGGGTCAACGGTTAAACAGTGTGGTAGATCCACAGAATGGAATACTACTCAGCAATCAAAAGCAAGGAACTGATGCAACTACTAACGCAGATCTCACAGGAATAATGCAATGCAGAATAATGCAGGAATGATGCATGGAAAAAAAGAACAATCTCAAAAGATCATCTATTGTACAACTCTATTTACATAACACTTTTGAAACAACAAAATCTACAGATTTGCAAAACAGATTACTGGTCAATGGTAGTAATTAGGGGTTGGAGAAAGATAGGTGTGACTCCTCAGGGTAAGGAGAAAAGGCTGTAGTGATAAAACAGATCCACATCATGAATACAGTGGTGGTTACAAAATAATCACATAGTTGCAGATGTGCTAAAACTGCATAGAATATGTTTACACCCACACAAACTGTAAAGCTGCAATAAGGCTTATGGACTGTAACAATGCCAACTTCCTTGTTTTGATACTGTGCATAATTATGTGTGATGTAGCCACTGGGGGAAAGTGAAGGAGGGGAACATGAGATCTATTTTTGTAACTTGTGAATTAATAATTTAAAAACATTTAAAGCAAAGTAAAATGATAACAAAAACTTCTTTAGCTTCCTCACTATATCTTTAGGGTATATGTACCCTATCTACCACAATTTATATCTCTATAGTTACCTTCCACTGATAAACACTCTCAGTCATCTCCACCCCTACAAAGTCACACACTAAACTTGTTGCTGGTTTTGTCTAACATTTTTCTTTTTCTGGTGTGTGTGTGTGGTGTGTCCTTACACCTACTCGTTACAAAAAAATCATTTTAAAATGAGACTCTCCTAATATATACCAGCCTATATTTACTGCCTTAAATATAAATTCAATTGCAAAAAGGGATTAAATCACTTCATTGAATAAAACTATTATACTTAGTATGTGAAGGCAAAGATGTGAAAATGCAATCTAAAAGTAAACTGACAAACACTGTTGGTGCCAAATATTTGATGATGAGAAAAGTCTATTATCACATTAATTCCTGTGCCAAATGCATTAAAAAATTTCAGCCTTCCCGTTCCTCTTTACTAAAGAAAACCACAGCGTATTCTAAACTGAAAGATCATGGACTAAGAAAAATCTATTAATAACCTTCTGGTGTCAAAGATTACTCTAAACAAGTTTAGTAACCATGAGTCACTGTTAAATGTCCATGCTATGAAAAGGCTACACCCTTCCCTCCTTATTTATGCCAGCAAACTGATTCCTCTCACAGAATGAGTGAATAGAGTTATTCAACTCAGTGAACACATGCATTCATGGCAAGGAGGGAACCAAATATAAGCTGAGCAAGGCAGCCATACCTTCTTTATATAGCATGCAGTGGGCACAAAGTGTAAACACCACATCTGTGAGGTTGTCAGTAGTGAGAGAATTAAGTCCCGCCCCACCTGTCTGCTAGTTACCTAAAAAGTGGGATGGTAAGATTAACCATTTTAAAAGGTGTAAGGAAATCAGTTTTGTACAGATTTCTTTAAAAAAGCTGTGGCAGAGTTCCAAAGGGACTAATCTATTTGTATTATACACAATTCTTTTATGGCAACTGTGTACCATATAAAACAAGCAAAAATACTAGTGCATTAAATAAAGGAATAAACACTTAAATGTTATACTCCTCATTTCGTCTAAATAATCACAAGATATGAATGGAAAATTGCCCATGGCTATAATGAATAAAGTATTAGAAGGTATAATTTAACATGGGTTTGGGACTGCTAGGTGTGAAGTCCATCTCAGACTCTTAATGGGTTACCTAGGAAATGAGTTTTCTTCATCTGGACCATGAGAAATGAGAATAATAATAAGAAACCACTGAACTTCAAAAAGGATGCAGGCTTCTCCATAAAGCACCTTGTAAAGTATGGTACTATAGTGAAGTAAGGATGTGCCAACAACACAAGGCTGGATCCTAATCAAGTGGTCACCAGCTTGTGCCTGTACATCTCTAGAGAGGCAGACGTCTGAGGAGGCCAACTTCCTATTATTTTTCTGAGTATCAGGACCAAACTGGACTCCCTGCTGCACTGAGGGGTCTGAATTTTATCTTCCACTACTGTCTGAAATAGGTCTAACCCTTGTTGTAAAGGGGATGGTCACCTAAAAACATTTTATTGGGAGCTATAGTGATTCTCTCCATCCTTCAAAATAGCTCTGCTCAAACCTTTTTCTTCCTCAAGTACACCTTTCATCTCCAGTTCATTCAACTACTCCTCAGGGCAGAGTTTTCAATTTCCATGCCAGCCTGACTACACCTCTCCCAACACACCCCAGCTTCTCTACATTGTTAAGTGAGGACTTGCCCACATGAAGCAGGATTTAAAAAGTATATTTCTATTAATGTAACCTAGCTTTTCAACAGCTTTCCTGGATGTTTGTCTTTTGTATTCTCAAGGCACAGACACATGATGTGTAAGCCCCATAGGTACCAGTGTACACAGACAATCTTTTCTTAATATTCTTTTGAGTTAAATTTGACACATAACGATACCCATATTTAAAGTGTATATTTTGCTGAGTTTGGACTTATCTATACACCCATGAAACTACAAAGAGGGTAAACATATCCCTCACCACCAAAAGTTTTCTTATACTCCTTGCAGTTCCTTCTCTCCACGATCTACCTACCCTACCCTCACAGGTCCCTGCCAATTTCAAAGTAACCACTGACCTGTAATTTGTAATTATGACTAAATTCCAGTCTACAGTTTTAAATAAATAGAATCATAGATCATGTACTCTACTTTTTGGTCTGGGCTCTTTCAGTCAACATAATCATTTTGAAGTTCATTCATGTTGTTATTTGTATCAGTACTTCATCCTTTGTTATTAACGAGTGATATTCTGGTATATGGATGTGCCACCGCTGTGTTACCCATGCAACTGGCTATTTACTGTTCTGGGCAATCATGGGCAAGTCTTAATGTGGACATATACTTCTTCTTCTCATAGGTAAACACTTCGGAGTGGTGTGGCTAGACAATATGGCTTACATTTAACTTACCAGGAAATTGTCAAACTGTTTTCCAAAGTGGTTGTATCATCATATATTCCCAACAGCAGCTCTAGTTCAATAGAATAAACTATAGTTTATTTTTATCTAATATAGTTTATTTTATCTAATAAAACTCTAGTCAATAAAATACTTTAGTCAGTATTTTCAATTGGTAGCCATTCTAATATCCACATGTGGATATCACATTATGATGTTACTTTGTAATTCCCTGTTGTAGATCTACTTTAGTGAAGTGTATATTCAAATCTCTCTGCATTTTTTACTTATTATTATTTTGACTGTTTTTTCTTTTTCCCACTGCCTTTTAAATTGTTTGCTTATTGCTAAGTTTTCAGTTCTTTATATTTTCAGAATGCAATCTTTTATCAGATAAATGGTATAAAAGATTTTCTCCCAGTCTGTGGCTTGGCTTTTCATTCATTTAACAGTGTCTTTTGAGCAACAGACAGTTTTAGTTTTGTTAAACTCCAAATGGTATTTTTTTTTTTTTAATGAATTGTGCTTTTGGTGTCATATCGAAGAACTCTTTGGCTAAACTAAGGTCACAAAGATTTTCTCCTGTTTTCTTCTAAAACTTTATGATTTTAGGTTGTATATTCAGCTATATGATCTGTTTTGAGTTAATTTTCATATTTGGTATAAGGTGTGAATCCAACTCCTTTGTTTTGTACATTTGCCTATTGAATTGTTTCAGTATCAATTGCTCAACTATCCATTCCCTGCAGAATTGCATTTGCATCTTTGTTAAAAATTTATTTTCCATACATGCATGAGCTTATTTCTGAACTTCCTATCCCCCTTCCTTTCTTTCTACTGATACCACTGTTTTGATTAATATAGTTTCACACTTTCCTGAAATCATACTGTTGCCTAATCTACTTTTAATTTTCTTTTGATTATTGTAGCTCCCCTGCACTTCCATACAAATTTCAGAACCAGCTTTTCTTATTTTTGGTAGCGGGGATCAACCTTGGGTCCTTGCACTTGCGGGGCAGGCGGCGGAACCACTGAGGTAAATCCCCGGCCCCCAAGAACCAGCTTTTCTATTTAAGCCTGCTAGAATTGCAATGACTCTGTAGATCTTCCACTTCCTTTGTCAGATTTACCTCTAAGTAGTTCATATTTTTCAATGCTATTTTAAACAGTTCTTTAAAACTTCAATCTCAGGTTGTTCATTGCTACTGTACAGAAATACAATAGATTTTCGTATACTGAGCTTGTAAGCTGTGACCTTGGCTAAACTCACCAGTGAGCTACTTACTAGTTTTGTTCCTTTTTTGTAGACTCCCTCAGCTTTTCTTTATAAATGATCAAGTCATACAAATAAAAGATTTTTACTTGTTTCCAATCAGGAGAAGAAACAGTAAAAGTGATATCTTACCCTTGATCTTAGAAATAAAATAATTTAGTTTTTCACCATATATACAATGCTAGCTGAATTACATACATGGCCTTTTTCTGGTCAAGGAACTTACCTTCTATTTTTGATTTTAACTGAGGGTGTGAGGGTGTGTGTGTGTGTTTAATCAGAAATGGAAGCTTAGTGCTTTTATTTTTCTTTTTATCTACTGATATGCAGTTTGTCAATATAATGAATTATACTGACCGAGTTAGCCTTGCATTTTGGGAATAAACCTCAGTCTCATTTGGTCATGATGTATTATCCCATAGTTATAGTCAATCTGCTGAAATTCAGGTTTTTTTGAGACGGTCTCGGTCTCGCTATGAAGTTCAAGCTGGCCTCAAACTCTTGGCAATCCTCCTGTTTCAGCTTCCCCAAGTGCTGGGATTATAGGCGTGCACCATGCCCTGCAGCACTGCCTCCCCCAGCCCCCCCCCCCCATTGAACCCTAGACTTCTGGACTATGCTAAATCCACAGGTCTTTTAAAAAAGTTACTGACTGGTTAACTGATTGAGGCCAAGGTCTTGCTATTCAAACTGTCCTCTAATTTGAGATCCTCCTCCTCAGCCTGTCAGAATGGAGGGCCAGGGATTTAGCTCAGTGGCACCGTGCCTGCCTTGCAAGCACAAGGTCCTGAGTTCAATCCCTGGTACTGGGGGGAAAAAACAAAAAACAAAACCAGAATGCAGGGATTATAGGCAGGTGCCACCACATCTAGCTTTCCATCCACCTTCATGAGTAATGTTAATTTGTAATTTTTCTGACGGTTTTGGTTTCAAGATAATGCTGGCCTAACAAGAATGTATTAAGAACTATTCCTTTCTCTGAAAACTGCTGGAAAAGTTTGCACAGTAATTCTATTATTTCATCCTTACATTTTGATAGAAATCTCCAGAAATCAGGTGAATCTAAAGTCTCCTTTTCCTTTTTGGTGCAGTGGTGGTTTTTGGACAAGGTCTTCCCATGTATATAGTTCAGGCAGAACTTGATATACAGTCCAAGCTGGCCTCAAACTCCTGATCCTCTTGACTCAGCCTCCCAAGTGCTATGATTACGGGTGTGTATTACGACACCTGGTCCATTGTTTTATTTATGGTAAGGTTATTAACTAAATTTTCAATTATTCTGACACAGGAACTCAGGATACCCCACCCCTACCCCCCAGTAAACTTGGGCAATCTGTCTTTCAAGAAAGTTGTCTATTTAATACAATTTGTCAAATCTGGATTTGACATACTTGGCATAAAGTTGTTCATAATACAGTTGTCCCCACTGCCCTTTTTCAGTATCTGTAGAACCTGTTGTGATGCCAACCTTCTCAATCTATGTATTAGTAATTTTGCCTTTCTCCTTGTTGGTATTACCTAGAGTTTATTGATTTAATTGATTTTTTTCATTTTTCTATTGTTTTTTTAATTAACTGATTTGTTTTGATAGCTGTTTATTTCTCCTATTTATGTTTAATCTGCTCTTCTTTTTCTAATTTCTTAAAGTGGAAGCTCAGACCTTTTTCTTTTCTAATATATTCAGTGCTACAAATTTCCTTAGATAATGCTTTAGCAGCATCCCACTAATTCTCAAATGTTTCTATTTCTATTCCACTCAAGCTACTTTTTGGGGGGGGGAGGGGTACCGGGGATCTAACTTGGGTCCTTGTGCTTGTGCAGCAGGCGGCGAAACCACTGAGCTAAATCCCCGGCCCAAGCTACTTTTAATGTCTTTGATTCATGAGTTATTTTAGGAGTATGATATTTAGTTTCTAAAAATGTTGGAATTTCCCAAGATTCTATTATTGACTTTCCCTCTGCTTCAAGGTACTGGGGACTGAATCCAGGGCCTCTGCACTGAGTTATCCCTGACTCTTTAATTTTTAAATTTTGAGACGTGGCCTAAGTCATTAAGTTGTCCAAGTTGGGTTTGAACTGGCAATCCTCCTGCCTCTGCCTTACATGTGGTGTGTGACACCATGCCAGGCTCCCTTTTTTATTTTAATTCCACTGTAGTCATGAACATACTGCATATAACTTCATTCTTCAAAATATACTATGTGTAGCTTTGTTCTGTTATTGTTTAGTGGAATGTTCTGTTAACTGTTAAATCAGGTCAAGTTGGTTGACAGTACTATTCTGGTCTACTAGAAAATTCTTGCTGACTTCCTGCCTATTTATTCCACCTATTATTGAAAGTGAGGTACTAAGATCTCCAAATATGATTTGATTATTTCTTTTTGCACTTCTTTCAGTTTTTAGTTTTAGGGTTTGTTTTGGTACTGGGGATGGCTTGGGACCTTGTGCTTGCAAGGCAGGCAGTGGCACCACTGAGCTAAATCCCTGGCCGAATTTTATTTTGCTTTTTAAAGGTAGGGATCTCACTACTTATTTCAGGCTGGCCTTGAACTCATGGAGACCCTCCTGCCTCAGCCCTTCCTACCTCCAGCACATGCTGGGATTACAGGCATGCACCTCCCACGCCCAGAGGTATTTTGCTTTATTTGAAGCTCTATTTTAGGTGTACTTAAAAGTTGTTATATCCACTGGATTATCTGATCCCTACTTTATCATGAAATGGGCCTCTTATCCTTGGTAATATTCTTTCCTCTGAAATCTATTTTGTTTTGTTTTAAATACAGCCACTCCAGCCTTCTTTCGACAAGTTTTAACAAGTTATATTTTTCCATTCATCTTCTAACCTACTTGTGTTGTTACCTGTAAAACACATTTCTTATAAGCAGCATACAACTGGGACTTTTTCATCCATTCAGACTGACTATGCCTTTTATTTGGAGGGTTCAGAACATTCACACCAACAACCAGTGTGAATACTGGTACATACTAGAACCTAATCTGTTTTCTATTTGTCCTGTTACTTTCCCCCTCTTTCTTCTTCTGCCTTTTGGATCAATTAACCATTTCTAATGATTCTGTTTTATTTTTGTTGGCGGCATTTAGTCTTTTTTTTTTTTTTAAATCAAACACATGGCCACTCTTTTATCTGTGTTACATTTTATCAGTTAGGATTATAGCCCACCCCCACCTCCCAGCTAACTGATACTGATTTGGTCCTTGATTAAGTCACCCACAAAATTTCTATCTTTCAATTTTTATCATTCACCAACCACTAATCAAGCCCTTTAATTCTCCTCACAGAAGTTAATCACAATAAATGTGATGGTGGAGGTCTATATCTTGCAGGATTATCACTTGAATGGTGCCAGCAAACTCCCGGGATTCAATCATCAAATTCATAAGGTGTAATTATTCATTGATTCTAAACTGTCTTTTGACCTTGCTTAACTATCAGAGAAGATTCTCACACAAAACTACAGAATGACAGGACGACCAAGAGAACAGAACTAGTGAGCAAAGTCATTTATCATACTGCTTCTGTGGGTGGCAGCACTAACAAGGGAATACTACCACACTTAGTCACCATCACCAAATCCAAGGATTATGGTAGCTTCTTGTTACTCACAAGTTCAACATACAAACTGTTGGAATACTCTTGACAATATGGTTTTACCTCATTCAGCAGTCACTGAGAGTTCAGAAGAGGACAAGGTGATGGTGGTTCACATTAACTCTGCTTTTTATTCCATTTTCAATACACACCAGTATTTACTGAGCTATGTTTTTGGAAGGCTTCTCATCTAACAAGGGTTTAAGAAAACATTAAGTATGTATGAGAGAGCAAAATGAAGAGGAAAAGGAATGAGACAGAGAAAGCCAGGGGAAAAGCAACACTGAGGCAAAGAAAAAGGGAGTAAGCCAAGGAAAAGCCAGGAAAGGGAACCAAATGCAAAAGCCTATAAAGGGACACGAGAAAAGAAGGGTAATGTGGGGAAGACTAGTGGAGACCGCAAGGGTCATGAACCTGATGGTCCATGGCATTTATTTTGGTGTAAATGAGCAGACAGTAAATATTTTAGGCTTTGCAGGCCAAAAGTCTCTATTTAACTAATCTTTAAAAAATATAAAAACCATTTTTAGCTCATGAGGCTTGCAAAAATAGGCCTATGCAAGATTTGGCTACAGAAGGTACTTTATGCCCATGTAAGGACTTTGACTCTTATGCAGAGGGAAATACTATTCCATTTTAAAAGAATAACTATCCTGTAGGGAGTTGAGGGAGACTAGTGAAGAGAACACTGCAGTAATCCACAGTAGAGATAATGATAGCTCAGATTAAGGCAGTAACAAGGGAAATGGGAGAAGTGATCAGGTTCTGGATTTACAGGTTTTCCCCTCCAGATAAAGTACACAGATTTGGGGAGTGAGAAAGGAGTGAGGAATGTCTTTTTTGGCACAAAAAAATTAGAACGATGGATTTCAGTTATCACCACTGTGAAGACTGTGAATGAAATAGGTTTTGATGTGTGTTTTGATTCAATATAAGAAGAGATTTGTATTTGTCAAGTCTTAGAAAGATCCTGCTATGATCTGAATGGAACTGCTTTAATTTTAAAAATTAATTTGGGAAGGAATGGCATCTTAACTATATTTCATCTTTCTATCTGTTAACAAGACAAAATATTCTTTTGTGCCTCTGAGTATGGTTCTACAGTTTTCTTCCTATAGATCATCAGCATATTCTGTGATCGATGTATTCCCTGGAACACCTATTTTTTTTTGTTGCTATACTGAATGAGATACTTCAAAAATTAAAAAAATTTTCTAGATGGCTGGGCATGGTGGCATGGGAGGCTGAGGGATGAGGACTGCCGTGAGTTCAAGGGCAGCCTGAACTACATAGCAAGATCTTGTCTCAAAAACAAACAACCACAACAACCAAAAAGTAAAAAACAATTTTTCTAGATGATTATGGCTACATTTAGAGAAGTTATAAATAAATATTCTACTCCTTTAGCTGTCCTAATAAACTCTCATTTTCCATCGGACTCTGCATTTTGAACATCTATGAATATCTCAATACTATAATTTCCCCTCTTTATTTACAATGGCTGTGTTTTTAACTTCTAAATTATTATTTTTTTAACACATTGGTTACAATTTCAAAAACAATGCTAACAGGTCATAGCAAGCAAGTACTCTAGTTTAATGAAACTATGATAAGTTTTCAGAATGATAAACACTGTTTTCCATGGTTTTTAATTTGGTAATTGAACTTTCATCTTTCCATTGTTTTCAGTTTCAGTTCCTTCTTCCTCACTATTTACATTATTACATTTCCTTTTAGATCCTGACAAATCAAGTTTCAGTGGTTTCCTTCCTAGTCTATTTCAGAATAAGTAATTTACATGGACTGTTCTTCCGGGTTGCCTCTTTGACATTTTTGGCCAGATAACTCTGTTGTGGGGAGCTAGTCTACAGTGTCTCTCTGGCCCCCAGCCTCATCCCACCAAACATTACAAACAAAAATGTATTCTCACAGTCCAAGTGTCCCCTTGCAGGATCCCTAGCTGAAAAAAAATCACCGACTTAGTCAAGTAAATACTTTACCTGGGACTTTACTTGCCTCCTATTATTTTACACACATCTCTAATTCCACCCCCTCATGAGACCTTCCCTATATAACTCATCTAAGTTAGGGTATTCCCCATGCCTGCAGCCTCCCTCCTCATACCTTCATTAACTATCACAGTGCATTTCAAGTGTGGACCCTTGGGCTCCTCAAACCTCTCTCAGTCTGTGAAGTTTCTGCATGAGTAGTAAAGTGATTAGTACTGTGTGCTATATTGTGTATTATTTGCCTTTTTCCTTCTGTACTGCAATTTGCACTGACAGTGCTAACACTTTGGCACAAACCAAGACAGTGACAACAAACTGTCCTGGCAGTCTCTGCAGTCTTCATCACCACATGCTTAATTAATAAAGAGCCAGTTTCTTGTAAGAACGCCCAAGAGAAAGCAGTGAAAAGTTATTCTGACCTTCAAGTACACAAATATTTTCAACATTTTGTGTGAGAAACAGGAAGTATGCATTGTATAAAGTACGTTTGGCTTCTAGAATATGACTGTCTTAAGGAAAAGCACTGTATGATTGTTCAAACTGAGTTAAACTAGCTGCTTTTTTGTGGAACATGATTTTTACTTGCAAGAAAAACTGACAAATTATTCAGACATATCTGGCAGACATTTCCTCAAAAATTAATGAAATGTCTGTCGTTTCAAGGAAAACAAGCAGTATTTGTAGCCAAATTTGAATTCTAAAATTTTAATATACCACAAATAAGCATAACCACCTGCTTAGTGCATAAGACTGTCCTGATGTGATCAGTGGTGATATTTAAAAATGTGCATTTTACATAACGGATAGTGTGTCAACATTTGAAAGATCAGTACATGTCAGTGATCCAACATTTCCTAAATGCATGTGATAAACTCATGCATGGTTAAAAGGTCCTTCTAAAGCACAGAGCCTGAAAGTTCATTCATATAGTTTCAAACTTCTGGGTTGTGACCAAGGAACTAACAACTGTCAAATTCTAGTGTTGTATCAAACATTTAAAGTGATTTGAAATGCCTTTAAAATACTCCTCTCTAGCTGGGCTTGGTGGCGCATGCTTGTAATCCCAGCACTCTGGGAGGTGAGGGAGAGGATAGCTGTGAGTTCAAGACCAGTCAGGGCTACAGAGTGAGACCATATCCCAAAAAAACCAAACCAGGCCAGGGATTTAGCTCAGTGGTGCTGCTGCCTGTCTCATAAGCACAAGGTCTTAAACTCAATCCCTGGTACCAAAAACCAAACCAAACCAAATCAAAACAAACAAACAAAAAACCACCAAACCAAATCAAAACAAAGACAAACCTCTTCTCTTTTCCATGATAGGCGGGCTATCCATTTATATCTATACACATCTATCCATTCATTCAACTAGCTATCTATCTGTAAGAGCCCAGATTTTCATTATATATTTAAACCAAAATAATGATAGACTGAATACAAACACAAATGAGAAGCCATCTGTCTTCTATTAAACCAGATATTAAAACTTTTCAAAATTTAAAACAATGTCACTCTTTTCACTACATTTTTAATTGTGGACGACATGATTATTCTTCATAAAAACATAATATTTATGTTAACATGGTGCTATGGTTTAGATCTAAAATGTTCCCCTCAAAGTCACCTGTGGTCAGAGGTGAGGCTTTGGAAGGTGACTGGTTCGTGGTGCACTATGTTCACCAGTGGAATAATCCACTTAGGAGTGCACGGCTGAATGTGCCATTAGGAAGTGGGACCTGATTGAAGGTGGGTCACTGGAGGCGTGGCCTGGAAGAGGGTATTCTTGTCCCTGGCTCCTCCTTTCTCTCACTGCTTCCTGGCTGCCATGAATTAAGCAGCTTTCCTTGTCCATACCATTCTACCACGATGTTTCTGACTTGGAGCTAGTTTACCATGAACTGAACCCCCTAGAAACTGTGGGGCAAGTAAACCTTTCCTCCTCTAAGTTTCTGGTTGTGGGATTTTGTCCCAGCAATAGGAAAGTAACTAATATACATGTACTGGAGCATATTGCTTTTAAATGAATACTTGCAAATTTCTTGGTTTTAATTTCTAATTGAGTAAAATCAATAGATAACCCACTCACATGAAGTTATTTCAGGTCCTTAAAGAGTATAAAAAAGGGATCTTGAGACCAAAAAGTTTAAGAATTGTACTACATCATCACATCAGTCTGTTTTATTATTTTTAAGCATTTATAACTACCTGAAATTCTTGTTATATGTTTAACATCCATCTTTCTCAATTAGCATAGAAACTCTAGATGAGCAGACACCTTTTCTATCTTAGGGAGTACTATATCCCCAGTGCCTAAAATGTGACCCAACACATAGTAAGTGTTCAATATTGGTTTGATGAGGGATGAGGGTGTAGCTCAGTAGTAGAACACTTTCTGGCATGCATGAGGCCCTGGGTTCAATCCCTATTACCTCCCCATCAAAAAAGCATACACAATATTAGCTTGATGAACAGAATGAATTTAATGAGTGGGCAGCACACTGAGGGACAGACGAAAGAAAATATATCATTTTAAATTTATGGAACACACACATCGTCCTTTCAATGATTAGTGGTTTCAGGATAAGGATGAAAGAACAGCCACCATGGGTAGTCCAGCAGGCAGGTATCACTTTCTACTCCGAAAGGCCTGCTCTCCCTCACACTATCTCTCTAGCTCTGTGCCCATCCCAGAAACATCCCAGTCATGGCACCACCTCTGTTTCTTGTGAGCTGTAGCTGCCTCCACCTCCTGCAACCCTGTAGATGGTTGTGACTGCTGGGTCCTCCTATAACTGTAGATGTTCAATGCTGAGACGGAGGCCAGGTTATGTACTTTTACCTTCTGAGATGGCAGATGTTACTGTGGCTCTGTCAAATGTTCCCGTCTACCTTCCAGAGAACACTTATTTCTAGTTTTTTTTTTTTGCGATACCGGGGGTCAAACTCAGGACCTTGCGCTTGTCAGGCAGGCACAGTGCCACTGAGCTACATCCCTAGCAGAGACACTATTTCTAGCTTTTTTGAGACAAGGTCTTACTATATTGCCCAAGATGGCCCGGAACTGGTCATCTTCCTGCCTCAATCTGGCAAGTAGCTGGGATTACAGGCGTGTACCACCACAATGGGTGTGTTTCTAGTTTTTGAAGCTAGACTTTTCATTTTTATTTCCTACTGCACTTCAGTAAGGCAGGAAAAGAACCTGAATTCTGTGCTTACTTACATACAACTTATCTGACTCAGAAGTTCTTATAGAATCTATATTCTTTTTTTTAAAAACAAACTATTTTAATTAACATGGTTTTCTAGTCCAAAGGGCTTTAATATTTGAAAACATTAAATAGAATGGGAAATTAAAGGGAATTTGGAGAATGCTGTGATCGGGCAGCAGCAAATACCAAAAGATTATGATAAAGCTAAGAGGAAAATATAGACAGCAGAAATAATAACTCACACCCACAGAATCTGGGGCCACTTAGAACAGGAATAACCAGTCATACACTCTTCAAACTTACCAAATCACATACATACTACACTGGAATGTAAACATATTTACAGTAAGAATCTCAAATCAAACCATCACAACATTCTATCACTGAACAAAGAAGGTAAGCTATAGTCTTAAAAAGATGGTAATAGGCAAGCAATCTTTCACCTCAAGATGTAGAACCATTTCTTTAATAAAAGACAAAAGTGGAAGATATCATCCTGATCAAACACTCATAAATAGCAGGCATCCAGTCCATGCGAGTCAGGTCCTATGGTGGGCACTGTTGGGTCAGAAATGACATTACTCTTCAAAGAGCTTGCAGACAAGTAAGGGTGGCAAAAATACAAGACAAACACTATCAGGCTGAATATGGTGGTAGTTCTGACATTTCCAAGACTGCTGCCCAAATGGTACAGATTTGTTTTAGTGGATAAGGCTGGGACAGGAAAGGAAGAAGAGGAAAGTAGGGGTTGTTTTAAAAGATGAATGGAGTTGGAAGAAAGAAATGAAGGTAAGGGGAACAAAACTATAGGCAGGAACAACAAAACAAAGGCAGTATACCTGACAGTATACTTGATTATCTGACTTAGTAGAGACTGGTGAAGCCTACAGAATAGGGGAGAAAAAGAAGAGCAACTTGATCACAAAAGGTCTTGTGTTGGCACAGTGAAGATGTAAGTCAGGAGAGATATTTTAAGAAGTGCAGTAAGAAGGTGATCGCTAAGATCTACAAGAAAGATAGATTATGAGGATCTTCTTCAAGAAGGAATGGACCTCAGACTATTCATAAACACTTTAGGAAGCAGAATATACAATATTTACTGAAAATAATGTTGTAGGGAAGAGGGAGCAAGATATTAACAGCATGAAAATGAGGTATGGACTGTAGTGACTGGGTAGATGAAGAGTCGGCACAAGCAGAGAGGACCTGTGAAAAATCAGGAGCAGTGTCCTCCCAGGAAGACTGTGGTTAGAAACACCGCTTTCAAGAATCAGATAAAATACCTGGAGACTGAAACATGGTTTAAATAAACTTGAAAACTTCAACGAAAAATGGACAAAAAAAAGATGGAAATGTGTTTGTGAGATGGAAGTACAGGAGAAAACTTGTGTTCCAGTAGCAGCAGCAAATGCTGCCTTTTAAAGCACAGGGCTAGGGACGTAGCTCAGTGGTAGAGCACTTGCCGAGCATGTGCGAGGCCCTGGGTTCAATGCCCAGCGCCTCAATCAATCAGTATTTTAAAAGGCTCAAGTTGGAATTTATGGGTTTTAAAAAATTACCTCATTGTTTACCTTATATTTGGTTCTAATTAAAAGATTTAAAATATGAATAAAGCCAAATACATACCTTTTCTGCCTTTTTGTCAGAAATGTCCTGCTTTTCCAGAACAGCCATGCTCTCCTTCAGGTTCTTCACGATATCTGCAGGAGATTTGTGAGACTTTCCAAATGGGAACGGCATGACGGCAGCGACAGAGGCCTCTGCTGCACTCTGCCTGCTTGACCTGCAATGCAGCACAAGGCTCATGTGAACAAACAGTGGGGTCAACAGAAGCCACATTCTGTAAATCCCAATCTGGTAAGAACCCGGTATTTACAAAATCCATTTTACATGACTTTCAAAATCAGTAGGAACTGGGAAACCCACCAATATGTTTAAGAAATGAGGACACAGAGAGATGACTTACAATCACAGAACATTATACTTTATTTTTTGCTTAAATTCTTTTATTGGTACATTTTATGTATATAATACATTTACATTCATCATTGGGTGCTTGTACCTGTACATGATGTATCTTGGTTCCTATTTTTTCCCCATTCCTTGTCCTCCCTTCCCTATTTACAAAGACTTTGTTCTCATTTTTTCCTTTTCTCATTATTTTTCCTTTCCCTTCTTTCCCCTTCCCCTACCCCTTTGGACCTTTTCTTCCTATTTCAAATTATCAATTATTCGTTTTAATCCTTATTTACACTTTCAATTTCTCACACTAGAGAAACTATTCAGTATTTACACGTGTGTCCTATTTATTTCACTTAAGAGTATGGCTTCAATATGCATCCATTTAGCTATAAATGTGTCTCGTTTCTTATTCTTTATGGCTTAGTACTCCATTTTATAAAAAAAACCCCACATCTTCTTTATCCAGTTTCCAGTTGATGGGCACTTGGGCTGTTTCCAAGCTTTAGCTATTACAAACTGCCGCTATAAACATGGGTGCACACATATCGCTGTGGTATGATTCTTTTCATTCTTTGGGGAAGATACCCAGTAGGGGAACAGCTGGGTCAAATGGGACCTAGTTCTTTGAGGTATCTCCATACTGATTTCCACAGTGGTTGCACCAGTCTGCACTCCCACCAACAGTGGAGAAGGGTTCCTTTCTCCCCACATCCTTGCCAGCATTTGTTATTGGTTGATTTCTTGAGAGCAGCCATTTTTTCTGCAGTGAGGTGGAATTTCAGTGTTGTTTTTATCTGCATCTCTCAAATGACCAGTGATGTTAAACCTTTTTTCATATGTTTATCTGCTGCTTTTACTTCTTTGTCTGAGAAATGTCCGTTCATTTCAGATGCCCATTTTTGAATTGGGTCTTTAAATTTGGGGGTTCTGATTTTTTTCAGTTCTTTATATATTCTAGATAGTAGTTCTTTGTCTGAGGTATAGGTGCTAAAAATTTCTTCCCACATTGTAGGTCATCTCTTAGCTCTGTGGGTGGTTTCGCTTGCACTGCAGAAGCTTTTTAATAAGATGAGATCCCAGTTGTTGATTCTTGGTGCTAGTTCCCGTGCTACTGAGGTTTTGTTCATAAAGTCTTTTCCTATGCCAGTGTCTTCGAGAGTTCTACCTAACTTATCTTCCAGCAAGTTTAGTGTTTGTTTTAATATTTAGATCTTTAATACACTTAGAACACTTTGTACTTTTAAAAAGACTATTTTCTTTCTCCTCATATAATCTGCTCCCCTAACCACCCATGAGGAAGAGGTTTCTGGTAATACTGAAATAGGGAGCAGCAGCTACCACTCACGGGGCAACTATTATTCCCTGCAAAGTACTTAATTTGTCATCTCATGGAATCCTTTCAAACAACCCCTGAAGGACACTACTGCTGCAATGTACAGGAAAAGTTAAGCAAGGCTGAGAATCTGGCTCAAGGAACTAAGTAGTAAAATAAGCTTGGGTATGTCTGGATCCAAAGTGTCCTCAATCACCACACTATGCCTCAAATTAACAAGGTCTCAATTCTATGGTGAGGATGGAGAGGCAAAAGGCCAGGAAGGCGCTCAGCCCCAAATAGCACCAAGAACAGGCCTCCCGGCCTGGTCTCTGCTGACACTCCCACTCAGTGTCCCAGTGTCTCTGTAGCTCCTCCTGAGCACCCCCGTGGGCTGCACTGACATGCACACCCTTCCTCAGCACATCCGTAGGTCCATTCCAGTGAGCCCAGGATCAGTGTTGGAGAGAACCCTGGATGGCACTCTGTACAAATCTCTTTTTTTTTTTTGGTCCCGAAGATCGAACTCGGGTCCTTGCACTTGCGCAGCAGGCTGAGAAACCACTGAGCTAACTCCCTGGCCCCAACTCTGTACAAATCTCTTCACAGACCCACAAGGCTCTTAAACGCCACTTGCAACATATACTACTATTTCAGCCTGGATGTGACCACCATCGATGAAAGAACACACTGCATAAAATCCTGGAGATAATGAACTTCTGAAAGTTCTCATTTTCTGGGCAGTAGAAAACATTTTAGCCACATAAGCTACACTATTAAATTCTACAAAGGACAAGATACAACTATTCGAAAAATGGATGAACAATGGAAATGACTTGGGAACATGTTGGAAGTTGCAATTCCTTTTGCTTCATAAACTGAGGAACATTAAACTAGACAGGTGTGGAGGTGCATGTCTGTAATTCCAGTTACTCGGAAGCTGAGACAAGGGAATCAAATGAGATCCTGTCACAAATAAAAAAGAAGAGCTGGGGATGTAGCTCAATGTGAAGGCCCTGCGTCCAATCCTCAGTACAACAAAACAAAACAAAGCAAAGCAAAAGCTAAACTCATAGGTATTAAACAGTCTTGTATAAAATACCAAAGATAACACTTTTCAGGAGAAATTTACAGACCACTTAGATAGTGGTTTTCGAACTGTGAATTCCAACCTCATACTGCCCCCAGGTACCTCCTCACCTCCCACCTGTGCACCAAAGTAGGAAGAGGGTCTCAGGTACCCCAACTTTACTTTGTTTTTTTCCCCATGTAAACATATATATCTCTAATACATAGCATCATGACAGGTGTTTGGAACCTGGCCTAAAATTTCATTTGAAGAATTTGATTTTTCCCATTAACATTTGAGATACAGTAACATGCATATCTATTTACAAAGATCAAATATTTAGGGGGAAAGATCACACAAGTGAATGTTAGTGTTAAGCCTATTATTAAATCATAAATCAGCATGTTATTTCTCCACATGTTTTGATATGACCTGTTCTGACCGACCAATCTCTATCCCCAAATATCACCTAACTCTGCTTCTGTCAACCTATAAATCCTTTTCTGGATCAAATTAAAACCGTATCTTCATTAACCAAACAGAGGACTCAAAACTAACAGATGTCTTCCGCCACATGTTCTCAAAATTCAAAGATACTTAAGTCCATTTTTAAATATCTATTCTAGTTGACAAGGAGTTTGGATGGGGAGTCACTCCCCATTTCACTATCTGGCTAGATGGCACACAAATCTTCAGTCTTTTCCATTACGTTTTGAGGGTGGAGGTTTGGGGGACACATGCAGGTTGCTTCTCCATAAACACAACAGGCCATATTCACAATAAGTTCTCTGAAAATATTATCTTTCCTTTCTATAACCTTGCAAATAAAGGCAGTGATGCTATATATGTCAGGGCTGGGTGCAGGGTGGGAATGTTTAATGGTATTTTGCAGGAAGTGTTACGGTGCTATGCAACAGAGATATTTTCAGCTCTGGCTCAATTATGGAAGAGGTGACTTTACAGGGTAAGGAAGGCTTAAAAGGTCCTACCCCACACCAAATGTTGGTCACAGCAGAAAGCACAGCTGCCAAAGAGAAGACACATACAAAATGCTTCTGTGAGGGAAGAGGGAGGCATGACAGAACCATTCCTCTTAATTCAAACACTGAGGAAGCAGCTAAGATTTTATAGAACATGTAAACTTAAAAAACGTACTCCGGGGCCAGGGATTTAGCAGTAGTTTAACTGCCTGCTGCACAAGCACAAGGACCCAAGTTCCATCCCCGGTACCAAAAAACCCAAAACAACAACAACTACAACAACAACAAAAATGTACTCCAAGGAAATAGCAGGAACATGTACACAAAAGGAGAAGTGGACATTCCTCAGCAGAATTAATCATATCAGCAAAAGTATTCATGACAGACTCATACCCAACCCTCACTTCATAAATCCTTTTATTTAGTTGTAAAAAGTATTAAATATTAGGTGAAATTATAGTTATTTTTACAGTACAGTAAATCTCAACAAATTATTTTATTTCACTTATGTCTTCAGATTCACCTCTTAATACAGCTACTCGAAACTGGAACTGGGGGTAAAAACAACTCCTAAAACTTCTGCATTAGAAAATTTGTTTCTTCTGTCTAGGTTTTTTTTTTTAAAATGTCTAGGTTTGTTATGTACTGACCTTAAATATACATTAGAATGATGTATGCACTAAGTGACCAATTTTTAGAATAATTCAAAATATAGAAAAGCTTACAATTTAAGAATGCCCCTAAGTGATGATAAACCACACAGATAATACATGTGCCTAGAACACTATTAAGAGAGTAAGAATAATAATATTTTCAGAAATAGGTTAACATGCATAGAACTACTAAGTATTGATTTTGTGTTGCTGATTTACAATGAACACAAAAAAGAAAACTAAAGTAGCTTCCGAGGAAGAACCATTTGTCTCAACGTACTTTGTCTCATAAGCAATATGGGGAAATTATAGAAATGTTGTATGTTTTAAAGATGTGGAGATTGAGCCCAAAACAGTCAGTCAAAGGAGTTGAAAGGTGTAAAAAGGGTAGGAATCTGGCATCTTTTTTTAGGAGCCTTTTTGGTAACTATTTGACTCCTTTGATCATTCATGTGTGTGTGTGTGTATATATATATATATATATATAACTTTGATAAATATAAACCCTAAATTTAAGGAAAATGGTTGGTAAAATAATTCATCTGTAATACCTAAAAAGTACTATCTGCAAAATATTGAAACTGAAGGCAGACAAAAAAAAGTGGCCTCCCAACTTTCTAATCTTCAAAGTTAGATATTTTCTATTTTATTCAATTCCATTTTTAAAAATACATGGGATTCTATATAAATGAATCACTAATTGGTTTTAGAAGATTTGGAACCTTTCAAAAAACAGGCTTAAAAAGAGTTAAGCTTCATGCTTCAATTCTTGCTCCAATCTCCTTACTCTAATCTATACTCACAAGAAACAGGAGTTAATTCATACACAGAGCAACACATGATCTTCAGACGTGCTCAAGTTACAGCAAAGGCACCTCACTCTAGAGGACACTGCTTTCTCCCCAGAGTAGAGACGGTGCCCCGTTCTGTGACCCTGAAGGATGTGAAACAGACAGGCACAATCTGAGTTTGGAGCTAACAATTCCAAGACAATGGCGATGGCCAAGGGGTTAAAGAAGACAGCTTTCACTGTAACAATCTGTCTGCTTTTCTCATTTATTCCTCATCATCAGCAGTACTTGCTTAGGTAAGAATATGGAGGCATTCTGGGGAACAATCACAGCTCACTCGCTGATCACGGATACCCTTTTAAAATAACTTTTTATTGCCTTAGAATACAATCCAAAGTCCTGGCTAGGGCCCTCTAGGCTTCACCCATCTCCAACTGACAGCTGAGCTCTTCAGTTCCTATCACAGGGGCCCAGCCACGCCGCTGTCCTTTCTGCTTCCCGAATACGCCAGTGTTACAATGCAAGTATCTGGTAAACTGTGATTTTACAATCTAGATGGTAGGCACATGGGTTTTCATTGCTAGTTTAATTTCTTCATGCTCAAAATTTTTCTTAATATTGTTTAAAACAGCTTAAAATTATGTTTCGCTCCTAAGTAGAGAGGGAAATCAGCAGAAATACACATTACGACTGAAAAAATTCATTTAATTTTCAAACATAACTCTTGTCCTTTCAAAATGGTTGGTTCATAACAAATCTCAGCAGGATGCCTTCGGCTGAGCCAAAACTTGTTTATACAGTCTGGACAAAGCCAGTTATTGTCAGAATCCTCAAGGGACCACATCTACACTTCCCAAACTGGAGGTACGCTTGCTCTTGATGGTTATCAGTTGTGTGTGTCTGAATCCCTAAGATAAAGAAGGGTTGGAGGGGAAATTTAACTTGACAATGGGGAGGGGTAATTTAACACATTACTTTGTTAAAAAATGTTGTCTTGGCATTTTATTTTATTCATTTATTTTTGGTGGGGGTTGAGACAAGGTCTCGCTAAGTGCTTCAGGCTGGCCTCAAACTCAGTGATCCTCCTGCCTCAGCCTCCAAAGTGCTAGGACTACAAGCGTGTGCCACCATGCCCAGCTTAATATATTACTTTTATATTAAAATGAACACTTAGGGCACTGCATGCTGAATCTGCATGAAAAGAATCCACTGGACATTTGCCTTGCCCCAGTGTTCATGTATTGCTCCCCACTGGTTGTTTTCCCTTCTCCAAACTTTCTCCATCCATCCATTGTATTTAATTCAATGACTCATCTTTACTTATCTTTAAGTTGATGTCCTTCAAAATTCTGCCCTTGGCTGTCCCACTTATCCTATATTCCCTTTAGGTGATCTCAACCTATGGTTTCAACAAATTGAAATCTACTTCCAGACCCAAGTCTACATTTCCATCTGCTTCTCCCTACAAGTATCCTCCTAGAAATCCAAACTTCATACAATCTGTTCTTTTTTTTTCTATGTTCCCTTTCAGAGGGAATGGACCCACTGTTCACCCAAACACAACACTTGGCTGTCACAATGGACTGCACTGGCTTAACTCTTCATATATAATCAGTTCACAATTTTAGTCAATTCTCTTTTCTAAATCTTCCCCCACAGAAACCAAGTATAGACTCACTATTCTCCACACAGCCGAGAGGTATTCAATGCAGTCAGTAATACCCCTATGGGACTGCTATAAGCTAGATGTCTCTCAAAATTCATGTGCTGGAAACTTAATCCCCAAAGTACAAGTTTGGAGGTATGGCTTAACAGGAGGTGTTTAGGTCATGCAGGCAGAGCCTAATGGACTCATAAGTACTATTATAAAAAGGGCCTCTAAAAGGGGTTTACTCCCTTCTGCCATGTGAGGATACAGGGTTCTTTCCTTTTCAACCTATCTTTCACCATGTGAGGATACAGACCTCATCCAGACACCAAATGCCAATCTTGATTTTAGATTCAGTTTCTAGAATGGTGAGAAATACATTTCTGTTCCTTATGTATATATCACCTACTACTATAGGTACTATAATGCTGCTATAACATCAGGGATGTTCAGAAAATTTGGTGGTCATAATGATAGGGGGATTTATTGACCACTGAAATCATCATCATCAAAAAAAAATTACTTTTTAGGCTGTTGATCACATAAGTATATCTTTCTGCAAGTTTCTGTGTATTTGGGGGTGTGTGTTAGAATAATGACTCTCTGCTCCTTGCTCCTGCTTCTAAGTTCATCACCTAGAGTTAAACTTTCAGCTTTAAAAAAATGGTTACACTGTTCATTTTACAAAATTCAAACATTAAAGGATTACATGAGGTAGAAAGTGACAATCACCTGCAAAGTGTACAGAGATAGCCACTATTAACAGATTGGTATATTCTCCTTTTTATTACTTGTTTTAGATTTGTAAGTTTTTGTGCCGGGAGGCCAGATGGTGCTAGAAATGGTCACTCTGCCAGTCACTGGGACACACTCATTCATGCAAACTCTGCATACTCACTGTACGCCACCAATCTAAAGCATCAAGGCTGCCTGCTGTTAAGACAACCTTCTGCTGCATATGGATGTGGGTGTATGTATTTAGCAAAAACAATGAAAAGCTGCTGAATGACAACACATTCCTAGACAGCTGAGTTCACAAGGCTCTTAACATATTTGTTATATCTGACTCATAAACTTGGTGGTCAAAAGGGAAAAGTACAAACAAATCCACACACAACATTGTGACATATAGGGACCACCAAAATACTTAATTAAGCACCCATGGAAAGTGTGAAATGTTGTATACCTGTGAGCCACCCTCCCCCAAATTAGGTCTAAAACCTAATCCTCTGCTTCCAGGGTTAGTGCTACTTAATTATTGAATATATACAGAAGCTGTGTTAGACTCTCGACTATTTGGTAATACAGGGTTATTACAGAGAGCACAGTAGTTAATTACATGGGCCTTAAAGATAGTCTGTGTTCAAATCCTGCCTCACCAGGCCTTACCTGGTACTTTCTTCAATTTTGATCTGTGAAAAACAATAGTTACCTCACAATGTGGCATAAGAGTTAAATTACTTTAAATGTGTTTAAAGTATTTAGCACAGCACCTGTACATAGTAAAATCTGAATAGTTATAGGAGACGGTTTCCTCTTGCCTCTAAAATCCAATTCATGATTACCAGTTCTGGAACTAAAATGGGTAGACAGGATATCTATCACATAGACTGGATAGCCATATGCAATAGATTAAAAGGAGTGATGCTACCTTTCTTTTTTAAGCCTGCACCTAATGTCTTGATCCAGCTTTTGGAAGGACAAGAAGCACTGCCATCTTAGATACAAATAAGATATGATGATTCAGCTCCATTAAAATAAACCATGAGTAGCTTTAAGAAGCAGCTGAATCTCTGGTTAATTATCAAAAGCTACCAAACACATAGCTCTAAATTAACTATGTCAAAACCAAAATCAAGGGCCAGGGATTTAGCTCAGTGGCACCGCGCCTGGCTCGCAAGCACAAGGTCCTGAGTTCGATCCCTAGTACCAAAAAAAAAAAATAAAAATCAAGCGTTCAAAAGCATATAAGACATTGGAATATATTTTATGATTAACAGATCTTGTCCAGATTTTCAGGGGCCAATGAAATCTAACAGAAGCTATTCTGAAATTCTTTTAGAGGCTAGATATTAAATCAGATGGCTGTAGCGATGGCCACAATATCAGCAATATTTACAGTACTGTGAGATCTCTCACATACAGTTTACAAAGCATTATCACTTCTGTTTAATCTGACCCCCCCCCCCTCCTGACTTCCCATTTCACTCAATAAGATCTACATTCCTAACCAAACTGCAAGGTTCCTTGTGGTCTGTTCCTTTCTGTTCTCACCTCCCTCGCTCCAGGCTTTACCTATACTCTCTTGTTTGATATTTTTGGGTCAGGCCCATGCGTATTTCCCACATTATTCATGGGGAACTATTAGCATAAATCATCACCCCCCCCCATTTCATTCACATTTCTGCTCAAATGACACCCAATCAATATGGCCTTCCCTGACCACTCTTTCTAAAAACAACACCCCTCTCCCACGCTCATCTCATCTTGCTTCATTCTCTTCTAGTACAGTACTTATTACCACAATGTGACATACATTTACCTATCTTCCTTTATTACTGTAAGTCCCATGAAAACATGGACTGTGTTGGTTTCATCCTTCACTGTTTTATCCACAGAAAGTGATGTGTGACATACGAGAGATTTGTAGAAGAAACTGTTTCTTTCATCCTCAATGAAACAGAGTGGGATTCTTCTGACTCTTCATTCCTAAGAGAAGTTCTATTACTTCTGTTCAGTAAATTAGTAAAATAAGGCTCAAAGAAGATTGGATGATTTGTTCTAATACCATGAAGCTAGTTAATAAAGTGGAAAAGCTGGGACTTTAAACCAAATTTTGACCAATTTTTATGCAGGGTTTTATCAGGTCACCTAGTATCTTTCATATTGCAATGAATATATTCATCATGCTCTAAAATATTCCTCTTAAAACTTCAACCACTGGGCTGGGGATTTAGCTCAGTGGTTTTGCTGCCTGGTGCGCAAGCACAAAGACCCGAGTTCGATCCCCGGTACCAAAAAAAAAAAAAAAAAAAAAAAAAAACCCGCAAAAAACCCCACAAACCTTCAACCACACTTCTACAAATATGTCCTAATAACTGCTTCTGTAAAATTCATTTATTTATTTAGGTACTGGGGATCGAAATTGAGTCCTTGCGCTTGCACAGCAGGCAGCGAAACCACTGAGCTAAATCCCCGGCCCCTGCTTCTCTAAAATTTAGGTAAAATATGGCTACTTAATAGTACTTTAAAATAGGAGAAAAAGGAAAAACAATCTGAATCCTCAGAAAATATAGCTAAATACTGTGAAGTCACTTAAAATGATTCTTCTGAAGCTTTCTAGACATGAAAAAGCACCTGCAATTTCTCTTGAATAATATTTCACATATAAAATTGCATATGTATTATAAATCCACCTGTGATCTTTATATGCAGAGGCATATACGGCTTAAGAGAAAAAAATATCAAAGGTTAATATGGGTAATGAAAGTGTAATTTGTATAATTAAGTATTTACAATGTGCATGTAACTTTTCCCCCTGATAACAGAAATAGTATTTAGAAGATTAATTTTAAGATCATTTTCCACAAAAAGGAATGAGAACCCCATGAAAGAGTAGAAAATATACAAGATGGGCCTGGGACATGTTACTCTAGAAAACAAATACTAGTGAGGCTATTCCAAAAGACAGAGAAGCAAAACTGAAAAGGTTTCCAAAGACCTAGGATGGCACAATTTAGGCATAAAATGAAAACGATTGCAGTGGATTGACATTAAAATCAAATATCTGCATATATATTTAATAGTAATATAAGTAAAACATTAAAATCTATTAAAATTAACTGTAAAAATTTTATTAGTTACATGGGAGGCTGTGAGAGCAACAATTTTATACTCTGAAAATTGCTAAATGAAGAGAATGACACATTTATCCCGTCTCTTTTGTACAGTCAGGTTTTCAAGGTAACTGAACAGTTGACACGGAAAAGCTCTTGACAGAAGATTCATAGCTAATGAATACAGAAAAACAGAAATTACCATTCTATAAACCTTGATGAAATAATGAATCTGGCAACAATCATCAATACGCAAGGAACACTATTAGGTGAAAGGTAGATGGGGGATTTTCACAGTGGATACATGACTGATGGCAGGGATCACACTGATCTATGACTAAGAATAGGACAACCATGATACAATGCAATAGAAAGTACAAAGCATCACCTGTACAAAATTTGACCCCCTGCCTTTCCCCCAAACTACTACAACTCTAAATCCAGGCAAGCTTCCAGTTGTATCCATCTGTCCACAGGAAACATGAAGGACCCTGAAGGAAGCTAAACAATGTCACAGGGAAGCAGTAAGACAAATCCAGAAAACAGGAACTTCATAGGACAAATGGTGGGTTCCTCCAACAAATCCAATGGTGAGAGAGAGAAGGAGATGGGAAGAGAATGAGAGAGAGAGAATGAGAGGAAATAGGTGAGTGCTGTGGAGACTGGTAAACAGTCTTCACTGTAGACTCCACTGAAGACTCAGACCTTCTCTGGACCCTGATTCATATAAACCAAATGAAAAGAAAAATGTTGGCAATTAGGGAAATTATACACTGGGTCTGAAGATTAAAAATTTTTTCATTAATTTTGTTAGGTATTATAATAAGTATATAAGAAATATACTTACCAGTTAAGACACAAAAGTCAAAATTAAGTGATCTGAAATTTGCTTTAATATAGTTTACCACTATGTCTCCAAAAAAGCAAGATAGGGGATAGATGCAACAAGGCTAGCAAAGCTGGAAATTCATTATTCTAGAGACTGTTTGTATATACTTGATCATGTTCTTAATTTTAAAAAGTTAGTAATAGGGCAGTTTCTATTTGAAGAACCAGTATGCTTAAGACACTATGAGATGAACTACATCACTGATTGTGTTTTCTTTTAATTTCCCCCCTTATTTTCTAGGGAAAATAAAAATTTAAATTTAGGGGCCAGGGATGGGGCTCAGTGGTAGAGCAGAGCACTTGCCTAACATTCATGAGGCCCTAAGTTCAAATCTCTAGCCCTGAAGGAAAAAAAAAGGTCAAAAGTACGTGTCATTGCAAAATGATCATCTTAATGTTTTGGACATAAAAATAAACCTTTTTCCTCCTTAGAGCCTCAGAGCTCTCTTAACTGTTCCAATCTACGTGTTTCGCTGTCCACTGCAATTCAATTCAACTCACTTCGTTGATGGCACATAAGCACAGAAAGAGCATCTACAAATAAATAGGTGTAAGGCAATGGCTTTAACACTCCCTGAAATAATTCCTGGAAACTGCAGCAATGCTAACTTGGGTAACCCTACTTGGGAATGCCCACTGCATCTTAAAACAGTTGTGAATGTAAGTCCCTCTTCTATTAAGTCTCAGACACATACTGTGTAGAGAACTAGGCAGTACCCTAACCACCTCCTGGTCCCACCAAGTCCCTGGAGCACATGCACAGTGGCCATGGGCTTCTCCATATATTCATTCTTTGGAAAATTCCTTTAGGCATATGCCTGTATTATTTTTTTAAAAAGAGAGATTTCCAAAGGCTTCAAATATTTTTAATCTTTTCAGAATTTAAAGGTGAGGGAAGACCACTGTAAGAGAAGAGTTTCCATGATCTCAAAGCTATCATATACAGCATTATCAAATGGACCAGTTAATTCCATTTTTGTAATCCAAAGTACTAAATAATTATTATGCCAACTCAACATTAATAGTATTCCCACAAGTTTAAGTGTTTGAAAAATATATACCTAGGAAAGGGCTTTGCTTTAGTAGTTGACTTTTAGAGAAAAGTCATTTTACAAAGATTTTAAAAAATCAACATCCCAGGGCCAAGGATTTAGCTTAGTGGTTCCGCTGCCTGCCTCGCAAGTGTAGGGACCAGAGTTCAATCCCTGGTACCAAAAACAAAACAAAACCAAAAAACAAAACCAAAAAAATCAACATCCCTTGTAAAAGGCTATGTGTTAATTTTACAAACAGGAACTCATGTTCAACCTCAAACACTTACTGAGAGAACTGTACCATTGTCAAGTTTTACTGTGGTAATTTTGGTGTAATATGAAGTCATTATGGATTTGCAAGACTAAAGTTATGATAAGTACAACAGAATATTTCAAGCTGCTGTAAACCTTTCTGAAACAAGGTAGGGCAGCATGTATAAACACTGACCTAGGCAGTTCTGGAATTTACTTAACGATATGGCTGGCAGTGTTTTAACCAAGCTGAACACAGCTAAGTAACTCTTAGGAATTTCGAGTGCATCATGGACCCGAGATCTGTGACTTCCTTCTCAGCTCTGACAGTCACACACACACACCCTCTTTGACTGCTGCTCTTTATAAAGTATTTGCTTTTGGCCCCATTTGCTCGGCCCCACTACTAGTTTTCTAATGTCTTGTTATTTGAAACAAGGTAATTTGCTCAGAGGAAAACAGGTGCCATCAAGAAGGGAGTATCGGGCCTGGGATTTAGCTCAGCGGTTCCACTGCCTGTCCAGCAAGCGCAAGGACCCGAGTTCGATCCCTGGTACCAAAAAAAAAAAAAAAAAAAGGGAGTATCTTTAAATGAGCTTCTAGGTGTAACAAAATGACTATCAATTTCTAAATCAGCTTAATAATACCATAAAGGCGAATTTAAAAATTAAGGTCTATGTTCCAATTTTCTGCATGAATGTAACTAGACAAAATTTGGATATTTTTAATGATTCCATACAAAAATACCTTTAACAACTGTCTCAATTATAAAAGTAAATACACTTTCTTCATAGTTGAAACTGACCACTATCAGACTTCCGAGTTAACAGGGGGCCATCATCTCAGTATTTCTCCAAAGGACAGATTGTTTTTAACTACTTCAGCAAAACGACTAAGGTCCAAAATCTGGATTTTTTTTTTGGTAGTGGAGATCGAACCAGGTCCCCGTGCTTGCGAGGCAGGTGGCGGCACCACTGAGCTAAATCCCCGGACCTAGAACTTATTTTTAATAAGTTACTATATATGCCTCTTCCTTTTTCTGCAGACCCACCCAGCCTTACTTAAGATACCAGTGCAGTCATTCCTGAAAGTCATAGAGTGAGTGGGAGAAAAGAAGCTATAATTCTCCACTAACCAGTCTGACTTAGGGTAGCTACTAAACTGAAATGTCAGCTTTCTCATCTTTACACAAACTGAGGAAGTGATTCCTGACCTGCCCACCTTAGACAGCTAAACAAAGGGCTGCTCTGTCCACAAAAAGACCACACAATGTTCTATGCAAGTTTTGTATACCAGACAAGAGACTAAAATGAAGCCAAGCAAGATTTTGAGAATGACTCAGAGAAGGCAGCAGTCTGAGGGTCAACACACGCAGATTCTTAACTCATAGCAAAAGCCCATGCCAATCTGCATAGCCATCAACAAACAATCCACAAGGGCAGCCATTTCCTCACCAGCTAACTAACAGTAGGCACTAGAAATCCTTTTGATTTTTGCCAATCTGCCCAATTAAAAACGCTGTCTTCCTCATCGCTGCCTTTTCCCTTCTGATCCATCTTCTAATCTGAACTGATCACTGATGACAATCAGTGTATTTTCCATTTGTACTTGCCCCTTAATCTACTAGATTTGGGGTCTTTCTCTTACGGATTGTAGAATATTGTATAATTATGAATATTATCCCTTTAGCTTTTTTCCTTTTGCAAATATGTTCTCCTTGCTTGCCAACTGCATTCAACTTTGCCTCTTAAAGTACAAAGTTTTAATTTTCTTACAGCTTTACCTATAAACCTTTTTCTTTAAAAACATTGGATTTCCTACTGTGCTTACAATCGCATGTTGAATATGAATGCAAGATTTCATATTTATATATATATCAAATGTTATTTACACCTAAACAATGCTATCTTTTTCAGAAATAAGCCATTCTAGTAAAATGTAATTTAACAAATCCAAATAAACTATCCAGTTTGAAGGATGGCTACATTCCTTGTAACACTGCTTTGTTTTGGACAAGAACGTCTATCAAGAAATCCACTGTAAGTCGGGGATGTAGCTCAGTGGTGCCGCCACCTGCCTCGCAAGTGTAAGGTCCTGAGTTTGATCCCTGGTACCAAAAAAAAAAAAAAAAAAATCCACTGTAACAAAAGAATTCACAAGTTTTCTCCAGTTAATCACCAACAAATTAAGTTATTTTAGGTTTGCATAGTATATTTTTATATAGGATAGCTATACTTAAACATGTTAAATATAATGTTAAACTTAATTTTAATGAATTTTCAAAATTATAGGCCTAAAAATTGAACAGACATGCCTTTTAGAAATGGATTCCAACTAAGCATGTGACAAAATTCCCATTCCTCAAGCCACAGGTATAAACCCTGGAGGTAGAGGTTGACAAACCATACCATTAAACCTGGGCAGCCATAGATAGCCAGTAGGTATCAGGTAGGAATATTTGAGGTAGACTTGTAACGGAGTAAAAACTGAAAGTGACAGATGTCATGAAGAAAGAAATCCAAGTATTTGAGTGGTCTAATCAGACTTGTTACTATAGTCATTAGTCTATGAGCTGTCTGGGAGCAAGAGCCACGTACTCACGCTCAATCTGGACTAACTTAGCACAGCTAGCAACTATGTTCCTGTAACATTACCTAATGGATAAAGGTGAGGAGCCTTGAGGGCGCTGACTCAACCAGGGGACACTCGAAACTGTTCTCCAGGCACTCCAGTCTGTCACTATTTCCCTCAAACAGCGTGGTATCCCAAAGATCTCATACTCCATATGGGATCTGGCCAGCCAAGACTACCTATCCACAGATTCATAAATGCAGTCTTAAACTCCATTAATCATACCTGTAATCCAGCACTCTGGGAGGCTGAGACAGGAGGACATCAAGTTTGAGCCCAGTTTGGGCAATTCAGCAATTTAGTAAGACCCAGCCTCAAAGTTTAAAAAAAAAAAAAAAAAAAAGGGCTGGCAATGTGCCCCAGTGCAAAGGTCTTGGGTTCAATCCCCAGTCCCGCGTGCGCCCCCAACAACTAGAAAGCTTTCTTGATCTGGTCTTTCATACCCGCTGTGGCAAGCCACATCCTCACTGTTTACTACTGCATTTAGGGACATGCCAATAAGACTGAGCAATTATTCCTACTAAATCCCTTCTGGTTTAGATTCAACATACAGTATGATATCTAAAAATTTTTCTTAGATTATTATTCTGTTATCTAGTGTATTGCTAGTTTTCCCCATCAGATTCTTGTCAAATGCAAATCTGATCAGCAAGTCACAAAGGTCTTCCTTTATTCCCTGTTAAAAAGAACAAAGAGGTCAGGGAAGACACGGTGCTGGAACTTTCCAATTAAAGCTTGCCATCAGTCTCTTTTGTGTATGGTCACTTTAAACAACTGCAAGGCCATCAGGCCACCTAACTGCACCAGGACTACCCATGGTTGCTGACAGATTTCTCGGACCTTATGACACACATTAAAAAAAAAAAAAGTATCACCAAACAGCACTTATGTTAGTAAGTAAAATTACATTATCATTCTCTATTTTATTCTCTTTTGTTCTATTACAGTCCATTAATCTCTCCTGTCCTTTTAAATGCTGGTCATAGCCATTAATAGGATGGTACTATAGTTAGTAAAACAAAGATTTAAAAATCAACCTGAGTAGGTCTTTTACTAATGACAGCTATCTTACCTGAAAAGCTGAACTTTTCAAATTATCACAAAGCACAAAGATTTTATCACATACTTTGAGATTTAAGATTATAGTTACATATTATAAAGCATTATCTAGAAACACCTGTAATACATGACTAACTGGTTTTTGTGATCTTTTATCAATAAGGACCTACTATCTTTAGTTTTATCAATAATGATTCATGCATATATATTAAGGAATTAAGAATTACATTATCATAGTTTTAGAATTAGTTTGAAAATGTGAACATTCAACTACTTCTAGAAAAATTAGCACTGTATTTTAATATGAAAGGTTAATCAATGTCCACATTTTAAAAATGTGAAACTACCAATCTTCAAGGATGAAATTATAATTTTCTCCTGATTAAATTTATTGCTCACTTTGCTACAGGGCTGTGGAAACATAGTTCATATGAGCACTAGTAAGCCTTTTGGTCTCATCTATGTTTCTATAAATAGAAAAGCAAACAGCCAATTTTGTCTTTTAAAAATTATAGCTCCTTAAAAAGCATGTCTAATTCAAAACCTGAACTGCTAACAAGTGAGAAAATTTGAAACAAAAGTTCAAACATGGTAATAAACAAACAAACAAAAAAAACAGGTGCCGTGGCATATGCCATTCAGAAGTCTGAGAAGGGAGGATTGCAAGTCTGAGGGCAGTCTGGGCAACTTAGTGAGAACTTCTTTGCCTCAAAATTAAAAACAAAGGGGCCGAGCATTTAGCTCAGTGGTTCCGCTGCCTGCATCGCAAGCGCAAGGACCTGAGTTTGATCCGAGTACCCCTCCAAAAAAAAAAAAAAAGCACCAAATTAAAAACAAAAAGGGGTGGGGGGTGCAGCTCAGTAGTAGAACCCTATGAACTTGGTTCCCAGTACCATAAGAAAAACAAAAACCCTGCTATTTAGGAAATTATTTTGGAGTCAAAGCATTAAGATGTATAAAAAATGCTGTGATTTCAGAAAGTTACACCCAAGAGTGGTGAAATGATTTTTATTTTTTGCTTTTCAAAATTACACGTTAAAAATAAAAACCCAAATTTCTTCTTAAAGCTTACACCCTTATACTTCTTTCTACAGGATCAGATATAAACCTGGAAAATCACTCTCCTTCAAGGTTCAAGCATTACTATTTCTGTTATGGCCAAATGCCCACAAAAGCACAAACGTACCACAAAAACCAGCTTGAGCAGAACCACCATAGTTGGAGTTTTCTTTTTAAACTGTTCAGAGCTGCCATATGGTGGTATTTAGTGTAAGCAGACATTTTCCCATAGAAGTATTTAGAGTCACAGGATGCACAATTATATGGCCCTTTAGAGGATCATGTGGAACATTCACCAAGGAGCGGATCCTTGAGAATTCTCCTATCAATAATGTATCTTTCCACTATCCAGATCAACAGACTAACTGGCATAAGAAGGCTTGAGCCTGGGCTGAAAAGAGTTCTCAATGAAACAATGAGGCTAAAAATGGTTAAACTTCAGAGGAAGTAACTGAATCTCAGTTGTCAAATGAGCGGAAGAATCACATACAAAAGCTATTGCTTGTGATTTTGGAGGGAAAAACAAAACAATACTCCCCAATCACAAAGCCAAAACTCAGCCCATGGACCAAAAGATGAGAAGTCAATGAAGTACATACAATAAGGAGACAGGTACACAGATGGCTTAAATCTATGAAACACTGCAATGCATGCCGTGTTACCCAAACCTGTATGAAAATAAAAAACCAAACAAGTGATGGGAATAGCAAGTTCAGGGGTAGACAGAGCTCTGCGTGCTGAAGATCACCGGCATCAGTCAAGAAGATGCTTCCTGAACTGCCTCCTAAAGACTGCAATCTTCGGGCAAAAGCAAGAAAACGGATTACAACTGACTGGAGAACTTTATGCCACAAACTGAGCTATGATAAGGAAAACAATTATTTTCTAATTTTGTCAAGCTCTGATGGGTAACAACGTACAAGTGAGAAGGCAGAAGGTGAAAAACTCACTGTAAGACCAAGTGCTGTTTACAGACGACCACATGGCTTCTTCAACTGCTCAAAGAACACTCCACTGTTTATGGTGTGGTGCTTTCCAGTGAAGTGCTGACAGCATAATACAGTCAAACTGGAAAATTTGCTTTTTGATCATGAAGGTATCTAAAATATTTTAGTGAAAAGCACCTAATATCCAAAGGGAGCATAAAATGTTAAGTTCTTAAAGGTCCCCAAGCAGAATGAGCAGCATGTTTACTTACATTGAAAACTTATTTCCGGCCAGGCATGGTGGTGCATCCCTGTAGTCCCAGCACTCAGGAGGCTGAGGCAGGAGGATTGCTATGAGTTCGAGGCCAGCCTGGACTACATAGTGAGTTCAAGGCCAGCCTGAACTACATAGCAAGACCCTGTCTCCACAGGGAGATCTTGTTACAAAACAAAACAAAAATTTCCTAATGTAAGCACTATACACCACAACGCAAGCTAAGACAAATATCAACATGTATGAAAAAGGGGGGTGGAGGGGACAGAGAAAGGAATTTAAAAAAAGGTTGTAGTATGTACATGTAACCACTCCCATGATGACTGTAAACTCCATGAATTGCAAACATGTACTAATAAACAGAAATTTTAAAAATACTTATTTCCCTCTACAAATTTTGAACATAGGAGTTCATTTCCCTTTACTACTTCAGCCAAGGAATGTTATTACTGCAAATTATTGGGATGACTAAATAAACTCAAACATATAGAGAAAAATTTATTTATTTATTTCCCAGTACTGGGGATCAAACTCAGGACCTTGCACTTGCCAGGCTGGCACCAGCACCACTGAGCTAAATCCCTGGCTCAGGATTTATTATTCTTGTGCAGGCTCCAACATGCTTTTCTTGATTTTTTAACTCTCCCAAATGTTGGGGTTCTCATTAACCATACTGTCAACCTTTCAGAATCATAGTGGTTTGAACAGGAACTTATACTGGTTAAAATTTAGGTTTCTATGGATGTTCTGGGAAGTAGGCAGAAAGGGTGAGCTTATTCCACACAAGTGGGAGATTGGTGACCCAGGCAGGGTCTGAAAATACACAATGACATTACTTGTGGGATGTATATGTGTGTGTGTGTGTGTGTGTGTGTGTGTGTGTGTGTGTTACTAGAGGTTGAACCCTTCTGCATGTAAGACAAATGGTCTACTACAGAGCTATATCCCAGTCCTTTTTATTTTCTATTCTAAGACAGGGTCTCACTAAGTTGCGCAAACTGGGTTTGAACTTTGGATCATCCTGCTCCAGCCTTCGAAGTAACTGGGATTATAGGCATGTGTCAGTATGTCCAGCCTGACAGCAGCCTTTGAACCTTGCTCCAGTTAACATCTGGGACAGAGGAATGTCTACTTCTTCTCCAGTTGAAAGACTTCACCTCTATCAGTTTTAAATATCGGCTTTGGGGCATGACTTTAGCAAATATTTAAAAACTACTACTTTGTGACATAAAACAATGTCCATAAAATATATCTGCACGTTGGGCATGGAACTATTTTTTGAAGAAAAGGGCTGGGGATTTAGCTCTGTGGTTCCGCTGCCTGCCTTGCAAGTGCAAGGTACCAAGTTTGAGCCCCGATACCAAAAAAAAAAAAAAAAAAAGGGCCGGGGATTTAGCTCAGTGGCAATGTGACTGCCTCGCAAGTGCAAGGTCCTGAGTTCGATCCCTGGTACCGCAAAAAAAGAAGAAAGAAAGAAAGAAAGAAAGAAGGAGGAAGAAGAAGAAGAGGAAGAGGAAGAGGAAGAGGAAGAAGAAGACGACTACGAAGAAGAAGACGACTACGAAGAAGAAGACGACGATGACAACGATGACAACGAAAACAATGACTTGGCCTTCAGGTCAATTTATACAACTAGATTTGAAATAAAGTCCTGGTTGGGCCAGGGATTTAGCTTAGTGGTTTCAGCGCCTGCCGCGCAAGTGCAAGATCCTGAGTTCCATCCTCAGTACCAAAAAAATAAAAAATAAAAAAAGTAAAGTCCTGGTTCAGCTCCTCAGTTTTCAAAGGCAGAATTAGTGCCGTTCATCAGCTCAAAGCCAAATATGTGGGCTTCATCTCGCTAGTATAAGAGAGAGGCACCTGTTTGTGTATTGACTCTGCCCCAGGAATCACTTTATTTGCCCCCCCCCATCTAATTCTTTAGGGATGAGGAGGAAAATGGGTGGGGGAGAGGTGTAGAGAAAGAGAATGAAAAATATTCCTAACTTTCTCTGTTTCCCTGAAATAGGTAAGAGTATATTAGCTTTTCATCACTTATAACAAAATACAGACATTCCTTGTTTAACAAACAATTACGTTCTTGTTATCAGGATGTTAAATGACCTGGTCACTAAATAAGGAATTGCATGTAGTATGTACATTACAATATTCAGAACAAAGACATGGTCAAAGGAAACTCCATCTTGATGAGCTTGCCTTTATCTGCATAAGCTTCACATGTAGTACTGTAATGTATAACAGAACTTAAAACTACAGTACAATTGGCACAACTTACAGGATTGTAAAAACAATCCTTTTTTTTGTACAAAAAAAGACAAAGGCTCTATAAGTAAGATGTACAGAACTGTACAAAAACAAGACAGGTCATGAGTCTGAGTGGTGGGTCCTATGCCCGAACATTGCACCTTGGTCATAAGTTCATACAAGCCATTAATTGGTAGGTCGTTGAATGAGGAACAACTCTGTTCCAGAGGATAAGTTATGAAAAAAAGAGGTTTATTTAGCTAAGTTTTGGAGGTTCAAGCTCGGTTCTGGCTCCTCTTGATGCGTCTCATTATGGTAGACAGCAATGGCAGTAGTGTGGGAGGAAGCAATTACAGCTCAGGAAGCCACAGAGAAATGGTTGGGTCTTCTCAGGAGGACTACCAGGCGCCCTCAGAACTCTCCCACTCCCTCTGGAAAGCGCACTTCCCAGAACCTAGGGCCCTCCTCCTACTAGGCCCCTCCCTAAGGTCTCACCACCTCAACACCATCACACTGAGGACCAAGCCTCCCACACATGGACACTAAATGAAGTCCAAAGCACAAGAGTAAGGGAAATTAAAAACATCTCATGTTAGTGTGAGGGTGCAGCTTTCCATCACGGCAAGCCTGTTAAATATTGCAAGATCTGGTGTGCCAATTTGCTTGCTGAGGCGGAATGAGGTAGGACATCCTACCTGGGATTTCTAATGGAAGTCAAACCAGGAAAGCATATTAAGGCAATCAACATGTATGGTATACAGCAAAGTGAGGGACGTTCATCATTTTTGACAGCCCAATAATTTCTATCTGTAACAGTGTCCAGTAGTATAAGATGGCTGTCCCACCTCCTCCAAAGATCCTCCCCAGGTGCAACATCTACTCATTTCCTATCTTTCTCCTTTGTGGTTAAGAAAAAAATAAAATTACTCTCAAGCTTATTCAACAATACTGTTCAAGCCTATATGATGTGTGAGGCACTTTAGACATTAAGGTTTAAATGGCTACCTTTATAGAAAAGTATGCTTTTATTAGGTATACAAAATAGAGTCTAACTGGTTTAAGAAATCCAATTCATAAAATAATGGTTCAGCTCTACTTGCAAACCACTATCCTATTTTGTTTCCATCTCTTCAAGGAAATTAAGGAAAACAACAAGAACACAAGTGAAGATGAGGGTGGTGGGGAGAGGTTGACAGGCAAACAGCACAATGTAAAATGAGAAACACGCTGCAAATGACAAGATAAATCAAAATGCTATCCTAACAACAAGTGTTGGTGGTTCAAACTAGAAGATTAATAATGCGGAAAATTGGTCCACCCCAGAGTGGCATACGTTCCAGTCCTTCTGTCACGTCCTGGGAGGGTAGAGTGATTGTAAGTGCAGTGGCTTTTAGTCGGGGTGGAATGTCTTTGGGACTGTACGGTCCAGACCTTTAGACTCCGCGGGGACCCTGAGGATATCTAAGACTAGAGGAGCTAACACAGGGCTTGCTTTTAAGGCTAAAATTAGAGATAAAGTATGAAATAAGAATAGGAACAAGTATGTAGCCTGGGGTGGAAAAATAACCAAGAAATCCATCAAACTTTTTTTTTTTTGGTACCAGGGATCAAACTCGGGACCTTGTGCTTGCAAGGCAGGCGCCGGAACCACTGAGCTAAATCCCCGGCCCCATTAAACTTTTATCTTGGACACCAAAACAAATTGGATAACAAGATGAGATAGCCACGACAATCTCATGCTGCAAAGGCCATGGGATCATTCCATATTACCATTCACACAGCTCCAAATGGCAGCTGCTACAGCCTGTAGGTACCATTCCCTTTCTGGCCCCAGCAAAGAAACCTAAAGAGGAGCTAGACCTTTACCCTGGGAGGACAGTCTTTACCCAGAAGCTGAAGTTTCATGATAGAACATTTTGGAAATACAGGTGGCCAGGTTTTCTAACAGCTAGAGAGAAGGCAGGTCTGCACAGAGAGCAGGGTGAGAAAGCAGAGTGATACCGTGGGAATGGACCATCTTAATGGTGTTTGTAGTTTGTGGGACCCAGGCACATCATTGCCTTTTCCCACACCTTGAGTGTCTTGACTTTCCCCCAAGAAAAAACTACTGAATCCCTGATTTGCTGGAAGACTCGAGTTCCAATTAACACAGAAAACACCTCCTGAGCCTCGCTGATCCAGTCCTCTGCCCTGAGAAGGGAAGCTCCGAGGGCAGGGCTCAGACTTTTCTCCTGGTAACCTCGCAGGGGGCCTGACTGGCCTATGAGCATGAAGGCAGCACTGTCTGACTCTCCACACACTCTGCACACCTACTGGGGTTGGAAATCTGTCTTCAATGTGCCATTAAAGCCCAGAAAATATTTTAAAGTGTCAAAACAGGTTGAGAATACTGTTCAAGATTATGTAAGAAAATGGAAATTAAATGCACCCCCCTAACCATCCTAAACTGAACTCCCAAGATGATCTTGTGAAACACTTGATCTTTCTTTCCCTTGGATATATTTGCTCTCAAACTTGGAAGGCATATGGAAAATCAACTAAAAGTTACATAATATATAGATATATGAATACTGGCACATTGCCTCCTTAACAGTCCTCTCTAAAAGTTACAGGATATCAGTAACAACCATTTAAAAGCCGGAACTCCCTAACTTTTCTTTCAGTAGTTCCGGAGAAGTTACGTTATGTGACAGTGGAGGAAGAAGGAATCTGGACACAAAGGGCTACATTTAGAATCTCTCCTCTCTAGTTTCTTTTATAGAAGTGCTATAACATCCTAGCTCTCATTCAGAAGCAAAGTCAAGGCAATCTTCTGAAAACCCTTTTGGTTCCAAAGAAGGATCAACAGTGCTTTGGTTCCAGAAACAGTGCCTCAGAATCAAGCTACCCTGGGGGAAACATCCGAGGAACTCAGGGACAGCCCTGTACCCTCAGCACTTGTGGGGGAGGAGAGGGTGTCAAGAGACTGTTTTGCAACTGCTAAATGGTAAGATGATAATGTATCTTCCAAATCAGGGCAATTTGGAAAGAAATGAGACAATGAATAATTACGTAAGGACAGGACAACAGGCATAAGTGTGTTCTTTCTCTGGCAAAGTAGCATTTATTTACCACTACTAAACTGTAGTTATCTTGATCAGTAGCCAATCTTTCTTTTCTGTTCTGTTCGTATTCATCTCCCAATCCAGTATGGGCAAATCACCCTCCACTGAGTGCAGCCGGGGTAACGCACACAATTGTTAGTGATGATGAAAAGAAGTCTCTCTCGGCAATATCTGGTATTTCAAATCAATAAGCACCTACACTTACTAGCTTTATGCAGGAATATGACCATATTATGGAGTAATTCTTCAACTTCCAACCAACCGAGGTAATCTAGGACAAGAAGTCAACCAGTTGACATTTCCCCTACATGCACACACTTCATCCCATTCCACTGCTGATGGATCAGAACAGGCTAATTTATGTTGGTTTTTTTTTTTTGGTACCGGGGATCAAACTTGGGATTTGGTGCTTGCACGGCAGGCACCAGAATCACTGAGCTAAATCCCCAGCCCCTGAACAGGCTAATTTAATTGATCAAATTTCCCCAAGCACCCATTATCTTTACATGTGCTCTTCTACTTCTTCCATATCTTTGAACTATTTTACCCTGCCATATGCACCTTTCTATTTTACAAAAATGTATTTTCAGGCATACCCCTAGAGAATAAGGGCCACCTCACATGCTCTTCACAAGGTGAAGTAGTAAATGAAAATCAGCAGCGACAGACTGTCTGCATGCATCCAGGAGTTTTGAATAGAGATGAGGTGGAAGGTGTCGCCTAATACCCAAGCATGTATTCTGAAGACTATTATTCTGAAACTATAAAACTGAGTTCTCCAAGAGAAAACTTCCCGAGGCCAGTAGCTTTCTCTTTTGATCACTAAGATATTCTCAGCATTAACTTCACTTTCTATAGGTTTATGATACTGTACTAGTTAACAAATCCCAATAAAATCACTGCAGCATAAATTGGAAAACTCAACTTGTTCAAACATATTTAGCAATCCAAACATTCAGAGAAGCAAACTATTTTTTCCCATTCAATAACTAAGGTAGCTAGATATTTTGAAATAACAGCTTTTTTGACATACAATCATCTATTGAAATCAATTCACGTATTTAAAGCACAACAGTTTAATAGTTTTCAATTTATAAAATGACAAAATGACTCAAAACTAACATGAGTAAAATGTCCAGGGCAGCATTTAAAGTATTAAGGGAGCTTACTAATAAATGCCAGTTCTCAATTTGTCTCCTGTTTTACCATACTGAGGTAAATATCCATCACCACAAAACTTTTCATATTTATCTTTGCTCCCCTTCAGTCACTTGATAACAATGGAAAGAAGCATACTTCTTCCTTCAAAGATCTGATTGATATTCATATATATTTTCCTCTAATTTGTTTTTATTCATTTTTTCATCAATTATTTTTATATGGCTATCTACATTCTGAAAATTGATTTTCCCAAAAGATGACCCACTATCTAAAAATATTTTGCTCAGTAATCCTTTTTTCTTCTCCACTAATGTGTGGTCTTGCTTTTGTAGAAGGTTTGTAAACACTTTTTGTTACTTTTTTTTCCCTGGTACTGGGGATCGAACTCAGAACCTTACACATGCCAGGCAGGCATAGTACCTCTGAGCTACATCCCTGGCCCATCTTTTATTAAGTTTTATAAATTGACTTTTTAAAAAGTCTGACAGTATTCTCTGGTCAATAATACACTGATTTAACTTGGAAAAAATTTCTTCCTCAATTGTCTCATTAAAGAACAAACATGATTATTCTCCATTCTTATTCAAGTCCTTTTTCACTGAATTAAGCTTACAGTTTTCTTTAGAGATCCCAGGCATTTCCTATGGATCTTCTCACCTTAGGCATTTCATTTTTTATTACTGTATTTTTCATTCAATATTTTTTGCAATTGGATACTGCCAGCAAGAAAAATATACCAATTCTTAAATATCTTTATGTGGTAGACAGCCACAGTACCGAACTCTATTTTTAGCTCTTTGGCCGATGGTCTTGATTTTCCTACATTAAAGATTGTGACCACCTGAAAATATTACTTTCTATCATTGCTTCTAATGGTTATACCTTTTGATGTATTCTTGTTCTTCCCAGGATAACAGCAAACATGAGCAGTGTTACTGGCACCTTTATTTTGTTTTCTGATCAAGAGTTCATGATTCAGGAAAAATTTAATTATCATTGTTATCTTAACACTTATTGGAATGATGTAGCCCAAGGGTTAAAATATAGGCCAGTGTCAGACGCTAAGGCTTAAAACCAAGCTCTGTGCCTTATGGTGCTATTAATTTTGGGGAAGACTCTTGTCCTACATTTCTTGTCCTGAACTTCTCAATCTGTAAAGTAGGAGTAATACCAACCCCTTTCTTAGGGTTGTGAAGATTAACCAAGATAACACAGATAAAGTGACTAGAACAAAACGAGGCACACAGTAAATACCAAGTGCTACCCTCTTTGACAACTTCCTATTTAAACTTGCTAGTGTTTTCTCCGCCACCTTCCTTGCAAGCGCAAGGTCCCAAGTTCGATTCCCAGTACAAAGAAAAAAAACAAAACTTGCTAGTGTTTTACTTAGAATTTTCATAGGTATTCTGATAAATGAAACTGGACTAGAGGCTTTTTTTTTTTTTTGGTACCGGGGATCAAACTCGGGACCTTGCGCTTGTGAGGCAGGTGGCAGAACCACTGAGCTAAATCCCCGGCCCGAGGCTTCTTTCTTTTAACATCTTATGTTTCTGATATTATACTTCATCAGGCTTATTAGGTTAGTTTTATAACATGAATTTTTTATAAGAATGCATAATATCTATACTACTTTGGTCTGGAGCTCTCCCTCCCCTTTGTGCTTGGGAAGCTATGGTGTTTGAGATATAATTTACTCTATGACTATTCACATGCTCTAATTCTTTTTTTTTTTTTTTTTTTTGGTCCTGGGGATCGAACTCAGGACCTTGCACTTGCAAGGCAGGTGCCAGAACCACTGAACTAAATCCCTGGCCCCGCATGCTCTAATTCTTAAGAAAATTCTGAGAGCAATCAGTTCCACTTCCACCATTTCATCTTTCAAAGTTGTGTGTGCCATAGATTCACACCAAGCGTCTAGAGAGATCACTTTCTTCTTGCCTCTGTTTATTCTTTTTTCCTCTTCTCTCCGATAACAAAAGCCCCTGCAAGGTAGCCTGGACCTTTTCAAACAGCTATGACGTGTCTAGGTAGAAAACTGTATCCCATGCGGGGGACACCAATCCCTTTGGTCTTCCTTTCACTACATTTAATTTAAAAGCGCAGGCACTTCTATAAAATCAAAGATGAAAACGCTAACCTTCCCCACCTATTTTGGCTTCTGTGAGGAAGGGTAACCTTCTTTCCATCAACTCAGGGTCCAATCACTCACTGTGTGTGAAGATCAAGACTAGTTCTTGAATAAATGAACGGGTTATGAATACTCTCAAAGCATAGGGATGATTTAATTTTTTTCATTTTGGGTTTGTTTGTTTTTTTTGAGTCAGGGTCTCTCTCTGTAGTTCAGGCTGGCCCTGAACTCACTATGTAGCCCAGGCTGGCCTCAAGCTTGTGGCAATCCTCCTGCCTCAGCCTCCCAAGTGCTGGGATTACAGGTGTGCACCACCTGCCCCGCAAGGTATGATTTTAACAATATAAAACTAGGAAGGATCTGCTTTGCTGTGTACACACCCAGGAAGATGTTACCAGTTTCTACTTCCTTCTTGCATATTTTTTTTCCCCCTCGGGGAAATGTTTTATTTTTAAAAACTGATATAGAAATTGTATATATTTACTGTAAACAACTTGATGTTTTCATATATACACACTATGGTATGGCTAGTCAAGCTAATCAGCATATGCATAACCTTGCATAGTTAACATTCTTTGTGGCAAGAGTAATTATATACTTTCTTGGCAATTTTCAAATATGCAACACATGTTGACATCAACCTATAGTTACTATGTTGTACAACAAAGGAAATTGTATCCTTTGACGAACATTTTACCCATCTCTATTCCTTCTCCATCCCAGTCCCTGGTAACCTACTACTCTATTCAGCTTCTTTGGGTTCAACTTCTTTAGATTCCATATATATGTGAGATTGCATGGTATTTATCTTTTTGTGCTTGATGTATTTCATTTAGCTTAATGGCCTCCAGATTCAGTCTTCTGCTGATTATTTATTTAATGTTTCATTTTGATGTGTATTCAGATTTTTTTGGCGGAAATCTTGGTACTCTGCCACTGAGCTATGGGCCAGCCCATCCTATTTTCTTTTAAGACAGTGTCTTGTTAAGTTGCCCAGGTACTTGTGATCCTCCTGATTTGGTCTCCCAAAGTGCTGGGATTACAGGCATGCACCAGCACACCAAGCTGAGAATTTAACTCTAACCCCTTCACATAAGTGATAGGCTCCAGCCCAAATCCTACCAAAATAATAATAATGATCAAGCTTTTAGATTCCTGAGCAGGTTTTTTCCCCCACCACAATAACCCTGACCATAGCTAATTGTTCTTGAAGTGTAGTTTGCTTTGTCTTTGTTGTTGTTGTTATCCTTTGGAAATTCCTTTTGCAAAAGAAACAGGAGTGTAGCATTGCCTGATCCACTGAACTGACTGCTTCCCAGGGTCGTTGGTCTGGTTTTCCCACTATTAACAGGTGGGGAAAACATCGCACTGAAGTCCAGCAGGTCGCTCAGCTCCTTGTCGGTCCCTATTGCAGCCATGCGCTGTTGTTGGCGGTTCATCTTTGGCCACTTCTCGCAGGTCCAGCCTCTGGCGAAAGTTCCCTTGGGCCGCGTGCGGGCAGGCTGGGCAGGCTGGGCAGGCTGGGCAGGCTCGGCAGGCTCGGCGGCCGCCTTCCTCCGGGCGGGCTGCAGTCCCCCCACAGAACTTGTGGGTCTCCTCAGGGGGACATTTTTTTCGCTGAGGGGCCCCTTCTTGCATATTTTTGAAGGTAAGGCCACACTACCTGCAAATGATCTGCCATGTATGGCTTGGGAAAAACTTACTAGATGCCTACATTCCAATAAAATGAGCATTCTTCACAGCTCCTCCAAGACTGTGATGGCAACTCAGCAATGGAAAGTTCTCTCAGTGTTCTGGGATGTCACACATTGGTGACCAGGAGACTTGGCCTGTTTTTGCATCAGAAACTATCTGTGCTCCAGGATGACTGTACATTCCTGTATCTTACAGTAGAGGCCACAAAACAGGGTAACTACAAGCAAGTGTAGAAATGAGGATAAAACAAGAAATAGCAATTTTTATCTCATTTTTCTTTGTGAATTAAAATTACAAGAATGCTAAATTACTCACTGATATAACTATATATATTAGGTTTTTTGAGACAGGGTCTTATTATGCAGCTCAGGCTGGCCTCAAACTCAGTGATCCTCCTGCTTCAGCCTCTGGAGTGCTGGAATTACAGGCACGCATCACCAGGCCCGGTGATATATTAGTATTTAACTACATGCCTACATTAAATTTAAAATAGTTTAAAAATAATAGTTTTAAAACTTTACAATAATATAGCATAAAACTCAGCAACTATATAAAGCAAAACAGCTTTAAATGAGTCATTTTAGCTACTTAAACTTACTTCAGAGAGCTGACACCACAACAAATGATAAACAGGTCAAGAGTTCAGGTTCAGCTGGGCATGGTAGAACACATTTGAATTCCAGCACTCTGGAGGCTGAGGCAGGAAGATCTCAAGTTCAAGGCCGCGCCTTGACTACATAGTGAGACCCTGTCTCAAATGACCAAAAACCAAACCAAAAGAAAAGTCCAGATTCACTTGCAGCCTACCTACACAAAATTCCCCTCCTTGACAGAATCTAAGGTCAGTTTACCACTGAGCTATATCCCATGTAGTAGTAGTCACTCAGGGCTTATCAGACACACTGTGCACAGTGTTTCTTTACTGTACCCTCAATACTCTATGCATAGGTTCTACCTTTATGCACAGGTCCTACCCTATTTCACAGATGAGAAGGCTAAGGAAGAATGGACATTAAATATCCCACCCAGCAATACACAACTGTGATTGAAATCCAGAATTCTTTTCAAAAAATAAACTTTATTTTATTTTATCTCACCCCCCAGCCCCCTCCCCTCCCTGTGTACAAAAGCTTTGTTTCCATTTTCCCCTTCCATTTTCACTTTTTTCTTGTCCCTTCCTTCCTTTCTCCCTCCCTCCTCCCTTGTTCCCCTTCCCATCTGAACACTTTCTTTCCATTTCCCAACATCCATTATACATCTTAGTCTGTATTTCCACATTCAGTTTCTCACACCAGAGAAACAATGTGGTATTTAAACATGTGTGTCCATCCATTTAGCTATAAATGTCTGAAGCTCATCCTTCTTTATGGTATAGTACTCCATTGTATATTAAAAACCCCACATCTTCTTTATCCACTCATCAGTTGATAGGCATTTAGGCTGTTTCCAAGATTTAGCTATTACAAACTGTGCTGCTATAAACATGGGTGTGCACAGGGCTAGGGATTTAGCTCAGTGGTGCTGAGCCTGCCTCGAAAGCACAAGGTCCTGAGTTCAATCTCTGGTACCAAAAAAACCCAAAAAACAAAATCAAAAAACAAAAACATGGGTGTGCATATATTGCTGTGGTATAATACTTTTTTTTTTTTGGTACCAAGGACCAAACTCGGGTCCTTGTGCTTGCCCAGCAATACTTTTAATTCTTTTGGGAAGAGGTATAGCTGGGTCAAATGGAACCTCTAAGTTTTAGCTTTTTGAGAAATCTCCACACTAATTTCCACAGTGGTTGGACCAGTCTATACTCCCACCAGCAGTGGAGAAAGCTTCCTTTTTCCCCACAGGCCTACCAGCATTTGTTATTGGTTGATTTCTTGATACCAGCTATTTTTTCTGGAGTGAGATGGAATCTCAGCATTGTTTTAATTTGTATCTCTCAAATGACCAGTGATGTTAAACATTATTTCATATATTTATGTCATTTCTAATTCTTTATCTGAGAAGTGTCTTTTTCTTTCAGATGCCCATTTTTGCAATAGGTCTTTAAATTTGAGGGGTCTGTAAATCCGAATTCTAAGAGCTCCTTTGTCATCAATACTGAGTTTTAGTTTTGGTTTTTACTCAAAACAGTCTCTATGGTATATTCTCATTCTTGACATCTTATCAATTTATATGTTCAGGGCCAGGGATTTAGCTCACTGGTTCTGCCACCTGCCTCGCCAGTGCAAGGACCAGAGTTCGATCCCCAGTGCCAAAAAAAAAAAAAAAAAAAAAAAAAAAAATTTATATGTTCATGTAACATAAATGTTCCTCAAATTTTATACTGAATTACTTTTAGCAGCACATAATAGGCATTAAAAAACAGAATAAAAAGTATGAGTGTATATGTTAGGTCACTGATTAAAAATCTAATTTCTTGCCGTGAGTTGAAGTTTTGGGGACAGGTCACGTGGACTTGAAAAGTCACTGATTGAGTGTTCTATTTTTCCTTAACAAGAATTATCTTAACCTTACTTTAATTCCAGTAAGTCATCATCTTAACCAGAAAGCAAATGTTTTGAATGTCACACTAAGTGTGCAAATGACAGCATTTTCCAAACTGCATTCCAAAAGAATCTCTCCTCAAGAACTTTGTGGGTATTTCCTGAGGAAGAGGGTGTTGTGACTAAAAAAGCTGGCCAAGGGCCGGGGGTTTAGCTCAGTGGTGCTGCCACCTGCCTCGGCCAAGGTCCTGAGTTCAATCCCCAGTACTGAAAAAAAAAAAAGAGAAAAGCAAAAAGCTGGCCAAATGGAGAATACTGCACATTATATTTCCTTTGGAAACAAACAAAAACACTCATTATTAAAAACTGACTAGCTCTGCAGGAAATCAATAACACAATACCATCAAAAATAAAAATGGGGAGGGCCTGGGAATGTAGCTCAGTGGTAAAGTACTTGTCTTGTATGCACAAGGCCCTGGGTATAATCCACAGTACAAAAAAACCCCAAAAAACTGAGGGCTAGGAATGTAGCTCCATGGTGAGGCACTCACCTAGCTCACCTAGAAGCCTTATGTTTGAGCCCTAGCACCCCAAAAACAAAATAAAATTCACACACACATCTGAGCTGAGTGTGATGATGCACACCTACTGTATCAGCTACTTGAGAAGCTGAGGCCGGAGGATGGACTGAGACCAAGAGTTTAGGCTAGCCTGGGCAACACAGCAAGAACCTATCTCAAAAACAAAAGAAATAAATAAAAACTTGATTTACTGAGTTTAATTCATTGTTTCCCAAGCTATAATTTTACTCTAGAACCTCTCCTACTGCCAGCTACTCATGTACTAAAAGATAAGTATTCTGTAAAACATAATTTGGAAAACACACCTTTATGTGAACTTACCTGGGAAAATGGGATCCTCAAAAGCTTTAACTATTATCTATTATAGTACATAAATCATTTTCAAATAATCACAGATATATCTGTCACTTGGCTCGCAAGCATAAGGACCCGAGTTCGATCCCTGGTACCAAAAAAAAAAACAAACAAAAAAAAAGCCAAAACAAAAAACCCCATAGATATAGTAGTAAACAGTTAGCTGTATTTTAGTTAAGCATTTGATCTCTACTGACTAGAAGAGAAATTGTATCATGCTATCACATGTGTCACTTTATCATTTAACATGTATAGGCAGTGTATTATTCCCTGAAAACACAAGATGGTGGTGGTGGGGGGGGTACGCTTAAAAAGCTTTTTAAAAAACTTTTAAAAAATCAACCCTCAGTGTAAATTATAATCTAGAGAAGAAATGCTCATAACTTAGAACTCACACAAAGGCTGAAGAGAAGATAAAACTGTACTGTAAAAAAAAGAATGACAGCCCAAAGTAGATTTACATGGAATCATGCGAGGGACCTGAGTTCTTGTCTCCCCGCTAGAGAGTCATAAGTAAATGAACTGGCTGACAATATGTCACCGAATCAGGAAGAAATTGTTCAGACATAATTAGGATTTCTTTTTTTTTTTTTTGGTACTGGCAATCAAACTCAGGACCTTGCGCTTGCAAGGCAGGCAGTGGCACCACCGAGCTAAATCCCCAGCCCTAAAATTAGAATTTCTTGAGAAAGAAAAATCTGTGTAAATGAAACTAATGGTTACTTGAGGGGCTGTAGATGCTTATACTGCTCATCCCCTCTAGGTGACAGAACCTGGGGCTGGCAAGAACCCAAGATCTAAGCTAGTATGCACATTTACACAGTCAGAGGAGCAACAGCAATTACAGCAAAAGAATACTTACTGCCTTAGGGACTGTTCTCTACAACTTCACATTTAATCCTACATTTCTGATCCTGTCTTTCTACTCTTATTGCTTGCAGTTAACGTTTTTCCTTTCTGCAAAACAAGTAGCTCATAGAACTGTGTAACACAATTTTGACAACGAAACTCACGTGAACTTCAGGATTTGTTAATCATTACCTGACTTACTAAGGCTGCACTTTACAATCATATAACATTTAGTTCTTAACTATTTATTCATAAGTACAAAGGTAGAAATACACATTTTGATACTGTTCACTCTTACCCTACACAGAGAACTTCAGTACTGTGAAATAACTCCAGGCATCTGACCAACTGGAAGAAAAAAATACTAAAGCACAGTCACATGCTGTAAAGTTCTCATGAAGAAACAGACTTCAAGGCCACACACAAAACCAGGGGTATCTAGTAGAGGACAAAGTCAAGTCATAAGCCCACACACACAATCACAGAAGAGCAAGAAGGACTTGAGAGGTTCTGAAACTGGGCCCCTTGATATAAGAATGGAATTACTGGGGGCGGAGATTTAGCTCAGTGACACCACACCTGCCTGGCAACCGAAAGGTCCTGAGTTTGATCCTCAGTATGAGGGTGGGGAGTGGAATTACGGAGGCCCAGAGAGGCAAAGTTACTTGTCCCTAGCGATAACATGGTCAGTCATGGGGTCAGGACCCAGCCCAGCCCACGCCCAGGCTTCTGTATTTCCCACTGTAACACAAGCCGCCCATCCTGGCTACAAGACTAACATAAAAAACAAATACTACCTATTGGCTTAACTAAACTATAAACTACTAATCAAATTATGATACTATACAACTGAAGCATAGAACAAACCATCTCATTTTGGACTATAACATGTAGTTACTGTTTGGAAACCTATTAAAATCCTCAATAGCCTCTATTTATAAGCCTTTATTCTAACACACTAAATAAAAAATGCTCAGTGAGAAACCAAGACACTGTGGAAGAAAATAAAATTATTTCCAATGAGGAAGTCATGCCATATATTCCAGGAAGCATGCATTTTTGAAGTGAGGCAGATCTGAGTGCCAACTGTAGCTCAACTGCACAACAGGTACTGAATGTGAACATGGACAGGCCCCACTTTGGTTTCCATTTGTTATGATGCTGGAGACAACACTACCTACCTCTGAGGTGTGCTCAACGTGTAATGGTACCCAAACAGAACTTACAGCATCAATTTACCTGGTTAACTTTTATCTCCCTTGATTCTTAGGGTGTCCATTTCAATTAGCTTCATACAGATGCCCCCCCAAACTTTCCAACTATAGGATCATGAACATTACATTAAACCTTAAAAAAGGATTATGTGTCCAAGGGTATTTATTTAATCATGTGAATGTAATCTTTGTAAATATTAATGGAAAGGCTCAAAGACGACACTACTGCATAAAGTATAAAACTTTCACTTAAGCAACTGGATGAAGAGAAGTGGCTCAAGATCCAGTGCTGTGGCTAATACACTGTAAACCCCAGACAAGCGGCTTCACTCTGCAGAAAACTCCATCCGCAAAGTTAACTAAACACTGCTCCAGGTACAGTAGGCCTCAAAGGACCTACTCAAACTAGACAGTTCCTGTGAAGTTCTAAAGTTTCTTCCACCTAGAATGGTCACTGTTAGCATCACAAAACTTATGATGTCTGTGCATTCGCGATGTGCCAGGCCTTGTTCTAATTCTAAGCATGTCAGATGTAGTAACTCATTTAATCCTACCACGAACCTCTCAGATGTGGTCTATTCTCCCCATCTGAGGAATCTAAATTAGACACAAGTAAAGAAATTGGCCTAAGGCGACTGAACACCCAGGAGAGGTAGGGTTCAAAGGCGGGGGTGGGGGTGGGGGGTGGTGTCGGTCCAGCTGCACTTATGCTTTTAATCACTAGAGTAACACTGTCCCTCCAAAAATCTACAAATCTAGAGTAGGCCTTACAGACATGTAAACAAAATCCTGTTTATGCTATTTCTTCCTTATGCCTGAATGTAGCAGATATATAATCTGGGGAGGGAGCAAACAATGACTAATATGTTAACAGTAGCCTGAGCAAGCTACAGTTCATTACACAAAGTTATAAAGTAGCAACTTAATTAAGATCAAGCTACAAAATGTATATGTTGTTTCTCAAACCTTTTATCAAATTAAAGCGTTGCGATACTTTAACATTAACATACTTTCTTGGTTCTCCACAATTTATCTGCTGGATAATGTCCTAAGGAATAATCACCATATAAAATTAAACTGCCACTAAACATTGGTTAACTATTTTGTCTCTGTAACATGCTTATGAAAATGCATATATACATAAGCAAACATAAACCTACACGTTAAATCATCATATTCTAAGTACCAGAATCTCAAACCAGACACAATGTATTAAGGATCATACAAATAGGTAGCTCTGGACACAGCCAACACAAATGGCAGGGAAGGCTTTACCTCCTTCCTTCCCAGCTACTTCACACCTGACTGACCTCTAATTCTCTGCATACCATTCTCCCTTCCTCTGCAGGCTTAACTTCACACCTGGTATAAACTACAATTCTGTCTTACCTTTTCCCCTTCCATTTCAAAAAGAAAAGCTAAAAACACAGCCGAGAGAAGTAATCTCTGTGAGATAAGGAAGTTCTAAGAGACAGAAATGACACAGTGGAGGACTGTATGGGGGACTATGAGTCACAGTCACACACACACACACACACACACACACACACGCACAGAGGTGTTAACCTTCAATCTATTTTCTGCCATCCACTACCACAGTAACTCTTCTCATGATCCTTGGAGGGCCTGAGAAACAAAAGCACAATATTTATCATTTTACTCGCAGACCAAACTACTCTACAAGTGGAGGTTGTGGGAATATTTGGCTCATCATGTTCTTGCTCCAGATTCTATACTGACACGTGGTTGGGGTCCAGTTCCATAGTCATTAAGAGCACATAAAGAAATTTCACCCAGCTCAATTCCTTCTTTAATTAAGGAAGACTCCAATACCAGTCTTCTCTCCAATAAAAGCCAAAAGATAGACTGACAGACTGATGACTAAATCTTCCAGTTTTTTGGGCTTCATCTATATTCATACAAATACAAGATCTTTACATCTCAATAATTAGTATTTTTGAGGTAAATCTAGCCCCAAAGTTCACAGATATTTCATCTTCTTTTTCACAATTTATCACATGGAAATATTTTTGGTTAAAATCAAAATTTTATCAACCAAAATTGTGCCATTATCCATACTAATCTATCATGTTCCTATTTCTGTACAACCCAAGAAAATCCACAAAATCAAACTCCTAACTAAAATGAGTGATGGCAAAGAGACAAAGTTAACCAAAAGATAATACCTGAAATAAAATTCTGTCCTAATACTGGATCTTATTTTTTTATTTTTAGTTGGCGAGCAGGGACAGAGGTGGTGGGGTGGTGGCAGTGCCTGGATTGTACATGTGACTGTGTGTGTGTCTATATTTTTATGGCATACAGCAAAAAGTGTGAATGACTAGTGATCTACGTCCTGAACAAAACGTTCTTGGGAAAGTATGGCAGTAGCTACAGAAGCCTTTAATCTCCCAAAAGGCGATCAGAAGAAAAACCTTTAATAAATATTCCACAGTTAGGGCCGGAGATTTAGCTCAGTGGTTTCGCCACCTGCAAAGCGCAAGGACCCAAGTTCTATCGCTGGTACGGAGCGGGGGGGGGGGGGGGGGGGGGGGGGGGAGGATCCACAGTAATAAAGATGCTATATGAAATACAGACTTGCAAGCAAATTTCAAGCGAAGACCAAAATATAAAGCCAAACTGCACGCTTAACCTGGACTCTTATTTTTTTTATCTTTATGAAAACTTGTATAGTCTAACTCAGCATTTCACTTTATATGCTATCAGAAACAAAGTTCTTATCAATACATTTTAGAAGGTAAAGCATAAAGAGAAAACTGATTTAATACAAGGACTTGTGGTCTAAAATACTAATGAACTAGAGAGTTGCTTTGAAATACAAAAATAAAAAGCCCCCTTTGTAATTGTAGCAAATCACCTCATAATAAATTCTATATTTTATTAAGAAAGTGGCAATTAAAAAACACATCCCCCAAAAATACCCACATCCAGCTGAGTGTTTATATGGATAACTCTAGTGTAGATACTATGGGGGGGGGGGTTGCTGCTTGGCCAGTGTGTGGAGACTGCACGCCAGCCCTGAAAGTCATCTTTTCACAATGCCCTTCTAAAAATACATCCACTCACACATATATCCAACCTTAGCGTCACATGCATCCCACCAAGTAATGACAAAGTGTTCAAGCCTGGTGCAGTGGCACATGTCTGTAATCTGAGCTACTCAGAAGGCTGAGGCAGGAAAACTGAAAGTTGGAGCCAGCCTGGGCAACTTTAGTGAGAACTTGCCTCAAAATAAAAAAAGGCTGGGGATGTAGCTTAGTGGTAGAGTGCGTAGCTAGCACGTACAAGGCCCTGGGTTCAATCCTAGTACCATAAAAAAAAAAAATTAATGAACAATACGAACTTATACAGAAGTTAATTAATGTTCTTCAAACAAGAAGCCTTTAGAAAAAGTTCTGCGTGTGTACAATCTCACCACTTGGAAGGCTGAGGCAGGAAGATGAAGAGCTCAGAGGTTACAGTGTGTTCAGTGCCAACCCGGACTACGTGATGAGACCCCATATCGACACCAAAATGAAGTTCCACCCAGGCTGAGGATATACCTTAGTGGCACAGTAGTTGTCTAGCATGGCTCTGGGTTCAATCCCCAGTACCAGGGAAAAACAAGGAAAATAGTTTTGTCTTCGTAGCAATTACTAAACATGACTACTACATTTCATTTGAGGTAAATAATGTAATCTTTTCAGACAAAAAACCAAAACAAAAAAATACTTGTAAGAGTTCCCTTGCTTAGGTAAAATTGAAAAAAAAAAAAGTTTACAAAGACATTTAATGACAAAAATGCTTAAGAAAAGAAATATATGTATATAAATGCACATTGTATGTTTATGTATAGAAAATATACATAGAAAAAGACTGGTAAGGAAATCAGCAAAAATGTTAACAGTAACCAAATGATAAGAATAAGAAGGCAATTCTTTAAAAATCTCCAATATTTTGTGTTTTCTAAGCTTTTTACAAAGATCATACTTTGATAAATATTTGAAACTGAAAAAAGTTGACATTCACTTGTCATACACACAAAAATAAGAACGTAAGTGCTTATAAAACCAACACTGGTTCTAAGCTACTTCCACAGCTCATACATTCTAAATTTCAAATACAAGTACTAATTATTTGCTACTAATTTCAAAAAACAACATAGTAGAGCTAAAATCTTTTACTTCTGACTGTCCTTTACAGATACTCAGAATAAAAATTAATATTGTGATATCTTCCTAGAAAAAAAGTTTATGTCCAACTTTCTATCCTAGAGTATTAAGTTTCATTTAAAAATTCAGATTATTTAACACAAATGTCATATCAAAGAAGTAATGTAGGTTTAACTTAGTAATTCCAAAGTGCAGACACCTAATACATTGTACAAGAAGTTTTGATTCATTCTAGGGAACTCCCCAACAGAAAGGCCTCTGGGTACAGATGAGCTATTTTATAGACATTTTCCCATTATCTCTAAAGAGCTTAACGTCTAATGAAGCTCTCGGCAAAAGGCACTTTGCTTGGCTTGGACATAGATTTACTTAAATATCCTGGAAGCTGTCAAAATCGATCTCAAGCTATTATGTTCGAAGGACAGAATATCAGCTCCGGACTGGGGACTCTCTCCTTTCAATATATACCCTAGCCTACATTTCCGGGCTCACGAAGTCACTGAAAAATCAGCTCTGGGTTTCCGTAGAACACCGCTCAACAGTTTTCTCCTAAAGTCTTCAAGGATCTGGTCCCAAAATATCTCTTCAGTCCACCTCATCCCATTCGATCCCGGCCCTCGACAATAAACTGAGTTATCTCTGATATCTATGCTACGTTTTTGTCTGTACCTTTGTCCTCTAGTTTTGCTCCACAGTCTCTTCTGCAACCCTTCTCCTCTCTTAAATCCCCCCAGGCCTTCAAGACCCGGGCGGGCACTGCCTCACCCAGGAAGTCTTCCAGATTTGGGCTAAGGCGGAAGCGATCCACGGCTCAGGTCTTGCCCAGGTACCTTCCTCACACTTTGTAGTTCTTTCACGGGGCCTCTTTCCTGGTATCGTGGCTATTTGTGTACTCGTCTTATCTCTCACAGCACAGGAAGGGTAGGCTCCCGGGAGGAGGGACCTCGGGGCCAGGTTCACCTCTGAGTCCCTGTGGCGCGGACTCCGGCGCCGGCACACAGGCAGCGCTCGGGCTGCTTCCACCGAACTCGGGAACGCGCAGGCCGCACAATCCCTAACCACAGAACAGTCAGGCATTGCCCCGAAATGAGGACCACAAAGGTGGGATCTGCCTCCCGACAACGGGAAGCCCCCCGGGCCCGGGAGCGAGGTGTCCAGAGCCCCAGGCGCAGTGCAGTGACAGAGGCCCGGCCCTCCCGACCCCGGCCCAGGCCGCCCCACGCCGTCAGCCGGTCCCGGGAGCGGGGAGCGGGCGAAGGCTCCGAAGGCGGCGGGGCCCGGCCCTCTCCCTCACCGGCCGCCGTCGCCTCCCGAGAAAATGGAGGCGGCCCGGGGCCCCGACCAGGCGGAAGCCGGCGGGCGTCCACCCCGCCAGCAGGGCCGGGCGTGGGTCACTCACGGGCTGGGCCGGGCCGGACCGGGCGGCTCCCTCTCCGCCTCCGCGTCGTCGCCGTCCCCGTCCTCGGCCGCCGCCGCCTCGGGCTGCTCGCTCGGTCCTCGCGGCGCGGCTCGGGCGCTCGGCCCCTCCGTTGTCTTCCAACCGCGGCTGCTCCCGGCGAAGGCTCCCGCGGCCGCGGCGGCCCAGGGGCTCCCGCGGTGGCCGCCGCGCTGCTGCTGCGTTCGCTCGGGCTGCGGCTGCTACCGCGGGGCTCGCAGCCGCCTTCGCTTTCGTCTCCGCCTTCTCCCGGCTCCTCAAACACCCGACTCTCCCAGGCCGCGCCGCTCCGGGCGCCCCGCTCCCGGCCCGAGCCCGGCTTTGACTTGCGCAGTGCGCAGTCGCCGAGGGCGCGACGTCGGGCGGCGCCGCAACGCCCCCTCCGGTCTCGCGCGCCCCCGGGCGGCCGGGCGGACTCAGGACGCCGGAGTCGCGCGGGACAGGAACGCAGGGGCCTCGGAAAAGCAGGAGCGAGGGGCCAGTTTCTCTTCCTCCATCTGCCACTTACTGTTGCTCAGCTCCTCTGGCCGGCCGGCGTCTACGCACTCTTCCTGGAGCAATTTAAGTCCACTGTCTCAGCTCCTAATAAAGCTTTATTTCTACTAAAGGCCTGGAGCTGACTTTGTGCAGACCAAATCTTTCACACTTGAGAGGAGCACATAGCTTCGTTTTGACATCTCTTGACAGCAAAGCAAGTGAGGGGATGTTCCAGAGCAAGAAGATTCAGCCTGGATTTAAATCCCAGCGCCACCACTCAGCATCCATGGGCTACTTCATGTCCCTGGCCTGGGTTTTCTCACACATTAAAGCAATATAAAATAAAATAAAATAAAATATGAGTTGGACATGGTAGTACACACCTATATCTCAGCATGCTGGGTGGCTAGGGCCGGAGGATTGCAATTTGAGTCCAGCCTGGACAATTTAGTAATTTAGCAGGACCCGGTCTTTAAAAAGAAAATTAAGAAGGGCTAAGAATATAGCTTAATATGAAGGCCCTGTGTTCAGTCCTCAGTACAAAAAAAAAAAAAAAAGAAGAAGAAGTGTTATGATACAGTAGTACCTGCCATAGGCTTATGGGGATGAACAAGATAACAGCTGGCAAGAATCTGGTACATATGTGTTTCTTTGTTTTAAACTTATAGTTGAACAAGATTTCTGAGTGTCTTGTGAGCAATGGTGTGAAGACCAGATTTAAGTGTGGGAGGATTTCAGCCAGAACACTAGTTAGGGACTATGAAATATTGTAGTTGGCTGGAGTGTAGCTCAGTGGTACAGTGCTTGCCTTGTGTGCATGAAGCCCTGGGTTCCATCTCAGCCCTGGGTTCCATCTCAGCCCTGGGTTCCATCTCAGCCCTGCAAAAGAGAGAGGAGAGAAATAATCCAGTCAAAAGAAGACAGCTAGGGCCAGGCTAGTAGCAGTGGAAGAGTAAAGACATGGTTGGGCTGGGGATTTAGCTCAGTGGTTTCCTGCCTGCTGCGCAAGGACCCAAGTTCGATCCCCGGCACCAAAAAAAACAAAAAACAAAAAACAAAACCACAACGAGATATGGTGGGTTTCAAGCACATTTAAAAGGTAAAGTTGCCAAGATTTGGCCGATTTCTAATTTTTTTTTCCTCAAGAAAATTTAAAGCACAATTTGGTGATGTGGGGAGGACTTCAACAGAGACCGATGTGAAAGGAGGAACTCAGGAGGTTATTTTGAGGCATAGTAAGTTTGAGCTGCTTGCTGTACACCCAGAGAGGAGGAAGTTGGACATGGAAATCCAGAGTTAGGGGAGAGGTCCTGGCTGGGATAGAATTGTGGGAGTCATCAGAGTAGGTAAAACAGAAGGGCTCAATGAGATCATTTAGAGATGAGTGTTAGTAAAGGGCAAAGCCAAGGACAGACCCAAGTCCCCCAGTGTCAAGAGGTCAAGAAATGAAAAGGAACAACAAAGTGTTCTGGGAAGAGGAGTCAGAGAGACATCTGGTGGAAGACCAGGGACACCTTTCAGGGAAGAGGATGGGCCGCTCTGGAAAAAGGGAGCCAGTGAAGAGCTCAGTTAGGTTACTAGTGTTGCCCCACAGCCATCAGTGTCAGCACCACAGTGCTGTTTCAATGGGGAGGTGAGTGGAAAGCCTGTTTGGAGTGGGCTGAAGAAAGAATAACACATAGAAAGACTTCCAGAAAGAACGGGGCTCTAGAGAAACCATGAACCATGCTCTAGGCTGATGGGAGGGGAGATTTAGTGAAGGCGGGCATTTTCTGGAGTACCAAGTGGTGTTCACTCAGGGTACCAGGAAAGGAGGGGAAATGTGGGCACGGACGCAGAAACCAGACAGATGAATGCCCACAGTGGGTGGCCAGGCCCTCCTGAGCCTTCTGTCTCTCCGTGAAACAGGAAGCAGGGCCATTGCTCAGAGTGCAAGAGGGCAGAGAGAGAAGAAAGTGAGAAGGACCAGCCAGCAGGGTAATTCTGTGATTTTTACCGTCTGCAATTTGCTGGGAAGGTGCAAGCTCAGGAAGGTGGGAAATGGGATTGCGCCAGGGTTATTTTTGCTGGACAATGCCACGGAGGGAGAGGGGGAAGGGAGGTGAGCGTGTGCACCATATGCGTCAGTGGAGTGGGGAGGAGGGAGGGGAGCAGTGGAGGAAAGAGACCATGTGGAAGGGGTGGGTCGGTGGAGTGCCATGGAGTCCCAGGATGGCTGGGATCAGCAGCACAGGGGAGGGGGACCAAGAAAAAGGGGTGCTAGTTGGAGAGCCAGGTGACTTGACAGCGGGAGTGTGGCTAGCCCCATGTGCAGGGCTTTGACACCTTTGCACTAAGGGTCAGGCAGCATTCTAGATTATTCTCTTCCGTGGGATAAGCCTACCACAGCTGAGAATCGTGGCTGCAGAAGAGTAGAACTTTCTGGAGCAGGACTTGTAGCAAATTCTGAAAGCAAACTGGAAGGAGCCATGTCACTTGACCACTTGAATTTACAGTGGAGATCTCTTTCTACACCCTTCTGTTGAGTTCTCTGGAAAACCATTTCTATAGAAATATTTTTGCCTTCTGCAAAGTTCCTCCATCCCTCCATCTTGAAACCCTCTCAGAGTCCCACTGTTCTCCTGTGCTGTCCCCATGGGGCACAGGGTGTCATTGGTGTTATCCCCTCAAGTCAGTAGGGTCCCGAATAAATCTTCCACCATCCCGTTCCCCCTTCCTCTTCCCTTTGAGACTGGGCCCTAGGATGAAGGTACCTCCCATCCTTAATCAGGTCATCTGTGAAAGGGAGTAGGGGCCTGGCTTATGGCTCCCCTCCCACCCCACCAGGTGCCTGACTTTCCCTGAGGCAGGAAAGTGCCACTTCTCTGATCTACTGGGTCACAGTCCCCTCCTATTCTCTGTCCCAGTGACCTTCACTTCTACTGCAGCCTAACAGCCACTTGGCTGGCCCCACCCCGCACACTGCAGTTACTGGAACTGCTGTGCCCCGGCAGCTTGAACTCTGTATCTCCCCAGTGTACCTGCTTTTCCATCCACACCCCTGCCCACACCCTCATGCTGGCCAAACCTGCTCCTAATCTCATTAGAACTTTGTTTATTCAACAAATGCTTATTGGGAGCAAATAGTTACCGAATGCAGTGGGAACGAGACCTCAAGTCCATGGTTCTGGAGAGCCTTTAGTCCAGCAAAGACTCATAGGTAAACAGTCAATTACAGAAGAGTGAGACATGAAGCATGAATAAGACTTAATCAGTTGATGCTAAATGTTCAAGAGGAAATTATGTGAGTAGCACCCAAAGCATGATGAATTTGAGGAACTGCTTGGTATATAAAGCTTGGAATTTGAGGGGGATTGGGAACAGATACAGTTAGAGAGATAAGCAAAGATCTAATCAGGAGGAGTCATATCATCCATGTTAAGGAGACTGGGTTTCAAAATGCAAGCCCTCCGAGGGTGGTTTAGGTAGGTGGGCATTGAAACTAAGTGCCACTCTCAGATGTGTACTTTGGATTAGAAACTCTGCTTTGGTCCTGGTGTGTGCTGTGGATGAGAGGAGGGCCAGGTGAGAGGCAGTGAGGCCAGTAGAAAGTGATTTTCATCCTGGCAAGGGGTAATGGCGGCTGGAGCTAGGGTGGCGGCAATGGGCAAGATAAATATGGGTTAGCCAGAAGGAAATCTGTGGAAGACAGCACTTGGTGACCTGATGAATGCAAATGGAGAGGGAGGATGAGGACTCTGGGAAGAAAGCCAGGCTTCTGACTTGGGCCTGGATGGACGATAGGGCCGCTTACATAGATAACCCCATCTACGAGCAATCAGAAGATGGAAGGAAAACTAGGAGAACATTACGTCCATCTCCAAAGAGAGAACATTGGGCAGTCAGTGCTGTGAGAAGGTCGAGCTAAATGAAGTCTGAAGAGTGTTGAATGTGGCAACAGGAGGACTTTGATAACTTTGGAGAGAACTCTTGTCAGGCCAGCGAAGAAGCAGGCAGGTGGCTGTGAATTTAAGGGGTCAATGGGAGATGTGGAAATACAAATAGTGAGGTGAGGTAGCACTCTCAGGACAGGAAAGGGGGAACATTGGTGGAGATTAGGCTCTGGCCAGAGAAGGTCTGGAAGAGGGTCCCTCTTTTTTTCTTGGTAATAGCAGAGGAAGAAGAGAACAGAAGTCAAAGGAGAGGGTGACTGATTGAAAAAGAAACGTTCTCAGGAGCTGAAGTTAGGATGTGTTTGTTACGTGAAAAAGTAAAATGAAAAACCAGTCTGGTTGTTCCAGAAAGAGAAAAAAATGGCAAACTGAGTGGATATAGAGAGCAATAGAACATTCCAGAAAAGAAAATTTTGTTATCATCAAATCTGGCTAAGTTTTTGTATTTATAAGATTTATAATCTTATTTATAAGGTTTTTTTTTTTTTTTTTTTTTGGTACCAGGGATCCAACTCGGGTCCTTGCACTTGCGCAGCAGGCGACAAAACCACTGAGCTAAATCCCCGGCCCTATAAGCTTTTAATAAAGAGATTTAATCTCAGATACACTGGTGAAAAACTAGGCCTTGTTTCTCTCTCTGTAAAAATGAGAAATTATTAATCTTCTAATAATGAGCTCCCTCAAAGATGTCCACATCCTGATCCCCAGAACCTGCAGAGTTGTCACCTTACACGGTAAAAAGAACTTTGTAGATGTGATTAAATTAAAGATGTTGAGGCAGGCAGATTACCCTGCATCATCTGATGGGCTCAGCGAACTCTGAAGTTTGCTTATAGGAGAGAGGCTGGAGGCCCTGAATGAGAAATGCTGGTATGGAAAGGGAAGCAGAGGGGAAGAGATACTACTTCGCTGCTGGTTTTGAGGTGGGAGAAGGAGATGAAAGGAGCTGAAAATGGGAAAAGCAAGGAGATGTGTTCTCTCTGGGAGCCTCCAGAAGGAACCAATCTTGCTGACACTTAACTTTAGTCCAGTGGGGCTAAGGTTGGACTTCCTCTCTCCAGGACTATGAGATAATATGTCTACCATTTGAAGACGTTAAGTGTTTGGCGATTGGGTTAGAGCAGCAAGAAGTAAGGATTTTGATAGCTATAGATATCAACTCTTTAAATCTGTAGATCACTTTCGGTAGTATTTCCATCATAACAATATTTAGTATTGAATTTCTGAACATAGGATAGCTTCAAACTTATTTCTGTGTTTAAGTTTTTGCAATGATTTTATATTTTTCTGTGTACAAGACTTGTGTATATTTGTTAAATTTATTCTATGCATTTTGTTGTTTTGATACTACTATGCTTAGAATTTTTCTTCATCTTCTTTTTGAAATGTTTAGTTTTACAGATAAAAATGTACTTAATTTTTCTATGGTGATTTTGTATTTAGTAAGCCTGCTGAACTTATTAGTTTTAATAGTTTTTCCTATGATGAGCATTATCATTATATATGCCTAAAATGTACCCATACATGTTTTGCTATAAAAAAGAAGCAAACTGAAAAAAAATGTGTAGAATTGTATTGAGTTTTCTATATACCGCATCATAGTATCTACAAATACAGGCAGTTTTCTTTCCAAAAAAAAAAAAAGGGAGGAAATGGATACAAGTTTGAGAAAGGTTATTCTTTTCCTTCTGTGTAGGTTGCCCAAAGAACAAAGATCATAGCTGGGCATGGTGGCCCACACCTGTAATCCCGGCTGCTTAGGAAGCTAAGGCAAGAGGACTGCAAGTTCAAGATCAGCCTGGGTAATTTAGCGAGGCCCTGTCTCAAAATAAAAATGTAGAACAAGCGTGAGGATATAATGGTAGAGCATTTGCTTAGCATGTATGAGGCCCTGGGTTCCACGCCCAGCATCCCCATACACCCCAAAAGAAAAAAGATCCTATGTTTTATCAGAATAATGTTGTCTGATTTATGCTGACTTTATGATGTCCTTGATAACTTAACAGAACAAAGTTTCACACACAGGAAAAAAACCTTCATCATCATGTCACTGGCTATGTTTATTTAAAATATTTTATTGTCACTTTAAATCAAGTATTATTTCACAGTAATTTATGATCCTACCCACATGAGATGTTCACATTGCATTATTATTACTACTATTATTATTATTTGCTTCCCCCAAGGTGATTTTTTTTGGAGACAGGGTCTTGCTGTGTAGCCCAGGCTGGCCTTGAACTTGTCCCAGCCTCCCTAGGACTGGGATTACAGGTATGTACCATCAGCCCAAATTGATATTAAATGATATTTTTTTTTGCACCTAACACTGTCTTTGAGATTTGCAGAGGGAAAACTGCAAAGGATTTATCTTTTCATAATGCAAAAAAAGAAGTGATAGAAATAATTAGATTTATTTGATTCTTACTATGAGGGAGCTGCATGGAAAGAGCTGTCAAAGCAGAAGAGATACTTTGTCTTCCCCAGATTAAATTTGTGTGGTAAAGCGTTAAACGCAGATATTTCAGGAATTATATAGTGTATGAAAAAATCCCTAGAGGTTTGTAGATGTCCTCATTGCACATGAAGTTTCTTAATGCTGTTTTTCCTGATATTAGACAATCACAGCATGGTGTTATCATCATAATTTCAGTTATTTCTTAAAATGGTACCTCAATCACAACTTTAATTTGAATGTAGCATCTACTAGGTCGGCAATTTTCAACTGGGGAACTCACATTATTTAATTATAGTTTTATTTAATATGCACATACTTAAGACCTGTTACAGACTTGTCAAATCACTGTACTTGATGTTCTTTATATATCCTTAGTATATTCTAACAATATGTTTTGCATGTTGATGGTATATTATGTCAGTACTATTATATTTTATATGTAAAGATTTTTTTTCTCTGTATGGTACTCCATTTTTATAAATGAGACATAACATCTACTCTTTGGAGGTAGGGCTACTCATTACATTAATAGATATTTTTTCTAAAACATTTCTTATCCTTTATTATTTCAGTTTGTGTGCCAGAGAACAACCAAATTTCCTTGCCCGTTGTTTTGTTCTTGCTATAAACTCCCAGCAGATCTTTCATGTTTGAACACTGTTAGTAATAGGTTAACCACTGCCATTTTATTTGGTCATTACAGATAGATTTTTTCTTACTTGGGTGCTCCCCTGATGTTCCTATAATCAACGACAGACCAAAGTGCCCATCTTCAGCACAGAGTGGCTGTCTCAGAGCCAGGTGCTGTAGGACTGTGCTTGGTATATTTGGGTGTAAGATTCTGACAGCATCATTTAAACATCTTGAGACCATATCAGTGACTGAGTCAGAATTTCTAGAACTCTAATTGGACATTGATGCATTCACAAAACAACTAACTCTAAATCCAGTGGAATAATAATTCATTACCTAATAATTCAGTTACCTAATAAACTGATGAGAGATGATAGTGGGTTTTGTTAGGCATTTTGTTGATGTTATTTTAATGTTCTATTTTCTGGATGTGGAAGGCATCTCCTTCTCTTTTCTCTTAAGCAATCCATAACTCGTAACAATTTGGTATACTATGCTTTGGTGACCCGTGATGAACTATGTGCGAATATCCTTTTTTCCCTCCTTGGTGTCTCCAAAATGTGGAAGCTTTCAATGAGGATTCTTATTTCGTGGCAATATTATTATTTGAATAGGTTCAGTGAGAATGTGTCTTCCTTGTTAATAGAACATAATTGGAAACATTGATCACGCGCCCTATAGTCTGCCTGGAATATCATATTTGAGAATGATGATCATTTAATCAGAAATGACCAGACACTTGGGTTAACTTTATGCTTAAGCTCCCTTGGAAAAACTAGCCTGGTACCTGGCTTACTGAGCCCTCAGCCTTACCTCCGAGGAAAGGAAGTCAATTCATGGCAGGCCCAGGAACTTCAGAATATTTAGGGGACCTCAAGATGAGAAGGATTGGCCCAAATATATAGGCTTTAAAAGTGAAGTTGATGTCCAGTTCTTGGCTTAGCTTCTTAGCCTCAAGAGGCTTTCAAAAATCTAATCTGAGATTCTTTATCAAAACTTCCAGCAAACTTAAGAAAGATTATGATAAATGTTAAATTACCATTCTTGCTGATTCTGTGGAAATAGTGACCAAATCTAAAAGACCACCCTTATTTTGCAATCAAGAAAAACTTCTCTTTCAGATTATCTTTGTCAAAAGAAGAATGACTAAAAAGAGAAGCTTTCATGTTTCTATGTATAGCACATCCTTCCTGGTTATCAGACACCAGCCCTGTTCATTGCCTTTGAGTTTTCCTGTACCTCTTTACACATTGCATGAGCTAATGACTGTGTCAACTAGCTCTGTCTTGTCTGATGAGATTTAATTGCCTTCTTTCTCCCACTCTTTGTGGAAGAATCAGTTTGGCGACCGATCTTCAAACTAGACTGCATCCTATTGCCTTGCCCAAATGGTCAGTCCACACCAAATTTCCAATCCTGCCAGTTTTCTTCAGTATCTCACTACAAGTCCCCAAACTAACTTTTCACATTTCTCTCCCTCTAGCCTGAATCAGCATCACCAAAAATTAAAACCTGAGTGCCCAGATCCCTAGCAAAACTTTAGGTTGCCTTGCAAGTAAGTGGCTTTGTCTCCCAGAATCCGAGGAGCTTCTTCAAGCTGAAGCCCTATGACTTGGTATAAACCTTGACGAGCTCATCACCTCAGCAGGCCATGGACAGGTAGGAGCTCTCTCTGGCCAAGCCACTGACTGCTGGATTGAGGAAGTGCAGCAGAATGCTCAGGTCTGCGTGCCCTTGTATGAGAGGAAGCCATGACTATGGACAATAGCACCAACAGCATCAACATCTTAGCTTCAAGAAACTCAAGGAGTGGTTCTGGGCATTTTTCTCCCTCTGTATTCTTGGAATCCTCTTAGTTGCTAATTCTCACAGTTCAACTGCTGGCTCTTTACTTTAATATAACTTTTATTTCACTTTTCTCTACGTTAGGCATCCCTCCTTTAAAATGCCCGATCTCCAGTTTCCCCAGACAGCTCACCTTTCAACAGATGGTTCAGCTGCTTTTATAGGAACAACACAAGCAAGAGTTACGGAGAGACTGTTTCTTAGGCCCTGCTCCTGCCCACTCAGGAGGTTAGGCTTGCCTGGAGTTGTTCAGTGATGGCTGGAATCCACCGGGGCTGTCACTGCTGAGCTTTATCAGAGCCCTGTGCAACCTCCACAGCTGTGGTTAAGAAATGCCTGCATCCTAGGGATGGGATTTTAGCTCAGTGGTTCCAGTACCTGGCTTGCAAGCACAAGGTCCTGAGTTCGATCCCCGGTACCAAAAAAGAAAAAGAAAAAATGCCCACATCCTTGTGTACTTCAGAAATGGAGAGCCAGCTGACTACAAAAAACCATGGTGCCCACACAATTTCTGACTGAAGACCCATTCCTGTCCTTCCTTATGGCTCCTATAGACTCAGTGATGACTCCTTTACATTATTTGTTTCTCTAAAACCCCTGGCTCCTTTCCTTTTCTTTCTTTCTTTCTTTCTTTCTTTCTTTCTTTCTTTCTTTCTTTCTTTCTTTCTTTCTTTCTTTCTTTCTTTTCTCCCTCTCTCTCTCTTTCTTTTTTTTTTGGTACCGGGGATGGAACCTCCCTTCCTTTTCTTTGAGATGCTCCTCATTAAAGAATGTTCTCCTCATGGCACAGCCTGAAACAGTCACCTCCTTCATTGACAGGCGAATTTTGCCTGTCATGGCACCAGTGAGGTGCTCCTTTGATGGAGCCAGCACATCACCCGGCCTGACCCGCTGGAGTGACAGCCGTCTGTGTCCTGAGGTTCTTTTCCATCCTTCTGTCATTTAACCCTGTGAACAGCCACCCTTTCAACATCTCAGTGGACCTATGGCCCCCAGGTGGCTGTGCAGTTGTGCAAGGGAGCTCTCCCATACTGTCTGGAGTCTCAGATGCTTCTCAGGCAAGACAGTTGTACAACACATCCAGTTTTGGCTTTGTTGGAAGGAGGAAGTAACATTCAGGCAGCGGAGGTCCAGTCTGAACAGGCTTTGGGTGGCAGGCCAGAGCAGAGCTGGACAGGAGCAGGTACTGCTTAGGTCCAGGAAGCTGGCTTAGTGACCAGTATAAAGGCCAAGGGTGAGCCTGTGGGAAGTTTTAAAATCTAGAAGGCTGGGAAGCCCCAAAGAGGTACTATCCAGAGGATAAGACTGGCCAAACAATGAAAGTTCGAGGCTAGCCTGGGCTACATAGTAAGACCCTGTTTAAAAAGAAAGATAAAGCAGAAAAACTGGCCAGAGGCATGGTAGGGGAATGGACAATGCTGACTTTACGGCACGTTGCGGGTGGGTGGTAATTAGTACTGTGTATAGGTACCAATGGTAGGACAGTAGTGATGCATGGGCATCCATTAGGCCTTGGACTGTACTTCCAGAATTAGATGAAAACTGAGGCTCCTGGGTACTCAGTGGAGATGGAACTGAACCTTGGTGAGGAGGGTGTGATGGCTGCAAATGGGGCTCTGCTATGGGAGACGGGGTGCACTGTCTTATTGATGTCATCCAGAGGGCCAGCATTTCAAGGACCTAAGACCATTCTAGAATTCAATTTTTCAGGAGCTTCTGGTATCACAAATGCGTAAAGGACCCTTCAGGATCTTTGTGAGTCTCAACATGACCTGCCAAGGACCTGGAATCTGGGTCCTTCTGGATTGAGATCATGACAGAATGCATACCCGCATTCTGACTTGCCCCATGAAACATTTTAGAGCAGTCGCAGAGGCAGAGCTAGCCTCCCTTGATTCCTGCACTTTGGGATTCCTTACAGAGAGGCTGCAGGACTTTGTCCAGGGGCTGCTGAATGGAGGCACTGGCTTGTAGTGGTAGAAGATAATGCTGGGGCATTCTGATCAAGCTTAGCTAGGATTTTTTTCAGAATGAAGGATCTTCCTCAAGTTAGGGTGGCCGTGGCTGATTACTATTATTCGGGTGTGTATGGCAATTTTAGCCAAGTTGGTGCCTAGAGCCTTGTTGTTTGAAAACTCGAATGACTAAAAGTCAAGTTCATTCCAAGTGTCTGCAGCTGTTTTCCAGTTTCTTAGAGCTGTCTCAAGCTCTGGTAGTCAGAGTTCAAGAACCATGGATGCAAGTTCCATTGAGTTCATCTCTCCATATATTAACATCTATTTTAATGCATTTGTGCACTGGGAGTTGGCTTTGAACAGAACTGGGCTCTTTGTAAAACTGGCAAAAGAAAAAAAGTCTCCAGCAACATGGCGGCCCCATACACATGGGTGGGAGTCTTCCAAGTCAGGCAGAAGTGGCACAGCAGATGTAGGGTGAGTTTGGATGAGGGCAGAAGACAGCAGGTTTTCATGGGAGTTATAGTTTATCTGGGGGCCCAAAGAATATTTCCTTTATTTTGAGGAGGTGATGAAGTTTTTGAGAACCTATGGTAACCAGAGGATTTTGATGTTGTAAGGTCTTGCCACTTGATTGCAGATATCTAATCAAGTCAACTTCAAGTGTTTTGAATACATATTTGAGGGAGGGGGTGCTAGCCCTCACATGTGGTAAAGAGAGGCCCAGGAAATAACTGAGTGAAGATACTAGTCAAGCATGGCTTTGCCCCTGTTCCAGGAGACCCTGGAGGACCTGCGAGTCCTTGGAATCCACACGGGTGGCTCAAACTTCTGAGTACCATCATATTCATGTCCAAGAGTGTCTGGAAGGCATCCCTCTTGGCCCACAGGTACAAACCTAAACTATTTGCTCTCAGAAAGTCCAGCTTTATGAATGGACTGGCTTCTCTGAGTTGACCACATGAGTTGAAAATACTCAAAAGTAAATAGTTATCTTGCTGTGATGTCCCTGATTAGGGCCACCAAGACAAGATCTGGCCCTAGTGAAGAAAAGATAGTAGCTAAAACTATTTACACGGGAGTTGTGTGAGTGTGCAACATAGTTGGAGCTTAGTTTCCCTTCCAAATGGACTTCTCTTGTCTTGGTGGGCCCTTCTCTGATTCTAGGCAGTTCTGTTTTAGATGAAGCTCCTCATTTTCTTTACAAAGACATCACTTCCTGGTGGATGTGACTAAGTACTGGCTAACTCTCCATAGAAAAATTTCTTCCAGATTGTCCTGGATGAGAGACCTGAACTTCAAAAGATGGATATGGCTTTTAAGCTGTGTTTCTGATATAATCTGAATGGAGGACACCTAGCTAGGATAGTTCTGGTTGTAACCAGTTCCACATCCAGGTATCTAAGTGAGAATAGGACCAAGGGCTGCCAGTTAAACAGGGCCAGAGCAGGGATGTGCCCAGCAGGCACTGAGGCAGCGATCAAGGAGCTCAGTGGGGTTTCTCAGAGCAGGAACTCATCTGTGCCGTCTGTACAGGTGTGGCTCAGAGTTCAGGAGGCTCCCAGGTATCCTGCAATCTGTTGTGACAAAGATCATAATTACCTGAAATTCCACATGTAGCCAGATACTTTCTGCCCTTCGACTCGAGGCAAAGTGTTGTAATTCCTGGTGAATGACATTCTTGAGGGCTGGGGCCTGGATAGAGCTGGAAAGAAGCATGCATTAAGCAGGGAATGTGCCACTATTCCCTTGGATGGTTTGACCTCTTGGTGACAGTGTGTGTGTTCAGGGTTGTTTGGGGAAGCATACATGAGTGTGCATGAGAACAAGCCTGTGTATCATTGTGAAGGGCGTGCAGCAAGGGGTGGCCCACTGCCCTTATAGAAGAAGCCCACCAACCCCATTCAGGCAGAGCCTGATGAGCTAGTTATGAAAGCAAGAAGTAGACTCTGCACACCTGCATCTTCCACCACAGTCATTTCCTTCTGAAAGAGAGAAGGGAGTTGAGTCTTCTGGGGGGACATGCTGCAGTACAGGTGTCTGACCTCCCCCTGAAAGGCGACTGGTGACCTCTGCCAGCTCTGGCTCCCTTTCTGGAAGAAGAAGAGATAGCAGGCTCACACACTCAAGGTAGGCCTGGAACCCAGCCTTCTCATGGTTCAGCTGCAGTGGAAAGAGTCCGGGGAAGCTGTCAGCCCCTGTGGTTTAGGCCCACTCTTTCCAGAAGAGATTATTCAGAGCCTCCTGGAAGGGCTGGAGATGAGCTCTTTCTAGTCCAGGCATGGGCTGGGAGACAGCAGGCCATGACTCATGCCCAGACTGGTGCAGGTAAAGATGAAGCCAGTGGCCTTGGCAGTGGGCTTCCGCTTGCCAGCAGGGCCCTGAGAAGGAGCTACAACATCTCCAGCTACTTTAGAACCAGTGCAGAAGATATTTGATTGTCACTGTGTCTGAGGAACAGTTCATAAGGTACATAAAGTATTCTGGAGATAGTCCAGATCGAATCCATCAAACTGGAAGTTGATTTGGTCAGGGCTGAGAATCCATGCGAACAGTCACAATGTCAGCTTGGCTTCTGCAAACCCAGGTGCACCCAGCTGTACCCCTTCCACACCCACTGCATATTCTGCCACCACCCCCAGGATCATTGGAATAAATTTCCAGCCATTTCTAGAACCATCCCAGGGACAGGAACTAATGATCCAACAAAGAAGTTAGAGGTAAAAGAGGTGAAAATTCCTTTTACAACATGTAAAGCACCAACAATGTAATGTCTTCATTACATGTCCTTGCAGTCAGTTTTTGTATCTGAGTTGATCACTGGTGCTCATTGGCCCAGCCCTGTTTTATGGTGATTACCCTACAAACCACCCCATCCATCCCACAAGGGTAGGTTATGAATAGATGAGATACCTCAAGAACCATAAAATCCCAACAAATTCACCAATAATCATTGCATGCCTCTAGTTAAAATTACCAAGCAAATTAACCCTAACAGCATGGAATGTTTCTAATTAATGTTATATTCAAACAACTCAATTTCTAACTCAGCATTTCAAATTAAGTTTCATCACCAACTGCTTTAACAAAAATCGTCTCTAAAGACAACTTAATTGAATTAAACGACAAATTACATCATAGGACATATTTAAGAACATGTGGCTATTTGCCAAGCTATCTTATGATAAAAAATGTTGCTTGGCATTTTGGTATTATCTGTATTTTCTAAATATAAATCTGTCATATGATTTTGTACATTTTTTAGCAGAATTGTCCACACGTAATCACATGTTGAATTATATAAAAAACTGAGCATTTTCAAATTTTATTTATCCTACCATAAAGGTAACATAATAATTGGCAAGTGTACCCCTAAAGTAATTCATTGATAATTTCTTTCCCTTGAAGTAATGAACGTCCAGAGTCAAACTTACATGATTTCTGTGTAAGTGTATTTATCTTGATATTTTATGGCCTTCCTGATTTTTATAGCTTGGCATCTTGTAGAACTGCTCCAAATCAACACATATTGGATCTTGATTTTACTTTGTTTTTTAATTTTACCTTAAATATTACCCCATGTCATTAAACAATTAATGATATATAGAAAGCCTTTTGAAAACCTAATTAAACTTGCAAATAATAACCTCACGTACATATATTAAGATATTTATGAACCAACACAATTTTAACAAAAGTGATACAATTCAAATTGATCAAATGACTTGTGGTGATGATTGAGGGGAATCAGGAAAAGTAGAGGGGGCTGGAGTCTAAGCCCTGAGATAAATTCAGCATTCTTTCCAGATTCCTATATCCAACAATAGTATTCCTTTTTCTTTTAAAAACCAGCAGGGAATTTTGCACAGAACAATAGTCTCTATCTTTCCAATTAAAGAGAAAAGAAAACGGCTTTATATTTATGACTTCCAACTGTACACTGATTGGAGGCCGTGGCTTGTCAGTTCTTTCACGCCTTTGGCGATTTGAGGTTAAGGACAATTTCCTCTTCTGGATGCTCTTCTTTGCTTTTGGCTGAGTCATCCGAGAGGCTGGATCAGTTCACCTGGGCTCATTTGCACTTCCCCTGGTCTTGGGACCAGCGTCTCTGACATTTCAGTCACCACCGTGAAGTTCCAACAGGGTTATGGGTACCTATTTCACCTTTCTGTTTCCTTTTTTTTTTCTCACTGTCTGTCTGTCTGTCTGCCTGCCTCTGGGCCCTCTCTTTGAGCCTTTATTTCAGTCCCACCGCCAAGTCAACATACTCTGCCCAGGTCTCACAAGGCCATTCCTTGGGCCTGGAATAACAGCTGTTCCAAGATCTCAGGGTCAAAACTAAACAACTCTCAATGACTTTGAAGGCTGTGTTTTCTATCTCAAAGTGATCGGGTAAAACAGCAATTTGTTTTTTGGAGTATCTACTCTATGTGGGTCTTGGGCTATGCATTTCACTTGTATTATTTCTGGTCCCCCAAACACAAGGAGTTACCATATTGCATGAGCCCCTCCATCATTTTATGTCACTTCAAGGAAAAAGCCCTACCAAAAATACTGCAGCCTACCACTGATGGCTAACTGCAGTCCAATTTCAGCCTTGTTAAAATATGGAGGAAAAAAGTGCATCTCAGAGTTGATGATACAGAGTTTTACAGAAACTGAGGCCCAGAAAAGCTGGGTAATGTGGCCAGGACTGCATCACCCCAGCGAGGCAGAGCATCTTGAGATTCAGGTTTGGCTTGTCCCACTACCCCATCTTGCTGAAAGTTTGAAAGATTTTTTCCTGAGGGGCTTCATGTTCCCTGCCTGCCTGTTCTCAGGAACCAGCATCCAGCCACCCTGACTGCCACCAGAGCCCAAACAACAACCCTTTTGAGATTGTTTCCCCTCTCTGCGTAGCCTTATTACAGAAATGGTGCTTTCTGCTGTTGCTGCATTATTTGGGGCGGGGTGGGATCAGAGGGGAAGAGGTGCCTGCAATGCCTTCCCCTCTGGCTCTTTGCTCCTCCACACCTGGCCCCTGAGGCTGTGCAGGGACAGACACAGTGCTGGCAGGGACAGGTAGAGAGCTGGTAGTGTCTGGGGAAATCCACCTCCTCTCCTCAGATCTCTGGATCGTCTTTGTTTCCTGCATTTGTTCATCTGTCGATCTAATCAGTACTTTCAGAAAACTGGTGCCTCACTGATAGCCCACGGGACCCATGGCCCAACACACCTGTTCCTGTCCTCGTGGGAGGCACAACCTCCTGAGGGAGACAGGTGTCCTCCAGGAAGCACATAAATAGGTGTAAAATGACAAAAGTGACAAGAGGCTCTCCGGAAACACTGGGGCAGAGACAGGTGGAGCGCCCCTCTATGCTCTCCCCCACACATCAGACCCACTTTACAGCTTAGGTTGAGGCCATGTGATATGCTCCAGCCAAGGATCTTGGGTGGCTGTGATGTGTGTCACCTCCAGGGAGAGACTTGAAGAGTTGACTTCTCTTTCAGACCTTCTCCTACTTTGCCTTGGTGACCTTGGGGACCATGGGATCCAGCATAGCTACATATTGAAAGAGGGCTGCCCAACCATGTTAAGTTGCTTAAGGTAAAATGAATGTGAGCTGTGCTGAATGAGATTTCAGGTTTGATACCGCATTACTTGTTCCTACAAAGGAGAGCAGAAAAAGATAAAGCCAGGCAAAGAGCCAAGAAAGGGATCTTTAGGGAAGTAATGTTTAAGTTGGTTCAAAGGAAGGGAGGACTTGACTTGGAGAACAGTGTGGGGAGGAGCATTCCAGGCAATCTAACAGCATGAGCAAAGGCCCTGTGGTTAGAAGGTGAAGGACTCACCTAATGGATTGGACAAAGGACAGAGAGACAGAAGGGGTACAGCAGGAGAAGCTCACTGGCTGGCTGATCTGGCATCCAGGTCACATGCTGGGAAGCTCTGGTGTACAAGTTCCACTGGGCTTCCATAGGCTGCCTGGTCTGATATGGAGAACTAGCTTTGCCTCCTGCTCCTCAGCCCCTTATGACCACCCAGAAGCCATCTTGGCAGTGCCTTTCCTGTGTCCCCCGCTGTGTTGCCCTGCTGTCTTCTTCCTGGGAAGGAGCAGCATTGGAGGAGAAACCAGGATACCACAAAGGAGCCAGAGGGTAACTGGGCAAGAGGACTGGCATCAGATGCAAGAGTCACAGTGACCTGTGAGGCCGAGGCTGGGGGAGGGCTCTTCTGACCTGAGACCCCTCCCAGGAAGCCACGCCTTACTCTCAGGACTGGAGCAGGAAACACAGCAGCTTGGTTACCCAGTTCTCATTTCTGGAGAGCCCAGAGGCACAAAGTGGGTGCCAGAATCTGAGCAGCCATTTGTCCCCACCTAAACTGCTGATATGTCCTCCTTTGTCCCTGTAGTCTGAGAAGGACTACCTCTTCTCTCTCCATACACACCTCTACCTGCCACACACCTGTGGAAAACCCCACAAGAACTCCTCTCTGAGCATAGAGCAAGCTTGGACCTAGAGTCCAAGGACCCCCAAGCTCTGGCCTCTGAATATCTCATCCACGGTTACCCCTTGGTATCTGTGGGGACTGGATCCAGAAGGCCCCCTTCCCTGCCTGTGGATTCCAGAATCCAAGGACACTCAGATCCCTTAGAATAGTTAATCTTGACTGTCACTAACCTCACCGTTGAATCCACTTATGAGTCCACTGTTGAACAGGCTGTTCAGAGGTGAGGTATATTTGGAAAAAACCAGATCACTGGGGGCTTACCTTCACAGGGTGCAGTGGACTCTTGACTTAGGAACTCACTTCATTTCTGAGGGCTGGTTGTAACTCAAGTCAGTCAATTGAAGGTTCAGGCTCCTCTACACAGCCTCCAGAGTCTCTCTCCTGTGCACAGGCAGATCTCAGTGTCCTTAGAGAGACACTGGTCCAGGATTTCTCAATTAATCCCACACAGGAAAGAATGTTCTAGTTTCTTCCAGAAATCTTTAAGGGTTAAATCTGTATCTGAGACCATCTAGAAGCACAAGTGGCTGGCATTCAGGTTGTAACTCAAGGCTTTGGTCATAAGTTAAAAACAAAATTTTGGTTGTTTGTATGTCAGGCTGGTCATAATTTGAGGATCCACTGTATACCTTGTGTTCTCTCTCTCTCTCTCTCTCTCTCTCTCTCTCTCTCTCTCTCTCTCTCTCTCTCTCTCTCTCCTTCCTGGCTGCTATGAACAGTTGAACAGCTGTCCTTTGCTGTACCTCTCCACCATGATGTTTCTGCCTTGCCACAGACCTAAAGCAATGGAGCCACCAACCATGGACTGAAACCTCTCAAACCGTGAGCCAAAATAAATCTTTCCTCCTTTAAGTTGTTTATGTCAGGTATTTTGGTCACAGTGATGAGATGCTGACCAATACTAATCTTTTGGTAGACTCATATTTCTTTGTGTTCCTCAATCCTAGTGATCCTTTGCTCTACTGCATTCCTGATCTGTATCACGTCCAATGAATGGACTTTGTCTTCACCTAGAACTGCTCTACGCCTGAAGTATCAAATACAAACAGCCCATTCTCTGACCTGAACCCTGATATTCCCTTGTTCTTGGGGATTCATTTGAACTGGAAAGTTATTCTGGACTTTCTCCTCTCTGCCTTTATACACACTCAAGCCTCCCCCACTCCACAATGCTGTCTTTTCATCCTATACTCCCCTCTTGTCTCTTCTTCTCCTTTTTTTTTCAGAGATACTATTTTATTTTAAAAATGTATTTTATTAATGTCTTAATTTGACAAAATTGGGTTTCAATGTGGTATTTTCATACATATGTATACCTTGTCTCCAATTATCCTCTCTTAGAAGCTGCCTCATTTCCTTCCTCTTATCTAATCATATCTTGTCTCCCTTTTACTTTCATGTCATCTTTTTAGAGTCCACATATTAGAGAAAACATGATTTTTGTCCTTCTGTGTCTGGAGCTTCACATGATGATCTTCAGTTTCATTCATTTTTCTGTAAATGACACAATGTCATTATTCATGGCCGAATAGTACTCCATTGTATATATGTACCACATTTTCTTTATGTGTTGATAGGCACCTGGGTTGAATCCATATCTTGGCTATTATAAATTGTTCCACAATAAACATGGAAATGCAGGCATCCCTCCCTATCAGTGGAATTCAATTCTCTCCACAATTCTGGTCAAAATCCAAACTGGACAAGAAATGAATCAAATTTCCCCATAAGGGCAACATTAAATCTAACCACTGAATTTGATTTGGTTCTTGTCCAACTCAGTTTGCAACCAGAATCGTGGAAAATAATACGTTTGCGAACTGAAGGAGCACTGTAGTATGCTGACTTTAATTCCTTTGGGTCTATACCAAGAAGTGTTAAGATGGGCTGTGGTATGTTCTTCTACTTTTAATTTTTTTGAGGAAATTCTGTACCGACTTCCATAGTGGCTATACTAATTTACACTCCCACCAGTAGTATAAACGGGTTCCTTTTTCCTCACATCCTCACCAGCATTTATTATCTTTTATATTCTTTTTTTTTTTTGGTACCGGGGATCAAACTTGGGACCTTGCGCTTGCGAGGCAGGCGCCAGAACCACTGAACTAAGTCCCCGGCTATCTTTTATATTCTTGATGATGGCTATTCTGACTAAGATGAGGTGGGACCTCAATGGTTTGCATTTCTCTAATGGCTAAAGACTGAACATGTTGGCTGGGTATTTAGCTCAGTGGTGGTGTTGCCTGACTCACAAGTGTAAGGTCCCGAGTTTGATCCCTGGTACCAAAAAAAAAAAAAAGACTGAACATGTTTTCATATGCTTACTGGCCATGTTTTGAAAAGTGTTTGTTCAACTCATTTGCCCACTTATTGATTAGGCTATTTGATTTTTTGATGTGTTTTGAGTTATTTATATAGTTAGATATTTGTCCTTTTGTCAGAAGAGTAGTTTCAAAGACTTCTCTCATTCTGTAGGCTGTCTCATCACTCTGTTAGTTGTTTTCCTTTCTGTGAAGAAACTTTTTAATATGCTGTATTCCCATTTGTTGATTCTTGCTATTATTCCCTATGCTATTTGACTCCTATTCAGGAAGTCTTTGCCTTTGCCTTATGGCTTCAAATGTGTCCCCTTATGTTTTCTTCTAAGAGTTTCAATGTTTCAGGTGCTATACCTAGGCCTTTGAAACATTTTGAATTAATTTTTATACAGGAGAAAGATAAGGATCTAGTTTCAATCTTTTACATATAGCTATCTAGTTTTCCCAACACCATTTGTTGAGGTTATCTTTCTACAACATAAGTTTTTGGATCCTTGGTCAAGAATCAGATGGTGTAGTTGTGTAGGTTTGTTTCCGTGTCTTCTGTTCCATTCCACTGGTCTATGTGTCTATTTTGGCTCCAATACCATGCTGTTTTTGTTACGATGGCTTTGTAGTATAAGTTTGAAATTGGACATGGTGATGCTTCTAGCGTTACTCTTTTTGCTTAGGATTGCTTTTGACTATTTTGGGTCTTTTGTGTTTCTATATGAACTTGAGGATTGTTTTTTTAGTTGTCTTAAGACTTAGAATTTTGATGAAGATTGCATCGAATCTGTAGCTCACTTTTGGTAATATGTTCATTTTAACAATATTAGTTCTGTCAATCCATGAACTTGGGAAATCTTCCCATCCTCTATGTCTTCTTTTATTTCTTCTTTCAGTGTTCTGCAGTTTTCATTATTTTATTCTTTTGAAGCTACTGTGAATGGAGTTGTTTTTGTTTCTTTCTTGGCTTCATTATTGATATATAGAAAACCTATTGAATTTTTAATGTTGATTTTGAATCCTGTTACCTCTCCTTTCCTCTCTTTTTGCCCTTAGCTTATTAAAGAGTGACACCTTCATTGGATAATTCCAGCCCTTTCCAATCACTCCCGCTTTGTAACACTCAATCTACCCCTTTCATATCACTCTACTTACCGAAGTCTCCAGTGACTTCCAGATTATCAAACCCACTGGATACATTTCAAAACTTATCTGTCTGAACCTCTTCCTACTCATCAGCCAGTTCTTCCTTGTTGGAGGCTCAGGGTCTTGCTCCTAGTATCTCTGTGCACAGCCTAGTGCCTTCTGTCTGTCTGTCTGTCTGTCTCCCTGCCATTTCTCATCCACATTAGAATCTCTATCACCTCTACAGTGTCAACCCTCTGATAGATATCTTCAGCCCTGCTATTGCATCTAATGTTTAAAAAATTATTCTGTAACCTACAGCTTATGTCTCTCACTGCCCCTCGAATATTGCCATGCAGCCGACCACTCAGTCCACATTCCTCAGGAGGATCTGTGCTTGGGCTTTGGGGTCTGCTCTGCCTTTATTTTCACTCCCTGCCCAGTTGTTCCACACTCACAGGCTGAGTTTTGATACATGCAGCCTGAAACTCCTTCTGCTCTTTCTTCTCTGCCTCATTCTTACTCATGCTCACCCCCCCCAACCCCCCCCAGGGCATAATCTCTGCCTGAAGGTCTCCCTGTCTGTGTCCTCAGGCAGAGCCTTGGGCCCTCTCCTGGACATGCCTCTGTTGCACATGTGTCACAGCCTTATCTCGAAGGCATCTGCTCACATTTCTCCTTGTGGATAGGGACCAAATCCCAGTATCTTGCATCCCCAGCACCGTGTCTGGAGAAGAGGGGACACTACTCCACCTCTAGACTTGTCATGATGATGTGATGTGTCTGTGTTTAGTCAGTTATGAGAAGGTTTTCTATCATTCACAGCCAAAATATCCTCACTGGATTTTTTTTGGTACCAGGGATCGAACTTGGGTCCTTGCGCTTGTGCAGCAGGCGCCGAAACCACTGAGCTAAATTCCCGGCTCCCTCACTGGATATTTAATGAATGGTATTTAGTGAATATGCCTAACCAGAGCTGATCTTCCCTTCATTCTGAGATATTTGAACAGAGTCCTGGCTTTCTGAGTTTCTGTTTCTCCCTGTTGGCTTCCCTCTCCACCCGCCTGCCCAGCTCTTCTTAAAATTCAACTGAACAAATGAATGTTGGTCACATTGAATTAACTCTGTTGGTCTCAGGTGAGAAGACTGAGTCTTCACCTTGTCTGCAAAAGACTCCTTCCTTGAGAACCTTGACCAAGACGAGCTTGGCTGGGAGACGGGCTTGTAGTGTGTTCCCTAAGAGCCATGGGCCCTCATCGCCAGAATCACCTGGCGCTTTTAAAAGTGTGGGTCCCCAGGTCTGTCCCAGAGTACCTGGTTTAGAACCTCTTGTAGCCAGACTGAGTATTCTGCATTTTCACAGACTCAGACGTAGTCCAGGTTCTGAGTGTCTCTGACCTGCTGTGAGCTCTGGATCCTGTGCCGACCTCTGTGTTCTGGTTTCTCTATCTGAGTCATCACATTACTAGAACCTTCTGCCTTAAGCTCCAAGTGGAACAACATGAAGGAGCTTTACAAAGTACCAACTAACCTTTGCATGTCGTCGGTTGGGAATGCTCTAATATGAGCTGTTCATTTTGATCTGTTTTTGTCCAGTAGTGCATTGCTGTAAGAGACCTGAGCTATTCCCAAGACACAGTAGGTGTTCAGCAGATGTTTTTAATGAACAAGGACTGGGAAAGGGGGCACTTGGCGGGCCCAGAGAGCAGCACAGCTGCATGCTGTGGCCTAGAGCTGGGTGAGACATACACAGGTGCCCTCCGCACCACCCCGCATGCCTCACCCTCTCCGCTGCCTTGTCTTCATAGAACCTCAAGACTGACATTTGAAGCAGTTTAATTCAGTTATTATCTGTCCTTCTCCCACACACTCTTGGATATAAATTCCATAAGGCAGGTGGTTCTTTGTTTTGGTCTCTTGTTCATAGCTGCATCCCTAGTTCCCAGGACAAGTGTACAGTAGGTGCTAAAATAGCTGTTGAATAAATTAGTGAATAAATGAAATATTAGGAGCAGGATCCTTGCAGGGTGCTGGAGAAGCTTAGCCCTCACCAGAGATTCAGAGGAGGTTTCTGTAGCCTGTAGGTCTAAGCTGTGACCTTGAGCATCCACTGGGTGAACCCAGGGAGGGGGAGGGAAGAAGGAAGCCAAAGTGAATGCTTGGAAGAAACAAAGAGCTGCTAGTCCCGGCTGCTGCCCTTAGCACACAAAGGCTTCAGGACATGGATTCGGTCTGTTTGAGGCTGCGATTGATTGAGGGTTGGGGAGATGAGGTTGGACAACAAACGGCCCGCTATCCATGTTTGGGGCTTAATGCAGCACTAGGGAGGAGGCAATGGGATGTGGCATCCTCTTCCCGTAACTGGACAGCTAAGCCACTGCAGTCAGTCGCACTGGACACAGAACCTGTGTGGCATGTGGGGACTCTGCAATAAGACAAAGGCGTAGGGTCTTGGTTAGCAGAGGGACAGTTGGGGCTGGGACCTGCAGATGAGCACCCCAGTGGAAGGGGTTCCAGATGCTAGCAGAGTCACTCAGGGGTGGAGGCTCAACCTTGCTCCTCTTTTTGGCTGCCTTCGCTCCCATGCCTGCTACAGGGAGCTGCTGTTGCAGAAGAAGGGCCGCTTGTTCTCTGCTGGGGCGATGCCCTGGCTGCTCGGCTGCTCGCCCGGCCTGCAGAGGAGCCCTGCCCATGGCTTCCCGCACATGAATGCTCAGTTTGCATCTTCAGGCTGGGCTGTGGCCTCTGAGGGCCAGTCCTTGGGGAATGGGGTCCGGGCCCAGGCCAAGCCCATATTCTAAGCCCTGGTGTTGGACATTAGCTCCGAGTCCTGGCCCACCTCTCCTCCTGGGCAGTTTCCCCTGGAGACCTCCCTGCATCAGTCCACACTTGGGACTGTCTCAGCTCGGAGATGTTCGTGTGATGCTGGAGATCCAAAGGGCCAGGGGCTGGGTTGCTTTTGTTCTTGGAAGACCCTTGCCCCTGCCCCCCCCCACCTCTTCCCAGGGCCAGCTCTACGGAGCGAGGGTACAAGGTGGGGACTTTGAACTCTGAGGCTACCAGACCAATGGAGTCCATTCGGTGGCCCTGGCCATGCTTGGCAGGGAGGTCTCACCCTGACTCATCCATCCCAGCTGCAGGGACTGAAGATGCTGCTGAGGTTGGCCTGGAGCTGACCTGTTTGCTTATTCTCTTTTTGTGTGTGTGTGGTTCTGGGGATTGAACCCAGGGCCTTTGCAATGGGCCACATCCTCAGGACCTTGCGCTTTTGAGGCAGGCACTGAGCTAAATCCCCAGCCTGGGAAGAGATATTTAGTTGGATAAATTACAATAGAATATATATGTTTTCATAGCAATAGCCTGGCATGCAAGTCAAATTTTCTCTTTAGGAGCTGAAGAGCACCTAGTTTTTTTTCCTAATTCAACTTGTGTAACAAATTCCTAAAATTTTCCCAAGGCAGATGAAGCACAGACTAAGATAGAGGTTCAAAGTCTCATTCATTTTTCACACCCAATGCAAACTTTTCTACTCATGCAGTCTTTACGTACAGGTGCAAAATTCATGCAACCACAACAACAAAAAAGATTTTCTTTGGCTGAGGAACTGAGTTCTCCTCTTTGTTTCCTTCTTCATATTTTCTGGAGAGTGAGGGATTCACACAGTGAAGGGATTTGTTGAGGGCAGCCCTTTATGTCTTCTTCCATCTCAAATTGCCCATCCCTGTGCCATTTCTGGCCCCCTGGAAGTCCCCCAGCTGTCCTACATATTATGGAAGAATGTGGGGTATCTTCCTCTGGTCATCTGCTATGGAAAAAATGTCCCCCCAGGAGACAATGGCAGAGTCTCAGGACACCACCTGGGCAGCCAGGAGCACACCCCATCCAAGCAGTTGCTCCAATCAGCAGCAGAAGGGTCAACAGGATGTAAATGGGTAGGACTTGGCATTCCCTGGAGACTGCCATAGGCACATGTGTGTCCTGGGATGGATGAGGGAGAAATAAATTACATTTCTTCATACCTGCCTGGCTTCCCTGAGTATTTATGGAGCACCTGTTGTGTGAAATCCGAGGAGAAGGCAGAAGAGAAGACAGAGTCCTCGGCTCTGTGGGCCTCTTTGTGGGAGAATGCAAAGCTTGTATGAAACAAAACCCCAGCATAGCAGGCACAGCCTGCACCATGCCTAGGCGCCTGTGTTGTCTCCTCCTGACCCCCCCACACCCCACCTTGTCTGGGAAACTTCATGTTTCCCTTTTGCCCTACAGCCCATTTCTGGTATCCTGTAGGGCACAGATGCAGGACTTAGCTTGTGGATGAGCTGTTGTTCAAGTCACTACTGAACATTCCTGCCATCGTCTAGTTGTGTGATTTCTGGTCATCTCACCGAGCCTCAATTTCCTTGTCTACAAATCAGGGATCATACTAGTACCCACACCATTGGGTTTATGAAGGTTACATGAGATTGTGTTTGGCATGCCTGGGATAGGGATTCTGTGATAATTCTGATCTTTAGTGGGCTAGAGCAAGCCTACAAATTCTGCCTGCAAGTTAGTTCTGTGGTACTGTAGAAAGAGGAAGAGCATCTTAGGCTGTGGTTGGGGGAATTAGAGTAACCCATGGGGGAAAAATAGAGGACAAATAGGGGCTAAATTATACTACGGGCCACTGTGGTTTGAATATAGTTTGAATGCATCTCCCAGAGGTTCATGTTCTGGAAGCTTGGTTCCCCAGTGTGGCAATAATGTTGGAAAGTGGTAGAAATTTTAAAAGTTGGAACTTTAAAAAACCCGGGTGTGGTGGCACATGCCCGTAATCCCAGCACTCTGGAGGCTGAAGCAGGAGGATTGCTTTGAGCTTGAGGCCAGTCTGGGCTACATAGTGAGTTCAGGGCCAGCCTGAATTACAAAGGGAGACCCTGCCTCAAAAAACCAAAAAAAAAAAAAAAAAAAAAGTTGCTACTTTAGTGAGAGGTGACTAGGTCACTGGAGTACCACCTTTATTAGTCAGCTTTTTTGGAGCCCATACCCAGAGGTTTAATCTGGCTCATGGTTTCTGGGATTTTAGTCCATGGTAAACTGGCTCCAAGGCAGAAACATCATGGCAGAATTGTATTATGGAACAAAGCTGCTCACTTTGTAACATCCGGGAAACAGAGCACAAGGGGAAGAGATATACCCTACCAAGCCACATTCTCAGTGACCCAACTGAGCCCCACCTCCTAACAACACATTTATCTAATGTGGAATGTGGATTAATCCACTGCTAAGTACAGCAACTCCCCAGGAGTCTCTTAATCCAGTCAAATTGACAACTAAGGCACTCCTCCCTCGCATGGGATTGATGGAATCCCGGTTAGTTCCTGTGGGTGCAAGTTGCTCTAGAAAGAGCAAGCCTGGCCCATGAAATCCTCTTTCTTCATTTCTTGCCAATGACTGCTCTCTGCCTCCGGCCTGTGCTCCCACCTTGATGCCATCCACCAGAGTGTGATGCAGCCAGAAGGGCCTCAAGAGAGCTGAGCAGAAGCTGCTGCCATGCTGTTGGACCTCTATAGCTGTGAGTTAAGCAGACTTCTTTTCTTCATAAAATACCCAGCCTTGGATATTTTGTTTTAGCAACAGAAAATGGACTAAAACACTGGCCACAAATAAATGAGCAATTTTATAAGGCAAGCTTGGAGAACTGGTGGCTACAGAGGTCTTTTTGGGACAGATACAGTTGAGGTCTGATGGGACCAAAGGGATCATCTTGTGGGTAGCTAAAGCCATTTTTATAAGGAGTTAGGGCCAATTCAGGCTGAGGCAGCCCCAAGCAGGCCCACATGGTGGATTTTGGAATCTTTCTACTGCCCCAAAGCAAGGTTTGCATTTAGATTTATTAAGCACTTACTATGCGATGATCTTGCATTTATAGAACAGCTCCAGTTACACAAAGCATCATTGTAAATTTATGACTTGAAGACTTGCTGTTAAATATGCATCTAGAGGCTTCCTAGGGAGATGTTTGGCAGAGCTGAAAGCTTGCTTGTTTTTCTGTGATGAGAACTCAATTTAGAAGGATTTCAGAACAAATCAGGCTTGGTTTCATATGTTTTTACTCTGTAATCCCTGACCCTCCCTTATTTTTTTAATCATGCAAAGCTTCTTTATTTAGAAAAAAATATTTCTTACAGTTTTAAAAAAAATTCAAATATCCATTAATCTTGGTTTTGTGGTTATGTAGGGAAACAGGCAGTTCTAGGAGATGCAGCTGAAACTTTCAAGGCTAATGTGTCACCATGTTGACAGCTCTTGAAATCTTCACAAGAATAAGGCAAAATACTAACAGTTGTTGGGTACAGATGGGAGGTTCGTGAGTGTTGTGCAATCCTTTCCTTTTTTCTAATAGTTTGGAAATTTAAATAAAAAGGTGGAGGAAACTGATTGAACTATAGAGGAAAAATAGGGTAAGAGGAACTGGCTTCTCTTCCCGGATGGTTTTTTTTTTTTTTTTTAGGCTACGGCTTAGGTCACTTCCTCTTTTTTTTTTTTTCTTTGCCTGAAGCTGGAGAATTTTTTCCCCACTATCTTGTTATCAAGACACTGAAGGTTCCTCAAAACCTGATCCTTCCAGCTGCCTATTAAGGGCCTCTGATTTCTGCTCTCCACCTTGGGATTCCCTCTCTGCCTCTCCTTAACTTCGTTCTCAACTGGCTGGACTTTCTGAGCCTCCACCAGACCCTGCCCTGGCTGCCATGGCAACAGAAATGCAGCTCCAGGAGGAGGGGATGGAGGAGTGGGGATTTCTAGATGTGGGTTCTTTTGGGAGCCTGATACATAAACATCAAGAACCCCTGAGCCAACACGAATCAGTCCTGAGGGTAGCATGGGGGCTGGGACGGAGGACCAGTGCATCTCTGCAGGCTGCAGCAAGGTGTGAGGACACAGATCTTGTGGAGAAAAAGGGTCATCCTGGACTATTAAGAGACTTACTGTCAATCCTGCTGAGCTGCCTGCCTGATGGCGTTTCAAGGATAATTTAAACTCAGCTCTTTTGACCTTACAGTATTTGCTAACTTTAGACCTAACCTTCAAGTATCATCTGGTGCCACTGTGTTCTCATTCATTCATTCCACCCATATTCAGTGAGTGCTTATTTTGGGTCTAGCCCTGTGCCAGCCTGGGCACACAGCATCACTGTGGCTTCTGACCGGAGTTGCCCCCTGCACTGGGGGAAGGAGAACTCTCTTTGTGAGTTGGTGGTCAGAGCAAGTTTCCTGGGAGGAGTGGGGCTTGACCAGGGAAGAGACCGGACAAAGGGAGGTACTTTGTACATGTGAGGTCCAGGTGGTGGACACCACATATGAACGCACTGACTGATCCCTGTGCCTTTTCTGGAATGGAGGAGATTAGTGCGCCTTCTTCAGGTTGGAAAAAAGCTAAAATTAGCCCAACCAGCTGGCCTGGGCTGGGTGGGACTCCCCCTTACTCCCTTTCCCTCCTTGGGTTTCAGAAAGCACGGGCATGTGCAGCAATGGCCAGCTCTGCCCAGGTCACAGCAGGCAGAGCAGGGCACTCTGGGCCAGGCCAGTCAGGGCTGCAGCTCCCAGCAGGGCCTTGGTCTCCCCTACAGCAGTCTCCCCACTCCTGCAGTGCCTAGCAAGAGGGAAGTGAGGGCCTCTTCCTCTCCTCTTCACACCACTTCCTCTTTGCCATCCTCTTTCCCCTTCCAGATCTGCAGGGCCAGGCTTGCTTGGAGGGAACCAGGAAGGCAGGCAGAGGCCTGGACAGGCAGCTTCCTGGGGCACCAGGGAGGAGCAACCAAAAAGCCTGTCTTCACCCACTTTGCCCTGTGCCAGGCCCCTTTCCTGAAATTCCCTGAGTCACCGATAGGGAAACTGCAGCGCAGCACGGTCATTGAAGATTATGCATTGCCAGAGAAGCTGGTCTTGGTTTAGAAGGAGCCAGGCCTGGATTGAGTGGGTGGGAGCAGTGCATGTACCCTGTGCCAGTGGTGGAAGAGAGATGGCCTGGCTGGTGGTGCTGGCAGTCACAGGGCTGGGGAGTGGGGCCTGCAGCACCCGTCCCTATGTCAGCATCCACAGCTTGCTACTTTTCACCAGAATGCTGCTGTGGCTTGAATACGGAGTCCCCTAAAACTCACCTTGAGGTTTGGTCCTAAGCATAAAAGCATTGAGAGGCAGTGACCTTTAAGAGGTGGTTAGGTCATCAGCAAGGATTCAGGCCTTCCTCCCTTTTCACATTATCACGACAGTGGGTAGTCATTAAGCCTCTCCACAGGCCCTCACCTGCTTCCACTTTATGCCATGAATTGAATAGCACAAGAGCCTCACCAGAAGCCAAGCCAGTGAGCAGCATGCCCTTGGATTTCCCAGCCTCCAGAATCACAGGCCAATAAAAGCCTCTTTTGCTTATGAATCACTCGTTCTCAGGTATTATAGCAGCAGAAGCACGCCTCCACCCCACTCCCAGCGTGCCATGCACTGCCCATCTGGCCTTGGGAGTTGGGCAGAGCCTGGTCTTGGCTCAGTCCTCCACAGGTGACAGCCTGGCGGCTCTCAGGCAGACACATCCAGGTGGGGCCGTATGGGGTTGTTAACCTTGCTGAATTGGTTACACATATGAAAGCCAGCAGATTTCACATAAAATTAGTTTCCGACTCCTCTTGAAACATCAGAAGAGGCCCCCATTTGGAGTGACCAGCCATACTGTGGGGAAGATTTTTTTTTTTACCATTGTTTTTTTAAAGGCTGGATTACAGCAGTGTTGAGTCTGTAGTAAAACATTAACTTTCCATTTGGTAAGCTCTCCACAAAGCCTACACATACATCACTAGATAACCGCTTGTCCTGTCTCCAAGAACACCATTTCTTCCCCTTCCAACTAGAATGGCAAAAGTCCTTTCAAGAACGAACATATGTATTTTACTCAAATCCCCTTAACCACTAACATTAGCCAATCTTTACACATTTGTCAATGACTTTTACCCGGAAGGACTGTTTCTAGCAAAGCTAAGGGCCATGAACCCTGTTGAACAAAAATATTACCATGGTCTTCAAACAATACCTGCTCTGCTCAGAACTGAGATGGGTGGATGGACAGTAGAACCAGCATGATCCAATGAAAGCGTTCCCGGGATGATGTTTCCAGACCTAGTCTCAGGTTAAAATCAAACATAAAAGTCTTGCCTTTCACCCTGATGGTGTGATCCCCCTTTGAACTTGCCCACTGCTCTCTTGCAGAGGATCAATGAGCTCGTAACTTTTCTACCTTCTTCCACCCTGGTGAGTCCTGTTTAGCACTGGTGACACCAGACTCTCACATGCCCCGCCTCAAATGGTACATTCCAGCTTCCTGGGACTCTCCATGGTGTGGGGTGAATTGTGTCCCCCTCCAAATTCATTTGTTAAAACCTGAATCCCTCAGAATAGGATCCTATATGGAAAAAGGGTTATTACAGATCCAATTAGTTAAGAGGTGGTCAGACTGGAGTAGGATAGGCCCCTAACCTGGCTTCTGTCCTTGAAAAGAGGAAATGTGGGCAGCAACGGGGAGAACTCTATGTGACACTAGAGGAAGAGCTTGGAGTACTGTTTCTTTTCTTTTTGGTTTTTTGAGACAGGGTCTCACTATGTATTCCAGGTTGGCTTTGAATAAACTATTTAGCCTAGGGTGGCCTCAAACTCCTTGCAATCCTCTTGGCTCAGCCTCCTAAGTGCTGGGATTATACACATTTGCCAGGCCCAGGATTGCCAGCATACTGCCAGAAACTAGGGGACAGGCTGGGTCCTTCCCACACCTCAGGGAGAGCCGGGCCCTGCAGATGCCTTGATTTCAGAACTGCAGACAACACATCTCTGTTGACCTAAGCCACCTCTCTGCAGTGCTTTGGCCTGGCAGTCCCAGGAGGCTGGAATAGCACCGCCCCCACCCGCCCCCGCCATCAAGGCATTTGCATGCTCACCTGCAGTGAATTTTCTACACCAGATGCTGAGGAGATCCTTCCTAATGTCTTGGGGTGGGTTAGGGGAGGAAGATTGGCTTGGAGAGCAATGACCCCACTCCTGGGACCTGGTGTCTCCATGCTATAAGGACAGCAGGACCCCACAGCATCCAGGAGGTGACCAGAGACCCCAGAGCAGGTACAAGGCAGACACTAGGTGCCCAGCCTTGGCAGCAGTCTCCAAACCATCAAGGGTGTTGGGGAACCGCAGCCAGGAAGCTTGGACTGCAGCACTTGGACAGGGTGACTTTGATGCCCCAGGATCCAGGGCCTTCCTCGTTCAAGGCATATGAGCCTCCTAGGCTCTCCTGGGAGCGTTACCAGGCCATGCAGGCCCAAAGGCTCAGGTTCTTCTGCTCGTCACTGACCACATCAAAGGAGGCCATTTATTCTGGTAGAAAGGAAAAAGGATTTATTCAAAGCTTGCTCTGAGAACAAGGAAGGGCTCATTGGCCTCAAATCCCTATCTTATGTACAGGTGTATTAGGGTCTTTTATAGCAAGGAAAAATGTGAGAGGGAATACAGTGCATCCTGTCCAGACTCACACCTCTCCCTCCCTTGCCTGATGAAATGAAATCGGACCTGAGCTCCTGCTGCCTGCATCTGCACCTCCTGTCTAGTCACTGGGGCCACGGACAGGTGGGCGTAGCCTTTCATGCCCCAGGCCTGAGGAAGTTGGAGAAGCCACTTGTCTCTAAAGGAAAAAATCTAACTAAAGTTCCATTTTTGCAGTGCCAGTTGCAAGAGGAAGAGGGGTTCCTGGTGTGGACAGAAAGAAATGGGCATCTGTGCCAGCCTCGGAGTGCAGTGGGTCTGAGGGCCATGAAGAAAGTATTATTTATCCCCATTAAACAGATGTGAAAATGGAAGGTCAGAGAGGTTAAGGAACCCACGAGCACATGGCTGGGAAGGAACACAGCCAAATCTCCCACAGCTTTGAGCTACTGCAGTGGCGGGGTTCAAGGTCACCCATCCCTCCCTTCGAGCAGCTCTTGCAGTCAACCCGAGCTTGCCCTCAGCACACCCTGCCTTCTAGGGCCACCAGCATCGCTCAGTCCACATTGCACTTGGAAGTTTCTACTCTGGTTGTCCCTAGTTCCCCAAGGTAGTGGAAAAAGAGACTCTGAGGCAGGTGCTATGACCCCTCCTGCAGACAGCGGTCCCTTGCTCATTCCTGTGGCCTCTCTGGGGTCAAGTGACATTCTCATAGTTCCTTTGTTAGTTCACTTACTCATTCAGCACAGGCAGATTGAATACTTGACACACAGTTCCAGCCACTTAGGGTCTAGCAGGGAACGAAGCAGAACTGGCCCTACCCTTAAGAAAATATGACTCGTGTCTGGTGGTGACACTTGCTGTGAAGAAAGGAAAACAGGCAGGGGTGGGGTTGGGGTACACAGCAAGGGGGAGAGCCATTGCCATTAACCCAGTGAAGCTAGGGAAAGCCTCAGATGCCAGCCAAGGTCTGAAGGGTGAGGGAGCTGGGCCAGTGCTCTTGGGCAGAAGACTTGGGAAGTGTAAAGGTCCTGAGGCAGGAGCACACTTCCAAGTGGCTGGAGGGGTCCTAAGGTTGGCCAGGAACCACATGGGTCCTTGTGAGCCATCACAAAGCCTGGATGCCATGTTGAGGGTGGAGGGCAGTGGCCAAGCATGCAGGGGGAAGACCAGCTAGGGGGTCTTGCAGTGATTCAGGTCAGTCTTGAGCACACGGAGATAGTGAGGCCCCGTTGGAGGAAGGAGAAGCCAGACCAGGGATGGATGTCTGAGGAAGATGATGGCTGGGCTGGGAAGAGGAGGGGGAAGAGGGGACTCCTAGAGTTTGGCCTGAGCACCAGGCAGGATAAAGTTTACCCTTTCTGAGGGTGGACAGTTTTCCCTCAGGCAGAATGAAGATTTGGTTTAGGATAAGTGAAATCTGAAATACCCATTAGACTCCTGGAGTGGAGGCTTCCATGAGGAACTAATATGGATAGTACAACTGGGGCTACACATGGGACCACTCACCTGACTTCTGTCCTAATGCCTACTACCTGGAGGCAGAGATAAGAAAAGCAAAGATCCCTAAGCCAGCCCTGGAAAATTCCAAAATTCCAAATCTGGATGATCTTGGAGCCAGACCTGCTGGAATGACCCGCAATACCCTTTCCTCCCCTAGGGCACACGGAAGGTTCGTGCCTATGGACTGCATTTCATACCTCCAGTTACCACAGAGTGAATTATGGGAAAGGACATGCGTGACCGGACGCGGACCTGACTCAGCTGCCTGTCAGTCACGTCTTCAATCACGCCCTGGACGACTCAGTGGGAGGCGCTCTAGACCTGGCCGGACATCTTAAATTGTTAAACCCAACACCTCAGCGCTTGTGACATTTTCCTTTCAGCCACCAGGAGCCGCTCCCTCTGAGCGTACCATCACCTGATTAAAGCTGCTGCTGTTTCTTTACTGTAGTGTGCCACTTGCAGCTCTTTGTTCATCATGCACAAGAACCTAGGAACCCGTCTGCGAGGGACCTTGCCACCCACGGGTACGGAACCAGCCCACTTTAGAGCTTGTGACAGGCAAGGGTGGCTTTTGCTTTGGTCCTCACTTGGCTCGCTCTGGCCCACAGGCTGTGCACAGAGCGCCCACCTCGCTGTGAATCCCGGGGTGGGGAGCAGCAGGCAAGAAAGGGGTGTCCCCCTCACCGCACAGCCCTCCTTCGGAAGAGTGTGGGGCGGCTTCCAGAAGCAGCCATGAGCAGTCCTCCCACCCACACCTGGCTGAGGTCAGTCCCCAGGAGAGCAGCAGGATGTCAGGGAGACGCAATGAGGAGTGTGAGAGAGATCGGACCCGGGCCGTGCAAAGGGAGGCTGCAGAACTCTGGTGCGAGTGAGCCGGAGGGCGCGTGGTTAGGGAAGGGAGAACCTCTTCAGCGCTGCTTCCGGCCTGGCTGCCATATTGTTCCATTCTTAAATGGGCCCCAAAGGCTCAGTGTTGGAGTGCTGCTGGGAAAAGGTGGAACTAGGGGCCTAGTTCTTGGAGGGGTGTGTCCCAGGAGGGGGCGTGTCCTATGGGGGCTTGTCCTTAAAGGGGATGCTGGGACCGCTTCCCTCTTTGCTTCATGTCCGTCATGAAGTGTGCAGTTTCCCCTGCTATGTGCTCTCTGCCGTGTTGCTCTGCCTCTCCACAGGCCCAAAGCTGTGTGTGGCCAAGTGACCAGGGACTGAAACTTATGAAACCCGGAGCCAAAATAAACCTTTCCTCCTTGTGAGTTGATTTTCTCAGGTATTTTGTCACAGTGGTGGAAAGATGACAAAAACACCCCTGGACTCTCCTCACAGTCCAGGGCCGGGCTGCTGATGGGGGTGTTCTTCTGATGGTTCCATGGTCCCTGTCCAGGGCTGAGGGACCACCCACCTCCACTGTCCCAGAGCTCCATGGAGAACAGTGTGGTGGACACCTGCCCCATGTCTGCATTTCTCTTTTTCCTTCCCAATGAGACTCTGCTTTTAGGGGGTGGCATTTGGCTAAGGTACTTGGCTAAGATTCTTCCTAAGATCTTTTGTAGCTGGTGATGGCCATGTTGATTCATCTCTGCCCAGTGGAATAAGAAGGGAAGCCAGTCGAGATATTTGAAAAGAAACTGACTTCAGTGTTACACTTATCAGCCCTTTACCTTTTTTTTTTGGTACCGGGGATCGAACTCAGGACCTTGCGCCTGCAAGGCAGGTGGCAGAACCACTGAGCTAAATCCCTGGCCCCAGCCCTTTACCTTTGATTGCCATTGACTTCCTCTTTGTTCCCTTCTACTTTCAGAGAAGGTCCTTTGGATGGGTGGAGGTACAGCAACCATCCTCAATCATGAGGATGAAAGGCAGGTGCTACACATCGTGCAGGAAGCAGACAGGAGTCTAGATCTTGCTGAAACTCCTAAGCTGAAGCTCCAGCCCCTGGCTGTCAACTCTAAACTTAAGTTTTCTACATAAGACAAAAATAAAGTCCTTGTTTAAGCCTTTGCTCTTCTACTTTTTAATTACTTGGCAACAGAATGCAGTCCTAACTGATAAACAGCCCATCCCATAAAAACCCGGGAACTTATTCAGAAATCCCAGCACCCCTTCCAGCCAGGGCAGCCCAGCCTGGGCCACAGGGTGTAGAGACACAGGCTCAGAGAGGTTAGGTGACTTGCCCAGTGTCACACAGTGGGCACAGAGCAGAGTCTGGTGTCACAGTCAGATCTTCTGACTCAGGGACACTGCCTTTTCTCTGATACCAGAGTGAGTACAGGTGGGCAGAGATGTGGAGGTTCAGAAACCAAAGATTCATGGGGCGGGGATTTAGCTCAGTGGTTTCGCCACCTGCTGTGCAAGCGCAAGAACCCGAGTTTGATCCCCGGTACCAAAAAAAAAAGAAGCCAAAGATTCTGATGTGTTTACTGCAAACAACAACAACAACAACAACAGTAATCACCTCCTGTAAGGCTTTGTCAAGTCTTGCCTAGTGGAGGCCTGCCCTGCCCACCTTATTCAATCAAGACTTCCACCTCTGTTTCCTGTTTCCTCTTACTCTGCTCTATATTGTTGTTGCTGTTGTTGTTGTTTGGTACCAGGGATTGAACTCGGGACCTTGTGCTTGTGAGGCAGGCAGTGGAACCACTGAGCTAAATCCCTGGCCCTCTATTTTTTTTTTAATAGATCTGATCACGTTATAGAACATTGCACAATTTAATTTTTGTTATGTCTCTTGCTCTCCCACTCCCAGGATGAACAAGGATTTTTACCTTCTTTGCTTGTGATGTACCCTAAGTGCCCTAAAGAAGGTATGTGTTGTGTGGTATGTGTGGAACTGAATTAAATACATTGTTTCATGAGTAGCAATTGTTATGGGCTGAATTGCATCACCTCGGAACATGTATGTTGAATTCCCAGCTCCCATTGTCTAGCACCGTGGCGGCGGTGAACCTATGACTGTTTGTATCACTGAAAGCTCTAAAAGGTTTGCCATCACTGGCCTAGAACATGACTGTTTTTGGAGGTAGATCTTTACTGAGGTAATTAAGTTAAAATGGGCAATCAATCGTCCAACTGCCTAGAAAGGGGGATGTCAAGGGCTAAAGAGAAAAAAGACAATAGACACCTTCGTAATTTCAAAGTATATGGAGGCCTGGGAGGTCAGCGCCTCAGAGCAGGGAAAGCCAAAGACTCTCCGAGCTGGCCACTATTTACTGGGTACACACAATAATTGCTGGGAGCATCAGGTGACGTAGGGGGCTGCAGTAATCCTGGTGAGCCTTTATCCATGTGGGATGTGGATCTTATGCTGATGAAGACCCTAGGTCACTGAGGTTCTTATATTGGGGAGGGCTGTAAGGAGAGCATTCTTACAATAGTAGGTGGGATGAGTTAAGTTGACAAGGAATTTGTCCCTCCCCAGGTGATACCTTTCTACTCAGTCTTCAAGGAACCAGGATGTCTTCAGCTGATGCAGTCCTGCCCTGCAGTGTCACAGCATCATGGCACCATTGAAGTCTCAGCTGTGACTGGAGGCAAAAATGGAGTTGTCTCGACATGCCATAGCTAGCTTGTAGTCAGGAAAACTATGCCTGATCATAATTTAATTGTGAAACGATTTTTCCTCTAAATTATGTAGAATTGCTCCTGACACATGAGGATGGGCCATAAGCCAACAGGGCTGAGGTCTGCTTGAGGAGATAAGAATGCAGGCACTCACAGAGGGGTGACCATGTAAGGCGCAGGCAGAAGGTGGCCATCACCAAGCCTTTGATGGGGTCACCGAGGAAGCAACCCGCTGACACCTTGACCTTTGACCCCCAGCCCCCAGAATCACAAGAAAATCGATTTCTGTCATTTAAGGCACCCAGTCTGTACTCCCTGGTTGTGGCAGCCTGAGCAGACTAACACATCATGTCTGTCTAGCTCTGTCTGAAGAGTTTTGTGTAAGTCACTTTGTTTGATCCTAACCACAACCCCAAGAGACAGGTACTCATTTCTGACATGCAGAAACTGGGCTCTCGGAAGTGATGGCAGAGGGCCTAGGGAAGGCTAGATCTTGGGGTCCCCTAGCCCCATGAGGGGCACTGTGGCTGCCTGACATGCCAGCCCCCGCCTCTATCTGTAGCTTGTGGAAAATCAGACCTGTCCTCCATCTGTCCCCCTCCCTCGCCCTTAAGCAAGCCCTAGCTGGACCCCTCTGTTCCCCAGGGACAATGGTGTACCCTACACTTCTGTGCAAATCCCGTGACATGACATGCTGCTTCGCATTACCTGGGGGAACCAATCTCTAATTGCAGACACAGAGGCAAGGGGAATAACAGATGGAGTAAGACATCTTTGGGTGGGAAGCATTCCCTCAGCGTCCCTCAGAGCATTCAGCACCCACGCACTGAGCTGCAGGCTGTGGGAGGCCCTTGGTTCTTCAGCTACCATTGCCAGGCAAGACCACAGTAGTGGCTGATATCTACTGGGGCCCTACTATGTGCCAGGCCCTGCCCCTCGTGCCTCCCACAGTTCTTTGTTTAGTGGTCTCCTCAGCCCTGCAGGATGGTCAGTGATATCATCACCATTTTACAGATGGGGAAACTGAGGCTTAGAGCGCTCCAGGGTGAGGCTGGGGTCCCGTCTCACTCTAGAGCTGGCTCTCTTAACCACCAACTGACTGGTTGCCCACCCCGCCCTGTGCTGCCCTAAGCTGTGGTTGGCAGGCCGGTTCCCCAAACCTGCTGGGCTGGGCAGAGAATCAGGAAGGAAGCTCGGGGGTAAGAGGATGGAAACTGCAAACCAGTGTGATAAAGATGTGAACTGTTGCTCCTGCCTGCCTTCCTCTTGCCACCCACGGCCTCTGCCTCAGAGCTGACAGTGCCCCCTGCATTGGAGTCCTTCCCTGTGGGTCCGGCTGGGGCTCATCAGCCAGTTTCTCTTCACGGCATGGGGAGGGGCCAGTGCCACCAGCTCTGTCATCCTTGGCGGTGCCCACTAGAGGAGGGACAGGCACTCTCCGGGGGCTGGGACTGCCCTCGCCCTCCAGAGAGGATCAAGGGGAGCCTAGGGACAAACCCAAAGCCAGGGCCCGAGGGAGGTCGGTCGGGGCAGGAAGCTGCAGCGGCTCTTCCCTGCAGAGAGCTCTCAGGGGATGGGCCTCACTCATCCTTTGCAGTGACAGTGACAGTGACAGTGACAGCATGGGGCCATTTCCCTTAGTGCTGAGGGAGCCCGCGGACAGCTGTGCACGCTCTGCCTCTGGAGCCCTGCTGGGGCCCCTTTGCTCCCCGAGGCTGCAGGGTGGCTGTGTTTGCAGCTCGCAACCTTGGCGTCCTGTGTGCCCTCTGCGTGGGGTGAGCGGCAGGGGCTGGAGAGCTAAGTCTGCTCAGGGCCTGGCTCTGCTCTGGTCCCCGGGCTGCAGGCCGGAAGTTACTTGATAGCGTGAAGGCGATGGTGTGCCAACTGCCGGGACCCCGAGGCAGAGGCACCAGGGCGCTTGGTGGGAGCCTGGTGGGCAGGGCAAGGCTGCACATGGCCACGCCTGCTTGCCCAGAACTGAGGAAGCAGCTGGGCCCCAGTTCCGGGTGCTCCACACAGATGCCCACATAGGCCACTGCTGACTGCACATCCGGGGCCTCTCAAGCTGTGGTCCCAGGGGCCGGGCAGGGCCCCTGCTGATGGAGGAAGGCCATGGGTGGGGGACATGGCTGAGCCTCCTGGTGATGCTCTTGCCTCCTGACCATGACTTCTCCTACTCGGGAGCTCTTGTTTAGAACTGTTGGCAGAACTGCCTTCCCTTCTGGTCCCCTCATACCCTGCAGCCACCTAAGTGCTTCATGTCTTCACTTATTAGATGCCTATCATTTTCCCACTTCCTATTTTCTAGATGACTCTCCAGTTCTACAAATGAGAACCTGCTGTGTTCTGACAAGATGCTTTTTGACTTCCCCAGAGAGCGGTGACACATTCCTCTGGTCTCAGCAGGCATCTCTGTCCTTACAGCTGAAAGAAAGGCCAGAAGGAAGGGTCTGGGGCTTGACAGGACTTGCCGGTACCAGCATGGCTATGTGCGGCTGCTGGGGTGTGGAAGAGCGGCAGAGAGAGGGGACCCAGGGAGCATGTGGGCAGGGGAGTCCCAGGATGGCAACAGAGGCTGGTGACGCTGGGGACGGCCATGCCAGGGCAGGCAGAGGTGTGCTCAGTGGGAACCGGAGTGACAGTCAGGCTGAGGGGCTTCGGTTACCCGGCCTGTGGTGAGCGTCCCGGCACATAGCTGGGACCCCCTGCACTCAGGCAGAAGGACACTGTTTGCTCCTCTTCAAGACTGTTCCAGGGGCCACAGGGAGCCTGGGAGGAAGCAGGAGGCCTGTGTCTGGGTCAGGGTGAGGCCAGAGACCGGACAGGAGGACAGGGCACCTTCTTCGGGAAGAGCCTGCAGAGGGTACTGGTGTTGCAAGGGTCTCGAGGCTGTGACCGAGGCATGTGGCACATGGAGGGGCTGTGAGTGGAAGAAGGAAAGGATATTTGGATTATCTCCCTATTCTGTCCCCTCTGGACTGTGTGAGATGCCTGCGCGCTCAGACGCAGTGGCTCCTGAGGGGACAGCTGCCCCAGGCTAGAGCAGAGGCTGTCTTTCCTCTGGAGATGAGGGATCCTGCCCTGAGCTAGGTCTGGAAGGCTCACTGGGCCTCATTCCTGGGCAGGAGGTCATGGGAGAGCAAGAGACGATCTGGGAAGAGCCGCAGTAAAAATATCAACAGCTGATGGTAATGAGGTGCTGTGATCGCACCTCCTGCACCTCAAGCATAAGTGAGTTGCTTGGATGGGTTGGCACAGGGCCCAGGCCCAGAGAGACACAGCGAAGAGCAGCTGTTATTGTGGCTGAAGAGACCTGGCAAACTGGGAATTGGGTAGCCAACTTCCCAAAAGGAGCCAAGCTGGGTGCCCTTTAACGCCACTTTGGCCCTTCCCTGACCCCTGGCAGGCTCACCCGTGTGGGCCCGTCTTCCTGGCCAGCCTTCGGCACCAGACGCTGTGCATGGCTCCATCTTCAATGCTCCCAGACCCCACAGTGGGTTAAGATGCACTGTTCTTTCATGTCCACCTGGCCCTTTCTAATAGGGGACAACCAGTGACATTAGCACCGTCCTGTGGAACCAGCAGAGGGTCAGAGATGTCAGGCTCCCTGGGACATGGGAGTTCCATGGAGGCCTCTGGGGAGGTAACTACTTCGTGGTCCTGAAGGGAGGTCATGGGTGTCCTTTCAGCTAGGCGTGGACAGCTCTGAGGCACTCTGGAGAATGCTCCAGAACCCGCAGGAGTCAACTCCACCCAGCCACAGTCCAGGGAAGGCAAGGGCAAGGTTCAGATGACTGTCTGTGCCTGAGAACCCACTCCTTATCTAGAGATGTGTGGGGCCTGGCCAGTTACTAGACCTTGTCCTCAGTAGCTCTCTGCCCCCATGCACAGCTGCACAGCGGCCCGATGGGGTTCTTTAGGGCTTCACAAAGTCTCCCTTCCTCTCCCATCGTTCATCTTCTCCCACCTGTTAGTGCCTCAGGCTCTCTCCCTGGTTGGTTCCCTCCCAGCAACTCCCTTCCTGTTCTCCTTAATGGCTTTTAGTTACCTTCTAGCTAAAACCCAACCAGTCAGCTGGGCACACAGCTCTCATCTTCCCTGGGGGCATTGTCTGCTGCCCTTCGCAGCTGTCCACCTCTCAGTCCCTGGCCTCCAGCCCCATAGATGCCTCCTCCCTGGACCCCCAGACCTCTGCACCCCCTCTCCCCCAACACCTTCCCATCCCACCCTCTTGTCTTTCCCTAACTCCTACTCAACCTGAATTTTATTTTCAGCGTTCATGTCACCATGTTATTTCGGTCATGTTTGCTGGCTCACAGGGGCATGCTGGGTTCCTCTACTCAGGTCCCTTGGGGGGCTTCCCCGCACCCCGGGTGGTGTGGACAGAACTGCTTGTTCATAGCTGTCTCCCACACAGGGCCCTGTGCTTTAGAGGGCAGCTTTTCAAAAGTTTGTCCTCAATACCCAGCACAGTTCCTGAATTATATTAGCTGCTTAAAACAAGGACAACAGCGAATTCTGCTTTGAAGTTCTAGATTCAAGTGTTCAAATGAAATAAGAGCTTCATTCTTCCCCCTTCCTTCACTTTTCCCCTCCTCACTTTTGGGCAGACTCCAAGCTGGGTGCAGCTCTGAGGTGGGCAGGTACTAGTGGGAGCAGGTGGGTCCTCAGGGTATTCTTAAGCCTTGCTGCCATCAGCTCTGTCCTTTGTGTGCAGTTGGTATCTGTCCCACCCCCAGCCTTTGCTGAGATGCGCATTTTGTTGCAGAGGATGGAAAGGAACAACCGCTGGGGCTGGTAGCTTATTTCACAGAAGAGCTCCTTTCTTGACACAGCCGGAGCCTCCGGGCGGAGCTGTGGGGCATGAGTGGAGGGTGGGCAGTGGTATATCCACTCAGCCCACTTCTTTCCCCAGCGTGGGAGGAGCCGGGGCACATTAGTGTCTCTGAATATACAAAAGTATATTTGGGGGCCCAACTTCAGGGTGGGGAGTGAGGTTCAGGAACCACTCTGCGCAATGAAGTGGGAAGGACAGTTTTGAGAATTGGGGGCAGTCGGGCAGCAGCCAAGGGCTGAGCAGGGAGGGTGGAGCCGCTGTGTGGGAGGCTACAGAGAGACCATGGGACTCCGTAAGGACAGAGACGTCTGCTTGGTCACGGTGATGGGGTGGGCCCTGTATATCTGCTCACGCTCTCCTTCTTTTTACCTTTGCCAATTATTATTATTTTTAATTGACACAATACAGTAATTACACATACTCATGGGGCACTGTGTGACCTTTCAACACACACATGTATAATGGACCATGATCAGACCGGGGTAATGAGAATATCCATTACCTTGAACATTTACTATTGCTTTGTGTTGGTTGGTTTAAAGCCATTAAGGGAAACATTCAAAATCCCCCCTTGTAGCTGTTTGAAAATATATAGTAAATGTTGGCTGCACGGGGGTTGGAGCACAGCCCTTGGAAAAAGAAAGGGGGTTCCTTTGTGGGAGGGGCAGGTCTACGTCCCCAGGGACTTTACCTTGGTGTCAGAGACGAAAAGTGGTCAGAGAGGTCCTTGGAGCAGAGCTGGGGAATGGAGGTGTCAGCTCGGCGTCCCTCCTCTGTGACACAGTGGGCTCTTTCAGTGGGTGCTGCACGAGATTTTGGTGTCAACAATCTGTAAAAGAAAAGTCCCCAAATTGGTCTGGAACAAAGCTTTTTGTGTGTGATATGATTTGACAACCTCCTGGGGGAGGGGAGTGTCCACATTCTTGGCAAAATGTTGAAATTTTCTGATGAACTTGAATGAGTTTGAGGTTGAGGGTTGGAAACTGGTGCCTGGCCCACACAGCTGCCTTGACGGGAGGGGTTGGTGGATGTGCCTGTGTATGTATGGAGACCCGGAAATAGCTCTTGCTCATCTGCAAATGCAGACCCTGAAATAATAATACATCGTATGGTGGCAGGCCCACCGAGAGTAAGCTGAGACTGAGGCCGAACTGGGAATTGGTGGGTTCTCGGGGGAAATGCCAACCCTCATGATTCCTGGTTTCCTTCTACACAGGTGACAGCTGCCCTGCTTCCCTGCAGGCCATGAAACAGTAAATGAGGTAAGGATAAGATGGGCACTTGGAGAGGTAGAAGGCTACTTGCAAGTCATTATCTGATTCAGAAGTGATCTGCCTATGTCAGAAAATCTCAGGATGACTTCTCTTACAGAGAGATTTGTACCCAGTGTTTATATTCCCAGCAGCAATATGCACAGTAGTTAAAATGTGGAACCAATCCATGTGTCTCAGTAGATAAGCAACATGTGGCATATTCATGCCATGGAATATTATTTGGCCATAAAAAGGAACACATTTCTGACACACACTGAGTAATTTTAAGCTTTTTCTTCAAAGATCCTGTAATTTGAATCTCTGGAATAAGCCGACAGTGGACAGATTAACAGGAGAAAACCACTTTAATTTTGTGCATATGCATGGAGTCTCCCAAAGTATGAAAGTCTAAAGGGTGCCAGATGATCAAAGTTTATATAGTATTCTGAGCTCCAGGAAGACAGAGGCTTGGGACTTCGGAAGGGAGGTGGCTCTGGGGATGGGAGGGGGAGGGAGGAGGTGCAGGAGAACAAAGATTGCCTTGTGCAGATAAATTCTCTGACAGGTAACAGGCTGTGCCGAAGCCTCTCTGTGCAAGGCTGTGAACTTTAGTGCCTTTTAAGAGTTAGTCTCCCCTGTTGATGATTTAACTAGGGAAGGACTAGATTCGAGCCAGGTAAGGGAAATTCCCAAGTGCCTTCAGTTCAATCAGCACATCACGCGGTGGCATGGATGCCCCTTGAGAATGTGATGGTAAGAGAAATAAGCCAGTCACAAAAGACAAACACTATAAAAGCCCCTACAGATTCCACCTGTAAGAGATGCCCCTGTCATCCAGAGCATAACCACAGAGGGTAGATTGGTGGTGACAGGGACTAGGGGTGGCGGGGAAAATGGGAAACTGTTGTTTAATGGGTACAATTTTGGTTCTGCAAGATGAGAAGAGCTCCGGAGATGGATGCTCATGACGGCTGCCCACCACAGTCAATGCATCCAACACCCTGAAGTGTGTACTGAGAAGCAACTAAGACGGTGAATTTTATCTCATGTGTATTCTACCACCATACATTTGTTTTCTAAACAAAGTAAACTTCAGAATACAGGTTCCATGCTGACCTCAGTGGCACTCGATTCCCGACCACCGCTCTCCTCCGGGACACACCCTGTCCTCTGTCTTCTGCTCCATGTGTCCTGGCTTTGAAGCCCTCCGAAGTACAAAGGCTTCGTCTTCCTGATCTCCTCTGCTCGGGCCACAGCAGTGCTGACCCAGCAAAGCCAAGGCTTTCACCTGCAAGGAAGAGCACTGCAGCCCGGGCCCCTCCCAGCCCCCCAGCCTTCCCGCCCGGAACAGGCAGGATGCCTGTGTCTCCTGATTCTGAGATAGCTCCTGCTGTCAGTCTGCTTGAATGAGCTCTTTTGTCCCTGAGAATTTTCCCATGTCGAACATTTAGTCTGTTGTGTTATGGGTCAGTGAGTGAGGAAATAAGTCTGAATTCTTAAACAACCTTGTGAACGTAAGACATCTGTCTGAAAGGCAGTGCAACCATATCTGTCCAACTGTCCTCGGCTTTCAAGACCCTTTCTTAAAAAGCAGACCAGGGCCGGGGATTTAGCTCAGTGCACCGTGCCTGCCTCGCAAGTGCAAGGTCCTGAGTTCAATCCCTGATATCAAAAAAAACCCCACCCAAAATAAAACAAACAAACAACAACAACAACAATAACAATAAAGCAGACCATTATTTGATGTTTTAGATCCTAAAGAAATATACTTTCTTTAAAAAGTTAAAATATTGCACAAATATTGGAAGATGAAAGTCACCCTGTACAACCAGCATCTAAAATTGTTAACAGTTTTATGTAGATGGCTCAGACATTTTTTCTCTGTACCCAGTAACATAGATATAGTACTGCTATTATCATCAGTATTCTTACTATCATGTTACCATAGATATTGTTTGGCAACTTGGTTTTTGACATATCTTGCACTTCTATCAGTATAAGAACCTTGTTCTTTTATATAGTTTTTTGTTTTTTGGGTTTTTTTGTACCGGGGATCGAACTCGGGATCTTGCTCTTGCAAGACAGGTGGCAGAACCATTGAGCTAAATCCCCGGCCCCAGATCCTTGTTCTTTTAACAGTTGTAAAATATTCCGTTGTGTCTATGGATTATCATTTACGTAATGAGCTTTCTTGTGATAAGCATTTGAAATCCAACCTCCTCCTTCCATTTTTTTCTTTCTATAAACATGACTGCATATGTTCAAACATATTTTTGTTTGCTTGTAAGCATGTTTATATGAGTATAGGATACATTTCTAGATGCAGAAATCCTAGGTCAAAGGCATATGTGTTTAAAATTTAGGAGGCATTACCAAGTTGGCAAGGCAAGCATAATTATAGTTAGTTCAGTATGTGGATTCCTTGAAGGTTGAAAATGCCCCTGAGCACCTAGAAGAGAGGCCAGAACCAGCAATGAATAGAAATGGGGGTGGATTTCATAAGAGCGTTGGGGAACTGGCTGCAAGATTTACTTGTGAGCACCAACCCAGGAGCCGACAGAGGCACAAACTGTTGGTCTGGAAAGGACAGGAGGCACCTGTCGAATTCCAGGTGAGCTCGGGGCCTGAGTGGTATAGATGGCTCTGAGACTGTCAAGCACTCACTTGTCTTGTGAAAACAGCACCTTCCTCAAAAAAATTCCTCTTCTTCCTCAACTCCAACCACAGGGCTTATTGGGAGGTGCCTATGCTATTATTTGGTAATAATCAAGGATTTGTACATATAATCTCTGGCTATTAGAAGGCTTTGCTTGAATTTTTGGGTGGGAAGTAAGGAACGAGAGGCCTTTTTCCAGGTGAGAGGGCTGGAAACGTGTGTATTCAGAGTCTTCTTGGATTCTGCATAGTGGAGGAAGACATTCGTAACTGGAGCTGACATCGAATAGAAGCTGAGACAAGAGGTGGAGAAAATTTGAGAGCCCAGGTAGCAATCGAGGCCTTGGTTCTTGCTGTCCTTCACGGTCAGGGGCACCTAGGGGGGAAATATGGGTTCCTTCCCATATTTTTGGTATGGGTCAAAAGTTAAGTTTCACCTGTTTTTGAGTTTCATAGAAATGGAATCACATGGTTTGTACTTGTTCGTCCTGACTCAACAGTGGGTTAAAGACAGTCATCCATGTTGCACATATCCATGCTTTTATTTGTACTCTAATTGCTCCCTAATGTTCTGACTATCTTGGGTGTGTGCCTAGTAGAATCTTGGGCTGCATGGTTACTCTGTTAACCTTGGAGGAACTGCCAAACTATGTCACTGTTTTAAGCTACTAGCAGCAAAGTTTCAGGATTCTAGTTGCTCCATATCCATGGCAGTACTTGTTGTCTTATCTTACTGACTGTAGTCAAAATGGGGGTGTAGTTTTGATTGGCATTTCCCTCATGACTAACGATGTTGAGCATCTTCTCACATGCTTCTTGGCCTCTGGTCTAGCTTCTTCAGAGAACTGCTATCCAATTCCTTGGCCAACTTTTAAATTGGGTTGTTTAAACTGGATTGTTAATATTTAATATTTAAACTAACTATCCTGGATACAAGGCTCTATCACATACAAGCTGCAGATGTAGTATTTTCTCCCCCTTTGGGCTGACTTTTAAAAGGTCACTTTGGCTACCAGTGTGGCAGTAGACTGAGGGGAGGGGCAGAGCTGGAAGCCGGGAGAACAGCTGGGAGGCTCAGGCAAGAATCCCAACACAAGAAGAGTGACCATGGGCAAACTAAGTTCTGGCTCTCTAAGGAGCAGACAGAGCCTGAGGTCAGCTCGGAAATCTGTGCTGTTCTGGCCCTGGCTCTGGCTTAGACCCTGGCTTCTCCTCACTCCTTGGCTCTGACCCATTTTTATTACCTCTAGTTTTACTCACACCTTGCTTACTTCAGTTTATGTCCACACTTGATTTTCCCTTCTGTTTCCTTATATGCTAATTCCATCTTGCCCAACAGTGGGCAGTTGTGTGAAATGACGCACATTCCCTTTTGTAATGAGTCCAAACATGAGAAAAAAGAGCCGGTAGATGGAGAAATGGGGGGCTGGTGGGGACTTCTGGCCTCCCCGGACTCACAGGAGCTGGGCCAGTGCCCTTCCCCCAGCTCTGATTTAAAACCCAGTCCCTAGGTTCCCAGTTTCCTGTGATGCTTTAGGAACCTGGTAAATGACTCAGAAGTGGCAAGATACAGCAGAGAGCTCCGGGAGAAAATCTACAGACCCCTGACAACACAGACACCCTCTTCTTTTTCAGTCTGTGGGACATCAGCTTCTGCATCTTGAGCTTTGGGCATGAGTCCAACCATGGATGACCCATTCTCCACTAAGGGAGTTGAGAGTCAGGGTTGCTTTGGGTACTAAAAACAAACGGATAGAAATAAACTTCTAAAGGAAGTATCAGGTAGAACATCCAGGGTTGGCACTAGCATCAAGTGGGACTGGCATCTGGAACACAAAGTTGAAGGAGGTATTCACTCACCTCCCCTTCCTTCCTTTACCGTCATCCTTGGCCTTTAAAAAAAAAAAATCACAAAATGCGCAACGGCTGGGATAAATATAATGCAAGATGATCGAGATTTCTACCGTGAAAACATTAACCGTTACTGAGAGACTTTAAAGGAGACCAAAGTAAGTGAAGGTCTATAATATGTACACTTTGACATAAAGTGAAAAACTAAATGTTTCTAAGATGTCAATTCTTCTTAAATTATCCTATAGATTCCTACTGGGTTACTTTGTAGTAAATTGAGAACATGATTCTAAAATCTATTTGGAAATTCAAATGATTTAGAACAGCTCAGGCAACCCTGGATAAATACAAATTTAGAGGACTTATATAACCCTATTGCATGATTTACTATAAAACAAAAGTAATTAAGATAGTCTGAGAGTAATGCAAGAATAAATGAATAAATGGATGGAATAGAAAAGAGACTCAAGAAAGTGTTTTCACGTTTATGGTCACCTGGATTTATGGCAAAGATTCCATGGCAAATCAGTGAGGAAAGGATGCTTTTTTTTAGGTAAGAGATGCTGAATTGATTGAACGTTCATATAGAAAAAATTAACTTTGGTCTCGACCTTACCTAGGACACAATACTTCATTTGAGATGGATCATAGTCCTACATGTGAAAATTAAAACCATGGAATCATAGGAGAGAAAAGATTTTCCCCCCTCACCTGTCACAAGGTTCACAGTGGACAGTCCTGTAGCAAAAGATGGACTAACAAAAGAAAAGCATACAAATTTATTGAGCTAAAATTTTATGTGTCATGGAGGCTTTCAGAAATGAAGACCCACAGATCCAGGGAAAATTGGATTTTTATGCTTGGATTTAATGATGGAAGGAGAGTTGCATAGAAGTATAGTTAGGTGGAAAGGAAGTGTGACCCAATGGTAGTAAGTTGAAGGAATTTAGCAAGGCCTGTTTGTTCAGATTCTTTTTGGCTTTCAGGCATAGGGCAGGACACCTGTCACATGAGGGTTCTATGACCCACTGTTTTGGAAGGTAAGAAAATTTCCCTATGCCCATGTTTCAGGAATTTCTCAATTTGTTTGCTCAGTATACCAAGGTGCCATAGTTTGGATAGATTTTCCTGCAGTCTGTCAGAATTACATCTTGATGGATAATGGTGGTTACACCACTGTATGGACTTGTTAGACATTTGTCCACTTACTGACAATTCATTCGGGTATATGTTTATCTTTTATGCTCTTTCAATTTATGAATTATAACTCACAATAAAAATTTAAAAACTAAAGAAGTGTCAGAACTGTACATGCAAATGATTAACTTTTAACTATATAAAAACTATAATTTAATTAAACAAAGCAGGAGAAGCAAAGTAAATACGGCCACTGAGCGGTCGGCAACTAACTACCCTGACTGAGATCAACTACCGGCCCCAACTTTATGAAGGTGGTATCATGTGGGCTCCGGTTCCCATGTATAATTCACCCCCTTCCTAGGGCATCATGACAGGAAATGGAAAGGTCAAGAGGCAGGAAGAAATCATAAGAGGTGTGTGCCTATCTTCAGTTTCAAGATGCGGTGAACATGCAGAAGGGAATGGAAACCCCCACTGCCTCCTGTCCTCAGGTCTTAGGCAGGAAACTCAGTCATGAGTAAAACCAGAACTTCAGTGTGATGGATTTATTGACTGGACAAGCAGCAAGAAATGTCCCAACACCTGCCACCCCCTCAAATCCGCGGCGTAAATCATCTTGTCTTTTCCTGGTATCTTGGTTTTGGTCCCCCCAGAAACAGACCCTGAGATGTGAATTTAAGTGCAAGTAGTGTGAAATGAGATAGGAAGGAGAATGAGCTAATAAAGGGTGAGTTTTCAGGCCAGAGATCACAAGGTTAGCCCTACTAAGAGGCCAAGAAAATGTAGTACTGACTCAACAACTTCCTGCCCCGCCCTGGTTGACTACTTCCGGGTTCTTGATCACTCCAGCACTTACGGTTTGCCTTGCTTCAGGTTTGGCACCCTCCCTGGCCAGATAATCCAGTGCAGGGCAAGGTTCAGGTCTTGGCAGTGTATAGCCTTCCTGCATAGGGATCATGTCCAGGGATATGGGCACCACAGGGTCTTCTAGATCTAGTTAAAATCTGAGGCTGGTCTATAGTTTTCCTAGGCCCTTTTAGTGATAAGAAAAAACTCCTTTTAAAAAAAGTTTTAAATTTAAATTTTTTATTTTATTTATTTTTTGAGACAGGCTCTCACTATGTAGCTGAGGCTGGCCTCAAACTTGTAGCAGTCCTCCTGATTCAGCCTCCTGAGAGCTGGGATTACAGGCATGTACCACCATGCCCAGCTTTTTAGGAGGTGCTCTTAAAGCCCTCCATTTCTGCTGGAGTAGTACATACTGCCCTGTGGTGTCAGCTTGTCAGCTAGGAAGCTTTGGGTTACAAGGGATGTGAGATCCAGGTCAAATGGTCTTAAGCCATAAAGACATTATGGGGAGACTGTAAGGTCAGTGTGTTTCAGAGCACCTCGGTCTAATGCTTTAAGGTCATCTCCATGGACCCCACCCCTGTGCTTCTCTGCTCCATTGCCTACCTGTTGACTGTACCGGAAGATGATGCAGTCAATGCAATCTCGGCCTTGCCTTTTCTAGTTCATCTCCAGTGGTCCCCATCCTTCTTTGTTGATCCCTCCATCTCCCCATTCCAAGTGACAGTCCTAGGAGTCATTCTGATTGACCCAGTTTAAGATGCAGGTCCAGCCCTGGGCCAGGGATTTGTGGAGAGGCACTCAAAGATACTGATCGACTCAGGCAGTCAGGGTTCAACCTGGCAGTGGGAGTTGGTTGCTTTTTGTGTGGCACTGGACGGTGTGCTGAAGGGGTCAGTGCACGTGTGGAAATCTGGGTGATGTTAGGGAGAGGGAAATGGATGCTGAGTAGACAACTGGATTAGTTTTCTAGCATTGGTGTAACAAACTATTCCAAACTGGTAAAACAACAGAAGTGTATCACCTCTCAGCTCTGGAAGCTAAAGCCTGCAGTCAAAATGCCAGCAGGGCCGTGCTGTCTCTGACAGCTCTAGGGGAGAATGCTTTTCTGTCTCCTCTAGCTTTCAGGTCTGCTGGCCAACATCAGCATTCCTTGGCTTTCAGCCACGTTACTCTGGTCACATGGCTGTGTTCTCCCTTTGCATCTTTGCATTATTTCTTCTTTGCATGCCTCTGTTTTCACCAGGCATTGGATTAGGGGCCTACCTGGCTCAAACATGACCTTGTTTTAACTTCTATGCCTTCTATGCCTTCTATACCTTGTTTTCAAATACGATTTGCACCCCAAACTCCAGGGGATGCATGTCTTTTAGGGAAACACAATTCAACCTACAAGGACAACAAACATATACTTAAAACTAGTCTTGCAGCTTATTTTGCACACAATTGAATCCAGATTTAAATCTGCCTTTTTTTTTTTGAGACAGAGTCTCACTATGCAGTTCAGGCTGGCCTCAAACTCACAGCAATCCTCCTGCCTCAGCCTCCCCAGTGCTGGGATTATAGGTGTATACCACCACACCTGGCTTAAATTTGTCCTTTTAAAATTTTTTTTTTTATTTTGGTACTGGGGATTGAACTCAGGACCTTGCACTTATGAGGCAGGTGGTGGAACCACTGAGCTAAATCCCCAGCTAAATTTGTCTATTTCTTATAATCAGTTTCACTTATGAAAAAAAAAAAGAATAGTGACCCTCTCTGAAGTTATTCAAAAGTATATATTATTTATTCTGAAGAGAGATTCCAAAGAAGAGTATTAAAAGCATTTTTATTCTGGCAGTGTCGTTGGAATATAGGCAAAGTCTCCAGAGGACAGTCCTGTGGACACTCACCTGGGTGATGTCTTCTGGTGAGTTAGGAATTAGTCACTTACCTTCTTCCTGTGTTAGAGGAAGCCAGGAAAAGCTCAGGGGAGCAATCAGAATGGCTTCTCCTAATGGTACTCGGTGTGTCTTGCCTCTCTCCCATTCTTTCTCTCTTATTTATTATCATAGTTTGGATTTTAAATCCGCCCTTAAAGTGCAGGTGTCAAAGGCTTGTTCCTCAGTGTCCCACTATTGGGTGGTTGTGGAAACTTTAAGGGGTGGAGCCTACTGGGGAGGCTTCCATACATGAGGGATATGTCTGTGCAGGGGAGAGTGGAACCCCAGTTTATTCCTGTCTTTTCTATCCCAGCCATGAGTTGAGCAGCTCTGCTCCACTACACACTCCCTACCATGATACACTACTTTACCATAGACTCCCAAATGGTGGTGCTATAGGCCATGGCACTGAAACCTCCATAACCATAGGCCAAACTAAACCTTTTCTCTTTATAAGTTGATTGTCTCAGGAGCTTGACACAGGAAGGGAAAGCTGACTAACAGAATTATACATTATTTATACCATCCATTCACCTGTCTGTCCATCCACCCATCCCCCCACCCACCCACCCATCCACCCATCTATTCATTTGTCCCTCCACCCATCCACCCATCCATCCATCATCCATCTATCCATCCATCCATCCACCACCATCATTTACCTATGTAGTTACCTACCTATCATCTGAATTTCTATCCATTCTATCATTCTGTACATCTTTAACTTTTTCATTGCACAAACACATCATGTTTACTTGTAGACCAGAGGTCAGAGGGGTGTGATCTTGCACCCCAGGTGACGTTGGCAATGTATCTGGGGACATTTTGGTTGTTACAGTGTATGTGTGTGGGGGTGACACTGGCATCTAGTGGGCAGAGGCCAGGGATACTGCTAAACATCCTGTATGACCTAGGACAGCCCTCACAACAAAGGACAATCTGGCCCCCAATTGTTAACAGTGCTGAAGTTGAGAAATCCCGCTGTAGGCAATACAGAGTTCAAAGAAGCAAATGGAAATATAATTACTGCTGGGGATTTCCATAGCTAACAAGTTGGCTAAATCCTTCCATTTTTCTGGGCAGAAAAATGTATATGGAAATTATTACAGATGAGTAATGAAAGAAATGTGGTTACCATATGTATGCTTTGTTGCTGTTCTTTTGAGACAGGGTCTTGTTCTGTAGCTCAGGCTGGTCTTAAACTCAATTTGTGGCCCAGGCAGGCCTCAAAATTGGGGATCCTTCTGCCTCAGCCTCCAGAGTGCTGGGATTACAGGTGTGCACCACTATACCTGGCTCCCATACTTTCAATGACACTTCTTATGATCACAGTCAGCTCCACAGGGCCAGTTTCACAAAGAGCCCCTCTTTATTTTTGTCTCATTGGAGAAACTGTGCCAGTCTCTCATTGCTGCCACGACAAATTACCACAAATTTAGCACTGGGAGAAAAACAGTTCTGTTGATCAAAACTCCCAGCTGAGCTCAGCTGGGTTTTCTGCATAAGGTCTCATGAGGCTGAAATAAAGGTGTTGGTCAGCTGGGGTCTTCCTGGGGGGCTTTGGGAGGAACCTGCTCGGGCCCACTCCAGGGGTTGGCAGAACCCAGCTGGCTGTGGTCTGCAGGGCTGAGAGTCACCCTCACTGCTGTCACCGGAAGTGGCTCTGCTTCGAGGCTGCCTGCCTTCTGCTGTAGGGATCCAGCTTGACATGAGTCTACCCACCAGGTGGCCCTGGCACGCACCCCACACCTTGGAGGGTAAACAAAGGACTGTGACCAAGACAGCTGTGTGTGCTGAGCCCGCCACAGCCATCTAGGCTGTCTCTTGCCTGACACTTCTACGTGTTGATGGCTTCTGAGAAAAGCCCTGGGTGTTAGCCAGCCAAGGTGCCCCTTTGTCCAGCTCAGCAGGTTAATCCCTTCTTCCTGCCTTGGGGTGCAAGGATCCTTCTGTCTTGCTGCTACCCACACATGCTCTGGCCCTAAGTCCCTAATAAACTGCGCTGTGTGCAAGCCTGGATGTATCCACCTCTTTCTTTGGTCTGTTGACAGCTTCTGCCTTTGGGTCCTGGCTTTTGTACACCAAACACCAGCTTTTGCTGAGATACGCGTTGCATTTCTCTGTCTTCCTCTTCTCCTTTCAAGGGTGCATGCAGTGCCCGGGGTCCATCTGGATAATCCACGGGAATCTCTCTATTTTACTGAGCCTTAATTACGTCTGCAACCTGACGTAATGTGACTGTGGTGTGTTGCCAGAGTGAGGATCATGGGGCCCAAAGTTCTGCCCACCCCAGAACCACAGAGAAAGACTGGCCTGGTCTGGGATATTCAGAGCTCCTCTCTGGGAGACAGAGACTGACTGTCGCTTCCGTGAGAACCCTGCCCCAGGTTAGAGGGAGCAAAGCTTGCGGTCTTTGGCCCTTCCCTTGTCTGCAGCGGCTCCTGCAGGAAGCAGGCTCCATCCCAGTGCAGGACACTGGCCAGGCTGGGCGAGAAGCCTCTCTGTGGTGAGCAGGGGCTGGGGCAACAGCAGGGATCAGTGGGGGACTTGGGCCCTGGAGAGAAGACAGAAAACTAAAAAAGACAGTGGGAGTGGCCTGCAGGGGTACAGGGCTTGGAGCTGAAGAAAGTCCCGCAGCTGAGACTAAAGGAGGATCAGGCACAGAGCAAACCATCCTGGAGAACTACAAGGATCAGGGAGAAGAGGAGAGAAGACAGAGAGATGTAGACTTAAAATAGATGGGAGAGAGAGGGCAGTAAAAGAAGCCCTATAGGGCAAAGGCAAATTTATTTCCCATAAATATAATACAGAACATAGAAGGGTTCCATTTAAAGCCATCCAGTGAATCCCACTAGCTTGCTCTGGATTTCACCAATTTCATATGAACGCAAAGTCCTAAAGTGGCCCCTCAACCCCCTCCACGCTCGGTCTGTCTGCCTCCTGTCCTCTACGGCTCTCTGGTGCTTAGAGCCTCCAGCACAGGGCCTTTGCACATGGAGCCCTCATGTTCCTGGGCTTGCTGGCTTCCTTTTTCCCTGGGCTCTGCTCAAATGTTGCCTTGACAGGGAGGACGGCTTTGTGCATTCTCCAAAGCAACCACAACTACTTCTCCTCACCAAGCTTCTCTCTCACGTTCGTTGCTTTTGGAGTCTGCCTCTCCGACCTGGAAGGTGAGCTGTATAGATTTAGGGTTGTTTCTGTTTGTTTATTGCTGCGACTCAGTGTTTAGTGTCTGTCCCATACTAGAAGCTCCCTTAATATTTGTTGCAAAAATGAATAAACAGAACTTCCTGTAAGATGTTACTCAATGAAGACATTGGTATTTGATACCTGTGGTCATAATAATACTTGCATTTGTGCTGCTGACGGCATTAACGTGGTGTTTTCCCAGGCACCCAGCAGCAGGTGACTCCTATTCCCAGACCACAGACACCCCACTCTTCCCCAAGGCGGTACCTGCCCAAAGAGCAACAGTAGAGGAAATAAGGCACCACTTTATGGAGGGCTGGATCCAAACCCCAGCCTGCCATGTGAGCTCAGAGAGGGCGCTGGCCCGTGTGCAGAGCCCTTATCTTCTCACTGACAGGCTTGGAATGAAAGCAGAGTGACATGGTGTCCCCTGCACCCGCCCTGCACTGCCCAGGTACCCAAATGAAGACTCACACCCAACTTTTCTTTGGGTGCCGGGAAGGAAAGGAGAGTGGAGAGTAGAGAATAAAGCAGGACACTGGGCTAATGATCAGGATTCTGTGGACTGCAAATGAAGAAACCAAATCCCAAGCTTGGAAAAGGACGTCTCACCCCATTCCAACCCGAGAAGCCCAAACTGAGGAGCGGCCGTGGCTGACCGGGGGCTCTCACGTTTTCTTTCTCAGGCTCTTTGGCTCTTTCTGGCTTCTGTCCCTTCTGCTTGAGAAGTGAGCTGTTTCTTTAGGCACGGGCGACCTCTAGTGGCCACTTAAGGATGACACTTGGTGAGTCAGAAGGAGGGTCGGGCTTTGGAACTGGCTCCTGCAGGACTTTTTGGTGGTGGTGGTAGTGGGGATTCAGGGCCCTGGTGAGACAGAAGCCTGGCTGGGCTTAGACTGGCTGGGAAGAGAGGCGTGGCAGGACCCCAGGAGCTACACAGCACCCTTCTCAGGCTCCGTGTGTAAAGTTTCCGAAGAAATTCCCGAGTGGTGTGAGCAGCAAAAAGAACACAGGCGTAGGGGCGGGGATTTAGCTCAGTGGTTTCGTCGCCTGCTGCGCAAGCACAAGAACTCGAGTTCGATCCCCAGTACCAAAACAACAACAACAAAAAACAACCCCCCCCCCCAAAAAAAACAAAAAACCACGAAAAGAACACAGGCTCTGTAAAGTTCCCGCTATGGGTCCTCTTCATGATAGCCCGCCCTGTGTCCACCAGGGTGTACTTTTGTTTTTGCTGTTAATTTTTCCTCTCTTTTGTTCTGCCCGAGTTCACCTTGCAGAGCCAGCTTCTCCCTTATCCCCTACCTTCACTTTTCAAACAAATTTTGGCACCATTTTTTTCTCTTTTTGCTCGTCTCGTTCAACTCTTTGTTTTAAACAAGAAGAGCTTGGTAACGTTTATTTGGTGAGCCACTCTAAAGGGAGCTACTGGATAACACCGGCACTGAACTATACCGTCCTCTCCCTTATTGTTTATTTTAAGACAGGGCCTCGCTAAGCTGCTCAGGCTGGGCCTGAACTTGAATTCCTCCTGCCTCAGCCTCCCGGAGTGCTGGGATGACAGGCCTGTGCCACTACACCTACCCAGCAGGACAGCTGTGAGGAGAGGTGATGCTGTGGTCCAGTTCCCACCTGAGAGACCCACCCCTTACGGATCCACAGGGCTATGGGAAGAGGAAACAGGGCCTCCAAAGGGGCAGAAGGAGATGGAGAAGGCAGCAGGGGAAGAAGACAGCTTCCTAAGTGGGCAGAGAGGGAAGATTATGTCCATCATACTGGTTGGCTCTCCTCCCTCTCTTGCTCTCTCTCCCTCTCCCTCTCTCTCTCTGCCTCTGACTGCCCAGATGAACTGTGTTTCTGAGGAGAACAGGAAGGAACCCAGAGACGAACTGCACCAGCCTCAGCTTCCTCTGACGCATTGCTCAAGGCATCTCACGGAGTACCCAGTGTTGCGGGCACCGGAGTGACAGCAGGAGAGGAAGCAGGAAGCTCTTCCCATCCCAGGGCAGAGCCAGGCAGACACAGAGCAGTTGGACACTGGAGGGGTGGTACTGTGTGTGTGTGTGTGTGTTATCGAGGATTGAACCCAGAGCCTTTGCACTGAGCTACAACCCCTCCCCCTTCTTTTAAATTTTTTATTTTTGAGACAGGATCTCGCTAAGTCCCTGTATTGCCCAGGCTTGGCTTAAACTTGAGATCCTCCTGCCTCAGCCTCCCAGAGTGCTGGGATTACAGGCAGGCACCATTTCAGCTGACTGGTGGGACCGGAGGCAGGTCTCAAACTACCAAGACATGACAACAGAAGCCCACATGAGAAAAAACATCTCGGACAAAGACCTGGAAATGGCCATGACTGCAGGAAGACTGGTGTGGTCTTCAGGAGGAGCTGCGGGAGGGTCAACCCCAAAGGAGCTGGAGGAAGAGCAGCTCCCTAGACTCAGGAGGCATCTGTGAGGGGCAGGAGGGCCCAGCCGGACAAAGCAAGAAAACAGGCCTGGGAAGAGACAGCTGGGAAAAGCAAGGAACGGTAGAAAATGTGGACAGAGGAGTTGACAGCCAGAGGAAAAGAACAAGGAGACCACAATGTAAAGACAGAAAAATGCCAGGCACAGTGGCTCATGCTTGTAATCCCAGCACTCTGGGAGGCTGAGGCAGGAGGGTTGCAAATTTGAGCCCAGCTTGGGCAGCTTAGTGGCTTAATGAGACTTTGTTTGAGAATAAAAACTGAAAAGGGTTGGGGATGTAGATCAGTGTAAAGACCCTGGGTTCAGTCCTCAGTCACACACACACACGCACACACACACACACAGAGCTTGGAGCAGAGGGGTGTTGCAAAAAAGAAATTGCTGTGAACTGTATTGAAGTCAAGTGTTCGAATCTTATGGTGATCTCTGAAGCCTCCACCATCGGAGGCAGCTGGGGCTCAGAACCCCTGCTACTCTCAGGGCCAGACCCAGGAGCCTTCCTGTGCTATTATCGTTTAGAATTCTGGGAGGCCAGCCTGGCTCAGCGGGGTTCAGGTGGACCCAGTCCTATGCAAACTGAGCAAAGGCCAGTGTTATGGGGGAAACAGCCATGGGCTCAGAATCTGTAAGTGAGCTTTGACGTTTGTATCAATCACAGTTCTAGAAAGGAGTGGGCTAGAGATGATCCTGCCCCAAGTCATTGACATATCAAATTTACACACTTTATTTTTAAAATTAATTTTATTGGTACATTTTAGATAAACATGATGATCACATTCATCCTAAGGAATTTGTACCTGTACATGATATATCTTGCTTCTTCTCTTTTTCCCCTTTCCCTTCCCTCCCTTCACCCCCTCTTCTCCTGCTTATTTACAAAAGCTTTCCCCCCCATTTTTCCTTCTATTCACTTTTTTCCTTTTCTTTTTCTTCATTCCTCCCCCTCCCTATTTCCTTTTCCTATTTGAACATTTTCTTCCCATTTCCCAATATTTATTATACATTTTGGTCCTTATTTGAACTTTTGGTTTCTCACACCAGAGAAACCATGCAATATTTGAACACGTATATTCAATTTATTTCACTTAAAAGTATGATTTCAAAGTTCATTTATTACCTGGAAACATCTCAAGTTTATCCTTTTTTATGGCAGAGTAGTACTCAATTGCATAAAAACCCCATATCATCTTTATCCATTCATCAGTTGATGGGCATCTGTGCTGTTTCCAAGATTTAGCTGTTATAAATCATGCCACTACAAACATGGGTGTGCATATGTCACTGTGGTAGGATGCTTTTAATTCTTTTGGGAAGATAGCAAGACGCGGAATAGCTGGGTCAAATGGAACCTTTAGGTTTTGTTTTTTTGAGGAACCTCCACACTGATTGCACCAGTCTACACTTTCACCAGCAAAGGAGAAGGATTCCTTTTTCTCCACAGCCCTGCCAATATTTGTTATTTGTTGATATCTTGATAATAGCAATTCTTTCTGGAGTGAGATGGAATTTCAGTGTTGTTTTAATTTGCATCTCTCAAAGGACCAGTGATATAGAACATTTTTTCATATATTTATTTGCCATTTCTCTTTCTTTCTTTCCTTTTTTTTTTTTTTTTTTTTTTTTTGAGGCAGGGTTTCACTGTGTAGCCCAGGTTGGCCTCAAACTCATGGTGATCCTACTGCCTCAGCCTCCTGAGTTCTGGGATTATAGGTGTGTAATCCCAACATGCCTGGCTCCATTTCTATTTCTTCATCTGAGAAATGTCTGCTCATTTCAGATGCCTGTTTTGGGATTGGGCCTTTAAATTTGGGGGGTCTGATTTTTTTGAGTTCTTTATATATGCTAGATATTAGTCCTTTGAGGAACAGCTGGCAAAAATTTCTTCCCACTCTGAGTTGTCTCTTCTCTCTGTTGATGGTTTATTTTGCTATGCAAAAGATTTTTAATAAGATCCCAGTTGTTGATTCTTTGTGATATTTCCCTTCCAATTGGGGTTTTATTCATAAAGTCTTTGCCATATGGAAAGCCAGTTTTTCCAGCACCATTTGTTAAAGAGGCAGTCTTTCTTGTACTGAAGGTGTTTGGCCCCTTTGTCAAAGATGAGGTGGCTGAGTGTGTCTGGAGTTGTTTATGCATCTTCTAGTCTGTTCCATGGATCCTCAGGTGTGTTTTATCTTTTTTCCTTTTCCCAGTACCATGCTGTTTTTATCATAGTAGCTTTGTAATATAATTTCAAGTCAGGAATTATGATGCCTTCTGCCTTGCCTTTGTGGCCCAGAATTGCTTTTTTTTTTTTTTGGTACTAGGGATCGAACTCGGGTCCTTGTGCTTTCAAGGCAGGTGGCGGAACCACTGAGCTAAATCCCTGGTCCCAGAATTGCTTTGCTATTCTAGGTCACTTCTTTTTTCCTATGAATTTTAGGATTTTTTTCTGTACTTCTGTGAGGTATGCTATTGGTATTTTGATTAAGATTGCATTAAATCTGTATAACAGTTTTGGAAGTATGGCCATTTTCACTATATTGACTGTTCCTACCCAAGAACAAGGGATATCTTTCCATTTTCTGATATCCTCTTCAATCTCCTTTTTCAGAGTACTGTAGTTTTCAGTGCAGAGGTCTTTTACTTCCTTTGTTAGATCGAATCCTAAGTATTTCATTGTTTTGGATGCCATTGTGAAAGGTGTGGTTTCTCTAATTTCTCTCTTAGAGAGCTAGTTATTTGTGTACAGGAAGACTATTGATTTTTGAGTGTTGACTTTGTATTCAGCTATGCTACTAGATTTGGTTATTAAATCTAGAAGTCTTTTGGTGGAGTTTTTGGGTAGAGTATCATGTCAGGTGCAGCCATTCTTTCTGGAGTGAAGTGGAATCTCAGTGTTGTTTTCATTTGCATCTCTCGAATGACCAGTGATGCTGAACATTTTTTCATGTATTTATTTGCTATTTCTACTTCTTTGTCTGAGAAATGTCTGTTCATTTCAGATGCCCATTTTCAGATTGGGTCTTTAAATTTGGGAGGTCTGATCTTTTTAAGTTCTTTATAGATTCGAGATAGTAGACCTTTGTCCAAAGAAGAGCAGGTGAAGATTTTTTCCCACATTGTGGGTTGTCTTTTCACACTGCTGGTGGTTTCTCTTGCTGTGCAGAAGCCTTTTAATAAGAAGAGATCCCATTTGTTCATTGTTTGTGCTAGTTCACAGGCAACTGAGGTTTTGTTCATAAAATCTTTTCCTACACCGATGTCTTCAAGGGTTCTACCTAATCTCTGTTCCAACTGGTTCAGAGTTTCTATTTTAATACTTAGATCTTTAATCCATTTCGATTTTAGTTTAGTGCATGGTGAGAGATACAGGTCTAGTGTTAATCTTTGGCAAGGTGAAGCCCAATTTTTCCAGCACCATTTATTAAAGAGGCTATCTTTCCTCCAGTGAGGGTGTTTGGCTCCTTTATCGAAGATGAGATGGCTGAGTGTGTCTGGCATTGTTTCTGCATCTTCTAATCTGTTCCACTGGTCCTCAGGTCTGTTTCTTTGCCAGTACCATGTTGTTTTTATTACAGTAGCTTTGTAGTATAGTTGCAGGTTGGGGAATGTGATACCCCCTACCATGTCTCTGTTACCTAGAATTGCTTTTGCTATTCTGGGTCTCTTCTTGTTCCAAATGAATTTTTGGATTGTTTTCTCGAGGTCTATGAAATATGCTGCTGGGATCTCAATTGGAATTGCATTAAATCTATATAGCAGTTTTGGAAGTATGGCCATTTTCACTATATTAATCCTTCCTACCCAGGAGCAGGGGATGTCTGTCCATTTTCTGATATCATCTTCAATCTCTCTTTTCAGAGTGCCATAGTTTTCAGAGAAGAGGTCTTGGATTTCTTTCATTAGGTTGATTCCTAGGTATTTCAGTTTTTTGGATGCTATTGGGAAAGGAATTATTTGCTCTATTTCTCTCTCAGTGAGTCTGTCATTGGTGTAGAGGAAAGCTATTGATTTTTGTGTGTTGACCTTGTAACCAGCTACTTGACTGAATTTGGTTATTAAGTCTAGAAGACTTTTGGTGGAGTTCTTGGGGTCTTCTATATAGAGTATCATGTCATTTGCAAATAATGACAGTTTGACTTCTTCATTACCTATCTTTATTCCTTTTATTTCTTTCTCTTGTCTAATTGCCATGGCTAATGTTTCCAGAAGTATATTGAACAAGAGTGGTGATAGTGGACATCCTTGTCATGTTCCTGATTTTAGTGTGAAGGATTTCAGTTTTTGCCCATTTAGTATGATATTGGCTGTTAGTTTTTCATAGATGGCTTCTATCAGTTTGAGGTAGAGACCATCTATTCCAATTTTTTTAGGGTTTTTATATAAATGCATGTTGGATTTTGTCAAATGCTTTTTCTGCATCTATGGAGATAATCATATGGTTTTTTGTCCTTGGCTCTATTGATATAGTGTATTACATTGATTGATTTGCGTATATTGAACCATCCCTGCATCCCTGGGTGAATTCCACTTGATCAGGGTGTATGATCTTCTTGAAGATCTTCTGCATTCTGTTTGCCAGTATCTTATTAAGGATTTTTGCATCTATGTTCATTAGTGATATTGGCCTATAGTTCTCTTTTTCGGTTGGGTTTTTCTCTGCTTTGGGGATCAAGGCGATGCTTGATTCCAGGAAGGAATTTGGGAGTATTTGCTTCCCTTTCAATTTCATTGAAGAGTTTAAACAGTAGTGGCAGCAGTTCCTCTCTAAATGTCTTGTAGAATTCAGCAGTGAAGCCATCAGGGCCTGGGCTTTTCTTAGTTGATAAGTTTTAAATTACATTTTTAATTTCATTGGTTGATACTGGGTTGTTCAGAATTTTTAGGTCTTCTTTGTTCAACTTTGGTAATTCATATGTATGTAGGAATCTGTCCATTTCTTCTCTGTTGTCCATCTTATTGGCATATAGGTTCTGGAAGTAGGTATTGATGATCCTCTGGATTTCTGCTGGGTCTGTTGTAATTTCACCCTTTTCATTCCAATTGCATGGATTTGGGCCTTTTCTTTCCTTTTTCTGACAAGGTTGGCTAAAGTTTTGTCAATTTTGTTGATTCTTTCGAAGAACCAACTCTTGGCCGCATTGATTTTTTGTATTGTTCTCTTAGTCTCCATTGCATTGATTTCTCCTCTGATCTTTATAATTTCCTCCCTTGTATGAGCTTTGGGGTTGTCCTGCTCTTCTTTTTCTAGAAGCTTGAGGTTCAGCATCAGGTTGTTTAATTGGGCTCATTCTGTTTTCCTAACATGCGTATTCACTGCTGTGAATTTCCCTCATAAGACTGCTTTCATTGTGTCCCATAGATTCCGATATGTTGTATTGTCATTGTCATTTAATTGAAGGAACTGTCTGATTTCTTCTTTAATTTCCTCTGTGACCCATTGGTTATTCAGAAGTGTGTTGTTCAATTTCCACATGTTTATGAAATTTTTTGAGTTTCTTTTGCTATGGATCTCCAATGTCATCACACTGTGGTCTGATAATATACAGGGGATAACTTCAATTCCTTTGCACTTACTTAAACATGTTCTGTGTGTGAGTAGGTGGTCTATTTTGGAGAAGGACCCATGTGCAGCTGAGAAGAATGTGTATTCTGATTTTGTGGGGTGGAAGACTCTGTAAACATCTCTTAAGTTCATTTGTTCAAGAGTTCGATTGAGTGCTTGTATTTCATTACTTATTTTTTGTCTAGTTGAGCTATCTATTTGTGACAGTGGGGTGTTGAGGTCCCCCACTACAATTGTATTAGTGCATATATGACTTTTCATTTCCGTTAGTATTTGTTTTATATAGTTGGGTGCACTAGTGTTTGGTGCATAGATATTTATGATTGTCTTCTCTTCCTCTTGGATTCTTCCCTTTACAAGGATGTAGTGTCCTTCTTCATCTCTCTTAATCAGTGTTGGTTTGAAATCTACTTGATCTGCCAAGAGGATAGCTACTCCTGCTTTTTTTCGGGTTCCTGTCGCATGCAGTATTGTTTTCCACCCTTTAACTTTCAGTCTATGAGTTTCCTTTTGAATGAAGTGTGTTTCTTGTATGCAGCATATTGTTGGATTTTGCTTCTTGACCCATTCTGCCCATCTATTTCTTTTGATTGGTGAATTGAGACCATTAACATTGATGGTTATAACTGAAACATATTGACTTGTCATTGCCATGACTTTCTCTTTTTGTTGGGTTCTCCCCCTTTCCATTTAATTTCTTGTCATGCCAGATGGGTTCATTCTGCTTTGCTTCCTGGGGTTGTGATCCTCAATATCTGTTCCTAGGATATTGTGTAAAATTCTTTGGAGTGCTGGTTTGGTATTCACGAAGTTCCTAAGGTGCTCTTTGTCATGAAAGTATCTTATTTCTCCATCCATTTGGAAAGATAGTTTTGCAGGGTACATCAATCTGGGTTGGAAGCTGTTTTCTTTTAGGGCTTGGAATATGTCACTCCAAGCTCTTCTTGCCTTGAGGGTTTGTGTTGAGAAGTCTGCTGTGATTCTGATGGGCTTTCCTTTGTATGTGATTTATTTCTTTTCTCTGACTGCTTGTAGAACTTTGTTCTTCTGTTGTGTTTCTGGAATCTTAACAATTATATGCCTATGTGTAGATTTTTTTTGATCAAGGCTATTTAGAGTCCTACATGCCTCACTTATCTGTATGTCAAGCACTTTTGCCCTGCTTGGGAAGTTTTCTGCCATTATTTCTGTGAAGAGATTTTTTTATGTCATCTGCACTCTCTCCTGTTTCTTCATTGAGCCCAGTCAGTCTTATGTTATTCTTCTTTGCATCATCTAGCAGCTGCTGGATTGATTTCTCATGTTCCCTTATAATTTTGAAGCAATTTTTCTTTTCCTGGTCACTAATTGCAATCTTATCTTCTATATCTGAAATTCTGTCCTCACATTGGCTCATTCTGCTGTGTAGACTTTCAGTGGAATTTTTCATGTCCTGGAAATCTATTTATATCTGTTTTATGGATTCCATTTGTTTCCTATTTTGGGATTCCATCATATTCCTGAGCTCCTCTCTAGATTTCTTAATCATGTCTTGCACTAGGAGCACAATTTCTCCTGTTATCTGAGAAATTATTTCTGATTTCATTTTTTCCAGATCCCCTTTTGTTCCCAGTTCAGTGGGTCCAGATGGTTGAGTATCAGAATGGTCCATCTCATTTCCCTTTGAGGCTGCTGTAGGTGATCTGGAAGTCTTGTTTTGAGACTTATTTACGTGTTTTCTCATTTTGACTGGGGCGGGGGGCTGTTAGCACCTGCACGGATTACCTCCTGTGAGCTGGGTGAGGTGGGACAGGGGCTGGGAGCAGTGGTAGGGATGGTGACCCAAAAGCCCTTTCCTGTGGGCTGGGAGCAGCGGGAGGGATGGGGGCCAGGAAGCCCCTTCCTCTGGGCCAGGAGCAGTGGGACGATGGCTCAGAAGCCCCTACCTCTGGGCCGGGAACAGCGGGACTCAGCACCTTTGTCTGGTGGTCTGGTGTCCTCTGCGTCTTTGTAGTGTGGAACCAGGTGGCTGCCTGTCTGCAGCGGGGTGATTCAGCGTCTTCCGCGTGACTCAGGACCTCGGTAGGGCGTGCACAGACCTGCCTGTCTACAGCGGGCTGATTCGGCGTGTTCTGTGCGACTCACGACCTTGGTAGGGCATGGGCAGACCTGCCTGTCTGCAGCGGGGTCTGACCTGGGAATTCTTTTAGGGCTTCATCTTAAACAATGAGATCTACAGACACACATGTTCCCCCTTGGCTCTGTTATGGGTATGAATAGTTAGAAACCACTGAAATACAACAGCAGAGGCCTCTGAGTCAATTATAAAATTATAAGCACTGAGAATGCTCTAGAAATTGAGGTACGCTCAGGCCATGTCCCAGGTCTGATTGGGAGGTCTGATTTTTTAAAGTTCTTTATAGATTCTAAATAGCAGACCTTTGTATATTCTTAAGTATCAGAGAGTAAAAGTTTCATAAAATCTATCTCTAGAGTTATCTCTTGAATTCTGTTCAAAATCGAGCTCTTTGGCTCCTTCTCCTTCATTATCACCATTCCCCTCGAACACACTCTTCTGTTTAATTCTCTCAATTTCAGTTCATGGTACTCCCATTCAAGAACATGAATAGGCCGGGGATTTAGCTCAGTGGTTCCGCCACCTGCCTCGAAAGTGCAAGGTCCAGAGTTTGATCAGCTCTTTGGGTCCCTTCTCTTGGGTTTTTCCAAATAGCCCCATGGTGAACTTTACTTGTCTTGCCCCTTCCGGCTTTCCGTTCCCTATGCCTAGGCAGGTCTCGGGCAGCTGCTTGGGTGGGACCAGAGGAAAGGATCTATCACTCTAATTCTAAAACAAATTTTTAAATAAACCAGCTAATTTCTGGAAGAAAGCATTTATCAAGTTATTTTAATATGTAGTATAATAATTTCAAATTTCAGGGGTGTTTAAACAGTTAATAGTGAAATATTCATGTCTGGAAATAGAAAAAATTTATTATGAGCTTCTATGGTTTGTTTTAAACAGAGCAAGTGTGTTAACTTTAAAATACGAATAACCATGGCAATTTTCAGTTTTTGTTTGGCTTTGGTTGAATGTGGTGAGTGTCCATCACCCACCAGTTATCTGGGAGAGCGTTTATTCTATGTGAATACCGTTTCATGTTTGCATGGGAAATTGTAGCTAAACATTTCATTTTCCCTGGTCTGTAAAAGAAGCACAATTCTACTTGCTTTGTCTCTCCTATAATCCTTAAATCATTAGTTCCACATTTTTTTTAAAAAAAGGAAAACATGGTTTTTTTAGGAAGTTGTCACCATCTGGTTTTAAGAAAGTCATAGTGTCTTAAACACTAGAAATCTGTTTGTTAGCCATGGAAACCATCCAAACAGGTGGGCAAGAGAGGTGGAGTGGGATTGGGGGAAGGAGAAGAGAGGGTTTAGATCCACACACTTCTTCAAAAATTGCCCCACCATTCGCACCAAGTAGAAGCAGAAGAAATGTGTGTGATTTTTGACAAGGTTCTTCCATGACTAACATTCAAAGAAGGGGGTTGTTGGTAGTTGATAACAGTAGCAAGTGCTTTGTAGAAATATCTATATCTGTTTCCCAGTCTCATGAGTGACAGGGCAGATTTTTGGTATTTTCCCAATGTCATTAGCAGATAGTGGCTTGTGAAAGGGCTTTACAAAAATGGAGGAAGAAATCTCTTTTTACCTTTACAACCATTACGAGATGTGGGCAGAATGACTTGTTGGCAGCACTGTTTATGCATGAGAAAACCAAAGCACATCAATATTTAGTGTCTCCCTTCTTCCTTTTAGCACAGTCCTCTCTTCTTATCTCCACTGATCCACGCAACTGTCTTCTCCCACTGAGCACCCTTCCATGCCCTACCCATGCTCCAATGTTTCTGCCTTAACCAAAGTGCACCAGCTCCTTGTGAAGCCAAGACCCCCACATCCCACCCTGATGTCATTCCTCTGGCTTCTGGGAGTTCTTCTAACCCTGAAACGTCCAGATTCCAGGACTCTCTTCATCTTCTTTAATTAGCTAAATCTTGCCTGAAATATTCTCTCTTTTGCAAATTTTTTAAATGTCGCAAACATCAATCAATATACACAGCTAACACCCCGTCACCGAATCTCTTTTCCTGAAGTCCTTGGTTTGAAAAGCTCTTGATCTGCTTTCAAAGTATGGAAGTCAGAGTCCTGCTAAGTGATTTGCCTCTGGATGCGGTGGGCTCCATCTTTCCAGCCTCTGATCTGTTTTCTCACTGGCTGTTAGCTGTTACCTAACTGTGAAGCCAGGGGCCACATCTAGGGCTTTTGTGTGACACCCTCTTCCAATACAACTTTTTTTTTTAGTATATCATAACATAACTGCCGTGAGAAACAGATCTCCAAATGTTCACGTGGCTCAAACACATTCGGAGGGTTACGTGTGGCTCACACAATCAGTAGAGGGTGGTTCCTGGTTGTTGGAGGTCTTTGCTCCACACAGCCCTTTGGGGAACTCTGGTTGACTGAAGCTCTGGTGTATTCAACACAAGGCTTGCAAGGTCTTCTTGGATGAAACACAGAAAGAAATATAGTAAACATGTAGGGGCAAGTAGAAGAGGGAAACAGGAAGAAGAGCAAGGAGCAAGAGGGAGCAATGCTAAGCAAAGATACTCCATGTGGGTGAGAAGTTCTTAGTTTCTTCTGTAGTGCCTGAAACACTGAGGTCTGATGAAAAGAGCAGACCAAGATGACCTTGTGAGCATCCCAGGTATGAGTTTCCCCTGAGATTTCCTCCTGGGGTGCTCCATTACCACACACTGAGACTACTCTGAGACTAAAAGGGCTTTCATTCCTTGTGCAGTGGTTAGGGGACATGACTAGCTCAAGCCCAAGTCAATAATTAGACAAGGGAAGGAAGTTAGGATTGGGAACCATTGGCTAGAGATTACCATTTGTATTCAGAACAACCATGATTGCAATGGATTCATTTTAGTTGGGGATTCTATTTTCTGTACTTTCATTTTTAAAACAAGGGAGGTAAGAAGTTATAATTTCACAATTAATACAGAGGAACTGGTGTTTCAGATGGGAAAACTAAAGCTTGTGAATATTTAAGGATCTTTGACAAATCAACATGGAAAATTCAAAGTAGATCCAGGACTCATGCTCATTCTCATAGCAGAATTCAATTTTGTGGTTGTCTGTTTTGGCTTTTTTTTTAAATAAGAAAGGCAGAGACAGAATTTATTATCAAAACATCATTATGATCTCAAATCTTCTGCCAGGTGAGTTATCACATGATTTCATTATCTTTTTACTTACAAGTTCTTTTTAAGCCTTCCCCTTTATTTTCTAGATCCCATGAAGTGGGTAACAAAGGAGGAAACAAACCTTTAGAAAAATGCACTTGGAAACACCTAGCAGCAAGGAAGAATTATGTTACAATGAATAGCTTTTCGGTAGAAGATCGATTCAATTTTTCATATGTTTCTCAATTTAAAAACTTCTGTTTGACTACAGGTGATTCATATTGTGTACTATGTAACTGTTAGGATAGGATATCTGCTCTAATAAATAAATATGCAATGTGCAATGACTCAGGTGTGGCAGAAGTTGACATTTTGCTCCCGACAAAGTTTCAACATGTCAGGACAAATCTTCTCGTAGATCCTTAGGGGTCAAGTTGGAGAAAGGGATATGGTACTGGTTTCAGCCCATGACTTCCATGAAGTCATGGGGCTGGACGTCTCCTGCACACAAAGGAAGTAGCGTGGCAGACATCGTGGACCAGGCTTCAGGATAGCCTATCTCACTTTGGTACACATTCCTTTAGTTGGAGTTCACAGGGCACTAGCTAATAAGGAGTGTGGGGCTGGTCTTTGAGATGTGTGGCATGTTGTGTGCTTAGGAAGAAAAGGAGAACATGGTTTGGGAATTTAGAATGTTGTCTGCTACTGCCTTTTTTTCTTTTTTGGTACCGGGGATCGAACTCAGGACCTTGCTCTTGCGATGCAGGTGGCGGAACCACGGAGCTAAATCCCCGGCCCCTGTGCTACTGCCTTTTGAAGATTCAATTTATGTTTTTTCTTTATTTTTCTCTACTGTTTAATACAACACATTTTAGTGTAAAAACAAATGATCGATATTTTATACACTACAATTTCTTCAGAAAATCTAGAGCAAGGGATGACTTCATATTCCCACAGGAGTTCAACACTGCAGATTAAAAACAGAACTATTTAGAAAACTGCTGAGCTGTTTAGAGGAACATGCCTTCTGCTTGACTGCAGAATTCAAGATTCCTCAGCGATTGAGTCTTCTGGGTGGGCTCGGCAGGGGGCGCAGGCCGGGTGGTGCGGAGGGCTCGGCGGGCTACAGCGGCCCCGGGGAGGCCACAGCGCCACCGGCGGGCGGTAGCAGAGCTCCGGAGGCCGAGGCGAGGGGGCGAGGGACGGCAGAGCTCAGTCCGGCACGGCGACCGCCCGCGGGGCCCGGGGGAGGGTAGGCCCTGGGCGGGGGTCGTCCGGGGCTGCGCGGGGCCGCGGGGCGGGGTCGTAGGAGTCCCAGGCCGCCGAGAGGCGCTGCTGCCGGCCGACGGGTCCCTCCTCTGGGCCGCTGGAGGACGACGCTCCCGCGGAGGCCCCGCCTGAGGAGGCCGCGGGAGGCCGCGGGGGATGGAGGAGCGGAAGGAGGAGGGCGAGGCGGAGATCCAGGAGCATGGGCCGGAGCACTGGTTCTCTAAGTGGGAGCGGCAGTGCCTGGCCGAGGCCGAGCAGGACGAGCAGCTGCCCCCCGAGCTGCAGGAGGAGGCAGCGGCCGCCGCGCAGCCCGAGCACGAGCAGCAGAAGCTGTGGCACCTCTTCCAGAACTCGGCCACCGCCGTGGCTCAGCTCTACAAAGACCGAATGTGTCAGCAGCCAGGACTTTCTCTCTGGGTTCCCTTCCAGAGCGCAGCCACCGCTGTCACCAACCTCTACAAAGAAAGCGTGGATACCCATCAGCGAAGTTTTGATATTGGAATTCAGATTGGCTATCAGCGACGCAATAAGGATGTGTTGGCTTGGGTTAAAAAACGCAGAAGAACTATTCGCAGAGAAGATTTGATCAGCTTCCTGTGTGGAAAGGTTCCTCCACCTCGAAACTAGAGCTCCCCCAAGACTGACTGTAGTGTCCCCTAACCGAGCTCCTTCAGCGGAAACTAGCTCCTCTTTAGAGACTGATTTGCAACCCTTCTGGGAAGCCATAGCTCTGCATGGTAAAGCCGTTTAAACATATTTCTTTGGAAAGATGGTTAAGAGTGTGCCTGTGGACTCATTTTCATGTTTAGGCATAGATCCAGATATATTGTCTGCTTTTTGTCTATTACAGTAAACACTAGAAATGTTTGAACTAGAATGTAAGTTAAGGGCAATTTTTGACTGTGAGCTGGGCCATCCTAAAAATGTTTTTAGAAAGTTAGCTCAAGCATGTTGATGTTATAGTAACAGTCTTTCTGCAACATTGACTAGAATTTGTTGCTTTGCATTATATGATGTACATGTCTTCTTACTCTTCTGAGTTAAGAAAGTTCTTGTGTCTTAAGAATTCTATTGCATTTATAGCTGCTTGGAGGGCAGCCTGGTCCACAAGAGGCAAGTAAAGCAGGTAATTGTTGGGTTAGTTCTTGGGAACTGAGAACTGCTGTTGGGACCCTTCATTATCTTCTTTGCTGTAGAGGATAGGCATTGATGACCAAGGGGTAGAGGCGATAGGAGGGCCTTTTTTCTCTTTCCTGCTGTCCTTTGGGTCCTTCTTGCTTTGATAGGATGATCAGAAGTGCAGCTTGTGGGCAGATCCATCACTACCTTCCCAGGCTAGACCTGTCATCAGAAGGCATTCTTGCATGAGGGGCTTTAGGATTAAAGGAGAAGCCTGAGGAACAGGTTTCTTGTCAGGGATGAGTCTGTGGTTGCTTGCTCTCTAATACAGACTTCCATGTAGAGAACTGGGAGAGTTGTCTGTATGACAACATACAATATTGGAGCTAAAAGAAAAAGCAACAAAATAATTAAGAATTGATTGAAACCAAGTGAAAAATCCATTGAAAACATGGGTCAAACAGATGATTAAGCAAGAAGTAACTACTGAGAAGTAACTAGTGAGTTAGATTATGAATCCTGTTAAAAGTTAACATTTGTAGGCTATAGAATAGGTCATCTAAAAGTTAACCTGGTAATAAAAATGTGACAGATACACATGCACGCAAACACATGTGGTCTTTTATATCATTGAAACTTTAATGCCTATAGAAATTCTTACTCTCTTTTGGCATACTTTGATTCTTTCCTATACTCCTAATCAGAATATGGAGTTGGAAAAAGTATTTTTGTTTTTTGTGGCTTACAAGTTTATGGCAAGTTAAAAAAAAATTACTCCCAAGAAAGCCCATGTTACACGGACACAGTATTTAAGACTCTGGACTATTTTTAATATGTTAGAATAGTTAAGCTGTTCAGAACTTTTGGAACTCAGGCAAAAATATGATTGGTCTGCTCCTACTGAATTAAAGTTTGAAATTTACCCCTTAAGTTTGCAAATACAATTACAAGAGGTAAGCATTTTTAACAGATTTAGTTTATGGTACCATGTCTCAGATTTATGATTCATTCCATACTTATTTTTTTCTGTATTATACTACTGTCTTGTAGAAATAGTTTTAGGCAACAAATGCCAGCTTGTTAGAAGATCGTAATGTACTTGTGTACATAGTAAAAACAACAAGCTAGCCCCTCTCTTTGGGAAACTACTCTAACTCCCAGTGTATTTTCTCAAGTTGAATCTTTTTAACCTGTGTTTTATTATTTTAAACTTTGGGAGTTTTAGTGATGATGTAGTTGCACAAGGGACTATTTATAATTTTGACATTTAAATTGTTAAGAGTTTTGCAAAGCTTAAATACAATACTTTGTTGCAAAAAAAAAAAAAAAAAAAGATTCCTCAGCGATTAATGAGAAAGCTGGATACAACTTTACAAATTGTGTTCCAGGCTGTCGTACTGACAAACTCACCGAGTGTACTCGTCATTGCTTGTACCTATGGTTTCCAGAGCCAATAAACTTCTTTTTCTGCCCACAGATCACCAACACTGCATGCTATGATATGATTAAATATAGAGGTTACTTATGCAAAAGGTCATTTTGATCTGACATTGGCACTTTTGCCCCCTTTCATGTTTCCAGAATAAGTTCTTCCAGAGGAACGAAAGTCAACTTTCCATATTGCCGGGCTAGAATTGCTACGTCCTGCTTGAATTGATATTTTAAGTACAGAATCCCTGCTGTGTGTAGCCAGGAAACATTCATGTGTTTCAAAAATGATTTTATTATGCGTATAAGCTCATTTGATCCTCAAAATTATGCTGTCTGATGATGACATTTCATTATTTGAGTGCTGAAATAGTGTGTTGGAGACTTGCTTTTGGTGCCAATGGGGCATAGTAATTTCTGAGGCAGGCGTATTTCCCTGCAGGCTGTCCTGTATGCTCTCCATCAGCTACCAACACGTGACCCACTTCCTCCCATAACCAGAAGATATCAGGCGTGGGAACCTGTTCAGTACGGCTGTCAGATTTCTCTGAGAAAACAAAACAAGAAACAATGGAGCCACTGAAGATTCAGACAGCATTTTACTTACATAGACAGCAAAGGCGAGAACAAAGGTCCTAGGGCCAAGGTAATCAATGACAAAAATATGTATAAATAGCAATGATTATTTTAAAACTTTTTTGTTTGCTAGCTGCTGAAGGATCCTGAGTGGGGCAACAGGTGATTGTCTGGAGTCGTTTTCTGGACTCCAAAAATGGTTTTGAAATTCTTCTCAAATTTGTCTTCTAGCGTGCCCAGACTGATGAACTTTTTCTCCTGAGAAAACAAAGGCAAAAGTAATTGCAGCCATTATTCAATGCTCCTAGACTCCCAGTGTGTCAGATAATTGGAAGCCTCATTTGGACTATTCCAAACTCTAAGTGAGAAATAATCCAGTTCGGAGGAGTTTACGTTCCCCCATAGTTCATTTCTCTTTATTGGGGAGACAGAGAAGCTAAAATAGTTCTACAGGTTGAATATCCTCTATCCAAACGGTTTGGATTAGAAGTGATTTGAATTGCAGAATTTTTTGGATTTTGGAATATATGTATATCCATAATGAAATTATTTGGGGCATAAGACCCAAGCCTAAACACAAAATTCATTTATGCTTCATATAAACCTTATACAGATAGCCCAAAGGTAATTGCATAAAATATAATCAATAATTTCATGCAAAGTTTTATGGTGTGGATTTTACTACTTGTGGTCCTGTTGATGCCCGAAAAGTTTCAAATTTTGGAGTATTTCAGAGTTTGGACCTTCAGATGTTCAACCTGCATGTTGCACTCTAATTCCTGATTGGAAAGATACCAATTTAATTTTTAAAAAGTTCAACCTGCATTTTTACGAAGTTCTTGTTATTTGATTTTTAAACACCGCATTGATGATTTGTAACCATGTGATAGTACAGATTCACCCTTTGAGAAGCCTTGTTAGTTTTTTGATGGATCACTAGGAAATTAGGATGTAAAGAAATGTAAGGTTTTGAAACTTGAGAAACTTGATCTGGTATCTTCCTGTGAGAAGAGAAACACTGGTTTCCTGTAAAAGGCACTTGCATTTGCAGCGGTAGGCAGTGAATGGCTGGGCAGTGGGCTGTTCTCCACGGCTGAGAGTCGACTATCCAGAAGTGAGCAGGCCCAGGTGGCTTAGGCTCGCCTTTCCAAGGACGCCTTCTGGTGTGTTGTTACTTTCCCTACCTGCCCCCCAGGGCTTTAAAAATATTTCTGTGGAGTTTCACTTGTCCAAGTTTGCCACAGGAGGAGGGCAACTGAAACATTTCCCCAAGGAAGAAGGCAAAAGGGAAAGTGACTGAAAGCAAAAGGGACGCAGGGAGAACCACTTACTCTGTAAAATGGCTTGTGGCTCTGAAAGATGACACGGATGTCCTGCACAAATTCCTTCACTCGGGAGTACTTCTTCTCATTCAGCCTGGCCTTGATTTGGTCTAAACACACGCGTGCCGGTTGGCCCACAGATGCCCCTTTGGTCTGTTGAGGAGAACAGCAAAGAGAGGGCTGTCTGCATGTTTCCCAGTCTACCTTCCCCAGACTCTTACTGTTGTGGTTTGAACCTTTGTATCCTCACTCCCTCCAACTCATATGCTGAAATCCCCAGCCCAAGGTGACAGTGTTAGGAGGTGGACAGTTGGGGTCATTAAGTCATGAAGGTGGGCCCCTCTTGAGTGGGATTAGTGACCTTATTGAGACTCTAGGGATCTCTCTCTCTCTCATTTTCCACCAAGTGAAAACAGAGAAGGCAGCCAATCTGCAACCTGGAAGAAGGTCTTCATCTCAATCCCGTCATGCTGCCACCCTGACCTTCAACTTCCAGCCTACACAGCTGTGAGAAATACATTTCTGTGGTACATAGACAATCTATGGTGATTTGTTACAGCAGCTGTAACAGAGCCATCAACAAGGCAAAGGTAAGTGCAGCTTCTGCCCCTGGAATTCAGATTTTGACAAATGCAAGTTTCTAGCTTTGTTGCTGTTGCTTACATAATTTGGTTCTGTGACAAAGAAGGCACTTTCTGCACAGCAGTAGACCTTCAAGAGGAGCAGTTCACATTTCTGCAAAAGAAGGAGGAGATTTTAAGTGCAGAGCAGCTTAAAGAGAAAAAGCCAGTGCCCAGTCCAGACAGAACATGTGACTCCCAGAACTGTGGACTCTTTGAGAGTAGGAATTTCCCTGGATTGGAGATTCTCTACAATATGGATATTGGTGCTAGGTCATGTGATGGAAGCACAGCAGGAGAAAGTGATTTGTCTCTGGGCACCATTCCTCTACCTCTGCAAGATTGTGCTCCTCCTTGTGAATGATAAGAGGGGCTTCAGGGTCACATCAACTCACCAGCTGTTCCTCATCACACAGCGCCTTCATCAGAACCTCAGATTCCTGATGACATGGTTGGCTTTCTCGGTACTTTTTCCGAATAGCCTTTGTCTTGCAGAAGATGCAACTCCACGGGTTGCTGAGAGGTTGGGCATACAGTGAGCAAGGGGCAGGGTCTGCGAAGCAGCCACCATTCCTACAGCTGCTAGGGTCTTCTGCTCGAGAATGACATGGTACCATCTTGTATTTAGTTCCTCTCTTGGAGGCCGCTGCACTGAAACTCCATTTGGGCTCAACACCCAAAGACCTCCCCTCCCATCAATAGTGGTGACAGGGTGATAATGTGCCCAGTGAGATGTCCCAGCAGTGGAAGGACTCTCATTGTGCTCAAAACTTGGGGCTCCCATCTGACTCACTCTGCACTTAATAATGACCCTTGTCATCCCAGTCAAGTACTGGAATTTATTACCTTAAGAATGCGAGTGTAGGACCTTGGTAAGCCGTAGTAATCAGGATCCATAGTAAAATCAGGAAACCAGCCCTTGTTTCTCAACCTTGCTGAATAAGCGTGGAGCATGAGCTATAGACATTCTCTCCTCTGGCCTTGCCAGATCTAGATCTGGACTTTATGCTTCAGAAACTGCTTGGAAAGGAAATCTACTGACAGGGTGTCAGATCCATTTGGCTCAAGATTTATTCTCCTTCTCTACCAGGTTCTCTGTGCTAGGAGACTCTCAGTAACCAGGGTGACACAATGACCTGTCCTGGCCTTGTTGGCATCTCTTTGGCCACCCAGCACTTGCTCAAGGGTCCACTACAGAGTGTCCATTATACAGAAATGGGAGCTACACATGAGGTACAAAAAGAGGCGATCTGCTTTCTGCCTCTGCAGATTGCTCAGCTTATCAAAAGCAGAGATTGACATTGCTCCCCTGAGACAGCGTCCTGGGAACGGGTGGATCCTCTTAGACTCTTCCCATCATGAAAGGGCAATGCTCTGTCATCACTGGACACATTCCAGGGGTCATTCTCCTGGCCACAGTAATTCTGTCTACGACACCACTCACATCTTTTATCCATCTCACATGCCCCATCACCTCTGTCCAAAGACACATTTACAGCCCAAAAGAGTGCATCAGGAGGCTCCCACCCACAGAATTCAGAGGTCTTATCATGTACCCAGCAGACAATGGGATGGACCTCCAAAGGCTCATAGAACACCAGCTCCACCAACATCGTGTGTGATGTTCTCACAGCAAGTGGTACAAGCAGAACTCAGCCACAGTGTTTGACATCATCACTCCATCAGAGCACACAGGTTTGAGAACTCAGAAGGGGAGGTGGGATAACACCCCTTACTATTTCACCTAATAACTACCTGGAGAATCTTTGCTATCCATTAACTTGCTACTACAGTACCAGTACCACCGCTCTGGATGATACTTTTGGATCTCGATGCTAAGGATTCTGGTCCCTCTGCACCAAGACGAACCCAGCTAGAGACAGAAACTCTGCAGGATGTATGTGCTAGGCAGGAGGAAGCAGGAAGGGTGAGGTGGGGGAGGACTGTGTCTGACTCACCTCTCAGTTTCCACAGGCGGGATGTGGCAGTTCTCATGATAGGATTTTGGACAGGTATCGCAGCAGTACATCTGTCCCCCTTGGGCACACACTTCACATTCATTTGAATTTTCTGGCTAGAAGGGAAAGTGATGTAGATATCATTTGGATCACTTGAGCATTTAGAAGGTTGCCCTGTTGAAATTTGAGAACATGTGGCCTTGCATGTACCAAGATAACACTTGTAAATCTCTGTCCTCAAACCATTAACGGTATGAGTGGAGGTTTATTTTAGAAGAAGGCATTCTGGACCACCACAAAATTCAGGAGACAGTTGTGAGAACAAAAAAAAAATATTTTGAAAATAATGATTCTGACACAGAAGAGGTAGCAGCAACAACAACAAAGGGATGAGTTAAAGATAATCTAATTATTTGCCTTGGAAAACCTGGCTCTCGAATACTGTGTCTCTCCTAGTTGTCCGTATTTAAATTTACTCCTGTAAGGTGATCTACTGAGAGCTTGATATGATGGAACAAATCGAGATCTCACTCCATTCTATAGCCTTGGCAATAAATTCCCCACGAGTTGGAGAAAAGGCCTGGGGAGCAGTTCTTAGACTGGGGCTTCTGTTCCTCTGACAGTGTTCAGATGACCAGGTGGGTGTCAGGGAGGACATAGCTCTTTGGGTTTGGGAGTCTGGGGAAAGGTCTCCCACGACTCATCCAACTTGGCATGTAAGGTAGGGAGGTGCGGTCTCTAACATCAAAGAGCTGTTGTCATGGCAACTGCCTGGTTAAAGACTGAGCTTCTCTCTTCATTTTCTGGGCCCAAGAAAGAGCTGCAGCTTTGTTCTATGAAAGGAAAAATGGGAAATTCTAGAAAATTGACCAGTACTGGATTTCTGACCAATCTCAATATAAGTATGATCTTAGCCAAATTTAATTATATTTAGTGAAGTTAAAACTTTAACTATATTTGCATGTAGGTATTGTAGAGGGGTTTGCACTTGTTACACACAATAGAATTTTGTAGGCCACAATAAAAATTTAAGGAAGAAGCCCGCTGGTGGGCAGGGGAAGTCACATCCTCCCCCATTTTGGGTGACACTCTATGTAGCAGTGACAGGTGACCCCTACACAGGACAGTGCCTATGAGTGAGAGTTGTCTGGGGAGAAACAGCTGCAGATAGGCCCCTGGCTCCTCTCCTGGTGCCCTACGAGCAGAAGGAGAGCACCTTGGGGCCCACTGCGTGGTGGGGAGACAGTTGCTCCGCAGCAGTGGCTCCACCCCAGATAAAATATCCCCCGCACTGTCGGCTGTGAGGAGGCTCTCGCATCCTTCGGTGATAATCTAAGTACCCCAACAGGCTCACGGGTCCTGGGGCTGGGGCTCTGGTGGGTGGGAAGGTGGCAGGGAGCACAGTTCCACCTCTTCCTTCTAGAAACACTCTGCTTTCTTCCGTGACTCTGCACTCTCTTGGATTTTTTTCCTTAACGCTCTGACTCTTTCTTCTCGGGTTGTGCGGTTAGAACTCGAGGCTCGGTTCTACATCCTTTGCTCATTTCACTCTTCTCAGTGACCACAGCTTTTCCCATGAACACATTCAGCACACATCCTCCGACCTCTCCATCCTTTTCCTGGCCCCGTCTTGCGTCCTCGAGTGTGCCAACTCTGCTTCCATCCTCTCTAGTGGAAACTGACTGTCCCGTTCCTGGCACAATTCCCAACCCTCGTCTTCCTGTCTCGAATCTCCACAACCACCAACGTCCATCCCGAAGCCTGCATGTGAACCCCGAGTGGCCCCGTCCACACCCTCAGCCCTGCAGCAGTCTTGCTGGTCCTAAGTTTTAAATACCTCACCTCTCTCGGAGCTCCTGTGAGGCCTGCTGCGGTAAGGATGCAGAGAGCCCATTTACAAGCCTATCAGCTGAGCAAACTGCCCTGCTGTTTGGGTTAAACATCATAATAGTTAGTAATATCACTCCCGGGCCCAATGAGCTGAGGTAATTTCAATTATAATTAGAAATTTCTCGGGCCAGGATGTAGCTCAGTGGTGCTGCCGCCTGCCTTGCAAGTGCAAGGTCCCGAGTTTGAAACCCGGTACCAAAAAAAAAAAAAAAAGAAAGAAATTTCTCTTCATTTATGAATTTAGTATAAGAAAAGACACAAAAGCCACATGTATGAACAAACTCTAGCCTGCCACGTGAATCTGGCCCAGAGGCGCTCTTTCAGTAGGAACACTTGGATGGCCTGGTAGGGACGTCCTTGGCTCATCCTCTCAGGTCTCCTTAGGTTGCCTGAGCGGGGGCCTTATAACCATCCTTCCTTTTTGTCACCACAGGGAGACTTAAGGATGCTGAAAAGTGTTTGTGGCTGCTGAGTCAAGGTTTCGGGATCATCATCCTATAAAATACACTGAGAGGGCCCTGAGAAGGAAGGAATGATGCAGGCAAGTCCTGTTCTTGGAGCCCCATCATCTAAGAAGACCGCACACTGGAGTTATGCCTTATTATCATTAGTAGTAGTAGTATTAGTATTAGTATTAAATTTGTGGTGCTGGGGATTGAATCCAGGGCCTAGCACATGCCACACTGCTATATCCCCAAGCCCTCTCCTCAATCTTTTTTGGCAAGAGATTTGTTCTTTTGGTTAGCAGTGGTTCTCAACTTGTTATATAGACTTTCAGAATCACCTGAGGAAATTTTTTTAACAAGCTGGGGATGTAGCTCAGTGGTAGAACACATGTCTAGCATGCAATGGGCTCTGGGTTCAATCCTCAGTGCTGCCAAAAAAAAAAAATCCAGGTAACTAGGGCCCTATCACCACATAGTCCAATTCAGGCTGAGTTGGGACTGGGAAACCGGAGCAGTTCACAGGACCCCAGATTCTCCTAGTTGTACCGTCGTACAGTGGTCTCTGAACCAGCAGCATCCCCTGGATTTCTAGAAATGCACAGTTTGGGCTCCAGTCCTCACAGGAGGGGTCAGGGGCACAGGGTGGGGCTCAGCCAGCATGGATTGGATGGACACTAGAAGAAGCAGCACCAGTCCACGGCCACTCCCAGCTGGCGGTGTGTTGACAAGCCACTGTGGGAGGCTGGGAAAACTATGATTCTTGGGTGGTCTTTGAGACCAGTAACATCAGAGGTTGTTGACCCCGTGACCCCAGGGCACAGCCAGGCACAGAGCCCATGCTCTCCCAAGCAAGGGCAGGGGAGTCCTAAGGAAACCATCATCGGCCTGCAAGTTTGGCAGGAGTAAGGTCATGGAAAGGGGTGCAGACATCCAGTTGCATTTCTGTTTTCACAGAGGGCTTGGCTGTGAGCTTCAAGAAAAACAGTCCATGTCTGCTTGTTATCACACAAGTTACGCAGACCCGGAGGTGAAAGCTGTTTCACCACTGAAGGTCTCAGCTCCAGCAGAGGAACGAGTGCAGTGTAGACTTTTCTAGATCTTGCAAGGGCAGTGCATTTGCGAGGAAGCCAGAGGGCATGGGGGCCCCCTTTCTACCCTCTCTCTCCTGGTGTCCTGTGTCCGGCTGCACAGTGATCTGGAGTGAGAGGTGACCCTGACTAAAATGTCCCCTCATTGCCACAAAAAGAACCAAGCATGATCCAGCTGCTGACAGAGGGGGCCATCCGTGATTTCAGCAGACCCCAAAGTGGGCAGCCACACCGAGAGCAGAGATTGCACAGGGCCTGAGGGATCAGAATGGGATGCGCTTCATACAGCCCCAGCGGAGCAGCTCGAGGAAAAGTGTCCTGTGGCTCACTAAGGGGCGGTGGTTTGGCTCCCTTCATACTGGGCCTGGGGGCATCATGAAGGCTCCACTTTCTCTGCAGGACTGAGGACAAGGTGCCCACCTTGAACTTGCCAGCAGGGCCTGACTTGTTCTTTCTGTCTGATGCCTAAGACCACCTTGAGCTCTACTTGCTCCAGGGAGCAAATATTGAGGGCTTTTCTTTTCCATCCCCACTGCTTCTTTAAAGTGCCATTTTCCTCTCAAATTTGCTGCTTACCCATCATCTGCAGGCCGGCTCTGCCCATGCCCTCTTTAAGCTCTATCTCTAGAGACCCCAATGGTATAGAGCTCTGCCTCCAACACTCGATTTTGAGGGGAAACGAGAGCATGGAATGTTTCCACTGAAACGGACAAAGGATGCTTTCAGTGGAGATGCCCAATCCTGGACAAATGCACCCGGCTTGGGTGCACAGCTGGTGTCCCCTGCTCATCACACAGCGATGTGCTACACCTCAGAGTGAGATTGCTTCAGGGAAAAGCAGTGGTAACACAGTTGAGGTGCCCAGGAAAAGGCTGGGCTCTTACAGGTTAGAGCCGGCAGTCAGTACTTACATAAGGGTCCACTGGGGCATTGAGGTAAGAATCTAGTGTTCTCTGCTGAAAGAGACAAAGGTTGAGTGACAATATTGAATGTGGTATTGCATCAATCACATATTTGATCGCTTCTTTAAGGGGTTTATGGCGTAGCCCTTTTTGTTTTGTTTCAAATCTGCTTTTATAAGCCTGTGTACTTATAAGAGAATTAAAAACTATTAAATTATGTATCAATGAGTTCTAGTGCCAGTTCCATTCCCTGCCCCTTGGATGCAGGGTGAATCTTTGTGAACCCCTACAGGGAGTCTGGCCTTCCTTACCAGGCTGAGCTGGAGAATCTCTACTCATTCTCCTACTTGGAAGGCCCCCAGGCAGTTTTCCTTGAATTAGGAAGTGTCACCCTCTGGGAGCAGCATCAGTGGGAATCAGGCTGGGACCGCATCCTCCAAGGCCCCAAGTGGGCACAAGGTCCCGGATCTTGGAGGCCTTGCAAGGGGAGAAGATCTCCCTGCCTAGGAGCACAGCCCTGAAGATAAGGGCGTCCAGGGTCCCAGGCTACCTTCTTCTTGAAGGTAGGCACCTTCCCACTCTGTCCCGAAGCCCTAGAGCTTGCCGTCTATTAGTCATTCTCCCAGGTAAGACAAGGAGGACACGATCCTGGGGTCTGTTGTCTTGGCCTCCTTTGCAGGGCATTGCCAAGCCCATCGCCAGGGCCTTAGTAGTTGCTTTGCAGTTGTTTGCTGGATGGCTACACAAGCGCATGACAAATGAGCACAGTTCTCACTCAGGAAAAGAGATTTCTTAGCTGCCAATAAGTGACCATGGGCTTCTATATCTTACTATTTATTCTAGAGCACCTTAGCTAGCACCAGCAGGATTAACAGGAAACCTATGAGCAGGGAATCTGCCAACAGCAGCGCCTGGCACATGGTGCAGAGAGTGACCCAAGCACCAAGGCCAAGGAGCTGGGGAAGCAAGAACCTTTGGAGAGGCCCTCTGAGGACAAGGTGGTCCCACCTCTAGAGCTGTGATCCCATAGGGAGCAGAGGGAGGGAGCTGGGACAAAGTGGTGAGAGGTGGCGGACTCAGTTTATCAGTCCAGACTGAGTCACCTTTAGCTCTCTGGAGCTGGGTGGACATGTTTGGTCTTAATGAATGCATCAAATAATGTCTCTTTATGCAGAAAACCCTATGGATATGAAAGCTAATCACTGAATCTCTTGTCATGAAGCCAGTGGGCAGGGAGCCGGGAATCTAGCTTTGTGAAGACTATGTCCTTTTGATGTGATAGAGATACCGAAGGTCACCTCTGTCAAAGATTTTGGAAATGGAAGTTCTCTTTTTTTTTGGTACTGGGGATCAAACTTGGGACCTTTCACTTGCAAGGCAGGCGGCAGCACCACTGAGCTAATTCCCCAGGGAAATGGAAGTTCTTACATCTTTCTCCTTTACCAGGTTCTGTTTTATATCCAGCCTTAGAGAGATCTTGGAAAACATCAAATTCTCACCACTTTCCCTGGTGTCCACATAGCATGGACATTGCTGGTCCAAGACCTCTACACTACTTCCAGAGAGGGAGAAATCGGTGTCAGGGACAGAAGTGAAGTCTGCACAGCCCTGCTGGTGAAGCCAAAGGCTCTCTCCATGAAAAGAGATTTTCCATGTCAGTAAGCTGTATTTGTCAGTATGTGTTACTATAACAAAGTATCGGAGGCTAGGTGAATACAGAAAAGAGGTTCATTTAGCTCACTGTTCTGGAGGCTGAAGCACCCATTCTGATGATGGCCTTCTTGCTTGCAGAATCCCAAGGTGACACATGGAAAGAGAGATAGAGATGACAGATGATGGACAGATAGATAGGTAGATAGGTAGATAGGGCATGCGTGGTGCGTATCTTTTGGCCTCTCACTCCCTTATGTTTATGTTTTATATTGTAAGTAACTACTTTAGGGTAAGGATACACACTGTATTAATTTTTCTTATTCTCTTATTTTGCTATGAAATTTTGTTTTATTTTCACATAAAATTGAAAAATACATTTATCATAATTTTAAAAAGCCACTAATATCCAGTCATGATGTTCTTAGCTAATTCTAATCACCTCCAAATCCCCCACCTATTAACACTGTAGTTGGACTGATTTTCCATCTTCTTTAATCTCTCACAGTGGAGGTTAAACTGCAACACATGAGTCTTTGGGGATTCAAAGCACATCAAACATAGCAGCTGCCTGACAGGGTTCTTCTGCCTTTAATAGCTATATTCTCAGGTGTGACTTAAGGAAAAAGATTTCCCTTCTGTGTGTGTGTGTGTGTGTGTGTGTGTGTGTGTGTGTGTGTGTGTGTAGTGGAGGAAATATAGAAAGAAAAGGAAAAGATTCTGGGTTTTGTTATTTGCTTCTCTGGGTGATATATACATTCCAAGGAGAATTTTACATTAGGTTCTATGGAGTGCCCATAGGATGTTTCTAGGAAATCCTATGCTCCATTGTTATTTCATTAAAAATAGAACCCAGAAAAAACAAGGAAAGACAATCAGCATTTAAGCTGAGGTTGCAGAGATGGAGGTGGTTAAATGTATTGTTTTGTGGATTTCAAAATTGTGCTTGTTTTTCCAATTTCAGCCCCACCTTTCATATTTAATTTTAAGAGAGGACGACATTTGAGTATTTTTCTAACATGTGTATACAAGGTCAGTTCAATCTTACTATTTATTTTTTTCCATTAAGTTTATTGGTACACTTTAGGCATACAACACAGTTACATTCATCCTTGGGAACTTGTACCCTTACGTGATGTATCTTGGTTCTTCTTTTTTCCCCATTCCCCTGTCCTCCCTTCAACCCCTCTGTCACATATGTTTGAATGCTGGAGGAAGTCTTGGCCTCTTGTGTTATGTTTGAAAGCAGCACCATATTATAAAATTGAATTTTATCGGGAGTGGTCAATTAAAAAACTATACAGCTATAGAGATGGAAAATCAGCAAGGTGACAGAGGAGACATTGGCAGAAGATCATAGGATAATTACCTTTTTTCTTCTACTTGGTGGTTCTGGTAGATATCCTCTCTGAAAGAGAGTAGAGGTTGATGTTATGATGAGTCTTTGTTTTTGTTTTGTGAGCTTGGCATTTCTGGTTGCCTTTCAGATACTCCAACCTGGGTTTCTCACTGTGAACTCACATTCAAGATGTCTTTATGGAGGTTATTTCCCATGCTTCCCAGTGACTCATGGAAGGATTTAGACTCACTCTTGTGGCCCCAGGACCCCCACAAACTGCCCAGTGATGAATGGAGCCTTATCATTCCCTTATCATTGACACACTGAGGAACAGATTTTCATGCCACCCTTTCTCTGTACATAGAATGTCCTCATTGGAGCTCTTCTCCAGGAGGCCGGCTCAGTGCAAACTGCTCTATGAAGTGGTCCACATGCTCTCAGCCTCCCTCTGAACCTTCACACCCTGGAGCTCCTGCCCCTCTTCCTGCGGGCGTCTCATCACAGTAGTGACGCACTGCAGTCCTGGCCAGGGGCTCCCCTGTTTTCCTCCGTTGTGGTTGCAGATGAGGCTTAGGAAACATTCCTGCATATGATAGATGATCCAAGGGACAGGTGACAGCAGGAGCATTGTACCTGCCACAGACTGTCCCTGACTTTTCCATATCAGGAGTTGATAAGAGGAGAAAGGAGTCAATTAAAAATGCTGTATATATATATATATTTGCAGTACTGGGGATCGAACTCAGGACCTTGTGCTTTCGAGACAGGCATGATGCCACTGAGCTAAATCCCCATCCCTCAATATTCTTTTTTAAGAGAAAATTTGAGGAGTCTGAAGCTGTAGCTGAGTGATAGAGCACTTGCCTAGCATATGTGAGATTCTGGCACCATAAAAATATAGAAAAATTGTTAAAAAATGACATTGAGGTAGCTTAACAAAAGAAATGTTGAAATAGCCCATAACCCAGGGACTACTATGTTGATGTGTTATTTCTGGTATGTGTTTGCATGATGCTACTTTTAACACTGGCCCACCAAATTTAAGGAATTCCCTCATCCTCCAATTTAAGTTACTTCCATGTCACCAAATTTGACAGTTAATTAGTGGCAGAGTGAAGGCCACAACTTACTGCCCTACCTTCAAATGGGTATGAGTTGATCGATTTAAGAGGATAAGGTGTAACATAAGCCAGCCAAGACAACACCTTGGTCTGTTCGTAATAACATCTGCACTGTGACCCAAGAAAAGAAATCATGACAGTTTTCTGGACACAGCAACTCTGCTAAAGCTTGGTGTTGGTGAATCGTGACACCAGAATCCTTGTTGGAAGCCATTTGTCACTCAAATACCGTCATCAGTTCTTTCAGGGTCCATCCATGGCAGCGCACACTGAGCTTCCAGTTCTTGGATGCTGCGTGATTTCCTCTAACTTCAAACTCCCTGGGGCTGAGCCAGCTTCCGTCCTCACCCTTTATGCTCTTCTTCGAGACTCCTATAAAACCAAGACAAGCATCCTGGCATCCTGTGCCCTTGGGCTCAGATCCATCTCAGGAGCGTGTGTGCTTCCTCTCAGACACCAGGGACCCCACCCAGTCTGAAAATCAAGGACAGAAGGGATTCCCTGCCTTATGTGTATATTTCTTTGACCTTCATGCAATCAGGAGAGGAATTACCACTGACATTACCTTTTAAAAGTACCTCACTGTATTAAAAAGAGGTGAAATGAATGACCTAAATAATGAGCTAACTTCTTTCTCCTCCTTTTTCTGAGCCCCAGGATGGAGCCAACATGAGTTTCAGAGAGGCAGATGAGGAGGAATAGCCCTGCCTTCCTTCTGCTGGGTCCTTGTGAACCCCGTTTGGCATGTGAAAGCTGTCATTGCTGCCACATCTGCCTCGCCTTATATGAAACTGTTCCTTGAACTAAAGACAATCAATTACTTCTCAGATTTTGGGCTCATGGCCATTTGATGTTTATAGTCATATGGAAATGTTAACTAGAGGGAAAAGTTAATTACACAGACAGTAGAGTCATAGAGCAAACATTTATATTTGTTGGTATCCATACAACTGTCACGTGAGAGAGAGGATCGATCGTGATAGATATTGATTCTACAACAATTATAATTTGCCAAGTATTTTATATCTATTATCCTATTTTTTTCTCATAAGAAAATGCTGAGAAAGTTTTATCATTGTTTTTTTGTAAGGAAGGAAGTTCAGGGTCAGAGAGACTGAGTGCCTTGCTGCAAGTGACCTGAATGCTGTGTGCCCTGGTTTGAATACACTCTCAGTGTGTCTGTCTCCCAAGGGTTCGAAGATGGAAGGCTTGGTCCTCAGTGTGGTGATGTGACAGGTGGTGGATTCTTTAAAAGGTGAGGCTACTGGGAGGCCCTTAGATCATTGATGCCACTGCCCTTGGGGAATTCTCCATCATTCTCTGGCTTCCTGTCTTGTGGTGTTATCTCTTCCTCCTACACATGGCTTCTGCCATGATGCCATTTGCCATTAGAATCTCACCAAAGGCCAAACACATGAGGATCTTCAGCATCTAGCCTCCGAAATTGTATGTAAGCTAAACAAACCTCTTCTCTTTCTGAAGTATCCTTCCTTTAGTATTTTGTTATAGTAAAGAAAAATGGACTGATACGTTGTTGGTATAGCTGAAACTTGAATGCAGTTCTTTTCTCTAATTCTAATCTGGTCTTTTCCCACTTAGGTTAAGGCTGAATGGGTATCATAGGGAAGGGGCCTGTCAAGGTTGATGTTGAGTTTTTTCAGGCTTGTCCATTTTCTACCCAGCTGTTGAAGTGCCCGCCCTTGTACTGGGTGCTAAATAGGCATCTTGTGGGCCTTTGCCACGGGTGAAGGTGATATGGCACTGGAAGACTAACATTTTACAAAATTTAAAAGTGTGCAAATGCTACCATTACTGCAGCCTATCTGGGGTGTTGTTCAGAAAAGAGTTAACATGGCGGGCCTGAGACTATCTTTAGGAGCGCTTTTGTGTAAGGTTGGCCCTCGGTTAGTGTGTGGAGATATGAATTTTGGGAGCAGTTTTGCAGCTCCCAGAACGGATGGGATTGGCTCCCTGTACATGAACTGTTTTAACTGGCAATGTGGTTTCTGAAGAACCCGCCTCCCCTCCTGCAAGTCTGGAATTCTGGGGTACACTACCAGAGCTATGCTCAGACCAACTTCCCCGGTAGAAAACATTTCACGTGTGTCCTCACGGTGGGCTGCTAGGAAAGGAAGTGGCCTCTGTGTGACTCCCATGTGACAGCACTCTTGGGAAGCTTGCGCTTGCTTTCCTCTGGGCTTTGCCCAGGTTTCTTTTCCCTTTGCTGACTTTGCTTGGCATGCTTTCACTTCCACAAAGCCTGGGTGTGGTAAGACCATGTCCTGGGTATCAGAAATCCTCCCCGTCAGTCTCCAAGCCCAGAGCTGGACACAGTGACCCCCCAACACCAGTGTCTACTCCCTCAACAGAACTCTCTTCACAGGGACACTTTACTGTTGAAAAGCATGGAGGACCATGAAACTCACCTTGCTTAAACATCTCCTTATACAGAGTCCCCTTAGCATTACCGCAGGTCACAGGAAGTTCAGGAATATTGAAATTCACATTCGTTTCCTTGGGAATTCTGGGACCTGCAAGGAAGTTTTTGCATTTTAATTCCATGTTCTTCTAAAACTGTCCAGCCTCTCCAATACTCCTTGAGATTCCTCCTTTAAAACTTGAAAATGTACTGAATTTTCTCCATGAATTACTTACATCTACAGGTTTTTGGGGCAAACTGGATGCCCTTAGATAATGTCACCCTACAAATCACAGCCCTCCACCAACTCCGGGAAAGCCTTGTGGGCAGAATCTGAGCTCCCAAGCTTGTTGGCCCAACTAGTCACTGCAAAATGACTTTCTTCCTGATGTTTGGAAGACAGATTTCTGGTAATTTTATGCCTTTGATCTTAGGAAGAGGAAGAAAATAACTCAAATTTGAACCTAGTGTCCCTGTTCAAGGCATCGACTGGAGGAGCAGAGCAGGATGGCAGTAGGCACCTAACCTGGCGATATCTCTCTCTCTCTTTGGCCTCTGCTTTGCTTCTTCACCTGAGCTTTCTCAGTGGCTCAGGGCAGTGGCCTCGGTAGAGGCTGCAAGTTTCTCAGGGAGCCCTGCACACCACATGCGGGGGACTGGGCATTTGATTCCACTGAAGCCAGTACTGAAGGCCTTAAAATAAATTTTAGGGCTGCTGCTCCTGCCCTTCCAGCCGAGGTTAGGGGGCCCATCAAATGCAAGTTGGGGCTCCTTTCTTGGGTATAGATAATGGGCCATCCACGGTCTTCCCAGACTGCTTCAGATACACACAGACTATCAGGGCTTGGGTGGCCCTACCAGGACACTTCATCTAATTCACTCGACACTCTCTCCTCCATCTTTACAGATGAGGAAACTGAGTCAAACAGGCAGATCCCAGACCAAAGTTGTACAGTTAAAGCAATTGTAGGAATTAGAATGTAGGTCTTCTGTTGCCATCTAGGGTTCACTTCTGTGCAGAGTCTGTGATCTTCTACAAGGGCAAGATGTCACCAATGTGAAGGTGGGTGCAGGCCCGGCAGCCTGGGTCTCAGATGGACTGTCAGTGGAGTGGGAGACATCACCAGCCTGTCGTGTCGAAATTGACCAATGTCTGTGAAAAGCCCAATATTTGCTACTGATTCCATAAGCAAATAGAGAAAATTGACTTATCGGGGCCGAGGATTTAGCTCAGTGGTTTCGTTGCCTGCTGTGTAAGCACAAGGACCTGAGTTCGATCCTCGGTACCAAAAAAAAAAAATTGACTTATCACTCAGAACATGGGTTAGGAATTGAAATGTTTAACTGATAAAAGTTTATTAATCATTTCTTTTTACCTCTTTTTCGGACTCTTCTCAAAAGTTTAGTGTTGGCTCTTTTTCTCCCTAAGAAAATTGAAAAACAGCATTAATGTCTCTAGTGTATAACAGTGCATTGCAAATAGAATGTTGAAGAAAACACTGTTTGAAGGTAACTTTTTAAGAGCCTGTCTAATATTTAAAAAAATATCAAATGCCCAGAAGTCAGGAATTTTTTTCTGAAAAGGGCCAGATAGTAAATATTCAAGGTTTCGTGTTGCACATTCTCTGTTGTGACTCCTCAGCTCTGCAATTATATTGTGAAAGCATCCATAGATGATAGGTGAATGTGTTCCAATGAAGCTCCATTTACAAACAGTTGGAAGGTGGGTTAGCCCATCGGGCCACAGCTTGCTGACGTCTGGTCTAGACTTAACCTAGGTCCACACAATAACCACCAGTGGTGGTAAGAGGAGGGCTGGCTACGTCCCTGTGAGTTACAGTGGGGTCGTACCCCACCCCCCAACTTTTCCAGAGTTCAAAGTTACCAGCTGAGCAGAGGCAGCAGGGTAGGATCTGGCCCCTGTGGTCAGGTCATAGCTTTATCTGTAGGTTATTTTTGTTGTTGTTGTTGTGCTATTATCTTTCTTTCCCTGGCATATTTTGGAAATTCACTAAATCCGATGTGTTTTTCAATGGCTGTCACTAACAGCATAAAATAAAGCATGAAAATTGATACGTTTATTAAAAACATTTCTTTTTTTACCTTTTGGCCAACCTCTTTTCCTTGGGGCTCCATTACTCAGTGTGGAGAGAATTCTGCTCCCGCCTCTCTTTCTCCCTAAGATAATAGAAAATATGAAAGCAGATGTCACTAAAAAGTCACATTTTATACAATAGTGCTTTAAAAGTTTTACTGTACTGTAATTTTTCAAGAGCCTAATACATAAATGAAAATATGAAGCCTATGGCCTTGTAATTGCTAAGCCTCAATGGTTAACTGGGGTCAAGAGAAATGAAAAACTGCAGAATCCGACGCAGAGAATGTAATAGTGTGTCCCGTATCTTCTTTCTCCTCCTGTTCACAGTGTGAGGTGTGTGCTTGGGCTGAGTCTGGCTTAAATAATTGCGTGTTTCCCAGCCTTGGACCTGATGTGGTAGCAGGACTCTGATTCTGCTTAATTGATTCGTGTTTCTACTGCCAGTATTCTTTAGTCACAACACTCTTTCTGACAGTTGCTCCTCCCCCCACTTTTCCTAATTGCCATCAGGAGTCTCTGACCCTTGCATTCCAGGTTCCAATGGCCATACAGTCTCAGGTAACAAAAAAGCTAGATCTGAACCCATGGAGAGTCTATATTTTCCTCCTTATTTGAGGGCATCCAAGATTTTGGATACAAACGTGGACAAGTAGGCAGATTACTGTTTGCCTCCCCCATTATCATTCTTTGTTTCTCTCATAATAGTTAAAACTGCACCTGTGAATACCTAGCCAGAAATTATATTTCTTAGTCTTACTCGCCAGCTCTGGCCATATGAGTAAGTTTTGGAAGCTGGAATGTGAGCAGAATATTTCTGCTGAAGAAATGAATGGTTGATTCTTCTGTCCATTTCCCTCACCCCCACCAGCCGCACATTAGCCTGGCAGGACCCAGAAATGGCAACCACGTGTCAAGGAAGGCAGGTTCTTCCTATTACATCTGCACTGTTGCATGAAAGAGATGAGAACTGTTTGGTTTAAGCCCGTATTTTGGGATCTCCTTGTTACATGATGCACCACAGTATCCATTAGTTTGTTTCCTGGCCTGTAGGAGATGTTGGAGCCACAGCGGTGTGAGAGCTAGAGAGAAGATCAGGACCATGGCAAGCTAAACAGAGCAGGTCCTCACATTGCTTCTTACCTTTTTGGAGGGGGTTTATTTTACATGTATGTCTTTCCTTTTTCCCTTCAAACAGAAAAGAAAGAAAAGAGTCTCTTAAAATTATAAAAGAATTACAAACTTTATATTTTATTTTATTTTATTTTATTTTTTTGCTACTGGGAATTGAACCCAGGGCCTCATGCTTGCCAGGCAGGTGCTGTGCTGCTGAGCTACATCCCTGGCCCCAAGCTTTATATTTTAATAGCCTGTTAGGATTTTATTTTCAAGTCTTCTAGTATTTTGTTAAGTTTTCATTCTACTTCATTTCTGTGGGCCTTAATTCCTAGCTAGAAACATCTTGTCTTGGTTATCATCTCATGGAAAAATAACCACACAAACCCAACACTCACACAATGCCCATTATTTGCGCTACACCTTTACATATTTGCATGAGATTTTCCCATTCACAAGACAGGAAATTGAAAAAAATCACTGAAATCAGGCAGAGGCTGATCTCAGAAGAGGGAGTGTTGAGGAGTTTAAGCAGTCAGAACTCTCAGTACTCAGCAGGGTGCTTCCTGCAATTCCGAGGCATGCCTTGGAAAGCTAAAGCTTTCGTCTATATTTCTAACAAGAAGTTAAGAAGTACGTGGAAGAAAAACAAACCCATTAGAGGAATGAAGCCAAATTTAAGAGGAGAGTGTTTTCACCTGATAATCTAGAAATGATGTCACAATAACAACAACAACAAACGTAACAACAACCACAACAAAGTGCAGGGAAGGATGAACTGTGGGTGGTAGAGCAAGTTCTTTACGCATTTTAGAGCTGGAGTCAAACAATATTATTTTGACAACTCCAGGAGTAAATGTGAAGCACTTCCAGTAGCTGAAACATAATGTTAATGTCATGGCTCAAAAATACAATAGGGGAAAAAATCCAGTGAACACACATTGATTTCAGAAATTTGGGTAAACTAACGGGTGCCATCTCAATGGTGGTAGAATTACTATCTCTATTTTTAGGGTAATTCCAAGAATAATGACTAGAACAAAAAGGCACCTGCTTAGATATGGACCCCATAGGCTCTTACCATTGCCAATGCAGGAATGGGCAAGGGCTCAGCTGTTGATCCCTTTCAGACATTGCCGCAGGGCTGGGGGTGGAGTGGCGGAGACACAGAGAGCGCGCCCCCTGACCCGGGCAGCACAGTTTTTGGGCGGCTTTATTGGCCAAAAGGAAAATTATATTGTAACAATATACTCCATTTTAACAAGGCAAAGATTCGAGTACATTGAAATACAAGTGGTTTTCGCTATAAGTCATTTTACTTTTCTATTTAAATAGGTTAACATATTTAGATATGACAGAGGGTGGCAAAGTGATATATATAAATATGATATGTATGATATGTGATATATATTAAAATATATATTATATATATATTAGAATATAAGCTCCTAGTAGACTAAGTTTGATGAGACTTTATTCACTTCTTTATCCCTACTGAGCTGTTTAGGAAATAAATTTTGAATAAATGAAAAATAGAGTATCTAAAAAGGAAACAATAAATACGAGATATCTCATGTTCATGACTATGAACACTCAATATTTTAGAGATATCAGTTCTCTCCCAATTTATTCTATTCAATTTCAATAAAAATCCAACAGGGTTTTCATGAGTTGGCAAAATGATATTAAAATTCACAAGGATGAGAAAATGGCCATGACAACAAAATTGAAAAAGGAAAGTGAATGAGACAATATTATGAAATTATCATGGTTCACATGTACTCAGGCTTGGTATGTGTTGGTGCAGAATAGACCAACGAATCAGGCTAGAAAGCCCAGAAGCAGTCCCACATCTATCTATTTGTTTATCTATCTCCCTTCCATTCCACCAAATTATCTCTTATTCCAGTAATGATGGACTCCAGTAGGCCCATTTGTCCATCAACCCTGAACAGGTACTTGAAGGAAGACTGACCGACTGTCTGCCGCCTTCGTCGTAGATGGTCTGATTCATGAGGAAAAGAAGTTGTGCAAGGACTGGTAGTGTGAAATGAGTACATAGATCAATAAAAAAAGAAGTGTGATGAGACCCACAAGGGTGGGGTCTGGTAAGTGGGAGGTACATAAAGAAAAGTCATCAGTATTTGGAGAAAAAAGGAAAAAAATGTAAAAGCATTTTAATGAGGCTAAGGATAAGTAGCCTATAAGTAGCAGGAATGACTGTAAAGTATCATAAAGGTGTAGTCTTTAAAAAGTTATCATAAATATTGAAATAATTGTTCACATTTTGTTTTTAGGTGAAATCAAGGAAGGGAATATGAAAATAAAAAGTTAAAGAGTCTCAATCTGGTTCAAATTAAAGCAGAAAGGATGAGGTGCTATAGTAGAAAAAAACTATATACATTTTGTTTCACCAGTTTTTGATTAAATCTATTTCACCCCTTTCTCTATTTCTGCCAATAAAATTGAGCTCTATGGGTCTGCTCTTCTTAGAAAGCTAACTAATGAAATTCCAGGGACTAGATTTTTTTTAAATGCTAAGTCTTCCTAACAAAGGAATCACAGAAAGAGATGAAGGAAAAGTCTCTTCAATACATCACTGTGGAAGGAGAAAGAGAATTCTGCACTATAAAACTAATTAAGAGGGTCTAATTTAATGAAGTATTAGATTGAGAAATTTTATAAGAAGCTATGTCTTATTCTTTAGTAAAATATAGAGACATATCTATTTATAATCATTACCAATTTTTCTACTCTCTAAATTTATAATTGGAAGTTATTTGAAGATGATCTTGTAATACTTCTCCAAATTAGAAATGATTGCCACTTCTCATAAACCAATTTCCAAGGAAACTTGTAGTTCTGGCTGATAATCTTACTTGATAAGTTTTGGCCATAATATTTTAAGTTACACCTGGTTTCCTAAACTGTATAAATGCTTGTCAGATTTTACATTCAATCAGTAGCATGCTGGTCCCCTCACATGTAATTAGGCAATAAAATGACCCAATATTTCCTGTTAAATAAAAATTTTGAGAGCTTTATCTCATTTAAACTCACTCTAGTTACTAAGTAGTAGAAAAAAGATGTTCATGGTAACATACAGATTTATACAATATTTGAAACTATTCAAAAAGTGCACGAGTTATACAAAGAAAATTCCTAGTGGGAGAACATTAGATGAAACATGGATAAATAAGTAAACATCTCTGTTCCCCAATTAATCTGATAATTCAATGGATTTGGAATCAGATGTTCCATAGCACTTGGGAAGGGGGTGGGGAGAGAGCTTCTTGAATTTATCCTAAAATTCGTCCTCAGTAAGTCATCAGGATTATTCCATCTCTGAGCCTTTCTCTTCTTCAGTTCCTTCAGTTGCAAAAGAAAAACTAATATACTAATAGGCAAAGTCGCTGCATGATCCAAGTGGCAACTTAAATCCTGATGCAATAGCATCAGGAATATTTTTTAAATTCCCATCTCACATATACAAAAAGAGACAAATCCCTTGTGGATGATAGGTGTAAACATTTAAAGTGACCAGATACTTCACAAACATTCTATAATCAAATACAGAACGGTAATTTTTAAGGCTTGAGGTAGAAATAGCTGTTGTAAATATGAAAGGAAGCTCAGGAACCAGCGAGAAAATGGCTGCCAAATTTGACTACGGAAAAATGTAAAAATTCGTTAGGACAACAGACTCTCTAGGACACAAACTATGAGCAACACACATGACCCAGATTTAATGTGTGCACCATAAAAGCATCCCTAACGTTATCATAGTGAGAAAGAGATGATCTGATCGTCCCAACAGGAAACACTGATATCATCCAACAACAAAGACTTCTAGGAAGAAGCAAAACAAATGGCCAAAAACAAAAGTTCCTGCCACAATGAAAATGAAAATAACGTATATTAAAGCAGCACTGAAATAACATTTTTAATAATTCAACTAAAAGAGTAAAACGTTTATTGTTTTGCTATAGTACACTAGTTTAATAATTTAAATATACGTGTACAGAAAGCATGTATATCAAATTACCTTATTCAAATAAATAAAACTATATCCCAAAATATATTTATACATGCACAGATGTATTCTTAAAAGACCAATGACTATAGAAAACAAATTTTTAAATCAGGATAAAAAACATCATGAAGGTAAAAGCATTTTGAAAACAATAAGTTGTTACTTTAAAAGGCATTCATTTTTGTCATACAAAAAGTACAGAAAAGTGACGATAAATCTCTGCATTAAAAAATAGTTCACTTGTAACATAAACATCAAATTCTTATTTGTTCTTACTTCTTTTCCCAATGTCTTTTCCCAAAGTAGAATTGTTTCCCACATCCACAGCATCTAGAAAGTGACAGGTGGTGATCAGAGAACTGGAACTTATAAATCAAAGTTACAAATATTATCATAGTATCATTTCTTTGACTCCCTTCTGGAAAGTGACAGGTACAGAATTGATGCCTAAGGTCTTCCATTAGTTCTCCAAGACTTTGGGAAATCTCTTAATTATTCCTGTGTACAGTTTCCTCCTTTATGTAACAGTAAGAGCAACAGTTATCTTGTGCAGGGTTTACATTTTTATGAAGATTAAGACATTTGCAAAAATTAATAGAAAATCACTACATAAATCAATTATATATCAGAGAATATCTTTTACTTTTAGTTATCTGGGGTATTTTTCTTGACAGGTACCAGGGCCGTTTCTATTTCTAGGCCTTTCTAAGGTTGTGACAAAGTGACAGCACCATCTGCCAGATCTACCAACTCAAGAACACGGCTTTTTTTTTTGTTTCACAGAGAAGGGTAGAAATCATATAAATCCAACACTTTAGTATTGATGTGCTAATATAACAAGTAAGACACTGCCATTTTTACCAGTGTATTTGTATGACAGCATCCACTTCTAACCAGCAGAGCTGATCTTAAACATAACTTTCCATTGAGCGCTTGGTTCTCTGTGGTTCTCAGAAGGGTTGGGTCAAGTAAATACAGAGAACAGGCTTCTGGATTGGACTTGTTCTTGTCACCATGTTCTCACGGTCAAGTAAAACAAGAAATGAGAAGTCTGACTTCAGATTCCTAATATCCCAGAGCCTGGGAGCCCGAGGGCCCATTTCCTGTTGGTGAACCAGAGTCTGTCTGATGTTCCCCCTGAACTCTGAGCACCTGCTATAGTAATACCCAGTGTCAGTGGTATTAATGAGCCTCCTCCATCCCAAGATCCTTGGGCACCTTACCCATCGTGTAAGATGCTCTCCCACTTTCCATCCTTGTATCTTGGCCTCCTGGCACACATTCCGAGGAACACATGACACAGGAACATTTATTTCCAGGTCCTTGCAGCTCTGCTCCTAAATTGTGATTTGTAGATGTTCATTTGTGTCCCCTCCCGTCTAAAGATTCTTCTTTCTCCCAACATTAGTGACTCCCTCCTCCCCACTCCTACATCAAAGGGTGGCTCTACCTCTGAAATCTCTCTTTCATCATTCCTCCCTATGTGTAAGTCCTCTCCCTTCATAGGTGATGCTGAGAATTTCCACTTGCAAGAAAGTGCTAATTGATAGTGTGTTTTAGAAATAAAGAACAGTGGAGGAACAAAGACTGGTTTTAGGGTGAAAAGATGATGCGTACACTTTTGGAAGCATTCAATCTGGAGTTTGAAGGTCTCCAGAGACATTTAAGTGGCATCTAAGACCTTCAGGACCTCGGACAGAGGCTTCCTGGCTGTTTACAAGGCAGGCTGGAGATGTGTTAGGAGCCATTAGGCTGCTGATGGTGATTGAAGCCATAGGAGTGGGTGAAATGCTTAGGTGGGTTTCGTGTAATCTGGGTGAGTGCTGGGGCCCCTTAAATACCCGAGAACACTTTTCTTTGAAAACTCACTGCTACTGTGAGGTACACCTCTCATCAAGTTGCTTTGTTTCATGTCCATCTCAGATCCAGCAATCTCTCTAATTCTTCCCTCTTTACACTGCATCCCCCTCAGTATTTTTCTCTTCTTTTCACACTTAATCTACATAGTTTCCATTATGCCTCATCTTTCATGCCTCTCCTTTGTCACCTTCTGTATATATATCTCATTCCGCTGATTTTTCTACATTCATATTTCTAGCTCTAGTTTTATTACTGAGGCAACCTTCTTATTGATCGTTTAGCTGTTTTTACAGTGTCAGTCCTTGTCTTTAAACCCATTTCTTTCATCTATATCCAGTTCCACTTCACAGATTACTACTGTCATTATCATCAAATGCCAGCTCTTTTGACAATGACTACACAGCCAGCTCTATTATCTTTGCCAGTTCCCTGGGAGCTTTCTATGTTGCAAGCCCATCACAGACTTTGTTTCCATGTTTCTGGTATAATTTCTGAGAAGAAACTTGGAAATCATCCCCTTTCTCCTCCAAACTCCCACTCTGGTATACTTGGATCTGTGTCCATTTAGGAAAACTCAAAACTTATTCAGATAATCTTCTCATTTAATAACCAAGCCTACCTTTCCCATTCTTACTCCTTATGTTATTCATTCAAGGTCACCCCCTCCATCCAGGGGCCCCACTCTTCTTTTTCATTTGCCCCCACAAACCTGTAGAAAGCAGTTAAGAATCTAGGGACAGGTGTGTGTGTGTGTGTGTGTGTGTGTGTGTGTGTGTGTGTGTGCATGTTTGGGGGGGAGAGATAAAGAAGTTTTTCCTGCATGTGCAAAGGAAAACAAAAATGATTAATAGTATCATAATTGGCTTTTCCACCACATGCTAATTGGCCTAATTCCTTCTGACTCTCTTCTTCTATTCATTTGAAGATCTTAGATTGACAAGACACTGATGAGAAATAAGGAAATAACAGTCTATAGACTATAGAGGTGACCAGGAAACACAACTCAACATAGTTATGTGAACTATGTGGGACGCTCAACTGAGCTTAGAAAACAACACACCTACTCAGTGACCACCTCATATCTAACAGAGATTTAGTCTCTTTTTCTATGTGGCTACACTTCATTCTCCTTTTCAGTTCGCGCCCACTGCCCTGCCTTTATACTTTTCTAACTCTGTCTCTTTGGCAGTTACCTGTATTGTTTTTTCAGCAATGCTCTTAATCTGCCCTTGTTTCTCTATTAATCCTTTCTGGATTTATCCTTTTAGCTACTTTGTATACAAAATAGTCCTTTTCCTACCCTGTCTCTCTGTGACTTTCATCTTTCCCTCTCTATTGAAATGCATCTCTATCTATATATATCTATATATATATCATCTATATATCTATATATATATCGAGAGAGAGAGAGGGAGGGAGGGAGGCTGCTAAAAAAAAGTCTGTACACTTCAGCAGTCACTGCACTAATAAATGTCTGGAAGTGAATGGCCATCACTTTGAGCACCTTTTATAATTGCAGAGGTAATTTGTATTAATCTGATAATATCTCAATAAATTTAGTATTAAAATATTTATGCAAATTTTCTTTTCCTGATGTATACATTTTTTTTGCCAGGCTCTGTATATTACACATATATTTTTATATTTTACACATACCTATATATGTATATATTATACATTATATGTACATAATGTGTATATAAACACACACATATGCATGTTACACATATATTTTATGCAACTTATTATATATACTATTTGTTTTTGTTGTTAAATAAGCTTTTTTTCTTGAATCAGGTACTGATGCACTTCCCTGTGAGTATTTTGGGTCTCTTTTACCACCTCTTTCAACTCTGATCATGTTGCATTAGGTCTTTTCTTCTCGTTTGTTACATATAATAGTCATTCACTGTGAGACACTTGGATTGCTAGTGCCTATTGTTCCTTTATGTTTCGGACCCTTACAGGTGTGTACATCTATTTCCTTAACCCAAAATGAGCCCTGCAAGAGTTAGCCTGCTTAAGTCTTAAGGGTTTTGTGATGACAGAATATTTTTCAAAGCACACTGAAGTAGCAAAATACAATCCAATTACACTGTGAAGGACATTTGTCAAAAACTATACTAACATTTGAGAGTGATTGATCCAAAGTTTTTATTTCTATCTATAATTACATAGCAGGACCAGTTGTCTTTTGAGGTTTCTACAATTACAAGTGACAAATGACCATTATATCAATAGAAATCTAGGATCCTTGTGTTACCAGGCATGACAGTGGTTATTAAAAAAGATAACATCATCTTGTCATTTATTTCTTCTATAATAACAATATATAATTACAAACATTTAGCAAGACTCAGCTTGGTAACATGAGTTTATAATTTTCTGCCTCCTTCCATTTTCTAAAGTTATGAGAAGGAGTTCCCAGGATTAACTGGATACAAGGCAGTCAAGGTGCTCAGAAATACAGTTGCTTTTAGTTCAGATTCCTGACATCCTGCAGGCCAAGGCTTGGCATCCTAATCTTCTTTACCTGATCCACTTCTTAGGGTTTCTGGATGCTCTTCTCTGTGATTCAGTTCGGAAGAGCCACCACTATTGAGCCCTGAAAAAAGATGGAAAATACTAATGTTCTTAGGTCTTAGGAATGAATCCAGCAGAGAACTGCTTAAAAGGAAATCGGAAAAGGGAAGCTTGTGTGGGAGGATTAGGAATATCCTACCACCAGCCACCTTCTGGCTTTATCTGATCCACTGGTCAAGGTTGTTCCAGGAACCATCCCAAGACTGGGGCTGAAAACCACTTTGCCATGGACTCTCCCTTTTGTCATCATTTCTTATATTTCTCACCCTTTCCACTTGTTTGCATACATTTCTGCTTCTACCTCTTTTATCTCCAGGGGGACATGGAAGCCACATTTAAAAGGTATCAGCACCTCCCCCAGCTGAGCCCTAAATGTTTGTGCTGAGCAGAGCACATTCTCCACTTGGGAACTGTTTCATCCTCTTTCTATGGATGAAAAATAAACTTGTATTGTGCTTGTGCCAGTGTACACTTTGAGGCCTGTACGTTATACCAATTAGCCCAACCCAACTAATTCAAAATGTATAATGTGAATCACCTAACATCCTAACAAATTTATCTTGTTATTTCAAAGGATATTAAAAATTTTCTGAATGAGGCTTTTGTAGCAAAGGGAAGTATTTGTTACATTTAGAGTGTTTTTTTGTTTTTGTTTTTGGTACCAGGGATTAAACTCAGGATCTTGCTCTTGTGAGGCAGGTGGCAGCACCACTGAGCTAAATCCCCAGCCCCAACACCTAGAGTTTTTAATTGGCCTTACATCTTTTCCAATTGTATGTTCCCCACGTAGATGGTTTTCCAGTATGCACAGGCTCTAGAAAGAAAAGAAAGATAAAGCCAGTGATCTATAACTACAAGTGTTATAAATTTTATGACTACTTACATTGTAGACAGGATTTGGACTACGAAGATGCTATGACGATTAATTCTCTTTTCATCTTAAGAACAGAATCTCCACCAAATGGGACAGACACCCAAAATTATTTAGCCCTAACTGCAAAAATCAAAGGCATTTTGAAACCAATCTGCTTTTGTAGGTTGCAATGAACTAGTTCAGCAGTGAATCTGGACTTGTATTGCCATGAGTCCCTGTAAAATATGATCACATTTGGTGTGAATATTCATACGACTTTCTGCAGAAACATTAAGGCAGTACATTTAAGAATGGGATTCTGCCCCTAGATTCTATTGGAGGTGTTTGTAATATAGATTACAAACCACATTGTCCTTCTAAAATAATAAAGCATTTTTGAATTCTAAAATATGCCTGATTTCAGAGGTTTTGAACAAAGGATCAGAAATGTTTGCTGAGTCCAGGGGGTTAGTTCTGCTTCTTCCAGTAACTTTCTACATGTAATGTGTAAAAAAGCCTTAATGGTTTAAGTGCTGACATCTCCCAGTCTATGAAATAGGAGGAGCAACATTTATTTTGCCTTCTTTTTGGTTGCTCTAATGATCAATGGAGACCTTATTTGCAAAAAACATTTTCAATTATCATTATTGGCCAATGTCGTGTTGGCTATCATCTGTCAAAAGCTATGCGTTTAATGATGATAACCAAAAGGCTTTATGTCAATAATTACAGAGTAGCCAGGGTCTTTTGAATTTTAAACAAGTTTGTAACAAAACCAAGAAATAGCAAAGGATGCCTTCTTTTTCTCTACAAAAGTACATGATGGGCATACCTGGAAATCATGCTGTCAACCCAATACTTTGGGGTTGATAGGTTATGTGATAAAAGGTGCATTGTCATTCAACTGCAGTCATCTTGTTAAGCCTGGATTTATAAATTATTTGCATTTTTCAAACTATCTAGAGGAGGTAAATGCACAGAACAAGCTCCCAAGACTGCCTGGACTATGTTGCAGCGTGTGCATAGAGTAAATTGAGCAGAGAACGTGAGCTCTGAACTTGGACCCTGGTGTCCTGGAGCGGGGGAGGTCAGGCCTTACCTGTTGTACTCGGCCCACTTCTCCATTCTGAGCTGCAGAAGTCGATTTGGGGGAGTGTCTCTTCCTCACTGGATTCTGAAGAGTTGTGGACATGTTCTCTCCCTGCAGAAAGGACCAAATGTCCCCGGGGGGTTTCAGTGTGTGACAAGAAAACCAAGACAGGAGAAGAACGTTCTGTACAATGAGACCTAGGGAAAACTTAAAAAGGCTGGCATTCCAGGGCAAGCATGCCCTCCCTCCGACCACTGTGATCTATCTACCTTTCAAATTCATGTGACCTGTAGGTTAATATTTCATCCCTCATTGTCATCTGAGCTTGAGGTTGAGAAGGTTTCATCCTCAGTGGGCATCACAGTTTTGTCTTAGCCCTCTGTCTTCTTTGTGTTATCTTTTTTCTTTTATTTGTCCTTTTAAGGATCTGTTGTTGGTTTTGTATCAGTATTTGTATGTATTTATAGCTTTGTTTCTTCTCAGGGCAATCATAGAAATTTGGTATCAAAGAAGATGTATCTTCTACTTGACTATAAGGATCACTCCTCTCTCCCATATAAACATTAAGAAAAAACTTAAACTTCTATTTAAAAAATTAAAAAAAATTTTACTATGTTTGAATCATTGACTTCTTTGGAATCATATTTTACAGCAGTTTATTCTACCTAACTAATATAAAAAGTTAACATTTAAATCATCTAAAATTAAACCAAATTTGTATTTTAGTTTGAAGGCCATAACAAAGAATTAGAATTAATCTCTTGTAGGAAGTATGGTTCATTGATGTCTTAGTTACTTTTCTTTTGTTACTGAAGCAAAATACCTGATACCCAAAGTTAAAGGCAGAAAGGTTTATTTAGCTCACAGTTTGCAGAGGTTTCAGTTCATAATCAGCTGGCTCCAAGGCAGGGTAGCTTGGCAGATGGGCATTTCAGAGGAGAATCCGTTCATGGCAAGCAGAAGACAGAAAAGCAAGCATGCAAACAAGCAAGCAAGTGACAACTACAATTCTTTCTATCCCTTATATTTTATCCAGGCTACTTAGGGTGGATAGCACTCACACTCTTAATCCTAGAGCCCTTAAGCCTAGCATTGCACTATGAATCAATCCCAGTGTCACAAAATCTAGATCCAGCCACCCCTGAAAAGGCCCCACTCATGACTGCATGAGGCTTTGGGGGGGGTACAGCTAGGCATAAGCCATAACAATTGATAACCATATTTTCTTTCACCTCTTTTCAGAGGGCTTTTTCTGAATGTTCTGAAATCCATAGGCTCTGTAAAGAAAAAGGGAGGAAAAAAAAAAAGGAGAGAAAATCATTATTTGCATACAAAAGACAAGTGTTATGATAACTCACATAGCAAATGGGCTTGCAATCCTAACCAAGTTTTCATGAACATTTTACTTTCTTCCCTTCCGTTCAATCTGGTTCTGTAGGTCCAAAGTCATAAGGTTGGGATCCAACCTGGCTTTAAAAAAATTCTTTATGTAAATTTGTAAATGACTCTTAACCATTCCTAGTTCCATTTTTTTCATCTATATAGTAGGGATAACCTAGTTAACATACCTCCCTGTACAGGTTTTTGTGATGACAATATGAAGATTTATTTACAAAAGTCCAATAAAAATAACAATGTATGCCAACCATGCAACTATAATTTAGATTTGAATGTAGTTGAGCTGAAGTCATTTTTATCCAATCAAAAATTAAATAGCAGCACAAATTATTCTTTGAAGACTTTAAACTTGTGACTAAAGATAATATTGATGAATAGAGAAATACTGTGCTTACTATGACCTATAAAAGGTAAAGGGGTATAGTGAATAAGTACATTGTTTCAGTTCTTTAGTATTAATAGATTGTGTAGTAAAAAAGACTAATTTTATTAGCATATTTTTGCTATGTTTTCATGATATCTATTAGTTGGACTCATCCAGCCAAACAACAGTTTGTAATGCCTTCTTGACATGTTTCATTTTCCAATAACTTAGGGAGGTTAAATGCAGAAAAGTTTTCCCCAGAAGTTCGAGAATCAAAGTGTATAGGGAATGCTCAGAATACAGTTCATCAGGAGCAGAGGTCTAGATTCGGACTCCAATATTCTGTATCCTGGGAGTTGCAATTCTGACATTCTTACTTGGTGTGCTCTGACGTGAGCAACTGGCTTCTTGGGTTTCCTCTTCCTCACTTGATTCTAATGGGTCATGGTCACTGATCACTGAATAAAGGAATACAGACAGTTAAAATATAAATGATTTAGAAAGCAAAATGAAAGAGCCGCGTTAAGATGCAAAGAGGTAGACCTTGTAGAGATGGGAAAAGGATCTGGGAGAGGAAAGACAGGGGAAGGTGGGGGAGGAGGGGGAATAAGGACGATCAGGATGTGATGTGGATACGTATCAGTCCCCCAAGCTGACTGTAATCACTATGTATCTCAAACGTACACTAATAAAAAAAATTTTTTTAAACAAAAGTAAAATTCCTTAGAAGTTTCAGTTATGACCAAGGAACCAATTCAGTATGAAATTCCCTAACAGGAAAACTTGGAAAAACCTTGAAAACCCACGCCTTTCTAAATCACCTGCTGGTTGGTTATTGACATTCCATTCTTGTCCCCAGAGGTGGAGACAATTCACTGGCAAGGGACATCTTTGCTTTGCTTGGCCCTTTCTCCCTGTACCTGTCCCTTTTACTTCTTACCCTTTCTACTTCTCATTCCACAATTCCATCCTCTCTGCCTCTGTTCTTCTCGCAGATGACCTTGAAATCTTATGTTAAAGAGGAGCCACTTCTGCCCCTAACAGTGCCTCGTTGAACCTTGTACAAGGCTGAGCATAATCTTTTGTGTTTGAGCTGTAGACATAATTGGGGACAAATTTTTTGGAGTGGTTTTCTTACACTGAGGTAAATGTATACACTGTCTAAAAACAGAAGCAAATTTACATTTTCCTTTAGACACTGTCTAAACAATTGGAATGAAGGCTCTATTTTACATATTATTCTTTTATAACTTCAAGACTAGGTAACATTTTCATTTGCTCCTAGGTCTTAGTGTGTTTTTCCTAAAGAGTCATGTCTCTAAAATCCTCTGGATCTAGAAAATAAAAAGGGAAAACAAATCACCAATTTGTACATTACAAAGTTTTAAATTTTATAACAACTCTCGCTGTAGAGAGGACTGAGAAAACACATTTTGATAAGCACGTCTTTCTCACATTTTACAAAGCAAGTAACTCAGAATCCAGGGTGCTATACTTTTTTTTTTTCTCTAATTCTTCCTGAAATTTTGGAGAAGAGTTTTAAATATTTCTGTGATGATGTTTTCTCATCTAGGAAACTACAGTGTCTACCCTGCTTTACAAACCTTTAAGGACTTGTAAAGAAAAAAATAACAAATTATTTGCAAAAGTCTTTTAAAAAAAATCACTCCATGTGCCATTACTTGCTAAAAAATGTTGTTAAAAACAATACTTTGGGTTCCAGAATACTTTATCTCAAATCTTTATTTCTACTAACATTAGATAGTTGAACAAACTTCTTTTTGACACAACCTGAAGTTTGTGGCCAGATAACATTATGATCTTCCAACAAAGGATTATTTAGCTTTCTGTTCTCTATAGAAATCATTGAATAAGTCTATCACTTCATAGCATGGCAACTAATTAGTGTAAAAAACCCAAACTCATTATTTTGCTAGCCTATACCAACTATATAATCAATGCACATACAAACTGAATTATTAGTAACATTAATCCCTCAAAATAAATGTGTGATAATTTCTCAAGTTCCTGCATTGCCTAAAATGGTTAAATAAAATCAACGTTGAGAATAGGGTTCTGGGATAAACCAGACCTCTCATACACAATGGGTCAGAGTAAAACAGCAGCTCTGAATCCACAGTTCCACTGCCCGTGTCCTGCCCTCCAGCCTTCCTCACCGGGTTCACTTCTCAGGGCTGAGGTGGAGGCTTTGGGGGGCTCATCTTCGTCACTGAGGTCTTCAGAGTCGTCACTGCTGATGACTGTACAAAGGAGTAAATCCCTCTAAGAGTCTCGGGGTGACCAGGGGACTCATGCAGCTTGGAATCCCACAGCAAGAGCAGCAGGAAGCTAAGTGGGGTCAAAGTCTGGGACCCGTCCTCGAAGGTGAAGACTGGTACCGGGCCTGACCTCAAAGCTGAGAAGACCCAGCCCACAGATACCCTGACCTCCTCCCTCATGCTACTTCTTACTTTCCCTGCTGTCACCTGACCTGTTTCTTTGGTTCTCACTTTACTTCATGTTCTTCTTGCTCCTTCCCGTTATCCCTGCTTCCACCCCTGCGTGTCTGCTGACTGCCTCTCCTTACACCTCTTTGCCTTGATGTGATTTTCTCCTCTCCTCTCATGAACACCGTGGTTCCTTGATTTCCCCCTCTCTTTTCTTTAACTCCTGCCTCTTGCCCTCTTCCCTTCCTTTAGAAAGAGCCTTTCTGACATGGATCATTTTTATCACCTCCACTTCTGCCTTTCGGATTTCCCCCAATTTCTCAGAACTTTCTTATGCTGAGCTAAATGCTCACTTCAGCTTACACAGGCGCTGGCCTCCTCCCTTTCCTGTCTCTGTCGCAGGCCTTGCTGGATGCTGACCACATACCTGAGACCCTTTCCTGGGGGCCTATTCCCTGGGAAGAGTTCCAAGCCCTTTGCTCAGCCATACCTATTATGTCAGGGGGCCGGGCAGGTTTAGCCCTGCGTTGGGCTCGTTGCTCATCTTCTGAGTAGAATGGCTTTTCCTTCTTTATATCCACCAGAAGCACAGAACAGGAGCTAACTTGGATTCCTTGGCTGTGCAGCTCTGTCCCTGGGGAGAATTGTAATGAAGAAAGAACATTTGTCTCACTCACCTGAGGCTGTTTAGTAATCCCCTTCGTGCTTCTCACGGTTGAGAATGAAGCCTCGCCCTGATGCCTCTTTCCTTTCTACTGCTTAGTTCTGTCCTTTCCTTTGTGCCTCTATTAGTGCTGTTTTATTTTCATCTTTTCCTTTACTTATTGTTCTGCTCCTTTGAGTGATAATTTTTGTTTTCTCAAAAATAAAAATCATGGCCACAATATAATATACATAGATAAGAGTGGGTTTTCAATGATCACAAAGTAAGCAATGCTGCTTTGGTCAAGAGGAAGATTATCAAAACTCTAGAAGTCTCTAGAAGTCTCTTACTGACACCTCCCACTAATGGAACTCATTGTCCTTCTCAAAGTTGACCCCCATCTTGATTTCCAACATGTACATCCATTGAATTTTATGTAATTTATAGAAATCGAATCATTTTCTCCCCACCCCATGGTGACAGAAACATGTTTGCAAGAGTCATCTGTGTTCATTTTGTGTAACTATTTTCATAACTGTATAGTATTCCATCACAGAAATAAGCCATAAATGTATTTATCCAAATGTGTCATTTTACGTGTTTGCCTTTTCAGAACAATGTTACTATGAACATTCTTTCCTATGGGTTTCAATGAACATAATATGCATTTCTGATAGTTTCTGCTTAAGAATGTAATTTCTGAGTTCTACTGTGTGAACATTTTTAACTTAAAAAGATTACAACAAACTGCATAAGCATATGTAGAGGTAGAGATGTAGGAGAGAGAGCTTTACAACTAAATGCAGTTTGGTGTGGCATTGGGAGGTAAATAAGCCAATAGATTTTGGGAGAGTTTGTTACACTGCACAAGGCATGCCTGAGGCTGCCTCTGAGTAAGGATGTCCTTCAGACCCTTGAATGAAGGTCTTTGTGAGAAATCAGCTCAAAGGACAGGTCTGGGCTGGAATAAGGATGAATAAGGATTTCTTTCAGACCCCTGAATGAAGGCCTTCGGGAGAAATCAGCTCAAAGGACAGGTCTGGGCTGGAGATGTGTGTTTGGGAGTCAACAGTTCCCAGATGGTGCCTGAGGTTTGGAGAGACGAGATGCCTCAGGGGAGCTGTGGGAATCCCAGAGGCTCATGGGGGCCATGTGATATACTGTGACTGTTGACTCAGATCAAACCGTGTCTTGATTCATCTTCTCTCACACAGCCTGCTCTCTACCTCAGTTCCATTCACTCTCCTTCAACTGGTTCTCTCCTTGTTTCCTTTGTGCTTTCTCCCATTTCATCCTATTCCTTGGCATTCATTTTCCTTTATATATTTCTCTGCTCATTCTCTTTTTCTCTACATTTTAAAAGACCATTGTATCTCAGGGCCAGGAGTAGGGCTGCACTTTGGGCACAAGAATTAAGGAAATGCTCAATCTCTGGGGCTGAGAGCAAGGCCCTCTGTGGGTCCCCCTGCTACACTTAGCGCCCGCTGTGCTGTCTCCTCCCTACCCCATGTGCCAAGTGGTCCATCTCTGTTATGTTTTCTACCTGTTTCTTGTTTGATTTTGTTTCTTAGTTGTTTTTTATTTGTATTAGTACGTATTTATAGCTCATAATGGTTACATTTCTCTTGAAGTGTTGATACATGTACACAACACATCTTAATTCTTTTTATGTCTTGGTCCCTTCCTCTCTCTCTTCTCTCTCCCCCCTTCTCCTGATCCCTTTCTCATTTGCTAAAGATCTATCTCTTTGTTTCCTATCATCTCTCTTTTATTTTACTCTAATGATTTATGCTTTTGGTTTCTCAAATAAAGAAACCATGTTGTATTTAAGCTTGGGTGTCTGATTTATTGCATTCCACACTATAGTCTCAAGGTGTATCCATTTTTTCTTAATTATCACTGTGACCCTAGCCTGCCTCTTTTATCATCACTCTTTGTCTTTCTGTGTTTGCCTCATTTCAAACATCCCAGTGATCAACAGCGTTCTCCCCTAGTGCACTGCCCACTGCACCAGAGTCTGTCCACCTACAGTTCTGTCCTGAAGGACTTTCCCTTGGGCTTCCTTCCTTGCAAATATGATGAGAAACACGAATGATTTCCATGTTACCACTTTAACTTCTGAAAAGCCAGTTTTAACACACTTCATGTCATCAACCACACAGGATGGAAATGTTCAGATTCCATGTTGATTTTCTAAAGTCTGTCTCACCCATATTCTTTGTTGTGTAGTGTTTTCTAGTTGACTTTTTCCATATTTTCTCTCTTTGCATTCTCTACCCAGGGGTACCCCCTCCATTAAAGAGAATAGCACCTTCTCTCCCCTACATCCCATAACTATGAAAAGCAACCAGAGACTGCAACAAAGATCATTTGTCTGGGTGTGTATGGGCAGTCAGTATGGGAGAACAAAGGAACATTTTTGCTCTCATAAAAAAGCAAAGACATAATAATTAGAAAATTTGGGAGGCACAGAGCAAGTTGGTGGAATAGGAATCTCCAGAGCTCATCTCCCTCCAGAAACACCAATCTGAACAACTACAAGTATGAAAATGCTTTCACAAGATTTAAGGGAACCAGGTGAGCAATGACGGCACCTAAATGTAACAAAGAAATAGAAAAAGATCCACTGAAGATGGCAGGAAGGAAAGTTTTACGTTCTCTGTGTCATTCCTTCCCTAATCTAGGCAGCAGAGCATGGAGAGAGAAACTCTTCACTTAGGAGAAGGAGAAGGAAGTGAGAGTAGACTTTGCTTTAGGCCCCAAAGCTGAGCAGGCCCTAATGGCCTCAGATTCAGGGCCAGTACCATGATCCAAGCCTCTAAGCCTTCCCTGTCCGTAGGCTGTATCCCATAGAACCCGGTCCTAGACAGCCAAAGACCTTACAAGAAAAGAAAATTACAAGGTCAATATCCCTGATGAGCACAGATGAAAAAAACCTCAACAAAATACCAGCAAACCAAATTCAACAGCACATTAAATGGACATTCCACCATGATCCAGTCAAATTTAACCAGAGACGCAAGGATGGCTCAACCTATGCAAATCTGTAGACATCACATACCATATTGGTATAATGAAGATAAAACAAATACAATGACCTCAACAGATGCAGAAAAGCATTGGATAAAATTCAATGTCCTTTCATGATAAAAACTCTCAGCAATTAGATAGTAAGGAATGTACCTCAATATATCAGTACCTGTAATATCATTATAGTACTGGGAGTTATAGCCAGAGCATTTAGGCAAGAGAAAGGAATAAAAGTGATTCAAATGGGAAAGGCGGAGGTATATTACCATTGCACGTGAGGGTCATATATGACAAACACAGTAAGCCTCACATTAAATGGTGGAAAGTTGAAAGCTTTCCCTTTAAGATCGAGACAAAGAGAAGGAGGCCCACTTTCACCATTTCGATTCAACATAGCTCTACAAATGGCCAATGGCTGCATGAAAAGGTGATCAACCTCACAGTTCATCGAGGATGTACAAACAAAACCGCAATGAGACCTCAGCCCCCATGTTAGAGTGGCTATTATCAAAAAGACAAAAGATAACAAGTGTTGGTATTGATGTAGAGAAAAGGGAACACTTGTACCATCCTAGTGAGAATATAAATTAGTAGAGCCATACTGGGGAACAGTATGGAGATTCCCAAACAGCTAAATGCTAAATGTAGAACAGGACTATGATTCAAGAGTCATATATATATATGTATATACCTAATGAATTAAATAGCAGGTCAAAAAGATGACTATAGGCTCACATCTATTACAGCATTATTCTCAAAACCCAAGTTATGAAGTCAACCCAATTATACATCACCAGATAAAGAAAATGTGGTATACATAGACAATGGAATAGTATTCAGCCTAAAAGTGAGGGAAATCCTGCCATTTGTGACAACATGGAAGAACCAGGAGACCATTAGTTTAAATGAAATAAGCCAGGCACAGTAAAACAAACATTGCACGATCTCATTCATATGTGGAGTGTAAAAGTGGTGACCTCATAGGAGTATAATGTTATTTACCGGGACCTGTAGGGAGAAGGGAGGGGAATTGAGGAGATGTTAGACATAAAAAAAATGAGTTCAAGGGTCTATTGTATAACATAGTGACTGTAGTTATTAACAATCTATTATAGTCTCAAAAATTGCCAAGAGAATAGATTTTGTGTTCTCACCACAGAAATGATATGTGAAAAGCAAATGGCAAACTAGCTCAGCTTAGCCACCTTACAATGTATGCATATTTTAAAATATCATGTTTTAAATGTGTGTGTGTGTGTGTGTGTGTGTGTGAGATTGTGTGTTGTGGATGGAACCCGGGGCCTCACGCTTTCTAGGCAAGTGCCCTACTACTGAGCCACACCACCAGCCCCAAGTATATATCATTTTTAATTTGTCAGTTTAAAAATGGTTAAGATGAATTTTTTAAACAGGCAACTAACCACCAAAAAATATAGAACATCTGACAAAATTGGTGAGGTTCATAATTACTTTCTTCACCGCAGGCCAAAGGGCGGAGTGGCTCCACGCTTGCATCTCCATTATTCGCTGGGGCAGCTACTTCTTCCAAAGACTCTGCGGATTAAAAATGCCAGATCTGAGATCCAGTAGAGGCTTGCTCCGCCCTCTTTCCTTTTCATTATACCTTACCCGGCTTCTCTCCCTCTCATATTTCTACTTCCGTCTGCATGTGTTCGCACCTCCACCCCTGAAGATGTTTTTCATTGATTTCATGGCCAGTGCCTCTCTGATCTCTCCTTTTGCCTTTTATTTCTGTCTCTCTTTTCCACGGAAGATGTACAACTCTCCCTCTTTGTCTCTCAGGCTTCTTCCTCCCTCTGAGGGGGCCAGGACTATGGACTGAACCCAGGGCCTTCACACTGTGCTACATTCCCAGCAACCATCCCCTTTTTTATTTAGAGACAGGGTCTCACGAAGTCACTGAGTTGGCCAGGCTGGGCTTGAACTTGGGATCTTCCTGCCCCAGTCTTCCAGAGTGCTGGAATCACAGGCGTGCACCGCTATGCCTGCTAGTTTCCCCTTGCTAACCATCTTCTTTCTGATCTCTTTCATCAGTGTATCAGACTCTATTCCTGCTCTCTCTGAGTCCGATGCCCCTGCCTCAGCCTGCTGAATGCTGGGAATCTCTTATGTCAGGCACTAGTCCACCTCTTCCGCCAATGGCCAGGACCTCCTGGCCCTTCCACACTCAGGCAAATAAACACTTACTTCCTGGTGCAGACTCTTGGACAGGCTGCTCATCTGTTTGGTGGCTTCCTGGTGTATCGTTTCTCTCCTTGGTTGTTTCCGTTCTTAATCCATTTATCTGTTCTCTTTTGTGGGCCTGGTGTGGGAGTTCATTTTCAGGTAAGTTTGTACCTGAAACACATTTTGATTCATAGATGCTGTATTTGTCCCTTGTATCAGTCAGGGCCCAATAGGAAAATACAAATCACTCTAAGCATTTAAAGCAGAGAGCATGAAATTCAGTTAATGGGAGCGGTGAAAAGTCTTTTTTCTTTTTTTTTGGTACTGGGGATCAAACTCAGGACCTCATGCTTGCCAGGCAGGCACGGTGCCACTGAGCTACATCCCCAGCTCCGGTGCTGGCGCTGAGAAGTCTTAAGGGAAGAACACAGTAACCAGGAAGCTGGCAGAGGGACTGAAGGAGAGCCCTGGGCAGGGAGCATCACTAGGTGGGCAGAGCTGGAGTCCTGGAGGAGAGGCAGCTACTGCCGGAACTGCTCCCCAAGCAGTGAGGGGAAGCACCAGCTTCTCCCTTTCTCTAGCTCTCCAAAAGTTTGCTGTCTCTCATGTTAGGAACCCAGCAGGAAGCCAACAAACAACAAAAGTTGGCAAGGAAAATGGCAGGGCAGAGGGCAGGTGGAGGGCAGAGCAGAGCAGGGGAGGGTGAGGAGTGAGTCTCAGGAAAACAAACCCAGGAGCACTCTCTTCACTCACGGCGACCCTCTCCTAGCTATGCTGATTCCAGCCACCTAGCTGGCTCTGTCCTCACCAGCCTCAGCAGTATACAAATGCATAAATGCCTTTTTCAGTGCAGTGGCATTTTGTCATTTACTGTTTTTTTCTAAACAAAGTAAGTTATGGAAAAGTGATTTAAAAAGTAATTCCAAAAGTTTGATGTGGAACATGGACCCAGGTACGTGTTTTTGTGCCACCATGCCTAACTCCAGTTTTGCTGATGACTGTGATTTTTTTCAATGTTTGCATGAAATTCATATATGTTCCTTAGGAAGATTCAAGGAACAAGAATTTGAAGAAAAATATTTTTATTATGTTCCATTCTTATGGGACATTAGGTATAAAAAGGTAAAAGGCATCATATTACAGTGATTCATGCATACCTATATTTGTAGCAGCACAACTCATAATAGCTAAATCTTGGAACCAGCCTACATGTTCATCAACAGATGAATGGATAAAGAAAATGTATTTACACATCATGGAGTACTACTTTGCCTTATAAGAAGATAAATGGGGAGCTGGGGATTTAGCTCAGTGGTTCCGGCACCTGCCTCGCAAGCACAAGGTCCCGAGTTCGATCCCCAGTACCAAAAAAAAAAAAAAAAAGAAGAAGAAGATAAATGGGTCATTTTTAGGAAAATGGATGCACCTTGAGACCACAATGTTAAGTGAAATAAATCAGTCACACAAGCTCAAATATAAATAAAGAACAAAATATAGGTAATAGGAATAGGAAGTAGGGTGATAGATCTTTCTTACATATTAAGGGGATCAAGAGACAGAAGGGAGAGAGAAAGGGATGAGAAAAGGAACGAAGGTGTGTTATGTGAGTGTTTCAACTCCACACGAGAAATGTAAACATCACGTACTGCAAACATGCCCTAAAAAAAAAAGTTCAGGCTCAGAGCCATCAGGAGTGGGCAGCAAGTACGTCTAAGGCTATGGTAAGAAGAAACCCTCCTGGGCAACCCAGAGGATCAAGACTCTGCTATCTAAACCCTGAGCTTGGCAAAACAGCAGATGCACAGAATGAAAATTCTCAGCAATCAGTAACCCAAGGAAGTAGCCCCACAGCACATTCCAGAATGGGATAAGCCAGCAAAGGATCACAGGAGAGTCAAGAGGAACAGACCACCAGAAGGCGAGGGCTCTGAGCGTGACCAGGTGAGGCTTCGTGAAACGGAGTTTCTTCTAGTTCCTAGGGGAAGAAATTAGAAGTGTATTTCAGAAATAGAACTATGGGTTTTTACCACTTCGTCCAATCTCCCTGCATTGTTTTTTATCCCGCAGGAGTTAAAAGAGATCATCTCGAAGGATCAATCCAGAGCCCATGGGCAGCTGGCAGGACCACCTGCTTCTTGAAGTCAGACTCTGGTCCTGAGAGAGAGGAGGACCAGCCCATCTACTGCTGGCTGAGGGCCTCATGGGGCAGTGCCGTCAGTTTCCTCTGTGGGGTACTCTGGCACCTGGCAGTGACATGTCTTCATATCCACAGCCAAAGGGAGTCTGCCTTTGTCCCCAGAGCTGCCCTCCCCAGTGGCCCTCCTCTGGTCCTTAGATGTCCTGGTTTCCTGGTCCCCACCCTCTCTTCTACCATAACACCCCCCCCCCCGCCCCCCATCTGTTGGCTCTTCTTTGTTGGCCTTTCCGTGGATCTTGTGGCTGAGTCACCTCCACCTCTGGGAACTCTTGCTATTTGTTTCCTGTGTCTTTCTGCAGATATTTCCCTACTTTTGTTTCAAGTTTCTACCTTTTTTGTTAGATTACCTGGTTAAGAACACTGGCTCTCAGATCAGAGTGCCTGAGTTCTCCCTGCTCATCTGGCCCTTGGCAAATTCCATACACAGATTTTATAGATTTCAGTTTCCTCATCTGCTAATATGGGGACCTAAGTGATACCAGTCTCCAATGGTCCCCTGAACACTAAATTCACAATGGCCAAGAGGAGACACTCAATAGAGTGAGTAGTTAATAACAAGGTTCTTTTTATTGGTGTCCTTTACCCCTTTCTGTCCTTTCATTTCCCCTTTTCTTCCTGTCTCTCTCTCTCAAAGTGTTCATGTGCTCTTCTCACATCTTTACCACTTCCTGTGTCTTTCTACATGAATATTCCTGCCCTTGAACAACAGTCCCCACGTTTAAAACCATCTCTTCTGCTATCACCAAGTAGGACCTCGTGATATAGTAAGTAGATATTTAGGTCTGGCTCCCCTGCTCCTGGCCAGAGCTCCTGAAACCCTTTTTAATTTCCCAAGTGGTGGAAATGGAAAGAGCCTCTTTTGCTATTCATAACCAGCCCTTTTTTTTTTTTTTTTTTTTGGTACCAGGGATCGAACTCCAGTCCTTGTGCTTGCGCAGCAGGTGGTGAAACCACTGAGCTAAATTCCCGGCCCCTAACCCGCTCTTTTCAATGATGCTTGAGTTTATGTTGACAATGTGAGTTTTGGAAAGCCCCTAAGGGGGGAAGCTCTGGTTGCTAAGGGAAACTAAACTTGATTGGAGGGTCAGAGCTCCCTGACCTCCAGGGTGGAGAGATGGGTGGGAGGCTGACATAGTCACCAAGGCCCAGGGATTTACTCAATCAGGCCTGTGGAAAGGAACTCCTATTTTTTAATAAAAGTCTTAAATGACTGAGTTAGGGAACTACTGAGCTGGCAAACTTGTGGACGTTCTGAGAGGGTGGCATGCCCAGAAAGTGCATGGTAATTCGATATCCGTCCCCATTTACTTCTCTTCTATCTGGCCATTCTTGGGTTCTTTTATAATGAATTGTATGCTTTGTAGTAAGTGTTTCCTGAGTTGGGTGAGCTCTGTTAGCAGATTATCCAACTCCAGAAGAGGGCTGTGGGAATTCAGAGTCAGTTGGTACCTGGAACTTCTTTTGTTGTGGAGATAGAGCCTCACTGAATTTCCAGGCTAGCCTTGAACTCCTGGGCTCAAGCAATCCTCCTCCTTCTGCCTCCAGTGTAGCTGGGATGACAGGCAAACTACACTGCTCCTGGTTACGCCCTGGGCTCGTAACTGTCATCTGAAGGGGGGCTGTCTTGGGGGACTGAGCCCTTAACATATAGGCTGTGCTAATCCTGGCTGGTAAAAGTCTGGATAGAAGTAAACTACAGAACATGCTGTTAGCATTTGCAGAATATTGGTAGGAGCTGGAGAGAACCCCACTCACATTTTATGTCGGAAGTGCTATGAATGTGAAGGTATCAATAAAAAAGGAGTTTTTCTTTTACCAAGGGCCTTCTCTTTCATGGTGGCCACGGGCCATAGTTCTTATCTCTTTGCAGCTTCATATTGATCTCCTACAGAGATCTTTTCCTAAATCACAATTACATCTGAGTAGTCAGTCCTTTAAAGAATGCTTCCTGACACACTGAGCTCTGGTTCCTTCATCTTAGGTATTGGTCCTGCTGTCCCTTGCTGTGGCTACTCAGTCATGATCCCACATTCACTTAGGGGCTTGTTATGGCTTGGATCTTAAATGTCCCTCAAAGGGTTATGGGCCACAGGCTCGGTCCCCAGCCAATGGTGCTATTGGAAGCTGATGAATCCTTTAGGTGGTGGGGCCTTACTGGAATGAAGTTGGGGCACTGGGGACATGCCCTTAGAGGGGATATTGGGACAATGGCCCCTTCTCTCTTTCTTTGCCTCCCAGATACTATGAGGTGAGCAGCTTCACTCCACCGTGTTTGGGCTCTTCACAGGCCCCAAACAATGGGACCAAGCAACCATGGACCGAAACCTCCAAAACCATGAGTCAAACTAAGCAAACATTTCCACCTTTTACCTAATATCTCTCCGGTACTTTGTCACAGTGATGGAAAGCTGACGAACACAAGGCTCATATACAAACTCCTTTCCTGCTTTCTTCATGGTCCTCCCGCATTTCTCTCCTTGCTCACAGTCTCCGTTAGAGGTCGCCTTGGTCTCTTTTTGCTCTGTGCAGGTAAGAATCTGTTTTTTGCTTAGTTATAATTACCTTCTTCAAGCCTTAGCTGGGTGTTGGGCCTCTCCTCTCTCTCTTCTCCATCACTTTCTTGGAGATAGAGTTTGTCATGGATCACTGAAGAGATGGATAGAGAAGAAAGCAATTAGAGATCTCTAGCAGGGACCAGAGACAACATTTCCAAAATTCCACACTTAGGAATTCCCAGCCCTCCAGTCACTCAGTGCTCAGTGGGTCCCACATGACAAAGTTCACGGTCATCCCGGGGGCAGAGGAGCTGATCTCCACAGGGAGCCTTTATGTTTACTTCACAGAGAGGAGACACTCAGGGTGTGCAAAGCACAGGGAATATCAGGAACTAAGGAGTGAGATGTGGACACTGGGGCTCGGGACAGGGGCATCTCACAGTCCCTGGAGAACATCAGATGTCATGCGTTTTGGGCAGTAAAGATAACTTCCTATGTTCAGGCTGGGGCATCCTGGTAACAAATAGAATATTGACTCACAATTGGTGCCCAAGTATTTGATTTTTAAAATTCATTTTCTGACTTGAAATATAAAATATTCTTCCTTTGATGAGGTTACTATTTCACACTAATGACCAAGCCCTAGACACTTGGCTTAAAATTTCCCCCCACTTATACACCTACAGTATTTCTTTATTGTCTAGTAAACAAACTTTAAATTCTTAGCTTTAAATGGCAGATGCTTCAAAATCTTCCTCCCATCTATGTGAGTCAGTTTCTACTTCTCACTTTCAAATTCTGATAAATCCAATTTGTGAGCATTCCACAGACATCCTTTCATACCTCTATTCCTGGTCTTTCCCAGGACATGTGCCCCTTTTTCTTGTGATATCTCTGTCTTGTACTTGGAACACTTAACTGAGATCAAACTGTTGGAATAAAGTTTTATTGACAAGTAATCTACAAAAAACTTGGAGGGCATCCTTTTTATTGCATAGCAGTAAATGGGATTAATGTTTGTTTCACTCTTCATGGATAGAAGGTTAAAAAAATCACTTCTTCTTTAAAGGAAAATTTGACCAGGGTTAACTTTCTTCACATTAGTTTGGCAACTTAATAAAGGTAGACTTTTCTCTGGGCTTAGATTTTAAAATGATCCATGGCAAGTGACTGAGAAGGACCCCATATGAACTACAGATGCTGTAGGAAGCCATAATGTGGTCTTCCTTCAAAGTGGTGAATCTTATAACTCAGTCCCTTAAAGCTAGGACATTGGAGTTTTTGGAAGAGATCTTGACTTCCATGGGTGTGTGGTGCTAAACCACAGTGGATATTGTACTCACAGCTAAGCTGTCGCCAGGGCCAGTAGTAGTGAACTTGGGGCTGATGTATGGACCACTGCAAGAGCTCCCACTGAAGAGAAACAGTGACACAGCTGGGGCTCTGTGTTGCCTGTCCTAGGCTCTTCTAGGTAAAGGTGGGGCCAAAGTGGCTCTGGTTATCTTGTATAGAGTTAGCAGCTCTGGGTGGCGCTTACCTTAGCCCTTAGCTGTCCTGAGACAGATCTCTCATGACATGTCTGTTTCATTAACCATGATATCCCCACTATCCAGCAAAGTGTGTGACATGTGGTAGAAACTCAATATATACTTGTTTTTTATTTTATTTTTTTTGTTTTTTGTTTGTTTGTTTTTTGGTTTTTTTGGTTTTTGTTACCAGGGATCGAACTCGGGTCCTTGCACTTGCACAACTGACGGGGAAACCACTGAGCTAAATCCCTGGCCCTATACTTGTTTTTTTTGTTTGTTTTTTTTGTTACCAGGGATCGAACTCAGGTCCTTGCGCTTGCACAGCAGGTGGCAAAACCACTGAGCTAAATCCCTGGACCCTATACTTGTTTTTTAAAAACTGACAATGGACCTCAAAAGGTGGTAATAAACTTAATTACCATTTTGGAAGTCTTTGTAAATGTTCATTAAAGCAGGGTACACCTCCCTGTTGACCTCACTGAATAATGCTTCCAGAACTGCCATGTCAAATATCTTCTCCAGGTCGTTGAGAACATTGTACATCACTCTATGGACAGGGACCAGGGATTCTCGACAAGAATCTTGATAAGCCTTTAAAAAATATTGAATGGAGAAAGTTTAAATAAGACTTCCAAGTTATAGAAGAGCCCTAGAAAGTAATTTTATAGTTAATACATTTTAATTTCCCTATATAGGTATCTTGTGTACACTTTAGAATGTTTATACATTTGTATAGCTACTAAATTAAACAAGTAAATCCTTCTTCTTTAAAAACACCCACTTCTGAAGTTGGGGATGGTGGTGGACACCTGTAATCCTAGCACCCTGGGAAGCTGAGGCAGGGGGATTGTGAATTTAAGCCCAACCTGGGCAATTTAGTGACTTAGCTAGATCACTTCAAAATTAAAAAATAAAATAAAATAAAATAAAATAAATATATATATATGGCTAAGGCCACAGCATAGTATGAAGGCTTTAGGTTCAATTCTCAGTACCAAACAAGAAAGGAAGAAAAACAACCCACTGGTGAGTCTGATCTCATTGTGATTTACATTACATATAAGGAGCAATTTTAAAGGATAAAGTGAGCTCAAAGTTAATTGGTTTGTAGCCTAAAGTCAGGGTGCTTTGGGAATAGACTTAGCAGGTGATGCTGACTGGGCCTGAGGGGCTGAAGGAAATTAGATGACCATACTCCCTCTCTATGAACTTGACCATGAGAAAACATGTTCATAGGACAAAAGAAAGACTCATTGGTGGGAATCTCCAGCAGGGCCTATTGGTAAAATTTATCCAAATTCCAATCAGAAGTCTAGAACTACAGTGAAAAACAGTACAAGAAAACTAAAAAATGTTACAGATAGCATGGTATGTATCTATTCTCAAATTTTTTCTAACGGGATGCTCATTCCCTGTGGGTTTAATATTCTCCAATCTAGGTTTTAAAACTTGATATTAAGTAAAATAAAATGTTTTGTGAATTGCTATTTCAATAAATAAGTTCAATAATATTATTCATCAATCCATTAAAATTGTTTAATATTTAAGTTTATGTTGCATTGTATGAATTACATGATTTACCATGTATAAAATGTACAAGACATTCCATGTCTACAGAGCACATCCATTTCTGATCTGGCTATCTCCAGTGCCATTTACCCTGACCCCAGAGGACACTGTGGGACAGCATTCCTTACATTAGATCCAGGGAATCTCTGCTTCCCCACTCCCTCTCCACTTTGCAGTAGCATTTACAGAAATACCAGAGAAGTACAGAATAGGAGACTCATCCATCAGCTAGCTGTACCTTGAAGTTTGGGTCTACTATATAAAAAACATGACTTAATTTGGAACTTGTTTATCAGTTTGTGACATAACAAATTTCACTTACTTTATACATTTTGTTGGTGATAAGTTCACGGTCACGGAGACCCTCAAGGAAAGGAAATGTCTTTTTTATTGCATATGAAATCTCTACTTTATGTGCTTTGAAGTATTGGAATAAAGTCACCATAAGGTCCTCTGCATGTGGGGCATCTGTTAACATCCTAGGGAAAAAGAGTACCATAGGAAAGTGGTCATCAAGATTCTGAGATGCTTGGAAGAGCTGTAAGGTTTCTTTTTTTTAAAAAATTTATTTATTTTTGTAAGGTTTCATATGTGGATAAACTGTGAAGAACCAACATATATAAAATAGGTGGTCCTGAGCAGAGTTACCTAAATAAACGGAATTGACGCAGTAAGTAAAGATGACATACAAGAAATCATGGAAGTTACAAATAACTTATATACAGTATAGAACTTTAAATGTTCAGTATGTTCTAACCAAAGTCATTATAAAGATATTATCACCCAAATGTTATCAAAATTTTTTGAATTAAAAAATTTAAATTCCTACAAAATTGAGAGGAATTTAATTTAAATACCTACAAAATAAAGCAATAAAAAATGGTGAAATAAAAATGAAATCAAACCTTGAAAATGTATCTTAATTAGCCACTAAGAGAAAATAAATCTTGAAAAGACAAAAATAAGATGTCTCCCTCTTACTTGTAGTTGTTAAGAGAGAAATAACCATCCTACACTATAAAATTAATTCATAAATATATAATACGGTTTAACAATGGTGATGCTATGATAAATAAAAATTGGGAATTTCCAAGAATATTGATAAAAGTTCCTGGGAAATCTAGTTCTGATTTTTGTTAATATAAATCTGTGGTATTGTTATGTATAGTGAATCGTTTTGGGCACCTGAATTTCACAAATGTGAACCTGATTTTAAACCTGAGCCTATAATCCTGATTCATAGTTGATAAATGTATTGCTCTAATAATGTTTTAACCAACATCTCTGTATTTCTAAATGTTATAAAAACTGACATCTTTCTTTGTCGAACCAGAAGAGAGCCATGGACAGTCCTGGTACCCAACAACAGGAAATAATAATAATACCAGGTTATTGTTTTGAATTTCTATGAAACAAAAGTCTCTGCTTAAAAACTAAATTGAAGAGAGGCATTTGTCTTCTCTTAAAAATTAGTTTCTTCACTGATAACAGAGAAATGAGATTCATAATGACTAAGAGAGCGTTAGAAGACATGAAAGAATGAGAGATTTTAATGGTGCTGGAGAAATTGGGTTTCAACTTGCCAAAGACTAAAACTAGACCTATATCTCTCACCATGCACTAAACTAAAATCAAAATGGATTAAAGATCTAAATATAAAAACAGAAACACTGAACTGGCTGGAACAGAGGTTAGGTAGAACTCTTCAAGACATTGGGGTAGGAAAAGACTTTATGAACAAAACCTCAGTTGCCCGTGAACTAGCACAAACAATCAACAAGTGGGATCACTTTTTACTAAAAAGCTTCTGCACAGCAAGAGAAACTACTAAAGGTGTGAAGAGACAACCCACAATGTGGGAAAAAATTTTCACCAGCGGTCCCTCAGGCAAAGGTCTACTATCTCAAATCTATAAAGAACTTAAAAAGATCAGACCTCCCAAATTTAAAGACCCAATCCAAAAATGGGCATCTGAAATGAACAGACATTTCTCACACAAAGAAGTAGACATGGCAAATAAACATATGAAAAAATGTTCAACATCACTGGTCATTCGAGAGATGCAAATGAAAACAATGCTGAGATTCCACCTCACCCCAGAAAGAATGGCTGCTATCATGAAATCAACCAATAACAAATGCTGGCAGGGGTGTGGGGAAAGAGGAACCCTGCTCCACTGCTGGTGGGAGTGCAGACTGGTGCAACCACTGTGGAAATCAGTATGGATCAGATACCTCAAAGAACTAGGACTGGAAGTCCCATTTGACCCAGCTATTCCCCTGCTGGGTATCGTCCCCAAAGAATTAAAAGAATCATACTACAGTGATTTATGTGCAGCCACGTTCATAGCAGCACAGTTTGTAATAGCTAAAACTTGGAAGCACCCCAAATGTCCATCAACTAGAGACTGGATCAAGAAAATGTGGGTTTTTAAATAAAATGGAGTACTACTCAGCCATCAAAAACGAGAAATCAGAGACATTTATTGCTAAATGGATGCACACTGAGGCGATACTCTTAAGTGAAATAAATAGGACACACATGTGTAAATACCGAATAGTTTCTCTGGTGTGAGAAACTGAAAGTGTAAATGAGGACTAAAAGGTATAATAGATAATGTGAAATAGGAAGAAAAGGGGCAAAAGGGAGGGGGAAGTGGGAGGGGTCGGGGAAAGGAAAGAAGGGAACGGAATTAATATGAGAAAATGAAAAAATGGAAACAAAGTCTTTGTAAATAGGGAAGGATGGAGGGGTTGAAGGGAGGGCAGGGGAAGGGGGAAAAAAATAAGAACCAAGAGAGTATGTAAAGGTGCAAATTTCCAATGATGAATGTCATTATATTGTATACCTAAAATGTACCAATACAAGGATGTACAAAAAAAAAAATATGAGAAACCCTGGAGAAATAGCTTAATCTATACTATACTTTTGAGTAACAGTGGTAAGACTGTGCTTGTGTTCCTACAGGTAAAAAAACTGCAAGTGATGCTAAGGCAAGCTAATGATCAGCTAGAGAAGACAATGAAAGATAAACAGGAGCTAGAAGACTTCATCGAGAAGAGCACCGAGGACTCTAGCCATCAGACCTCTGCACTTGTCCTGAGAGCCCAAGCTTCCGAGATCTTAGTTGAAGAGTTACAACAAAGTTTTTCCCAAGCAAAGAGGGATGTTCAGGAACAGATGGCGGTGCTGATGCAGGCACGGGGACAGGTTTCAGAAGAGCTGGTGCGATTACAGAAAGACAATGACAGGCTCCAGGGAAAACATAATTTGCACGTATCATTTCAGCAAGCAGAAGACTTCATCCTCCCAGATACTACAGAGGTGCTCCGGGAGTTGATAGTAAAATACCGTGAGAACATCATTCATGTGAGGACAGCAGCAGACCACATGGAAGAGAAGCTAAAGGCTGAAAAACTTTTCCTAAAAGAACAGATTCAAGCAGAACAGTGTTTAAAAAGAAAATCTTGAAGAAACTCTGCAGCTAGAAATAGAAAACTGCAAGGAGGAAATAGCTTCCATGTCTAGTCTAAAAGCTGAATTAGAATAAAAGTAGAAAAAGGACAGTTGGGGTCCACATTAAGAAAGAAGTCTCAGCAGCTTGAGAGTCTTCAGGAAATAAAGGTCAATTTGGAAGAACAGTTAAAGAAAGAGACTGCTGCTAAGGTTGCTGTTGAACAACTGATGTTTGAAGAGAAGAACAAAGCTCAGAGATTACAAACAGAGTTAGATGTCAGTGAACAAGTCCAGAGAGATTTTGTAAAGCTTTCTCAGACCCTATAGGTGCAGTTAGAGCGAATTGAGCAAGCAGACTCCTTGGAGAGAATCCAGGCAATTCTGAATGATACCAAACAGACAGACATTAACCAGCTACCTGAGACATGACACTCTTGATAGCTGGATTCTATCCTGCACTGTGGGTTTTTAACTCATCTTTAGAGCAACATTAATTATTATTTAACTCTTAACTGAAGAGGCAGAAGTCACAACAGAAGGAAGACTGGAGAAATGTTTACTTCTAGTGGGAGAAGACTGCAGCACAGGAACAGCCAGTAGCCAGAGTGATTTGCAGCCAACAGACCTTCCAAACAGGAACACTAATGAGACTCCAAGACTTAATTACAATAGGAGTGGGATCAGATTTGGTGATGGAAAAAAAGTGCTGTCTCCTTTGCTTGCTTTCTCCAACATAGATTTTTGGAACACATTTCCCTAGCCTGAAGCAACTTCCCAATAGTGTTTGGAATTACATTTCCTGTCTATAGATATTGGGAGAGAGGTGTTTCTGTTGTCTAGAGCTCATCAGTAACAGCGTCCGGCTAGCAGACATGTATAGTATGCTGTATGACTATTTTATATTAAACTATGAAGTGGCAGAGCAGGCTATTGGCTAAGACGGTATTTCCTTTGCTCAGTGCGTTTTCCTTCTTTCCACCATTGAATCTTCAAATATTGGAGGACCTTAAATGCTACTAAAGCTTTGCTGAGAACCATGAGACTGTGGCAATCAAAATCAACTCAAGAACAGAATTAGGACTTGAAAACTTGGCTGAGGCTATATATTATTGGAAGTGGCATTTAAAGGAAAAGCACAAGAAACTATTTGGAAGCACTTTTCTTTCTGCATACCTGGATGATCTTCATGGGCCCACAGGTACCAGGATAAAGTGGAACTGGCACCAGCACCATCTACTCTTATGAGGTATTTTAATTTAGTTATTGGATCAGTGAAAAACTTAATAAAACAAGCTATGTCTGACAACACCTAGTATACACTTATAAATCTTATTTTCAATTTGAGTGAATCAGTGGGCTTGTGTGGTGTTTCAAGTGTCAGCTACAGAAATAGTGGTAACAGGGTTTGACAGATACTTTGTTCTTCTTTTACACTTTAGACCTGGAGTATAAGTAACAATAAGTACAACAAAGCTGGGGAAAAGTCATTTATTGTATTGATCAGTTTGGAAATCTGCTTTGTCATTTTCCAAGATGTGAGATTCCTTTCCTGAGTGCAGAAAGCCTCAGTGGAACAGGTCATCTTTGTCATAGCTTTATGAGGTATCATAGGAAGCACAGAGAATGGATTCATGTTCGCGGTCTGCAGTATTGTCCCAAGAGCAGCCAGGGGAAGGCTATACTGTTGACTCCATTACACAGATGATCCAAAAGCAAAAAATATTGTTTTCAAGTAATTTTTGTAATTGGTGTTACATAACAGCAGGGTATCTGAAGGAACCTTATGGGAATTAGTGAACTAAGTCAATTTTTTTGGTTCACTTGAAGCCACTATTAGCTTCGTTTAAGTGAACTGTCTTTGTTATAAACTAAATAATTATGAAGTTGCCCTAAAAATATTCACTACTTTTTTCCACAGGAGAAATAAGGACTGCATTACCTCATCCTATGTTTAAAATCCCTTTGTATAAAGTGCTACTAGGTTTAAAGGAAACATATCCTCACTGAGTTAGAGGGAAATTTATTAATTAAAAATGTGATTTTTCATATTAAAGAAAGACTAGTCCCCTAAGGTAGGCCCCAAGCTAATTTGCTTCAGATTATTAAAATCAGCCCTATAAATCATGAGTAGTTTATAATTTTTCTGTACTGTGACTCCCAGTGACCTGTTCTGCTAAGACTGATTACCTTACAGATACTTTTCTCCAGATGGGAACTAGGGCAATAAATGCATCACGGTTAGGAAACTGTTTATGGACTGTACTGTGGCAGATGCCAACTGCTAGAATCCACTCAGTTGAGAAAAGTACCTTAGAAAAACCCAAATTAAGAGTCTAGATTTTATTTAACAGTCTGTTTTTGGTGTGCAACTACTGTGATATGATCCAGGTAGGAAACAGTTCTGTAAACTGGGTTTTTTGCATAAATGGGATCTGATTTAGCAGTGGGATTTATCCCTTCAAGACAAAAGATAGTTGGGTTTCGTAAATGTTCCTGTGCTTCAGTCTGTATATACTTGTTCTCTTGAATGTCTAATCTGATTTACCTCTTAGCTATAATGTACCTTACCTGTGGCTTTTCATTGGCAGTCATTCAGCTACTTCTAGGCAGTATGGTATTACCTTTCAGAACCTGAAGCTGAGGACAAAATCATATACTGCATACCAAGCTGTTTCTTTCTCCCTTTAAGGCGCTAAAACTTGCACCTCATACCCACTCAGTAGACAAAGAGCATGGTCGCACTCAACTGTAAGGGTAATGGTGCCTGTGAGGACATGGACCAGCAGTAGCCTTTGCCTTTGTTGTTCTTGAGCTCCAATCTGAGCAGATCATAGGTATAAAAAAAAGAATCAATTAGTCAGTGTCTACAAGAAAAGCCTTCTGGATTTTGATTGGGTTTCCACTGAACATATGTATAAACAAATTTGGTGAAAAGTGACAACAGTATTGAGCTTCCAATCTGTTAACATTACATATATCTCTCTATTTGTTTACTTTTCTTTTTGGTTTTCATAGCAGTTATGTACATCTTTTATTAAACTTATTCCTAGTTATTTTATTGTTTTTGGTGCTACTTCAGATAATAGTGAATTTAAATTGCTTTTTATTATTGTATGGAAATAGCATTGATTTGAAAAGTTAACTATTGATGTATGACCTAAATCCACTAAAGTATTTATAGATTTTTATTTGGTTTTATAAAAAAAATCATGTCACCAGCAAATAAAGACTGTTTTACTTTTTCCCCCAACAGAATTGCTTTTTCTTATCTTACTGTGCTCACTAGGTACTGACATACAATGTGCTAGTGGGAAGGGTGGGCTTGCTTGCCTTGTTTTCAATCATAGGGAATAAAGCATTCACTAGGCGCATGCCCATACACATGCAAATGTACACATGCTATCATGGATCATATAAAGATATTTCAGTCAATAACAGGCTGAACACATAATGGTGGACCTGCAAATTATATCACTTAGTTACTATCATACTCCTCTTAGTTGTGTAAGTGTAGTATACCCTGCAGTTTTCACACACAACAACATTACCCAAAGGCAACCTTCTTGGAACATATCCCTATTGTTAAGCAGCATATGATTATTTATATAAATATGTGGTGTGATTTAAAATCAGGCAGAGGAAACTCCTATTTGTTCCTAGTTTTCTGAAAGTTTCATCATGAACTGATGTTGACTATTATCAAATGCATCTACTGAAATATTTATATGCTTTTCCGTTCTTATTTTAACTTGGTGAATAACACTGATTTCCAGAGCATTCTCTGAAGCAGGAGCAGATAACCACTGCTCAATAGACATTTGGTGCAGCTCTTCAGTATAAGAAGGTAGGAAAAAAGAAAAGAAGAAGGGAGGGAGTAAAGAAAGAAAGAAAGATGCATGTAAAATTTCAAATTATATAAATAAACTTATAATGTGGAGTAGACCAGAAAAAGAAGTTAAATGGAGCCTTTCAAGTACGGAAAACTTGAACAATGTGCCTTCAAATCTAATTATATTAGGATATATAATTAGAAATATATAATATGTAATTAGATATATATAATTACATATATAATTAGAAATATATTACTATAATTATAGAAAGAGATTAAACAATGAATTTGAAACATTGAAAGTAACTTTTGATTGAATCAAACATTATGAAACACTACAAAATAAAAACAAAGTGCAAATACGGTTTGGAGTTTTGAAAGCTAAAACAAAAACAACATGGAGTTGTAAACAATAAAGCAGAAAAAAGAAATGTAAAAAATATTTACAAAACTACTGTTACTGTAAAAATGATATTGAAATGCATAAAATTAAAAAATGTAGAACCCAGAAAAAGAAGTAACCAAGACAGTGAAATTTGTTAAAGTCAGATAAGCCAGTTGTGGCATGTAGCTGCGAACAAAACAAAAAGCAAGAGTGCTTGTGTCAATGTCAAAGCAAAATTCAAAAAACAAATAATGGGACAAATGTTTTATGGACCTTAGAAAACTATTGCCTTCCAGTTTCTGACTCATTGTCAAAATACAAAATACACAGGCTGTGGATACATTAGTAAGAATGATTTTTAAACTTTAAAAATTAGTCCTTTAATAGACTACATGTCTACAAACATAAGACAAAACATACTTGTCTATTTCTTTTTCATGTAACAATATATATATTTTAATGTTTGTGTACTGGTTTACATCACTAAATATCACAGTGAAAAATTATCACAAACTACAAAAGGAAAGCATAAATTTATGTACATCTACCAACATGTTTATAGTGAATTAGAATGAATAATTCCATTACAGTGAATTTGCATACAAAGTCACTAATGTGGGCTCTATAAGAATCTGTGATATGTCTTTAATCCAGATTTAATAAAGTTTGCTTTTTAATTACTGAATATTTAGTCCTTGCTTTCTGTGAGCAGTAGATGATATGATTTATTACTTATTCTAAAAATTTTATACTAGAAAATTTTATAACCTTGGGATATGTGTGCCATTGCTAGATATGATTAAAAATTTTAGAGAAAGATAAAAACTTCTAGCAAGCCTTTAAAATTTCCTACATGTGGTCACAGTCAGGTATGGTCCATTCATTCCAAAACAGTCATTTAATCTACTTGTAGAAAAGTCTATAAGAATGATTTATTATTCAATGTGTACCTTAAAAAACAGAAGCCACATCATTTTCCCAGTATCCTTGAAATATGCATCAATATTAATTATAATCTTGGCCACAAAAGAAGTCAATAAATTGCAATCAGTACATATTATGCAGATTTCATATTAAATAAAATAATTTACTCAACAAAACACACTATGCTACATCAAAGATGAAATTAAACAGCAAATTTTACAATAAATATTAAAATATGAAGTCATTTAAACAAAAAATATATACATGCTTATAATTACTGCTATTGTTTTATACATACTTTAGAAGTTTTAGCTCATGTAACAGGATATGAAATAATTTCTATAAACGCTAAAATGGTGTAGAACACTATAAGTCCTATGATTGTATTCATAAAAACACTAGAGATCTAACAAAATCTATAAGAAGTATAAAAAGCATTAGCCAAAGAGCACAAATGAAAAACAGATAATTGTGTTAGCTTTTCATTGTGGGGATAAAATGACAACATAAACAACTTAAATGAGAAAAAAAAATTTTTTGGCTCACAGTTTTACTCCATGGTTCAGTCCATGGCTCGGTGGCTCCAATGCAGAAGCATCATGATGGAAAGCTATGGCCAAAGAAAACCATTGACCTCATGGCAGACAGGAAGCAGAGTAGGGCAAGAGCCCAAGAGGAATGAACCAAGTACCAGGTAGCCCCATTTCTAGGTGTGTCTAGGTGGGGAATGGGGTCAGGCTGTGTGCTTTGCTAATCTTCTAGAAGTCTTTAAAACCAGTTGAATTGAGAATAAGTTTCATCATCATATTCTACCCCTTGTCAACCTGACAACTAACTACATTTCTTAAAACCATATTTAATCTCCAAATAAGTACAACATCATAATTTACTGAACGTGAAATAACTATGCTGTGTATAACCCAAAACACGCTAATTTCTTCTGAAACAATTCAATAATTAGAGCAGTGATGGCAAACCTTTTAGAGCTTTCAGTGATAACAAATAGCCTGTTGTGGCACACACGTCAGGCTTGTCACTACTGAGTTAGAGAATTGCTCAGAAAACCAAGCCCAAAGTTTCCTCTGAGACTTGAGCCCCTGTTTAAAAACCAAGTTATACAATCCCAAGATAAAATGGAACAGGGTAAGCAGTCTAATTTCAAAAGGGAAGAGTGGGGGAATAGAAAGAAATAAGATCAAAGGCCAAAACCCAGAAAACATTAAGTCCTGTGGCTCCATATCTAGCATTCTGGGCACATGATGATGTGTCATAGGTCAATAATAGCATATCTTAAAATGTAGTAGATCTAGCCAGATCTTTTCTTAAAAGGCTATAGTAATTTGTGCTCATACCAACAGTGAATGTCTGTTTCTCCGAATCTTCTCCCAACTGCATAGTACAGTACCACTATTGAGATTGCGTTTGCAGATCTAATGGGTTTGTTACTGATGTTTTGGTTTTTATATCTTTATATATTTATTGGATACTTTAATTTTTTCTTATCTAAGCTGCCTGTTTGGATGGATTTTCTTTTTGGTTCCAATTTTTTTATTAATACACTCATATATTTGTATTCAGATACATTAAATCCATCTAGGTCCCTTGAGATCTTTCATTTATTTTTTGGGAGGTAACATGAGGTGAAATAAAAATATAAGACCAAATAAAATAAAGCTTTAGAGTAACTATATTTAATACTCCCATAGTTTGTGATATTGTTTCTATAAAGCAACTATGATAGTCAGCTTTCTGCCAATATCACAAACTACCTGAGATAATCAAGTTACAAAGAGGAAAGATTTATTTTGGCTCATGGTTTCAGTTCATGGTCCTTTGGTCTCGTTTCTTTTGGGCCTCGCATATGGTAGCATATGGCAGAAAGGTCACAGTATTGCAAGATTGTTAACCCCATGGTAGCCAGGAAGAAAAAAAGAAAAAAAAAACCCACCAGAAAGGCTGGAGTCTGTTATGGCTTGTATCTAGATGGATGTCCCTCAAAACCTCATGCGCTCATAGGTGGAGCTTTTGGAGGTGGGTGGATCTATGCTGTGTGAATGTGGATTAAGGGTGTGATAGCTGAATTACTCCACTGATTGGCTTAGCACAGTTCTGGATGTGGGTAATGGGAAGATCCACCCTGGATTTGCGTGGTGAAGGACCCCAGTTAGCAAGACAGACTCCATATTGCGGCTGAACGACCCACCTGCCTGCCCTTTAGATGAACTCAAAAGGAGGAAGCTTAGAAACCTCCTCCCCTTAGAGAATCTCTTAGAAACAACAATTAATCAACGATTGTTTTACAAATGTCCTAACAGCAGGACGTTCCGCTTCTGTACCTTTCACTTGCTTTACTAGTTCTATCCCGTGGGGGGGGGGCGTAGAAACTGCTGGCCTCAAGGTGTATAAAACATGTTTGTCAACCCCCAGTCGGGGCTCGAGTCCGATGCTCAGCTTGAGTCCCGGCCAGTAATAAACTCCTGTGTGGATTTAATATCGGTCTCTGGTTGGTTCTTTCTCGCTGGGTGTAACAGGTGGCACCAGCCAAAAGGTAACATGGATGGGATAAAGAGAAAGGCAGGCTGGATGCTGCTGCTTCTCTTGCCACGCCACGGACTATTTCTCCTCTGTCACGGCCCTCTGCTCAGCTACTTGGCCTTGGAACCAGCCGACCATGAACTGAAACTTCTATAAACTGTGAGCTAAAATAAACCTTTCCTCCTATAACTTTGAGTGTTCGGTATTGTATCTCAGTCTTAAAACCAAGACAGTTTTAACTTCCTCTTTAAGGACATGTCCCCAGTGACCTAACTTCCTTCCATTAAACTTCAATTCCTAGAGGGTCCACTAACCACCAAAGGCAACATGAGCTAGGAACCAAGCCTTCATAAATCTGAGGAATACGTATGGTCCAAACCATGCCAACAATTCACTTGCCAACTTGGAAAATTAAAAGTTGAGTTTCCAAACCCAGAAGTAAAGGCAAAACAATAAAATGTTTAGGAATAAATTTAACAAACAAAACATAAGACCTGTATGCTGAAAACTTTAAACATCTCTGAGAGAAATTAGAATCTAAATAAATCGAAACATTCATGTTCATGGACTGGAAGATTCTGTATTTTTAAGATGGCAATTCTCCCTCAACTGACTTATAGGGTTGATGAACTATAGACTCAGTGAAATTCCTATGAAATTCTCTTTAGAGCTTTTTTGCAAAATTTAGAAGCTAATCCTAAAATATAAGTCGAAATGCAAAGGATCTAGAATAGCCAAAAAATTTTTGAAAAAGAACAAAGTTGGAGGAAATAATACTTTCTGACTTTCGTATTTATTATGTGAATCAAGGGAAGATAAATAAAAACCAGTGGAACAAAACTGACAAAACTGACAGTGCAGAAATAAATTCTTATGCTTGTAATGAATTTAGTTTTTTAAAAAGTGTTATGACAATTCAATAAGGAAAAGATAGGTTTTTTTCCAACAAATCATACTAGGACAATTGGATATCAGCATGAAGAAATGATTTGGAGCTTTCCCTCAGGCCATCCACATAAATCAACTCAAAGTGGATACTAGATCTACATGTGACAGCAGAGTCACATGTATGTATTCTGTACAGTAATGAAAGACCCTGCTTTTGGCTTAGGGCTCTGCTTTCATTATTTCGAAACTCTTAATAATTTGTGGTCAAGGCTACTACCCTTTTCTTTTTTTAACTGAGAGCTGCAATTATGTAGCTGGCTCATGTGGAAGTGTGAAATGATACAACTTTTAGGAGAAAATCTTTGAGATTTGGGGTTAGACGTAAAATTACAACACCAAAAGCATGATATATATAAAAGAATAAATTGATAAACTGGAACTAACAAAATTTAAACTTTTTGTGCTTCAAAAGACACCATTTAAAAAATGGAAAGACTAGCCATATTGCCTGGCCAGGTTCTAATAAACAACTTGTATCCACATATGCACACAATTCTTACAGCTCAGAAAGAAGGCAAACAGCATGATTTAAAAATGGGTAAATGATTTCAGTAGATATTTCTCTGAAGATTCATATGGAAGCTAAAACAAGTGTAAAAAGATGTTCAACCTCAGGAGTCATAGTTGAAAAAAAATTTAAACCACCACAAGAGACCAATGCACATATTTTGGAATGGCAATACTCAAAGACAAAGTAACAAGTGTTAGCAAGCGTGTTGGTTTATGTATTGCTGGTGGGAACACAAAATGGTCCTTTGAAAATGTTGTAAGATTATTTTTAAAAAGTTAAACATAATGTTACTCTATGATCCAACAATTCCACTCTTAGGTATCCTCCCACAAATGAAAACAAATATCCACACAGACTTGTATGCAAATATTCATGGCAGCATTTTTAATAGCCCTCAAATGGAAACAATCCAAATGTCTATCAATTGGTGAATGAATAAACAAAATTGGTAAATCTAGACAATCAAATTCTATTCAGCAAGAAAAAAAGGAACAAAATAGTAATACTACATTCTATAACATGGATGAACTTCAAAAATAGAGTGCTCAATTAAAGAAACCAGATGCAAAAGACCACATACTGTATAATTCCATCTGTATGAGATATTCACAGAAAATATGTCAGTGCCTGTCTGAGTCCAGGAGACAGGAACAAGAACTGACTGTAAACAAAAATGAGGGAGTTTGGAAGGTGGGTAATGAAAACGTTCTCAACTTACATTGTGGTGATGTTCACACAATTCCATAAATTTATTAAAAAACATTGAATTATATACTTAAAACAGATGATTTTATAGCATGTGAATTTTACTCCCTTAAAGCTGTTAAAAGTGGGTGTGCAGATAGCTGAATAGACTCAGTCGAGGAGTAAGTTGCCAAGCCAGTTTATTTCTAGAATGCAAATATAGGGGAAATGAGGAAAATGTGAAGAAACAAAAATATACTACATAATCAGGTGTTTCAACATTCCACAAACAGGAATTCCAAGAGAGAATAGAAAAAAAAAAGAGAGAATAGAAAGAATTAAAATAAAGAAATTGATTAAAACAAGAAAACAAATTTCCAGAGCTGATGGTAGAATCTTCAATCACCAAGAGCAGTGGAAGGCCCAGTACCAGAAAGATGGTGGGACAGCAGGTCCCTGGCTTTGGTTTTCTTTACTTAGTGGCAATGCACAGGCACAAACTGTGGGACAAGGCTGAACCACTGCTTTGGACCACCAAAATCAGGAAAAGTCACATTAGAAGAGCAAGTGGAGCAGCTGTACTCTGACTGTGTTGCCCCTTCCCCACACTGGCATAGGACTCACTTCGCCAAGAGCTTTCTCTTGGGCCCAAGATTTCTTCAGTGGGAAAAACAGAGCCTCAGGAGAGGATACCCAGCTTCCCTTGAATTCTAGGATTCTTTCTGGGAGCTTAACTTCTGTCTTACTCAATGGGGAACAGTGAGGAAATTAACAGGTGAGAGAGACCACTGGGGTCAGCTAGAAACAAAAAGGGGGACAAGGATGATATCTTGGTGACAGCACTGTGTTCCTGCCATCAGCCACACCCCACCAGAGCACCCGGCAATGGGTCTGCTCAGGTGCAGAGACAAGCTCCTGGCTCCATCTGACCAGGGAGCATGCTCAAAGTTCCACTCAACTAGGGCTCCTCACCAGCAGCCCAGCCCAGCCCCAGACCCCAGCCTACTACTTTATCTGGGGAGGCAGCCAGGCCGGGGACCTGTCTAATCTCAGAGCACAGCCTCTTGCTCCACCCAGCTAAATAGACCAATCACCACCCCAGCTGGCCTCAGAACCTCACAGATACCCTGATCTGTGCGGGGAGCCAACCTGTATAACAATGAAGCATACCTCTGTCCCTGACAAACCAGAGCCCAAACAGTGACTTGCCCAGCCTCAGAACCCAGTGTATGCCACTGCCTGCACAAATAACTAAGGTGATGACCCTGCCTAACTAACTGCCGAGTGTATTCTCTAGGCCCCATGACAAATGGGCAAAAATTGTGAACTTGTCCAGCTGTTGACCTACCTGAGCAGGAAACAAACCCAGCAACTTCTTCTGATTGTGGGGCACAACCTGTAGCCCACCTGAGCCAAGGTTAGAGCCTTGTTGGAGCACTAGGCACAGCCTGCAGCCCTCCCTGGGCAGATGTCCCAGCCAAGGATCCTGCCCAATTGCAAAGCACATCCTGCAGGCTCCCATACAGAGCCCAGTCAGTGACACTATCAACTATGGGGCACAGTCTGTGACACTGTCTGACCAGGAAGCCAGGAAATGGCCAGGAGAATGGACCCAGTCTGTAGCAAGCACCAATTGTAAACAGAATTTGTAGTCCTGCCCAACCTAGAGCTTGAGAGTAACCTCAGGTGACCTTACAGCATAACCAGCATCCCCATCCTTGGGTGAACCCAGTCAGTGAACCAACTAAAGTGTGGAGCTTGTACTATGCCTGATCACAAAGCACTACTGGTGGCCCTGTCCAACAGTAAAGCACAGTTATAAGTCTTCCACAATCATAGAGCCCAGTCTGTGGTCTTTCCACATAGCTAACCATGGAGCTAGACAGCATCTGTGCCCATGTGGAGAGATCGCCCAAAGGCTTTATTCAACCTTATAGCATGGGTTCCTGCCAAACATGAGCCTTTAATACTAAGCCTTACTTGCTTCTAGATGCCACCAACTGACCTATCCAGAACCCTAGGCTGACTGACTGTCAAAGGTGTTTTCTTGCTGAAGCAAACCTGTAAAGGTTGGGAGAGATTATTGCTTCCTCAAATGTGTAAATGTGCAAACATTACTGTCAGGATTCAAGAATCATGGATAATCAGGAAAAATAACACCAGGTAAAGAAACTAACATGTTCCGGTAACTGACTCTAAAGAAATGGAGATGTTCAAAATAAGAATTAAAATAATCTTTAGTGAACTACAAGAAGACAAAGAAGGAAAATAACATGTGAACTGCAGGGGACCACAATATTCATTATGTCCAAAGTAGGCTGTAAGCAGTGCAGGCTGTAAAGAGTTAACCTCTCAACTGGCTTTTTTTGAGAAGTGAGTCCAGCTAAGCCTATGTGCTGAAGTTAGTGACTCACACCCAAATTGCATTCCCACAATTAAAACCTTCTTAACTAGAAGGACAAGGTTCTAATTACAACCTTATATTTTGTCTATTCTTTCCTAATTTGAGAATGCTTTGCCTTGTCCTTTACAAGCCTTGCTTGCATTAGTTTCCACAGAAACTGCATGACTGCATGTCCTCACGTGCAGTTTCCCTTTAGCACATAGTTCACCTTTACTCCAATTTGATTACCAATAAAAAATCAGTGGCTTGGGCTGACCAGTGCCTTTGCTGCTTGCACCAGGATTGGTCATCCTGGCTCCCTGGTTTCTTTGTCCTCTTAGTTCTGTCTTTGAGGTTTTTTTCTGCAGAGGTCTCTGATAACAAACAAAATGAGAACTTCACCAAATAGATAGAAACCATAAAAAATTCAAGAGATGAAGAATACAATGATTGAAATAAAAAATTCAATAAAAAGCTTCAAGAGCTGACTAAATCCAGAAAAAAAAAAGTCAGTGAACTTGAAGACAGGTCATTTAATTATCCAGAGGATCAAAAAATAAAAATAAAGAAGTAGAATAAGTAAATAAAGCCTATGGACAGAGAAAAAATAATAGAACTCATATTTAAAGAAATAATTATCTCACAAATATCACATTGTACCTAATAAGTACATACAATTATTATATTTCAATTTAAATAAGAAATCACAGCTTAAAACTTCCCAAATTTGGCCAGAAAAATGAACATGCACATTCAAGAAGTCCAAGGGTCCTAAAACAAGTTGAATTCAAAAGGTCTGCGAGAAACACTATAGTAAAATTGTTAAAAATCATAGACACAGAATTTTGAAAGCAGCAATGGCAAAGAAGAAACCAAGTGAGAAATTTAAAAGGAAAGAATTTGAAATAGCATCTCTCTATATTGTCCAGGCTGCCCTTGAATTCATGAGCTGAAGTGATTCTCCTGCCTCAGCCTCTCAAGTATCTGTGACTGCAGGCATACACCACTGCTCCCATCTCAGAAGATATCTTGAGACAAATGAAAATGGAGACATAACATGCAAAAATTTGCTTATGACAGAAAAGTTTATACCTATAAATACTTTTATTAAGGAAAAAATAGATATCAAATGAATGGCCTAATTATACACCACAAAGAACTAAAAATATAAGAACAAACTAAGCCTAAAGTTAGCAGAGGTAAGAAAAACTGAAGATCAGACCATAAATAAATGACAGAATATAAAAACAGTAGAAAAGGTCAATGAAGCTGGGTGTGGTGGTGCATGCCTATAATCCTAGCACTTGAGATGCTCAGGCGGGAGGATCACTTCCAGTTAGAGGCCAGCCTGGACTATACAGTAAGACCTTGTCTAAAAAAAATAAATGAAACTAAGAGTTGATTCTTTGAAAGATAAACATAATTGATAAAATCTTAGCTACACTCACACAGAAAAATGAAAAATAATTCAAATAAAGTTATACATGAAGGAGAAAATAGTAAAACAGATACCATAGGTATGCAACAGATCATAAAAGACTCTGATGAACAAGTATGCACCTAGAAGAAACCTAGAAGAAAAGGTAAATTCCTGGAAACATACATTGTATCATGACTCAATCATGAAGAAATAGAAAACCTGAATGGAACAATAACAAAGATTGAATCTGTAAAGAAAACTCTCCCATAAAAAAAAAAAAAAGTAAGTCCAGATTGCTTCACTGGTGAATTGCACCAAACATTTAAAGAAGAAACTAGTATTAATCTCTCTCAAATCTGAAAAAAATGTCAAAGAGGAGAGATTACTTCTTAACAAAGCCAGCACCACCCTAACATCAAATTCAGAAAAGAACACTACAAAGAAAGGAAATCACAGGTCAAATTCCTGAAGGACATAGATGTAAAAATTCTCAACAAAATACTAGCTAATCACATTCAACAGTACACCAAAAGGACGGTTCTCCATTATCAAGCAGAATTTATTCCAGGAATAAATGATGGTTTAACATAGGCAAATCAATAGATGTGACACATCACATTAACAGAATGAAGGACAAAAAGCTTATTATCATTTCAACAGATGCAGAAAAGGCATTTGACAAAATTCAGAATCTTTTAATTATAAAAACTCAAAAACTAGGTATAGAAGTAATGCACTTCAATATAATAAATATTATATACAATAAACCCATACTAACACCATATTCAGGAACAAAAAGCTTTTCCTTTAAGATCAGAAACAAGAAAAAGCGTGCTGCTTTTCACCTTATTCTGTTAGTATTAGAAGTCCTATCCAGGAAAAAAATGAAAATAAACAGCATCCAAATAAAAAGGAAGAAGTAAAACTGTTTGTAGGCAATATGATCTTACATATATAAAACCCTAAAGACTCCCTAAAAAACTATCAAAACTAACAAAGAAATTCAGTAAAGTTGAAGGATAAAAACATACAAAAAAATCAGTTGTATTTCTATATACTAACAACAAACTATTTGGAAATTAAGAAAACAATTCTATTTACAATAGCAACAAAAACAATACAATTCTTACAAATAAATTTAAATAAAGAATGATTTGTACTGAAATGTGTAAATCATTGATGAAAAATTGAAGAAGACAAAAATATGTAAAAAGATATTCTATATTTGTGGGTTGGCATATAATTAATATTGTTAAAATGTTTATACTACCCAAAGTGATTTATTTATTTATTTATTTATTTATTTATTTATTGGTACCAGGGATTGAACTTGGGTCCTTGAGCTTGCAAGGCAGGTGGTGGAACCATTGAGCTAAATCCCCAGCCCCCCAAAGTGATTTATAGATTAAATGCAATTCAATGTCATTTTACAGAAATAGAAGAAAGTTCTAAAATTTGTATGGAAACACAAAAGTCTTCAGATAATCAAAATGATCCCGAAATAGAAACAAAGTTAGGGGCGTTACATTTCCTGATCTCAAGCTGAGTTGCAAAGCTGTAGTAATCGAAAGGTATGCTAATGCCTTAAAATTAGACATATAATCGATGCAAAAGAAATGCAATTCCAGAAATAAACTCACAAATATAGTCAACTAATATTTGACAATAGTGCCACAAACACTATGAAGAAAGAACTACCTATTTAATGAATGGTACTGGAGAAATTCAGTATCCACATGCAAATGGATTTTTAAACTGCTCCCATACAACTTGAAACTATAAAATTCCTAGAAGACAACATAGGGAAAAATCTCCTTGACATTGGTCCTGGCGATGATTTTTTTGGTTATAATACCAAATGCACAAGGAATAAAAGAAAAATAAACAAGTGGATTTGTACCAAATTAGAAAACTTCTGCACAGTAAGGGAAACAATAAAGAAAACAAAAAATCAATCTACAGAAAGGGACAAAATAGTGAAAACAGCATATCTGATGCAGGATTAACATCCAATATATATATATAAACCTCTGTACTGGCCAGCCTTCCTTTGGCTGGGATAAGATACTTAACATCTGCAAATTAAAGGAGAGGTTTATTTTGGTTCATAGTTTCAGAGGATTCAGTCCATAGTCAATTGACCTCAAAGAAGGAACATCATGGTGGAAGGGCACGGTGGAGCAAAGCTACTCTCGCTTCACAGTGGCCAGGAAGCAGAGCACAAAGGGAAGAAGAGGATGGGCCCCAGAACCAGAAACAGGCCCAAAGTCATGACCCAATGGGCCACTTTCTTCAACAAGGCTCCAATAGCCTATTCAGTTATGAACTCCTATAGCCCATTCAGTTATGAACTCATCAACAGGTTAGTCCATTGATGAGGTTAATGTCCTCACAATTCAATAACCTCTCCAAAAATCTCTTAATCCATCCAATTTGATGATCAAGATTAACTGGCACAAGTTCATTACTTGTCAGCTTGACACTAATCATAACTCTTTAAATCATACTTAATCTTGTAATAAAAATAACAAATTCATCGCTCTGCTGAACATAATACAACTATCCTACATGCAGTCAAAAACATACTAATATCTTCCAAAAATCTCTAGTGTCTGTGGCACATTGTGGTGAGATATACATTCCAGAGGACTTTGGCAGTTCCACTCCCATGGCCTTGCCAAGTGCAGTGAACACAGCCTGTCTCTTGTGCCACCTCAGGTTGCTGCCTCCAGATTTCCATGTTCCTGGCATGTCCAACTTCTTTGAGTCTCCACTGCACCTTTGGATTCATTACTCTTCTCGTACATATGCCTCACAGAAGCTCCTGGCAGAGACTTTGTCTGCTTCCCAAGTCTCCTTTTGAAACCTGGGTGGAAGCCTCCCTGAATCTATAACTCTAGAATTCTGCATGCCTGCACAGCAAGCATCATGTGGATAACATCAAGGTCTGCTGCCAGTCTGAGCAGTAGCCAGGCTCTGTTGGAGCTTCATTGGCATCTGAGTGTCTTGATGGTTGAACATGGTGAAATGAATTGGAGAACCAATTCCCTAGGTGGTCCTTCTCTAGCAGGAGGCCCAGTGGTTCTCTTCTCAAATCAAAGGTTTATACTTTTGCATCCTTCAGCCTATGATAGGTGGGGTCCTGCTGATTCTTGATTTGCCCTCAATGCATCTTCCTGCTTGTCTCCATTCAAAATACTCAGATTCTTAATAATGGCACTAATCTCTTCAGCAACCACACTTCCTTTGGCCCTAACTTTAACATGCTTCTTTTCTGGCCAAACTGAAAGTTTTTCAAATTTTTCTGCTCTGTTCTGCTTTTTGCTCCCATTTTTCATTATAAATTTAGAAAAAAGCAGCCTGAAGTACCATACCGTAGCCTGAAAATTGAGCTGCCTTAAAATTTTCTCTGTCAGATCAATTTGTTTGTTTCCTTTAATCTTGGCTTTACAAAAGTTTTAGGGCATTCACAGAATACAGACTAATTATTTGCCAGAATGTAACATGAATGTTCTCTGGTCCAATTCGCAACAGAGTCCCTGTTCTTGTCTTAAACCTCATGAACCTGGCCTTTACTGTCCTCATTTTTATTGGCAACCAGATTTTTGAGCTCTGACCAGAATCACCCTTCAGAATCTGTTTACAGAATTCTAGGGCTTCTATAGTCTATAGTTCTAAACCTTCCCAAACTATACCTGCAAATCAGTTCCAAAATCTTCTGAACCAACCAGTCAAACATCATCACAGCAATGACCGCACTTCTTTAGCACAAATTTTTTATATTGGTCAACTTTACTGCTGCTAGGACAAGATATCTGACACTTGCAACTTAAAAGGTTTATTTTGGCTCATGATTTCAGAGCATTCATTCCATTATTGGCTGGATCCAAGACAGAAACATGATGGTGGAAGGGCATGGAGGAGTCAAGCTGGAAAGCAGAGCACAAGGGAATAACCAAAGAGGAAAGGGCCAGGAACCAGAAATATTCCCCAAAAGTCATGGGTCCATGGGCCATTTCCTCCAACTAGGCCTCACCACCTACTAGCCCATTCAGTTATGAACTCATCAATGGATTAGTCCATTGATGAGGTTAGTGCCTTCATCACAATCCAATCACTCCTCACAATCCATTCAAGCTGACAATCAAGATTAACTGATACATTCATTCAACTCAAGAGAAAAAACTTCACTCAAATAATATATGCAAAGAAACTAAATAGACACCATTACAAAGAAGACACATACATGATCAACAGCTATATAGAAAAATACTCAGCATCATTAATCATCAAATCAAAACCACAGTGAGATACCAACTCATACTTGTTTGGATGGCTAGTATAAAAAAGATGAGAAATAAGCAGTGTTGGCAAGGATGTGGAGAAGATGGAGCCCTTGTACACCACTGGTAGGAATGTAAATTTGTACAGCCTTTACAAAACAGTATGGAGGTTCTTATTAAAAATAAAATACCGTATTATCCAGCAATTCCATATCTGGATATATAACCAAAGGAAATGAAATCTGTATGTCAAGGAGATATCTCCATTCCCATGTTCATTGCAGCATTATTTACAATAGTGACAATATGGAAAGGAAACAATTTAAGTGTTTATTGACAGGTAAATGGATAAAGAAAATGTGAGATTCATATATTATGTATGTGTATGCATGTATATACATATTCAACAGAATTTTTTCAGCTATTAAAAAGAAGGAAATTCCAACCTTACAACAACATGGATGAAGAAGGCATTATTCTCAGTGAAATAAATCAGACAGTGAAAGACAAATACTGTATGATCTCATTTATATGTGGAATCTGAAAAAAATCAAACTTGTTGAAGTAGAGGATAGAATGTGGTTACCAGGACTTGGTTATGGAAGAAATGTTGGTTGAAGACCATAAACTTTTGGTTCTAGAATGAATAAGTTCTGAAGATGAATAAGCATAGTGATTGCAGTTAACAACTGTACTGTGTAATTGAAATTTTCTAAAAGAGTAATATTAAATATTCTCAAAACATACAAATGGTAACTCTGTGAGCTAAAGAATGTTTACTAACTTGAATATGAAAATCATTCGACAACATATATATATATATATCAAATCATCACATTGTACACTATAAATGTATAGTTTTGTCAATTATACCTAAATAAATCTGAAAAAGGACAGTGTGGTCACAACTAAGTATTTTAACTTTTAATTACTTTTTTTTTGGTACTGGGGATCGAACTCAGGACCTTGAGCTTGCGAGGTAGGTGGCGGAACCACCGAGCTAAATCCCCGGCCCTTAATTGCTTTTTTATTCAAGCAATTTATATTATGTTCTGTGCTCCTAAAGTTTTGTATTATGCTTACACATGAGATAATTTCTGTAAGATGCCAAATGTATTCTTAAATTTTAGATATAATTTTAACTGAAAAATCACATTCTTGAAATAAATAAACACAATTTTATAGGCAGTTTTTAAAAAGCTTGTCAAGTTCGGAGAATGAATATTTAAACCCCATACTAGTTATGTAACAGTGAAAAGCTAGACCATAAAGTACAAAAAGCAAGTTATAAAAGTTCCAGAAAATAAAAGCTACTTTCCTACAAAGGCATGAGCATCTGATTGAAGTTGTAATTTTCATAGGGAACCCTGAACAGAGAAAGATTTAAAAACCCAAAATTTTAAGTGAAGAATAATCTTGAACTAATAAGACACTTTCAAAGGTCATTTGGGGTTGGAAGGCAAAATTAGTGACTTCAAGGAAATAGAAACCTCATTTTTTTGTCAAGAACTTTTCTCAGTTTTAAAGCTGCATGAAGCAAAAGGCTAAAAATATAAGACTAAGTCTCGAAAGAGTAGAGAAGTCTTAACTGTAATCTATTGAAATTACTGAATGTCCTCACCTAGGGGCAGAGCAAACCAAAGGTATTTATTAAATCTTATCTGAAAATACAAGCTAACCTTACTCATTTCATGCACTGGTCTGCTTAAGGTAATCAATAACACTATGTTACCTTCCCAGAACAGGAAAGGGGGAATCACTTTCATGTGGAAGGTAACATCTAGAGACTCTTGTGTCTTTTATACACAATGTCTAGAACTCAATCAAAAATTAGTAGACATGTCAAAGTACAGTACTATATGACCCAACAAAGATAACAGATGATCCATAGATTGGAATTAACACACACAAGTAGTGATTATAATGCTCAAGTAAATGGATGAAAATGTGGAGAAAATACAGTTGGAAAATTCCAACAGAGAACTGAACTCTACAAAATATAATCCAATGGACTGCAGACCAAAAAAAAAATGCAGTTTCTTAAATGCAATAGAAGTGTTTAATGGAAGATTGAATACAGAAAAAGACATTAGTGAAGTAGCACGCTGGAAGACAAATTAGTAGAACATATCCTCTTGAAGCATGAAAAACAGAAAAATTTAGACAAGTGTGTAGGAGATACGTGAGACATGGGCTACATGTCTAATGTAACTTCCACTCGGAGTGTTAGAACAGGAGGGAAGGGAATAGAGGGGAGGGAAGAAGTAATATCTGAAGAAATAATGAGAGGATTTTCCAAAATGGATAAAAGTCATCAACCCATAAACCCAAGAAATCCTGAAAATTCCAATGGGATTAGTAAAATGACAAAACCTAGACACATCCCAGTGAAACTGTTAAGACAAAAATCTTAAAAGCATTCAGAGAAATAGTTCGTGAGTTGCCCCCAAATTTCAAGGCATGAGCTTTGAGAAATGACAATCCACCAATCGATCTGTCAACCTCCGTGAGGTTCTGTTGAGAGGCAGTGCTCAAGCAGCTTCAATCTCACCCTATCTTTCAAAATAAACTTCAAAAGCCAGAAAAACCTTTTATAATGTTATTAAATCGTGGAAGAGATGAAAGCACAGCAAGGATTTACCAGGCAGAGGGAGAGGGACAGGAGACATCGGGAGGTGTGCAGGCAGAAGCCGCTTTTGATTGAGGGCATCTGCTGGTTCCAGAGAATCTGAGTCTCACGTCTGACAGCCTTAGGGTGAAAGGGACACATACTGAGCCCAGAGGCCACAGGACGGAGGGTCTATGGGAATGGAGCCCCAGTACAGGCAGGGATAGTGCACGTCACGCCTTCACAGTGAGAATAAAGCAAAGGGCACAGGCCTGGCCTGGAACTGCTTCCCGTAAATGGCTTGGTTTCTTTGAATGTATTTAAAAGAGTTGTCCATTGGTGTGCTGAGGCACTCGAAGTAGCAAATGCAAATCCTTTCCAAAAAGTAAACCTTCACCATGTACGTAAATGCAATCTATAAGTGACTTTTCATATAATGCTAGGACTCAGTCAGATAACCAGCAACAAAAGCAAAATACTCTTTGTGAACAGAAGATGGAAAGGGGAAGAGAGCAGCTGCATAGCCGAGAAGGCTGGAAACACCGCTTTACCCAGATGGTCAAGGTCAACAGCACTAGTGAGCCCCGGCCCCCAGGTCAGTTCTGCCACCAGGCCCGCTGCACGCTCTCCTACAGGCTTGAACCCAAGCCAGGGCACTGAACACTTCTAGGCACTGATAAACGTGTTTAGCTTGTTTCCAGGGACACTGAATTAATCCCATCCCTGAACCAAATAGCTAAGTCCCCATTGAAACTCTACAACCTGACCCCTCACTGTGGACATACATGGGTAGAACGCCGCTCGCTGTCCTTCGAAAGCACCATGTTCCCAGCTCACCTAGGAAGTGCACTGGGCCCATCTCTGGGGTGCTTAGAGAGTCTTTCTCTGGAGTTCCTCCTGACCCCATCTCGTGACAGTCACTTGTGGGAACTTCCTTGCTACGTTCTTGGGGGCAACTCCAGCCATGAGAGGAGCTGGACAGAACAAGCAGTGATGACTCACACTGGGGTCACCGTCCCCCGGCAGGGTGTAATGAGGAGATCACATCCCTGTTAGGGTGTCTTTCATAAAACCTGCAACCCCGGCGGAACCACAAAAAAACCCCATAAAGACAAACCCAAAATGGGAGACGCTCTACCAAAAGCCTGACCAGCATTCTTCAAACTGTCAAGGTCATGAAGGACAAGGGAAGGCAGAGAAACACAAACGGGAAGAGAGCAGAATAGGAAATGCAAGGTGCTGTCCTGGGATGAACCTGGGAACAAGAAGCACATGAATGGAAAAACTCGTGGGGCTGAGAAGTCTGGCGCCATCTACGGCCATAGCACCCTGAGCGCGCCAGATCTCAGCCGAAAAGTCTGGAGTTTGGTTAACAGCAGTGATGTAGCAGAATTGGTTTTTCTCATTTTGGCAAAAGCATTGGAGTCAAGCAAGAAGATAAAATCAGAGAGAAATAAAACTGGGTGCAGAGTAGACAGCAGCCCTGTTATGTTATCTTGGCAACTTTTCAGGAACTATAAAGTTATTCCAAAATAAAAAGTTCATTTAAAAAAATCTTTGTGAGAGCCAGAAGAAACAACAGAAACCAGAGCCACCAACATTCTACACTGAAAGTATCAGATGCTACTTGTAAAATGTCTTTCGCCTGAGGGGGGCTTTTTATTTAAAAAGAAAGGGATCACCTATAATTATGCAGTGACAAAAGCTTATTCATGGGGATGGGGATCCATGTGGGCAATTGCTATCATGACTTCCATTTAATGTAATACCTGAAGTCCCAGCCAACGCAACAAGGCAAGAAACAGAAGTAATAAATATAAGGATTTGATAGGAATAACGAGACTCATCATTTATAAACCATATAAATTCATTGATATATTCTATAAACCTGTATTTAATTCATAAGAACTAAAAGAGTACAGCATAGTTCAATGTATTTTTAAATCTTAGCAACAGATCACTAGAAAATTGATTTAAAATACACAGTTTATAATAGTATAAAGATGTCAAATGACTATAAAAGAAATCTACCAGAAGTACAAAACCTGCAAAGAGGAAAATACACATTGTATTTAAAAATATTTTGAGGGGCCAGGGATTTAGCTCAGTGGTTCCACCGCCTGCCTCGCAAGCTCAAAGACCCAAGTTCGATCCCCAGTACCAAAATAATAATAATAATATTTTTGAGAAGCTGGGGGTGTAGCTCAGTGGTAGATCAAGAGCCTAGCTGTGCAGGGCCCTGCGTTCAATCCCCAGCATTGCAAAGAAGAAGAAAGAAAATATTTAAAATAAATAACACACTTATATCAATACTGCAAAACTGTCCATTTTCTTGAAATTGTCTCATAGAGGCAATGCAATTGCAGCAAGGTTTTGATGCGGTGATTTGGAAATGCAGAGATCAGAGGAGACACTTTGGAAGGCGAGCAGAAGTTTTGCTCTCCCAGCATCAGGAGTCACAGGGAAGCCGCTGTCACCATGGCAGGGTGACATAGGAGCCAAGCAGAGAAGACAGACACACCCCCTGCCTGATGGTCACTCAGTGAGCAGTCAATGGTGTTCTCAGAAAAGCGGATGAAAATCAAAGTAGAACCTTTAAACTGTCACTCAGATGGGAAACAATTCAGTCTCAGGTAAGACAGGAAATGTGAACAAATTGCTCAGCTAACCTCTGAACGAGTGGAAAACTTGAGGTTAAGTGCTCAGGCCAGGCCTGAGAGAGGTGGTCTGAGAAACCACAGCAGGCTCGTGAAGAAATAAAGGAACACAGGATGCAAAATCCAGGCAGAGTGAATGAATAAGAACAGCTCAAAAAAGACCAGCAGAATGTCCCTGAAGTGTGTAGCACCATACCAGAGCGAAGTGCAGCAAGCTTGAGATGATGAATTAACAAGATGCGGCTTGAAGTGGAGCTTGCAGGGCTGGGGAAAGAACTTTAGGTCCCCTCTTGGAAAGAAACACAATCAGTCTCTTTACAATCAGAAATTACAAGAAACAAACTCGTTAAACACTAAATAATTGTCATGGAGGGAAAGTTGGAAGCAACCATTATGAATACAAAGTGAAAAATCAGAAAGAAACTGTTGGTGTTCATGGAACTCGGCAGTAACTTTCTGCATCCACTTACTTATAAAAGTGAGGATACCGCTTAAATTGATAACACAACAGATCTATACTTTTTTTTTTGGTACCAGGGATCAAACTTGGGTCCCTGTGCTTGTGCAGCAGGCGGTGAAACCACTGAGCTAAATCCCCGGCCCAACAGATCTATACTTTAAATTTTAAGTTTTCATAAGACAAAAGTTAAAAGATAAAGAAAATATAGTTTTCCAAGATGTTTAGGAAAGTTAAGGATAAACACCTGAATTACCCTGGCAAAAAAAGAACCAGCAATAGAACAGGGAATTTGAAGAGCAAGAAACAAACAAATAAACAACAACTAAAATAATCAACTGCCCACTTAATCAGGAAAGTACAAGCTTAACACAAGGTGCACCTCCTTTACCCATCACCTTTGCAAAGGTTGGGTGGGTGTGTGGAGGTCCATCATCCTGTTCGTGTTTAAGACATACATTGATTCAGTCCCTTTCAAAGGAATCTGGGAGAATCTTATAAACAAGTATATACTATTGTCTTTTGCCTCAATAATTCCACCTTTTCATTGTTTTTGACACAAGACAAATACTTGCATACATACAAAATACCAAAAAGAAGTATGTAAGCAGAGTTATTACAGCTTGTTAATAAAAGCGAACAAGTGAAATAATCTATATGTCCATCTCTACAAGTCCATCAAAGGGGGACTGGCCTAAAAACTGTGGTACACATATAAACACTATGGACTAGTATGAAATGGTTAAAAAGAATGAGGGAGATGTACAGGTATTAAAGTGAAAAAGATCACTAGGTGTCTCATTTTAAAATAAGTAATGCAAAATGCAGACCAGCATGTACAACATCATCCTCTGAAAACAAGATATCTCTGTGTAGCAAGCAAAATATAGTTTTCTTTACATCCCTCTACATTGTTTGAAATTTTATAAATGAGATTGTATTATGTATTTAGTTTGTACTTAAAAACTAAAAATATTAAGTAATGTTATTTCTGATCCCACTATAGGAGAAAATATTGAATTTCTGTCATTTTTTCTCATCAGAGCAATCCCCCCCCGACCAGAAAATTAAAGTGAAAATCTAAATCCTCCACCTGTACCAGCCTTTTGCCCTTCTGGGCTTTTCTCTTTCTTCCTTTGATCAAGAGGCCCCGGCGGCCCTGGGACAGCCCCGGAGCTGACCACCAAACATGGCTGGTCTTGGACAGGTAGCAGGCTGCAGCACCAGGGCTTGAAAAGAGGCGGAAAGTTTACCCGGAAGCTCTCTCTGAGCCAGCATCTCTGACCCCAGCACGGAATGGGGAGGGAGCAGAGGAAATGAGAGCAGTCAGAAGTCAAGCGGAAATAACATATCCCTGCCGCAAAGCACTGCCCTGTCCAGAGTCCCTGGCAGCTGAACAGCAGCTGCAAAACAAGAAAGCCATGCGTTCAGGGACAACTTGAACTTTCACCGACAGCTGAGCTGCTCAGGTTTAAAAGCCCCGTTTCCTCTTTGCCCACGCTGACTTCATTATACCCTAGCTTACTCTTGTGAAGTAGACTGAACTAAAGGAGAGCTGTGGACACTGGTTGAACTCAGGACTCTAAAGCAGCAATACTGCCGGAGGAGGGGAGGATTAAAGGAGGAGGAGAGACTCACCTGGTGCTCAGGTCCCGGCCCCCATCTGCCATCTTCCCTCCCAGCCCTGCCTGGGCCTAGGATGGTGGCCTCCGGTCCCTGTTTCCCTGCCTGAGTCCAGAGTGGCTGCGAGGCATGGAGCAGGAAGTCAGTCGGCCAGCGGAGGAGGCAGGGCTCCGCCCCAGTGGGGAAAACAGAAGTGAAAGTATTTATTCAGTCTCCTCCACTGTCTGCAAAAAACAACTCCCTCCTGCTTCAGGCTCTCACCTTTCCCAGAATGTGGTTGTAGGGGATGAGGAGGGGCCTGATTGTCTGGGCCTGGAGGACAGGGAAGCGGTCCCCAGGGACAAGCAGGACCAGGTCCCGGGAGTCCCCTTGTTTGTGCAGAGACAGAAAAAAGAAAAAAGAAAAAAGAGACCCACGCAAACCCGAACTGTTTTCAGGGCTCCTGCCGGCTAAGAGCGGGGCTTGGTGTGCAGGGGGCAGGAGGACCCAATGTACAGCGGTCCCTAGGCCGAGACAGCTGGGAGTGGGCAGGGGAGGGGGGCGGAAGCCAGAAACTTGCAGTCTTCTGTGAGGCCCGGAGCAGAGCCTGTTCTAAACACAGTTAGGTCCTCACATTCGGACAGAGAGCCGAAGAATGCAGCAATGCCCAGCGTTATGACGAGGGAGGGAGGTAATGGTCTCAGAGCTCCTGGAAATCAGCAAGAGGTAAGAGAGAACCCTCCACGCCCCTGGAGCCAGACGTTGAGCCTCCCGAAGGGCAAAAATAATATTTCAGGGGCAGGAGTTTCCGGGTGCCTGGCTGTGGCTGGTTCCCTAGCCTGGGGTGATGAGGAGACTTCAACCTCAAAGACCCCTCCAGATTCCTGAGATGGGGACTCCGGAGGGGGTAGACGCTTCTCGCAGGGGCAGGATGGAGGTGTGAGCTTGGGTGATCTAGCAATGAAAGCAGAGCGAGGCTCGGTGGGGCCACCTCCACCCCGGGTGATGCCCATGCCTAGACGTTCCTAGTGGCTTCTCAGTCACTGCCCACAAAGCGAGAAGTGACTGGAGGACTTAGTCTGTGCTGGTACAGAGTCAAAGATAAAGAAACAGGAGCAAAAGCGAATGAAAACGGAGCCACAATACACAACCAGGCCCCAGACTCCTGGGCCGAACTGCGGGACAGAGCCAGGGAGGCAGCAGAAGCTCAGGCCTGCAGCGACTCCAGGGTGCACAAAGACAGGAGCTGGGCGGAGGCTGGAGAGGACTTGGGCCTGGATTTGAAATCATGTTCCTTGGAATCCGACTTCTCCCTGCTGTCAGGAAAGGCGCTGCCCAGTGGCATTTGAAACTATGGAGGAAGAGGGTTTCTATCGTCACTCTGCTGCTCTTCCCCTAAAGAAGTGAGCACAGGGGAGGCATCTTTTCCAGTGGACGGGGAAGGGTCACCGCACCCCTACAGGTACTGCATATTCTTTCTCTCTCCCTCTCTCTCCCCCTCCCCCTCTCTCTCCCCCTCCTCCTCTCCCTCTCCCTGTCCTTCTCCCTCAGTTGATGGGCAGAGGGACTAGTAAACTAAGCCTCTATTTAGCACGGTTCTGCTCTGCTCATGTCCTCCTTGGGACATAGTGGCCCAGGCAAGGCCTTGCACACATTACACCAGCCCGCTCTCATGTCCTCTCTCTCTTCTTCCTTTGCTCCTGGACCACTGCTGACCCGGGCACTGCTTCAGTGTGCCAGCCTTTCCGTGGGTCTGCTAGGATCACAGTTACAATGAGGTCAGTGAGCTGCAGGCCAGGCAGGGAGACCCGCTGTGATCGGCCTTCCCGGGTGGGCACTGCCTCACTAGGGCTGCTCCTGCTGTAGGGAGGAAGGCGCTTATGTCAGAGGGGATTGGAGGCAGCCGAGCATACACGGCCTTGCAAGAGCAATGGCAGTTTTAAGTCTCTGTTGGCCTCTGCGGAAAAAGCAGAAAATGTCAGACACGCCCACCCCAGCGTCAGAGGCAGGGTGAAGTCTAAACTCCTGCTGGACTAATCTGAAGGAAGTAACAGGACCCCCGGGGTCTTTCCATGTGCAAAGAGCACCAGTAGTAAGTGTGTTTTGATGCTCCCATCTGTCCTTTATTTTTTTGACTCTGAGTTGGTTTAGAACTCAGGTGGGGAAAGGGATGAAACTGGGAGGGGCCTCCCACCCCCGAAAGATGTTTAAGCACCCAGGATTGCTGGAGGTGGAAATGTGATTATTCCCAATGCACGGGCAAGGAGTGGGGTGGGCGCGTGGATGGATAGGAAGGGGTTCCCGTGGGAAGGGAGCGCTGGGGCCACTGGAGATCCATCTGGGTCCCTTCTGAGGGTCTGGGACCATCCCCGGGCAACACGCCCGGGACGCCCACAGTCCCGTGCAGCACGAGGAGGGGGAGGCTGCCCAGGGCCACATTCGGGTCCCCGCCCGCCCGCAGCACGTCGCACCCCAGCCCTCCTGTTTAGCCTCTGCTGTGTCTGTCCCCAGGTGAGCAAGTCCTGGTCCCCTGGCTTGCAGCCCATCGATACCACTCGTGCCTTTCCCAGCCCCAGCCGCTGAAGCTGGCCAGACTCGTCCAGGGCATAAGCCAGGAAGGAGCCCTTTACTGGGGCCCCTCTATTTCAGCACCTGAGGTCCCCTCAGCGCGGGCCCAGTACCGCGCTTCCTCCCGAACTTGGCTCCAGGCCAGTCTGCACTCCCCTCTAGTGGCCGATCGCGGCATTGCAGTCTCCTTTCGCCCGGGTTCCGAGGTCCTTCAGAGGAAGCAGAAACCGAAAATCCTCTTCTTGCTCAGAAACTGCCTAAATACCTTTACGTTTAAGTAAGCTCTGTTATTTCCTTCTAAAGAAAGGCGAACCGATTTAAAGAGTGGGCTCTGGGATGGTTTTAATATTCGACAGCCCGTGAGCATAAACCGAGTTCAGACCTGGACTAACCCTGCCGTCGCCCCCGTACCGCTCCCCAAAAGCCGCATTCCGGGGTCACCAGGGCGGGGAGCACCTTCCTTCTCCAGCTCCCTGCAGGCTGAAACCCCAAACCTGCCTGCCGCCTTCACCCGGGCCCTGTGGGTTAACCCTGAGAGCCCGTGCAGGCAGTTTGATTACTGTAAATCACTCCGTGGCAATGTAAAGCCTTTCTACACACCAAGCACACTACAAAATACACGGCAGGCATGGGATGAGGCTTTTAGCGGAGAGACCAGAGGGCTTCACACCCTCGAGATGGTCCGGAAATGCCCTCGCTCAGCTACGCCTCACACCTCTCCGGCCTGGGTGGCCTTCACTTCCGCCAGCGTTCAGGGTCCTCCACCCCCACAAGGTCTTGGACTCCAGATCCTTAGCTTCACTCAGCTGTTGCAGACGTAGAGCCCGACCTCCTTGACCGGAGAACGGCCCTCCACAGAGCTCCTCACTGTGTCTCAGGGGATTCCTGGCGGGGCCCTGCACCTTCCCAAGTAGGCCCACCTGCTGCCTGCTTAGAGCGGTGGGTCAGGCAGCGCCTCTCCCCCAAGGGTGGCGAAGGCGGCAGGTGTCACACCCTCCTCAGAGAGGGGAAAGGGTGTCCCTTCCTGGTTGTGGTCCACTGGGGTCCCATGGGGAGCCGTAGAGTGTAGTGTCTATGGAGCTGGGGACCACAGCAGCAGAGGAACAGTGTGGCTGGGGACAGACCAGAGCAGAGCGCGCCTAGAGCCCACAATGGCCCGGATGAACCAGCAAGCCTTTCGCAGCACGGCCACTCCTAACGGGCCTGCGAAGCCTGCCATGTCTGTTACTATGCTATTGTGCGTGGTTAACTGGAACGGCCCCCGACTGTCCTGAATCCTAGGACTCCCAGCTCAAGCCTGTGTGGTGAGAGAAGGTGAGCACCCTGAGGCAGTCTCAGTGGCCTGCACCCAGCACGTGGAATCAGCCCATCACATCAGCTTGCAAGTTGATGCTTCCCTCAGGTGGAAGCCCCAAAGCACGGACAGAATAAAGAAATGGTGAAGGAAAGGGTAGCTTTGTAGACTTGGTGGTTACAAGACAGGAAATGGGTTGTCCAACCATAGAAAGAGGCTTAGTCCAACGTCCGAACACAGAGGACTTGGTGTATTTCTAGCAAGGGTTTTAGGGGAACTTGAAAATGAAATCTGCTGAGCCCCCTCAGGGCCTCTGAAACAGGTGTGGCACCCTTGCCTGGTGCACGTGTTTCTTGTGGATATACTTGCTATGCCCATGAAGCAAGCAGGCAGCACAATAGCACAGGGACCCCCTGGGTCTGGCTGGCTCACTAAGGGGCCCTGGGAACACATAGGAGTGGCCCCTGGGCTCCCGGGGCATCCTGGTGCCCTGCTTTGCTGAACGTCCTGTGTCTCAACTTGTAATGGGCTTCACCAGGTGCAGGCAGGCCCCAAAGCTGCCAGGTGGAGCTGTTCTTTGGGAACAGCGCCCGCCGAGGTCTCCTGGTACAATGGCTTTTTGGGAAAAATGCTTGGCACAGTTACGCTGGCTCTCAAAACAACAACACTGATGTTGAAACCTGCCCATCTCGCTTGATACTGATCTGTTTCGTTGGGGCATGAAAGGAAGGAAGGGTAAGTTCTCTGAGATCAGAGGCCATTTTGGCAGCCACTAAGCACGAGAGCATGACTGGTGGCCTCAGTCTGCTAGATGACAGCGTCTCCTGAGAGAATGGAGACCCCTCAGCACTCCTCACACATACTGTCTGTGGGCTATAACTCCCTGTCCCATGAAAAACTCCAGGCCATGTTCAGCCCATGGTACAGCCATGGTATCCAAGGGCTTGGATTCCAGTTGAGCTATCAGGGTGATAATGGTAACCTTGAACTTTGCCTATAAGAACTAAGTGCTGAAGTTGGGTCCTTACCAGGTGGGTCTTGGCTTTACCATTTTTCATCCAGACAATGGCACAATGCGGAAACCCAGGGGCTACTTCTTGTATTTCTTGGATAAAGACAAAGCAAAAATAACCAGCCAGCTCCTGCACAGAACTCCAGGGCACACAAGACTTTGCAAAAACTGCTAAGAACAGACATGTTTGGGGGCATGTAGGGCATGCAGGCTTAATCCCTTTCTCAGAGACCTATAGGAGTGGTTACAGACCCAGGGAGAGCCAGCAACTATTACAGACCAGAGAATCTGAATGGAAGTGTTATGGGCATGTCTAGAGGCACCGGATTAATTAACTGTTCAGGAGCACCCTGTGTCTGTCTGGGTCTAGATTGACTTGCCTGGCAGCAAATGACTCATGTGGTTAGGATCAGCCTGCAGTCTCACCTACGCTGGGCCGAGCTCAGCCCTGGGTTCAGATGTGTTTCACTTTGCCTGGGTATCCTCAGAGGTGTGGGAAGGGTTTAAGCCTAGAATTCAGATTCCTTTCTATGGCTTTCTCTTTTCTGGCATCTCCCCTTACTTCCCAGAATGCCCGGCTGCTGTGAGCTTTTCCCCTGGCTCTGTGTACCAGGAAGAAATGTTTTCATCAATGTTTCATTTTCAGCTGTTGTAGCACGACTAGCTGCTCCCAGGACCAGGCAATAGGAAACAGGAAGCTGCTCCCTCCCTTGCTGCTTTCTGAGTTTGGGCTTCTCCTGGAGTCCACCTACTTTTGTTCTCTTCTCACAGGCCCCAGGCAGTTGACAATAGATCCAGGGCTTCTAGCTGTTGTGTTGGTTAGGAGCAGGGCTCCCTGTCTCACTCCACAGTGGACCAGCCCTGAGCCCTTCCACACCAAGCCTGGTCCTGGGACACCTGTGGTTCCAGGCAGATCCCTTCTCAGCTGAGGAGCAGAAATGCCTCTGCCTAGGGGCATCAGACCCTTGCTAGGAGATTTGAGGAACGACACACCTTCTACTTTTGTGTCCATGAGAGTGCATCTGTTTCAGTAAAGCAAGTAACAGAGTAAACAATATGCTTGGGGAAAAGACATGGACTATGCTAGGATTTCAGTTGAGATAATACAAACCTTCTAGACATACCACACATACCGGATGCTGCTGAGAAGCCCAAAGGTTTTTCTTCTGTGTTAAAGAGGAGATGGAGTTAGTATCTGATAGTATTTTGCTTGCCAAGGTATTGAACCCCACCTTCTTTCTGCCTCCTTCCTGCTCTGACTTCCCTCAGCATCTAAGAAGGAAATCCCATGGCTTCCTGAAAATAAGACCTAGCCAGAAAATAGCCTTGAAAACTTGAGATCAAAGATCCAGTCCCAGTCAGCCTTGCCTCACTGCCATCACTGTTCACTTGCTCAGTGGCTCCTCTGTAAGGCAGGTCAGGCAAGGACAGGCTGATTGGGGCTGTCATCTTTGACCTCTAGATTTTAAGGCTGATTGTTTTGTGGCTAGGTCTTATTTTGGGGGAAACAGGGTGGCACCTGGCCAAGTATCTGTGAGAGTTTGGCCTAACAAGCACCACAGTCAAGGCAAGTTCATTTCCTGGGCCCTGACTCTGGGACCTTGTGCAGCCTCCCCGGGCCATGTATCCAGCTTGGTCACCCAAGAACAACTGGGAAGCTCCATCTCCCCTCCTGAAAGAAAGAAAGTGCAAGTTCTCAGTCCGGCAGAAGTGTGTGCTGGCTCCTGAGCAAGAGCAATGGGAAGTTCAGGCTGAGGGGTTGTTTCCAAGAGCTCATGACCTTGAAGCTCAGGACAAGAGTGGCAGGTAATCCAGCAGCTCCCAGGGACACCAGCACACTCCATCAAGGGCAGGAACCCAGCTGGGCCCCACAGTGTCTCAGCAACACCCCCCCCCCCCGAGTCCGGGTAAACATGACTGACAGACATAGTTTCTTTCCTTCCTTGCCCATGACTCCCAAGTCGGGTAGGGTGGACACCTTGTCTTCTAGAACAACAGCCAACTCATTGACTAACTCAGCCTATGCCTCCATGGGACAGGGCCATGTCTAGTAGACTCAGGGAACTCTGCCCCCCAGCCCTGCGCTCCTCTGGCTGGCCTGGAGTTGCCCTGTCCCTCCATGGACACCGGGGATCCACACCCAGGGGCACTTCGTTGCTTCCTCGTTCAGCCATGTTTTTCCGTGGCTGCTCCGCCCCCTCCATCCCCCTTTCCCAGCAGCGCCTGGTTCCTTTGGGTGAATGACCTCCCCCCTTAGGTACAGGAGTAGAGGGACTGTCCATTGCCGTGCTTGAGCAACCCAGGGCAGCCAGGGAAGTTGGACTCTGGAGTGAATGGTGGTGAAGAATTAAAAATGACATTCCAGTTGGTAGCTATTCATTAACATCTTTAACGAGAGGACTCAATACTCTCTGATGCCAATTCCTGTAGTTACTGTGGCTCTTGCCCTGGGTCCTGGCTGTTTGCCAGTTCGGAGCTGCTGATCCTGCCCTTTCTGTGAGCCACCAGGAATTTCATCACTGGAGTCCCTTTTCCTCTACTGCAGAGAAACTGGTCTCTCTTGATGGCCAAGACCCCTGACTGACACAGATTTCACCTTTGCTTATTATTTATGTACTATGCATGTACAGACATTTTTTAAAATGCATAATAAACGTTAATCCATTAATCCTAACAATAATCTAATGAGCTGCTTCTCCTTCTAGGATCTCCCTTACAGGGATGACACCAGAGCCGAGAGAGGATAAGTAACAGGTCCAAGGAACACAGCCAGCATGTGGACAGCTGTGTACGTGGAGTGACCTCAGAGTCTGCCCGTGGTGCCGCCCAGGGCCTGTCCAATTGCGTCACGCTGAGAGGCCTCTGCATCATTTGCATTTAAGGCAGATGGAATTTGGGGTGGGGCAGAGGGATTCTTTTGAAAGCCTGGTGGGTTCAGGGCCATCTGGAGTTCAAAGCTGTCATGTGCATCTACCTTAGCAGCCAGTCCCATTTGGAGTTTCAGGGCTCTGGTTGGCCTAAGAGACCATCTAAGCTTAGATTCAGTCTTCTCTGGAGTTCTGCCATTCTTAAAATCAGGACCCAAGACAGGTGCACACTGCTGTCTGCCTTCCAGCTGCAGACATGTGGGTTTCTGCTTTAGGCAGGTGCTCGATAGTTCTAAACTGGTCATTTACTTTTATTAATACATTAGTAGCACTCAACGATAGTCACCAAACCCACAGTTCTTATACATAGTTACTGTTTCTCTCTTCAATTGCCCTAGCTACTCTACCTTTTTGCCTGTAGCTCATCTGGTTTTCTGCAGGTGAAAATTTGGCATCCAGGGACGATTGATAATCTACCTAACATCAGGGACCCAACTTCAGAATCACATCCTTAGAGTTTGCTTTCTAGGGCCATGATTTTAGGGTGCATTCCTTAGAAGCAGATCAGAGATGAAATCTCTTAAGCTGGTTATTTATTGCTAGTTCTCTCAGGAGAAGGGTAAAGGGAAGCAACATAATATGGTGGTATTTCCTTGTCTCCTTTTTGCCTAGTTTTTATTTCTTCTGTCCTAACTCCAAGTGATTCAGAAAGTCTTCAGGGATGGTGGAATTAGTAGACAACACCCACTGCATTTGGAGGTGGGATGACCTGGCCAGAAAAGATTGTTCCAGGACACCAAGAATATCTTCTGCACCAGTCAACTGTTCTCATCTGTTTCCTGAATAACAAACACTTCCCTGATGTTCTTCTCAAATTCAGCCTCCAGTCTGAGTCCCATTTGGCCAAACTCATGGTACTGGAAACAAAATAATAAAGACAAAATAGTGATGTTGATTATCAGTGTCGCCAAGCAATTATCTCATGATAATTGAGAATGATCATCACTCTCTCTTAGCTACTCTGAGTTCACTAAACAGGTTAAACTTGAAAACTCACACAGCTAAGAGTGAATTTTGTACCCCCACAAGCATATTTCTAGTTAACTGGACAGAAATGTGAAGTCATTATCACAGTTAGGGACCTTTACTTATTTGGCTTTGGTTATTTCGATGAGCACCGGAAAAGTAATCTGGTCTTTGTATCAACTCAGATAGAGGAAGTGCATAAGGTGAGATCGATGATGTTTTCCTTCCTCGTCACCTCTGTTCCTCTCTGGTGACCCTGGTTAACTATGTGGTCCATGCACAGGTGACAGACCTGGAGTTTGGGATGTCTATAGTAGGACATGGGGACGGGGACTACGCTCTCTCCTGTGGGTGCTCAGGAGCAGGAAGGACTTGGCTGTTCTCCACATGCCCCTGCCGGAGGGGAGAGGACTGAGCTCTTGAGGGCCTTTCTGGTTATAATGATATCTTCCGACTCACTGTTTCTTAAGTCTTAAACTGAAAACACCATTCGCTTCCAGAACCTTTGCTGTGCAGGTTTGTTCCAGGTAGATAAGAGAAACCAGACTTTCCAGGTACCAGGCACGGAGACCCAGTGAAAAGAAACTGATTTGGAAGCGGAGACAGAAAGCTGCTTACCTTGTACGAGGTCCTGCGGTTCTGGAAAATGAGGCTCATGTCCTGCACAAACCCTTCCACTTGGGCGTAATTCTTCTTATTTAACTTTCCCTTATCTTGTCCAACCACATGAGTTCCTTTGGAACTTCAGAAGTCTCCTTAACCTGAAGACAAAAATACCAATGGGAGGGCTAAGCTCCATGCTTACCTTCTATAGATTCCCATAGAATCCAACAGAAATGCAAAACAAGAGCACAGATCCTGCACTTGTACCCCCAGGAGATGAAGCTCAAACCCCACAAGTGTCCATCAGAGTCACACAGCATCATGGCAGCCCATGATTGTGGTTCATTGCTGTTACTTATGCAATAATGATATGGAATTTTGGCAAAAAAGGAGCTCTCAGAACAGCAGTAGACTTTCAAGAGGAGAAACTCACATTTTTGCAAGAGAAAGGGACTGTCGGTGAAAAGCAGGTTGGAAAGGAGCCCATATGCAATCCTAGACAGAATCCCAACTCAGCTCATCTTCTGGAAGTTTCCCCAAACATGTAGCTCTTGGAAACAAACATGTACTAGCTTGTTATTTTTTTTTCTCCTGCAAGCAGGTTTTGTTGTGATACCAACATGACAGAAGCATGGCTTGGAAGAGCAGGCTCCCTTTGAGTACCATTTCCCTGACCCAGGGCCCGTTTGTGCTTTTTAGAAGAGAAGGGAAAGGAGAAGACTTAAGGTTCCCAATGACTCACCAACTGTTCCTCAGCCTGCATCTGCCTCTCCAGGATCTCAGATTCCTGATAACACTGTTGGCTTCTGAAGGACTCCATCCTGCAGAAGATGCAACTCCACAGGTTGCTGAGAAGTTGGATGTAAGGTGAGCAAAGGTCAAGATCCCTGGAATCAGCTGCCACTGCCCTCTTTTCAGGAATGGCTGATGGGCTCAGCTGTGGGGAAGGAGGGACTTCCAGAGTGTCCAAGACCCCTACGTGTGACCTTGAGCTGCCAGCATCCCTCTCATCAATGGGGGCAGCAGGTGGTCAGTCCTTAGAAATGGAGTCATGGTGAGTAGCAAACCCTCTTTTCCCCATCAGAAGTGCTGGGAACAAACGTGAGTAGCCCAGCAGTAGGACACTCGGCTTTAACCCCTGGGGATCTTGGGCCTCTATCAGCCCATGGAAACCTGGTGTAATGTGGGAATCAGTCATGCTTTCTTCTTTCTTGAATAAGCACAGAACAAAAACAACTGATGTTTCCCATTCTCAATCCCTTGGACAGGAGTCCTTGCTGCAAAACTTTGTACAGGGAAAAGGCCCCAGTCACCAGCCTTCACATCCCAAAGGAGATGTCTCTGATAGCACAAAGGACACGAACTACCTGCCGCCAGCATCATCAAACTGCTTTCTGGATCATACTGCTGTATCTCAGTCCCTAAGAACACCCGGAGGTTTCCCCAAATGTGTGTGGCTCTTGGAAACAGACGTGATGGCTGGGTTGTTTTTTTTCTTCCTCTATTGAGACACAGACAGGAACTCTACAGGAGGAGTGTGCACAGCAGGAGGAAGGACCCCTAGGAGAAGAGAGAGGTGATATCACGCACCTCTCAGCTTCCACAGGTGGGAGGTGACAGTAGTCATGGAAGGCTCTGGAGCAAGTGTTGCAGCAGAACAGTGTCCCCCCATCCCTGCACACCTCACATTCATTTGAGTTCCTCAGCTAGAAGATAAAACGACATCCACATCACCGGGATCAGTAAGACTCCACAAGGCTTACACTGTAGGAATCCAGAACCATGGGCTTTGCATGAGCCTGCATGGACACACACATACACTCCTTCTGGGGTGTTAAGGGTCACCATGGAGCAGAGATTTAAGAACAAGACATTCAGGCCTGGGCCTGTGGCAGTGCCTCTTGGGTACAAATAACCAGGCGGTGCAAGGCAGGGTAGAGCTCTTTAGCTCAGGGATCCTGTGGCAGGACCCCAGGACTCAGCTTGTCAGGTGTGGAGGTGCCATCTCTCATGTCCAGGGTGTGTAGGCATAGCGAGTGCCCGGGGTTGAAGACCAAGTCCCCACCCTTGTTTCCTGGGACCATTAAAGAGTTGGAGCTTTACTTTCAAAAGAATGGAGAAGTGCCCCCAAATCAACAAACAGGAGATTCCTCACCGCTCTCAATATGTAGGGTCTTTAGCCAAATTTAATTTTCATCTGGAGAGGACAAAGTTTGACAGGATTTACATCCAAGTGTTGTGTCCTGTTCATTCAGACAGAGTTTATAGAGCAAATAAAGAGACCAATCCATGTCCACTCCATGACACACAAATACACGTGTATCCACAAAGAGGAACTGGTGTGTGGCAGAGTTCACTGCTGTGTGAGGGAAACGTGGTAGATAAGGCTGAAATGAAACCTCAGTGTTCTATGCTAACTGGACATCTGGTAAAAGTGGAAGCCCCCCCCACCCCAGGGCCGGGGATTTAGCCCAGTGGTTCTGTCGCCTGCCTTGCAAGCACAAGGACCCGGGTTCGATCCTCGGTACCAAAAAAAAAAAAAAAAAAGTGGAAGGCCCTAGACTGGCTTACCCATACATTTCCCTTCTTGCTCTGTTCCTTCGGGTAAAGTCCCCTAACTGGATACTTCTTGTCCAGGGGATTATGTGCAACTTCTACTTATCCTTGAAGAGCAGGTTTCAATTCCCTGCCAGCCACAGAAATAGTCAAACTAGAGTCAATCACAACCTCCTCAGGAGCCAGTGTGTGCCTGCCTGCCCAGCCCCAGTTTGTTCTGTTCTCCCCTGTGGGGCTGGGGTGTGTGTGATGGCTCAGGGCTAGCAGTGTATGTGACTAACAAACTACTGTCAGTCACATCTGTCCAAGTGTCAGAGGTCATGTGTTTGACCATCCATCCCTGAAACTCTAGGGTGGGAATCCTTCCCTTACTGTCAGAATTAAGAGGAAAACAGGAAGCAGGGTTGGTTGGGTTTTCCTGTGATAATCAGAATTACCACGTAAATCAGAAAATATATCAGTGATGTGTGTGCAGGAACACGGGCTCTCCTGGCCCTATCTTCTGTGAAAGAATGGAAACCATTTGAGAACTGAGTAGTAGTAGCTCTGCTCCCACATAGAAACACCCTGCCTCCCCTAGGGTTAGTGGAGGAATCCCTGCCTTTCTATGGCATCTGAAGAGAGATTGGCCTGGGAACCGACTTGCCGATTGATGAGTAGCAGGCAGAGGAGAAAAGCAGGTGGAAGCAAGGATGACGGGGTCAACCTGTCTCTACCATGGACCATTGCTGTCTCCTCAAATGGCATCTGGCTTGTGCCATTGTTCCCTCTGTTTACGCCATCAGCTTCATGGCCATACCACCGTCCTTTCCAAACTTTAAAGGATAGAATTCCACAGTTTTCTTATTCTTGGCCTGGATCACCAAAATCACTCTCAAAGCTGCAGTTGTGCCTTTATGTCCTCAGTTCCTAGTATCTCTTCTACTCACATGCACACTCCTATGTTCACCTGTATCTCCTCCCAGGCTCCAGAAGCCCAACTCAAACTCATCCTGTCAAAATTTAGCTTCTCCTCCTGCCCCAACCTGAAGTCCCCAAGATGTGCTTTCTTGGTGCTTCTATTTAATAAAACATGCACCATCCAACACAAACCTGAGAATCCAGCCTGGTCCTACCCTTTCTCTCAACTCCCAAATCCAGCCCATCCCCAGGCCTATGATTTTTAATTTCTAAGCTTCTTTTAGCATTCACTTTGTTCCAGCAAGATCCACTTGACACAAGGATGCTGAGATCCTAATGAACAGTTCCACTTCAATTAATTAATTTAACAAAACAGTCTGAAGGTCTGTATTTTACCTAGGCTAATGACACACAAAGATCAGAAATGTTTTTAAGGGCTAATGGACCAAAGTAATTGGGAACACATCTATGTTATTTCTGAGTGTGAAAAGTAATCAAAGACGAGAAGACAATAATTAGTCATCATTTTTGAGAATTATTTTGGGCTTCGGGGTAAAAATACTTTTAAGTGAATTGAGATCTTGGTCATTTATTTTGCTTTTAAAAAATGGGCATAGTACGGGCTCCCAGAAACTTTTGCCAAAGGATCCCACTCAATACCACGCGGGATTTTTAAGCACAACCCCAACTGGAGAAGGTGACTGCTGGGCAGGGCCATTTTTCCTTCCATCAGCACAGGCACTCATGGGTACCATCATTGCTGTCAAGAAAGTTCCAGAAAAAATAAAGAAATAGCAAAGGTAACAAGTGATTAAGAATCTTGCATCTTTAATCTTTTAGTAAGAGATTTGAATTAGCCCAAATGCCCATTAAAATCAGTACTGGTCTGGGTTGGGGCATAGGCATCAGTATTCTTCTTTAAGCAACCTCTATGCATCCTCTATGAATCATCTGGGGACTTTAAAAGTCACAATGTCCAAGTCACTCTCCAGACTGATTAGATCAGAATCTCCGCCATGGTAGGATCCAGGTAACTATAGTTTGCAAAGCTCTTTGAGTGATTCTAGTGTGTGGCTGAATTGAGAACTAGCCTGAGCCAGGTCTGCTTATTAAGGCATGGAGAAGTGTTCTCGTTGGCCTTAAGATCTGCTCCAGGGAAGATTATTAAGAGAGGAGGACACCTTTCCTGGATAGTTCCCATCTCCTCCCTGCAGACTCTTGGCTGTGGGCTGTGACCTAACTCTATGTGTTGACATCCATCCCCCACGAGCCACACAAACACTGGACTCCAGGGCTGCTTGGACTATTGAAGTCTTCCTCAGTAGAACAAGGGTGAACCCCGTGGCGGGTGTGATCTAAATCTTGTTGGGGGATTTCTTGGGAGGAAAGTGTATGCAGAACTCCTCAATGTTCCTGCCTCTGCTGGTTATCATACATCAGTGTTCCCACATGGAACTTTCTGAGTGCTGCCCCCGCAGTGTGTGCACAGGTGACCTGCCTAAAATGTCCACCTGATTGCCATAAAAGGAACCAAGGCATGATCTAGCTGCTGACAGAGGGGGCCATCCGTGATTTTGGCAGACCCCAAAGTGGCCAGCCACACTGTGAGCAGAGATTCCACAGGGTGTGTGGGATCAGAATGGGATGCACATCGTCCAGCCCCACCCAAGCAGCTTGAGGGAAAGTGTCCTGTGGCTCGCTAAGGGGTGATGGTTTGGCTCCCTTCATACTGGGCCTGGGGGCATCATGAAGGCTCCACTTTCTCTGCAGGACTAAGGACAAGGTGCCCACCTTGAACTTGCCAGCAGGGCCTGGCCTGTTCTTTCTGGCTGATGCTTAAGACCACCTTGAGCTCTACTTGCTCCAGGGAGCAAATATTGAGGGCTTTTCTTTTCCATCCCCACTGCTTCTTTAAAGTGCCGTTTTCCTCTCAAATTTGCTGCTTACCCATCATCTGCAGGCCGGCTCTGCCCATGCCCACTTCAAGCTCTGTCTCTAGAGATCCAATGGTATAGAGCTCTGCCTCCAACACTTGCTTCTGAGGGGAAACGAGAGCATGGAATGTTTCCACTGAAACAGACAAAGGATGCTTTCAGTGGAGATGCCTAACCCTGGACAAATGCACCCGGCTTGGGTGCACAGCTGGTGTCCCCTGCTCATCACACAGCGATGTGCTACACCTCAGAGTGAGATTGCTTCAGGGAAAAGCAGTGGTAACACAGTTGAGGTGCCCAGGAAAAGGCTGGGCTCTTACAGGTTAGAGCCGGCAGTCAGTACTTACATAAGGGTCCACTGGGGCATTGAGGTAAGAATCTAGTGTTCTCTGCTGAAAGAGACAAAGGTTGAGTGACAATATTGAATGTGGTATTGCATCAATCACATATTTGATCGCTTCTTTAAGGGGTTTATGGCGTAGCCCTTTTTGTTTTGTTTCAAATCTGCTTTTATAAGCCTGTGTACTTATAAGAGAATTAAAAACTATTAAATTATGTATCAATGAGTTCTAGTGCCAGTTCCATTCCCTGCCCCTTGGATGCAGGGTGAATCTTTGTGAACCCCTACAGGGAGTCTGGCCTTCCTTACCAGGCTGAGCTGGAGAAACTCTACTCATTCTCCTACTTGGAAGGCCCCCAGGCAGTTTTCCTTGAATTAGGAAGTGTCACCCTCTGGGAGCAGCATCAGTGGGAATCAGGCTGGGACCGCATCCTCCAAGGCCCCAAGTGGGCACAAGGTCCCGGATCTTGGAGGCCTTGCAAGGGGAGAAGATCTCCCTGCCTAGGAGCACAGCCCTGAAGATAAGGGCGTCCAGGGTCCCAGGCTACCTTCTTCCTGAAGATAGGCACCTTCCCACTCTGTCCCGAAGCCCTAGAGCTTGCCGTCTATTAGTCATTCTCCCAGGTAAGACAAGGAGGACACGATCCTGGGGTCTGTTGTCTTGGCCTCCTTTGCAGGGCATTGCCAAGCCCATCGCCGGGCCCTTAGTAGTTGCTTTGCAGTTGTTTGCTGGATGGCTACACAAGCGCATGACAAATGAGCACAGTTCTCACTCAGGAAAAGAGATTTCTTAGCTGCCAATAAGTGACCATGGGCTTCTATATCTTACTATTTATTCTAGAGCACCTTAGCTAGCACCAGCAGGATTAACAGGAAACCTATGAGCAGGGAATCTGCCAACAGCAGCGCCTGGCACATGGTGCAGAGAGTGACCCAAGCACCAAGGCCAAGGAGCTGGGGAAGCAAGAACCTTTGGAGAGGCCCCCTGAGAACGAGGTTGTCCCACCTCTAGAGCTGTGATCCCATAGGGAGCAGAGGGAGGGTGCTGGGACGAAAGGGTGAGAGGTGGCTGACTCAGTTTATCAGTCCAGACTGAGTCACCTTTAGCTCTCTGGAGCTGGGTGGACATGTTTGGTCTTAATGAATGCATCAAATAATGTCTCTTTATGCAGAAAACACAGGAGAATTTAGTCACTAAGATTCTAGTCATGAATCCAGCAGAGGAGGCAGTGCCAGATTCCAACTTTGTGATGATTTCATGATATGGTAGAGATACTGATGGTTACATATGCCAGAGATTAGGGAAATGGAAGCTCTTTCATCTCTGTCCTTCACCAGGTTCTCTCTTATACCCAGCCTCAGAGAGGCCATGGACGGCATCAACAGTCTCACCACCATCTCTGGAGCTCACACAAATGGACATCACTGGCTCACAAATCCCACAGACCACTTCCACAAAGGGAAAATTCACCTTTAGCAATGGCAGTGAGGTCTGCACAGTCCCTCCATGTTAGCAGTTCAGTGGTCAGTTTTGTGTTACTGTAACAAAATACCTGAGGCTGGGTTACTATTGAAAAGAGGTTCATTTAGCTCACAGTTCTAGGCCCCATGTCTGATGGTGGACTTTTTGCTGGCAGAGTCCCAACGTGACACATGTAGGAGACAGAGCAAACACGCATCTGTATCCTCTGGTTTCCCCCTCTTATAAAGCCAACCCTGGTAAATTTATCTAAACCTAATCACCTCCCAAAACCCCACCAATAAACACTATAGCTGAATTAATTTTCCATCCTTTTAGCCCTCACAATGGGAGTTGAATTTCAATACACGCACCCTTGGGAACACAATCAAAACCACATCAAAACCATTGCAGGTGCCTTGAAGGGTACTTCAGCCCCTAATCACCATATCCTCAAGTGCATCGTAAAGGAAAAAAATTCCCTGAAAAACTCTGTGTATGAATGCCTGTTTGTAGTGGAGGAAACATAATAAAGATAGGGGAAGAATCAGTTTTTCATTATTTGCTTTCTTGGCTGACATACATTCCAAGGGGAATGTTACACTAGGCCATCTGCAGTGACTATAGGTCTAGGAAAACTTCTGCTCCATTCTTATTTCATTAAAGATAGAACCCAAAATAAAATGCTAAAAAACAACCAGTGCTTAAGTTGAGGTTGCAAAGACAGTGGTCATTAAATACATGGTTTTGTGCACTTCAAAATTGTGCTTGCTTTTCCAATTCCAACCCCATCTTTTATATTTAATTTTAAGACACTAGAGCATTCAGATCTTTTTACTAACACATGCATATGAGGTCAATACTATCTTACTATTTTTAAGGATTTTTCCCACCTCAATCTCATATGTTTTAATGGTGGAAAAAGTCTTGGTCTCTTGTGTTGTGTAGTGCACCTACAACAGCACCATGCTATAAAATCAAATTTTGAGATGCTGAATCAGCCCGCTGTAGACAGGCAGGTCTGCACACGCCCTACCAAGGTTCCAAGTCACATGGAACATGCAGAATCAGCCTGTGCCCTGGCAACAATCCACTGGACCTCCACCCCTGCTCCTCTGTACAGCCACCTGGTTCCACACTACAAAGATGCAGAGGACATCGGACCACCAGACAAAGGTACTGAGTCCTGCTGCTCCCGGCCCAGAGGTAGGGGCTTCTGAGCCGCCATCCCACTGCTCCTGGTCCAGAGGAAGGGGATTCCCAGCCACCATCCCTCCTGCTGCTCCCAGCCCAGAGGATAGGGCTTTTGGGCCACCTTCTGTCCTGCTGCTCCTGGCCCAGAGGAAGGGGCTTCCGGGCCACCATCCCTCCCACTGCTCCTGGCCCAGAGGTAGGGGCTGCTGACCCACCATCCCACTGCTCCTGGACCAGAGGAAGGGGCTTCCCGGCCACCATCCCTCCTGCTGCTCCCAGCCCACGGGAAAGGGCTTTTGGGTCACTATCCCTACTGCTGCTCCTGGCCCCTGTCCCACCACTCCCAGCTCAGAGGAGGTAATCCATGCAGGTGCCAACAGCCCCCACCCCAGTTGAAATGAGAAAACACATAAATAAGTCTCAAAAACAGACTTCCAGATCACCTACAGCAACCTCAAAGGGAATTGAGATGGAACACTCTGATTCTCAACCACCTGGACCCACTGAACTGGCAACAAAAGGGGATCTGGAAAAAATGAAATCAGAAATAATTTCTCAGATAACAGGAGAAATTGTGCTCCTAGTGCAAGACATGATTAATAAATCTAGAGAGGAGCTCAGGAATATGATGGAATCCCAACATAGGAAACAAATGGAATCCATAAAACAGATGTAAATAGATTTCCAGGACATGAAAAACTCCACTGAAAGTCTACACAGCAGAATGAGCCAATGTGAGGACAGGATTTCAGATATAGAAGATAAGATTGCAATTAGTGACCAGGAAAAGAAAAATTGCTTCAAAATTATAAAGGAACATGAGAAATCAATCCAGCAGCTGCTAGATGATGCAAAGAAGAATAACATAAGACTGATTGGGCTCAATGAAGAAACAGGAGAGAGTGCAGATGACATAAAAAAAACTGTTCACAGAAATAATGGCAGAAAACTTCCCAAGCAGGGGAAAAGAGCTTGACATACAGATAAGTGAGGCATATAGGACTCCAACTAGCCTTGATCAAAAAAAATCTACACAAAGGCATATAACTGTTAAGATTCCAGAAACACAACAGAAGAACAAAGTTCTACAAGCAGTCAGAGAAAGAAACAAATCACATACAAAGGACAGCTCATCAGAATCACAGCAGATTTCTCAACACAAACCCTCAAGGCAAGAAGAGCTTGGAGTGACATATTCCAAGCCCTAAAAGAAAACAGCCTCCAACCCAGATTGACGTACCCTGTAAAACTATCTTTCCAAATGGATGGAGAAATAAGATACTTTCATGACAAAGAGCACCTTAGGAACTTCGTGAATACCAAACCAGCACTCCAAAGAATTTTACACAATATCCTAGGAACAGATATTGAGGATCACAACCCCAGGAAGCAAAGCAGAATGAACCCATCTGGCATGACAAGAAATTAAATGGAAAGGGGGAGAACCCAACAAAAAGAGAAAGTCATGGCAATGACAAGTCAATATGTTTCAGTTATAACCATCAATGTTAATGGTCTCAATTCACCAATCAAAAGAAATAGATGGGCAGAATGGGTCAAGAAGCAAAATCCAACAATATGCTGCATACAAGAAACACACTTCATTCAAAAGGAAACTCATAGACTGAAAGTTAAAGGGTGGTGGAAAACAATACTGCATGCGACAGGAACCCGAAAAAAAGCAGGAGTAGCTATCCTCTTTGTAGATCAAGTAGATTTCAAACCAACACTGATTAAGAGAGATGAAGAAGGACACTACATCCTTGTAAAGGGAAGAATCTAAGAGGAAGAGATGACAATCATAAATATCTATGCACCAAACACTAGTGTGCCCAACTATATAAAACAAATACTAACAGACATGAAAAGTCATATATGCACTAATACAATTGCAGTGGGGGACCTCAACACCCCACTGTCACAAATAGATAGCTCAACTAGACAAAAAATAAGTAATGAAATACTAGAACTCAATCGAACTCTTGAACAAATGAATTTAAGAGATGTTTACAAAGTCTTCCACCCCACAAAATCAGAATACACATTCTTCTCAGCTGCACATGGGTCCTTCTCCAAAATAGACCACCTACTCACACACAGAACATGTTTAAGTAAGTGCAAAGGAATTGAAGTTATCCCCTGTATATTATCAGACCACAGTGTGATGACATTGGAGATCCATAGCAAAAGAAACTCAAAAAAATTTCATAAACATGTGGAAATTGAACAACACACTTCTGAATAACCAATGGGTCATAGAGGAAATTAAAGAAGAAATCAGACAGTTCCTTCAATTAAAAGACAATGACAATACAACATATCGCAATCTATGGGACACAATGAAAGCAGTCTTACGAGGGAAATTCACAGCAGTGAATATGCATATTAGGAAAACAGAATGAGTCCAATTAAACAACCTGATGGTGAACCTCAAGTTTCTAGAAAAAGAAGACCAGGACAACCCCAGAGCTCATACAAGGGAAGAAATTATAAAGATCAGAGGAGAAATCAATGCAATGGAGACTAAGAGAACAATACAAAAAATCAATGAAGCCAAGAGTTGGTTCTTTGAAAGAATCAACAAAATTGATAAACCCTTAGCCAACCTTGTCAGAAAAAGGAAAGAAAAGGCCCAAATCCATGCAATTAGGAATGAAAAGAGTGAAATTACAACAGACCCAGCAGAAATCCAGAGGATCATCAATACCTACTTCCAGAACCTATATGCCAATAAGATGGACAACAGAGAAGAAATGGACAGATTCCTACATACATGTGAATTACCAAAGCTGAATGAAGAAGACCTAAAAATTCTGAACAACCCAATATCAACCAATGAAATTGAAAACATAATTAAAAACTTATCGACTAAGAAAAGCCCAAGCCCTGATGGCTTCACTGCTGAATTCTACAAGACATTTAGAGAGGAACTGCTGCCACTACTGTTTAAACTCTTCAATGAAATTGAAAGGGAAGCAATACTCCCAAATTCATTCCTGGAAGCAAGCATCACCTTGATCCCCAAAGCAGAGAAAGACCTAACCGAAAAGGAGAAATATAGGCCAATCTCACTAATGAACATAGATGCAAAAATCCTTAATAAGATAATGGCAAACAGAATGCAGAAGATCTTCAAGAAGATCATACACCCTGATCAAGTGGGATTCATCCCTGGGATGCAGGGATGGTTCAATATACGAAAATCAATTAATGTAATACACTATATCAATAGAGCCAAGGACAAAAACCATATGATTATCTCCATAGACACAGAAAAAGCATTTGACAAAATCCAACATGCATTTATGATAAAAACCCTACAAAAAATTGGAATAGACGGTCTCTACCTCAAACTGATAGAAGCCATCTATGAAAAACTAACAGTTAATATCATACTAAGTGGTCAAAAACTGAAATCCTTCACACTCAAATCAGGAACAAGACAAGGATGTCCACTATCACCACTCTTGTTCAATATACTTCTGGAAACATTAGCCATGGCAATTAGACAAGAGAAAGAAATAAAAGGAATAAAGATAGCTAATGAAGAAGTCAAATTGTCATTATTTGCAGACGACATGATACTCTATATAGAAGACCCCAAGAACTCCACCAAAAGTCTTCTAGACTTAATAACCAAATTCAGTCAAGTAGCTGGTTACAAGGTCAACACACAAAAGTCAATAGCTTTCCTCTACACCAATGACAGACTCACTGAGAGAGAAATAGGGCAAATAATTCCTTTCCCAATAGCATCCAAAAAACTGATATACCTAGGAATCAACCTAACGAAAGAAATCCAAGACCTCTTCTCTGAAAACTATGGCACTCTGAAAAGAGAGATTGAAGATGATATCAGAAAATGAACAGACATCCCCTGCTCCTGGGTAGGAAGGATTAATATAGTGAAAATGGCCATACTTCCAAAACTGCTATATAGATTTAATGCAATTCCAATTGAGATCCCAGCAGCATACTTCATGGGCCTTGAGAAAACAATCCAAAAATTCGTTTGGGACAAGAAGAGACCCAGAATAGCAAAAGCAATTCTAGGTAGCAGAGACATGGCAGGGGGTATCACAATCCCCAACCTGCAGCTATACTACAAAGCTACTGTGATAAAAACAGCATGGTACTGGCAAAGAAACAGACCTGAGGACCAGTGGAACAGATTAGAAGATGCAGAAACAATGCCAGACATACTCAGCCATCTCATCTTCGATAAAGGAGCCAGACACCCTCACTGGAGGAAAGATAGCCTCTTTAATAAATGGTGCTGGAAAAATTGGGCTTCAACTTGCCAAAGATTAAAACTAGACCTGTATCTCTCACCATGCACTAAACTAAAATCAAAATGGATTAAAGATCTAAATATTAAAACAGAAACACTAAGCTGACTGGAAGAGAGGTTGGGTAGAACTCTCGAAGACATTGGCATAGGAAAAGATTTAATGAAGAAAACCTCAGTTTCACATGAACTAGCACAAAGAATCAACAAGTGGGATCTCTTCATATTAAAAAGCTTTTGCAAGGCTGAGGATTTAGCTCAGTGGTTCTGCCACCTGCCTCGCAAGTGGAAGTATCCGAGTTCAATCCCTGGTACCAAAAAAAAAAAAAGCTTTTGCACAGCAATAGAAACCACCAAGAGCGTGAAGAGACAAAACATAATGTGGGAAAAAATTTTTACCAGTTGTTCCTTAGATAAAGGTCTACTATCTAGAATATATAAAGAATTTTAAAAATCAGATCTCCCAAATTTAAAGATCCAACCCAAAAATGGGCATCTGAAAATGAACAGACATTTCTCAGACAAAGAAGTAAAAGCAGCAAATAGACATTTCTCAGACAAAGAAGTAAAAGCAGCAAATAAACATATGAAAAAATGCTCAACATCACTGGTCTTTTGAGAGATGCAAATGAAAACAACACTGAGATTCCACCTCACCCCAGAAAGAATATCTGCTATCACAAAATCAACCAGTAACAAATGCTGGTGGGGATGTAGGGGAAAAGGAACCCTGCTCCACTGTTGGTGGAAGTGCAGACTGGTGCAACCACTGTGGAAATCAGTACGGAGATACCTCAAAGAACTAGGACTGGAAGTCCTATTTGACCCAGCTGTCCCCCTGCTGGGGATCTTCCTCAAAGATTTAAAAGAATCATACCACAGTGATATATGTGCACCCATGTTCATAGCGGCACAATTTGTGATAGCTAAAACTTGGAAATAGTCCAATTGTGGTTCAACTGGAGACTGGATAAAGAAGATGTGTGTGTGTGTGTGTGTGTGTGTGTGTGTGTGTGTTTTAAAATAAAATGGAGTACTAGCCGGGGATTTAGCTCGGTGGTTTCACCTCCTGCTGCATAAGCACAAGGACCCAAGTTTGATCCCCAGTACCAAAAATACATAAATAAATAAAATGGAGTACTACTCAGCCATCAAGAATGAGAAATTAGAGACATTTATAGCTAAATAGATGCACACTGAGGCAATACTCTCAAGTGAAGTAAATAGGACACACGTGTGGAAACACTGAATAGTTTCTCTGGTGTGAGACACTGAAAGTGTAAATAAGGACTAAATGTATAATGGCTCATGTGAAACAGGAAGAGAAGGTGCAAAAGGGAGGGGGAAGTGGGAGGGTAGGAGAAAGGAAAGGGAAAGGAATTAATATGGGAAAGGAAAAAATGGAAACAAACTCTTTGTAAATGGGAGGTGGGGTGGTAGAGGGGTTGAAGGGAGGGCGGAGGAATGTGGAAAAAATGAGAATCAAGATGCAGCATGTAAAGATACAAATCTCCAATGATGAATGTCATTATATTGTATACCTAAATTGTACAAATAAAATTAATTTTAAAAAATAAGAAAACTACTGAAGTGGTGGAAATGGGTCCCCAGGAGGCATAGCAATCATTCTGCTTCTTCTCATTTCCTCCCCTGCCCAGTGGAATCACCAGGCATTGGAAGGCCATCCACCAGGTGTGGCTCTCCAACGGGTTCTGCTCTCCTTCTCTGCCACCCAAGATGCCAGCAGAACTCTGGGAGACCAGGACATGGCTCCTGAGGCACTTAAGCTCTGGCCACTACCCTGGACGGTCCAGTAAATACAGAGTTCTTTCTGTCTTTCTCTCGGCCTCTGTTTGGTTACAGCTTTTCTGAGTCTGGTGGGTATATTGGAGTTATCTCGCATTAAACCTGTTTAGGCCAAGTATTTTTAGGGAGAAAAAGGGAAGACATTGAAGTCTACTCTGGCCCTTGGAGCCCTTGGCACTGGGAAATGTAGAGCTTAAGTCCAGCCAATTCTTAATATGGCACTTCTGTGTGTCACCCTGAAGTAGTGTGGCTAAGCAAGATAAGATTCAGCTATGATTGTGTTCCAGGCTGTAATACTCATTTCATAGCATGGAAACCCTCAATAAATATTACAGTGGTCAGAATTTAATTTAAAGATATTTTAAAATATTTGTTAGGGTCAGTACTAAACTCTCGAAGTAAGTGTGACACGGATGCCGATTTCCTCCTCTCAAAATTTCAGTAGAAACCCCAACATTTGGGAACAGTTCAAAATATGCCAGTCTGCCCTGAATGAAGGAGGTACCCAATACACAGGGGTTTTGGTGGAAAAACCGGAAAACTCCCAAGTAACTAGGCTGAGAGGATCCCACTAGTTCCAAGCACCATAAAGGAGGTGCGCCAGATGCCCAGGAGGCCAGGCAAGATGCTGGTGGGACTGGTTCTGCCAATGTTCACCCTCTACTGCTCTGCTGAAGCCACAGGAGAGAGGCAACATTTGTTCTGAGAGCAGGCAACTGTGGTTCCTGATGCCTCCTCTTCCTTTGCAGAGGGATTGTGAAGACATCTCGTTTCCAGTGTCATTGCACAGCTGCACAGCTGTGTCTACACTCTTCTCTTCTCCTCCTCTGCCCCAGTCGAGGATGGGCCCCAACCAGCAGCCACTGGGTAGAGGTAGAGCCCCTACCCAAGAGAAGACTTGACCCCGCCTACCCCATTTCACATGTCGGGGAGGGGAGCAAAGACTGAAGTTTTAATAGTTGGTCAGCAAGGGCTTTCAGCTCCTGAACTGAGATTATTACTGTTAAAGGGGAACTGAAAAACTGCAGGGCTGCCCGAGACAGGCAAGAGCTCATCTGGGGGAATGAAAGGCAATGAGAGAATAAACTTGCTTTATGCTTACAATTCACAGGTGCGGCCATTTAATAACCCAACATGTAAGGTAAAGGAATTTCTGTAAAAACCAGATACAATTCAAAGGGGAAAATGTTAGGTCCCAGCCAGCTAAGATCTAGGGTGTAAATACATTCACAACTTTGGCTCAAAATGGGTTTGCCTTTTACATTTCACTGTTCTCGGCTTAGCTAGTAAAAAATTTAAGGAGGATCTAGATCTCTCCAAGCCTTAGTAAAATCTGAAATGAAGTGCAGGGCAAAGGGAGAGTGTCTCATACTGGGTCTTTCCCTAAACTTGGCAAGACCTCGCAGATTCGTTTTCCCTGGAGACCACCTGGCCGTCAGCTGAGGCGCCAGCTCCACAGAGACCCGGGGAAAGGGAGAGGTACGAAAAACATCAGCTGACAGGTGGGAAGGGAGGCAGGAGCAGGGTCCTGGGTTTAATTCCTGATCCCTTTCTCCACACACTCAGGCCAGAAAGTTACTGGCCAGGATTCCCAAGCAGGTATCCAGGGCATCTTCTACTTTTAGCAGGGCAAATTTTAAAATTGCATGTATGACTTCACTGTTCTTGGGGACAAAATCTCTCAGAATTTGTCTACACACACACAGATTTCAAGGAAAATATTATAATGCTTCAGTCCAAATAATCTGTTATTTTGAAAATATCCATTCACAAGATGGATGCAGCTACTTTTGCTTCCTTTCAAAACAAAAAATGTACACATCCACCCATGGGGCAGCCATGTGACTGTCAAGAATATAAGATATGTAGTTTGGTGAAAATTAAGAATATTAATAGGCCCTTAAAATTTTCCTGCAGAAATCTACTGATTTAAAGTTGACAGTCATTTGGAAAATGAGATTGACCCTTCATTGGCTAGGATAAAGAAATTTCTTAGATCATTACTAAAATAAGAATTTAAGGGTCTGATTATAATTTATATATAAATATATGTGCATATTACAGAAATTCAGAAAGTAAAATTGTATCAAAATACAATGTGGAGGGCCAGGGATTTAGCTCAGTGGTTCTGGTGCCTGCCTTGAAAGTGTAAGGTCCCGAGTTTGATCACTGGTACCAAAAAACAAACAAAAAAACTACATATGTAAATATAAACATTGTAACCAATTGTAACCATAAACACTGTCCAAATGTAAGCAATGCATATATTTTCATGGATGAACCACCATGGGCTTTTCTATATATCCATACCTATGTCTCAGTATAGACAGATGGATAGGTACTTATGCACATATCTAGATTTAGAGATGTAGAAATATATACTTTCAGAAATATATATGTTTATACATATGCATTATTTTATGACATACACAGAGCCTGTTTTCTTCATTTAATCTCCTTTGCAACACATTTCCAAATAATAGGAATTTACGAGCTAGGAAAGAAAGCTACATACTGACAGTGGAATGGCTCCCCATTAACTCTGGCCCATTTGCCTCTGGATTTTCTTTTTTCTTTTTTTTTTTTTGGTACCGGGGATTGCCTCTGGATTTTCATATGCATGAGAAGTAAGCCATTTTGAGAAGCCATTGTATTTTTAGACTCCTCTCTGGAAACATCTTAACCTATGTCCTGCCCTATACAGTGGCCATGACAGCCCTGCCCCTCAGCTCCAGCCAGGACCAGCAGAGCCTTTGTGAACTCAGCAGCTACCTTTGCCCACTTACCTTTTGGATGTATGTTTTGTGGCTTTCTCTTTTTTATTCTTAGCAGTTATGCCCTTTCTTTTTTCCTGCCAACCAAAGAGAATGAAGTGAATCAGTCAGAGCTATAAATGGAATTCTCCGAGTCTTATGTTAGCTCTGTGGAAGTATGGTTTCAAGCTTTGGTCCACAGGAGCGGAGCGCCCCAAGCTGCTTTGCCCCGTCTGTCTCCCAAGACCCATCAGGCCTCTGAGCCACTCTGGGGGCTGTTGTGGTGCTCGGCACTGCTGACTCTGTTTCAGATTGTGGATCAGCTGACTCTGGTCACCCCACGGGGACCTCAGACACTCGCTTGTGAGAAGAGGAGATGACGGGAAAGAGATGGAGTTCCAGCCACCATGTGCTGCACGCAGGGTTTGTGGCAGTGGAGACTAAGAATCCAGGCATAGAGGAGGGAACACCCCAGACCTAGGAGGTACAGGGGAGAGAGGGTATCTGTCTCTCAGAATTAGCCCAGGCCTTGCCCAGAAGGAGAAGGCCCTGGCATGGCTCTCCCACCATGGAGGATGCTGACAGAGCCACCTGCTTGGTATGGAAGGGTAGATCACCTAGGCTGTGCTCAGTAAGTACCCACTCCCCATGGAAGGACGAGACCCAGTTTAGCAAGCTGGGAACTTGGGTTGTGGAAGGCCAGGCCACACTGGAGGCATTGCCCACCTTCTCTTGGACTGATGCTTGCGTCCCCTGGGGGAGCTCCACATCCACGAATGCCTCTTTTCCAGAGATACCAAGTGTGCCCTTGGGACTGGGCATCTTTCGTCAGCTTGGCCTCCCTCCTGGAAACACAACGGCCTCATCAGAGACTTAAGGCAGTTGCAGTTTAAGAAATCAGTTAAAGACTACAGGAGACAAATCAGATGTGCTGGCAGTCTACTTGTAAGACTGGGCATAGGGTTTCTCAGGTGCCACACAGGCCTGTTCTCAAAGAAGGAAAAAAGAAAATGGGGAAATCTTCCTCTTTCCAAAGCCAGGAAGTGTTCTCTACTTTTTGAAAACTAATTTTATTGGTACTCTTTAGATAAATATAATGATCACATTCATCATAGGGAATTTGTACCTATACATGATATATCTTGCTTCTTCTTTTTTCCCCATTCCCTTCAACCCTTCTACCCTTCCTTATTTACAAAAGCTGTTTTCATCTTTTTCCCATCTATTTTTTTTCTTTTCCCTTCATTCTTTCCCTTCCCTTATCCCCTTACCATTTTAACACTTTCTTCCTACTTTCCAATATCTCTCAACTATTTTGGTCCTGATGGATAAAGAAAGGCAGTTTTTATATACAATGGAGTACTACTCTGCCACAAAGAAGGACAAACCTGAGGGATTTTTAGGTAAATAGATGCACCTTGAAATCATACTTTTAAGTGAAATAAATTGGACACATATGTTTAAATATCACATTGTTTTTCTTGTGTGAAAATGCACTCTACATTTAAATGCTTATAATATAAGATTAGATTGGACCCATCCAGCTAATACAAGATAATTTTCCAATCTCAGGGTCCCTAGTTTGATCATATCTATAAGGTTACTTTTGCCATATAACATAACAGATTATAGGTTCCAAGGATTCAGGCTTGGGCATCTTTAGGAGACAATCATTCTGACTACCAATATTATAAATAACAGCAGCAGCAACAACAACAACTATGGCATTAAAAACCTTATCTGTGACATCACAAGCAAGCATATTCTCAGTTATTCTTACTTTTTTTCCTCTTGGGTTTTCCTAAAGTAAGATTGTTTCCCATATCTGCAGTATCTAGAAAATGACAAGTGGAAGCGAGGAAACGGAAATTAACAAATAAAAGGTACAAATCTTATGACAGCTCATACCACAGAAGGCTTAAATTTATAAGGCTTAAAGTTTGGGTGATCATTCCTTTCTTCCTTTTAAAGGAATCCAAAAACCTACTGAACTGAGAACTAGGAGTCCTGGATAGGCCCTGGGTCTTCTTTATTTTCTCAGTGGGACATTGAAAGACACTTTTCTGTATCTACATACTTCAGTTTCTGTGGTGATAGAAACAGCTGTCCTACCCTGTTTAGGTCTTAAGATTTTTGTATGGATTAAATAATATTTTATGTGCAAAATGTTATACAAAAATCCTTCTGTAAATCAGTAACAGGCTAGAGGATTCAGTCAAGAATGTTACTAGATTAAGAATACTTGATCTGAATGAAGTCTTTACTCCTGAAAACCAGTTTTCTGTTGACAGACATCTTTCTAATGTTGTGGCAAAATGATACTATTATTCACTAGCAGAAGAACACATGGTTTTTTCTGGTTCTTGGAAAGACTGGTTGTGACTTAATGCACCAATTTGGCAAACAAAATAACTACAAAATTTTTTTTTTTTTTGGTGCTGGGGATTGGACTCAGTGAGCTAAATTCTCAGGTCCTTTTTACTCTGAGACAGGGTCTCACTAATTCACTATGATACAGAAAAGTTTTAGATAACGTAATAGATTGAATATTAAGGTAGTTGTAGAAGCAAAATAAGTAATGTATTCTTTTAAGATTTGCTTTCCCTGTAACTCCTTGTTTAAGGTGAAGATTATCTGACTCTAACCAGTAACTTCATTAACCTAACAAAGTTACCAGGCCAGGGTGAATTTACAATGTATTTGGCCTATCTTGTGTCTCTGAATTGTAAATAGGAACTGGAATTGTATTTACGTATCAAAGACCACTAGGGATAAGATAATGGCTAAAAAGGATATAAAAAGGGAAATGCTGAACAAAGCGGGCACAGATATTGACCAGGCTGGTTTCTGGCATTCCTGTCCGCTCATGAGAAGAAATTTTATTATTTTATCTGAATTCTGTGTCTCTGTGTATTTCTTTCTGAGATTTCCACAACAACTACATTGCCCAGGCTAAGTTCCAACGTGTGTTCCGCCTGTCTGCACCACCATACCCAGCTCCTGTGATTTTAGAGTGTATTTGTAATACGTCATCTACACGTAAACGACAGAGCCCGTCTGTAAGACCGAGGGCCTCACTAAACGCTCCGAGGAGCTGACCGCAGTGAAGAACACCCGGGAAGGAACACACCGGACAAGTTGGAAAGTAAAACAGACCTTTATTAGTCTGGCCAGATGGCACTCCCAAAGCAAACTAGCTTAGAGAGGCAACTGGCTCTGAGCCCGAGGCTGTTTTTATAGGGGGTTGCAGGGGAAGTTAGCAAGAGAAAAAAAATGTTGATGGTCAAAAGATGTTTGTAGATTGTCTTATAGATAGCTGTATCCGGAAGGAACATCGGTTTCGGACAAACAAGGAGTCAAACAAGGGTAATTCACTTAGGAACTCTATGTTTGTTACAGATTTTATCTAGTGTCCCAGAACTAACAAGCACATTTTAACTATTAACTCACAATCAGTCACTATGTTGGGGCTGGGGGAGCTTTTATGGTTACAGAGTTATGTAGTCCCACACGTCCTGTTAAACAGGACTTCAGTTCCCAAAAGACTCAAGTCAAGCAAATGCAGAATGGGATTCTGGGATGGCTGGACCGCCGGCCAGTACATAACCTGGGATCTGTGGTACCCACACCACCCAAACAGCACCACCTCAGGCATCCTCACCTGGTGTGTCACGTGCTTGGCCACTATCTGTCCTTGCTTCTGAGCCTTCTGAAACTCTTGGCCAACACATGACACAGGAACACTTCTCAATTTCATGTGCTGATTGCTCCGCTTCTAGGCCAAAATTGTGATTTTATGAAGACGTTTCATCTGCTCCACGATCCTCTTTTCTACATCCTTGTTAGACCTTCTTCTCTGAAGTCTTCTCCTTTCCTTTTTCTTCCCATACCTGGCTCTTCTCATCAGTCTCCCTTCTTTTCCTCTTCTGTCTTTTCTTCTTTATCAGCACTATGTATTTTTTTTTTTATAATTTCCTTGCCCATGCAGCGTAGTGGCCTAGAAGTAAGCTCTTCAGATTCTCCTTCTTCATTCATGTGGTGCTCTTCTAGCTCACCAGGTATTAATGAAAATAAAAAAATTATTCTCCATGGATCCTGCAAACGGTGGCCAATGAAGAGTCCCCCCCTGCTACCATGCTGCACCGACATACGGAGCCAAGACAACTGCTCACTGGGGGAAAAAATACCTGCTCCAACAATCAAACCTGAGACCTAAGAATCATACCTGAGATCTTTCCATTTTGCACCTCATTCTCCTTTTCTTTACTTTTATTTTTCTACTTGAAGCCCTGAGAATAAAACTGAATTGCTCATCTTCTGGGAGGAAAATATTATTCTTTGTAAATAATAAAAAGTAGCTACAGAACAGTTTTAAACTCTTCCAAGTTAGCCTTACACCAGTAACCACACTTCTGAAAGCCACCCAATCAGCACCAGACATTCTCCCAACTCTGCATGGTCTTGTGTGCTAGGCTATTCATAAGCACTCCTGCTTCTAAGTCTGCAGCTCCTAAACTACAGGCTTCCCGAAACGCTCCATAGACTCTCATTTATGGAAACTGTGTCCTGTAAGCACAGTGCCTCTTCCCACCAGCTGCTCTGCCTAGCAAGCTTTCAGCTTCATATATAGAGTGGTGGCCTCGCCCTTCAAAATTTGGATTCCCCACCGAGGTCATCTTGCAGACTTGCTTGGGAGAGTTCTGGGAGATCCCAGACCAGCAGGCTTCCCCTGCTCAACTTGGTCTTCTTGATCCAGTGCCAACTGAATTTGTCTCAACAACAATGTGCTCTCTGACCTGTTTCATTAAACTCTTACTTCTGAATTTATCATCTTTAAAGATGGATATGCAATTAGATATAAAGTAGCTAGATATTTGGGGTTGGAAGTGCAGCATTTAGCAAATATTCTCTCCATTTATGTGCTTATTTTCCCACTACTTTATGGACTCTCACTTTTCCTTTGTGTATTTTTTTTAAAGTCTTGCTTTGTATGTTTGTTTCTGACTTTCCTATGCTTTCTGAATCTTAGATGATGGTGAACCCAAGCAAATAGATGAAGACAAAGGTCTAACAAGTCCCCAACCCAAGTTAACCCCCCACACTAGTGGATATAGGACCATCGGACAATAGGAAATTGTGCAGATATTTGGTCACATGTTGTCATGGCTCCCTCACCAAAACCTTCATGAAGGCATTTGGTGTCTTGTCAATTTGTAAAAGAAAATCAGTTTTGCTTAGTCCATGATCTGGAGCCAATTCTTATCATGGAATCAAACATTTGTATCCTCTGTAGTCTCTGTTTGGCTAATGAACCCCAGTACTTCATGCATGCATGATCAACACAATAGCTAGTCACACTTCCAAATGAATGCAGCGCCTCTTTGGTGGTTGTCATGGGATTGTCTTTGTCAAAGCCACAGTCTCTTCTTAAGACATTTACACATCTTCTATGTATTCTGTCACTCTAACCCTTGCACTTAACAAATGGCAAAATTTCACTAATGATGGCTTTGGGTAACAGTGGGGTACTTTTCACACGTAAAAAGTAACACAGTTGATAAGTATCTCTATTATTATAAAGAAGGGGGGAATCTCCAACAATTCCCATATTCCAGCTAGTAAATGTTACTTTTAGAGCACTGAGGAACATTCCTATAATAATATATCTATAAATGTACTAGATAGAGGTTCTATTTTGCAAATGGAACTACTGGATTCAATGTATGTGTGGTGGATTGACTAATGTAATTGACTTGTAATCCCCAGCTGAACTGAATCAGCTGGTCTAGGTGTGAAAGACCCACCTGAGTATTGTTACCAATAGCCATAAAAAGAGAACTGGAGAGGAAGATCTTGGCCTGTTGATTTGCTGGGAGAAGCTTACTGCAGATGGTTTTCCTGATGCAAACTAGGATGTTCTTATCAGAGGAGGAGCTCAGGGCCTCACTGTCACTGGGAATGGTTGCTGTTTCTGAAGGACCCTTGTTAGCAAGACAGACTCCATATTGTTGCTTGATCCACATGCCTGCCCTTTAGATGAACTCAAAAGGAGGAAGCTTAGAAACTTCCTCCCCTTAGAGAGTCTCTTAGAAACAACAATTAATCAATGATTGTTTTACAAATGTTCTAACAGCAGGATGTTCCACTTCTGTACCTTTTGCTTGCTTTACTAGTTCTATCCCATAGGGGGGCCTAGAAACTGCTGGCCTCAAAGGTGTATAAAACATGTTTGTCAACCCTCAGTCGAGGCTCAAGTCCGATGCTCAGCTCGGGTCCTGGCCGGTAATAAACTCCTGTGTGGATTTAATATTGGTCTCTGGTTGGTTCTCTCTCACTGGGTACAACAGTTTCCATCAGGGGAGCTCTAATCTTCACTGTGAGCGACACTTCCTGGCTCCAATGTGGATCCTTCAGCTTGGCGGCAGAAATCCTTCATCTCACCAGCGTAGATTTTCTGGCTTCCACCACTGGCCTTTGGACCTTCCAGGTGCAGATCCTTAATATGGACAAACATGAGACATTGCCATGGGCTCTAGGCCACTGGCTGGACTTCAGGAGGACATTGCCTTGGACTCTAGGCCTTCAGGGGGACTTATGTGGGAAACTGCTGGGATCTAGACCCTCTGTTGAATCCTTTGGGCTTCTAGGGTGTGGTTAATCACTTGCACTGTTTTGCATTGGACTCTTTGGGTAATTATCATAAAATAACCTTACAAGTTATGTGTCCTGTATTTAATGTATTCCCTTGCCAAATCTGGCTGACTACAACAGTACAGAAGGACCAATTTTAGAAGTTCTTGAAATTATCCTACATGTGATCAATTTATAGTTGATTTGAATTTTAGTACATCTATACTGAGTCAAGATCAGCAAACAATAAAAAGAATAGGTACACACCTCTTCCCTGTAGCACCTAATCCAATTACTGTAATCTCTTCAGATTCATCTAAAGGCAAATTCTTTCCTTTAATGCATTTATGTTCTGTTTTTGTTTGATGTTCATTTTATATTAGTTGCTTGAGACAATCAATAATTCATCTGGACAATATTTTCTATGGATTTTGCTAATCCCTGTTGTGGCAGGCAGAATTTACAGATGGTTCCTGAAGATTTCCTTCCCTAATCCTAGAAAGTATGAACATAATGAGATATTCCTCCCATGCTTGGGTGAGTTTATACAGCACAGTTGACCTTTAAAAAGGGAGATCATTGGTGTGGGCTTGTTCTAATCACACAAGCACTTTAAACGCATATAACGTTTTCCATCTGGCAGCAGACGAGGAAATCAGAATTCAGAGCATGAGGAGATTCCACACACTTGTTTCCTTGGGGATGTCAAAGAATGGGGGCTTCTGGGAGCCAAGAGTGAGTGCTGGGCAATAACCATCAATAAAGCTGTGACCTCCGTCCTACAACCACACACAGCTGGATTCAGTCAACAACCTGGACCAGTTTGGCTGCAAAACGTTCAGATAAGTGCTCAGCCTGGCTCATATGGTGGTTTCAGCCTTGTGGAACTTCAAGCAGAAAATTAAATGGAGCCTGCCCAGAATTCTGATCTGTGAAAGGAACCTATGATAAGAAATGGGTATAGGGTGAAACACTGTATTTGTGGTAATTTGTTAGTTGGCAATGAAAAAAAACAAGACAATCATCCTCTCTCAAGATTTGAGTAAGACCTAAGGGATGTAAAATTCATATCTGCATCCTCTGTAATCCAATATATACGTGACCTCTCTTCTGTGCCATAGACTTGGATACCTCTTAGTCTAGGTATTGATCTGGCCAATCAAGGACACAAAGCTTGTAAGAAAAAATTTGAATTTTGTAAAAGAAAAAAGGGGAAGGGTTTACTATATTGGCTGAAGAAAAGATATTATATGTAAAGAGATGTTACAAAGTATCCACCATCAAAGGCCCCATTGCTAAGAGTCATATCTTACATAGCTGCCTCAAAGCAACTGCAGGTGACTGTGTTCTCCCAGGCTTTTTGTGATTTTGGACTTGAAACATCTCCATATGGTACTGCACGAAGTACAAATCTATTGCTGGTTGAAAGCATTCAACCATTTGCTGTCATTTTACTAATTAATCATTAAATATCATTACTACTTCTATAGCCTTCCACAGACATAACACTCTCCCCTAGCAGCTGTATAACTCTTACTCAATGCAGGGGGGTCCTAGAATTTTATTTCCCATGTCATTTCCCAGAAAAGGTAGTTTGGATGTGGGCAATATGGATGGTCCATCCCTCTTGTACCTTTGGAGAAGAGACTTCCTAGAAGGGAAACTGAAAATTGAAAGTCCCTTTGCTCTTAGAGAAATTCATTATTCTTTGGCTATATTAAAAAGAAACAACACAATCATTCCAGTTAATCAATGATAGGTTCAACCCAGTACATGGTCCTCTGAAAGGTGGCCAACTGCCACATTCCCGATTCTGCCAGTCAGTCAATAAGTAAGCACCACGCTCTGGTTACCTTGCTTTCCCTGCCAAAGGTCAGCCAGTTTCTACACAAGCCCACTTCTGAAGGCCACCGACCCTGAGCTCCAGACATGCTGTGCAGAAAAACTGTGACTCACAAGTACAGCTGGTCTTTGCTTTAAAAAACAATGAATTCAATCTTCTGCTTGATATTAAGAAGTAGTCTCTTCTGTTAATTGTACACACACATTCATTGCTACACCAGGAACATTTTAGTGCTTCTCTTTCACTCTCTGGACTTTCTATCCCTGACATTTCTTACCCCCATAAATATTCGTGTTTTTCTCCTTGAGAGATGCATTATGGATTCTCACATTGCCTCTGGGTTCACCTTTTCTAGCTCTATTCTAGTTACCTCCTACCCACATGGTAGCTTGCCTTCAAATTTTCTAACTCCTTATGATGTTTTTCTCTTCTCTCCTAAGCATTCTTCATTTGCTAAATAAAATCTTTTTCCATTGAATCCTGGTAGAATCCTCTGGGTTTCCACTTTGGACTCAGACCATGGACTCAGCCCTAAGCCATGGCCACTCAGAGAACTAGAGGCCCATGTGGCATCATCCAGGAACCTAATCTCTGCTCTTCCTGTCCTTCTTGTGACTTACAACATGCCTGTATCTTACACCCTTTTGTGTCTCTAGCTTCTCAAAACATTAACAATTTGCCTACCAAAATCTTAAGGTTCTTGAGGATAAAGGGTAACATAATTATCAAAATACTCTGAAAAAACACTGTATGGTCCAGCGACATAATGGAGAATATTGGTCAACCATGGCATTTGGCTTCAGAAATGGTTCATCTGAATTCTGTCAATTAGGACAGTACTGTTTTTTTGAATGCTTTTTCAAGTTTGCGACAAAATGATAAAAATAATTGTCAGGTGAATGTTAAACTTTTTCATTTTCCTAAAATATAAGGAATAAGAATAACAATTGTTATATGAATTCAAATAACAGTGACAATATGTATGGAAAAAACAAGTGTGCTCTGCCATCCTAGTGTACTTCTACTATAACTGAACATATGAATACAAGACCTAACATTAAACCAGACGCTAACCATAGGGTTTCTCGAGGGTTTTCTTCTCCTTGAATTTCTCCCAAAGCCATGAGTAAAAGTGAAGAGCAGAATTCAAGGAGTAACCAGATGTTTTCACAGTAAATCCACCGGGAAACTCCTGCTCAGAATTCAGCCTCCGATACCCTGCAGCCCACACAGTCCTTGCCCGTTACCTCACCCTGGTCTTGGTGGGCGATCAAGGCTCCCTGAGGCTCTTCTCCATCACACATTCATAAACAAGGTCTGTTACCTTCCGCAGAGCAGAATGAAATCCCTGAAGGCCTCAGTGTGACCAAGGGAAGTCCTAGCAGGACAGCCCACCCCAAGACAATCAGGCAGCTCAAGCAAGTGCCAGGGGGATGGCCCTGTCCCCAGACCTTCCTGCCTTTGCATCCCCCTGATGTGGAGCCTGACAACTCCCATAAGTCCACCCACCTTGCTTTCTCCCAGACACCTCATTGTCTCTATTCCTGACCTTTCCATGGACTCTATACCTTTCTTCTGTCTGGTATGTGAAGGGACTGTGGGAGAATGGGAAGGTAAAGGAGAGATCTTCCTTTCTACAGACAGGAAAACAAAGATTCGTTGGTTGATTGAGACTAGAAGGCACGGTTACCTTCTTGGTTGTCACATGGTTCTTGGCTGGGAGCCTCCTCTGCTGCTTCTCCATTCATCTGGGGAGCTTCAGGATCACAGGACACTGAAGAGAAACAAAGACAAAGTGGACCATGCAGAAGGACCCAGAAACACATCTTGGTGCTCTCAGGTGGAGCCAAGAAGTTCAGAGAAAAGAAGGGGTGTGTGGGGGTCAAAATCACAGTATAGCGTCTTTAGCAGAAAGAGTGAAAAGCAAAAAAGACCGCCTTTTCTTGGTCCTTACTCCTCCAATACACAAATGTGCCCGCATATCCTGCTGATAAGGGTCATGCTGTTCCAAACAGAATTCACAAGAACTTTTCCTTGTGTTTCCCCCAAAAGGTCAAGGCAAATGCAAAGAACTCCGTCTGTGAACTGGCTAGACTCAGCAGAGTCTGCTCAGGATGCACCCAGCAGCACACCCTGGGTTGGGCCACTGCCATCCTGACGCCCAGGGCTGGAAATGCTCCCCTCACAATGGAGGGCTGTTTGGCCATAAAGAAGGTTAAATTTGAGTCATTAGTAAGAAAATGGATGGAACTTGAGACCGTAATAGTGATTGAAATAAATCAGACACAGAAGGTTAAATATTGCATGGTTTCTCTAATATGAGAGACCCAGAATATGAATAATTTATTTTTTTTCCATTAAGTTTATTGGTACATTATAGGTATACAATTCAGTTACGTTCATCATTGGGATCTTGTACCTTTATATGAGTATCTTGGTTCTTATTGTTTCCCCATTCCCCTGCCCTCCCTTCACCCCCTCCACCCTTCCCTATTTGCAAAGATTTTGTTTCCATTTTTTTCCTTTTCTCATATTTTTTCTTTTCCCTTCTTTCCTTTCCCCTCCCACTTTCTCTAATCCTTTAGACCATTTCTTCCTATTACACAGTATCAATTATACATTTTTAAAATTACAATATCAAGATCTAGGAGCCATTACCACAGATTTTACAGAATTTAAAAGGATATAGAAAGCATATTGCAAAAATCTGTTTTGAAATAAATTTGACAGTACCTTGGAAATACCTTGGAAATACCTTGGAAGACAAATTAGTAAAACTGACTCTGGAAGAAATATAAAATTTGAATAGCACCTATTAAAGAAAGTATATTCCTAGCATGAAAAACTACCTATATGACAACAGGCTCATATACATTTTAACTGACAAATTATATCAAACATTTAAAGCAGAAAAAAGAAGGAACACTTCTTCCCTCATTTTAGGAACTCAACATTGTGCTAATATTAAAACTGGATAAAGGTAATAGAAGAGAAAAGTATGAACATAAATAAAAATTTGTTTAACAAAACAAACAATTAGAAGTCCAATCTGGTAGTATGTAGTAAGTGGTTTTATTACAGGGATGGCAGTGTTGGTTCAGCATTGGAAGATCCACCCCCATAAGTTATCATTTTAACAAAGGGAAAGCAAAAGCCATATGATCCTATCAGTAGTTGCAGAAAAAGTATTGGACTACATTCTACAGCTGTTCATGGTAAAAGCTATCAGGAGACCAGAAGTAGAGCAGAACCTTCTCAACAGATAAAAGACACGTACTCCATACTTCCAGCAAAAACACCTTATATGAATGGAAAAGATATAATCCTTTCTCCCTAAGGCGGGGGAACAAGGGCAGATATGCCTACTCTTCATCTGTCCATTAAACTTTGAAACACAGGCTCAAATCAAAATAGTCTGGCAATAAAAATAAACAAATAGCATAGGATTGGCAAGGTAGAAGTAAAATCTTTGTATGTAGATGAAATGATTATGTCAGAGAAAATACTAAGAAATCTCTAGGAGCCCCTAGAACTTGTATTTGAATTTAGCAGGATTAGAAAACACAAGGTATATATAAAAATTCAGATCTATGTATACTTGGATATTGAAATTTAAAAGTTATGTAGGAGTAGAAAGGACCTGGAAAAGTAAAAAGAAAAGAAAAAAATAACACTGTTGGAAGACATTTATTACCTAATTTTAAGACTTCTTCTAAAGCTACAGTAATCAAGGCAGTGTTGGTATAAGGAAAGACATATAGATCAATGGAATAAAACAGAATCTAGAAATAGAATCACACATATATTGTCCACTGATTTTTTTTTTTTTTTTTTTGGTACCAGGGATCGAACTTTGAACCTTGTGCTTGTGAGGCAGGCAGTGGAACCACTGAGCTAAATCTCCAGCCCCTGTCCACTGATTTTTGAAAGATTATTTAACATTAACATTTTACAGAACATAAACTCAACTCAAGAACAGAGGAAAAGATAATGTTTTCAACAAATGGTACTAGAACACCTGTATCCATATGTAAAATATTAACCTCAACCCTTTATTTCCATACATAAAAGTAACTTGAAAGGATCTATGAACCTAAATATGAAAGACTAAAAGTATAAAACTTTAAGAAGAAATTATAAGGGAAAATGTTCATGAATTTAGGGTAGGCAAGAATTTCCTAGGATACAAAAAACATGATGTATAAAAGAAAAAAATTGATAAATGAGATTCTATCAAAATTTAGAACTTTAAAAAGACATCATTAAGAAAATGAAAAGTAGTCCTTAACCAGAATATATTTATAATACATATAACCTATGACCAGAATATATAAAGAGCTCTTACAGTTCATTAATAGACAACCCAATTAAAAAGTAGATACAAGAAAATGATAAATAGCCAGTACAGCACAAGGAAAGGTGTGCAACACTAGAATCAGAAAAAGACTAATCAATACAATAACAAGATTGTATTATACACTTATTAGGGAGATTAAGTTAAAGGTAAACAAATGTCAGCTTAGGTGTGAACCAGCTAGAACTTTCTAATACTGCTAATGTGAATGTAAAGTGATAAAACCATTTTGGAAAACAATATAGAAATTTCTTGTATTACTGTTAAGAACCAACAGTTCTGTTAAATTTTTACTTAAGAGAAATGAAAATACATGTTTGCAATAGATTTGTACATACAGCTTGACTGTCCCTTATCTGAAATTCTTGGGACCAGAAGTGTTTCAGATTTTGAAATCCACTTGATTAGCAAAGAGGATAGCTACTCCTGCTTTTTTTCAGGTTCCTGTCACATGGAGTATTGTTTTCCACCCTTTAACTTTCAGTCTATGAGTTTCTTTTTAAATTAAGTGTGTTTTTTGTATGAAGCATATTGTTGGATCTTGCTTCTTGACCCATTCTGCCAGTCTATTTCTTTTGATTGGTGAATTGAGACCATTAACATTGATGGTTATAACTGATACATATTGACTTACCATTGTCATAACTTTCTTTTTGTTGGATTCTCCCCTTTTGCATTTAATTTCTTGTCATGCCCAACAGATTCATTCTGCTGGGCTTCCTGGGGTTGTGATCCTCATTATCTTTTCCTAGAATATTGTCTAAAATGTGTTGGAGTGCTGGTTTGGTATTCATGAAGTTCCTGAGGTACTCTTTATCATGAAAGTATCTTATTTCTCCACCAATTTTGAAAGATAGTATTGCAGGGTACATCAATCTGGGTTGGAGGCTGTTTTCCTTTAGGGCTTGAAATATGTCACTCCAAGCTCTTCTTGCCTTGAAGATTTGCACTGAGAAGTCTGCTGTGATTCTGATGGGCTTTCCTTTGTATGTGATTTGTTTCTTTTCTCTCACTGCTTCTAGAATTTTGTTATTCTGTTGGGTTTCTGGAATCCTAACTATTATATGCCTATGTGTAGATTTTTTTTTATCAAGGCTAGTTGGAGTCCTGTATGCCTCACTTATCTCTATGTCAAGTTCTTTTCCCCTGCTTGGGAAGTTTTCTGCCATCACTTCTGTGAACAGTTTTCTTTATGTCATCTGCACTCTCTCCTCTTTCTTCATTGAGTCCAATCAGTCTTATGTTATTCTTCTTTGCATTGTCTAGCAGCTGCTGGACTGATTTCTCATGGTCCCTTACTATTTCTTTTCTTTTTATTTTTGGTACTGGGGATCGAACTTGGGACCTTGTGCTTGTGAGGCAGGTGGCAGAACCACTGAGCTAAATCCCCAGCCCCCATCCCTTACTATTTTAAAGAAATTTTTCTTTTCCTGGTCACTAATTGGAATCTTATCTTCTATATCTGAAATTCTGTCCTCACATTGGCTCATTCTGCTGTGTAAACTTTCAATGGAGTTTTTAATCTCCTGGAAATCTGTTTGCATCTGTTTTATGGATTCCATTTGTTTCCTGTGTTGGGATTCCATCATGTTCCTCAGCTCCTCTATTTTTTTATCTGTGTCCTCTCTAGATTTATTAATCATGTCTTGCACTATGGGCACAATCTCTGCTGTTATCTGAGAAATTATTTCTGAGTTTATTTTTTGCAGATCCTCTTTTGTTGCCAGTTCTAGGTGGTTGAGTATCAGATTGTTCCATCTTGTTGCCCTTTGGGGTTGCCTTAGTTGATCTGGAAGGCTGGTTTTGAGACTTGTTTACATGTCTTCTCATTTCAACAGATGCAGCCTGCTGTGCCTTTGCTGAGGCAACTTTTTGCTCACTCAGTGGTCTTCAATTCTCAACAAACCACACAGCTGCCTTTTCTCTGCTGCTCACCAGTACACTAATTCCTGGGTTCAGAAAGGTGGCCTTCTGGATTCCTGAGCTGATCTGTTGTCTGGGTGGGCTTCTGGCTGGGGCCTGTGCACACTTGGGATGGGATCTAGGTGTGCCACTGGCTAGGGCCCATAGGTAGCTGTTGTTTGGGAGGGTCTTTGGGCAGGGGCTGTGCACCCCAGTTCCTGTTGTGTGAGCAAGCTTCTGGCTAGGGTCTCGGGCACTTACTGATGGTATTGGGGTGAACCTCTGGCTGTTGCTTGTGTGCCTGTGCAGCTCTTTTTAGGTGGGCCCTTGGCTTGGGCCAGTGTGCCCCAGCCTCTGGGGTCAGGGCGGGGCCCTGGCTGGGATCTGCTTGCAGCTGAGCTGCTCTGGTCCACACCACTGCTCCCCAACTAAGGTGGTCTGGTGTGCCTTTATTGCAGAGATTTTCTTCACTTTTCATGTGGGCTTTAATTTTCATCAAGGGGCCTCATAGAGGCCCTCTTTCTGTTGTTCACTCCCATTCTATCTTCTCATGCTCAGAACAATGTCCTTTATGACCCCTTCAACTCTGCGGTGTGGATGTAGGTAATGGCACAGTGGGATGGGGGGTGGGGGGTGCTGGCGCCAACGTGGCTCACCTCCTCTGCACTCTGGGGCAGTTGGAATATGAATAATTTAAAGAACAAAATAAAAGAGCAATGGTAGGAAACATGGAAGAAGACTGTGGAGATGAGAAGGGAATTGAGGAAGGTGGGAGAGGGGAAGGCAGGAAGGATGAGGAGCAAAAATATTCAAAATAGGATATGTATATATTCCAATCCCCCAAGATGAATATAATTTTTCTGGACCACAAACATATACAAATAAAAAATAGGAAAGGAAGACTGCTTCTTTACCTGGCTCACATCTTGCAAGTGAGCTTGAGGTTTCTTGGGGCTCCTCTGACTCAGACATCTCCACACCATTATTGCTGTCCTCTGCAGGAAAGACATGAAACCCCTCTGTCCACAGCTCAGGTCACCATGCACCACCACCAAAGGGAAATCACCTTGCCATGAAGGCGTGTGTAGCCCAGTGTCTCCTGGTGGGACTGTGCCTGCCCTTTGTGCTCGCCTAACCTGTGGGCAGACACACTTCAGTTGCCATCACCAAGGCAGAGCAACCCCTCCGGCTCATTTTCTCCCACATGTCTAATTTCTCTCCTCCTTCCACTCCCCCTTCCTCTGCACACTGCCTTGTGTCTGCCCTGGTTCCTGGCAGCCAGTATCTCCATCCGCGTCTCTTTGGATGTGTTTCTGTCCCCTTCGTGGTTCCTGTCTTTTTCTCTTGCTCCTGCTGTTTACTGTCTTTCCCCATCTCATTTGTTTCCTTCTCCCCACCACACTCTGCCCTTTCTCTTGCTGGGCACTGGGAAAGCTCTCCCCAGGATGAGAGAGCAGAACCAGACCAGAGAGGGCACAAGGAGCAGAGGGAGCAGCAGTAGCCAATGCAGGGAATGGCATGTTTAACAGCTCACTCAGAAAAGAAAGATCCAAGTGCTGCAAACTCGGGAGCCATTGCAGGTGGTGGTGCAGATGAGGCAGAGGACGTAGGGTGCGGCCCTGTGGTGTATGGAAGCCACAGAGATCTCCAGCAAGGAGAAGTGACTGGATGGTAGGACAGCAAAGATCCCCAGGCATGCAGGGCAGGTAATATGGTCTGACTTACACCTTGCAAAGAGCAATTGTGCAAAAGTGAAGACAATGAGAAGATGGGTGCAAGAGAATTCAAGGCTTTTATCCTTTCCTGAGAGAGGGAAGCCTGGAGAGGCAGGAGTTTCTAGTGTCAGGAAGATGTTGGCTTCCACTGGGGAGCCCTCAGTTTCTGAAAGATGTTGCAATGGAGAAGGTTCTAGAATATGCACCCTCAGGCACATAGAAGGAAGTGTTTGCAAGGTGTGCACTTGAGAAACATCCCATTATCTGAGGGCAGGTGAGATCCAGGGGGAGGACTAGAGCTCTGTGACTCAGTGTCCCTCTGCTTGAGGAGACCTCAATCAGAAACTCCCTACAGAGATGCCTCCTTTTCTGGACATTGCTCTGTCTGGTGACTCTTACTGAAGTGTGGCTTCTTTCCTTGGATACAATTGTCACTCTTCATCAATTCTGTATTTGATTGACCTCTTTCTCTACATAGCTTCCTCTGTGCTTCTTCCCATATTATTATTAACAGTAGTATGTATTTGCCTGTCTGCATACCTTTCTCTAATTTTTCCTCTACACATTATTTCTCATTGAAGTCAGCCCCCTTCCTACTTTGTCTCTCCATCTCTGCTTTTCTGTTTCTGTTTCCCTGGGTTTTACCTTAACCCCCTGGATACCCATATAATCCCATTATTTTCTACATTTTCCTCAATCCTGAAGATCTCGATCCCCAGGTTGGCAAAAGTGCTTCCATTTTCACAGGAATCACAGCCTCAGAGACACTTCTTGGGTCAGCTCTCGCCTAAAAGTCTCACACGTGACTTCCCTAACCTGCAAGATTTCAGTCACCTGAAAAATTTAGGTCCGTTTACTTAGCACTTCTACAAGCAGCGGAAATGATCTCCCCACATCTGCCACAGCCTGCTCTACTTGTGTGTGTGCGTGTGTGTTTAACAGAGTCACCCGGCACTTCTTATCTGGCACCCACCGCCTGACTTTGGCAAAGTTCTCCCTCTCCATGTTATCTACACAGGATCCTCCCACTCAGGCATTCGCCTCCCCTTTGTCCTGTGTTTCTCTCACAGTTTTGAAAAACACAGCCGAAAATGAACACGATTCAATTTGTATATATGCGAATATGAAGAAGAGAAGGGCAGAATGGGAGAAGAGGGAGATTGTTTTCCGTACCAAAAGGCCATTGGGGCCAGGGATGTAGCTCAGTGGTGCCACGCCTGCCTGGCAAGTGCAGGGCTCTGAGTTCCATCCCTGGTACAGGGAAAAAAACCCATTGGGAATTGGACTTGTCATTGCCCACTCCCTCACCTGGTGGGAGGCTGAGCACCTTTTCTGCTTCTCTGTTAGTCATCTGGGGAGTTTGTGGAGCAGAAGTCTCTGCAGAGAACAAAGAAATGGTGAACCATGACCTGGAAACAGAGACCATGGTGGGAAATCCTTGGGCCTGTTCCAACTAGAGCCACAGTCTTGCTGTGCCTTTTCTCTGTCTTGCCACCTCTCCTCCTTCTCTACTTCTCCCCATTCTCCCTGCCACTCTGCTTCCACACATCTGCTGCCTCACTGAGCTTCTCTTCAATTGTCCTGGTGTCCCTCCTACTGGCTTCCCTTGATCCTTGTTTCTACACCTTTACCTCTTTCCATATCACTGAAGCCCATTCCTATTATCTGTTTAATTCTTATTTTATATCTCTCCTATCCCAGTGGGCAGGATCCATTTCCATGTTCTCTGTCTCTGTGATTTCCCTCTCCCCCACCATGATTTTATTTTGTTCTCAGTCTTTTTAAATTTATTTTTTAACTGACACACAAAATTGTACATATTAATGGGATACCGTGTAATGTTCACTATATATACATATTGCGTGTTTAAGTCAGGTTAAACATATTTATCTTCTTAAACACCTGTCATTCTTTATGTTAAAAACTCAAAATCCTTTCTTCTACTGTAGCTCCTTGGAATGTTCAATCACTGTTCTGTGCAACAGCACACCAGAGCATCTCGCTCTTATCTAACTAGTTTAGTACTAAACCCTTATACAGGGCCCTGGTCCACTCCTCCCGAACCTGGTGAACTCTGTGGCCTTCCTCTTTCTGTTCTGGCTCCATGACTGTATCTGGTCTCTGGCCCCTACCTCTCTCTTGCTCCCTAGCCTTCTCTGCTTCCTGGCTGCCCAGAGATGAGCAGTTTTCCTCCACCTCACCCTTCTGCCGTGATGGCTCTGCCTCATCACAGGCCTGGAGGTGATAGAACCAGCAACCATGGACTGAAACCTCTGAAACTGTGAGCCAAAATAAACTTTTTCTCCTTTAAGTTGTTTTTCTCAAGTATTTGTTCACAATGATGAAAAGCTGATTTCACACATGCAGAACACACAGAAATGTGTGTTTTGGGATGGAGTTATAGATGGGAGTGGATAAGAATGGCTGGGCAGAGGCTGATCTCTCTGAGTATATTATAGGCATCACTTGGATAACTGGGGACTCTGTGATCTGAAAACTCAGTGCTAACATGTTCACCCCATGCCAGAAGTGGATTCTGTCCAGTGACTCCTTCTTTAATTCCCCCAATGTCTCTTCTCTCTCCCAGGCAGACAGTTTCTGCTCTGTTGAATTTTCATTTACCTTCCTTTATTCTCCTCTCATTTGCTCTTATTTTGCACTTTGGTGCCTCTCCCCCAATGCCTCTAACTCATAGCATTTTCTCTCTGTGTTTCTCCCTAAATATAAATTTCTCCATGTTTTAAACTTTCCCTTTAATAATTGAACTTGTCTCCTTTTTTTCTATTGTGCTATCTGTTCTCTTTAGTTAACTTTCTAATTTTTCAAACTAAAATTTTAATCTAAAAATGTAAATTTCAGTCCCTCTCTGTATTATCTCATCTCCCATATCATGAAAGTTCTTTTCTATATTGTGGTTATACTCATTATATCCATGTTCCTGGTACAGTCACGGGAGAAATAGGTGGAAAATTATCTCCTCTCGCTGGTAGCATACCCTAATGTGGTGGTGTTTGGATTCCATGTCTGTTTAGGTAAATTTGACAATGACACAGATCCCTATTTAAAGACTCGTCTATGTTTCCCATTCTTCCTTGCTTTGTTTATGTTTTATACACAAGAAAACCCCAATCAGTCAGAACTTAGGCTTCCTTGCTACTTGTTTCTCTTGAGAAAAACCTGGGAAGTCTGTCTGCAACAGGAATGGTGGATGGTGATGGATGGATGGATGGATGGATGGATGAACTGTTGAATAGATGAATAGATTAGTGGATGGATGAATGGATGGACAAGAAAGGGGGTGACATAATAGATGTTTGTCTGTGTTGACCAAAAAATAGACAGGTAGACATAGATAGCCAGAAATCCCTGCACTCTTAAAGGCTGAGGCAGAAAGACTGAGTTTGCGCCAAGCCCGGGCAACTTAGTGACTTAGGGAGACCCTGCATCAAAATAAAATGTAAAGAAAGAACTGGGTCACTGGTCCTTTGAGAGATGCAAATAAAAACAATGCTGAGATTCCACCTCATCCCAGAAAGAATGGCTGCTATCATGAAACCAACCAATAACAAATGCTGGTGGGGCTGTGGGGAAAGAGGAACGCTTCTGCACTGCTGGTGGGAGTGCAGACTGGTGCAAGCACTGTGGAAATCAGTATGGAGATACCTCAAAGAACTAGGACTGGAAGTCCCATTTGACCCCGCTATTCCACTGCTGGGGATCTTCCCCAAAGAATTAAAAGAATCATACCACAGCGATATATGTGCATCCATGTCCATAGCAGCACAATTTGTAATAGCTAAAACATGGAAACAGCCCAAATGCCCATCAACTGGAGACTGGATAAAGAAAATGTGTGTTTTTTAATAAAATGGAGTACTAGGGCCGGGGATTTAGCTCAGTGGTTTTGCCACCTGATGCTGCGCAAGTGCAAGGACCTGAGTTCGATCCCTGGTACAAAAAAAAATAAAAATAAAATAAAATAAAATGGAGTACTACTCAGCCATAAATGATAAATTAGATATATTTATAGCTAAATGGATGCACATTGAGGCAAATGCTCTTAAGTGAAATAAATAGGACACACATGTGTAAATACCAAATAGTTTCTCTAGTGTGAGAAAACAAAAGTGTAAATAAGGACTGCAAGGTATAATAGATAATGTGAAATAGGAAGCAAAGGGGAAGGGGAAGTGGGAGGGGTAGGGGAAAGGAAAGAAGGAATGAACGGAATTAATATGAGAAAAGGAAAAAATGGAAACAAAGTCCTTGTAAATAGGGAAGGATGGAGGGGTTGAAGAGAGGGCAGGGGAAGGGGGAAAAATAAGAACCAAGAGAGATTACATAGAGGTGCAAATTTCCAATGGTGAATGTCATTATATTGTATACCTAAAATACACCAATAAAATAACCTTTTTTAAAAAAAGAAAGAACTGGGGATGTAGCTGAGCACAAAAGTCTTAGGTTCAATGCCCAGTGAGGGGGAAAAATAATAATAAGTAATTTTAATCTGTATTACCATCTCCATTGTAAGGTAATAACCTGGGCCTTTCTTCTGATTCTCTTCCTTCATCTATTTGTACAGTGATTTCCCAGGGCACTGAGGAGAGAAACAAGAACATGACATGTGGTTGACAGTGACCGAGACACCTACTGGACCTGGTTGTGTTAGGCTCTGATGCTTGGGTGCAGGGCTGCTGCATGGGAATACAGTGTGTTGCATCGTCCTAGCTTGGCTCCACCTTCTTCAGAACCTCGCTGGGCTCCCTGGCCCTTGCTGTCTTCTCCTTTCTCTCCATAACCCTGTCTTCACACATGACTGCATCTACACCACGCAGCTATCCATGGATCTCTTTGACTCAACTCCTCCGTCCTGACTCCCACCCTCCCTTGGCATTTGTCCTTTTCTTCATCCATGGTATTCTTACTCTTTGCCCCCCTTTTCTCCCTATTCATCTTTTTAGCTCCTACTTTGTCTCTCCTATACATCATATTTCATTATTCCCACACAATCCATGACAAGCAAGTTTAAAATTATTCTTTTTTTTTTTTTTTCCTCAAACGCCATCCTGGCAGAACAGTCATGGACCTGTAATGCTTTCAGTCAGGGATGAACACATACACGACTGTGATCCTACAGGATATGGAGCCTAGTGCTGTGTAGTCTTCACTAGTGTGATGTCCACAAAATAAAGAAATGGTCTGACAACACATTTCCCAAAACTTGTCCTCATCATTAAGTGACACAACTGTGTTGAGATTCATTTAGATAAAATTGGGCCCATTAAAGAAGCTCTATTTGGTTCCCCTGATCTCCATGTCTATTACTCTGCACCCCTAAGTTCTCCCCGGGAGCCCCTCTCCCTCCCACCCACGTGGGGACAGCCACCACGGGGTGAAGGAAAGTGTGCGTTTGTGCTGGGGATGGTGGGGAGGGAAGCGAGTGAAGTGTCCCTTGCCTACAGACAGGCCACCAATTTCAATGAGGCAGCTGGTAATTTAAGCCATAATTACCTCGCCCACCACCCGGTGGTACTCTGGGGGTCTCCTCAGCATCTGCAGCATTTGTGCTCTGGAGAGCCATGTGTCCATAGGAACCGGAAGGGAACCGTGGGGATCTGACTGACCAGACTCCCACGGAATGCTGGTGTTGAGCGCACAGGTGAGCAGCCACTCCAAGGGCCTCATCTGGGGTCCCCAGAACCAGGTTCTGCTTCTTCTCCCTCTGCTCAGCCCTGTTCCCTTCCTTCTCCTTCTTGTTTCTTGGTCACCACATGCCATTGCTTCTACACCATGAAGTGTTGTGTGCCTTTCATTCTTTTTCTTCTTCATGTCTATGATGCTCATTATGATGTAGCCTAGGCATGTCTTTTTTCTTCTTATTCTATTTTTCTAGGGCTCTACCTCCCACACAGCAGGCTCCAACCTTACCCTCTCTCTCTGCTCTTCCCTGTACCTGCTATTGAAATGCTTCTGTTGAATAACAGTCATCTGGAGGGGATACAGGGAGAGCTGTGTGGTTCAGAGGGACAGAGAATGTATGGGAAGTCCCTGGGCAGGCTTCATAGGGGCTGGGAAGTGGTGCAGAGGAACAAATAGGATATGAGCGGTGGCGGGGCTGGTGGCTGGGAGTAGGGGTCACTGCAGTCCATGGAGAGTTATGATTTGGATCTTAAATGTCCCCCAAAGTCCTTGTTGACTTGGTCACTCGCCTATGGGGCCATAGGTAGGTAGTGGAGCTTTTAGGCGGTGGGGTCTCATGGGAGAAAGTTAGGTCACTCACTGGGGGTGATACTGGGATCCCAGCCCTTCCTTTCTCCTTCCCTTTGCTTCCTGGCCACCATAAGTGAGCAGCTTTGCCCCACCACAGGCTCCCCACCATGATGTTCTGCCTCACCAAGAGAGATCGTGGACTGAAACCATGGGCCAAACAAACATTTCCCCTTTAAGTGTTGATCTCACAGTGACAGAAAGCTGACTAGCACAGAGAAGGCAGAGCTGCGGAGATGTGGGCAGTAAAGGTAATAGCATTCCCTGGGTACCCGCAGCCTGGGTGCATCCTGGTTACAGACAGGATATTGACCCTGAGTCTATGCCTAAGTATTTGATTTCCTTTATCCCTTCCTCTGACTTGGATGCATCATAGTATGGAAATGAGAGATCTCTTATTGTAACCAAGGTATAGTTTTCTCAAATTCAACACATCTTATTCCTCATACTGACTTCTACTTTTTCCTGGCTAAAATGCCCTTTATTGCTTCCTTATTTCCCCCCAAAAGAAACTTCAAATTCCTCAGTGCCAGGTGTCAGATTGTCTAAAGTCAGCTCCCAAATCTCCCACCTAGCCTTTGTGATCAGCCTCATGGTTCTGAAAGTCCAGCCTCCCTTTCACACTCCGAAGCTCTCCTATGCTGGCCCTCCCCAGTGCCTGGATATGGGCTGGGCTCCTCTGGGGACTCTGTCCTGAAGGGGCCATCATTTGTGGGATTACCTGGCCTATGTGTAAGCTCCACAAAGACACGGCTCAGGTATGTTTTCTCCACTATTGTATTTCTTTTGTCAAATATTAATGAAGGAGAAGTGAATGAATTTGACTTAACCCCCTAGAAGTCATTTTGAGCTATAGTTACCACTTGGGAAGCTTCTGAGAATCTCATTTAAATCAGGATAGGCCTTCAGGTTGGCTTTGCTGAACAACACTTGCAGAAGTGATGAGGTGAATGTCTTCTCCAGTTCATGGAGGACTTCGTACACCACTCTCGTCACTGGCACCAGGTTTCTACAAGTTTCTTGAAAATGCTTAAAGACATTGAATGGAGAATTAGGTGGCCTTGGATTTATGGGTTATAAAAGACTGTTAAACTGATACACTGACAATTTGTTCTCTCACAAAATATTAGAATTTGGGATATATTTGGGTGACTTCTTAAGTGCCCCTGCCATAAAAATAGACCATTATTGTTGTGAACCTGGCTCTGTGACGTTGATATGCAGTTGAAAAGAGAGAGTAATTTTAAAGAATAAAAGTGTGCTCAAAGTTGCATGTTATGTAGGGCTTTAAGAGCCGGGCCAGAATTTTTCAAAAGAAGCCCTTAAAAAAATCCTAAGGGGCTGTTCTGCTTACTGGACAATAACCATTGTCCTCTCCCAGGACTGGCCTGGGCGGAAGGACCCCAGGAAGCCAAGTGACCACCCTGTACTGCTGTGATCCTCTCCAAAGGGCAAAGAAACTTCACAGTTCCAAAGTCACAGTCTCCCCAGTAGCCATCAGTACTCTTCATCTGCATTCTAGGGATGCAGAAAAGTCTAAAGAATAAGAAACCTGGGCCAGGGATTTAGCTCCATGGTTCTGCCGCCTGCCTTGCCAGTGGAAGGACCCGAGTTCGATCCCTGGTACCAAAAAAAAAAAAAAAAAAAAAGAAGAAGAAACCTTTTAGAGAGGGAGTAGCAAGCATCTACTTTCAAATTTATCCTAGTGTGACACAGCTAGCCTATGAGTTTCAAAACTCTCAGGCTCAAACGTTTGAGATAAGTGGGCTTTGTAATAGGTCCTGTCTGGATTGCTTGCTGACTTTCACGGCAGTGAGTGTTACGATATTATACAAATGTGCCCAGGATGCTCTGCACCCTGGGAGAACTTCCGCTCCCATCATGCTCCATGCTATCACCACGTGACCTTTCAGCCCATTGGCTGCACCCTGCAGTCTGGCAGAACAGAGCACATCCTTTACCATCACCAGGAAGTTCTCACTTACTTTATACATCTGCTCGGAGATGAAGGCAACGTCCCAGAGGCTCATAAGGAAAGGAAATGGCTTCGTTATCGCACTTGCAATCTCTACCTTGTTTTCTCTGAAACGCTTGAAAATGAGCTCATGTGAAGCTTACTCCTCTCTGTTCTGGTGCTCTGTGACCCCATTGAGAAACAAAGATAAACTGTGGAAGTAGGTATTGAGTTTTCAAGAGGTTGGTGGTAGCTAGAGAAGTTGAGACACCGGGATGGTCAAGAGAGAGCCAGCAGATACAAAGTAAGTGGTCTTGTGGAATTTTTATTTAGGAAATAGTGGAGAGTGAAATGGAAGGAAATGAGTCTTTCCATGAAAAAGAGTATATAGTGGAAGCATTCGCCTTGTTCTGATCAACAGTAACCTGAATCTCTAGGAAAACGCTGAATTAAAAAATGTTAAATCTTTGTAGGTGCCATTAGGATACTGTGATGGTTAATTTTCTGTGATGGAAGGTGTTTTGGGATAAGAGTAACATTTACATAAGTGAGCTCTGTGTCAGACAGATTGCCTTGCATGAGGTGGGTGGTCTCATTCAAGAAGTCAAAAACCTAAGTAGAGCAAAAGATCTCTAAGTAGGAGAAGATTCTCCAGCAGACTGATATTGGTTCTGTTTCTATACAGAACTTTGACTAATACAAGCTGCAAAAAAACTTACAGATGAAAGAGTAATTTTCAAAATGAGATATTACAGGACTAACGCTGAAAGGTGAGTCTTTTTAGTTAACAACAAAGAAAGAAATCTTAGAAAGATCTAAAGTTATACTTCTCCCATCTGTTACTACAGGGGGGAAAATAGCATTCTGCATCACAAAATTTGTTCAAAGACTCTCATCTGATAATGTTTAAATTAGAATAGTCACAAGAATATCACTATTTTCTTCTGATCCAATATGGAAATTTGTGTGAAAATTCAAAATGAAGCCCCATTTTTCTGTCTATAACCTTCCTGTGGAGGTTACATATGGAGACCTCTAAGACCCCTGAATTTCAGACATTTAGACCCTGCCTGAAAAAGTAAGTCTTAAACTAAAACAGGTTGTAATTCTGATTCTTATTTATGAATTGTTCCTCTCATTAATGTCTTTAAAAACTTCTCTGTGTTCCTACCTGGGGTCAAGGTTTGTAGGATTTTTTTAATCCCATTTGAAGAGGGTCATTGAAACTTCCTGCTCTTGAAACATTCATTGGGATAGAATTAAGTTGCATTTCTCCACTGAATTCCTTAAAAAAGAAAAGAACTTCTGGTTAAAGATGCTTGCTTAAAGTGCTTTTCTTTTCTTTCTCTAGAGTGTCCCTTAAAATGATAGTGAAAGAATTTAAGTCTCAATGACAAATAGGGGGAATTAGGTGAGAAATTAAACCAAAGTTTGAAGAGAATAAGTGGTCAGAAGAACATTAACTGCTATGAGTGAAGGATTCTCCTCTCTGGTCAGAAAAGCATCCAATGGGCAGAAAATGAGAGTTTCTTCTTAATAAAAACATAATAAACTCAAAGGAAAGAAAGGCTGGCATCCTTAGGCATGTAGGGTTCCCCCAGGGAAAACCCACTAGTCTGTAAAATGCCATCCCATGGCATTTTAAGTTAGCTTTTCAGCTTCTCACTCTGAGTGTGAATGAACAACAGGCCTCTGTGGAACCTCATTCATTCCACTTGTGGACCAGAAGCCAGATGAGCAACAGGCAAAATCAGCCCCAGCAGAAAAAGAAATGCTGCAGGAAACAGCAGAGAATTTCTTAAAAAGCAAACATTACCATACAGGTGTGAGAATACATTGTGGCCAAAATGCCATGTAGGAAAGAAACAACCAGAAAACAACAGGAAGGATCTGGAAAGTATTAAAAAATTTAAAATGATTGCTGAAAGTTTTTTTTTTAAGTTTACTGGAATGGTAACACAATAAGGCAATAATTTCCCAGAACAAAGTGGGAGAAAACCCATAAAGGTGATCAAAAATGAAAGGTATTGAAACGTTAAATGTCTAAAATAGTTAGGCAAGTCTATAGATGTAAAGGTGAAAAGAAGTGACAAAAATGTACACCCTGTTCAGCTGTCCACGCACAAAGATAAAACAGACACTGACTTGAGAAGACAAAGGCAATGCTGCACTTCCAGGCCTCCAGGCAGTGAAGGAGTTTCACTAACAGGGGAGTTCAGGGCCAGCACTTAGACTCAATGTCTGTCCTCTGCCACCGTGCTGTGAATCCAGATGCCCTCTGTTCATTAGTCGGAGAGTCCAGGAGGCTCCTCTGGGGCAGAGACTCATCTACTCCATTCTTTTTTTTTTTTTTGGTGCTGGGGTCAAACTCTGGACCTTGTGAGGCAGGCAGCGGCATCTACTCCATTCTTACTGAAGAGCCAGGACTGATTATTTGATACATAATACAAGTACAGAGCCAAGCAATCAATCCTGGTTCTGTTGTAAAAGAAGTAGAATGGTTGCTAAAACCAGTTAAAAATAATGATGTTTAAAAGTTGTCAATTATTTCAGAGGAGTGATTTTCTAAGTGTGGTCTAGGGGAATTCTGGGGTTGTACAAGACTTTTTCAGGTGTCACCAAGGTCAAAACTATTTTCAGAGATTCCACGCTCCTAGGGCAGAGAAGGTGAGCCACGCGGGCACCAGAAGCACCTCCCACCCCGTGGAAATGAGAAGACACATAAACAAGCCTCAAAAACAGACTTCCAGATCACCTACAGCAACTCCAAAGGGAAATGAGATGGAACAATCTGATACTCAACCACCTGGACTCTCTGAACTGGCAACAAAAGAGGATCTGGGAAAAATGAAATCAGAAATAATTACTCAGATAACAGCAAAGATTGTGCTCATACTGCAAGACATGATTAATAAATCTAGAGAGGATACAGATAAAAAAAATAGAGAAGCTGAGGAACATGATGGAATCCCAACATAGGAAACAAATGGAATCCATAAAACAGCTGCAAACAGATTTCCAGGAGATTAAAAACTCCATCGAAAGTCTATGCAGCAGAATGAACCAATGTGAGGATAAAATTTCAGATATAGAAGATAAGATTGCAATTAGTGACCAGGAAAAGAAAAATTGCTTTAAAATTGTAAGGGAACACGAGAAATCAATCCAGCAGCTGCTAGATGATGCAAAGAAGAATAAGGTAAGACTGATTGGACACAATGAAGAAACAGGAGAGAGTGCAGATTACATAAAGAAAACTGTTCACAGAAGTGATGGCAGAAAACTTCCCAAGCAGGGGAAAAGAACTTGACATACAAATAAGTGAGGCATATAGGACTCCAAATAGCCTTGATCAAAAAAAAATCTACACAAAGCATATAATAGTTAGGATTCCAGAAATCCAACAGAAGAACAAAATTCTAGAAGCAGTGAGAGAAAAGAAACAAATCACTTACAAAGGAAAGCCCATCAGAATCACAGCAGACTTCTCAATGCAAACCCGCAAGGCAAGAAGAGCTTGGAGTGATATATTTCAAGCCCTAAAGGAAAACAGCCTCCAACCCAGACTGATGTACCCTGCAAAACTATCTTTCAAAATTGATGGAGAAATAAGATACTTTCATGATCAAGAGCACCTCAGGAACTTCAAGAATACCAAACCAGCACTCCAAAAAATTTTAGACAATACCCTAGGAAAAGATAATGAGGATCACAACCCCAGGAAACCCAGCAGAATGAATCCATTGGGTGTGGCAAATTAAACACAAAGGGGGAGAATCCAACAAAAAGAAAAAGTCCTGACAAGGCTTTTAAAACTTTTAATTTCATCTCCCTAATGAGTGTATAATTCAATCTTGTTATTGTACTGATTAGCATTTTTCTGATTCTAGTGTTGCACACCTTTCCTTGTGCTGTACTGGCTATTTAGCATCTTCTTATGTCTACTTCTTAATTGGGTTGTCTATTAATGAGCTGTAAGAGTTCTTTATATATTCTGGTCATAGGTTATATGCATTGTAAATATGGTCTGTTTAAGGACTACTTTTCATTTTAACAATGTCATCTAAAGTTCTTAATTTTGATGGGATTTCATTTATCATTTTTTTTCTTTTATACATCATGTTTTTTGTATCCTAGGTAGTTCTTGCCTACCCTAAATTCATAAACATTTCCCTTATAATTTCTGCTTAAAGTTTTATACTTTTAGGCTTTCATATTTAGATTCATAGATCCTTTCAAGTTATTTTTATGTATGGAAATAAAGGGTTGAGGTTAATTTTTTTATATACGGATACCAGGTGTTCTGGTGGCCATTTGCTGAAAACACTCTTTTCCTCTGCTCTTGAATTGAGTTTATATTCTATAAAATGTTAACATTAAATAATCTTTCAAAACTCAGTGGACTATATATGTGTGGTTCTATTTCTAGATTCTCTGTTTTATTCCAGTGATCTATATGTCTTTCTTTACACCAACACTGCCTTGATTACTGTAGCTTTAGAGGAAGTCTTAAAGTTAGGTACTAAATGTCTTCCAACACTGTTTTTTCCTTTTTCTTTTTACTTTTCTAGGTCCTTTGTACTCCTACATAACTTTTAAATTTCAATATCCAATTCTTCATTTATAGCAAGTATACATAGACCTGAATTTTTATATATACCTTGTGTTTTCTAATCCTGCTAAATTCAAATACAAGTTCTAGGGGCTCCTAGAGATTTCTTAGTATTTTCTCTATATATGACCATTACATCTACATATAAAGATTTTGCTTCTACCTTGCCAATCCTATCTTAATTGTGTCATTTTATTGCCAGACTATTTTGGTTGGGCCTAGGTTTCAAAGTTTAATGGACAGATAAAGAATAAGCATATCTGCCCTTGTTCCCCACCTTAAGGAGAAAGCATTGTATCTTCTCCATTCATATAAGGCGTTTTTGCTAGAAGTATGGACTACATGTCTTTAATCTGTTGAGAAGGTTCTCTTCTCCTTCTAGTCTCCTGATAGCTTTTACCATGAACAGCTGTGGAATTTAGTCCAATACTTTTTCTCCAACTAGTGACAGGATCATATGGCTTTTTCCTTTCCTCTGTTGAAATGATGACTTTTGGGGGTGGATCTTCCAATGGTGAACCAACACTGCCAGCCCTATAACAAAACCCCTCTCTACATACTGCCAGATCTGACTTCTAATAGTTTGTTTTGTGAAACAAATTTCTATCTATGTTCATACTTTTTTCTTCTATGATCTTTATACAGTTTTAGGATTAGCACAATGTTGAGTTCCTAAAATGAGGGGAGAAGTGTTCCTTTTTTTTTCTGCTTTAAATGTTTGATATAATTTATCAGTTAAAATGTATGTGAGCCTATTGTTGTCATATAAGTAGATTTTCAAGCTAGGAATATACTTTCATTAATAGGTGCTATTCAAATTTTATATTTCCTCCCGAGTTAGTTTCATTAATTTGTCTTCCAAAGTACTTCTTAGAAGTTGTCAAATTTATTTCAAAACAGATTTTTGTAATATGCTTTCTATATCCTTTTAAATTCTGTAAAATTTGTGGTAATGTCTCCTAGGTCTTGATATTTTAATTTTTAAAATGTATAATTGATATTGTGTAATAGGAAGTAAAGGTCTAAAGGAGCAGGCAAAGTGAGAAAGGTAGGGGAAAGGAAAGAAGGGAAAAAAATGTGAGAAAAGGAAAAAAATGGAAACAAGTTCTTTGCAAATAGGGAAGGGTGGAGGGGGTGAAGGGAGGGCAGGGGAAGGGAAAAAAAAATAAGAACCAAGATACTCATGTAATGGGACAAGATCCCAATGATGTATGTAAATGTATTTAATACCTAAAATGTACCAATAAACTTAATGAGGGGGAACTATTTTCAGAACAATACTAAGTTCCCTTCATCTCACTATTCTCTCAAAAATGTACAAAAGAATTTTCCAAAGTGATGTGGCCTATGTCATTATCACCACAGATTAAAGGCAGAAGCAGAAAGGAGAAAGGAAAATTCAGTAGCTTCTATTGACCCAGATACTAAAGATATTTACAAATAGGGAAAGCAATGCTGATCTTCTTTCTAATTTATTTTTATTTTGGAAAATATTGCTATTTTTATAACAATATGTCATCTATATTAGCAGTTCTAGGGTCAAAGAAGAAGTCTTGAGAGAAATTTCAAGATACTTTGAACTGAATGAAATGAAAACTCAACTTATCAAAATGTAAGGGATTCAGCTATGGCAGAGCTTAGAGGGAAATATGTAGCCTTAAGTGCATGTATCATGAAAGAAGATGGCCAGGTGTGGTAGCACAAGCCTGTAATCCCAGCACTCTGGGAGGCTGAGGCAAGTGAATGGGTTGCATCCAAGCCCAGTCATAGAGACTTGGTAAGACCCTTTCTCCAAATTTTATTAAAAAGGGGAGTTGAGAGCTGGGGAAACAGGGAAGTATGAAGTCCTTGGGTTCAAGCCTCAGTACTACAAGGTGAAGGAGGAGAAGAGAAAGTGGAGGGGGAGGAGGAGCCGAAGGAGAGAGAAGAAGAGGAGGAAGAGGTGGGAGGAGATGAAGACAAGGAAGAGGAGGATGTAATCAATAATGTACATTTTCATCTGCAGTAATTAGAGAAAAAGGGAGCAACTTAAGTCTAACACAAGCAGAAGAAAATAATAAAAATGAAAGTAGAAATTAACAACCTCTAGCCATGCTAACAAAAGGAGAAGACCCAGATTACTCATACAGAAGCAAAGCAGGGTCGTCATTATGAATTCCACAAACGTTAAAAGGACAGCAATGAAATCCTACACACAGTGCTGTGTGTATGGATTTGGTAACAGAAGAAATGGACAGTTGTCTTAAAAGACACAAATTGCCAAAACTCACACAAGGGGAGACAGGCCTTCCATTAAAGAAACTGAATTGGTAATTAACAGGCCTCCAACAAAAGAGAAGGCACTGGGCCCAGATGGTATTACTAGTGGATTTGACCAAAAGTTTAAAGGAGAAATGATGCTTTCCTGGAGCTGTACCAACTCCAGGGGTTTCCATGGCTCACAGTTAAACGAGTTTCCATATATTTTTACACTGTTTTAATTTGTATGCATTGCTGTTTGTCTTGCATATTTAAAAGGTAGTTTCTGCCCTTCTAGCCAGATGTGTAATACATCCTAGAGAATTTTTTTTTAAGAGCAAGCAACACTCACTTCCCACCTATTTGCATTTGTTTTTGGCACTATCTGTTTTCAATTGACTGTGAGGAGATGGCTCGGAATAGAACTGGTCCCCAGCTACATAGACAGGGAAAAGGTTGACAATAGACAAGCATTTGATTTGGATTTTAATTTTTCTGAAAAGTGCTTTTGTGGGACAGAGTTGTTTTTTGGAGTGAGGACAAGGGACACACAGGGAGTCAGAGGTCCTAGGGAATCCTTCCATCCAGCCACAGAGCCTCAGAAGGGACCGTGAGGCAGCCCCAGCCCAACCTTGAAACTATGGCAAGGAACGGTGAAGGCAATGTGAGTCAGGCTGGCCTTAAGTTTCCCCAAAACTAACCTACTGCAATAAGAATCAGCTTTCCTCATATTTCATTTACTTGTCGTCCCGCCCTGTTGTACACTCGTGGCGTGAGGCTGGGTAGACATAGGTAACAGTATGAATGTGGACCTACCAGAGACGAAAGACAAGGAGAGGATTTACCTGAAGCTGGGATCCCCGCCTCCGTCTGCCATTCTCTCCCAGCGCCTGCCGGACTGAGAGCTCTGCTTAGGATTACACTGGGTCAGAGCTTCACCGCCTCTGTGCCTGCCCAGAGCTCTGGGGGAATCTCTGCCAACCATCCCGCCTTACCATCCCTCAGGGTTTGTATCAAAAGGGGAAAATGAAGGACCCCAGTTAGCAAGACAGACTCCATATTGCTGCTGAACGACCCACCTGCCTGCCCTTTAGATGAACTCAAAAGGAGGAAGCTTAGAAACTTCCTCCCCTTAGAGTCTCTTAGAAACAACAATTAATCAACGATTGTTTTACAAATGTCCTAACAACAGGACGTTCCGCTTCTGTACCTTTCACTTGCTTTACTAGTTCTATCCCATAGGGGGGGCCTAAACTGCTGGCCTCAAAGGTGTATAAAATATGTTAATCTCCCCCCGTGGAGGCTCGAGTCCGATGCTCGGCTCAGGTCCTGGCCAGTAATAAACTCCTGTGTGGATTTAATATTGGTCTCTGGTTGGTTCTCTCTCACTGGGTGTAACAGAAAAGAAAAGCGAAATTGCCTGTGACGTGACTGCAGCCACACACACACACACACACACACACACACACACCCAGCTCTTCCCAGTCTCTCTGCCCAGGGAGGAGTGGAGGGCCAGCCCCAGTTGTCCCCAGAACCAGGGAGGAGCCGCTCACTCAAGTCAAGCAAAGAGGCTAGAAGAGCCCATTGGACTAAGGTGGATGGAAGCTGTCTTGAGGCCAGGTGGCACGCTGTATACAGGGAAGAAGTGAGTCCACATTCGCCCTTCCCCTGGCCTGTCCATCTTCTCTCTGGCCTGTAGCTGGCTGAGGACCGTAGCGAGGCTGGACTGGGGGCTCAGGCCTAGCATTTGGACACGGGGCACTTTACAACTATAGCCAGAATGACCAAGTGAAACCGGGCTTCCTGTGTCCCTGAGGTCTTGAGGAAAGTGGCAGCTTCTCGGGGACCGGGCAAGGTTTGGAACTGAGATTATCTAGACCTTCAAGGCTGACATGAAGTGGGAGGATGAGCACCGTACATTTGTTTGTACAGTTTTTGGTTTTGGTTTTTTGTTTTTCATTTGTCCCTGACCCTGGTTTTGTAAAGGATTTGGAACAATTTACAAAAATAGCTACATCAGCATCAAGTTGAAAGATAAGGAGATAGGAGCAAATATTTATTATTATTTATTAATGCAAATAAAAATAAATAAATGAGGGCCAGGGATTTAGTGCAGTGGCACCGCACCTGGCTCACAAGCACAAGGTCCTGAGTTCCATCGTGGTACCAATAAATAAATAGATAAATAAATAAACCCAGAAGACTAAATCCAGGCAGAATGGGTGAAAGACGGGGATCAGGAGCCAGGGCACCTGTGGACATCATCTCAGACAGAGCAGTGGCTGAGCAGGTGAGGACTGCAAAGCAGGAGGAAAGCACCACTCTTCAGAGATGCACCCCTGAACCCCACTTACCCCGGCTCTTCATGGATGTGCTAGGGAACTTGCACATGCAGGTTTGTAAAAGAGAGGGCAGCTGATTTCTGGCCATTTGCTCCTTTCTGACTTCTTTCTCCCCAAGGAGCAAACCCCGGTATGATTAGGACAAATTCCAGGACACTGACAAGAACATCTTTTCCTATGGGCAGTGTCACTCTGTCTACCAGGTGCTGCGTATATGCAGGAAATCCCCTCTCTCTCTGTCTCTGTCTCTGAGTCTTGCTCTCTCACTCTCCCTGACTTTGTGGAGGGGTGGTGCCTCTGTTGGACACAGCTGTCCTCTGTTCATGTCCTCCCTGGGCCACAGTGAAGCAGACAAGATGTGCTCTGGTGTTCCCTCTGTCTCCTCCCTCTGCCCTGGGCACCAACACCAGTGGCCTGAGCACAGCTGAGCTGGGCATTTCTGTTACTGTACACCCTGCTTTTGCTGATAACCACCAGGTCTTTGGTGCTCCTCAGCTGGCAATAGAAAGCCTGGGACTTGGAGGGTGGCCTGCCTAGGGTATCGGTGGCCCCTACTCTGCAATACCGTGCATCGCCTGGAATCTCAGCTCCTAGGTCCTACTGTCTTGTTTTTCCCTGACAGAGGTTCATGACAGAACTTCTCCTGCTCAAGGGATGCCAAGCCTGTGACCATGAGCCCACCCCTGCCTGGCTCTAGTGCACGGGCAGCATTGTCTTTCCCCGTGACCAGTGAGACGAGGAGACCAGCTGCTTCCTGATCTGTGCTCCACCCAGATGCAGGCAAATAGGTGACTCTAACAATGCAAGTCCACGCTTGCGTCTGGCCCGAAAGACCTCTCTCGGTTTTGCTAAGTGCACTAGGGTCTGACCCTTGGGATCAGAGAGTGATTTATTCAGGCTTCACCACAGGATTTCCCAATTTACCCATTTGGCAAAGTCTACCAAAGGCTAGCTGTGAATGCTAACGAAATGTTCACCAGCTTTGCATCCAGTTATGTCAGGTAACCAATCCCAGCTAGATCATATATCCTTAAGATACATTGCTTATCATTCATTCCCCAGTACTGGGCATGCCCTTAATCCCAGCCCTTGGGAGACTGAGGCAGGAAGATCGCTGCAAGTTTGAGGCCAGCCTAGGCTACATAGTGAGTTTAAGGCCAGCCTGCACTGCATAACGAGACCTTGTCTCAAAAAATTAATTAATTAAAATTAAATAATCCATTCCCTGGTACCCAATATTTTAATCATCCAAGATTTGGAGGTACAAGCAGCTAAAACTAGCTCTGGCTAATTCAGGGAGAAAATCCATTTCTTAAAAGCATCTTGAGTAGCTCACAGAGTTTATAACAGGCTGGAGGAGCAAGCTAAGAAAATAGGTGGTCCAGGCAGTAAGATCCCTAGCCCAGCTCATTCTAAATACAGGTGTGAGGCCACAGCTTTGACGAATGTGTCCTCCCTTTCTGATTAGAAATGAAGATCAGAAACATCTTCCTCTCACTTGCAACATATAAAAGTAATAATCATATTGGCTTCCCTGCTCTTTGTTATAATGTAAGAGACCTGGATCACCTGGCATCCCATAGAACATCACACTGAAGATTACACTGGCGATATCAGACTGATTAGACAGGAAAAGCTAGAGGGGGCCAGGTCACTTGCTAAAGAGGAATGAATTATGGGCCTTTAACAACAGGAATAAATCTCAAAAGAATTATGAGAAGCAAAGAAATCTCCCCCTGGAACCAAAAGATACTATGTTTCCTTTTACATGACATTTTAATACAAGCAAAACCAGTCTGTTATAATAGCAAGTAGATCCGTGCGTGCCAGGACACAGGGGAGTTTTCAGGGGCATTGGAAATAGTTTATATCTTCATCATAGTAGTGATTACATTTAGTAAAAATCATCAGAAGGTTCACTTAAGATTAATGCATTTTATACATCCATAAAATTGAGCTTAAAGGATGATACACATTCTTAATGAGCTCTCAGGACATATTCACTTGCACGTGAATTATCAGGTGAAGTTTTCCCATTGTTACTATTTTCTTTCTTTTCTTTTCTTTCTTTCTTTCTCTCTCTCTTTTCTTTTCTTTCTTTCTTTCTTTCTCTCTCTCTCTCTCTCTCTCTCTCTCTCTCTCTCTCTCTCTCTCTTTCTTTCTTTCTTTCTTTCTTTCTTTCTTTCTTTCTTCTTCCGTACTGGGGATCAAACTCAGGACCTTGTGACTGTGAAGCAGGCACTGTGCCACTGAGCTAAATCCCCGGCCCTTGTTACTATATTCTTAAGCATGGGTTGCTCAGAATAGATATTTTTTAGCTGGGGATTTAGCTCAGTGATTCTGCTGCCTGCCTTGCAAGCGCAAGGCCCCAAGTTTGATTTCTGGTACCAAGGGAAAAAAAAGAATATCTTTTCTCTTCATGTGTACATAAGTTTTGCCTGATCTGGCAGTATTTTCCCACTCTTCCTGCTGTCTCTCCTTCCTGCCCCCTGCAGCATGTGCCAGTGCATCTCTGAATGGGTCTGAAGGAAGCTCTTGATGCCAGGAAAGTTTTTCCAGGGCAAGTGGTGGGGCTGCAGGAAATGAAGGGTGACATTTGGTCGTGGTCCTCTCAATCCCTCTTCCCGCCCATCTATGTCCGCATCTTCCAGCCTTGCGTGAGTGTCGCACGCACCTTTTCCCCGAGATCTGGCCCCAGCTTCTCCCTGTGGTCCCCATCCCCTGGGCCTGCTGTGGCTTCCACATCCCTCCTCCCCCGAGGCTGTGACCCACTGGGCCTGCGGGTTGCTCTGCTCTGGACACACCTGGCTGGGCCATGCCGTGTTCCGGCCTCCACAGAAAGCTCAGAAGAGCTCTCTCCTGTCTCCTTAGCTTTGGTTTCAAGACTTCTAAATACTAGAATGATCTTTCTCATTTTTTACTGAGGGCTTTGCGCGGGTGCGGGTCGAGGGAAGTCATGGGTGGAGCACATTCAGAATGATGGCTTAAATAGTTAGACAGATGTCTAAATGTGGTGCTTCTCATGGACCCTACATGTCACCTACCCTAACAGTCTCTACAGGGACTGTGCAGAAAGGGTGGCCGCCACCTTGCGGTTGACCTGTACTCTAGGGTCCCCATCCGGCTGGGCTCTGCTCGGCCATCCTGCACACTCCTGGCTCCAGCCACTCTCCACTCTCCACCAGGTGGGAAGGGACAAGTGGATTCCCAGTCCCCAACAGCCACCGGGCTGGTGCCCTGCTCCTCCGCCCCCCCCTCCCCAGGCGCCCCGATGGGCAGCACTCCCACCCCAACTCCCTTCTGCGCGGCTCGGCGCGAGGGCAGCACCCGCCGGCCTCAGCTTCCTGCTTCTGGGCGGGGAACACTTTCGCTTTTCTTTCCTCTGCAGCCCGCCCCAGAAGGAGCACGCGGACTTTCCGTTTCCTCTGTGGCAGTTTCCTGCGAGCTGAGCTCCCAGTTTTCCGGAAGGATCCCGTGTCCAGCCCCAGGAACCCGGAAAGGCCAGGAGCCGGTGGCAAACCCAGCCCTCAGGTGAGCTGCTGTCCTGCTGTTGTCTGCCGTGTGGGAGGCTGGGGATTTTATCCTTCCCTTCCCTTCCCTCAGGGCAGCCTCTGCAGGGTGGAGCTACCTATGAAACTCTGAGGCCCCCTCTGTAAAACGGTTCTTTTCTGCGAGGCTGACAGGATTGGTGGGAGCTAACGGGCCACACAGTAGAAGCTGACGCGCAGCTCTGCTCTGAGCTTCCTGTACCTTCTTGCCGTCCTTATTGGCACCAAGACCTGACTCTACCCGCTGTAAGCTCTGGCTCTGCACGCTGCCCACAGCCTGTGGCTGCTTCCTTGCCGCTGCCCAGGGGTCCGCGTGGGCAGCTGGTGGCAAAGAGAAACAAGGTGAGTCCTATAATTTCCTCCCTGGTGTGTCGTGAACTTTTAATATATATTTTCTTCAAGCACATTCATGATTATCTCCTTGAACTAAATTCCTACAAGTGAAAATTCAAAGAAATACATGTTTTAGAGCATTCGACACTCATTACTAAATGAGGCTCCAGAACGTTTGGACCTGTCTACATTTCCACTCATGATGATGTCCAGGATTATTGTTATTATTTTCTGCCTTGGCCACTTTGACGGGCAAATATGTTTTCAAATTGTCTTTGCACATTTCTCTCTCCTAGTGAGGACACGTGGTTTGCCTATATACAGTGCACATGTGGCTGACTCTTACTGCTTGCCTATGCAGAGCTTTAGCTTTTATTGCTGCTTAGAGGTTTACCTTTTGCTGATTCATTTGTAGGATCCTTTACATAATAAAATCTGAATATGGTCATCTATGAGATGCAGTATCTTGCAGAGTGCTAGAGAAAGACAAACTCTGCTTTGCTGCGGGATACCTTGGACTGCTTACTTAGCCTCTCTATGTCCCGCTGCCATCCTTAGAGAATCCTAACAGATGAAGAATGAAAAACCGGGAAACATCCTACACTGCGTTGTTATATAATGAATGCCCTAAATGGAGACAGAGCCCCTTCTACTTAGTGGGAATTCACTTTGGCTTTCACTGACTACAATCTTTGCAGTGTGTCCTCTCCCCACACGTCCTGTGGATAGCAGATTTCTCTCCTATTTGTTCTCTACCTTCTAGAATTTCTTCATGATCAAAGACCACTAGTAGCTTATTTTATAGTACTGTGATGTATTATTGTTTTAACAATATTTTTTCTGCCAAATGTAAAGGATGTGACAAAAGGGAAGAAGAGGCAGAGGTGTTCAATTGGCCAATGGGATTAGAGCCCTGGAAGTAGGTGTTAATTACAGTTTTATATTCTACTTAACACAAAATGAAGTCCAAACAAGTGGACCCATGTCTGCTATGTGTTTTAAAAATCTCTAGATGATTGAACGTGTGTTAGCACTACCCTTTTTTGTAACAATTTATCAACAATGTCATATGTAAATTTTCTTTTTTTTTTTGGTACTGAGGCTCGAACTCGGGTCCTTGCGCTTGTGCAGCAGGCGGCGAAACCACATATGTAAATTTTCTACCTGCTATAACTTATTGATCTTGTCTCATGAGCCATGAATGGTCAATTTTTATAAACGTTGCACAGGATGAGAAATGCCTCATGCCCGTCCTGAGCTTGGAAATGAATATGTGAGATGAGTCGGTGATGTCACTTTCACCAATCACACTTTTCACATCTTTCATGATTTTGTTTATTTTTGGCCTGCTTCTGTTGAAAAGTTGAGTAGCTCATCAAACTTTCTAGATATTATCAGGTTTCCAAGGTTGGCGTGGTCCTTTCCTATGTTCCTTGCTAATGGATGGCTTGAGCTACGGCCAGGCCATCTGGTTTACCCCAGCTCCATGCACCACAGAGCATGCACTTACATCAGCCTGCAACCAGAAAATCAGGATTTGTTCCCACCTCTCCCACTTCCAGGCTGCACAAATGAGGATGAGAGTTATTAAGCCTCTCTGTGTGCCATGATCCCCAACAATTAAATGGATGCAATCATAAAAACTATTTTGCAAAATTTAATGAAGATCACATAAATTGCTGCCTTGAAACCCTTACAGCAAATTTGGTACACAGAAAGCACTCAATAATAGGAGATATTTTTTCCCCATTAAGTTAATTGGTACATTATAGGCATAAAATACAGTTACTTACATATATCATTGGGATCTTGTACCATTACATGAGTATCTTTGTTCTTATTTTTTTCCCCTTTCCCTGCCCTCCCTTCACCCCCTCCACCCTTCCCTATTTGTAAAGACTTTGTTTCTATTTTTTTCCTTTTCTCATATTTTTTCTTTTCCCTTCTTTCCTTTTCCCTACCCCTCCCACTTCCCCTGCTCCTTTAGACCTTTACTTCCTATTACACAATATCAATTATACATTTTTAAAATTACAATACAGATTCATTCTGCTGGGTTTCCTGGGGTTGTGATCCTCATTGTCTTTCCCTAGGATATTGTCTAAAATTTTTTTGAGTGTTGGTTTGGTATTCATGAAGTTCCTAAGGTTCTTTTTATTATGAAAGTATCTTATTTCTCCATCAATTTTGTAAGATAGTTTTGCAGGGTACATCAGTCTGGGTTGGAAGCTGTTTTCCTTTAGGGCTTGAAATGCATCAGACCAAGCTCTTCTTGCCTTGAGGGTTTGCATTGAGAAGTCTGCTGTGATTCTGATGGGCTTTCCTTTGTATGTGATTTGTTTCTTTTCTCTCACTGCTTCTAGAATTTTGTTCTTCTGTTGGATTTCTGGAATCCTAACTATTATATGCCTATGTGTAGTTTTTTTTGATCAAGGCTATTTGGCATATTTCCTATATACCTCACTTATCTGTATGCCAAGTTCTTTTCTCCTGGTTGGGAAGTTTTCTGCCATCACTTCTGTGAACAGTTTTTTTATGTCATCTGCACTCTCTCCTGTTTCTTCATTGAGTCCAATCAGTCTTGTGTTATTCTTCTTTGCATTGTCTAGCAGCTGCTGGATTGATTTCTCATGGTCCCTTACAATTTTAAAGCAATTTTTCTTTTCCTGGTCACTAATTGCAATCTTTTCTTCTATATCTCAAATTCTATCCTCACATTGGTTCATTCTGCTGCGCAGACTTTCGATGGAGTTTTTAATCTCCTGGAAATCTGTTTGCATCTGTTTTCTGGATTCCATTTGTTTCCTATGTTGAGATTCCATCATGTTTCTCAGATCCTCTATTTTTTTTATCTGTGTCCTCTCTAGATTTATTAATCATGTCTTGCAGTATGGGCACAATCTTTGCTGTTATCTGAGAAATTATTTCTGATTTCATTTTTCCACATCCTCTTTTGTTGCCAGTTCAGGGAGTTCACGTAGTTGAGTATAAGAGTGTTCCATCTCGTTTCCCTTTGGGGTTGCTGTAGGTGATCTAGGAGTTTGTTTTTGAGGATTATTTACATGTCTTCTAATTTCTACAGTGTGGGGGTTGCTGCTGGTGCCCACATGGTTCACCTCCTCTGTCCTAGGAGCAGTGGAATGGCAGTGGGAGAGTCTCCTCCTGGGCACTGGGATTGGCTCACCTCCTCTGCCCTAGGAGTGGTTGAATGGCCAGGAGCTATTTTAAATATCCACCTCATATTTATCAGCAGCCCCTTTGGGACACTCTTGGCCTCCACGGTCACTGGGCATTGTCTTTGTTTCCTGTACCCCTGAGTCTTGTTGGCAGACATTGTTTTGCAGACTGCTAGGCAGACCAGAATGCCAGTCTGCAGGTGCCCATTGGTGCATAGAGCAGCTCCCCAGCACCCTCACAGTCTTTGCCTGTGATTTCTCAACTTGTCTCTTTCTGCAGGATGTTCACTTTGAGCAGTGCCTTGGAAAAGGCTCTTCTTCAGCACTTCATACTCTATAAACTGGAGATCGCCTATGCCATAAACAAGCCATTTCCCTTCTTTGAATCTCTCCGAGACAAGTCCTTCATCACTGAGGGGACATACAGGGTGAGTCGTGTCGACCCTTCCCTTGCAGCTCAGCCCCAGGTGGGCTGGATTATTGAGACCCAAACCACCATTCACAGGGGCTTCTGGAGGGTTCCAGGACCAGCTGAGGCATGGTCATTGTCACAGGACAGGAGGTGGCTGGGAGAGTGGGTGTCATGGGTGCTATATTGATTTTAGGATGTCATGGGGGTGACCTTGGCAAATGAACACAAACCAGGTGGCTTAAAACAACAGCAATTTATTGTCTTACATTTCTGGAGGTCAGAAGGCCAAAACCAAGGTGTTGCCAGTGTTGGTTCCTTCTAGAGGCTTGGAGGAGAATCCAAACCATGCCTGTTTTAGCTTCTGGTGGCCGCTGACAATGCTCGGTGGTCTATGACTCAAAACACATCACTCCAATCTCTGTTTCCATCTCATGTTCCCTTCTGTCTTTCATGCCTTTTCCCTTTTTCTTCTCTTTTAAGGGCACTGAATTGAGGGAGAGTCATTTTCCAAATGACTCATACACACAGTTCTGCATGAATACCTGGATTGATCTCCTTCCCAGAAGGAGGTGCACTTGAGCCACTGGGGCCTCTTCCCAGTTTCTGAGAGTGCATTGTTCACAGTTCCTTCTGATGTGAGGCAGGCAGGCACTGGGAGATATAGCACCTGTTAGGTCCACTGCCAAAGCATCCTGTCCTGAGCCTTAAAGAATGACACAGTAGCATCCTTTGATTCCACTTTCATTCCTTAAAATTTCTCTCTTCCCTCAAATGTACCAAAAAGTAAGATTCACAAAACAGACTTATTTCCAAGAAGGCTAAGTGATTTATTCCCATGACTAGGCACCAAATGTATGTGAAGTAAACATGTAGGACTGTGACCACTCTACCTCAGAGGATTTCACTCTGTTTGACATTAAATTTCTCCTTAAAAAGAGTTAACTAGCTCTCTTATGACTCAGAAAATACAAATGCATTACAACTGTCCACCAAAGCATTCATACTAATCCTTTGCTCCTTTTTCAAAGGAGTCTCTGGAAGCCTGTAGAAATCTGGTCCCTACATCCAGAGTGGTGTACAATATTCTCACCAAACTGGAGAACACTTTTAACCTGTCACTTCTGATGACACTGTTCAGCCAGATTAACCTGTGTGAATATCCCAATCTGAGGATGATTCTCAGAAGCTTCATAAATGGTAAGGCAGTTGCTCAAATACCTTTTGCATATGAGAAGTTGCTACACTAAACACCTGGGTTTGCTTCCAGCATGGATTATGCTCTTCAGTCCCACTTTCCCTCATTTGCCCTCATTGTCAAGGTTGGAGAGGCAGCCCTTGCTAACTTGACCCCCATGCTCTGAGATGAATTTCTAGAAGACAGACATTTCTGTCTTACCTGTTCTAGGAATTGGAGAACAAGTGTAACATTTAATGTACTGGACAAACTAGGGGATAAGTAAGATGAGAAAAACACAAAGTTACAAAGACCAGGTCTGGGAGAAAGACAAGGAGAGTCAGAGTAGAAGAGAAAGAGATAGAACTGAAAATTTTTTTGGTAGTTAGTGCATTATCCCACACACTTTATATGATTATCTCATGTGATCTTTAAAATAACACTGTGAAGTCATTATTAGCTGTATTTGGTAGACAAGGAAATGAAACCTCAGAGGTGACTTTCCCCAAGTTCTTTGTCTACTTAGAGATGGAACTTGAAGTCCCATTTGGTTCCAACAATACTTGGGCCCAAGACTGTGACTACTCTTCTAAACAAAGCCAGCAGGAAGGCAGATTGTAAGGCTACAGGAGGGAAGAAAGGCAATAAAAAGCAAGAAAAGGAATACTGGACATAGATACAGAAAGAGAGGATAGGAGAAAAGATGGAACAAGAAGTCCACTGGGAAAGAAGAAGAGCTAGTGTGCCAGCTTTCTGTCACTACAACAAAATATCTGAGTTAATACCTTATAAAGAGAAAAGGGTTGCTAGGTTGCTTCTAGTTTTGGAGGTTCCATTCCACAACTGGTTGGCCCTGGTGCGTCAGGCATCTGGTGAGGGAGCACGTCATAGAAGTGTGTGAGCAAAGCTGCTCACTTCATGGCCAGAGTGAAAAAGGAGGAGAGACCAGAGCTGCATGATCCCCTTCAAGGGCACCCCCCCCATGACCTAAAGACCTCCCGCTTGGTCCCACATCTTAAAGTTTTCACCATCTTCCTTTCATCACCCTGTGACCATGGGCTTTAAGGGAACATTCAATAGTCAAACTATAGCAGTTGCATACATAAAGAGTAGAAAAAGAAGCAGTGACAGAGGTGGGAAGAAAGAGGCCAGAGTAAGGGTCAGGCAGTAAAATCATTTTAGGTTGGAGGACAAAGCACTTTGCCCAAGGCATATGGCTCAACTCCCTGAGAATGGCAAGGAAGGAGCACCAGATATGGTTGGACTGTGACATTGTCAATGGTGGAGTCACTACCATTGATAGTGCCACATCTGCCCCCTGACACTTCCCCATCATGCAGCTTCTCCCTAAAGGATAAAATGGCTCCTTGACCTAAGGGGGCACCAAAGGGAAAAGTTCACCTCCAGGCAGGAACAGCTGCCTGAGGGCCCATTCTCCTGACAGCATCGGGATGGTGCCAGGAGAAGCATGGACTTCAAGGATACGCTAAGTTCATCTGGGAGTGAGAACAACCCATGTGCCCATTTGCCCCTGGCCTGGCTGGCTCAAGCATCTCCTAGATGTGCAACTCTGAAATTTTGTTCTGGATCCATTTTCAAAATCCATTCCTATTTCCATTCACTAGTTGAGACAACTTTGCTTCTGAAATAAATGGTGGAGAAGAATCATGGCAAAAACCCAACATAAACCATTGCAGGGGAACAGCATATGGGAAACCGAGAGCCTGGGGTATTAGGGATGGGAAAGCAAGTTGAGTATGCTGGATCATAGGGTTCCAAAAAAGGCACAGAAGCCAAATCTGCAGAATTGAGCAGAAACCAGAATATAAATGTCCTAACCCACCCTGCTAAGGAATTGCCCTTTTATCTTATTTGTTCAAGGGATATACAATATATTTAGTTATTAAAACACAGACTTCTATTAAAGTTATAGCATGTACATAATTGACTAAATTTTATGAAGCCCAAACAAGAAAATTAAATTCCTGGGTACAAAGTCAAAATCAACTTTATGTGTGAAACCACTCAGGTAACAGATTGGGATTAGATGTAGTTATTGTACCATTGAATGTTCAAATCAAATGAGTGAAATAGAATGGGGCCACAAATGGCCAGTGCTGATGGTGAGTGAGGTGGGTTCCGTGGGGAGGGACAATGAGTAACTCCACATCCCCAGCCTGGTTCAGAAATCCCCGGATCATTCAGGGTCTGCAGGTACTGATGTGTGCTCCTTCGCTCACCCCAGTCAGCACCTCCTATAGAGAGCCGAGCGGAGCCACACCAACTCCACTCAGAGCTCCTGCTGACCCAGCAGAAGGGAGCTCCCTCCAGACCCTGCTGCAGCGGCCTCCACCCCAACCACCTCCACCAAGACATCTGTGCCTCATAGTCGGTGAGACCACTGCACCCTTGCAGCAGATCCACGAGAGCCTGGACAAACCACCCAGCCCTTCTGGCCCTGCTGTGCCACTGCCTGGACTCGTCCTGGGAGAAGGGAGCACTCCAGGTGAGAAGCAGCCATGGTCCCCAGCACGCGGTGCCTGGAATCCCCGTGTCACTGACCCAGTCCTCCCACACACAGCTCTTTCCAAGATCCCGAGCCCTCATGGGAGCCCAGAGTGCCTGTGCCCCACTCCTGTGCACCCAACCTCTGTCCTTGGGTGTTGAGGCTCCACCTGCCCTGGGGATTTTGACCATTCACTCTCCCCCTTGAAACCCAGTTCCCGTAACCAGTCATGATTTCTCTTCCTCCTTCAGTGGCCAATGGCAACTTAACATCTAACACAAAGGAAGAAGATGCACGAGAGAGGCCTAGACTTCTCACTGGCACTGTGCAAGGTAATGCGGACTGGGGCTCACTTAGCTTAGCTTGAGGTGGCTACAAAGGGAGAGCCTGCACCTTCCAACTACTGCTTTGTGTTAAGAACCTCTGGGCGCAGAACTGGGTGTGGCAAAGAAAGGAGACAGAAGGGGCAATTCACCAATGCACCATGCAGAACAACCCGACCATCGAAGCCCTCTTGTGAACTGACAGGTAACCCATGCAACTTCCTCACTGAGCCCTTGTGTGGCTGCTTACCACACCTGGGGCCTTTGGCTCCCAGCCTTACTCATTCTTATAGGGATTAGATTCTAGGAGCAATATTATCGAAATTATTAGAAAAGACTATGAAATGTTTGAAGGCCTGTTAGCTTCTAAAACTGTGTCATGTGTCCTCCTGAGATCATTATTGTAAGGGAGTGTTTACATTAAAAATAACAGGGGTATGTCACTGGCCATTGTTGAAGATGGTATTGGGGATTCTGAGCTCTCCAGTACTGAGAATAAGGGTCCCCACTTGATTTCAATAATGTTTCCTCCATTCCTCTAATACACATCCTCCAAATAAGGTTATCATGATCAGGAAGCTGTCATCAATGGAAGATTCCATCCTCAAGATTTTCAGGAGAAAAAATAAACACTATATTAAATTAACAAGAGTAATGAATTAAGAGTAAATAATTTCTCATTTTCCTAGTCTATTTCACCCATGCCCAAGCCAAAGTTGGCCACCCATCATTTCTGCCAGTTGAACTAGTGTCCTCTTTTTCCCCACTTGGGTCCCCACTTTCTGGTCCTTAAGCCTGTAATTCTTTTTCTTCCTCTGCTCAGTGTCCCCCAGTAATGACCTGATCCCTCAATAAAGAAGATCTAAAGAGATGTCCTGTGCTCCTTCAAGCCCTATGCTAGGTGATCTTGATTTGAATGGCTTAAGCTTGACTTTGTTTTCATGTCTACCAAGAGGCATGGCCTTTTGGATTTTCCTGGATGGGCCTCTCCTTCCTGCTGTCCATCTCCATCTTGGCCCAGTGCCAGCTGCTCACCTGGTACTTGGGAGCTTGGACAGGCAGGAGATCTAAGCTTCTGAGCAGAGGCATAGTCTCAGGAGAGAGCAAAGAGGCAAGTCTGGAAAAAGTAGACCTGGAGGGGACCATCCATCAAGAAGGTCAGAAGCCCCACTAGTACCTGCTACAGTGGGACTCGAAATCCATAAGGTGTCTGCAAAGGGAGAATATTCGTCTGCCACAGGGATTGTGGTGGGAGCTCCAAGGGTAAAGGAGGGGACAGAGTGAACAGTGGGCTGTTTGAGTCAGCCACTTTAGTAAAGCCACTTCAATCAGGTAATGGTGAAAAGCACTCCCACAAAATGCAAAACCAACAAAGAGAAACACTGTGTGATCCAAACAGTGACAGTACAGGCATGTGGATGTCTTCCTCCCCGCCCTGCCCTAGCGCTTTCACTGCCAACTGACGTCATTTCTATGGCAGTTGGATTTTTGAGATTATCTATTAAAATTATGTGAAAAGTAAAAAGTCCAGTGCCTGCTTCAATGTCACCACTTCTCACTGCCCTCAGCTGCAGTGCCCGATTCTCTTCCTTCTAGTAAACGGATCTCTTCTAAGTGAATCTGACTGTGCCCCAGCTGTGTGCTTCACTGATAGTCACACAGGCAACAGCCACCGAGAGTTGATCCATCATGGCAGAAGCCTTAGGGTGGCAGATGCTGAGGTGTGCGCCATATGTACTTTTGGCCTGCCTAGTTTCCCACTAACTTTCTCTTCAGCCCATTCTGAGCTCTGAAATTAATTATACACAGGTACGGTTAAAAAATGTGGTGAATGTTAAATTTTTAAAAATTTATTATAGTAAAAGGGACATGGTCTTTAATCCTCCTCGAAATGCCCCCTCCCACTTCAGGCACATTTATTCATTGTTCTTGCCACTTTCTGAAGCCATTCTGGAAGTCTCCTTTTGTGAGTATCTTTAGTTGTGCTGTCATGGCTGCCTTGATACCCTGAATCAATTTAAAATGTTTACCTTTCGTGGTCACTCTGCCTTTGGGAAAGGACCAGAAATCACATGGCTGATACCAGATCTGATGAACAAGGTGGATGAGGACACACCAGAATGTTTTATGAGCCTGCCTTCCCATTGAATGGCACTAGGCAGCAGCATGTAATTTTTTTAAATCACACCTCATAAAGACACTGACAAAAGAGGACTCCAGAACTGCTTCAGAAAGTGGCAAAAATGATGGAATAAGTGTGATCAAAGTGAGGGCGAGGATTTTGAGAGGGATTCATGACAATGTGTCTTTTACTATAATTATTGTTTAAACTAAACATTCACCGTAGTTTTCAATCACACCTCCTATTTCTTTTATACGAGATACAGTGATACAAGATGCTTCTTCGGAACCCAGTGACCCAAAAGAACCCCAGGAAACACCTAGCACATCTCCAAAAAAGAAAGGTAAGGATTTCCTTTCTCCTAAAGATGTCAACAAAATGAATTCAGAGCTGCTATCTGGTTTTCTGGTCACACCTCATCATGAGCACACACCGTGTGACTATAGTCATGATAGCCAGGCCAGTTCCTTTCAGTTCTCTCTCATTATACCTTCCCAGAAGACCTCTGTGAAAATTATAAGAAGAAAGCATTTTTCCCCATCAGAATTGCCTATTCAGAAATCACCAGGCTCTGACGCCCACAACTTCTTAGATTGTTAATTGCACCAACCTACTTATTGGAAAGCAGCTTCCTTGAGAAGACCTCACTTCCTCATAAGGCACAGCCACATATTCCCTGGCATCCGCCACTCACATCCCATCGTGGGTGCAGGTTGTATATCTACCCTTTGCTCCCTACTGTCCCATCCAGGCCGTTACTTCTCCATCCTCTCCTCTCATGGTCAACCATTCAATTCAAACTGTCCTTCCCCTCAACACTATCATCATCCAGCTTCCCTGTCACTCCCTGGCAGACCTCAAGGGTTGTTTTGTCTGTAACAAAATTCTGGATGCCTTAAGGAACACAACAGACAACCCTTTCAAAGCCCTGGCCTTTCAAGTCCGTCATCTGCTGATTCCCAGTGACTTCCTCCACAAATCCTTGGCCTCTCATCCCCAAAGGCAATCCATCGGACAAACCATCCTTCAAACCTAGCCCAATTTCCCAATAATTAATTTAAGAATTCCTTTTTTATTTACTTACTTTTTTTTGGTACCGGGGATTGAACTTGGGTCCTTGTGCTTGCACAGCAGGCATCAAAACCACTGAGCTAAATCCCCGGTAAGAATTCCTTTTTTGATAAGTATCCTCAAGGATTGCTCCTTTTACAGCTATCATTCAACTTCTGATACCTCTTCAGGCTAACCCTAAAATTTCCTTTTTTAAATATCTATTTTCTTCCTTATGGTTTGTTCTCTCTGCAGCCGTCCCTCAGCTCAGAATCACCATTCCACTGGCCGTTGGCTCTTCCGAGCCTTCATCTGCCTTTCTTCACAGCTTTCTTACTAGCTTGGATCCCAAGAGCCATTGTCTCCAACCCCTTGGCGTCCTCCTAACCTGCCTTCCCTCTCCGTCTTTTCCTGGAACTCCCTGGCAGGTCTTGAAGGAAAATTCTTACCTGCTTTCTGCACACTGCATCTGAAAAGTGGGCACTACTGGGGGCCACACAGAAGGCAGAGTGCGCCTGCTGTATCTGCATGATTGTTGTGGAAATGATCCCGTCACACTGTGCCACAATTCTGCTTCCTGTGATGAGCCTTTCAAACCCTGAACTTTTTTTGGTACCGGGGATCGAACTTGGGACCTTGCGCTTGCGAGGCAGGCAGCGGAGCCACTGAGCTAAATCCCCAACCTTGAACTATTTTTAAAACCTCATCTTTATTGTTCAAGAGATGACTGTGGCTCCTGCTTCATGTTCAGGGATCAGAGCATAATCCTTCATGTCCCACTAGCAGTGCCACAAATACTACCTGGTTCGGCCTCTTCTTCCATTTCCTCTCTGGGGAAATCCTTCTACCTCACCTTGTAAGATCCATGTTCCTTTCAATCTCTCTCTCTCTCTCTCTCTCTCTCTCTCTCACACACACACACACACACACACACACACACACCCCTTCTCTCTCCCCTGCCACTTTAGAGGGCATCAGAAGAAACTCCTCCCTTATTACTCCATTACACCTAAGGTCACCGATATCTTCCTATCCACTGTGGTCTGAAAACCAAGAGTGAAAGCTGAATGCTGCTGATAAATAAGGTTGGCAGATCTGTTAGTAACCATGAAAAATTATTTATCCTTTCTTCTCAGGACAGAAAAGGAAAAGATGTATCTGGTCAAGTCCAAGAAAGAGATATAAGAGAAAAAGTCTCCCAAGAGGTAAGATGAGTGGCACAAGAGGAGGCTGGAGGCTGGACAGAGGTCAGCTGGGCTTGTTAGTGCAGGGCGTGGGGTTGGGTAGGTTTTATTTCAAGTGCAGTGGGAAGTCACTGAAGAGATCTGAGCTTAAAGTGACAGGGTTTGATTTTAAATCTTGCTGCTGTGTAGAGAATAAACTGGAGATGGGCGAGAATCTTTCTGTTAAAATAGCAGATTGCATTTCACAGGGAAATGACAGAGATGGATGGATTTTCTGTTTATATACAGGAGGGCCAGCTTTCTGCTTCCCCTATTAAAAGATGAGTTTTAGAACTTTGCTACTTTGAGATAAGATGGAAAAGGTTCTAGGTCCTCACCCTAACTTTTTAGAATTTCCAAAGACCAAAGAAACCCTAGTTGTCTTTGGGTTTTAAACCTAAAGATACCTCCAAGTTCTGGGCTTGTAGATACATAGGAGGAGATTGCTCCAGTTTTCCTGATATTTTGTGACTTAACCTAAGAACCTAGTCCTGGGATAACCATTTGGGCCTCTCAGGAGATAAGGGAAGTTTTATTCTTTTGGATCAGAGCAATTAACTAGCCAAAAACTACAAATCCAATTCTCATGATGTGTGAAGGAGTGTCTAGGAGAAGTGAAGCAAACTTTCTCTCTCTTTAAAATATACATTTCTGTGTCTCTGGGGGCTGGGGATTTTTACAGGAGTGCTGAGTAATCAGGAAAAGCTAATTTCCCCACCACATGTCAATTTGGCTCTCAGTGAAAAATTCAGTCCAAGGCTAAAAGCATGGGAATCATCAGTAAATGAAGGTATCCAGATCCATGGGAGAACAGAAGAGAAACCAGGACCTAGTCTCCTGTCAGAAATCCCAAAAGAAGAACAGTCCAGCCAGGCAGTCAGAGGGGAAGAATCCAGTGGGGAGGAAGGAGCACCAGGAGGGAAGATGTCAGTAAGCCAGGAGACACTAAGATGAGACGGGAGAAGAGGGTCACAGATTTTACTGGAAAACTTACAAGCACTTGGTGGAAAGTATATTTTAAATGCAGCCAGAGCAATTCCTCTTCACTCATTGCAGCCCAGGCAAGCCAGGCATGTCCAACCCATGGGCAACAGGTTGGACACTCCTCGTGGAGACAGAAGCAGAAGCCGATTGGAATATGTTGAATAATGAATGGATGGTGACAGCGTGTGATGACCATAGCCAAAAAGGAGAGCCGAGCAACAGGGGGCAGCCTAAGCCAATGGTTTAAAGCTCCTTTTTGCTGACTTAATTTAGCCTTACTGTGATTCCAGTGTCCAAAATCATGGGGTTAGTGCCCTTTTAGGGTACTCTGTAGAAATAATTTAGTTCTATGCCTTTTCACCAAAGGTATGAGGCCCTCCCGAGCAGGCAGGCAAGACAGTGCCATCTTCCCGTGTAGTGCCTATGCCCTCTTGGCATGGAATTCTACTCAAGGGGTTCAAATCATACTCCTTGGGCTTTGTCAACCACTCTCTTGACTTCATTTACCACCTCTACCTGATGGCTCCCAAGACTACATTTCCAAGTCAGATTTTCCTCCATGAAGCATATTAACCAGCTGCTCACTGCTTGTCTTGGTTTGCAAATCTCCCATAGGCACTGTAATCTCCATGTGTCTGAATTGTCACGACAGTGACTTGGAAGTTGGGTGGGAGTCACTTAGGACTGGGGATGGTCTAGGCAGAGGGACTCAAAAGTGCAAAGAACCCAAGGCTGGGAAAGGCCAGGGTTGCAGGATGATGATGATGATGATGATGATGATGATGATGGTGATGACGATGATGACGATGATGAAAAGAAATAGTGGAATAAAGTAGGAGCAGAGAGAGATGCTAGGTCATGTGGGGTCCACCAGGCCTTGGGATGATTTGGAATTTATTTAACTTGTGATGAGGCTCCTTATCTACACAGGCATCAAGCAAAAGCCTAAGTCTTTCTTGACTAACTGAGCTCTGTTACTTATTGACAAGTTCTATTGATTCTTTCTCCTCTTCTCTACACTAAAATCTGATGATTTAATTTCCATGTTTAAGTTTTGCTCTTTGCCATAAGCATTACATGCATGGTTCTTAATGCGATTGTCAAAGTTTTCTTGAATCCAATTTTTCCCTTCCTTCCAGCTGTATCTCTTTCCACTCAAAACTCCAGCAGACCACTCTGAACTTTCCTTAGTATGTGCTATCCTCCTTGAATGGTACATTTTTACCCTACAGTACTCTCCATAAATGTTGGCTAACTCCTTTTTATCAGTGGTGTCGGCATAAATGTCTACCACAAGAAGGAATACTCTGACCCTTGAATTAGTTAAATTGGTCTTACTACATGTTTCTATAGCACCCAGCACTGACTTTTTGGAAAATTTGCATACTCTAATGTAATTACTTATATAATATCTCTTCTAGGTTAGATGGTAACATCCAGGCACAAATGAGGCATTAGTTATTTCTTGAATAAAAAAATGAAAGAAAGCATATTTTCTCCATCCCAAATTTTGAATAACGATCTGACAAAAGATAATTTGTCTAAGCACAGTTTATTATTATGTTATGCAAAAGGGTCACAAACACCACTAACAAAATATGATGCAGTTATACATAAAAGATTATTGGAAAGGAATTTCTCAGTAGAGTAGTAGAGCCCAAATAGCCCTTTAAATTCTCACTATCCCAAGTTTAGGGCAGGTACAGATGGTCAGGGTGAGCCACGGCCAGCATCCTGGTGCTGAGATGACCACTCCCATAATGCTCTGCACATCATAAGGTGGGGGCCATGAAGCACCTACAGAACTGTGCAACAGTGGACACTCCCTGCTCAAAGAGGTGGCCTTGTTAGAAAGAGAGAGTTTCCTGGGGGCGATGCCAGATGACCAGTTCTGTTGAAGTAACCGATCTTCTGATACTTTCCTCTGCCAGGCAACAGAAAGGAGAAGGAGAAGGATGCCAGGCCCTTATAGATTTGTCTTCCTATTATGCTCAAATGAAAAAGACTGCACATGTGTTTTTAAAGCCACCACTTTACCACTTTATTTTAAATATGACAGATAATGTGTTTTTCAAATGCCCCCCCCCCCTTTAGACAGGATCCTTCCTGCTATATAGTCCAGGCCAGCCTTAAGGTTGCTATGTAGCTCAAACTGACCTTGAATTCATAATCATCCTGCCTCAGCCTCCTGAGCGCTAGATTCAGTTTCCAACATTTTTATTGTGGTAAAATACACATAAAATTTACTATCTCAATAATGTTTAAGTGTATAGCTCAATGGTATTAAATACACTTACAGTGTTTACAGCCATCACCACCATCTATCCTTATACTCTTTTCATCTTCTAAAACTGAAACTGTATACCCATGTAACAATAACTTCCCATTCTCATTACCTCCAGTCTAACAGGAACATTAAGAGTCATGCTCTTTTATATTTGATTAAGAGCCCTTATTAAAAATACTAAAACACCTTAGTGTTTCAAAATTTAGAGGCGGGGAGACAAATCATAAAGCTAAAAATAAGTATATCACATTGTCCTTTGCTTTAAAAAAAGAAAAGCAATACTCTTATTTTCTCTAAGAGATCTGATTTTCTCATTTTCTTTGAAGTCTTCTTTTTCTTATGGAGAAGAGAAATTAAGCTTCTCCAATAAAGGCAAATTTTAAGTGCTTTCAGATTAGCCAGTCTCCTTTGGATTTGTATTCAGTGACATCTGCTTTGCCAGGCCTGAGTCTCGCCTTTCCAGTGCTTAGCCACGCCTACTTCCTCCGGAAGTGGCCTCGACATCAGCATCCAGGAAAGCTCCGGGTCCACCTTCCGGGAGGAGGTGTGGCTGAGCCCTGGGGTCCTTCCTCACCTCCAGACAGATTCTTATGCTGCTAGACAGTTGTCATCCCTTTCTAAAAATCACAGCCAGTAAAAATTCTGTTCTTTTTTCTGCAATAAAGTGAACTCACCTCTGTGGCCCCTGGTGTTGCAGATACTCTCAGTGCCAGCCCTACTCTTCATGGACCCTCAGGGTGGCCACCATGAGGGCAAGGCTCCGCCCCCTAATTCTTTGACTCCTTGCACTATTCCCACTAGAGGCGCCTACAGAGGAGCCTTTCGATATCTTCCTGTCACACACAGGCCCTGAGGGAACCAGGAGAGTAATTTGTAATGCTCTTCCTCTCTACCTGAAGCTTATGTGGCTGCAGCCATCACCTCAGATGTGGCCACCACGTGGAGTTGGGTCACACAAACAGGAAGCAGGAAATAAACTCCACTGCTCTAGGAGTCCCCCAGATGTATCTGGTCTATTTCAACTAGCGGGTTCCTGGAGTGAGAGCAGATGGTGATTTGGGGGCAGAAAGAAAGGTTCACACAAGAAAAATTAGAAATGTATAGTGAAATAGAAAAAAAGGAGGTACAGAGTACAGAGATCTAAAAGGGAGAGGGCTGGACATGAGAAAGGAAGTTGCTAATGAGAGGAGAAAGAGGCTCACCCGGATCCCCAATTCAGAGTATTCACAAGTCACTGCTTGGTCCAGGGGCAGCCTCGCCTGGCCGCGGAGGCCAGGAGAAGGTCCAAGTGGTGGATCAAAGGAAAGACGACCCAGCCTGGAACTCCAGGGTAGTGAAAAGGACCCAAAGGACAAGGACAAAATGTGCCCAGACGTCCAGCTCCAAGGGTAAGGCTGAGGATCGAGTCTGCCTGTGGAAGGGATGGAGCAGGCAGAGGGGAGGCACACATGTAAGTCACTGGTGGAAGAGCGAGAAGTACAGGTGGGAGGAGCAGGACTCTGCTGGGGCGAGGTTGGTGGAAGCACAGGGTGCAGCTCACTGGGCTCTGTGGACTCTCATGACCACTCCCCAGTCGGCAAAGTCACCACACTCCCCTGAGCAAGGGCCGCTCTTTAGAACTCCCGCAGGCCCATGCTGGAAGTGGCTCCATCCCTCCCAGTGGACCACGTTCTCAGGATCATTTGGTTTTTGTTACTTGGTTATCGCTTTGTTTTTTGTTTTGAAGCCTAGGCTATGCTGTGTAGCTCAAACTGACCTTGAACATACTGTGTAGCCCAGGCTGGTCTCAAACTCATGATCCCATTGCTCAGCCTCCTGAATCCTGAGATTGTGGGTGTGTGCACCACACCCTGCTCAGGATTATTCCCTGATGGTTCATTTCTAGAAGTCTGTGTATTTTAAGTTAATACATGACAACTGTCAAATTGACCCAGTTGCTTATACTGTGTTAATCTCATATTGTCCCCTTTTCCCTACACCTTCACCAACAGTAGAAATAAAGGAAGACTCTCCTGTTTGTCAAACATAAAAGCCCAAACCCGTATTCCACTGGGCTTTCCTTGAGTTTGTGTGCTGCCTCCAGTTCAACCTGTGTGGTAGTTGTAATTGTATTACTGTTCGCCAGTGTTGCACGGCTCCAGCTTCGGGAGTGACGTAGGTGGCGGACAGAGTCATTTCCAGGCCACAACTTTAAGATCTCACACGTCTTCTTCCTCTCTGTCCCCAAACAAGCAATGCTCTGTGGTCAAGAACCATCAATGTCCACGACATAGGGCTAAGCTTCGTCTAAGGCGTGGTGATCAAATAGCACGAAGGAAAACTAAACCTTTTTTTGTCAAAAACCACCACTTGGCAAACTTTTCCAAAATGGGCCAGCCAATCAATAGTTTGGGTTTTGCTGACCATACAACCTCTATCGCAACCACTCGACTGTACCTTTACAGAGCGGAAGCAGCCAGAGTCGAATGTATAGACAAATGGACACAGCTGGGTTCCAATAAAACTTTATTGGCAGCAGGACAGTTTGGCCCCTGGGTTGTAGTTTCCTGGCTCCTATAATAAACACTGAGGCTTCTGAGGGTTGTGAATCATGGTATCATTATCTAGCCTAGCTTTGCTAACTTACCTGTTTTTTAATAAATTTGTCACTTGAATTTTTCTTTTGAAAATCATCTGTTTACATTTACCAATTTTTATGAAGAACTGGGGGTTTTTTGTTGTTTAATCATTTAGGGGAATTAACCCTGTGTTATGCCTATTGCAGTTTTTCTATCTTGTTTTTCTATGCTGTGTGTATGTGGTACTAGATATTGAACTCAGGGCCTTCACATTGAGCTACATCCCTCCCCCTTTTTCCCTTTTTTTTTTTGGTACCGGGGATTGAACTCCGGACCTTGCGCTTGCAAGGCAGGCGGTGGCACCACTGAGCTAAATCCCTGGCCCACCCCCATCCTTTTAAAAACATGTATTATTTTGAAACAGAGTCTTGCTGAGTTGTGAAGTTGCCCATGCTGGGCTCAGACTTGCCAGCCTCCCGCCTGAGCTTCCGCAGTAGCTGGGATTACAGGCCTGTGCCACACCAGGCTTGTTTTTATCTTCTAATTTACTCGAGAGGCTTTTGGTTGTGAAGGCCTTTTTTGTTACTAAAATAGACAAACTGGTTTATCTCTAGCAGTAAGGTTTATGACAGTTTCCCAATCTTGGCCCACTGGCATTTGGGGCCAGGTAATTCACTGCAAGGCCCTCGGGTGCATCGTGGGACCCTTTGCAACACCTCTGGCCACTGCTCCCTGGGTACCAGTAGCACCAGCCCCTTGCGGACAAGCAGAGATTACCAAGCCTTGCCCCGTGCCCTGGGGCGGAATCACCCAGCGTGGAGAACCAATACTCTTAAGTGAAATAAATAGGACACAGATGTGTAAATACCGAATAGTTTCTCTGGTGTGAGAAACTGAGAAAAGCTGCCTTTCTTAACACCAGTGCTAACATCTGATTCTTGAAACCAAGGCCTCTGCTGCCCTCTGCTGGAAGATTGTTGTACTAAGCCCACAGAGGGATTGTGTCTGAAGCGTGAACCCTTGCTCAGTGAGCACCTCGCACGCCCTTACACCACCGCCCTCCTGTAACAATCCAATAGGTCCATCACTTTACAGTTGGCAGAGCACCTCGCTCTGTATTTTGTCATCTACTCTTCACAATAAGCAAGAGTTAGGCCATTTTACAGACTCAGTTAAAGGGTTAAAGACTTGCATGAGCTAAAATCAACCTAGGTGGTTCCAATGCCAGGCCTGTTGCTCTTTACACTAATGAAATAAGTAAATAAGTCCAGACACCTGCTGGTCTTTCATGAGCCAACACATCCCCCTTCTATAAAATAATTGTGATCGTTGCTTCGGTTGGGAGAATGAGCGATACAGGTCCCTGCTCTTGCTGCTTCCCTGATGACTTCAGCGCCCACCCGCGCCCACCCTGTGTCCGCCCTCACCCTCACCCCAGGCCCCTCGCGTGTATCACCTGGGCAGCTCCAGCTCTATCCCTAGGCCTCTTGCCCGTCCTTCCACCCATAACCTTCACCTGCTGCTTTCCCTTATGAATCCTAGGAGTTCGTCTTCAGCTCACCAATTAGGACTTTTCCATCCCATTACTCCGTGTCTCTATCAGGCTGTTCTTCAATTTCCTCCGTTATGCTTTTCATTTCCACGAACTCTGCTCTTAAATTGCTTGCTCATATGCTTCTAGTTTGCTGCTCACACTGGATCCTTATGATCTCACTCAGTTGCTGCTGATTTCAAAGCCTTTAGAAGGGCCTGGCTGCTGTGGGAGAGTCCCAGGCAGGCCTTCCAAGGCCACAGGTTTCCAGAGGCTGAAGCCAGCTCAGTAGGACCGGAAACAGACCTGAAAGCTGCCCTTAGGGTACCATGGGGTGCTCTGGAGGTCCCCAGGCTAAAGCCCCGCCTCCCCCGGTGACCTGCCTGCAGCAGGGAGAGGAGACAGCGGTGCTTGTGCCCAGTCTCTGACTGCTGCCTTTAGCCTCGAAGCCACCAGCTGCACCTCTACCTCTTGCTAGAACACCCAGGACATCTGTGTCCCTTAGAGCTGTATTTAGCATAGGGCACTAGAGAAGATATTTTTGTTGAGCCAGAGAACTGTAGAAGGTCCCCACGGCTGTGCTCATCCCCTCAGGGTTTGCAGCCATGGTCCAGGGAGCCGCAGGTTGCCCACTCACATGGGATCACAGGAATGCACGCTTATATGGTCCATGTAGCACAGCCAGGAGGACGAGCCCACGGGGTCAGCTCCTGGGGCCAGGCCCTCACCCCTGTGCTGGATTTAGCTGGGGTCTGGGGGAGCTGGCCGACTGCTGAAGCAAAGCTCTCCATGGCCAGGGCTCCTACCTCACCCCATCCCCATGCCTCTCCGTGCTGCCAGCCCCTGGTCCTCCCAGGCTGAGCATCCTCTGGGGCCCTCTTTGGGGAACCTCACTCCCCAGAGGTCCTTCCTCTCAGTCTGACTCTGCTTCATATCTCTCCAAAGTAACGAATGGCTTATTCACCCCGAGGCTGTTTTCCAGCAAGGCTCTTGCTTGTTCATGTGTTTTCCTTCGGCTTCTTCAACAAGTGAGGCAAGAGAACACTGGGCCAGGGGCTCACCTTGACCCCCTGCAGGTGTAGCATCCTCTGTAACTCAGCATGAGTCATGAGTAGCCTTCCCTCTCACCTGAGAGAGAGCCCTGCAATAAATTCACCCACAGAGATGTCGGAGGGGAAGGGAGCAGGAATTGCTGGTATTTATTTTAGCCCCCTTTACAATTGCTTCTCCTCAATCTGAACCCAAGATCACTACTCTGAGGCTCTGAGCTGCCAAATCTCCCCATGAGCAATTGGCAGAACAATCTAGAATGCTCCAGAGTTTTCTTACAGAGGAAGAAACAAGGAAGCAATAAAAGGAAAAGTGACAGCAAACGATGAAGACTGGAACTGTTCCCTCAGTGCTGACCATCTCCCATACCCAAATCTTAGTTTGAATTAGGAAACAAGATTATCCACAAAGACTTCTCTGGTTATGTGGACACTAAGCAGTATTTCAGGGAGGCAGTTTCTGACAGCACAGAGAAAAGCAGGCTTCTGTCTAATGCTAAAGAACATTAGGTGGTGGCAAACTCACTTGCAAATTAAAGCACATTTGAAAGAAGCCCTGTATGTTCTACTGAAGCGTGTTGTCTGATGTCAGGGGGCGGTGTCGGTTTGTCCACAGGAGACTACGCTGTCTGTCACTGGACAGGGTCCCAGGAAGCCCCCCAAAGAGGAAGTGGGGACCTCAACTCACCCACCTATGGGGTAGGTTGTAGGTTTGCTGACTTCACCACAGGAAAAGAATTTTCACAATGCATCAGTGAGAGGTAGGAGGTGGTTTATTAGGCAGGATTTTAAAGTACACGCTCAGAAAGAACAGAGCAAGGGCCCTCGAGGGAGGGGCGCCTCATCGTCTGGAGCTAGGGGTATTTGTGTGATCCTGTGGCTGTCTTCACCCGGGTGACCTCAGTGTGCAGCCTGCTGTCTGTCAGGTCACCCAGGGGCAGGCTGTGTTAGAACGTGCACGATTTGCGCGTTTGCAGGTGAGATATACCGCTCACTAACACTGCTGCTTCCTTCAGGACCAAGGTTGGTGCGAGGAAGCTCAGTTTGCAGTTGAAAAGCACGGGCCCAGAACCCAGTTTACGGGATTGCTGTCTTTAAGGCCCTTCGGAGGCTTTTTGGAGTAAGTTTCCTCAAAGAGAAAGAGGCTTGAGTAATATTTGTGACCTGCAGCTGCTGTTTTTCTTAAAAGTACAATTTTAAAATAACGATTTTTTTCATCTCCTTTTGACCTGTCTTCATTGAATCTTCCTCCCTCATGTTCAAAAAATCTGACACTTGAAATGGAGAGCTCCGGGCAGGTTAACCAGAGAATCTTCCTGATATGGTTTCTATTATGATTTCTTATGATTATTATCAGAATTGCTGGAAGAAAAGCATTCAAGAGGAAGAGGAAATAGAGACTAAGTAAGGCTAAATTGTTCTCTCCTACTTTCAGAAAAAGCCAAAGAGGACACTGTGGATTTCCTCGCTCCCACACTTCCTGTGATCTGCGGTGAGGCGAAGGGGATTTTGTATAAGGAGAAGTTGGAACGAGGTGGTGAGTTCCTTGGCCTTCTGCTTTTTGAGTCCCAGGATGAGGGCACCACGAGACTAGAAGCAGGTGCTCAAATGTGTGATGCGCAGGAAAGGGACCTGCTGGCCAGGACGCAGGCAAAGCTCCTAGGAAGGACCTTTTCAACTTCCCGTGTCGTGGTGTGCCTGGGAACCAGCCCTCTCCACTCCCACACACAGCTCACGTGTGGGCCCCACCATGCTCAACACCGTGCCCTGGCTGCGTGTTGGTGTCACAGGAATTGCAGAGCCCACCCCACTCCCTCAACACTGGGGCAGGGTTAGAGCACCCTTCTCACTAGGAGCAATGGAACCCAGAGTCCCCTGCCACTGCCCAGCCTCACGGGGGTCCCTCTTGACCCAGGAAAGGGGAGCACCACAGTTAGGAGCTTGGGGGTTGAGGCGGACTGGGGGATAAGTTGTCTTTTCCTTACAGGAGCCTCAGAGAAGAGCATTCAGAATGAGAAGGGAGCTTGGGTTTCACCAAAGGAATTTACAATTGAAGGGAAAATGGAAAGATCGAAATGCTGGAGGAGGAGTGTGCGCTGCGGAGGGAAGTCCCTGAGAGAACTGATAGAGGTATCATAATGACCAGGGACAGACAGGAAGGATGGTGGCGTGCGGAGCAGGAAAGTGAAGAAATCTCCATTAGGATTCAACAGCGTGATTTAGAAATTCAGAAAGAGCCAAATGCTCATTTAAAGAAAAAAAGTCATGTGTGTCAAAAGTAGGAGCACAGATTGGTACTGTTGGTGAAGATCTTAAACACAAATAAAGTAGTGTGAGACTTTTAAATGCAGGCAAAGGGATGTGCGACCAGGGGGGATTTGAGAAGCTCAGTCTGGTGGTTTGGGGAAAGTGGATTGGAAAGAAACCACCTGAGGACAGAGAGGCCTGTGGTAGCCTCTCTGGGTGCTCCAGGGGCGCGTGCCTACGGAAGGACCCTGTGTGGGGAGATTCCAGGCCGCGGTGTCCACGGTCAGTCGCTCTTCTGCGCTCCTGTGGCCCACTGCTCCTGCCCTGAGGACCATGGTGGAGGGTCCTAGTCTTTGTGATCCCAGGACCCAGCAGAATACCTCCCGAGATCACTCAAAAAGTTATCACAGGGATGCAATGCGAAGGATTCCCTCTGGAGAGGAAGAATGGAAAGAGAAGGGAGGGGTAGGAAAGGTATAAGGGTTAAGTAACAGGGAAAACCATGTTATCGTTAAGTGAAGAAGACTGTGAGAAGGACCTGATTTTTCTTTTCCGCATCTTGGGTTTGAGTCTAGTGTGTTGATCGGGTACAGATATTTACTAGAAAGGGAGAACTTCAAATTTAACAAAAGAGGAGCTGTAGAGTAATTGCATCCATCAACCACTTCTGTTTTTCAGAATGGAATTTTGCTCTGTCCCCCAGGAAGAAATCTCAAAAGTAAGGTACCTAGCAGCTGAATTCCCACCGCCTTCTCAGTCAGCTCTCTTCCAGCCCAGGGCTCACATTTGGGCACAGCATCTTCATCAAGACTACTTTAGCAACCCACCACACGCACATGCCACTACTGTTTTCATGGTGAAGGAAACGGCTCTCTAACATGAAAGTCAGGACAAAAGCTCACGATGTCCATGTGTTCCTGAAAAAGATCTAGATATTGAGACGGCTGCAAACCAAGGGTGTCAAATAGAAAGCTCTGTTGAAAAGCAGACAGGACACTGAATGGGACAAGAAGAGTTTGTGACAGAGGGAGAGGATTGTCCTCCACTGAACACCGAGTATTTCCAATGCTCTGCGCTTATTTCCAGTAGCATCGGGAGGGAAGAGCGTGGTTGAACTGAGTTAGCTCTGTCTCGGGGAGGCCTCCAGGGAAGGTGGCAGCCATCTGTTACCACACTGACTTCTCCACTTAGCGTCTTTTCTTGCCCACACATATTCTCCAGCCTTGGGTCCCCTCTGGAGGTGAACTTCCACCAGAGGCAGATGTGCCCAGGAAACTGGCCTGGCCCTTGGCCGTGTTCATGCCCAGTGTAAGACAGTGGCCCCCTGTTAGCATTTAAGGGACAAACCATATTTTCCACATGGACTTGAGATACCTTGGAAATCAGGACAGCCCCTTGAAACATCATAATAGCTAAATATTATGGAAGAACAGAAATTTCACCAACGTTATAAAATAAACCATCTACAGAATGAGCAGAATGGGTTTGTTAAAAACATGTGTATTCATAGGTACTGCTGGGGTCTGAATGTCCCTAGCCAAACTCATGTTGAAATATAGTCTCCATTGTGAGAGTGGAAACTTAATCCCGCTATGGTATTTGGAGGTGGGACCTTCAGGAGCTAATTGAGGTTAAATGGGTCCTGAAAGGTGGGGTCCTCACCCCAGGGAACTGCAGCTTTATAAAAAGAGGAGGAGGGCCCTGTCTGTTGCCTTGTGAGGTCTGCTCAGAACTCACCAGATGAGGCCACTCAATCTTGAATTTCCAAGCTTTTGAAACCACAGCTAAATCAACCTTAATAGATGACTCAGTCTGTGGTATACAGTTGTAGCAACAGAAAATAAACAAAGACGGGCACTTATCCAGCAGCTAAGGGGAAACCACCACAAGGAGACCTTCAAGAAGCTTATGGTGGTCAATGTGTGTGAGTAGAGCCCAGCTTGGTTTATGTGAATACTAGGTCTGTCCTGCAAAAATGTCTGAAAGAATCAACTGTGCTCCTTCTGGGTGGGATTACAGGGGCATTTGCCTTCTGTATGATATGCTTATGTACAGTTGGCATTTTATAATGACGACTACTTTTGTGACCAGAAAAAAAAAAATAAAGATCTTTCAAATCCAGAACATTAATTCACAGCCATGATACTACAGACCTTCTGAGTCTTGAAATGCCACCGGCCAGCCGCATGCAATAGCCAGGGCCCAGGGGGCGCCTCCTCTTGGTCCCACCTAGCAGAGGTCACTCTGGGCTCCTGAGAGTGAAGGTCAGTCTGAGGAAGGACAGACTGATGCAGGCCTTTCCTGAAGCCAGCTCTCCAGCACGCCGCTGCTGCCCTGCTGCCCACTCAGTCTCCACCACGTCAAGCTCTGCATGTGCACAAGACCGGAGGCCGATACTGCACGGCAGTGTTTGTGCCTGCGCTGTGGGGTGCGGCCTCTGTGACCCAAGGTATAATGGGCAGGGGCGCAGTATCAGATACCCAGGGCTGAGCCTGCGTCTCCAGGAGGGCAGCCAGCAGGCGCTGCTCCAGCTGCACATAGCGTGCGGCTGAGAACGGTATGGGTGGTTTTTTTGCTTTTAGCAGAAGCCCACGCCCATCAGGAGTGGCCCGGAGACCCCAGAAGGCGCTGTAGAGCCACAGTGAAGGCGTCCCTAGGGCACTGATGGGAGTGCCTGCCTGCGAGGCGAGGCAGTTTGCCAAATCCTAGAGCATTTCAGTGTGGAAGTAACAGCACGAAAGGCCTGAAGCAGAATCTAAATGAGGAGTGTGCTGCTTCCAGAGCTCGGAATGCCAGAAAGGTGCTTGTGGCTGGGGCCTAAAGGGTCAATGATGACTTCTGGCCAGGCCGAACCTGACCAGGTTGCATCCGGAGCTTACTGCAGGGACGGAGGGCCTTTGTCAGATGTCGGGGGGCAATGGCCTGTGCTTTCTTGTGAGCTCCTCCGGAGGAACTGTTCATTGGATGTGCTCAGAGAGCCTCTAAACTGCTCTGGTAATCTTCTCTCTCCAAACCCAAAGGGCATAAGCTTGGGCCAGCTAATGCCACAGCTCTCCTTTTCTGTGACTGGGAAGGTGTCCTAAGCAAGTGATCCTTCGGGTCATAACTGGCATTACCCTTGGGACTCAGTTTCGTCTATGGACTCAAACCATGAAGGAGCCCCCTGGTCCCCCTCTGCCATCCAACTCCGGGTTATCCGTGTCAGTATTCCCTAGGTCTTCTTTTCTTCTAGGTCTATCACACCCGAAATCCTTTCCTGATACATTAAGTCTATAAAATAGCTTGGCTGATAAAGTGAAGGGCAGAAAGGAACAGATAAAGGAGCAGACAGAGTTCAAGGAATATTTTTAGGCAAAACATGTTAAATTACCTATTATTTTTCTGTAGGTGAACCATCCTTTTCCTCATAAACCAAGCACTTCCTCCCCCTCCAGGTCCACATTCTACTTCTTTGAGTTGTATCTTTAAATTTCTGCCTAACCATTCCTAAGCCTCTTTTAAACAAAAACAAAAGCAATATGGCTCCTTAAGCAAAATGAGTCACACCTGTTTACCATCTACATATTTTGTATTCAGTAACTCCTCTACAAGCATGAAAGATACACTGTTGATTCAGTATGTAGCAGAAGCCCAGTACGGACTGACGACCGCTGTGAAGATTTATCCATTGGTGTTTTCCACCAATAGTAAAGATAACTGAGAGCCTATTGTTACAGTTGAGGTTGAAACTGTCCCCGCAGAAGACTCATGGTGCTGCGGGTTTGGTTGCCAGTGATGGGCTTTAAGGGTGTGATTGGATTGCCAGGCACGAGCTTCATCAATGGATTCATTCACTGATGAGTTCATAATGGGCTGGTAGGAGGTGGGGCCCAGTTGGAGGACACTGGAGGTACATCCTGGAAGGATGTGTGCTGTCCCTGGCTCTTTTCCTCTCTGCCTCCTGTTTGCCGTGAGAGGAGCCACTTTTCTCCACCGTATGCTCCCCACCGCAATCTTCTGTCTTTCCGTGGGCCCGGAAGCAATGGAGCCCACCGACCATGGATTGAAACCCTGAGCCAAAATAAACTCTTCCTCCTTTAAGTTGTTTTTCTTAGGTATTTTGCATGGCAATGTAAAGCTATCGTGTTGAGGTGCAAAAGCCAATCAACATTCTTCTTCTTGTTATACAAACTCTTTTAGTAAATTTTGAATTTGCAGTTGAGTCAAATTGCAACCTTTTCTTTCCTCTTCCTGGATGCCAGGCTTTGGGGGAGAGCAGTTCACTGGGTATATGGGGTGTCAGGGGGAAGCCTCTCTGCCTGGCTCCCATTTATGCCTCTTCCTCCCAGCCTTCCTATCCATGGCCCATATACAGCACAGGGTACAAGTCTTTCCCCTGAGTGCTCCACTGAACAGTGCCAGCACTGGGTTGAGACACAACTAATGGTCACAGGAAAGGAGCCACACCCTTGAACATGGTGTCAGTCACGGCTTGTATAATCCAGACACATGGTTAACCTGAGACTCAAGTTCAGGTTGAGGCACACGACCCAGGTCCACTTTAAGAGATGGCCAGTGCCACTCTTCTGTACCCGAAGGCCAATTATAATGTCTCACTCTGGTCATTTAACTCTACTAACAGTCTGGGCAGGACTCACAGATCCTGCATGTAGCATCGCAGTTCAAAGCACAGCTCGAGGGGCCCAGTCACAGAACCAGTCAGCAAGCCAAGCAGGTTGCTATGGTCACCACCTCTGTTCCCTGCCTGCCACACCAGGTGTTGGTGCACTTCCTCCCCAGGGAGGTAGGAACAGCCACCTTCAACCCCCACCACCAAAAGCTGAGCCTGGATGTCCAAACTGATGAAGCAGCCCACACACCAAGAGGGTGTGGAGAGTTTCATCACTCACAGTGCGGCTTTCTGAACAGCAGGGCAGGCTCCCAGCAGGTCTGAAAACAGCTCCCGGATATTACTGTGGTCAGGGCCGGGGACAAGGGGAGGTGCCCCTTGCTGGAGCCAGGGCTGGCCTGCTTTGAACTGCACCCTGGAGCCCAGGAAACACATCAGTCTACTTGGCATGCCTAGATGCAGGCAGGGGAAAAAGAGGCGGGGAGGTGACTTGAGTTGTTTACAATCAGACCTAAAAACTGGAGCCACCCTCTCATTTCAGAACATGATTATCTGCTTGCTCAGGGATGCTGGGCAGGTTGTTTTGTCTCCCGTGCATTTTGGTGTAATCCCAGGCAGTCTAGCGATGAAGAAAACAGATGCCAAGACTGGGGAGCAGCTTGGTGGTAGAGCATGTGCTCAGCATGCACGAGGTCCTGTGGTCAATCCCTAGCGCCCAAGCAGCGTGAAGAAAACAGGCACTGAACTGTGTGAGTTCCTGTCCCAGCACTACCACTTCCTAGCTAGAAAGTCTTGGGCAGGTTCCCTGGCTTCTCCATCCTTCGGTTTCCTCATCTATGAAATGGGGGTGATTATGGCACCCATAACAGAGGCCTGCAGTGGTGGTCACGTGTTCATATGCAGCAGTGCTTAGAGCAGTACCTGGCAGAGTTGTCAAATGCTGTCATTATTACCTTTGAAGTAAAGGTTTATAATGAAGTCTGACTCATTAAAAGTTTATAATGGCTGTGGTTATGTCACCCTTTTGGTGACTCTGTTGCCAGATTCAAGGCTATTGTGAGGCCTTTAAAGGAAGCCATGTGTCCAGCTGTTGCGGTACATTCTTCTAATTGCAGAACTTGGCTGAAGTAGGAGGATTGCCACAAGTTCAAGGCCAGCCTGAGCTACATTGCGAGTTCAAGACAGCCTGAACTACGTGGCAAGATGCTGTCTCAAAAAGAAAGAAAAAGGGGAAGGAAGGGAGGGAGGGAGGGAGAGAGGGAGAGGGAGAGGGAGAGGGAGAAGGGGCGAAAGAGAGAGAGAGAGACAGAGAGCCATGTGGTTGGACCTGGTGAAGAAAAGACTGAGCAGGGAAATGCACCCCGTGATGGGGCCTGTGTAGGACGTCCACCTGGTTCTTTGCAACTATAGAAAGTTTTGCAAGATGAAGGCGTTTCCTGCTTCTTTCTCATGACCTCTCCTTTCTCTCCTAATTTCCAGGACAGGAGAACTTTGCGAGGATTGTATCCAGTCTCATCTTAGGGAGAATTCAAACCAGGCAAGGGTTATAGAAGAAAACTACCTTGATAGTCAAAGAGTCAGAAGGTAAATGACAAAAGGAACAAGAAGAGGAACAGAAATGCTGGTGGGGGTGTGGGGAGAGAGGAACCCTGCTCCCCTGCTGGTGGGAGTGCAGCCTGGTGCAACCACTGTGGGAGTCAGTCTGGAGACACCTCAAAGAACTAGGGCGAGAGGTCCCATTTGACCCAGCTGTTCCCCTGCTGGGGATCTTCCCCAGAGAATTAAAAGAATCATACCACAGAGATATATGTGCATCCATGTTCATAGCAGCACTGTTTGTGATAGCTAAAACTTGGAAACAGCCCAAGTGCCCATCAACTGGAGACTGGATAAAGAAGATGTGGTTTTTTTATAAAATGGAGTACTACTCAGCCATAAAGAATGAGAAACTAGAGACATTTATAAAAATGGATGCATATCGAGGCCATACTCTTAAGTGAAATAAATAGGACATACACATGTGTAAATACCGAATAGTTTCTCTAGTGTGAGAAACTGAGAGTGTAAATAAGGACTAAAATGATTAAAACAAATAATTGATAATTGAAATAGGAAGAAAAGGTCCAAAGGAGTAGGGGAAGGGGAAAAGAAAGAAGGTAAAGAAAAAATTATGAGAAAAGAAAAGAAAATGGAAACGAAATCTATGTAAATAGGGAAGGGTGGAGGGGGTGAAGGGTGCACAGGTAATGGGGAAAAAATAAGAACAAAGATTCATCATGTACAGGTACAAGCACCCAATGATGAATGTAAATGTATTATATACATAAAATGTACCAATAAAAGATTTTTTTTTAAAAAAAGAAGAAGCAGGACAGAGGAGGGCCCTTGTAAAACTGTGCCTGAAAAAGGCCACCTTCAGTTCCTGGGTAGGCAGGTCACCCCCATGAAGAACAGAAAATTGCACCCTGCACCTTGATCTGATGGGGAGAAGGAGATTTATGCTTACATCTTCCTGTGATATAGAAGTAAATGAATGAATTAAGCAACATGAAATCAGTTAAACTTCCTGGATGCTCAAGCATATTTCACATGTAAATTTCCCAGTGGGACTCAAACATCTGGAATCGCCCTCAGATGCAGTGCTGGTTTTGTCCTTCTTTACTAAGGAGAGACAACCAGTTGAGCTATCTTGCCACCAAAGGCATTTGAAACTTTAGTTATCAGGTTTATCCTGATTTTTAGTCTCATTTGTGCAAATCTTCCTGGGGAGGCATCTAAGGAAGTTTTCCATTTCCACCAGCCTCCTTCTCTTCCTCAGGGCCAAGGGTCAACACGTTCCTGGAATATAGACTGTCAAGTGGTGTCCACACTTGGACCTGGAGGGAAGAAGAGGAGCCCAAAGAGAACCTTCAGGCCAGCCACAGCCTTAGCCTTTAGAGAAGGGTCGTCCTCCTCTCACAGAGTGGACCTCCAGGAAATGCTTTGCCTTTACCTATGCTGCACAACGCTGGGGCTCTGCAGGGATCACAACCAACTCTCCAGTCCAGGCCACCTGTCAGGTCCAAGTTCACCACAATCAGGTGAGTTTCATCTTTCTCAATACAGCAGCAGTAGCAGCGGCAGCATCCTACACCCGCTCGGCCTGACTCCTGGGGCTCCTAAATAATCCAAGTGATTTGACGCATCTAATCCTCTGTCCTTATGCATCTGTTTGTTTGCTTTTTTTCTCTTTTCAGCTTCCAATTTGGGTCAAGTAGAACCTGACTTAGAGGAAGAATTTGAAAAGGATCTCAAAGCGTGTTCATAAAGCCAGTAAAGAAGTTTCCGGCTCCTCCTTAACCCCTCTCTGAATCTCAACCTCAGGATCCAGGTGGTTGGGCCCTAGGTGGGTCAGTTGTGTTATATAAGATATTGTTTTGTTATTTTTACATTATGTAAATTATGTGTCATGTCAAATGTCATAATCAAAAAGCAGAAATTAAAAATTAGTTTACACAATGACCCATATTTATGAGGACGATATTAATGTATGTCTATTTCATTCTTCCTGTCTCCTCCTGGTCTTGCCTTGCCATGTTTACTCCATATTTGTCTTCTGTCTCTTCCAGTCAACTGAAGTATCCCTTATGGGGATCGAACTCAGGACCTTGCACTTGCCAGGCAGGCACGGTGCCACTGAGCTACACCCCCAGCCTTTAAAGTCAATTTAAAATAATAATAATGGATGATATGTTTTCTGAGTCTCTGCATATCTCAGAATGTCTTATATTTTTCCATAAATTAACAACATATTTTGTTGTAATACAACTTCTAACCTTCAACTTTGACTTAAACTTGGTCCCACTAACTTTGGGCATCTTGTTCTACAATTCTGAAATCTAAGTCTAGCCAGAATTCTATTTCTTTGTTAGTGTGTAGATACTAATGAGATTTCCTCCCCCGGTAAGTAGTTATGTATTTCGTTATTTTTAGCAGGACAGGCTTCAAGATAGTATTCTTTCCATTTATCTTGCCTGGGTACACTAAGCCCTTTCAGTCCAAATACTTAATTCTTTTTACTGCTCCATTAAATCCTGCTGATACACTTCCTCTGAGCTCACTTTTGAGAACATCCATTATCCAACGCAGGCTATCTGTTCTCTGTCCTCCCTATTCATAATTTAGGGAGAAGAAGCTCCAAGAAGCACTCCTTTGCTTATCTCAGGTCATTACTATGAGTTTTAAGTACATTAGCCTAATTGCAGTTCCATGGTCAATATTTTAAACCTAATGATTTTTTAGCATTTTAATAGCGCTAATGCTATCTATTAACCAAAACTTGAGGGACATAAACTTCCCTTAACACTTTCCTCGAGACAAAAACAGAAAATTCTTGCAATTTACTCAGTTTTCCCGATCTGTCTCTGTTCATGCTTATTCTGTGCCAGTGGGTAATAACTCCCTTGCCTCCCCCATAGTGAGACAGAACCTGACCAGCAGGCCTCCCAGCAAGACATTGGAGAGGTGCGCCAGGGAAATTTCCCTTTGGGGTCACAGATTAACAAGCTGGACACGTATGGAGACGGCCTTGGCTCCTAACTCCCAGGATGTGTGCAATGGTGCACCCTGTAAAGCAGACCGGCTTCACTTAAGGTCCAGGAGAGGGCAGAGGCAGTTTGAGCACTGACTGAAGGAAAGCATATAGTAAAATGGAATCCCTTTCTTTATATGAGAGGGTGGCAAATGTGGCCAGAAAGACTGCCACTCCTGATGCCACCTCAGTGATGAACTGTGGGCCTGGAGATGACAGTTCTATCAGTAAAGGCCTCAGACTTTCAAATCCTTTTAGGATTTTAGAGAGACTTCGTGAAAGGAGCACTAAAGGTCTTCCAAGAATAACCTGCGTGCATTTTGACAAAAGACTACCTTTCCGTGCCGGCACCTGAGGGCAAGGGTGCTTGTGTTGAAGGATCTGGCACGCATTTGTGACCCTCGCTTCCATTCTGGATTGGAGGTGTGATTCATCTGTCTGTCTGTCTATGTATCTATCTGCCTGTCATCTGTTTGTGGCTCGTGATTGCTCTGTAACTGGAGGTAGGGGACACTAAAGAGTTATTTCTTTCAAGTTGAATGTCTCAGGCTTTCACTGTTCAGTTGCCCTGCCAGCCAAGGTTCCCATCCCTGCCTTCCTGATGCTGCCCCTCTCCCTGGTTTTCCAGCTCCTTCTACCTGGGAAAGCAAGGTAGGGCTTTTTCTGCTTACCTCAGCTGACCCTTACCCTCCCCCAGCTCCTCTGAGCTGCAGGCTCATGCCTTGCCTTCCCCTCATCTCCCCGTGCAGAGGCACTGGACAATGCCAGCTGCTTCTCCCAGGGACCACTCTAGGGCCACATCCAGGCTGTGTCCCCCATGCTGCTCCCGCTGGCTTCCATTCCCACGTCCCCCACTGGCTAGGGCTGGGGGCTCACCTCACCTCAGGACACCGCCTTCTCCCAGCCTTTAGAGGACTCTACAGTGGCTCGCCGAAGCCGGACAGAGCCAAGGCTGTGAAAACAGAAGGAAGAAAAACTTTATCGGGAGCAACTGGAGGAAATCTGTGTATGTCAGGAGCTTGGGAAGGTGCTGTCTCAAGGCGAGCACAGCTGCCCTGGGGAGAGGTGGAGACAGTGGCAAATTAGCAGTATGGGTTTCTCAGATGCTCCGAGCTCCTGCACAGCCAGAGAGCGGGTCACATCCTGCAGATAGTTGTGGGAGTCTGCATTGGAACGGGAGCCAAGTTGGCCTGGCAGATACCTTGGGCTCTCCTCTTCCCTCCCCAGAGCCCTGGAGACTCCTACTGGCTTCTTTCCTCCCAAAGCTGCTGCCCCTCCACCCCATGGAACTGCTCCCCTCCTGAAATTGGGTGTGTGAGCTGCAGAAGCCTCAGCTCTTCCCTCTGTCATTGTGCCTCCAAAATGAAAAGCCCAACCTGCTCATTTTACCACCCAAATCACTGTGACGCTCGAAGTGAAGTGAATCCAAGAAGCCATAGATTTCTCTAGTCTCACACAGGCCATTTACATCTCCAGAGCCCAGCAGAAAAAGCAACGCCACCCAGTGAAGTCCCTCTAGCACAGGACTCCCTTGAGCAGTGTGCCAGCAAGTGTCCCCATTGGACGAGACTGGAGCTGGATGTATTGGCTCTGGGACACCCTTTCCCCATCAGCAGCCACTGGCATCTGCTTACTTACAGAGGGGTAGGGTGGAGCCCTTCCGGGAACCAGCTCCTCCATCACAGGTGTGGCCAGGAAGCAGTTTCCAGAAGACAGTCCAGGGGCCTCAGGCAAGAACTCAGCAGTGAGGACATCGGCCAGACTTGGAGACTGGCCACGAGTATCATTAGCACGAAGGGGTGGCTCCATATTCAGGAAGACAGCTGATTCCAGAGCCGTTTGACCAGCCATTCTGGAACAGAGCTTGTTGGATGTGGAGTGAAGACCTGAACTCATTCAGTGCTGTACTGTCTAGCAGGCAAGGCAGAAATGGCATTTTTCACAAAGGCAACAGTGAAGTTTCCCGCCTTCAGACAGCAGTGGCTGTCCGGGTTCCACCACCTGCAGACAGACACCCAGGAGCTGTGGCTGCAGCATTCAGACTCAGGGCCACAAGGGTGTTCAGCTGTCAAGGCCTGGACCAAGGGGAACTGACTCCGCTGGCCCCATGACTAGGCTCAGAACTGAATGAGGGCCATGACTGTGCCCTACAGGGGAGGCTGCTAATGCCCGCCCTTTCTGCCCTCAAGCAGGCGGGCTCTGGAAGCCAGGGAAAGGTGGGCAGACAAGTTAATGCTCAATGAGGTATGATTAAAAAAATTTGGTGAATTTAAAAATTTTTTAATGTATCACAATAAAAGATATATTGCCATTAATCCCTTCAAAGTATTCTCTCTCACTTCAAATACTTGTCCCATTGTCCTTTCCATTTTCTGAAACCATTCTGGAAGTCCTCTTTCATGAGTGTCTGCCTTGAATTGACATTTATATTTTGTTTTGATTTGGGGGAAGAGCCAGAAGTCACGTGGTGACAGATTCAGTGAATAAGGTGGATGAGGAAGCACCATGTTTTTATAGACCTGCGCTTTAGTTGAATGGTGCTCAGCAGCAGCATTCAGTTTTTTGTATCACACCTCATACAGACACTCAGGAAAGAGGACTTCCAGAACTGCTTCAGAAAGTGGCAAGGATAAGGCATAAGTGTGTTTGAAGTGAAGAGTGTTTTGAGGAAGATTAATGACAATGTTTCTTTTACAGTAATTTTTTAAATTTAAACACAGATTGGGTTTTTGATCAGCTCTTGTACATTTGTACTCACCACCGGGAAAACTGGCAATGCCCAGTGCCTACTAATATCCTGTGGGGAGAGGTATTACATCCTCCTAGGAATGCAGAAGGACTGGTCCAAGCAGAGGACAGCAAGTGAGGCAGGGGAGGCAAGCTATTTCTTGCCATCTTCCAGTTTACCTGTTTTCCTGAAAAGCCTACAGATCAGATCTGGATATTTCTGTATCTGGACCATACTGTTTATGTTCATAACCAGTGCCTAATATCAACAATATCTCAGCTTCTTGTTCTTCCAAATAGTTTACTCTCAACTTCCAGGCTTGGTTCAGGGTTCTCTGGAGTTAGGCAAAGCAAATCACCTAGAAGAGGTTTTCCTATTCTCCCAGGACAGGCACAGAATCTAGTTCTGGAAGGAGGAGGCACCCTGGATGTCCTGAAAACCTGTACAGAGCTTCCCTGCCACCAGAGGGCAGTGTGAACTCCTCCAGAGGCAGGAACTGGGTATTAAAATCCCCACAGGAAATGGGAACTAGGAAAAGGGATGAATGAAGCCTTTTAGGAGGGCAGAGATCCACTCATGACTCTGTCACAGAGCATCCAGAAACAGGAGAGCTGGCCAAGAACGTGGGGCAGATCCTCCCGAGATTAGACTGACCAAGAACAATGAACAGAACAGTCCAGGTTAGGCATGTGCTCGTTAGATTTCCCCACTGTGACAAACAGTGCTTTGGCTCTTTGTCACACGTTTAAAATCTCACAGCTGGCACAATAAAACAGCCAAGATGCACTCAGTGACCTGGCTGGGAACTCATTCCTTTGAACAGGCTGGGATGTGGTAGTCGGTCGGCCCAGCCCGGAGAAGGCTGGCAGCTGGCTCAGACCATATCCCCAAATTCCCCAGGTGACTTGCTCTTGGGGGAGCCAGAGTACAAGGTTGGGACAAGGAAGCCACACTATTGGAGGGGCCTTGGGGAACAGAATAGCAAATATAACCAAGAAGGATGTCCAGGAAGGCTGGACATCCAACCAATTCCCAACAATTTGCCCACACATCATTGCTTCTGAATGGCCAGAGAGCTTGTTAAAATGCAGATTCTGGGAGCCCCTGCCCTGGATGAGAATCCCTACAATCCATGCACAGGGGCTTACTGTCTTTGCAAGTGGAACAACTTTTCTAGGTGACCCTCTCTTGCCACAAATAAGTTAGACGTTCACAGCCCTAAGATGAGAGTGATCTTTCATCTGACAAACTTTTGACAAACAAATTTAACTAACACTCCCAGGATGCTGGTAACAGTGGCGCCTTCAATTTAATGGCAAGAGCTGCCCCCGACCCAGGGAGGTGACACAGCCTGGCATTTCCTATTTGATTGATTTGATTTGTTCATTTTAATATTTTGTCATTTTTCAACATTTATAATATAGCCAGCTTTCAGGCACAATAATAAAAATAGAATGTGAAGCCATCTGAGAAAGAAAGAACCAAACCAAGAAGGGGAAGGAGTCAAAGGGAAGGGGAAGGAGGGACAAGCAAAAAGACAGCAGAGAAGGCAGAATTTGGAGGTGGAGGGCACAGGCTGGGCACCGTTGATCAGCTATGGGCAGGACTGCAGAGGGACTAACATGTTTGGTGTAGCTCATGGGGTGGATCTTGCTTCGACACTGCCTTGGGAGACCTAAGATTCTTGCACTAGTACCAAAGCTTTGTTTGGGTATTGGGGTCTGTTAGGGTTTAGATCTAAAATGTCCCCCAAAAGTCTCACTTGGAGGTGAGGCCTGGGGGTTGTCATGGAAGGGTGTACTGTGCTCCCCACTCTTTCCTTCTCTCTCTGCTTCCTGACTGCCATGGAGGGAGCAGCTTTCCTCCCCCTGCTCTTCCGCCATTAGATTTCTGCTTTGGAGCCAACTGACCATGGACTGAATTCTCTGAAACACGAGCCACATGAAACCTCTCTTCCTTTAACTTGTGGCTGTGGACGTTCCTTTAAGTTGTGGGTGACAGGCAAGTGACGGATGTGGGCTGGTGAGATATTTGAACGTGGAATCAACCCCAGGAGCACCCCCAGGAACCCTGATGATATTTGGTTACAGGCGGTTATGAAACTTGAGAACAACTGGAGAATATTGCAAGTCCTCATTGAAACGCTTTCCTGCTGCCCTACAGAGGGAGAGATGAAGACAGGAGGGGACCAGGCTGAAGACCAGAGGTCTTTGAAACAGCAGCATCCCCAAGGGGACCAACAAGGGTCCCCGTAAGGAGGAGAGATGAGATGGGAGGTCAGGGAGTGAGGGGGGGTTTTGCGTCAGTGGGACCACCCCCTTCCCTTGAGCCCCAGAAGACCGACTTCTCACTGCGCAGGCTCTGTCCAGAGAATGCTTCTCCCAAGGGGTGATGGAGGAGAGGGCTGCATGGGGTGCGGGATGCTCCTACTCCAGGCTCCCGCTTGTGTGCTAAAATACCTACAACTGGAACGCACGGTACCCTGAAACATTGATTTCCTTCTAACAACCCCTCTTGATGCCCAGGAAAGAGTCATCGTCCCGCTGTGTCACAGGCAGAGCCCTTTTGCTGGACTTTCTTCTGTTTAACTATCTCATGTGGCCTAATGCACCAAACATCATTTTTTGAGGAATACTAAACCCAGCTAGATTTTATTAGGCTAAAAATTCATGCACTTTCAGCTTCAGATTATGTAAAGTTTTCTTTCACCAACAGGCAAAACCAAAAGATGCTCAGCCTCAGATTACTTGTACAAATTTCTGACCAGAAGAGAAGAAATGCCATCTGATCTGGCCACCGGAGCTAAGTGCCTGGCACACAGCAGCTGCTCGGCAAAGCTGCTCTTGCTGAGGTCTGTCATAAGGCCAAGTTCCTTTCGCTCCACTCGCCCTGTCCCAGGCTCCTCTCCCCACAGGAGGCCCCTGGAGCTGAGATCTCATCAGTCTTTGGCTTGGGTACAGTCTCTGACCTGTTTCTACCACACTGGGCAGAGCTGAGGATTCTGGCCAAGGTGAAGCAGGACAAACCCCCCAAAAAGAACAAGGACTCCGGCTCCAGCCTGGGAGAGCTACAGGCTCAGGGGCCAGGGGGACGGAAGCCCTGAGGAGGAGTCCTGAGTTGCTCTCTCCCATCCCTGGTGACTCTTTCACCCCAGGAACCCTTGGCAGAAAGGAAAGGTGCCGTATTTTTCCCAGCGGCATTCACAGCAAGGCCCCATCCTGCCTCCTTCCCACCCCACTCCTTCCCCAGATGCTCAGGACAGAAATTCCTGACCCATCCCCAAGTCCAGCCCTGGTGCCATGTCAGACTTGGGGCAGGAAGCCAGGCAGCAGCCCCAGCCCACCAAAGAGCTTGCCCACGCCCCACCAGCCCTGTCCTTAAGGAGAGTCAGTGTAGCCTGCACCGGAAAGCCACCAATGCTTGGATTTTGCGGGGGACTTCCTGATCTCCCTGCCTCTACGAAGCCCAATCCTCCCACCCCCTTACCCCAAAGCCTAGTCAGTCGCAGCTCAGCAGCCAGATCGCACCCCTTCAAACCAGGGTGTCAGAGCTCCGAGGTCCTGGCTGAAGGATGCCTCATTCTGTCCTTCAGTTCCTCCTTGCTGGCCTTCTTGCTGTTCCCCAGAGCCCTCTCTGCCTCACAGCCTTTAGAGCAGTTTCCTGTGTCTGGCAGGTTCCTCCTCCAAAAATCCCCCCGGCTCATTTCTACGCCCTTAAAGTGTGGGGGAAGCCTCCCTTCCCCTGCTCCCCAGCTCCCCCACATCCCACCCCCACTCCTAGCACATCCAGTTTACACGCTCTGACACGTGATGTCACATGTCTAGTATATGCTCCATAAGGGTATTTTTGTTTGTTTTGTTTGCTGGTTTACCCCTGCTGCCAAGCTCACAGGTACTGAATAAATCTTTGTGGAGTGAATGAATGAATGGCTGAATGGCTGAATGGATGAATGAATGAGTGTCCCAGGCCATGCTGAGCAGACTGCCTCTCCAGAGCTTCCCTGGCCCCTTGGCATCTCACACTCCGGCACCCAGGCCGAATGCCCATGCGGCAGGCAGGCTCCTTGTCTGTCCCCTGCTCTCCCTGCCCAGGGGCCCCGCCCCAGCCTGCTAACCTCCTAAATGAACGTGGTCATCCATCACCCCTTCTATCACCATGGGTTCTGCCTCTTTTCCTGTTCGTCCTGCTTACCTGAGCTTTGCTCAAATGTTGTCCCCACTGTTAAAACCAGAGCCCAGCAGTAGCTGAAGGGGTGAAAATAAATTTTATACTCCACTATGGCAATAAGGAGGAGACCTCAGTGTAGGACTGGGTTCAACTCTGATTCCATGGAGAGCATGAGGGAATCTATACCTCAGGAGCAGGCTGGGGATCAGTGGAGAAGAGAAAACATCAGGGTAGAGGGAGGCGATTTAAATGGCTTAACAGGATTCTTGCTGAAGCCAGGCCCAGTGATCAGACCCTCTGGGTGGGGTTCTTCCTAAACCCACTTGGGAGGGTACTTGCTTGAATATGGGGGATGCAGATCTCACAAGGACAGGGACAAAAGCTCTTACCCTAGCCCAGGTGGAAGCCAAGCTTAAAGAGGCTTAGAAGGGCCTGACTCAAGCCGGGTCAAGGAGAGAGTCTTCGTTGCCTTACTCGGAATCAAAGCCCTTCGCTGGCAAGGCCACACCTGCCCTCGCTGCTGTGATTCCAGGGCCTGACCTTGTCTTCCTGCAGTCCCAGAACAAGATGGGACCAGGAAATCCTCCTGGCAGGAGGACCTGGCTTCCACAAAGCCCCAGATGTGTCCATTACCCACACCTTGCAGAGAGCACTGTGGGTAACAGGGATGGGGTGGTGCTGGCCCAAGCCCCGCAGGACCAGAAGGCACCTGTAGGTTTCCTCAGGACAACGGTGGGGAACAGGAACACTCCATGTCCCAGAGCTCTGCCAGTTCTGGGTGCCCAACCTTAAAAGCCAGCTCTGCTCCTCCCTCAGCTGTAAGCCAGGCTTAGAGACAGTGGCCTGCAGCAGCCCTGCCCACAGATTCTGCAGGAGGAACAAGAGGCTTCAAACTCAGCAGCTTAGCCACTCCAGCCCTCTTTCTATCTGGAAAGAATGGGTTAGGAATTCAAAAGTCCTCACCTGCTCCATCGATCTGTCTGTGCCCTCTGACTACAAAGACGGGACTGATCAATGAGACGAGCTGGATGATTTCACATCCCAGGCTCTTAATGGAGCCCTTCAGATGCCAAGAAAACTGAGCAAGACCCCTGGGGGCGTGGCCTCGGGATGGCAGCTTCCCATTTTAAGTGTCCTGAGCTGTGATCTGTGGGCAGTTCCACCTTTTCAGCTTTTTCTCTCCTTGTCTTCTAATCCAGTGCCAGCCCTTCTGTGTCCACCCCAGTCTCCCCACACCTGAACTGCGTCAATCGAGAACTGAGAAGTTATTTCAGGTCCTGCCTTCAGTTTCCAACCTTTACCTGTCCAGCCAAGGCGTGCTGCCTCTCCTCAATGCGCCTTCATCCTAAGTGTTCCCATGGATATGCCAGGAGCGTAAGGACTTTCCATGGTGCCTTCTGCCTTCAGGTTCAACACTGCAAAGCCCCTGAGCCTACTCGCTCCAAGCTTCCATGGCTACCTGGACTGCTGGGGATGTGTAGAAGATGGAGAGGGGAACAAGGATGCTCCTGAAAATTCCCAGAAAATAATACTTTTGTGTAAATGCCAACACATGGTGAGACTGTCCAAATCAGTCCATGAAGTCAGTTATGATAGTTAAGAAACATGAGTCATGGGTGTCGTTTTGAGACTGTTCATACATAATCACAAAGTTTTCATCATGACAGAAGTTAAAAACCTAACTGTTCAACAAAGAGTTCTAGAATAATTGGATATACAAATACAAGAAGAAGAAGAAAATGAATAAAACCTCAACAATAATCCCAGAATCTCATACCATATGTAAAAATTAATTTATATTAATATGTGCTAATAAAAATTTTAAACTAAAATTTAAAGTGCATTAGACTTTAGTGTAAGAGCTAAAACTGTAAAGCCTGTAGACAAAGCATGGGAGAAAATATGCAAGGTGGTGGTAGGCAGGATGATTTCCCAAAGACGCTCAGGCCCTCTACCTAGAACCTGTGAATATGTGATGTAATAAGGCAAAAAGAACTTTGCAGATGAAATTAAAACAATAGGCCTTAAAACAGGAAGAGTCATCTGGTTATTCAGTGGGCCCAGTTTAATCACATGAACCTTTAAATGTTGAAAACTTCCTCCAGTGGCACCACAAGGGAAAATTAGGGATCACAATCATGAGAAAGATTCCTAGTCTTTTGCTCACTATTCAAGGATCAGAGGGAGAGAGGCCTTGAGGAGCAAGAGCACCCCCAGCTGACCCCTGCAAGGACCTGGGAATCTTAGGCCTACGAGCTCAAAGGACAGGATCTGCTCACACCCAAGGCCTGGATGCAGGTTCTTCTGGAGCCCGATAAGAGCCCAGTGGCCAACTCCTTGATTTTGTCCTCAGAGTTCCAGGACAGAAAAATTAGCAAGGGACCCAGACTCTTGGCCTACAGAACTGTAAGATAATAAGTTGGTGTTGTATTACGCCACTAAATCTATGATCATTTGTTACAGCAACAATAGAGAGATAATAAAGAGGCACTGGATTAGGCAAAGATTTCTTAGATAAGATAAAAAGCATGAACAACATGAGGGGGAACAGATCAAATATAACTTCATGAAAATTAAAAACTCTGAAATCTGGAAGATACTTCTAGCAAAGACTTAAAACTATTTACAAAACACATAGCTGATAAAGGACTTGAATCCAGAATATATTTTTTAAAAAATCTTACAACTCAAAAATTAAGATGAAAAAATCCTCAGGTTTTTTTAAAGTGGAGAGAGCAGAAAACTGGAGCAGACATTCAATCAAAGAAGATATACAAATGGCAAATTAAGCACAGAAAGGATGCTCAACCTCACAGACATTGGGGAAATGCAAATTAAAGGCCCATGAGATACCATTACATATCTATTTGCATAACTAAAATTAGCAAGACCGACAATTCTAAGAGCAGGTGAGGAAGCAGAACAGCTGGAAATCTCATGCAAAACACATGGGAATGTGAAAGGGTAAAGTCATACTGGAAAACAATTTCTTATAATTGTGGTTTCTTATAAAATTAACTTATGTTTATTATTTGACCCAGAAACACCTTCTTAGGAGGGTACTGAAATGAAAACACAGGTCCACATAAAAACCTGAACATGGATGCTCGTGGTGGCATTATTTGCATTGGCTCCAAACTGGTAATCACTCAAATGTCCATCAACGTAGTCCACCCGTAAAGTAGAATACCACTCAGCAATAAAGAATAATAAATTACTGAGACCTGCAAGAGCAAGAATGGATCTCTAGAACACTAGGCTAGCTAGGGAAAAAAAAGCCAGACTCAAAAAGCTGCTAAGGGTATAATTTCATTTATATGATGCCCATTATGTAACATTATAGAGAAGACAAAGCTACCAGGATAAGACTGGTGATTATCAGGAGCTGAGATGGAAAATAGGATTGAATACCAAGGAGCTTGAGGGGATCTCTGGGGTGATAGAACTGTCCTATGTCTTGATTGCTTTGATGCCATATGGCTACATATTTGTCAAAACTCAACAAAACTATAGGTAAAAAGAGTGATTTTTATTGTGTGCCAGTATTCCTCAATAAACCTGGCCAAGAATTCCCCAAGATGAATATAATTATCATGCACTGCAAGCATACACTAATAAAAAAGAAACAAGTATTAGTTAATTAATTAAATTTTAAAAGTATTTAATAAAAACAAACCTGACCAAGAAAACTTCATAATCAAGATGTTTGATCCCAACTTCCACTATAAATTAACCCTACATTTTGGTCCCACCACCGAATGGTCCCCTAAATTGATCATTCTCATTATTTGCACTTTCCAAAATAACAGATGCATTTTCTAGACTTTTCCTGCCCATTGAAAAAAGCAGTCCGTGGGAGAAGCAGTGTATCATCATGCGCTCTTCTTTAACTTAGGGTAATGATTTAGAATTAATTGACACCTCATTTTTCTCTCATTGAAGAGTAAATTGCCAGAGTAGTTGAGGATTTTAAAAAAGAGAAAGCACACAGCCTGTCTTGATTTAGGGGTTTTATTTAGTGAATGAATGAGTGATAAATTCTTTTCTCTCTCTTTTTTTTTTTTTTTGGTACCAGGGATCAAACTCGGAACCTTGCGCTTGTGAGGCAGGTGGTGGAACCACTGAGCTAAATCTAGACCTCCTTGGCTCTGATTACCCTTCTTGGTGGAAAGGAGCCCTTTTCAGAAAGATTGGGAATGGCACCCCCCCCCCCCCCCAATGCCTGCTGCAGCCCAGCTGCTCAGGAACTTCCAGAATGAGATCCAAGAACACCCAGGCTTGAGACTCCACGGATCCTGCTGCTCAAGCAGCTGCCAGAACCACATGGAAGAACTCACGGTCCAGTTGTTACGTTTATTTTGCCAGCTGTGTGGGGTGGAATAAGTGCAAGAGAGAGCTAATGACTCCGAACTGCTAACCATCGGTAGTCTTCCAAAGGCTTCTGCAGACAGTTGTTTCTTTTAGGCTACCATATTTTATTGTGTCTAAAACATCACAGATTGTATATGAGGAAACACTGTAAGTTAAACTACGACACTTTTTCTTACTTTTTCTTTCTCTTCTTTCTTTTTCTTTCTCTCCTTCCGTCTTTCCTCCCCCCCCCCTTGATTGAATCCAGGGCCTTCATAAGTTGCATTCTGTTTACCTTCTTTCTTTCTTTCTTTTTTTTTTTTTTTTTAACAAAATCTTACTAAGTCACGAAATTTTCCTGGTGTGAATGGGCATGAGTATGTTCTCCCCAATTTTATTTATGAACAGAGAAATTTGAATTTCATATCGTTTTCTCATGGCATGCCCTATTATTCTTTTGAATTTTTTCCGTCTATTTAAAAATGTAAAAACTATTCTTACCCACAGGTAATATGTTATGTTTGGATCTTGAATGTTCCCCAAAGGCTCGTGGGTTGAAATCTCGGTCCCCAGTGCAGCAATGTTAGAGGCAGGGCTTTTGAAGGCGATTGGGTTGTGGGGACTTTAATTTCCCCAGTGTATTAATCTATCTGTGGATTCGTAATTTGATGGTGTTACTGGGAGGTGATGGAAATTTAGGAGATGGGGCCTAACTGAAGGGTGGGGGTGTGACCTTGGGAACTGTGTCTGGCCCTTGCCTACCCTGTCCTGCCTGCCTGCCCTGAGGTGAGCAAGTCTCCTCCACCACACCCATCCGCCATGATGTTTCTTCCTCACTACAGGCCTAAAACCAATGGCGAGACCCAACTGTGCCCTAAAACCTCTGAAACTGATCTGAAGTAAATCTTTCCTTCTTTAATTTGTTATCCTCAGGTATTTTGTCCCAGTAATGGAAAGCTGACTACCACACTATACAAAAACATACAATGAGCTGGATTTGGCTGGTGGGCACTGATTTGCCAACTTTGCTCTTTGCCTTTGGGAACACTGATAAAGCAGCCATCTTTTAGAAGGACATATGGTAGTTTCTAGGATTGTCTTTGAGCCACTGACAATTGTTTTGTTAATCTGCATGCTGGAGAACATTTATCAGGATAGGCTGGGTTATGCTCCAATAAAAATCAACCCCCAAATCTCAGGGTCTTAAAATGAAAGCTTATTTCTCACTACACAAGGTCCTCCAAAGACCAGAACTACTTTCCAGGGTGGTTGCCCCCATGTAATGACTCAGCTGTACTCCTCCACATGAATACGTGCCTCCTCTACAGTGCCATGGGACAGGACTGTAGAAAATTGCACACCAGCTCCTATGGGCTTTTTGGCAAAGGCCACTATGTCTTTCTCTTTACCACATTCTCATTAGCTTTCTGCTACTATAACAGTTAAACTCTTAATAATGAAGAGTGGTCTTGTCTATGTTTAATTGGTGACCTTTATACTGAAAGAGACAAATGCACTAGGAAACAGAAAACAGCTTCATTTTATCTCTGGCCCATTCATATCCTGTCTGGATTCAATCTTTACCTCCCCATGGATGAGATCCCACATTTTTGTCTAGACACTCTTTCTTTTCCAGCTGTGGTTTTAAAAAAGTAACATAACATCTGCCATCTTAGCCAGTTGTAAGTGAATTCATATTCAGTGTATTCATATTGCTGTGAAAGAGATCTCCAGAACTTTGTCATCTTAAAAACTGAATTCTCTACCCATTAAACAATTCCATTTCGCCTCCTCTCCCAAACCCCCTGGCAGTCACCATTCCGCTTTCTTTTTTTATGAATGTGACTACTTTAGATACCACGTATAAGGGGAATAATATGATATTTGTCTTTTTTAGTGGCTGTTTTTTTTCACTTAGGGTAATGTCCTTAAGGTTTATCCAGGTTGTAGCTTGTGAGAGAATTTCTTTCCTTTTTAAGGCTGCATAATTTTCCATTGTATGTTTATACCACCTTCTGTTTATCCATTTATCTGTGATGGACATTTAAGTTGCTTCCACCTTCTATCCAGGTGTGCAAGTATCTGTTCAATACTCTGCTTTCAAGTTGGACGTGGTGGCCTACACCTGTAGTCCCAGCATTCAAGAGGCTGAAGCAGGAGGATCCCAAGCTCAAGGCCAGCTTGAGCTATATGGAGAGAATCTGTCAATCCCCCCCCCCCCAAAAAAAACCCTGCTGTCAATTTTTTGGATATATATATCTAGAAATAAGACTGCAAGGTCATATGGCAGTTCCATTTTTTATTTTCTGCCAAACTTCCACACTATTTTCCTTAGTTGTTGTACCATGTATAAACCTACCAACAGGCACAAATATTCCAATTTCTCGATAACCTTGCCAACACTTATTTTTCTGAGTCGTTTGTTTCTTTTTGATGGTAACCATCCAAGTGGATGTGAAGTAATATTCCACTGTGGTTTTTAACTCACATTTTGTCCAGTCACTCTTAGAAGAGTCCTTTGATCCTTTTCAGTAAGAATAGTCTCATTTTAATAAATGTGATAGGCAGAAAAACGCCCCTACTCCTGAAAAGATGTCTTTGTCTTAATCCCCAAATCTTACGGATATGTTATGTGGAGTGTGGATATAGCATGTTGCATGACAGGAGGGAATTAAAACTGCAGAGAAATTAAGGTTTCTAATCAGCTCCCTCTACCACACATTGCCTGGCACTTCCTCCCCAGTGTTGGGAGATGGAAGGTGCAGGAAAGGCCATCCTTATCCAAGGTGGATGTGTGCATCTTCCGGGCAGGGCTGGTTCCGGTGATGACTGCTTCCTTAGCAGTTGGCGAGCTTGTCATACGACCCCTCTGGGCCCTTGAGCATCCTTTTCTCTGCCCAGGTGCTACTCCCTCCATCTTCATACCCTGCTGCCAGGGTGACCTCCTGACATTTTTGGCCGAGGAGCCCTCTCCTTGGCAGGAGGCTTTTTGGACACATCTTTTCCAACCACTCCACGGCCAGCTCTTTCCCATAATCTCTTGGTCCACAGGAAGTGCTCAGGCCTCCTCCTCCCACTCCTACCGCTGCAAGATGCGGTTTTCTCTCCCTGTGTGCATGTCTTTGCTTGGCCATGGGATAGGCACTTCCAGCCACAGCCTTTGGCCTCCTTCAAGGAAGAAAAGGCTTAAAATTCATTAGTGTGTTGTTACGGTTTAGGTCTAGGATGTCCTTCTTTTGGTGACAGTTATGAACTACTTTTCTATTTTTGCTTTTCCAGACTTTTCCAAGGGTATTCTTTAATCACTGAGTATGTGTGGCTTGTCTACATAGAAGCCAGGAGTAATTTTGTGCAGTAATGACATGGTGGTAGTTATGGCGAATGAAAAGTTTATAAGACCTTGGGAATTCTGAGATGATTCACATTGTTTTGTTCCATGATTTATTTTTGTAGGGCTGTTTTCAAAGTCCCATTTTCTCTGAACATTTGGCCCAAATACCCACACTTTCTGACTCCTTAAACTCAGTCCCGTTGCACCATTTCTGTATGGGAAAAGAACACTTTTATAAGAACACTCAACTAATGCAAGTAGCTTTCAACCACAACTTCCTCTCTCCCTGCCCTTCTGCATCTGGCCCACGTTAAACCTTCCCTGTGAGTGCAGAGGATTTTCACACAATGAAATTCAGCATTGCTCACGTCATTAGCTGTCATTCACGACCCTGAGGTGAGATAGAAGAAAAGAGTTAGAAAGGGGACAAGGAAAATTATAATATTAAAATTGTACTTGTAAAGAAAAACTGCAACTTTGGGAAACAAAAGTTATGCAACACCCCCCACTCCCAGTTTCAGAGAAAAATCCCTAAGGACCTTAGAGACAATGAGGCTGGAAACTGAGCACTCGGGCTGTGCCTGGCCCCTGTGAGTAGCCTTCCCTCCTGCCAACCCCGTCCTCAGGAATCACACTTCAAGAGGACAGCAGGTCTCAGCTTCAAACACATGCAGAGGGATTGCATTTTAAGACAGTCTGGAAAATGGGCCAAACTCACTTAGATAACCCATCTAGGGAGACCCATGATCTCCATAAATACACCCACTGGAGGCCACGCAGGCCTCTCTCCCTCTGGAGGGCCCACACTCCACTTCTTCAAGTGTGTTCTCTTACAGTTCTACCCAGTGAGTCCCTTTCTACCTCTTACCCACCTGTCCTGAAAATTCTTTTTCTGTGATGGAGTCAACCAATGTGCCTTGTGAATGGGGGGACTCAAGTTCCCCATCCTTGCTTTGGGGGTCTCCTTAGACCCTGTCCAGTGACAACATAAACTCATTTTGAAAACCATGAACAATTATGCAGTCCAAATTCAGAAACCGAAAGCAAATTATCTTACAAATGAGAAATTCTCAATAATTTCTTCTTTGTAGAACATCTGTTGAGAACACACACACACACACACACACACACACACACACACACACACATGCACACAAAACTGGTGGGGAGCCAGGTGTGGTGGTGCACACCTATAATCCTAGCACTCAGGAGGCTGAGGCAGGAGGATTGCCATGAATTTGAGCCTGGAGAGCATAGTGAGTTCAGGGCCAGCCTAACTACAAAGTGAGACTTTGTCTCAAAAACAGAAACAAAACAAAGAAACAAAAAACTGGTCTGGAGAAGGCTCAGTTTTCACTAAATATAATTCTGAACCTTTTGAATTTTATATCATAGAGTCTCAAATCAAAAAGAATTAAAAATATTAATTTGCATTTGAAAACATAAAACTACTACTTAATTATCAATGTTATAAGCAGAAGTTACCTTCTGATATTGCAAAATGAGGTTCTAAAAGTTTAAGGAGTCAGGTGTGGTGGCCCAAGCCCACAATCCCAGTACTTGGGAGGCTGAGACAGGAGGATTGCCAGGAGTTCAAGCCCAGCCTAGGATACATAGGGAGTTCAGGCCAGCCTGAACTAGATAGTGAGAAACAAAAAACAAACAAACAAGTTTAAGGATAAATTAAACAATTTGTATTTGACCTAGGACTTATAATTGAGCTAAACTTGGTGAATACTTTTACTTTTTTGTTCACTTTCTGTGGACAAAGATATTCTTTGTTCTCATATCATTGAATACAGTAATGCCCTGGCTCATGGCTTTGTTAACAATTCCGTTTACAAGCAAATGTTTGACAAAATTTTGTTTCCATTTGCGAACTCTGCATCATGTGATGAACATGACCACAGCCATCTTCCCCAGAATTGTGGAACGAATCAATTTCATGAGCCAGTGTTTCAACAAAAACAAGGCCCTTGGCTTTTGTGGGGTGGGAGTTTGAGGAAAGGTCCGATTTACTGAGGGATGGATCTGTTTCATCATCTGAGTTCCTCAATCTACCAGGTACTGTGTTGGGTGCCAGGGACACAGCTATTAATGTAACCAGCTCTCTGCAGGGGACCAAAATATTGACTATGCCCAAAGCAGGCTTCAAGCAGTGCAGGCTGTGAAGAGTCAACCCCACAGTTGGCTTGTTTTGAGAAGTGAGTCCAGCTAAAGCCTATATGCCATACCCAAATTCCATTCCCACAATTAAAACCTTAACTAGAAGGACGAAGTTCTAATTAAAACCCTATATTTTGTCTATTCTCTCTCTAAGTCTAGAATGCTTTGTCTTGTCCTTTACAAGCCTTGCTTGCATTAGTATCCATAGTAACTGCACTACTGCACATCTTCACACATAGTTCCCCTTTAGCACATAGTTCACCTTTACCCCACTTGATTACCAATAAAAATCAGTGGCTTGGGCTGACCAGTGCCTTTGCTGGATGAGCAGCGTTGGCTGTCCTGGCTCCCCAGTTTCTCTGTCTCTTTAGTTCTGTCTTTTAGGTTTTTTTCTCATCCTTGCACCGTAGCACGGGGCAGGAGATCAGAGCCTACTGTACAGGTCTCTGATAGCTCCCTCCATATGGACCCTTGTCTTGAGGGTGATGGAAGAATGAGGCCAATGGGACAGCAGTGGGGAAGAACAAGGTGTAACTCACTAGAAAGAAAGGGGGCTCTAAAGGGAGGAGTCATGGGGGGTGTTTAAATCTAGAGGCTGCAGTCTCTGGCATGAGAAAGGAGCAGAGGGATATGTGAAAACTCAGGTGTGCAGCTGCTGTTGCTGCTGCTAGGCTTCTGATGCCTGAAAAGCAGACTTGATTATTTCTTTGTCCTTTGCATTCCAGTTTTTTGAGACTTAATCCTAGTTTATTTGAGGATTTGTCCTGTATCCTTTGTACTTTAATTTCCCGAGGCTCATCTTCAGCTCACCCAGGTCCTGGCCTTCAGTTTACTCAGCTTCCTGCCCTCATCTGCCTACCTCCCCCCTCATGAAGACCTAGAGCCTGTCCTGGAAGGACACTTGGCCATTGGAAAAGTCAAAGTGGGCCTTTGTCATCTCAGAGTTGGGACTAGAAAAAAAGGCAAACTTAGTCTACAGTAATGATTCCTTCCCAGTTCTAGCAAATCTTGAGTGATTCCGAAATAGGTGTTTCATCAGAAGAAATACACACATGCACTTCTGTGAAAAATGTATGTCTCACTGATGCCTCAAATTTAAATTATGAGTTTGTTACCATGTTTGAATCAATTTGATCTTCTCATGCTGGTGCCATTGTCTTTGGGAGCTGTTAGCATAACAAGCTTTCTGGGATCCTGAATAGTGAACTCTGAGTATAGTCTAGATATTCAGAGCATTTGTTTGTGGTGATTGTAAACTATTTTTTCTTTATACTTTATTTGATTGGGAGGAAAATAGTCCTTGAAATAATTGTGCTTTCCAATATCCATTCTTTCTTTCTCTCTCAGTAATTTTTGTTGTAGTTATTGTTGTTATTTGGGAGTTTTTGTTTTTGTTTTGTTTCTTTTTTGAGACAGGGTTTCGCTACATAGTTCAGGCTGGCCTTGAACTCATGGTGATCCTCCTGGCTCAGCCTCCCAGTGCTGGGATTATAGGCATGTGCCACTACACCTGGATTTTTCTTAGTATTAAGAACTCTAATTTTTAGCTGAGGACAGTGCTACCCAACTAAAACTCATTCCATCCTTCCTTAAAGCTAAACTTAGTCGTGTGACTAAATTCTAGCCAATTAGTTGTGAAAAAAGAAAATGTGTGTAACTCCCATAAAGTGTCTTTCAAAGATGGGTGCAGACCCTTTGCCCTTCTTCCTTCCTATGGATTAAAGTACAAATGTGATGATAGGGCACTGTGAGCCGTTTTGTGTCTGAGGTAGAACACTACCCACGGCAGAGTAGAAGAGAATGAGCCCGCTGACTGCAGAGTTGCCACGTAGACTGGGCTGTACACCTCCAAGCTTCTTTTACACAAGAAAAATCAACCTCTGACTTTTTGAAGTCACTGTTCTTTGGCTGATGTTTTTGTTACTGTCTGCAGCCCAGACTACCCCTAATTAGAATTAGAGGAGCAGTCAGACCTTTCTTCACATTAACCACGGACATCTCATAGCACTTTCAGAACCAAATGAAGGCACCGGTTTGGGCTGAGTGGAAGGCAGGTCCTCAGCCTTAGCTGATGTGTCCATTAGGACTGCAGCCGCTCATTGACATGGCTGAGCTTCTGCTTAAACTGACCTCCCCAACAGCACATCCAATGGTGCAGTCTGCCCTGCAGCTCTCTATTCTGGATCCCACAGACCAGAGGGTTAAAACACTGGGCAAATGCAAAGATACCAAAAAGGACCAAATTTAGAGCAAAGAAACTGCCCCCGTCTTTCCCAAACCTATGAATATCAGGGTTGGCACTAAACTTATCTGCACGAGGTGAATAAGGACTGTTCTCCTTGCTTTGGTGTTTGACTTATTGAAGTGGCTGGCTCGTTTCCCTTCTTGATATATCAGAAAGTAACTTACAAGGGTAACAGACAAGGAAGGAGAAGGACAAGCATGCCCCTGGGCCTGGCAGGGATGCCACTCAAGATCACAGGGCAAAGGGGTGCAGATTTAAAGACAGCAACCGGGGGGGAGGCTAATGCCCTCTACAAGGAATAAGCAAACTTTCTCAAATACAATGGCTGCCCAAACCCCAGCCAGAATCCTATACTTAACTGAATCTACAAAGGACAGAGATTTCAGTGGCCAGCAAATCACCAGGTAAGTGTTGAGAGCCATCAAGGCCAGAGTGAAGAGAATTCCTTCCCCCACACTGAGCTGTGCCCCAGAGACCACCCAGCATATCAGCAGGGGGCTGTTGGGCAGCAGGGCCCACATGCCTTGGAAAACAACCATAGGAGGAGATGCACAGCAGGTGATGGCAAAGGAGGATGTGTCGGACCTGTCTCCACAGCTTCAAATTCTGTGACACTGTGGTGATGATGATAGTGATGGATGTGCCAAAGGAGAAAGTGACCACAGATACAGAGGCCTTCACTGTCGCTTCCGGCCTCAGCCAGTCTGAAATGTTGCAGGGCTCAGAAGAGAGGTTCATGGTCTTCAGGCATAGCTTGGCTCCTGGAGGAGAAAAGCACAAGAATGAGGTGAACGAAGTCTCTTGTGAAGTTTTCCAGTTCTCTGATCTGTGTACAGACTCCAGAAATAGATGGCATGTTTTTTGGGATAGAAGATGACAATTTTATTTTATTTTATTTTATTTTTAATTTTTTTGTATTAAATTCTTTTATTGGTACATTGTAGGTATACAACACAATTACATTTCTCATTGGGAATTGTACCTTTACATAATGCATCTTGGTTCTTATGTTTTCCCCATTCCTAGCCCTCCCTTCACGCCCTCCACCCTTCCCTATTTACAAAGACTTTGTTTCCATTTTTTCCATTTCTCATCATTTTTTCCTTTCCCTTCTTTCCCTTCCCCTGCCCCTCCCACTACCCCTACCCCTTTGGACCTTTTCTTCCTATTTTACATTATCGATTATTCATTCTAATCATTGGTGCATTTTAGGTATACAATATAATGACATTCATCAGTGGAAATTTGCACCTTTACATAGTCTCTCTTGGTTCTTATTTTTCACCCTTGCCCAGCCCTCCCTTCAACCCCTCCAGTCCTCCCTATTTACAAAGATTTTGTTCCTATTTTTCCATTTTCTCATATTAATCCCATTCCCTTCTATCCTTTCCCCTAGCCCTCCCACTTCCTTCCCCTTTGCCCCTTCTCCTATTTCACATTACCTAGTATACATTTAGTCCTTATTTACACTTTCAGTTTCTCACACCAGAGAAACTATTCAGTATTTATACATGTGTGTCCTATTTATTTCACTTAAGAGTATAGCCTCACTGTGCATCCACTTAGCTATAAATGTCTCTAATTTCTCATTTTTTATGGCTGAGTAGTACTCCATTTCATGAAAAAAAACACATTTTCTTTATCCAGTCTCCAGTTGATGGGCATTTGGGCTGTTTCCAAGTTTTAGCTATTACAAATTGTGCTGCTATGAACATGGGTGCACATATATCACTGTGGTATGATTCTTTTAATTCTTTGGGGAAGATCCCCAGCAGTGGAATAGCGGGGTCAAATGGGACTTCCAGACCTAGTTCTTTGAGGTATCTCCATACTGATTTCCACAGTGGTTGCACCAGGCTGCACTCCCACCAGCAGTGGAGCAGGGTTCCTCTTTCCCCACAGGCCCGCCAGCATTTGTTATTGGTTGATTTCATGATAGCAGCCATTCTTTCTGGAGTGAAGGGGAATCTCAGCATTGTTTTCATTTGCATCTCTCGAATGACCAGTGATGTTGAACATTTTTTCATGTATTTATTTGCTATTTCTACTTCTTTGTCTGAGAAATGTCTGTTCATTTCAGATGCCCATTTTTGGATTGGGTCTTTAAATCTCGGAGGTCTGATCTTTTTAAGTTCTTTATAGATTCGAGATAGTAGACCTTTGTCTGAGGAAGAGCAGGTGAAGATTTTTTCCCACATTGTGGGTTGTCTCTTCACAGTGCTGGTGGTTTCTCTTGCTGTGCAGAAGCCTTTTAATAAGAAGGGATCCCACTTGTTGATTATTTGTGCTAGTTCACGGGCAAGTGAGGTTTTGTTCATAAAATCTTTTCCTACACCGATGTCTTCAAGGGTTCTACCTAATCTCTGTTCCAACTGGTTCAGAGTTTCTATTTTAATCTTTAGATCTTTAATCCATTTTGATTTTAGTTTATTGCATGGTGAGAGATATAGGTCTAGTTTTAATCTTTGGCAAGTTGAAGTCCAATTTTTCCAGCATCATTTATTAAAGAGGCTAAGAAGATGACAATTTTAGATAATACTGTCAGGGTTCAAAGAAACTGGAGGCAACATCTAGTGTTTCCTTACTCAGAGGAGGAAGGCATGTGCAAATCACACACAAGGAAGGCGTGAAAGGTGAGTTCTAAGCATTCAGCAGATTGCTCAAATACAGGTCAAGGTTCTAATGCTTACTCATCTTTTTCCGCCTTTGACTGTGAGAACATCTTCAATTAGAAGCACAAAGCACAACATTATAAGTCAACTGAATAACATTAACACTTGTTAACAGTACATTCAAAGGTCTGGGGAAAAACTTATGGCAAGAACTGTGAGGCAAGTGGGAAATTTGTAACTCAGAGCCTTGAATTCATTTAGGTCTATAAGACATGAAAGGAAATTAACAGTAATGGTAAAAATCATGGGTGACACTGTGTACTTTCTTAGGATCAAAACCTGCTCTCAGGGCATATTCCTCACTACCCCAGGTATACCTTATTTCTCACCAAGTAGTTTAATTCTGCACTTTTCACAAATGAGAAAACTAGGACTTAGAACATTTAAGAGCTATTTTGGATCTTGAATGTCCCCCAAACACCTATGTACTAAAAACTTGGTCCCAAGGATGGTGCTATTGAGAGAAGACGGAACCTTTTAAAAGGTGGGGCCTGGCGGGAGATCTTTAGGTCATTGGGGGGCATGGCTGTGAAAGAGACTGTGGGAACTTCATCTTCTCCTCGGTCTCTTTTGCTTCCTGGACAGGAGGTAAGTGTTTTGCTCTGCCATGCACTCTATCCATGATGTGCTCCTTTGCCACAGTCCCAAAAGCAATGGGACCGTGCCCTCTAACACTACAGGTCAAAATAAACCTTTTCTCTTTAAAGGTTGATTACCTCAGGTTTTTGTTGTACTGGTGGAACTGGTGTACACACTGAGCTGCTTGCTTAGGGCCATATGGTTATTGTGTAGTGGAGCCAGAATTGGAACATGGGAGCCCCACTCCAGAACCCACCCCCTCAACCACTATGAGAAAGCTTATGCTACACACAATGCCAGATGAATGTGTTCTCTAGATCTCCTTTGCCAGTGTCATCTGGCCAGCCAACTGGGCTCTGTTGGGCCCAACATTGTCTCTGTTGTTAAAAGCCAGTAGACTGCACATGCTGGAAAGTGCTGGGATCTCAGGTTTGCTGAGGGAATGTGGCCACAACAATGCTAAGGCACACATAACAGTCTCATAGAACCTTCTCAAGTGTGCACAACAGTGAGTGGCTCACCGTGACAGCCCTGAGAACCCCCAAATTACAGCGTCACTGCTGTTGCCATGAAAGGTCTATGAGGTCTACAGTGGAGATACCAGCTATTGCCTGCCCACCTCTGCTCCTTCCAAGGCCCTTGATGTCTCACTCTTTCCTATGACTCTGCCTCATCAAAGGTTGCTGACACTTGCCCCATGGAAGATCATTCTGTGGACTGCACTGAGTCAATTGAGTCTGTCTCTTGAAATTCTGAATCAAGGCACACAAAGAATGGGGTCTGAGAGCGATGCCATGTCATTGGCCTGTCTGATAGTTTGCAATGTAGGCAAGTAGGAGACAGAGGGAAGTAGGAGGAAAGCAGAGCGAAGGGAGGACATGATGAAGCCCCTGAGTCACAAAAGCTCTTGCAAGACAAAGAGAACAAATGACTTTTGCTCCTGAATTTCTGACTCCACCAAGGGGCCCTGAATTTTCTGTCCTTGGATTCTAAAAATATAACATACACCCCTATTAAGTGAGCTAACTTAAATGGGGTTCTACTCCTTTCCTCTGTCCCCCAGACTTCAGAGTCTATAAAATGGGCCTTGAAGAGGCACAGTACAGGATAAGGATTTCCTAAAAGACATGTCACAAAAATGCCACTATTCCAACTTCCTGATTATCTAAATGCCAGAGCTCTTTATGAAATCCCTCACTGAAGACATAGTTCTTATTTCCTGTATCATCATCCTTTGTGGAAAAATTGCCCTGTTCTGATGGATTTTTGGTGCCATTGTCATGCTTTTGAACTCCAAGCGTTTATTTTCTCTACTCCCTAGTTCTACAGAGAGGAATAGAAATTGGAATGGTCATTGTCAAAGTCACCGGTCAATCTTTCTTATAATGGTAGATTTTTCAATCAAAATCTTACATAAGAACTCTGAAGATTAAACAGAAAGATGTTGTTACAACGTATATCGAAAAAGTTCCCCAAAGCCTCATCACTCACAGGTGGGGCTTTTAGGAGGTGTGATAATTGGTTGATTGTATCAACTTGAGTAAGAAACACCAAGCTAAATTGGCCCAGGATAGTTCTGGTGTGGAAGACACCAGGAGGATTCTCCCCAGAATGTATAAAAAGGAAAACTAGGAATGAAAGATGGCTTCTGTTTTCTTTGGAGGAGCTCCAGTGTTTGCTTTCACCTTTGACGTCATCTCCTAGCTTCCAGTGCAGAGTCTTTAGCTTCCAGCACCGACCCTTCAGCCTCTTGATACTGACTCGCACGGGACACTACACACAGTTCCCGGCCTTTGACTGGATCCTTCAGTTCCCCACACCAACTCTGTGGGCGGCCACTGTAAGCCAATCTTGTAAATTCTTACATATTTATATAAAATATTATATAAATATATATAAATATAACTTATTTATATAAATATTATATAAATATTTATATATTTTGTATAATATCTGTTTCCCTAGTAAGCACTGACTGATACAAGAGGTGACTGAATCATGGATGTAACACTGAATCATGGGTGTGTGATACTGGATTACAGTATACCCCCATAAAGTCGTGGTTCAGAGTTTGCAGCTTCAGTCGTTTGCAGATTTTTCCTTAGAACCTAATTAATAATTGTTCATGGGAACCAATGCAACTTCATCGAAACTGTTTTTTTTGTGGGGGCAGGAGATTTGCAAGTAGCCAATCCAAGAATGTTACTCAGTTCTCCTTGCTGCTGATTGGCTGCTGCAGTGTAACCTATCTCTGGCAGATGCACCAGCATTCCCACATGGTAACAGGTTGATGTGCCACGTGTAAATCTTGAGTGTTGTTGGTTTTGTCCTTCTTAAAGTCCTGACATCCCCAAGATGCTGCCAAAACACCCTGCACCTTCTAAGGCCTTATTAATATAGTATTTTATTAAATTATATTACATAACTGTGGGAGACATGGCATAGTTAGGGTTTAAACTATAAAAATAGACATTTTTAGGCATTTTTCTGACCATATCTGAAATTCATGTGTTTTCTCAACTTGCGGGTGTTCTAGGAATATAATCCCTGTGAATTTCAGGGGTCCACTATAGTCCACTGATGGGTTTATAGCTGGGTGTAATGTTGGGAGGTGAAGCCTGGTAGGAAGAGGTGGGTCACTGTGGGTGTGGCCTGTAACTATATATACTTCCTACTCCCTTCATCCCTTTCTACTTCCTGCAACCATGCCATGGACTGTTTCTCCTCTGCCATGCCCCTCTGCCATGCCGCGCTGCCTTGAAGGCACCCAATTATGGACTGAAACCTCTACAAACTATGACCCCAAATAAACCTCCCTTCCTTTAAATTGTGGATGTCTGGTGTTTTGTCCCAGCAATGAGAGAAATAACTAAGTCAGATGTTGTTGGGTTTTTTTGTACTGGGGATTGAACTCGGGACCTTGTGCTTGCGAAGCAGGCAGGGAAACCACTGAGCTAAATCCCTTGCAAGGCAGACGCATATCTGCTTTTGTCAAATTCTTCCTCCTAACTGCTCATTTCCAGAGCACACCCCATAACTGCCCTTGGGGCACCACCATAGAAACTAAGGGCCCCAGTGGGAGACTGTACAAAAACCCTGGTGAGTTAGAACAAACCCACTCTACCCCTGGACTGAGGAATTCATGTAAACCAGGCCCTCCTCCTAGATCTGTGGTTAACAGACTGAGGTTTCAGTATTGAAGTCACTGTGCAGCCTCTCTCCGCAGGCTCCACATCCTTTCTCTGTGTGTCTACGGAGGCATCCTCACTCACATCCTCAAGTGCCAACTCTGAACTGGGGCCCAGAACACCCAGGCTTTCACCTTTTTCCCGAGGACCAGGCTGCCCTACCTGCACCCAGAACCTCCTGTGCCATTTTCCGGATCTGAGTGGAGCCCCAGCTCTCTAGGACAGAGCCACCTACCTGGTCCTTTCTGGCTTCCTCCCAGACCTAATCCCAGCTGCTGGGTTCCAGATCTAGGTGGGCTGCTGCAGGCAGAGTCCACAGTGCTGAAGGCCTCCCTGGGTGCTGGGGCTGCCCATCAACACACACTGTGCTCTGTGCCTGGGCTCACATTGCCAGGTTTGGCCCCAAGAATGGTTACATGCTGCATTACTCAGTCTTCTCTTCACTGCTCATTTTGCCCTGAGCCCTTACATCGTCTGTACCACCTCTGCTGAATTCCTCACTCATGCTCAATGGGGCTTCTGTGCACATACACGGCCACCATCCCCCCAAACACACACACACACACACACACACACACACACACGTAGGGAACAGGGGAAGGGGACATTACTAGAACCTCTGCAGTTAAGTCCTAGTCTCCTGAGAGCCACGGCAGTACACGGCGAATTACAGGAAAGGTAGAAAAATGAGACTAAGAAGCTGAGCTTTGGGTCTGATCAGTACTGCTCTGGGCGGCAAAGATGAAAGCCTCCAGCTTACCACACCTTTTATTCAGTACTCAGTACATCGGGAGAAACAAATGTAACAAATGACTCGCAGAGCGTTCAGTACATCCTGGGTAAACAAGATGGTAACAGTCCAAGAACAACGAGGAACTGAGTAGATGTTTGTTCCTCCCAGGATGTTTTCGGCTCCCAGGATGTTTCTTGTCCTGGAGAATCACAGACAGCATCACCGGATCATTGAGGTCTCAGTTGTGACCGGAGGCCAAAATGGAATTAGGTCTTGGAATACCATAGCTGGGCTGTAGGCGGGAGACCTAGGCTAACCAAATGATTTTTCCCTAAAATTATGTAGCATTGCTCCCCGCCACCACACACACACACACAGACACACACACACACACACTCACACACACACACAGGCTGTATTCCAGGACACAAAACTCTACCAACAGCAAGCAGTGATTGTCCATTTGCTCCCTTTAGGCTGTTATGGTTTGGGTCTAGATGCCCCCCAAAGCCTCCTGCAATCTTTTTCTAGGGTAGATAAATCTGGAATGTGTGATGCTGGGATTAAGGGCGTGTGATTACTAAACCACTACACATGAGTGATTGGTTTGACACCACCCTAATCTCGGTAGTCTGAATAAGATAAAAGGAGCAGAAAGATGTTGTTAAGGCCCCTTGTTGCTTTTGCTGCTTCCACCACCATAAACTGTTGCCACTCTGCCACCCTGCCTTGGAGCCAGCCAATTATGGACTGGAACTTCTATGAATTGTGTGATAATAAACCCCTTCCCCTTTAACTTTTGATGTCAGGTATTTTGTCTCAGCAATGAGAGAAAAGTAACTAACACAGACTAATAGTCTAAAACCTGCTCTTCTTTTCTGCTTAATTAGTGCTGCTACCTCTATGATCTACGTACAAAGTGTCATAAAGGCTGGCCCGCCAAAAGCCTCTCCCTCTGGATCTGAGATGGTTTCAGGGAACTAGTTGTTGTTGAGATCAGGCAGGGACTCACTCCTTTAGTTTTCTAATGAACACATTCATCAGCAAGCCACATTGTCTCCTCACTGTTCTTGATCAACCTTTCTTGGGCTCTGAAGCACACAATGCATAACCCTACACTGTGAGGGTGTAAGTGGTAAAATTCTCTGATGTACAGGAGATGACACAGAATATGATTTATTTAATAATCACCCCAAATCATGTTTTGTTTTACTTATTTACTAAATGAGTAAGACAACTGGGTGTGCTATGGGAGGGTTTTGCAGAAAGAAGGAATCGGGTGGTCTGGTGCAGTCAGAGGAGGCACCCCGGAAGAAGTAAGGCTTGAACTGGTCCCTCTAATCATGAGAACTAGGGAAAAACTGGGGCAACAGTGAAGTGGGGAGGGGAGAGGGGTGATGTAGTTTCCAGGCAAATAAAAACAATGGGGGCCATAGTGGAACCAAACCCAGTGTTTGGGGTGAACAGGGAGTAGATGGAATTTTGGAGTGGGCTTGTGTGGGGCACGAAGGTGCAGGTCTGGGAGGCCTTCATGCTGTTCCAAGGGTAAAACTTCTTTTGTAAGCAACAAGGAGCCTTGAGGATTAAAACTAGGAGCACACATGGCAGAGGTGAAGAGCATGCTGAGATGCCCTCCTGACCAAGGTGGCATTTGGCAGGAGCCTGTCTACACAGCAGGCTGCCCAAGGGAGGGGAGATTTGCACAGTGAAAACGTCCCCACCCAAACAAGTGGCTCAGAATATCTTCTGTACTTGTGAACTCTCCAGGAAGGCTGGCAATCTCCAAAATCAATGAAGGCAGGGTTGATTGCCATTATTTATGAGACTTCAGAGAGATCAGTCATTTTCTTAGGCTCATAGTTCAAAGAAAACCTCCCACTCTGCAAACTTGTATTCCTTCTCACAGGTTGTATAGTAAGAGCTTGCAGCCACCAAACCCTGTCATCAGCCCCATCTCTAGGTGGTAGCTCCACGTCCTGATAGCTCTCAGAGCCTTCCTCTTCTGAAAGACTACAATGGGAAACACCTGCTTCCTTCTAGCCCAAACTATTACTCTGGCTTTAGCTTTGAAATAAGACATTGGAGTCTAGACTTAGGCAAAAAACTATATAATACCTACAAGGATCCTGACAAAATCAGCACTAACTGTCCCGTAAAAGGCAAGTAAAATACACTGAGGTCCCCTCCTAAGAGGCTTGCTCAGGGAAAACCCCTGAGAGCCAAGAACTTCTCTTGGGAAGAGGTAGAATATACACACAGATATGACCGGGCCATTTATAAAAGCAGAACTCTGACCTGCAACCTATAGACACGAGCCCAGGCAACCAATCCCTGCTACCTGGTGACCAGCCCAGGTCTGCCAAGTCAGAATTGCAGGAAGTCAGATTGTTATCCTTGTAACCATCCAGCAATCCAAGCAGTACCTTGTAACAGTCGGCCCCCGTCTTAGTTATTTTTGTCATTGTTGAGACACAATACCTAACACCCACAACGCTATCCAGGAGAGGTTACTTTTGGGCCACAGTGTGTAAAGGTTTCAGTCCATAGTTGTCTGACTCCAAGGCAGAGGGGCATGGCAGAGGGGAAAGAGCTCAGGGCATGGCAGTGGGAACCAGAGAGATCAATCAAGGGAGAAGGAAGGATAGAGCGTTCCGGGGCACTTTCCAGGGACCCAGCTCCTCCACCACACTTCAGCGTCCAACATCATGTTTCACTATAAACTCATCAGTGCGCTAATCCACTGGTGAGAATCACGTCCTCAGGATCCATTTACTTCCCCAAAGCCCCACCCAAGAGTCCATGAAGCTTTGAGAGGACATCTAGATATGAACCTTAACAGTTCCAAATGCCCAGGCTTTGATGAATAACTGATAGTTTTCCTGATGTTTTGTCCAAACTTCCAGCCTAGAACTAATCAGAAAAAAAGCCAAATCTGCCTCCCTACCAACTATGGAGGCCACCCCATTTCCAAGGGGCCACCTTCAGCTTCCCGGGGCCAGAAGCCTCCAACCAGGATGCACCCCAAGCCTGCCCTTTTTTCTACCCTAAAGCTTTCTCTGCCCACCTCTGAGTCCCTGCCAAAACGCGTACTCTGAATCAACAGCCTTTGTCTATTCCCCTCTGTATGCTCTTTGTTCGGTTCCACATCGGTATGAAAAGATGGTGCTGGCAGCTCCCCAACAAGACGCATACTCCGGTCACATCTCAGGAGGTGAGAGCTTCGCGTGTCCACCCTCCTCACCACGTGCCCTCTGGGCAGGGAGTTTGGGCAGAGTGACACAGATCGCTTTCACGGAGGGCCATGTGACCTTGGTGTCCCCATGGGCTCTGGGGCAGGGACTGGGAGGATTTCTGCTTCTCTCACCCCTGCGGTCCACAGGCAACCATTCCTGAAGAGTCACCCGCTTCAGAGGAGATCCGAGGAGCAGGGAGCCTGGACCAGAAGGAAGTGTAAGAAGAGGGGTGACGGCACCTACAAATGTAATGGGAGATGATGTGTGCTGATTTCTTTCATCTGCACAACAAGCCCATTGGGTCAAGGCTATCATTAGTTCCATTTTCAGAAAAGCAAACTGAGGGGCAGAGGAAGGAGGTAACGGCAAAGGCTAATCAGCTAGTGACAGTGATTCTATAATTCCGACCAGGTAGCCCCTATCTGGGGTCCACTCTTTAAACCCTGGGGCAGGTGCCCCATGTCACTGATGGCTGTGGAGGGGCCCCCACATGTCCTCTCATGTGATCCCCTCAGCTGCACAGGCCGGGACGGCTGGTTGCCTCACCCAACCCGCTGTGTGAAGGAGCAGCCATGGAACATTGAGCTGAACGGAGCTGCTGGTCAATGGCTTCAGAGCCAGTACTTGCAGTTTCTGAGACCACATTTTGTCAGGTTGTTTGTTCAGAGTCTTTGCCAACAGTGCCGTAGTTAGGAATGTGAACTGCACTCGTAAGACATTAAAAAAACCAAAAACGCTAGTGGGTGAGCAGGTGTCAAAGACTGAATTATATCTCCCCAAATTAGGGTGTTGACGTCCTAACCCCCAGGACCTGAGAACCTTACTGTATTTAAAGACAGGTCCTTTAAAGAGGTAATTAAGGTAAAATAGGGGTACGAAGGGGCCCTGAGCTAATGTGACTGGGGTCCCTGTGAAGAGATTATACACAGAGACACCAGGGATGTGCGCACACAGAGGAGCGGCCACGTGAAGAGGCGGGAGGGGGAGCGGCCTGTGCCACCCATGGAGAGGCACACCAGAGGAAGCCAACCCTGCACACACCATACTCTTGCATTTCTGGCCTCTTGTTTAAACCAGCCACTTTGTTGTCTTCTGTTACGGCGCCCCGAGCACAGGAATACAGCAGCTGAGAGTGGCTGAGAATGGCTTCCCACGGGTCCCGCTGGACGCCCCCAGAACCCACGCAGGGGAACTTCTGAGGGAAGTCAGACCTCCGGACTCGGAGAGGGAGGAGCGTCTTTCCTCACTGGGTGTGTACCATCAGCAGACAGAGTCTGTGCCAAGGTCAGGCCCAGTGTCTGGCTTCTCACCAACGGGAAGAGCCATAAGCTGAGAACGGTCTCCCGAATGCTCTGCGTGCTTGGCAGTTGCCAGCAAAAGGCCAACGAAGAGAAGCGGATATATCTAGAATGCTCTTATTTTTTTTCTTTTCGCAACTTTATTTCAATTTACCTATGCTTACAGAAATACACTCATATTGGTTAAAAGAATGCAATTTAACTTATCCTACACAATTTCGACCGAAAAGTTGGTACATGGTTTAAGATTTTAAAAAGGATTTGTAATCTGGTTTATTTTTATCTATTACAAATGTATAAAACATCCATCAAATGCTGCTAAAGAAGACAGCAAAAACCTTGAGAAATATACCTTTGGTTTGTCTCAGAAAAGTAACAAGTATTGCACTGTCTAGAATGTACTTAAGCCCTCCTCTGATGATCAGATCTTCTCTTCTCCCACAACAGGCATGCCCCTTTCTCTTTAAATGGGTCTCTCCTTCTGCTCTGTGGACGTCTTTTATTCCTCTTTTTTTCTGCTTAAATTCTTTTATTGGTACATTTTAGGCATACAGTACATTTACATTCATCATTGGGTGCTTGTACCTGTACAGGACGTATCTTGGTTCTTATTTTTTCCCCATTACCTGTGCACCCTTCCCTATTTACATAGACTTTGTTTCCATTTTTTTCTTTTCTCATATTTTTTCCTTTCCCTTCTTTCCTTTCCCCTTCCCCTCCCACTTCTCCTACCCCTTTGGACCTTTTCTTCCTATTTCAAATTATCAATTATTCATTTTAACCATTTTAATCCTTATTTACACTATCAGTTTCTCACACTAGAGAAACTATTCGGTATTTACACATGTGTGTCCTATTTATTTCACTTAAGAGTATGGCCTTGATATGCATCCATTTAGCTATAAATGTAAAAATATGGAACGCTTCACGAATTTGTGTGTCATCCTTGCGCAGGGGCCATGCTCATCTTCTCTGTATCATTCCAATTTTAGTATATGTGCTGCCAAAGTGAGCACTTTTATTCTTTTTTTTTGGTACCAGGGATCAAACTCGGGACCTTGCGCTTCCAAGGCAGGTGCTGGAACCACTGAGCTAAATCCCCAGCCCTAGCACTTTTATCTTTAAAAATCACTCCAGTCCACAAAGTTTTGGTGATCTCCTCAGGTGATCCCTTCAGAGGGGCAGGAAGGGAGGGAGCCAGTATTGCTGAGAATAAGCACTTGCTAAGTATTAGCTGCGGCTGTCAACCACCTGAGACAGCTCTCAGAGATGACACGGGGAGCTGCGTGAAGTCACAAAACCTCTGTGGAGGAATCCAGTGATTTCAGAAGACAGAAAAATTACATGTTTTCCTCATGAGTGCTTCCCAGACCATTTTCTGAGTCTCAACCCATATTTTTTTACATAAAAGGAAATTCTGCATCTTCCATCCCATTTTTTTCTGAGTAAAATTTGATCAACAAGGGCCAGGGATTTAGCTCAGTGGTGCTGTGCCTGCCTCACAAGTGCAAGGTCCTGAGTTCGATCCCTGGTACCCCCCCCCCCCCCAAATTGATCTGCAAGCATTCTTCTAAGTACTGTACTGATAAGACGCATTAGAGGGTCATTACCTTGCTGGAATAGAATGTCTCCTTTTCTAAAATACTTGTTTTTTATAATACACTTTAAGAATGCACACACATCCTTACTGACTGCAATAAGATTCTGAAACACAAGGCTGCTCATGGACAGGGACAGAGAGAAACAATTCCCAAACCTAGCATATAAATATTCAAGAGGGAAGTGTTAGAAAGAATGCAGCTCTAACAATGGTACCAATACTCTTTTTCATGTTAGAATTTAGATGATGAAAAATGTATATGGTTGTTAACTTATGACAGTAACAACAACACCTGTATGAACAAAGAGAATACAATACAATGACGTATTTCTCTGTTCTTAATACATATTAATATATAAAAATAAGGCACAGGAGTCATTTTAGGATTTTAGAAAAATATTGTCCAATATTAACTATAATAGTGACATAGGTAACAACATCATAAACCTTAATGGTAATTTAAATCTAAGTAGTAACTCACTTAAGTAACTTAATAGTAACTTAGCTGGGCGTGGTGGTGCACGCCTGTGATCCCAGCACTTTGGAGGCTAAAGCAGGAGGATCACCACAAATTTGAGCCCAGCCTGGGTTATATAATGAATTCAAGAGTTGTCTGAACTACATAGCAAGACCCAGTCTCAAAAAGAAAAAAAATTTAATTTAAATAGTAACTTAAACTAAATAGTAGCTTAAATAGTAGCTATTTAACTCAAATTGTAGCACACTGGCTAAACGTCATTGGATTCTACTTGGATGGCATTCTCTGCATTTGGCATGGGACAAGCCAAGGAACAAAAGCAGCAGATATTATGCCATCGATGGGTGAATTAAACTACCTAAGCAACTGTGGCATGCATTTAAGTTCTAGGGTAAACACAGTGGCCAAGGATCTGACATCCTGAAATTTGCAGTCTTGAGTCTTGTAAGTTGCGCTTAAGGCAATAACCATAAGATCTTTCTCCCTTCCTCTCTCTTTCTCCAGATGTCAAAGCTCAATACTATGTCTGTAAACCACAGAGTGAACAGCAATGTGTCTGTTGCTGAACATATGATTCATTGCCTATTCTATTTCCAAAATCTGGGAAGGCTTTGCCTTTGGTCTATAGGTTTGTCTCTATTGAGTTCATCTTGCAACATTCACTTTGAAATATGTTGATGTTATTTTAATCTGCATTACTGCAAGTAGTAAGCTAGCTGCAAGTTAATCTGACTGTGTGGAATCTTAACGTTATTAAAGCTTATAACACAATGTCTCGCAGCTAGAATGGTACATTTTGAGTTTCACTGGCAGGCAATCCTCACACCAAAGTTAGTGGTTTTCTTTCATTGCACAATGAAGATAGCTGTCCCATGCTAAAGCAACAAGACAGGTGCTTCTGTTCCAGCAAACCACACCTGGCTTTAGCCATAAACCAGGTTCTTTGTTGGTGAAATTTTGGCAAACTGAGAGCAGCAGAGTCCATGAAGATTTCGAGTTTTCTCTCCCTGATTTAGCATGTGGGATTGTTGTAAACTTTCTGCCAGGTTTAATTCTGTTTCCTTAAATTAAAATGGAATTTAACTACAGTTAGTATTAATGTTTTATATATGGTGATTAGTTTCAGAGATGACAAAGCAATCCCTTAGTTTTGAAATCTACATGTCACATGCATTGCTTGGTTATATACTTTGTCCTCTGTCTTCTTTAGGTGTCTTTCCATAACACAGATTATCCTTGATTGTACCTGTCATGCAAAATTGGCTATTCAAATCTAAATACTGTATGATTTTAAAGAAATCTTAGCAGTGGAACTGAAAATCCATGGAATAACTCAATCTTTTGTATGTTCTGAGACCTACTATTTAGCACATACTTGACTTTTAACTTGAACTTTTGCTTAATATCATACAATTGATCTCTCTGAGTTATAGTAAGCCTATATATTTATAGTTACTTGGTTGGGATTATAAAACCACTTTCACAGGAAATTCAATTATTATGCAGATGGACTTGCATTTTTCTGTAGCAAAATTCACTTATACCAAGTTATTAAAGTTTCAGTTATTTTCATTAACATTTATATTTGCCTTTTAGAATTAGCATAGAATTTGGAATTTATAGATCAAATATGTTTCAATACTTATTTCATGACTTTCTTAAAATGCAACCATTATACTCATCTTTTTTACATAATGGACTTTCCAGATGGATGATACATTGCTGTTTTTGTTGCTATTTTTGCAAACATTATTTCTAACTATAGTTTGTATTTTTCAAATGAATTTATAGTCTAAGTATTGATGACCAATAATATTAACTTTGAAAAACCAAATATATTATCATTAAATAACTTTTGAATGAGGAAATCATTTATAACCAGTGAGAACATTTCAATTCCTGCTCAATCCTGATTTTTCCCTTTATACACTCCCCTCTCCCTCCTTCTCTTGCTTCATTCAACAAACACGCATTGTGCACCTCCCATGTGTCAAGGGACAGTAAGTACTAAACACAGCCTGCAGAGATGAACGAGATAGGACATCTGACCTCAAAACACTTTACTTCACTGATATGAGCAGAGAGAGCAGGAGAAAACACTGGAACAGCTTATGGGAAAGAAGGCAAAAACTCAGACCAAAATCACATTTTTTTTTTTTTTGAGTTGGAGAAAATGTACCAAAACTACAAATCAGAAGGCAGGGGTACCCATCAGAGGGAGTGTGGTCTGTGGACAGAGGAGCATAGGCAATAAAAGACACGGAAAGAATTGACTGACCATGGACCAGATCAGGGGCGTCTGCTTGTGTGACGAAAGCCGTAAGAATCCACATAACCCGAGAGCGATGTGCTAATATACCCTACCCCAAGACTTGCAGATGACTTGCTACTGAGACTAAGGTATCTCTTTATGTAAAATCAGGAGGTGACCAATCTGGTCCTGAAAGTCAGTCAGCACAAGTTGGAGGTTGGGTCCAGACAGAGGATGCTGAAATAACAGCTGAAAAAGAGGGTGGTGTTCCCTTAAAAGCCAAGAAAAGCAAAGAGGCACCGCCTGCTACAGTGTTACCAACACTGAAGAAACGAAGAGGATGAGGTTAGTGTAAGAGCCTGATCCACTTGATACATCTGGTTCCCAAGCTGAGAAAGATCTATGAGCCTGACACAGTAGTATTATTATTCAACAAGGATCTACTAGGTACCAGGCACTCCACAAAATGCCTAGAGGTAAATGGAAAAATGAGGCAAAATCACTGCTTTTGTGTAGCTCACAGGCTACTCTCAACACCATGAATTCAATACTTTTCTTTAAAGTGCTGAGTACTAGGGACCAAATCTAGTCTTCCTAGGAGGGTCATAGAAAACATCTCAGAGGACACTGACTCTTTAAAAACACAAAAGATCCATCTACTCAGCTAGCTGGCCCTCCACTTGTTTATTCATCACATTTGTGCTGAGTATCTACAGCAGACACTGTGGATGCAATGTGAACAAAGACAAGGCCCTCATTTGTAAGCTTTACATCCCGGAGGGGCAGGTGACATTAGCAGGAGTCATGCTGAATGTCTCCTTATGACCATCCAACAGCTACTTTCTCCCCAGCACCACCATGCATTTTCCTACAGAGACCAAAGTGCCTTAGCTGCTCAACCTGAACTATTTCAACACTTTTCGTACTAAAGCACTCCTCTGACACTGAAATGCCAGCTCCATGCTTCCCATCACAGTAGAACCATTCCAGAAAGCCTCACTCAGATAAAACCAAGCTCTGAAAATCCAGAGCTGAGAGGCAATTTCAGGAGCAGAAATCAAAGTGAGAATTCCGGTGCTCAGCTGGACATGAGACGTCCTTACCTTACTGTCCTTTGTACCAGCACGAGTCCTCTTTTCCAAGAAAAAGTTCGTGGAAGAACAGCAAGAGTCTCTTTGCAAACCGTGGGAAGAACTTCCAGGACCTGGCCTCTAAATGGTAGTGAACCAAGGGGCTCCCCCACTTTGCTTTTTCCCTGGAGCCTGCAGCTTCTGACTTGAGGGTTGCTTCCCCGATGCCTACTGCCAGGGTCACACTCTGATTCACAGTGTGCTGAGCTGCAAGATGGCCAGGACAGCTGGGGCTCTCGGTGGTGGCCACTTCCGGAAAGAACGCTCGATGCCTTCTGTTCACAGAGGAAGTGAAGAAGTTGGGGCCAGGGCCTCCACTTCTGCAAACAAGGCTGCTTCTGCAGAGAGGTGCCCACTCGGTGCCCCTTCTGGGCGGTGGATCACAAGGTAGCGAATCTGGGCGGCAAGCTGAAATGTCTCTCTCATGAAAATACAGAGGAAAAATTCAAGCCACTGGAATCAATGGTTTAAGCCAAACTGACCATCAAAGATCTCAGATTACACACGTAGAAACGACTGCAATTTCATAACCGAGGCAAGAGAAAGGCAGTTAGGAGCTTCTGCAAAACATAGTTGGAACCATTCTGAAAATTCATCCTTTCTGTTTGCCAACACGTCTGCCTAAAATTCCACAAGCTGCTAATTACATACAAGTTACACATCAGCATTTCCTCATATGTACAGCTTTCATTTCTCTCTGAAGGTGTTCAACTAGTGTATTTGTTGGTAAAAATGTAAAGTACAAATAAGCATTAAAAAAGAAAAGAAAAATTCCCCCATAATACTGCCACTTGAAGATGGTCACTGCTGGTACTGTGATGTATATCCTTCCAGTCTTTTGGCAGGAGAGGATGAGATGGGTATGAGAGCCAGTCTCTCAACATCCATCCCATTCTGCACTGCTAGGGAACATCGAATCCCATCTCTGTGCAAGATCCTGCTCTTCCAACAGTGGTTTTTAGAAACAACCTCCCAACCCAGACCTAAGCCAGTAAATGCCCAGCATTAAAAGGCACATGATCAAGATGGTCCAATGAGAGGACGCCTTATACTCCTCTAGGTCTGGAGAAGGTGGTCTAGATGCTGTCAGCTGCCATCTTGCTATAAGAGAAACCACAAGAGTATTTTAAAAATTGGTCTTTCTTTATAGGGTGGGGATTTAGCTCAGTGGAGCTATGCCTGCCTTGCAAGTGCAAGGTCCTGAGTTCGATCCCTGGTACTGGAAACAAAAAATTGGTCTTTATAAAGCTTTCTGAGCTCCTAAATTAAGCTAATACCAAAACCTGCCTTGCTTCTGGAGTTTGAAGTCTTATAAATCAATCAATTTGTTTGTTTTTGGAAGCCAATTTAAACTGAGTTTTCTATTCCTTATAACTAAATGGATCCTAAATGATGCATATATATTTTCTTTTTTTGGGGGGGTGGATACCGGGGATCAAACTTGGGACCTTGTGCTTGCGAGGCAGGTGCCAGAACCACTGAGCTAAATCCTCGGCCCTGCATATATATTTTTATGAAAATGCATGGCCTCATGTTTCATACACACAAGTACAAAAGGCAAAGAAGATTACATATAAAACCATTAACTTTAAATAATTCAGGAATTGGGATTATAGGTGTTCAGAGGGTTATGAATTTTTAATATTGATTTGTTTAAAATTTTTTAACAAGAAAGCTTTTTAAAGCTGTCAATAGCCTTGACTCAATAACTGATGTTACCTTGGAAGTTTAAGCACTTTCTTTTTCTTCTCCTTTTTCTTTTTCCTTTCCTTTTTTTGGTACCAGGGATCGAACTCGAGCCCTTGCATCTACGAGCCAGAACCACTGAGCTATATCCTCGGCCCCTCTTTTTCCTTTTAAGAGCTCCTTTCACTTAGAGTCACAGCCCTAGTCTCCATGGACGGAAGAAAATTGTATTTGAAGAAAGGGTGCAAAATTAAAACGGATGGAATAGTCACAAGTTCTAACAGGACTAGCTAACACTGAAGCTATGTCCTCGGTAGTAAATGTGTGCTTTATAGTGACTGTGGACCCGTATTCAGGGACATCCATATATATAATTTTAGATATACATTTTAAAAAATTAATCTTATTGGTACATTTTAGGTATACAACATAATGACATTCACATTGGAAATTTGTACCTTTACATAATCTATCTTGGTTCTTATTTTTTCCCCATTTAGATATACATTTTTAATCTTCTTAACAAGATTACTAGAAAGCCACTGCAGGACTATCTCCTGAATTATGAGGAATAATATGTAACATGAATCACAAGATATTGTTTTTCCCATAAAAGGAATAATCTTTAGAACACTTTGACTATACGTATAACCATAAAGTCTTGTAAGTTTTAAATGTTTATTCACTTGCACCTATAAATATGCAAATAAATTATATTTTAAAACATACATGCTCCTCTCATGCATATAAAAATATTTGAAAGAATGTACATCAAATTAATAACAATGGTTATTTTCCATCAAGGGTATTGGGTTAGCTTATGGGGTTGCTAGAGAATGGACTCACTCAACCCCCATCCCTGCTCCCATCACTGGGAATTGAGCCCAGGGCTTCATGCATGCTAGGCAAGTCCTGTATCACTGAGCTGCATTCTCATCCCTTCTTACCTTTTATTTTGAGACAAGGTCTCATTAAGTGGCACATAGTGGTCTTTTACTTGCAATCCTCCTGTCTCAGCCTTCCACGTAGCTGGGATAATACCACTGTACCCAGCGACCAAAAAATGACTCATACAAATCAGGTTTGTTTTTACTTTTATGACTGAATTCATAGATTAAATTTATAAGTTGGAAACAAGTTTAAAGTTTTAAAGAAAAAGTGGGAAAAATTAAATAATCTTTGAAGAATCTATATCCTGTGATTTTTTTTCATGGATATTCTAGAACTATCTGATGGGAATAAATGTATTCAGTAAGATGATTTCCATTACATGTAGCAGAAAACCCCAAGCTGTCACAAAAAACTTTTCGTTCGTAACAAGAAAGGAGCCATAGGCTACAGGGTGACTTGGGACACTCAGAGAAGCCATCCAGGCACACACCTGGTGATTGCCAGGATTTGGGGGGAAGAGAGAATGACCACTAATAGATAGGGGTTTCTTCGTAGAGATAGGAAAAGATTCTGAATTAGATAGTGGCATATAAATTATATCTCAACAAATCTGATCATTACAAAATAAACTAGATTATCTTAATCTACCTCTCCCTTCTCAGAAAAAAAAATTACATTAGAGCTTAATAAAAGAAATTTAGGGAGGCCCAGGGATTTAGCTCAGTTGTTTTGCCACCTGCTGCACCAGCTCAAGGACCCGAGTTCGATCCCTGCCACCAAAAAAATAAAAAATGAAATTTAGGGAGAACCATAAAGGTGAAGAAAAATATGCTATCCCTCAAAAATGTAGTCTTGCTTTTCCAAACCACAATCAAGCACCTACAAGCATTCACACATCACCGATTCTGTAAAAATGTTTCACAACAGATACTTGCTTTTTTTGAGCAGTAGGTTTGGCTAAAATTGTCTTTTCCAAATCTAAAACAAAAATGAAAGTAGAGGGGAACTGTTAGAGAAGAGGCAGGGAATGAAAGAGAAGGGGAAGGAGGGAGGGTCACAGGGAGATGAAATGATCAAAGTAGGTAACTGCGTGCACAAATCCATCCAAACAAAAGCCCTTATTCTGGATAACTAATAGCACCTCAGAAAAACAGAAAGCTGCTTGTGGTGGTGCAGCTTGTAACCCCAGCACTCTGGGGTGCTGAGATAGCTGAATCACAAGTTCAAGCCTAGCCTGGGCAACAATGCAACTGAATGAGACCCTGTTCCAAAATAAAAAATACCCCAAAATTGAGTGAGGATGTAGTTCAGTGCAAAGGCACTGGGTTTAATCCCCAGTGTTGGAGGGAGAAGGAGAAGGAGAAGTAGGGGAAGGGGAAGAAGAAGAGGAAGAGGAAGAAGAGGAAGAAGAAGAAAAGGAAAAAAAAAGATTGTGGCTCCTGCTGCTGCAACATGATCAAATTTACTTTAAGTTTGGCAACTGGAAGGATGTTTTGTTTCAAGTGTCAATCACCTTCCAAAACCTCACCTCTGAACACATAAGACTCTGGGGAAACCTTTTAGATCTAAACCATAACAAGGACCAAGGTAGATTTCAGACCATGTGAAAATAAAAACGGAATTCTGGCAACTAGAGACAGGCTGCTGGCCGGACAACTGTGGTATCTCTAGGCTGTCGGGAAACTGCTTTGTCAGGCTGAGTCACAGGGCACATGAGAGCAGCTTATCAACTGGCTCATAGGACAACTCCAAGAAGCAATTAACCGCTACAGCATCAGAGTTATAAAGCTAGAAAATACCCTCTCTGCTGAGTTCCTACAGCACTGTTTGTTCTGCTCTGCTCTTAGTCTTTGTAAGTGGAACACTTACTTCAATTAACAGATATTCATGAGGTGCCAAGGTGTGCCAGGCACTGTTTTCAGCACTGGAGACCCAAAGATGATCAACACAGAATCAATTTCTTAGAATTTAGTGGAAAAGATAAACAGGAAGCAAGCTAACAAATACATAAGAAGTCTATCACATCGTAGGAACAGCTATGCAGAGAATGTAAATGGGGTGGGGTCATAGCAAGGGACAAGGTGGCGACTTGAGCATGAATGGTGCGAGAGGACCACTCTGAGGAGGTGGTGATGAGAGAAGAGGTGGTGGGCGGTCTTGAGGCAGGAACAGGCCTGGCCAGTTCAAGGAGCTGACAGAAGATCGGTGTGGCCTGACTTGCTTTGACTTCTTCCCAGTATGGTAGCCAGTGTTCAGCTCGGTCCCCAGTGTCCTCACTTCCTGGTGTTCACACCCTTTCACCCTGCTTGGGGCTGGCTTGTGTGAACTGAAAAATAAGCAGAAGTGATGATGCATGGTTTCTGATGGAAAGTTACAAGGGCATTGCACCTTCTGCCTTGGTGTTTGGGATCACTTGTGTTAGGAGAAGCCAGCACCGTATTGTGTGTCTTAGTTACTTTCTTGATGTTGGGACAAACTACCCAATACACACAAGTTAGAGGAGGAAAGGTTTATTTTAGCTCACAATATGTAGAGGTTTCAGTCCATGGTCACCTGGCTCCAAGGCAGGGTGGCAAGGCAGAGGGGCATGGCAGAGAAGAAACAGTGAGCAACGAGCCTTCCTTTCCCTTTTTATCCCATCCAGGCTACAAGCCCATTGGTTGGTGCCACCCACACTCAGGGTGGGCCTTCCCATTATGCACACCCAGAACCATGCTAAACCAATCAGTGAACTAATCCAGTTACCACACACCCATGATCCAGCCACCTCCCAAAAGCCCTTCCTATGAGTAAATGAGGCTTTGGGGGGACATCTAGATATGAGCCATCACACCAAGCAAGTCCACAGACCAGCCTGTGTGGAGGGGAACAAAACTGCCAGCAGGAACCTGCCATCCATGGGAGGAAGCCATCTTGGACATGGCCTTCCAGCCCGAGGAAAGTCTTCCAGTGACTGTAACCCCAGGCAACTTCTGATTGATGGCCTCTAAGGCAGAGCCACCCAACAAGATCCTTCCAGAAAGTACTCATATGAACTTTATTCATAAACGCTTGGACGTAAGTGTCACACTTCACTATATTTCATCTTTAAGTACTTCTGCATGCATCTCCCAAGAAGAGGGGCCTTCTCCTAGGTAATTACAACATTATCATATTTGAGAAAATTAGCAATAATTCATAACATCCTTTAATAGCCAGCCCCTATTCAAATTTCCCCGTTATCCAACAAATACCTCTCTGAGACTCTGGATTTGTTGTAATTGTAATAATAATCGCAACTAGTCTTAAGCATGAGGACAGTGTGGTCTGATTTTCACCTTTAAAAGCTTACTCTGGCTTCTGGGTAGAGAACAGATTAAGGAGCTCAGTTTCCTGAGGATGCTCTAACAAATTAACACACACTTGGTGGCTCAAAACAACAGGAAATGATTCTCTGTGGTTCTTGAGGCCAGGAAAAGGAAATCAGTTTCACTGAGCCAAATCCAGGTGTCAGCAGGGCCATGCTCCCAACAGAGGCAAATCTGACCCTTGCCTCTTCCAGCTTCCAGGGGCTTCCTCAGCTTGTGACTTCTCCACTGCCCTTTTCTGCCTCTGTCATCACATTGCCTTCCCCTCCTCTTATAGCTCCCTCAGCTCCTCTTAGAAGGATACTTGTTTTTTTTGTATTTTTGTTTCATTTCGGTTTTGCAGCACTGGGGATTGAACCAGAGCCCTTCTCCCTCAGCTACATTCCCAGCCTTGCCTGTTTGTTTGTTTTGGGGTTTTTGGAGACACAGTCTCACTGAGTTGCTAAATTATCCAGGCTGAGCTGGAACTTGTGATCCTCCTGTTTCAGCTTCCTGGAATGCTGGGATTACAGGTGTGCACCCCAACAACCAGCTATAAGGACATTTGTGATGGCATTTAGGGCCCATCTTGATAATCCAGGATAATCTCCTTACCTCATGATTCTTGACTTAATCACATCTGCAAAGACCTTTTGTCCAAATAAGATGACACTTATAGGTTCTAGGGAATTGGGCCTGCTATCTTGGGAGGACATTATTCAGCCCCTACGCCACTCAATAGTGGAACCAAGGTGACCTTCGGTAGTCACGGCTGTGTCCAGGCAAGAGATGTCTGTTTCTTGGACCAGGATACTGGTAGTGGAGAGAGTGCAGTAGCAAGATTCACAGTAGGTTTTTGAGTGCCAAAAGCTTATAGATACCATGAGAGAAGTGTGATGCGTGAGAGGAGTGAGAGAAATGAAAGAATTGCCTGGAGCCTGTCTTGTACCAAGTTAATTTCCACTAGCTGGGTTGTAACTTCTTGAAATCCAGAGGCCTCATTCCAGTGCCTCTAGTGGGGTTTTTCTACATTTGTTTAACTGCACTGAAAAAAAGATATGGAATCCAGAGCATCAATTACCTTTTTGGTTCAGGTGTAGCAATGTGCAGAAATGTCAGAAAAGCTCTGTTCACATTCTTGAGACTCAGTCTGAAACTTGCAATGGAACCCGGTTCTTAAGTTTAGACTCTAGTCCATTTTCTCTCTCTCTCTCTCTCTCTCTCTCGTCTTTGTGGGTGCACTAAGGAATCTCAGAGAAATTTGTTAAAGGATACAGATATTCCTCGTTTAATGACCTACCTATTTAATGACTATTCAAATTTATAATCCATCTTTTCTTTTTTATACAGTTCTGTATGATCTTGTTTATAGAGCCTCTGTCTTTTTTGTACAGTATCCCTTGTTTATACAGTACTATAATTTCATTTGATTGTACAGTACAGTACTGTAGCTTATGTTCTGTTATACATTACAGTACTGCATGTAAGAGTTATGCACATAAAAGCAAAATCATGAAGTTGAAGTTTCCTTTGACCGTTTCTTTGATCTGAATGCTGTATTGTACATACTATATACAATTCCTCATTTAGCAACCAATTCAATTAACAACCCAGTCTTGGGAATGTAACTTGGTCATTAAATGAGGAATATTCGTATTTTAGTAACAAGCAAAAGCAATTTTTTAATATCATCTTTATTACTTCTGTCATACTTAAATTTATCAGCTTACAAATTATTTTAAAACCAATAATTAATTGGCTGTGAAAAGCACTGATAAGCATATCGTCACCTGACAACTACAGGCTCTGTGTTCATCAACTTGTGACACGTGTGACAAAATACCTAACAGACTTCAACTTAAAGAAGGAAAGGTTTATTTTGGCTCACGGTTTCAGAGGTCTCAGCCCCTGGTCACTTAGCTCCATTGCTTCTGGGCCCATAATGAGGCAGAGCATCATGGTGGGGACCATGTAAGGGAGGAAAGCTGCTCACCTCGTGGCAGACAGAAAGCAGAGAAAGAGAGACAGAAAAAGAGAGAGAGAGAGAAAGAGAGAGAGAGAGAGAACCAGAGAGAGAAAGAACTAGAGAGTGAGAGAGGAGGTGACAGAAGACAAGAGTTTGTCCCCAGAGTATTCCCCTGGCCCATTCCCTTCAACTAGGCCCTGTCACAGCAGTTTTCATCACTTCCCAGTAATGCCATCCAACTACAAACCCATCAATTAACTAATTAATTATCTACTGATGGAGTTAGAGCACTAATGACCCAGTCAGCTTCCAAAATCCCACCTCTGAACACTGGGACACTCAGGACCATGCCTCCAATACCTGAGCCTTAGGGGATATATCACACCCAAACCCTAACGGGCCCTCATTATGGAGCTTAAGCAAAGAAATCCAAGACAAAAGAAAACCTTTGAAGTAAATAAAAACAAGGCTCAAACACAGCCGGATTCTGTGCAGGTACAAATGTCAAGTACATTTCATTATTTTTATCCTAAGGATAATGAACCAACTTTGAAAAGACTGTCAATTATTAACAGTCTAAAAAAATTATTAGAAGTCTACATTGGATTAATTAGTGCTGACTGTTTTCCCTGGCTCTTATTAAATAACCCCAGAGAAAGAAATGAATACCTATTTCCACTTATGTACTCATTTTAAATATGGATACCTCTCTGGTCTATAGGTTTGTGTTCCCCTCAAATTCATCTGTTGAAATTCTAACCCCTGAGGTGATGGTGATAGGAAGTCAGGGCCTGTGGAGGTGATTAGGTCGCCTGAGCAAAGAATTGGTCAAGACAAGCACAAATGATAGCAAAGTTTTATTAAAGGTAGGAAAAGAAACTGGCTCTGCAGAGCAAGTTTGGGCCCAAGTGAGATTAGGGAAGAAGTACACCCTGCAGCATGAGGGTGGGCCACCATGCAAGAAAGAACACGGTGGCAGAAACTCAATGTGGACTGTCCTTTTTGTGTCATCCACTCCTAGGGCTGATGTCGGCTCTAGGCTACCTTATTGAAAAACCTGCTCGAGTTCTCTCGAGAAGTCCACCTGCAGAGCGTTGGGGACGGCTCTGTGCTTATGTCCTGGGATTTTGTAATTAACAGGTCACATCTACTTCCCCAGCCACCTTTGCCACACCCCAATCTCCTGTCTCACCTTGATCTGAGACTTCCCAGCCTCCAGAGCTATGAGAAAAAAGTCTGTTGTTGATATAAACCCAGTTTATGACATTTTGTTACAGCAGCTTGAATAGGCCAAGCCAAATATCAAAGGACTTGACTGCTTTTGAAACAGATCTCTTTCTCCCTGGCTCCCCCTAGCTGGGAAATCGGCTCTTCCTTCCCAACTCTTTCTTCCCCCCAAGTGCAAGGACTCTCTGGTGGCTCCACCAAGTCTGGAGGGCCACAGAACTTCAGAGGGATGTTCCTGCTTCTCCCAGGCCCCAGATGAAATTGTGACATGCCCGTCCAGTCTCTGCAAAAAGTCCCACTCAGTCACCTGGGAATCCAATCGCTGTGGAAGGCCCTCTGGGGGTTCCATGCAGATCCACCACCTGCTCCATCTGCCTGTGCCTGCTCCCCTGTTCTCACCACTCCTGGCTCTTCTGCTCAGCTGCTGATCCTCAGATCCGGCCCCATTTGGCTCTAATGATCCATTTTGGAGCATCTTTCTAGCTTAACCTCAGGGCTGCCCCTGGGACCCATTTTGGGCACTCACCTTCCAATCCCATGATTTGGGGGTCCAAGTAAAAGATATGTGGGCTTTCCATTGAGACTCAAGAGTGGCTTCCTATCTAGAGCGTGGGATGGGGAACTGAGAGACAGGTTTTCGGTGTTAATTATTCAGCCCACACTGAGGTCTACTGCATGCCCAACTATGTCCAATCTTTGGGGATTCAGAGGTGAACTGGCCATGACCTCCAGGAAAGGAGTGGAGAGGAAAAACGAAGCAGTGATTTAGTTCAATATGGCTCAATGGGTGTTAGAATAGATGGGTTCATCCTTACACTAAAAATAATGCATTGTTCATCTGAACTCCAAACTTAATAGGACATTTTATTTTTTATTTGCTAAGTCTTCCATCCCCAGGCCTGGGAGAAGGGTGCCCAAGAGAGCTGTACCCTCAGTCGTTCCAAGCCCTGCAAATGGAGATCATGAAAAGCCTTCCTTAGGAGCTGCCCTCAGCCTACCACTCCATCCTGCTTTCTCTTTGCTTGTTCCCTCCAAGAGCCAGCCACATGGGAGTCACCCGGGGTGTTGTTAGACACTCATGAGTCTTCAGCCTTGTCCACACCTGCTGGGACACATCTTCACGTTAACAGGATCCCAATGATTCCCATATACTTTACAATCTGAGAAGCTCAGCTCTAGAGGCCACTGAGATTTTCGTTCGGATAATCCTTGAACTCAGAAGGGTGAGAAGAACGTCTCACCTTTCTGGCTTGGGGAAAGAGAGCTCTACTTACTTTTAATTCCCGGGAATGTCCCTGAAATGACTAATTTCATTGCCAGGTTATTTCCCAGGTGCCAGAAAGCCTGTTAGAAGAAGGAAGGAAGGAAGGAAGGAGAAAAAGAAAAAGAAAAAGAAAACAAAGAAAAACTAGTAAGCTAGAAAGAGAAAAGCTCACTGATGAACCCCTTGTGTTGGCCTAGACCTAGCTCTGGCCAGATGCTCCCCAAGAGAAGGAATCAGCTGCTTATGATCAACTGAATGAAGGCAACAAAGAAGGGGGCTCAAGTCTTTGTCCACCTCTCTCTCTCTCTTCTTTTTATAACAATTTGGCCATAGCCCCAAAGAAAAGAGATCCTCAGGATGAGGGGAAAGTGGGATGTGAAGTGTGGCCGTAGACAAGGAGCTGGGGTCAGCAGGATGGCAGAACACTTGGCAGTGTGATCTTCAGCTGGCGGTGTTGTAGTCAGGGTTTGCAAGGGAACAGATTTAATACAGGAAACATAACTTACAGGATTATTTTATAATATTCACCCAAAAAGTCAAATGCAAAGGAGTGCAAGAGATCTATCCACACACTAGAGACCCGAGGAATCCAGCCAAGGGCCTGGATCCCACGGCAGTGTCCTGCACAAGTCCAACTAAAGGCCTAGAGCCCAAAGCAATGTCTCGTGCAAGTCCAAATCCAGCATCTGTACTGGGAGACCCAAAGGCCAGTGGTGGAAACTAAAACGCCTGTGCTGGCAGGGTGAAGGATTTGTGCCACCAACTGAGGGGTTTACACTGGATCCGGGAAGCGATGCTCAAGCCAAAGATCCGAGCTCTCCTGACAAGAACCACAGCCATTCCCAGTGACAGCGAGGACCTGAGCTCCTCCTCTGACGAGAATAGCCAAGTTTGCATCAGGAAAAGCAGCCACAGCAAGCTTCTCTGAGAAAATCAACAGCAAACGATCTTCCCCTCCAGTTCTCTTTTTGTGCCATTGGCAACAATCCTCAGGTGGGTCTTCCACACCCAGAACCATTCTGATTCGGTTCAGCTGGGCATGCCAAGTTGACCATTAGTTAGTCCACCACAGGTGATAAAAGATTTGTGGGTCTCACCTTAAACTACTACATCAGTCTTCAGGGACTGGGCTCAGGAAGCCTTGCTTTAACGAGCGGTGATTTGATGCAAATAATGTTTGGGTGCATTTCTAGCATAAGAAGATGAGTCTTTGACTCTGGCATGGAAAAACTAGATATTGGGCATGGCAGGCTCCCAAACTATATCTCTACCTACTGCCTGGATCACCTGAAGCCCAGTGAGGACTAGCACAGGGCTGTGAGGGAATATGTGCTGTTGGATGAAAGCCAAGTAGAGATGGTGTAGCAAGCACACATAGTGACCCACAGAGTTCCCAACAGGGAGGGAAGGAAGCATTCATAAGTCATGTGGCAGTTCATGGAGTAGGGGTACATAAATCAGGTAGACAGATGATTTGCCTAACGCTTTCAGAAAATATAGCATTGCAAATTTTATTTCTCTTTCCCAAGCTCTCCCTTTCATTTTGATGCAGGCCTGAATAACATAAAGTTATGAAACAACTTAGTCATATGCAAATAATGAATAAGATACTTATCACTAATCTATTTTTCCCTTAGAGGCTCTTAATCCATTTTTCCTAAACAGCTTGCTAAGCAGTAGAAATGTTGGTACAGGTTAGAAATATTCAAATATGATTCATAAGTTCATACATTTTATTTTAAAAGTTTTATTCCAAAAACAACTACAGTGGACCCTTGAGTTATGACCAGCCTGACATACGAACAACTAGGGTTATGACTGGAATTTTAGTTTTAACTTACAACCGAAGTCTTGAGTTACGACTCAGATACTGGCCACTTGTGCTTCCAGATGGTCTCAGATACAGATTTAACCCTTGAGGAGTTCGGGAAGCAACATGACAGCATCCTTTCTTGTGTGGGGTTAATTGAGAAATCCTGGACCAATGTTTCTCTAAGGACACTGAGGTCTGCCTGTGTACAGGAGAGAGACTTTGAAGGCAGTGTAGAGGAGCCTGAGGCTTCATTGACCAACTTGAGTTACAACCAGCCCTTGGGAATGAATTGAGTTCATAAGGTAAGGGTCCACTGTACCCAAAAACTCTAAGAACCAATCGGATGATTGATGCCAAGGAAAGGGGGAGAGAGGAGGAGGGGCAAGTGCGTAGCACACAGCACTGTATCAGGGGCTATGTGGACAAGACTGTGTAGGCCCAGAGTCAGAGGCCTTCTTAGGGTAGATGGATAATTTCCTGTAGAGGCAGGAAATGGGTCATCATATCCTTCTGAAAATTTCCCAAAAAACCTTCCCCAAAACGATCAGCTGACCTCTGTGGTCATCAAACCCTGACATAAACATCAGGAAAACAAAGCTGTTGAGCGGTATGCAATAGAGAAAATGATTGGGCAAATTCATCAGCTAGTATCAAAGTACAGTGAAACAAAAGGGCACTGCCACTGATGTAGAAACCAAATCAAGGGCCAGGGATTTAGCTCAGTGGTTTCGCCGCCTGCTGCGCAAGCGCAAAGACCCGAGTTCGATCCCTGGTACCAAAAAAAAAGAAAGTAAAAGAAAACCAAATCAATGTCATAGGCAATCCGGGGTGTGCCAGACAGTCCATTTGTGCCACGGTTATACAGGGAAGATGGGAGTCAGTTGAGGAGATACAGACTAAGGAATAGAAAGTAAAGAAAATTTCTTTTACAGATCCTCCTACCTCCTACGATGTCTCTTGAAGCAGGAAATAAAGTTGCAAGAAGATAACTGGCAGATTGCATTTTCCAAAAATGGTGGCAAAACTATTCTACCTGCTCTTCTACAATATGACTTTCCCATTCCTGCCACTGACAGGTGGGTCCATGTCCCTTCTTCTTGACTCGGGGTGGGCTAGTGTCTGCCTCAACCAAGAGGGAATGCTCCCACCCTGTTCAGGAAAACTTGCCCTTGGAACCCTGAGGTAGCTCAACTAGGAACAAAACTGAACTCCCAAATTTCCACAACTAAGATGGATCTTGAATTGGAGAGGAAAGAGGCCATTACCTACATCACATGGGTTGAAAGCTTGTGACTTCTTTTTCTTTCTCACCACAAGCTCTTCCCTCAAACTATAGAGATGTTTGTAACTCCACCATTAGAAATGAGTTCTCTGTGATGATGTGACTTTTTAGTTTCCAGTAAATAGTAAGAAAAGGAAAAACAAGAAAATGAAGGAAACTCAACATAAGAACGAACCTTGGGGAATTAAAGAACGGGTAACCATGGAGAAGTGAGTCTCCTGGAGCCTATAGGACACAGAAGATGTTGGGGAATGGAACAGTCACTTTTAGGGAGGTAAATGGGTGTTGGTTAGGGCAGGTTTGAGCAAACTTCTGAAAAGGAGTAAAAAATGTTCGGAGCTTTGCAGGCCATATGGTCTCTATCACAAGTACTCAGCTCTGCTGCTGTGGTCCCAAGGCGGCTGTAGACAATGTGAATTGAAGGGGCATTGTATTCTAACGATATTCTATTACCCCAAAATGGGCATCAAGCTGTATTTGGCCCAATTTGCTGGCCACCAGCTGGGATAATCCCCGATATTTTTTTAACCTTCAGATTCTATGACGAATTAGTTTTCCAAGTGCCAACAGTTGAACATTGACTTGCAATTAGTTACCGGCTGGGGCCAAGGAGGACACAGGTGCCCCACAGGGGTGGTTGGGGTGAAGTCCATGTGCAGAGGAGGAGAAAGGCTGCTGAAAACTTTGGCCCTGCTTGGCCTTCAGGGTGTAGCTGACCTAGAAACAGAGACAGTCTCTCTATTCAACGCTTCTGCTTAACCCCATCTACCTGATACCCACCCCAACCCCCTGCAGATGCGGATCAGGAACAAGGCGAGTGCTACTTGCTTCAGCCACCCAGATGTTGATGTGCACGGTGTGAATTCACGTCCACGGTGAGAGAGGATCGGGGACAATTTCATCACCTGAGTGAGGAAGGCTGAATTCCCCTACTTCCTAAGTGCCAGCCTTTTCACTGCATGGGTTCAATTGGTCCCACATTCAATGAGAGGAGCTGCTCCCCAAGAGCCACTGAAATGGCTCACAGAAGAGTAAGACAGGCTCTCCAGGGGTTAATAACAAGGAGAAATTCTGTTCCTTTCCCTTCTTGTATTCTTTCCTTCTACCATGTTCATTTTATGCCATTTTAAGCTGAGTACATCTCACAGAAATCACTCAAGGATAACTTGTCTATTTTAGCAAAAAGAACGCAAGGCAGGAGAGAGCCTTCGCTCCAAAGCCGAGAGCGAGTCTTGTTCCCAAACGCTCCTGGTGCTCCCCGGGCCCTGCTGCCTAGGTCAGGTGCCACTGCGCACAGATGCTGCCACACAGCACACAGGCGTCCACCCCGTCGGCCACCAGGCCCTGAGGAGTCAGCCCCAGGAGCCTCCTCCACGGGTACACTCCCCACTCAGAAGCTCTGAATCTCCAGGTGGGGGAGCACCTGCCACATGCCTCACTTTCCCGGCTGCCTGCCTGCCAGATGGCCTGGGGGCCAGGGCACGACTGGGTCCTCTGAGCTGAAAGAGGGAGGAAGAGAACTTGTTCCAGCTTGGTTGCCACGGTTACATTCACATCTGTCTTTTTCTTCCTGTTTCTTCTCACTGCAGGACAGGAGACAGGCATACAACTCTCTGGGCTTTTGAGGGGTGCAGTGTGTCCAGGTGGGGGCACACAGCCCTCTCCTGCTTACTCTCAGGCCTGGCACATCAACCTCATTAGGAGACTTCCACTTAGCAGACACTAAGCATGTGGGCTTACAGCCAGTGCTTACACTCAGTACTTTCAAATGTCTACGTGTATAACGCAGGGCTATTATAGCTACATCATGCAGCAATTTCAGGTATCCCAGGAGTGATATTCAAACTGTGTCACATCTGATAAGGCAAAATTACCCACTAATCAGAATGGACCCAGGCCTGGCAGAGGATAAAGATGGTGTGGCGCGGGGCCAGGGAGCAGCTACTTACTTACCTACTGGCCAACCATGATAGAAATGTGTCAACACGTTAATATCCTGTGATACTGGGAACACCAGCCAGGCATCGTCTTGCCGTTCCTGAAATGCACTGGAAGAGAGCTTGGCATGCAATACATGGCGCTGAATCGAGTTGAAATTAAGTATTGTTTTCTCATTGTGCAAATAACTACTTTGGAAGAGTAAACAGTACCGGTTGTTTTAGTTCAACTGAGACTCAACAGATGCACGAACCCCACATCTACTTCGGGCCTGCAAGATGGAACAGGACCACGTCTGTCCCAGTCATTCCTTTATCTCAGTCCTGCCCCACTGCGCATTCTCTCCTGGCCTCCCCTCCTTCTCTGCTCAGCCGCACTGCTTCACATCAGAGATGCTTCCGTTCCACCGAGAAGCACCTCTCGCTCCGGGTACATCCATCCTATGTGAAAATGGCCCCTGGCTCTCACTCCGACCATTCATTCCCTGCTCTCTGCTAAGGAACTAAGGAAGACACGGGCCTTGGTTTGGTTTGGCAGCGCCTGTTGAAAGGAGGTCCCTTTCACATCACGAATGCACCCAAAAAAGGTAAGTTCTTAAGGGCCTGTGGAGGTCATGTTCAGGGGAGAAAGCTTCAGAGGGTGCAAGGGAGCTTGTTTTATCCTTCGTGGGTGAAGCTGGTCCTGCCCACGGGGAACTTGCTTACGGGACGCTATGGGTGAAGTGGGATCAATACGGGTCCGCGCCTCTCTGGCCACGCCCCTTCCGGGAAGCTGGCACAGTGAGGCTCTCAGAATATGAGGACTCGGACCTAAGGTCAGGGGAGCCCTCGAGCATCTGAAAAGTAGATGGAGGAAAAGGAAATTGGCCCACGTATCCGAATAACCTGCCCCCAATCCACTGAATCATAAATCTTCTCAAGATCCTAGAAGCCACGAGCATGAACACAGTCCTTGGGGAAATAGCATCTTAACCCACTGTTCACTCCTCTAGTCATCATTCTCAGATGTTCTGGGGACCATGCAAGATTTCTGTCATTTTCATGATTCAGGAGTGATCAAAACTACCTGACAGCCTGAGTCCCTCTCTGCTGACATTTGTGCCTGTCCCTGCTCTGTGTTCATCACTGAGTTTGGCATCTACTTGCCCACTTCTCTCCTTCCCTCTCTCCTCTGTCACAAGCCTCATGAGGCAGAGAGAGGCCTGATCTGCTCATCACTGCGACCCCACTGCCCAGAGCGGTGCCTGGCTCCCAAGGCCTTCTGAGAATATTTGTTGAGTGGAGGACAGGAAGATCATGATGATGACGAAGATGATGATGATGACAGCTACTCTTAGCCAGGCGCTGTCCTTCTCTCTTTCCGTATATTATTTATTTTATCCTCAAACAGAACAGCAAGGCAGGTGCTGTTTTCCTCATTTGCTCCAAAACACCGAGACCAGAAATGTTATGCACAATGCCAAAAGTCACACAGCCAGTGAGTGACAGGGCCAGACTGCAGATGCAGGCAAGCCAACTCAGGAGCCCAGGGCTGCAGTCCTTCACCACATGCTCTGCAGAGATGAGGAAGCCAGGCCCCTCCAGAGAAGTCATGTGGGAAACTCAACACAGAGCGAGGAAAAGCAGTGTTCCAGCTAGAGTGTGACAAATACTACCAGGAAACAGATACCAGAAGTGGATTGGTCCACCCAAGGACAATGAGAACCTGCCATTGAGTGGCAGAATGAGGTCAGGGTGTCCTTGAGGTCTGGGAAGGACTAACAGAAAAAGATGGGGAGAAAGACACCCTGGGAAGGGAATCAGAAGGCCAGAGGCATCCAGGAAGAAAGCTGGAAGGCCATGTCAGGGAATGGGTGAGGGAGGAGCCCAGGTCCAGCAGAGGCTGGGGAGGGATGAAGAGGGATGAGGGTCGCTCCAAGTGGAAGGGCTTGATCAACAGTGCGCGCCCACAGCCGTGGGGCAGGACATGGCTGACACTGCCTCTGTCTCGCCTCTCTGCTCCAGCTGGGTGACCACAGAATGGCGCCACGCAGACATGGGGATTCCAGAGGTATACGATTTGGACAGGGGTTGAGAACTAATTTTTGACGGTCCAAGGTAAAAGGTGTGGGAAAGCCAGTGGGACACAACTGGAAGGCCAGCGACCTGTGTGGCTGGGCAGGAAAAAGAGAGGGAATGTGGGCCACTGAACAGAAATGGCTGGGCTCCAAAGACCCAAGGTGCTCTACAGCCTTGCTTGGACGGTGGCTGATTGCCATGCCCATGTACGCCTCTGAGCCTCAGCCCTTGTGGGGAGGCTGCTTCCCTCTTCTCTTCCCCCCGTTTAGGAAATGGCTCTCCACAACACACCTTCTCTGGGCTTCTCACCTCATGGAGTGGCCTGCCAAATTTAAATGAACACAGACACAGACATTATGTACTGTGGATCTGTGACGATGTTTTAAATGCCCCGGGGAAAGTACTCCCTCCTAATCGCCAAGGTAGGGTCTTCCTAAGAAAAAAGGGAACAGATGAGTCAAGGCCTGGTTGTGGAGTAAACTTCTGAAAAGATGATTTCCCATGGCAACTGGTCTGCAGTCAGTGACGACCAGGGAAAGTCCCTTCCAGAGAAGGAAGCAGACAGGCTGCTCTCTAAGGCCCCACCTCAGGCACACGGAGTCCTGCAGGGCCCCCAGTGTGAGGCCAATGCCCTCTCCATGCCCAGGGCCACACCAAGACTCACGCAGGTGTCCTTGTCCTCCAGGACTCGGAACCTGAGCCAATCATGATCCGGCTCAGTCTCTCTCGCTGTGAGCTTAAGAACTGAAGGTTTCCAGGCTCATTTTCCTGACACAGTCCCTCTGGAGTATGGCTTGACCACCTGATTTTCCCAAACCTGTCCCAGGGCTCGGGTGTGCAGCCCGGATGAGAACCACTGTCTTACAGCCACGCCAAACAAACACCTGCCAAACTATTATTTACTTGCCATTGTCTTAAAATGAAACCAGTTTCAGCTTAAGCATTATTTTGAAAGGCAGTGTTACATCATTAGAGAAAATGCAAAGCAAGTCTGTCACTTATTAAGCTCAACCTCATGTATAAAAGGCCAAAGCATAGGGCCAGGGATTTAGCTCAGTGGCACCTGCCTGGGAAGCATAAGGTCCTGAGTTCGATTCCCAGTACCAAAATATAAAATAAAAGCCCAAAGCAACCCGCGCCTCCTCTCCTTGCTCTGCCCTGTTTTCCTTTACATTAGCAGCACCTGAGATCTTGCTTATTTCACTCTGCCCTAGAATGCCTGCTCCCTGAGACTTGAAGTTCCCGTTAGGGAACTTTCTCCATCACCTAACACTTACCCGGCCCACCATCCTCTCAGTAACTACTGCTAAACAAATGACTCAGTAAGAGGTGCCACAAATAAACACAGAAAAAAAACCACCCCACAATTATTAAATTCCAACCGGGTAGGACGACTTACTGTCGACACTAAGCTAGAAGGCTGCTCTGTCCCTTGGTAAAATGGAGAAATGTTAAAGACCTTTCAACTCCACACAGAGCCTTTGTCCCTGACTAATCAGCAGACTGGACTGTCAGCACCTGGAAAACGAGTGTGGCACCATATAGGAGTCAGTAGCACCTTGAATGCATGAAGGAGACCCAGCACTAGTAGGTCCAAGTCTAAGGTTGCCAGTGTTCCCCTCGCACCTTCTGAGAGATGTTGTCTTAAATCATTCTGATGCTCAGTCCTGATACCCAAGAAATACACCTTCCTTCATCTGCAGCAAGTGCCGCCTTTACAAAAAATGCCTTCCCCTTCCTCTCAAGTATGTGCAGATGGAGGAGAGCCGAACCATCTTTTCATCCTTCCCATGGGCACCTCTCTCTCCACATGAATCATATTTGATTGTGATTTTATTTTTAATCCCAAGTATCCTGAAGACCCGCTGTGCTTCGACCATTCAGAGGGACTCCATGCTGGATGTACAGCCATAGAAGATGCTGGCTTCTCATACAGTGGAGCTAGTTTACTATGCTTTATATAGGAGTAACCAAGCAGCAAAGGCAACCACAACCATTCAGTCCACTTGGTGACGGTCCCTGAGGGCTTTGCTCAGGATTTAGCCATCCATGCATGACAAGGGTTTTTTGTTTTTGGGGGTTTTTGGTACCAGGGATCAAACTCGGGTTCTTGGTCGTGCTGGGCAGGCGGTAAAATCACTGAGCTAAATCCCCAGCCCATGACAAGGGTTTTGAAAGAGAAGCTCTCTTGTTCTTGTTTAGCCATCTGGGTCCCTAGGAAGCCATTTACACAATGAATTGGGAGCCGGCACATGACTTACATGGACATATTTATTTACCTGTGGTTATCCTGTCCCACAGGGAAGAGGGACCATAGAAAACTATTTAAAGGATCTTACTTCTCCACAGGGGGCCTTCTCCATACTCAGCACAGGGTTGCTCTGCCTGGGCAGAGGAGTCCCATCCACCCAGACCATCTCCAGGTGCAACATATGGGCTCAATCCCACAGCCTCAGAGCACTACGCTGGGGCCCATGAAGAGAGATGAAGGTCTGGGCATGGTGGCACACATTGGTAATCTCAGCGACATGGGAGACTGGGATGGGAGGGTTGGAGGGTTGCAGCTGTACAGCAAGACCCTGTCAAAAGAAAGGAAGGGAAGGGGAAGGGGGGGAGGGGAGAAGAGAAGGGAAGAGAAGAGAAGAGAAGGAGATGCGAAGAAAGAGAGGAGACGGGGAGGGGAGGGGAGAGGGCAGCAGAGCTGGGAAGGCAGCTCCGTGGTAAAGTGCTTTCCTGGCATGCATGAGCCCCTGGATTCACTTCTTGGGAAAAGAGGGGACAGGAAGAACCAAGGGGTGGAGAGGTGTGAAGTGAGAGCAACGTCCTCGCAGCTTCCTGTATTTTCTTGGACTGTGCACCATCTGAAATCCAGTGCTGGGAAACAGGGAAAGAAAAAGCAGTTAGATTAGTCCCAGTTTCCTGCAACATTGTTAATGAAGGTCCCTGTGGCACTGTTTGATACTACCAGCACTCAGCCCTGCAAAAGCTGAGAAAACAACAGCCAACACCCGTGTAGGGAGTGTGATGTGCCAGGCATTGTTCGAAGAGCCTTACGGGCTTTCAGACATGTCCTTTACTCCTAATTCTTTAGCAGGCACTTCCTTCAATAACAACGAGGGCATTCTCTTCTGTACCACAGTACTGCAGTTGTATGCTTTCAAAGCTTCAGAAATTAACAGTCATCGTGCTGTTACCCAATGTCCAGAGCATAATCAGATTTGGCTTTTGTAACTGATAAAAACAATGGTGGACTGCACGCTGCATTGAGATGTCATACCTCAGTCTGGCGATGTATCTCAGTGCTATAGAGAAAGGCCCCAGGTTCCACCCCCAGCATCACAAAAAACAAACAAATAAAAAAAAACAAGATAGATGTCATGCCCCTCCTGTCTCCTTTAATGTGGACCATTTGACACCAACCTTCCGGAGGAGTGCCTGCCAGTTATTTTACAGTGTCCCTTAATTCAGGGTCTTCTGATGCTTCCTCACATGTAGACCTACATGATTATGTCACATAATCTATGTTGTGCGATTTTTGTCATGTATCTCACAGAAAGGATGCTACATCTCTGGTGTCACGATGGGAGACTTGTGTTGACTGACTTCACATATTTTGTACCTGACAACCCAAGAGGCAGGCATTACGATTATTATTCTCTGCTATGGTATGACCACCTGTGTCCTCCCAGAGCCATACACCGACACCTGACCCCCAAGGTGATGGTATCAGGAGGTGGCGTTTGGGAGGTGACAGGTCACAACAGCAGAGCCCTCATGAGTGGGATTTGTCCCCTTATATAAGAAGGTCCAGAAAGCTGCCTTGTTCCTTTCTACCATGTGAGGACTTGACAAGCAGGCATCTTTGAACCAGGAAAATGAGCCCTCACTAGACCCTGAATCTGCAGGTCCCTTGGCCTTGGACTACACAGACTCCAGAGCTGTGAGAAATAAACTTCTGTCATTTAGCAAGAGATGACAGTTTGTCACAAGCACAGACTGAGACATTTCCATTGAAATGACACTGAAAGCAGATGACACTGAAAGACAGAGATGCTAAGAAATGACATTAAGAGATAAAGTAAGCAGCTGGGGGTGGGGGGGTGCACCTGTAATCCCAGCACTTGGGAGGCTGAGGCAGGAGGATTGCCATGAGTTCAGGGCCAGCCTGGACAGTATAAGTGAGACCCTATCTCAAGAACCAAAGGGAAAAAAAGGAGAGAGAGAGAGAGAGAGAGAGGAAGTAGTGAGCATTGAGATTTCAATGCAGCCAATGAGGCTCCAGGTTTTATGTCTTTAACCACGTATGTTGCCCTTTAAAGCGAGCTGATGCTGGCCAGTTTTGTCTGTGCCTCGGAATGGGTTTGGATAACACTGGTATCCCTGCTTTAGAAACAAATCCCCTGTGATACGCCAGCCATGGTGCTCTGTGCGTGTTATCTCATCCAATCCCTGCAGTCGCCCTGGGGATAGTGCTGCTGTCCTGTCACTTGAGGGCTGCCCACCAGGCTACTCAAGGCACAGAGAGGCAGGAGCTGGCCTCCGGCACAGGCCCGGCCGACCACAGAGCCTGATGCCGAAGCGCTGTGTGCTCTTGGCTTACACAGCCATGCTGTGCTGCTTGCAGGGAGGAAGAGGATGGAGCCTTGGTTTTCATGAACACCAAGCACCCAGTTCTCAGTGTGTCCTGATGCTGGCGCTTTTCCTTCTTACACATTGAAATTGTCTCATTCTGTCTAACAGAGAAGCCAGAGCAAGTCTAGCTCAGGACCCAGGGTGGTGAGCTGGGCTAACCGAAAAAGCCTGGGGCCGGACTGGTGGTGCATGCCTGTAATCCCAGCACTCAGGAGGCTGAGGCAGGAGGATTGCTGGGAGTTTGAGGCCAGCCTGGGTTACATGGTGAGTTCAAGGCCAGACTGAACCACATAGCGAGACCCTGTCTCAAAAACAAACAAACAAACAAACAAACAAACAAACAAGAGCCTGAGGCTGCAAGGCCCACAGTGTCCAGAGTGCTATCTCTGCATTCACCTAGGTGTCCTTCGATTTCTTTCAGTCCTGTTCTATAATTTCCGGAGTACAAGTCTGCCACTTCCTTTGACTCTGTTGCCAACTTTTTAAATTCTGGCTGCTGCTACTGAAAGTGGAATTGTGGCATATATAGATACCTTTGATTTTGGATCCTGAAACTTACTGAACTTCTACTTATTTGGTCTAGCATTGTAATGGGTTCCATATGCTTTTTTATATGTAATCGCATTGACTGCAAATAGAGATAATTTTACTTTTTCTTTTCCAGTCTGGATGCCTTCATTTCTTTTTCTTTTTCTTTTTTCAAATTATTAATTTATTTATTTTCCCCCTTTTGCCCTGTTTTACCACATCTAGTAGAATGTCAAGCAGAAGTGGTTACCAGCCTGGCATGGTGGTACACACCTGTATTCCCAGAGCTCTGGGAAGCTGAGGCAGGAGGATTACAGGTTTGAGCTAAGTCTCGGGGATTCAGTGACCTAGTAAGAACCTGTCTTGGAATAAAAAAAGGTGGGGATGTACCTCAGTGAAAATCCCCAGTACTGACAAAAAGTCATCTCTCTTCACTGCCATTACTCCAGCAGCCCTTGACTCACATGGGATTATTTTAATCATTTCCTCACCAGTTTTTCTGCTTCTGCCCCACCCCACCCTGTTCCCCTGCAGTCTCTTCTCAAACTGTCAGTGGGATTTTGGGAAATGCCCATCTGCTCATATCACCACTCTGCTCGACACTGTCTGATGACTTCCCATCTCTGAATAAAAGTCAGTTTCCTTTCCATGATTTTCAAGCCCCTAGGGTGACCAATAGGCATTTTCTGTGCCTCAGGGCCTTTGCACCTGCTACTCCCGCCACTAGAATGAGTTTCCTCCTGCCCTTCCCACGTAAAATGTCTTACCACCACAATTCCTCATATTCCCTCTGCATGCTTATTTTTCTTCCTTAGTACTTATACTAACTTGCTATATAGATATACACACACATACATATGTGATATATATATATATATAATTTCTCTTGTTTATTATTTGGCTTGCATTCCCTGGAGCATAAGCTCAGTGAAGGAGCACATTCCTTTGGTTTTGTGATTTTGTCTGTTGCTGCCTCCCCAGAACGTCATCAAAGCCCACCACAGACGCTGGATCATTGTTGAGTGGAAATGTAAATGAATAGCTTAAAAGTAACCACTGTCATAGGTGGTTCATTGATAAAGTTTGAAAAAGAGAGGGCTTGTTAAAATGTGAAAACACATGGAGGAGCCCCTGGACATGATGGCCAGCGTCCCCCAGCGTTGTCATGAGCCTCCAGGCTTCGGAAGGCTGCTGTAAGATGTCCAGCCTTCTGTCCTCCCAGGCCTGATGTCTGAAACCGGAAGGTGCTGGCCAGGAAGAAGAGGTGGAAGGTGACAGCCAAGACACAGGAAGCAGGGTCCCTGCTGGCAAAGGCCCCCTCACTTAAGGGAAGACAACCCAGCCAGAGGTAACGCTAGGTGGACGCCATAACCCTATGCGGCTTTGGTACAGGCTGTTTCCGGTCCTGTGAAGACAAAGCGTTTTCTTCCTCTTTCCCAATCCTCGGCTGTGCCCTGGGGCTTGTCCTGTGCTTTCCTAGCACAGCTGGTTTCAGGGTCAGGTGACCTGGGGCGAGCAGGGGCCGGGGAGGAGTTGCTCTGCACCTGAAAGAGGGACCAGGGACATCTCCTGGGTTTCAAGTCATCTGCATATCAGGATCCTCTAGTTAAGGGGACACTTTAGGGCCTCTCCCTCAAACCCTCCTGTTCTGAGCTAGCAACTTCCTCAAAGGCTGATTTTATCTCACTCTATGCCTGATCCTTTCTGCCAAGCTACCAAAATCATAGCAAGGGTTGTGCAAAGTCTTAGGGCCACACCTGCTCCTACCTGGAGTTGAGTGCATGATTGAAACTGAGACAGTGGCTTTTAGAGGAAGCCCTTGAATGGTTTCACCTCCTTTCGAGGGGAAGGCTGACCCAGCACAATTCAGTTAAAGGTCAGATTGCTAACATGGGACAGCTGGTCACAAGCCGACAAATAAGGGTAACGCCAGGCTCCTCTCCTTCAGATCCTTGGAGATTGTTCAGTGCTTGGTTTTTGTATCCTAACTGATGGGGGTTTAGCCCAGTCATCTAAACCGTGAGTCCTACTTCTTCGATCCTTTTGACAAAGTATTGCTCTCAACCTGTGCCAGTGAGAGAGCCCCAGGGCGGTCAGAGCAATGCCACCTGTGGAGACAGAAGGACTTCGAAACAGCCTTCTATGGGGCTTCTAGGTGCAAAGTGTCTGCAGACCAGAGCTGCAGCTCCCTGGAGTACCAGTAAGAGCCTGCTGGGGATGGGAGAGAAGGCCAAGCCTGGACTCCCAAGGGGCACAAGGGATTGAGGTAGGGACTCCACAGACCTATGCTAAAACTCCTAAGTGTAAAACTGCCCCTTGGGGCTGAGGGTGCAGGTGCAGCTCAGTGTGGGGGTGCTTGGCTAGCATGTGCAAAGCCCTGAGTTTGTCACCAGAGCGCGCGTGCACACACACACACACACAAATGTACCTTTAAATCTGTGCAGTTCATGCTACACCAACCACACCTCAATACATCTGCAGAGTTTTAAAGCGAGAAAGAAGAAAGGCATAAAAATCTTACAGGCCTCTTTTCAAATGAGATGGGTCATCTGTACGTTAGGATTTTGCTAAGAATCCCAATCTTGAATTGCTGTCGAAAGCCTGGTTGAAATGAGCGCTGGCTGAGGATTCCTCTCCTCATTTTCCGTTTGCTGGAGCTCTCATCAGCAAAAGGAAAACGTGTAGACCAGCCCAGCCTAGCGCCTCACCAAAATGTCTTCAGTTCCCCACAGTTTTGCACAATCATTTCAATTATTCTGCAATCAAGAGTTGATGTAAGAAATGACAACAGAAAACACATGTCAAATATTTTTTTGCAAGAAAAAAAAAGGAAAGAGAAAGCAATCTGTGGTGCACAGAATGACAGTCCCCCAAAGACATCCACATCCTATCCCTGGAACCTGTGGGATGTTATCTTCCACAGCCAAAGGAGGACTGAGGCGGCCGATGGAGTAAGGCTGCTAATCAGCAGAACGTAAAACAGGGACACTGCCTGTATTGTCCAAGTAGGCGAGTGTCCTCAGAAGTGGAAGAGGGAGGCAGAACTGAGACAACAAGCAGGTGCCATGATTTTGGAAGACAGAGTGACACAATACTGCTGCCTCTGGCGATAAGAAGTGGTGACCAGCCAGGGAATTCAGGCCACCTCCACAGGCGGGTGTTGCCACCAGAGCTGCTGGAAGGGGTGTGCCCTTCCTGGTGCTCCCACTGTGATTTTAGCCCAGTAAGGTCCATTTCAGACTTCTGATCTCCAGAGCTGTAAATCAGGAATTGGGGTGTTCTCAGCCTCTAAGTCTGTCGCAGTTGCTAACAGCAGCAACAGAAAACTACTGAATGTTCAGTTCATGTAAAAGCTCACTGGCTTTATCCATTCACACACTCGCTCAGCTACTGAAAACTTCCCAAGGGCAAAGCAGGGTGTTGGGGCCTTCTCAGAACAGGGTAGGCACAGAGGTGAGGTTTGTGCCTGGTGCCCATGAGTGTAGACAAGGGACTGCAGAGAGATGGGAAGAAATGATACCCAGAGAGGAACAAAAGATGAGGGATTTTTCAGCCCGCTTTGGCCAAAGATAGTATCGCAGATCCTGCTATTCTCTTCGCTCTACAAATTGCTGTATTTTATGGCCCAGATTCGGGTAAGAGTCGATTCATCGCTTTTCTGCTATCCCAGAAAAATGGGCACTGCTTCTATGCTTCCTTGCATCCTGAGTTGGATTTCCGGCTGCTTCCTCCGTTAAAATCAAGCAGAGCGTTAGCAAGTCTCAGCCAAAGCGTAGACTTCAACCGGCCACAAGAGTGTGCCTGTGAGGTGACTGCAGGTTTTTTTCCCCCTGCCAAACCAGAATTAGCCGGTATAGGAACCAACGAGTGTGGAGATTTGAAATTGCACGGATTGGAAGGAAGCTCGGGTGAGCCTCGGACACCTCGGAACGCACCTTTTTAAAGGCGCCCTGACGGGAGCATCGAGCTTTAGGGTCCACCTGGCCGTGCAGCGAGCGGCGGACCAGCCCGGGAGCCCACGCCGCGCACGGAGTTGGGCGCAGAGCCGAGCCCGGACCCCGCGTCTGCAGGATGATCGGCGACCTCGCGGCGCAGCTCGAAGCCCAGCCGCCCCGGGGGCTCCGAGCCGAGCAGCAAGTTCGGCAGTCGGGGCCGGGAGCCGAGTGAGGCCCGAGCCCGGCGGGCTGCAGGCGGTGAGTATCCGCGGCTGCACCGCACCGCAGGCCGAGCGGGGCTGGGTCGGAAAGGCGCCCCCGCCGGTGACTCCGGAGCTCGGGCGGCGGCCTGGGTCCCGCGCCGCGGCTCAGGGCGGTGATGGGCGGGCGGAGCGGAGCCGCGGCCGCCAGTTCTGGGGAGCTCTGCGCGGCGGAGGGGACCGAGCAGGCCGGGACCCCGCGGAGCTGCTGGTTCCGAGCGCGCCCGGACTCGCGGTGCTGGAGGCGGCGATGCGCGCTGGGGAACCGGGTCCGCGGGGCGAGGCCGCCCCCTCCATGCTGAACCCCCCTTAGCGGTTCCGATCCAGGCTCCTCCAGGGAGCAAAGGTCAGGCTGACCCGGCGCGGGACCGGAACGGCCATCGCGGGGCTCGCCGAGGCCCAGGCCGTGAGGATCTGCTGGGAGCCCGGCCCTGCCGAGCAGTCAGTCGGTCGGCTTTCTTTCTCCGGAGAGCTGGTTCCTGAGGGTCACGGAGGGTGATCACTGGGGATTAGCGAGAGGCCCTTCCGCCTTGTCTGGGGCACCCTGCGCGCTCGGGGTCAGATTTGGGTCCCTCCACCTGGTAGTTTGACCTCTGACAATTAGCTCAGTTTCCTCATCTGTGAAATGGGGACGTTAAAGCCAGTGGGACCAGATGGTCGTGAGAAGCCACCCAGCAGGGTCCTGACACACAGGAGGTATTTGTAGGCTCGGTTCCCTCAGTTTAGTGCGAAGCGGGTTCCCGGCTTCCCCCGCAGTCTGCACTAGCCTAGCGCAGCCCCCAGCCTTCTCCGCTCTAGCTCCTTTGTCTGTTGGCCTGAGTGTGCCCCCAAAATTCCTGAAGGCAACTGATGTAGAGGGCAGAAGCAGCCAGAGAGCCAAACTGAAGGTGATCCCTCCACACCCTGCATCCCATGGAGGATCTGCTACCAGCGCGCCTTCTCCACCATTTGGGAAAATTGGCATTTTAGTTTCAATTAGTTAACTTGCTTCTCATAATAATGAACTCACCATATGCCACATGACAATCACCAATCAATAATAATAATAATTTATTTAGCCTGGTGCACACATCTGTAACCCCAGCTACTCCAGAGGCTGAGGCAGGAGAATCACAAGATCAAGGCCAACCTGAGCAATTTAGCTAGATCCTGCTTTAACATTAAAATTAAAAAGGGCTGGAAGTATGGCTCAGTAAGGGAGCACTTACCTAGCATGCAAGAGACACAAAAAGCCCTCGTTCAATCCCTAGTCCTGGAGGAAAAAAATAAAAAATAAAAATCCCAAAGACTAGCTTGTAAAACTTCCTCCCATGACAGAATGTAGAAAATTTAGTTTTGTTTTAATCTGATACACTCCAGAAAGAGCAGTCATCTTCGTTTGTGCCTATTACTGTATAAGTATATGGCTGACACGTTTCATACCCTACAAGTGTTCCTTTCCTCCCTGTTCCACCCCGCCATTTATGATTTCTTTGTCGTGGTTTACGAACTCCCATTTGGGGAGAATGGAAGGTTGACCAGTTGGTCCCACAGTCTTCCCATTTCTTCCTTCCTTCGCCTCCTCCAGGGCAAGGCCCAATTGTCACATCCGGGTTTCCCACAGCACACCCTTAGCAGAAGCCCCACACTCACACCCACTGCCTCAGTTTACCCCAGTGGGTCACGCGCACATGAGGAACTGCTTGGACACTGTGAAGGCCATACAGTGGAGAAAGAGGTGAACCACGGTGGAACAGTCCAGATACCCTCTAGGAGTTGTTTTCATATTTAAAATGGTGATTTTGTGTCTCCTAATTATGTAAATGTAAACAGGCTAAAAGGCAAGTTGTGGGGTAGGGCACTGTCTTCATTGTCTGCTGCTGTCTCAGAATACACAAACTGGGTCAGTCGTGAGCAGTAGAAGTGCATGTGGCTGGGTTCTGGAAGCTGGGAAACAAGGTCCAGGGCCGCCTCTGGTGAAGGTCTCCTTTCTGCATCATAACTTGGAGGAAGGGCGAGCGAAAGGTGCCACAAAGAAAGAAGTCAGGCCAAGCCCATCCTTTTTATCAGAAACTCACTTCCAAGGTAACTAACCCGCTCCAGTGAGAATGACCTTAACCCCTTCATGAAGGCAAAGCCCACTTGGCCCAAGCGCCTCTTAAAAGTTCCTCCTGTTAATACTGTTAAGTCACAATGAAATCCAACATGAGCCATAACAGGCAGTGAGCACTTATTCTCCTGTTGTCTTTGTTTTAGTTCATGTAGTGGGGCAATAAGTTAGCTGTGATTAGTCAAGTAGTAATTGGGCCGGGGATGTAGCTCAGTGGTTCCACCGCCTGCCTCGCAAGCACAAGGACCCGAGTTTGATCCCCGGTACCAAAAAAAAAAACCCTCAAGTAGCAATTAATTTTAGAGAGATTTAAGTGTGAAATGCAAATGATGCCCTTGCTCTGAAGATCTGAAAGAGCCTCCCAAGGATCTGAAAGAATTTCTTTTTGCCTCACCCTGTCCTCGAGTGTTGCCTTCTGCATGTGTGGTGGTGCCTCTTAAATAAATCGTGTCCACTGTTATGCAATGTCATTTATTTATAAACAAACTGGAAATGCCAACAAAGTCAGATGGCAACTGAACCCATAAAATAAATAATTCACTGAGACTATAAAGTTCTTAACATTGCTTTAGAAAAGTGCTTAATATTTCAAGCACTTTTCTCCGGGTTGAAAAACTAACTTTATTATTGTAACCATGACAAAGCCTTTTTTAGTTGTTTCCCTAAACTTTAGGGAAATGCCAAGTTTTGTTGTTTTATCATATTAAATACAGTTGAGCTTCGTCTGATCCAGTGTAAAATGACGTTATTACTCAGATGAGACAGTCACGTCCATGTCTAGCTGCTGGGTTCTTTTCCTGGCTCCTTCGGAGCCTGCATGTCAGGAGCAGGGACAGAGCTGATGCACCAGCAGCCACCCCTTTGGAGCAGCCTAAGCCAGTCCCCCCACAGTGTGGCTCTTCCCGGACTGTGGCCTTGGAGAACAAGGGCTGTCCCTTCCTCCGAGCACCAAGGGGCTCCAGTGCAGGAAGAAAGATGAGTGGGTGGGTTGACACACACATGCACACAAGTGCACACACATCCACATGCAAGAACACGCTTGTGCTAAAGCTTAGAGCCCAAGGCAGACTGGAAGATCACCCCAGACAAGTGGCTCCTGGGTTGTCTATTTTTTTCTCTTTTATAATTTAACCACTAATTCACCTGTAGGCAAGAGGCTGATCTGGATATTTAAAAGAAAGAAACCTGGGCCGGGGATTTAGCTCAGTGGCACTGCACCTGCCTCACAACGCAAGGTCCCGAGTTCGATCCCCAGTAACAAAAAAAGAAAAAAGTAGAAACCTTTAATTTTTTATGATATATGTTTACTTAGAATATTTTTTACCAATAAGTAAAAAAGAAAGGAGAAATGCCCTGAAAGAACATCAACATTTTTCTTTTTTCACTCGAGTGGTTTCTCCCACAGATAACGTGCTTTGGACAACAGAAGAAACAGAAGGATTGTCACACGTGCCCATTTTCGGACCCCCCTCTAGAGTTCACACTTTAGCCTGGCCTTCTTTCCGGTCTTCACAGAGCCTCGCAGTTCTGTGGTTACTTGGCCCTGGGCCAGTGCTTGAGGCTAATGCTCCACCCCACACTGGCTGCAGCCCAGCCCGAAGGCAACAGTGTTTCCCGTACTAGACTCTCCTCACAGAGCTTGGCGGTGATTGGCTGATTAACAGGTGCGGTGCTCTGATGTTGGATGTTAGAAGTGTTTTCAGAGCTTTAATTTCTTCTCACTCTCAGAGTTTCATTCTAGGAATTTAGTTGTGTCTTGAAGGATAAGCAGAAAAGAACCGAGAAAGTGAGAAGGAGGCAGCCTGTTCCCAGGAGAGGGAAGGGGAGGTCACACACACACCCAGGTGCCGGGGAGACTGCACCGCGCAGCGTTCAAGGAGTCAGGTGCTTGTGGAGGATGGAGTGTGAGGTGCAAAGTTGGGCGGGGTCAGCAGGGCTCCTGACAGCCCAGGGCAAGAGCAACCTGGGAACTGAAGCACGTGAAGGACTGGGAGCTTGGCCTTGAACCTCAGAACAAATTGAAGGGATGGGAATAACAAATGCTGGCGGACTGTGGGGAAAAGGAGCCCTGCTCCGCTGCTGGTGGGAGTGCAGACTGGTGCAACCACTGTGGAAATCAGTGTGGAGATTCCTTAAAAACTAAAACTAGAGGTTCCAGTTGGCCCAGCTGTTCCTCCGCTGGGTGTCTTCCCAATAGAATTAAGAGCATCACACCACAGTGATATTTGCACTCCCATGTTCATAGCAGCACAGTTTGTAATAGCTGAATCTTGGCAACAGCTCAAATGCCCATCAACAGATGGGAAAGGAAAAATTATGAGAAAAGGAATAAAATGGAAACAAAGTCTTTGTAAATAGGGAAGGGTGGAGGGGGTGAAGGGACAGTAGGGAATGAGGAAAAAACAAGAGCCAAGATACATCATGTACAGGTACAAGATCCCAGTGATGACTGTAAATGTCTTGTATACCTAAAATGTACCAATAAAAGAATTTATGAAAAAACCCCACAGATGAATGGATAAAGAAGATGGGGCTTTTTTATACAGTGGAGTACTACTTTGCCATAAAGAAGGATGAGCTTGAGACATTTCTAGCTAAATGGATCCACCTTGAGACCATTCTCCTAAGTGAAATAAATCAGACACATGTGTTTGAATACCACATTGTTTCTCTGGTGTGAGAAACCTAAAGTGGAAATAAGGACTAAAATGTATAATACATATTGGAAGAGGGAAAGAAAATGTTCAAATGAGAAGGGGAATGGGTTGGGAGAGAAGGGACACGAAAAAAAGAGAAAATGGAAAAAATGGAAACAAAGCTTTTGTAAATAAGGAAAAGAGGTGTTGCGGGGGGGGGGGGGGATTGAACTGGTGGGGAGATGCCCTGGCAGATGAGCAGTTCCCATGCCCTGCAGTCTGGGTGCTGGAAGGGGGAAGAGAACCCAGGATAGAGCAACATGCACAGGCATGTGTAGGTGAGAAGTGCGCAGCTGTTTAGGAGACAGAATGGTCTAAAAGACAAAAATCCTACCCAGAACCAGGTGCGAGAGGAAGGAAGTACCCGGATGAGCCCAGGGCGGATCCCTCCACTGCTCCTGCCGGGCATCCGTGCCTCCCCCAACTCATGTTCTTCCCAGCGCCCAATCAGCCCTTAGGCAGAACAGTCTGGGACCAGCCAGCTTGTCCTGGACGGGGCCAGACAGGAAGTATGATAGGACTTGCAGGCTTGTAGCCTTTAGAAAGGCTAATTATAAGAATTCTTAGCTCCAGCATGTGCAAACACAGGCTGTAAGATGGTGCGGTATGCCACAGTTTGCTTCTCTCTGGTCAGTCTGTATTTCTAAAACTCGAGATGCTCCAGAGAACACTGATGTATCGGAATAGCATAGCACTGCAATGGGAATGCGTGTGTATATATTCATTGAAGTAGAAACAAGGGGAAGTTTTTAAAGACAAACATGAACCCAGGTGTGGTGGCGCACCCTTGTAATCCCAGCACTCTGGGAGGCTGAAGCAGGAGGGTCACAGGTTCAAGCCCAGCCTGGGTAACCGAGCAATTTAGACCCTGTCTCACATTAAAAAAAAAAAAAAAAAAATTAAGGGCTGAGGATGTAGCTCAGCATAAAGGCCAGATGAAACAGGTTTCATGAGAGCCCTCAGCCTGTGAAAAAGGTAAGCAACGGTGCCACATCTGCATAGGACAAAGATTAATCTGAGGGCTTCATATGACACTGGGCCCACCCAGTGGGAGGTGGAGAGAGCCGAAGAAGATGAAGATAATCTTTTCCTTCGATGTTCAGTGAAGTGATTTGCTCTGTGTGTTTCAGAAAATCTTGGAAAATGTACACGAGTCACGAAGAGATTGGGTACGATTTTGAAGATCACCCCAAGGAGAAGAAGACCCTCAAGCCCCACCGGGACATCGACGGCGGGTGGGCTTGGATGGTGGTCCTCTCGTCCTTCTTCGTGCACATCCTCATCATGGGCTCCCAGATGGCCCTGGGTGTCCTCAACGTGGAGTGGCTGGAGGAATTCCACCAGAGCCGTGGCCTCACCGCCTGGGTGAGCTCGCTGAGCATGGGCCTCACCCTGATCGTGGGTACGTTGGTGTGCGGCCTGTGGGTACTCAAGGGTTCACACTCTAAGTGATACCTTACCTTGGCGAAACATCAGACCTTATTTGTTAGTGATGTTTCTAGTCTTTTAAGTTATGGCTAAATCTACAGAACACAAAATTTACCATTTTAACCATTTTTAGGAACGCGGCTCTGTGCTTTTAAGTACGTGTGTTATTGTTCGGCCATCACAAACGTCCATCTCCAGAACTTTTTCATCTCCTCAAACTGAAACTCTGTTCTCATGAAATAAGAACCTCCCCATTTCCACCTGCCCCAGCCCCTGGCTACCAACATTATATTTTTTGCCTCTATGAATTTGATTATTCAAAGTAATTTGTGTAAGTGGAGTCCTATAATATTTGTCCTTTTGCGTGATATGACTACTTGAATGTTTTGAACACTGACTGTTCTAAAAATTGATCATTTAAAACCAGGGGTGGTGGCACACACCTGTAATCCCAGCACTCAGGAGGCTGAGACAGGAAGATCCTCATGAATTTGAGATCTCGAGTGAGTTCAAGATCAGCCCAAGCTGCATAGCAAGACTCTGTCTCAAAACACAACAACAACAACAAAATCTGATCAGTTTTAAAAACCTCTCTTTTGGCCCATACTGTTTTCTTAACTGTTATGTTCATTGTGTCATTTCAAATCTCTTCTTATTTAACATTTATGAATTTTTTTAAAAGATAAGGGGCTGGGGGCTAGGGATTTAGCTCAGTGGTTCCGCCACCTGCCTTGCAAGCGCAAGGTCCCAAGTTCGATCCCCAGTACCAAAAAAAAAAAAACAAAAACAGAAGATTGGATTTGTTTCCAGTATAAAATATATTATAATTCAGCATTCTTACCTTTTGCTTGGTTTTGAAGTGTAGATCAAAATACAGATTCAATCTAGGAAGTGTGTACCTGCAACAACTATAAAAAAATCCTCAAGAAAAGGCTAAGAAACAAAATATTCCAATGTTTGCTAAGCCATCCAGTAAGGTTGACTTATATATTATTTCATGTTTCATGAATTCTGTAAAAATAAGCATGGAAACCAGTGCCAAAATTATTGGACGTGGTTTTGAGTGTAATCCTCAAAACCAGAACCTTCAGTTCCTAGCAATGGTGGAATGCAATTGCCATCATTAATCCAGTTGGAGAATACATGTATGTACAGAATGATGTTAGAGAGCCTTTGAACTCCAGACAGTAGAATTTCAGATTGTAATCTAACATTTCTACAGGGAAGGCTGCCTGCCAGATAAACATCTTTTGCTCTGGGTCTCAACATAGCAAGGTTCATAGCTACATGATGAAAGGTCTTTTATCTACCATGTCCTTAAGTCACTGTTTATTATCCTAAACTTCCTGGTACAGAGTGGTGCCAGACAAGTGGAACAACATGAGGGATCTTTTCCAAACCAGGAACCATGTAACAGGTCTTTTTTATTTTCCACCTACTGCATGCCAAGTGTGTGTTAGATGCATGATTTTGATATAGGCGAAATAAATGTAACTCCCAACCTGCTAGGTATTAAGTATGCTGAGTTGGTGTTCTCTAAAATTGAAGAATGAATTTTTTTTTTGGTACCGGGGATCGAACTCAGGTCCTTGTGCTTGTGAGGCAGGTGGTGGAACCACTGAGCTACATCCCCGGCCCTGAAGAATGAGTTTTAAGGAACAACAGAGGGCAAGAGTAGAAAATATTTATTGAGAGAGGTACCCTCTGAGAGATAGGAGGGGACCCAAAAATGGGTTACCAGGGACTCCCGAAGTGGGTACAAAATCACAAGGTGGATAAAACATGGGTCAAAACTATGATCAACCAATAAGATTAAAGTAGAGCCGCTGTGTTAATATTGATCCAGTGGGGAAGCAGGTCACATAGCAAGTATACATGGAAAGAACCAGGACTTTTTTAGGAAGGGATGGATCGGGAGGTCCTGGTCACCCGCCTGGATGACTGATGTCTATCTAGACTTCATTAGACCATGTGATACCAATTACAGTATAATCTTCAAGTTATTGCTTATCCCTTGGGAAGGCATGTAGGCCTGGTCATTCCTTCTTTATCTTGAGGCTTGGCTTTCAACAGATGTGCCTCTAGCCACAGTTGTAATGTGTTCTCATCCTCTGTACTGACTCGCTCAAAGGCCTAGCCCTCTCTGACCGCCTATAATATTTTTACCTCAGTTGGCTGTCTATAATACTCTCCTCTCTGAAGAGGTACCCCTAACTGCCATGAAGGGGCAAGGGGCAATGACCATTCTGGCTGGTTTTGGCTGAAGGGGGTCATAGTTATGATCAGCAGTCAGAGATACTCTCTAGAGGATCTATCGCCCCTCGATAGATGCTTGCCATTTTTTTCTTTCTTTTTTTTGGTACCAGGGATCAAACTCAGGACCTTGCGCTTGTGAGGCAGGCACCGCTGAGCTAAATCCCTGGACCTATCACAGTCTCTCCTAAGGTGGTCTGGCTTTCCACAATGGTAGCAGGTGACATTAATTGTTGAGCTCTCTTTGGAACCCCAAGAATCAGACTTAGAGTCTATGCCTTTTAAGGACACAACCAAGGCAGCCACTTTCTCTTGGTCTCTTTGTTTTCTCCCCTTGGCCTCCTCCTGGTCTCAATTATAAAATACTGAGGAGCTGGGGACTTAGCTAAGTGGTTCCACTGCCTGCATCGAAAGCACAAGATCCCGAGTTCGATCCCGGTATCAGTCAATCAATAAATAAATAACTGAGGAGGAAATTTTCACTAAAGTATCAGCTATCAGGAGCAAAAGCCATCTTTTGTAGCTTTTTCTTAATATCTGAGGCTAACTGGGTAATAAACTTGTCTTTAAGAATAATCTATCCTGGGCCAGGGATTTACCTCAGTGGTTTCGATGCCTGTCTAGCAAGGGCAAGGTACCGAGTTCGAACCCCAGTACCAAAAAAAAAAAAAAAAGAATAATCTGTCTTTCTATCAAATCAAAAGCCAGGGATGTATGTTTCATCAATGCCTCTTGTAAATGGTCTAAGAAGACAGAGGGGTTCTCATCTTTTTCCTGATGAGTAGCTGACAATTTAAATTAACTGAAGGGCTTAGTTCCTGTCCATTTTAAACCTTCAAGAATACATGTCTGAAGAGGACTTCTATTCTGATCTCCTGTCTGGTTCATAGGCCAGTAAGGGTCTTGGATAGGGACCGCTTGGGCTCCAGTAGGAACCAGCTGTTCCCCCTGGCTGCCTGTCCTCTGGCCTTCTAAAATTTACAATATGATATTCATCTCCAAATGTAATAGCAGGTTATAATGCTGCTTGTCTCTCATTAGAAGTTAATGTTTGATTTAAGAGTAACTTTTCATCTTTCTAGTCTAGTTCATAGGTCAGAGTTAAGTTCCCTAAAGACCTCAATGTACTTATTAGGGTCATCTGAAAACTTTCCCAGATCTTGTTTGATCTGTTTGACGTCACTGAGAAAAAAAAGACATGTGGACAGAGGCAGTGCCAAATTCTCTACTCACCTCCTGTAAGGGATACTGTCCTTGAGGAGCTTGAACAAAATCAGCTAGGGATGGATAGAGCCCAGTAGAGGCTTCAACTAAGGTTAGCTTGGAGGCCTCACCCTTAGAGTCCAGACAGCAAGTGAGGGAAACCTCAGGCTCAGTAATAGTGGATGAGACTTTGATTAAGGTTGCCTTGGAAACCTCATCCTTAGGATTGAAGAGCAAGGGAGGGGAACCTCATGCTCAGTGATAGTGGATGCATCCGACTGTGCCTTAACAACTAGAGGTGTCTGATTTTCCTGTGGTTTATATTTTGAACACATGTAAGGATTATCTCTTAATGCAAAAAAAGTCTGAACATAAGGTAATTTTGACCATTTTCCCTGTCTCTCACAGTACAATTTTAGTTGTGAAATAGTACCATAATCAATACTTCCCTCTGCATTCTATTTTGTCTCTAGGAGGTATGCAGGCCATGTATGGGTGTAGAAAAATATTAAACAGCTCTTTCTCAATATGTGAGGGTCAGACAGTTTTCAGTGCTTAAGAATACATTCTGAAGGAGTAAGAATTTGACATTGAGTTTCCCATCTGCAAAATAAGGGGGAAAATAGGCATCCCTTTTCATCCCTACTTGGTTTATATCCTCTCAAGGCATCCCCAGAGGTGACCTGCTCCAGAGCATGTGGCTGCTATCTGGAGAGTGATCAGGTTGGGTCAGACTAGGTAGCCTTACCAACTTGCACCCCTACCTTCTCCAGAAACTCACAGTCAACTTTAGCATGTATTTCCAAAGCACAAACTATAACTGACCCTGCTAAACAGCCATGTTTAAAGAAGGAAGCATTGCTAGCAAAATTAAAACAATAATCAAGAGACCTGAACAACTGCTTTCCAATTCTTTTAAAGAGAGGGAAAAAAATTCAAAGGGCAGATTGGAAGTGGTAGGAGCACTTAAAAGTCTGAAAAAAGGTCACCTCTAGAGATGAGGCAAGTAATGGCTCAGAAAAATCCTTCCATAGGCCCTAGGGCAAGGAAGTCCCCAAGATATTTGTGTTGTCTACCTAATCACCTAGGCAATCTTCCTTAGCAACACACTTATGAAGCTCACAGGTTAAAACCTGTACCCATCATCCAGCAACCATAACTTATACATTAGCCAAAGTACTTCCCTACCCTACACGCATAAACGATGAGAACCAGGACTAGGAGGGGAGAGAGAGACCCAGGAAGTTGGAGATTCTTCCTTAAACTGAATGTGTTCCTCATCTAAGGTGACTTCCTTGTCCTCAGAGTTAGCACACACTCATTTTCTACAGGCTCAACTTAAAAGTTCTTAGTTGTTGGATAGGAGGGAAAGGTGAGATAGTTTAGGTTCTTTCCTCTAATTTTTAGCAGAAAAATGCCTCCAAAAAAGGAAAATACGGAGTGACAGGAAAAGATCAGAAATGAGATCAGAAAAAGGAATTCTTTCTTTTCACACACACACGGTGAGTTATTGAGAGACAATTTGCCCATGAGTATCACCCTCAGCTTGGAATGGCAAGAGTGGAGAATCTCAAGAGCTAAGCTTGCCTCCTCACTAGTGGAAGATCAGAACTGAAAGGAAACTGAGGCACAACAGGCTTGACATTCCCCTCTATAATGTAGAGGGGGGATCAGGCCAGACTGTCCCAGTAAAATCTGTCTCCCAAGTCTTAAGAACAGCTGCCAGCCTATTGCGTTTGGCAGGTGGGGTCCTGTGATTTATTAATAGGCATGTATATTTCCTAAATATAAACTAGACTTCATAAGAAGATCCATTGTATAGCATTTCATAAATTCACATTTTGGTTAGTATCAGTCTTCTAGAGGACGCTCTAACATTACTTTTCCCTGGAACTGCTGTCTAAAATAACAAACCACAACAGTCACAAGTCAAACAGGTCAAGCAAGGAGCACCAAAAACTTCAGCAACTGGTTAGTCTAAATGTAGCAAAACAAGAATACAAGACCTTGCCTGGAAAAGTATAATGTCCCATCAATGAAAAATCATTATCTTCCCATGTTCTCAATATAAATTTATCATCATTTTAACAAAGAACAATGCATAAAAAAGACAAGGCATAAAAATTCAAGGCAAAGCAATTGAAAAGGATGACAATTTTTAATTACCTAAATGAGTTACAATCCAGAATCCATGAAACAAAAGCAAACTCTTACCTCCTTTCAATTATCTCAGTGGGACCTCCAAATAATATGGGCGAAATAAATGTAACTCTCAACCTGCTAGATGTCAGATACATCGAGTTCTAGCTCTGTCTGATTGCCTATAATATTTTTATCTAACTTAGCTGTCTATAAAATTTCAGTGATCCCACAATACTGAAAGCCAGGCCATCATCTTTATCCTAGAAGGGGAGAATTTGGAGAGACATCAAGTTATTGAAGGTTGAACAGCCAGGAAGTATAGGACAGGCTTCAAATCTGGTCTATTGGACTCCAGAAATGTGTCCCCTTACATTGAATGAGAACTGAGAATATACTTGAGGTGAATAAATACATATTGTTTGCATCTTCTAATCATTGTCAGCACATTTAGATTGCCTATTTTAAATTTTAATTAAAAATCCATGAGTTGTATTGCAGTAGTTGGAAGCTATCTCTTTCTTGGTCAGCAATTTGCATATGTTAAATCTAATAAATATGCATTGTTTCATTCTTTATCAGGACCAATTTGCAGATGTGCTGCAGGAAGCCCCTCTTTTTTGTTTTTTGGGGTTTTTCTCATACTATGTATCAAACTCCAGACCTTGTACTTTTGAGGCAGGCAGCAGAACCACTGAGCTAAATCCCCAGCCCCCAAGCCCCATCTTATAACAAAATCTCTTCCCCCCATTCCTGTCCAAGCAGCTTTTGTGATGACAGCTCCTTGAATAATTTTTGGTGGGGAATCCATGGGCTACAGAAGATGATTGGCTTCCTAAGTGGATTTAGAGCTGTAGTCATTAGTCCTAGCTGCACTTCAGAGCCACCTGGGAAGTTTTTAAAGATCCTGAGTCTCAGACTACACTTGGACCATTAGACCCAATCTCTTGGGATGGAATCCAAGCATCAAGAGGTTTTTATTAAGCTTCAGGTTGATGCAGCCAAAGCAGGGAGCTGTGGATTTAGAGGTGCTAAATCTCTATCCTACAGGACTCAGGGTTCAGAGAATGACCTCCTGAGTGCTGGCCAGGCTCACCTCAGATTGTTGTTGTCACCCAAGCTGTATGGCCTTCCTGGCCCATCAGTTACTGGGATAGGCAAAGAGGGATGACCCTGTTTCACTCCATAATGGGGTGGCTCCAAGGTAGGGCTGCATGGCAGCAGGAAACAGAGATCATGGGAGGAGGAAGGAGATAGACCCTTCCAGGGCACATCTCCAGTGACCCAGCTCTTCCAACCAGGCTTCACCTCCCAACATTGCATCTGGGTATGAACTCATCAGTGGACTAATCCACTGGAGTATCACACCCATGATCCAGTCACCTCCCCAGTGCCCCACTGATGAGCATGTGAGGCTTTAGGGGACATCTAGCTATAAACCACAACACCATTGAATTACTCTACATTATTCTGAGTCATAATCAAAGGGCTACTTCTCAGTTTTTCTCTCCTGTCCTCGGTGTGGGGAGTTCTTTAATTCTGCTGAAATGGCAGCTAGATGTTGGAGATGCCCATTGGGTACTGATGAGCAATGGTTAGAAAATGAGACTGAGCTGGGAAAGCTTGGGATCTAATTGTTTGCTTTTTTTTAAAGGTCACTATTTCATAACTGAGGAGAAGTGACAGCATTTCTGGGCTGATTTTTCCCATGTGTGACTCATAAATGACTGAAGCTCCAGCATGCAAAAGTTGATTAACTAGAAATCTAGACTGTTGTCCACTGCATGTTATCATGTTCTTATCAGTAAAGAACTCAGTGCTTTCTGTCTTATTTATAAAGTTCCTCCAGAGATGACTATTTGCACTGACTTGGGAATTTCTTCTTTATTTTTGCCTCCTCAAATGGCTTGTTGGTGCAGCATTTCATAAACGCAAGGAAACTTCCTCTGGACCCTCTGTGTAATGTGGACAACATTGGGCTACTGAACTGTGACTTGTTTATAGCTGAAAAGAGACATGAACAGCAAACCTATGAGTCATACATTTCCTATTTAACCACTTATCCAAATGTCATGTGGTCAAGTGACCATGGGTTTAGAAAAATAAAATATGTGTAAAGAAATTAAAGAAATACTATAGCTTCAACTTACGTCATCTAAATTTCTATTACTCCCAACAATTTCCTTAGTTGTTTATGCCAACAGGCTTATGTTATATATTCTTTATATAATGTGCATAAGTTTATAATGTATAGCATACACTATACTTATATAAGATATATGTAATATATTAAGCCCCTTTTAAGAGCTTTATCTACTGGATTACTTTCTGTAATGCAACAAGGCTAATTAAACTAAGGAGCATTTACCTTCATAATATTTTAGATTAGATACTTTTTTGTTTGTTTTCGTTTTTGTTTTTGTTTTTTGAGACAGGGTCTCACTATGTAGAGCAGGCTGACCTTGAACTCAAAGCTGTCCTCCTGCCTCAGCCTGGTGTGTTGGCCACCACAAAGGGCAGGATTAGACACTTTCAATACATTAAATAAGACTAGGATGGAGCTCAGTGGTGAACTGTTTGCTTAGCATGCACGAGGCCTTGGGTTCCATCTACTGCAAAGGAGAGAGAGAGGGAGAGAGAGAGAGAGAGAAACCACTACAGGAAAAAAAACTCATTGGAAGACTGTGGACCCAAGAGTTATGAAGATGGTCAAAACTTTAAAGTGAAATGTTATTTTAGTTTGGGCTGAAAAGGGGAGCTCCATAGACTTCAGTAAGCTTTTAATTTGAAATAGTCCCATCTGAATATACAAAGTAATAACCAAAAATAAGATGATATTTACCATGAGCCATCTTTCTGAATATCAGATACAGTCTCACACTGTATTGCTAAACTCTGAATTGTTTTGTGCACAAGAAATCATTGATCACAAGTGAGAGATGTCAGAAGTCCCATAAAAATCAGAAAGAGAGAAAGGAAAAACCTAGAGCATCTGAGTAAAGAAAGCAGTCAGATTCTGCATCATAAAAAACCATGCTGCTGTGTGCATTGTCACATCTTGCTCCCGAGTCTCCAGTCATAAATGCAGACCCTGGGGCCGGGGATTTAGCTCAGTAGTTCTGCCTGCCTTGCAAGCACAAGGTCCCAAGTTCCATCCCTGGTACCAAAATAAATAAATAAATAAATAAATAAATAAATAAATAAATAAATAAATAAATGCAGAGCCTGAAGAGTGTGGGAGGAACCAGGAGAGAAGGCAGCGGCTGAGTCCTTGGTTTGCACTTAGGTGTCCTCAGTCACATGGGCTAGATGTTCTCAGAACCCTTTTCCCTGAGGTCCCTTAAGAACTGGAGTTGAAAACTCAAATTTAGGGTCCAGGGGTAGCTCAGTGGTACAGCACTTTCCCAGCATGTGTGTGAGGCCCTGGGTTGGATTCCCAGCAATGAAAACAAAAGAGAGAGGAAGAATGAAAACTGCGAACAAGGCCAAATAAATAATGTAAATGGGGCCAGGAAGCCAGGTGGGAGGCCAAAGGGACCGAAGGGAAAGAGAACTGAGAGGCTGTGACAGCCAGAGCCAAATGCTGTGCAGCACCGGTGGTCCAGCTGTGTGGGAAGGTGGCAGGTGCTGCTGCTGGATTTTTTCTTTTTTAATTCTCTCAACTTTTAAATATTGGCAACTGATTCCAAGCCTTTTCCAAACTTTGCTGAAGACTGCCAAGGGCATTCTGCCCCAGACCAGTAGTTAAGGACTTCTTGTTATAGGCCAAAGAATGAACCCATGTATTTGTTTCTTTATTTCAGGTCGGCCTTCCTTGAAAATCTAGAACCTCCTGTTCTCTGATGAAATCATTTACATCCATCTCTGTATGCTAAAAAGGGTTTTGTACATAAAACATGTTTTGCTTTTGCTTTATTCTACAGTTCTAGTATATTCTTTGGCTTCACATGAGGATTTGCTAAGAAAGCATGAACATATTGAGGCAGGAGGATTGCCATGAGTTCGAGGCCAGCCTGGGCTGGATAGTGAGTTCAAGGCCAGCCTGAACTACATAGTTAGACCCTGTCTCAAAAAACAACAACAACAAAAGAAAGCATGAAAATAAAGCACCAGTAGTCAATTCCTCTTTCAATGCTCTGTGGCAGGACCTTTCATCGGCTTGTTCATTAACACCTGTGGGTGCCGCTGGACCACCATCGTGGGAGGACTGCTGAACTCGCTGGGCTGGGTGCTGAGTGCCTATGCTGCCAATGTGCACTGTCTCTTTTTCACTTTCGGAGTGGCAGCTGGTAAGCATGTTTTAGATTTGATTTAAGTGTTTTATTGGGCATTTTAGCAATGAACTTAATTTTGGGAAAAAAGAGAAACCCATTAAAACATTTTGTTCTGTGTCCTCCATCCATCCCAACCTGCACTCCAGGAAATATTTTCTAAAGATAAGGTATTAAAAGTATGGGAAAGCAACAGGACTCTCCTTGGGCTCACTGATAGAATCAGATTAAATGTTCAGTGTCTGGTTCTAACTGCTAGACCCTTCTCCTAGGAGAAACCAGCAAAGGAGGGCAATAATACACATTTAAGTGAATGCACAGACTAATGTTAAGGAAATTAGTACATTCTCTCATTTAAGAATTATAGAATCAAACACAAATCACAGAATAAACATTTACTCTTTCAGCCCTCTTCAAATTAATGAAAGTGCACCAAGAGAGATTATGTAAAGGTGCAAATTTCCAATGATGAGTGTCATTATATTGTATACCTAAAATGTACCAACAAAATTAAATTTAAAAAAATTAATGAAAGTGCAAACCCCAACATGTGTGTAGAGATTCCAAGAAGCAAAGCAAATCTAGTTCACTGTTAGGGTCTCATTCCCCAGGGGATAGGCTAAAATTAATAGATTAAATTGATTAAAATTGACTTCTGGGCAGTGTGGTTTGTACATCTGTTCTGCAAAGCATATTCCCCAGCCATAATTTCCATAATCAACAGGTAGTGGGATTCACACAGATAAATAGGCATTTCCTGGTCTGGTTGTGTTTCAGTGAACCTGAGGCAGCCTGGGTGTTTTTGAAGATGGAGAAGCAGTTCTACTAATAAATGTCACATGGAATGATGGTTAAAATTCTGAGCTTGGGGCCAGGATTTAGCTCAGTGGTTCCACCGCCTGCCTTGCAAGCACAAGGACTCAAGTTCAATCCCCAGTACCAAAAAAAATCTGAGCTTGGAATTTTGGCCTTTCTTTGTATTTTTTCCTTTTTAAAAAATCATTTATTATTTATGTGACCTTGAACAAATTCCTTAACCTACTTACACTTAGTTACCTTATCTGGAAAGTGGGGAGAATTAGGGTCATGAGTGCTGGGAATAAAGCACTTAGCACATAATAAAGTGCTGAGTAAATGTTAGCTAATACACAAATATGATAATAGAAGAGTAGTAATATAGACATTTTAGGATATTATAAGCTTAAATATATGTCTTATGATAGCAAGAGGTGGGCACAAAAACCTACTGTCCATATGAGTTGCCAAGTTGTTTCTCAGTAATATACATCTATACCCTACCTCGTTTAAAGGTTATTGGTCTGAAGAACCTGATAAGAGTTCTTTAAGAACAAGTTAAGGGATTTACCCAGTGAATAGAATTAGCTGGCCTGAGACTTTCATGTAATAGAAGAGGAAATGGCCACTCCTTTTTCTGAGATGAAGGAGCCACATTAGATCTTGGGGGAGGTCCATAGCACCTAATGACCTTGCCTTGGTGGTCTTAGGTTAGATTGTCTCTCACTTGATCCTTAAAGCTGGGACTTGAGGGCTGGGATGTAGCTCAGCTGCACCACCACGCCTGCCTGGCAAGCACAAGTCCTGAATTCGATCCCCGATACCAAAAACAAAACAAAACACAGCAAAACAACTGGGACTTGAGATTGAGCCTCATTATTTAGAGACTTCTATGGTCAGACTCTGTGTCACATGGAATTTTATTTACTACTGTTCCTTGCTTATTGATCCTCAGATATACTATCTCCACAGTCATTCATTTATTCATTCACTTATCTACCCAACACATATTTACAGACCCGAGGAAGAAGGAAGGAAACTCTACTGGAGGCTAGTGAAAAGGAAGAGTTTCTTGAGACACTTTATTGCCACCACAGGGTGGGGGTGGGAGGTGCTGGGAAATCAAACCCAGGGCTTGTGGATGCAAGGCAGGCGCTGAACCACTGAGATACCCCCAACCCTGCTGTCACTTTTTACATGGGAAAAACTCAAAGGAAGTCTCCAAAAATAAGTGTATCATCATCCATCCATCTGTCTATCCGTCTGTCTGCCTGTCTATCTGTGGAAAATTCCACCAGTGCAAAATTCCACTTAAGTGCAAAATGCTGGAGACTGTCATTAGTGAGACATATTGAAGACAGCTGGCAATCTAGCCCTTATTTAACAGAAAAGGTTAAATGCAGAGATCTACTTCAAAAGGCAGGGGGTGTGTGTGTGTGTGTGTGTGTGTGTGTGTGTGTGTGTGTGTGTGTGTGTGTGTGTGTGTGTGTGTGTGTGTGTGTGTGTGTGTGTGTGTGTGTGTGTGTGTGTGTGTGTGTGTGTGTGTGTGTGTGTGTTCAATCACTGTTCAATGTTTAAAAGAAACTTGTTGGGATCCTTCGTTCCAAAAAGCATTTGAGGCAGATGCTTGTTGTTTGCTTCTAACACTTCTGCAGTTAAAATTGCATAGGAGTGTTGTCCTATTAAGCAGAAAATGAATGGCTCTTTGAGCAGCCGGGTTAGCCAGAGCATCTGGGCAAAGTGTCTTCAGCTTTGCCGGCTCCATTCTCTTCAGCATGTCTCCTGAAGGCGTTTTCTCCCCATCCACATTGACCCTGGACCACAGATTCTCTGTCCACATCCAGTTCCTCCTCCCACCCACTGGCCAGAGTGTAGGCCCTGCGTCTAGTCCTGGCTGTGCTGAAGAAGTGGTCTGGGGCTGGACCCTGGGCTGGACATTATTGTGGCTTTCCTGAGCCCACACACCCTCAAGACCTGCCAAAGTCACACTGCGAAAGGGTTGAAGGCTGTGAAGAGTGTAGATAGTCGGCAGAAAAGGAAATGGATCCTTGTAACATCCAGGAAGACTTTTCCCCACCACTCATGGAAGCATTTGTTACTTACAGTGGGTTAGAATGAACACTGTTCTAATGCTTATGTCTCTCCATTCTGTTTCTCTCAGTCATTTTATGCCACTGCTCTTTAGAAACACATAACCATATTAAATTCAGCATGTTAGTCACTGTCAATGACAAATCAAATTTTTTTAAAAAGTCAAACTTATTTAGTGCCATCAGCAAAATGCAGGGTATGACAAATTGCACAGGACAAATGACCCAGTTTCCTCAACTAACTGCAAGAAAAACTGGAGGCTAAAAGAGCCTTAAAATAATTATCAACAAACAGCAATGTGTGGGCCTCATTTGGATCCTGATTAAAACAAAGAAAAAATTTTTTAAATACAGTCATTTATGAGACATTTGGAAATTTGAACACCTTCTGGATATTTAATATCAGGAGTCATTTTTATTCAGATGAGATAATGATAAAATGGCTGCTGTTTAAATAGGTCTTACATTTAGATATTTATACTAAAATATTCACACATGAAGTAATATATTCAAGATTTGTTTCAAAATTATATGGAGGGAGTGGGTACAAAATTGGTCATGAACTGATAATCATTGAAGCTGGGAGAGGAGTACACGAGGAGTCATTAAACCATTCTACTTTCTTAAAAGCTTACTTTGAATTTGATTTAAACTGTTGCATTAGCTAATAGCCTATTGTAAGAGGTAGGATATTAACAGTAATTGACACCTTGGTGCAACACAGATATAGTACATTTCCATGTGGGATATATATAAATTATGGGTATGTATTATCTTAGTCACTTTCTCATGGCTGATACAGAATATCTGACATCTGCAACTTAAAGGAGTTGAGGTTAACTTCGGCTCACAGTTTAGTCGGCCAGCTCCAAGGCAGGACGCCAGGGTGGAGGGTCACAGGGAGGAAGAGCTGCCGCATCACGGCGGTCAGAAAGCAGAGAGCGAAGGGAGGGCTGTGAACGCCTCTAGCCAGGCCCGCCTCTAACACCAAGTCAGCTGTGAGATCATCAGTGGGTTGGCCCACTGGTGAGTACAGTGCCTCCACGATCCAATCACTTTCCAGGCACGGGAAGCACCAGGTTACATTCTAGATCTAATTCGTAACAATCAGTGTAGCAGGTGGTGTTGTCCTTGATTCACTGATGAGAAAGCTCAGCCTCAGAAAGTTTAACTGACTTGATCAAGATTACATAGTTTCTTTCTAGGGTGCAGATCTAGAACTGAAACCCAAAGCCATCTGGGGTCTTTCTATTACAGAGCCCCCAACACTACCATAAGGGTGACGATACTGTGCCACAATGTTTACTATCAAAGAATCTGTTGGGTCTCTAACAAATACAGCCATGTACTGCATCATGACATTTCAGTCAATAATGTCCCACATGTATGGCAGGGGTCCCCAAAGATCATACCACCTAGTGACATCATAACCACCTTAGTTTTTGTAAATACATTCTATGATGGTTTCATAGTGACGTCACCTAGCAACACATTTCTGAGAACATATCCCTGTTAATGATGATGACTTTAATTGGTTTTATAGTAGCTGTACATGCAACCCCTCCCCCCCTTCTTTTAGTACTGGGAACTGAACCAAGGGTCTTCACACTGAGCTGCATTCCCAGTTCCTTTCTATTTTTTGAGACAGGGTTCGCTATGTCTCTGAAATTGTCCAGGCTGGGCTGGAACTTGTGATCTTCCCATCTCTGTCCAGAGTGCTGGGGTTACAGGCACACACCACCATGCCTGACGTGTAACACATCTTGCAGCCAAAGTTTTATACCTTAACTTTGGAAATGTAAAACTAGTCTTATCTGAAAATGGTTGCTATTATCTCAAAATATGACCATTTTATCTTGCCATAGAACTTTCTTGCAGTCATGTATTATGCATGAGGCACTGTTCGAGGCACTTGAGGAGACACAGTAAATGAAACAGAAGATCCCTGTCCTTGGGGCTTACAGTCTAGCAAAGGGACAGTGGGGAAAGGCTGTAACAATACACATATAAATAAGTAAATCATATGACTAAGTACCATAGGAAACATCGTAGGTAATTCTCATTGCTGAGACACAATACGCAATACCCAACTTAAGTGGAGAGAGGTTTATTTTGGCACATGGTTTGTAGAGATTTCAGTCCTTAGTCTGCTGGCTCCAAGGCAGGATGGCGTGGCAGAGGAGGGTTGCTTATGACATGTCAGGCAGGGAGCAGAGACAGAGTCAAGGGAAGAGCCAGGAAGGGAAATATACCCTTCCAGGTCACACCCTGTATCAGTTAAATTCAGTAGAGGAACAGATTTAATATAATGTTACATGTGTGAGATACAAAGGATTTACTGAGCCGGGCATGGTGATGCATGCCTCTAATCCCAGCACTTGCGAGGCTGAGACAGGAGGACTGCTGTGAGTTCAAGGACAGCCTGGTCTACATAATGAGTTCAAGGCCAGACTGGACTACACAGCAAGACTCTGTCTCAAACAAAAAAAAAAAGATTTAGGGGCGGGGATTTAGCTCAGTGGTTCCTCTGCCTGCCTTGCAAGCGCAAGGTCCCGAGTTTGATCCTCGGTACCAAAAAAAATGTACTAAGGAGGCTTACAATGGCTGCCTGTGGAATCAGGGGTGGAAGAATGCAAATGGCTGTCTGCATGGTGGAGACCCACAGAATAGCACAGAAGATCAAAGCCCCAGGGTTCACTCACAGTCTGGTGTGAGTTCCAAGCTGCAGGGTCTGCATGGGAAGGCTGAAGAGCCTGAAAGAACTAGAGATGAACATCCAAAGGCAATGGTGAAGTACAGAGCTTCTTCAAAGACTCCCTTCTTCTTTCCCTTTTTATTCCATCCAGGCTATGAGCCTATTGGAGCCATCCACATCCGGGGTGGGTCTTCCCTCCTCAACTTGCTGGCCTACATGTCAGTCTTCCACAGACACACTGAGAACTGTGCTACACTAATCCACTAGGAATGTCTTAATCCATTTAAGTTGACACATCAAAATTAACTATCACACATCCCCAGTAGCCCTCCTTTTCCACAAAGGCCCCACCTCCTAACAGCAAATCAGCTATAGTACCCCTTAATCCAATCACCGTCCAAACACAGGAGGCATTAGATCTGAACCATAATAAAAAAAAGGGTAGAATAGGGTAAAATTGGGAGTAAGGGTGGTAACTCAGCAGGAGGGTTTCATTTTAAAATTGGATATGTGGTGTGGGCACCACTGAACATTTTATTTTATTTTATTTTATTTTATATCATTAGTAGACTTCATTTTTTAGATCAGTTATAAGTTCTCAGCAAAATTGAGTGGAAAGTACAGAGGGTCCCGTACAGCCCTTGCTCCCAGACACAAACCATCTTCCCCACCAGCATCTCATTTTTGCCGATGTAAATAACTCTTCCTGTTTTCTACAGATACCTTTAAAAATCAGAGATGAAAATAGAATTATGTCATAGTCTTGACATGAATTATCTGTGTAAGAGTCCTGTGTATTTTATTCTTCCAGCTGTGACTTGGGAACCAATTGGCCCATTCCTAGGCTTCTGTAAATTGTCCCGAGTCATTCCTCATTCCCTTGGACATAAGCATTTTCCTGGGCCCACAGTGCAACCAGCAAGGCTAAGACAGCACAGCCTTTGGACCAGCCATTCATTCTTTCCTCAACCACCAAGTTCAGGCTGTGTCCTGGGCCTGGCAGGGCTGACACTGCAGCCTATCCTGTCCACCCATAGCTTCTGTTCTCATGGGCGGAGGCACCTTGGCCACAAAGCCTGAGGGGAAATGATGAGCTAAAATAGCCTGTGCTCATGGCCTTCCTGGTGCTTCTCCTCAGAGCTTCTTTTCACAGTCACCATTATTCCTCTGTTAGAAAAAGTATGGCTGGACACCAATATAAGGGAATGCAGATGTTATGGTTTGGATCTTAAATGTCCCCCACCGGCCCATGTGTTGAAGGCTTGGCCCCATCCTGTGGTGCTATTGGGAGGTGGTGGCACTTTTAGGAGGTGGGGCCTAGCAAAAGGCTGTTAGGTCATTGGGGGCGTGGTCTCTCCCTCTTTTTTTTTTTTTGCTTCCTGCACTCCATGAGGCATGCAAGTTTACTCCACCACGTGTTCCTCATTATCTGCTTTCCCACAGGCCCAAAAGCAGCAAAGTGAGCCAACCATGGACTGAAAACTCTGAAATCCTGAGCCAAAATTAACCTTTCCACCTTATAAGTTGATTTCCTCGGGTGTTTGGTCATAGTGAGGGATCTTTAAACAGCTGTATCCATGCCTTGTTCACCGATGTACTGTGCACATTTCTTCTCATCCCCCTGTAGGCCTTGGCAGTGGCATGGCCTACCTGCCTGCAGTGGTCATGGTGGGAAGGTATTTCCAAAAGAGACGAGCACTGGCCCAGGGACTCAGCACCACGGGGACAGGGTTCGGAACGTTCCTGATGACTGCGTTGCTCAAGTACCTGTGCGCAGAGTATGGCTGGCGCAATGCCATGTTCATCCATGGCGCCGTATCCTTGAACCTGTGTGTGTGCGGGGCACTCATGAGGCCCCTCTCTCCCAGGAAAGATGGAGATCACTCAGCAGGGGAAGACCCCCGAGTAATCCCAGCTCCCTCCATGGAATCTGTCAAGTCAAGTGAACAACTGGGCAGTGCAGAGGAGAAAGACAGCGTGCCCAGGGACGAGGGGAACCTCTGCAACCTTCAAGACCAGGAGTGCCGAGGTCAGGCCCGGCCCACAGAGAACATGTGCGCCCTCCGAGTTCTGAAGAGCGTGAGCCAGATCACCCTGCTAGTCCGGAAGGGTTTCCGGGACTGGTACTCAGGCTATTTTGGGACAGCCTCCCTCTTTACTAATCGGATGTTTGTAGCCTTTATTTTCTGGGCTTTGTTTGCCTACAGCAGCTTTGTCATCCCTTTCATCCACCTCCCAGAAATAGTCAATTTGTATAACTTAACGGAGCAAAATGATGTTTTCCCCCTGACTTCAATTATAGCAATACTCCATATCTTTGGGAAAGTGAGCTTGGGCTTTGTGGCCGACCTGCCCTGCATCAGCGTCTGGAATGTCTTCCTCATAGCCAACTTCACTCTGGTCCTCAGCATTTTTATTCTGCCTTTGATGCATACCTACACTGGCCTGGCCATCGTCTGTGCGCTGATCGGGTTCTCCAGTGGGTATTTCTCCCTGATGCCCGTGGTGACGGAGGACCTGGTCGGCATTGAACACCTGGCCAATGCCTATGGGATCATCATCTGCGCTAACGGTGTCTCTGCCTTGCTGGGCCCGCCCTTTGCAGGTAAGCTTCCAAGACGCTCAGCGCTCAGAGCCTGTGCAGTAAGTAAGGTGAGTTCCCTGTCATGTCGTGAAGTCCAGGAGAAGGAAGGTTCTCACTGGTCTAGGTGCTTCTTTTCTCTTCCCATTCTTGCCCCCTAACTTCTTGTTTATAAATTTTAGCAAGTTAAAGGTCATCCTTCCATGCAGAATGGAGATGAACTTTTGATCCTTAGCCTCATGGTAGCATAAGGACATAAAGCAGATGCCAGTGATGGGACACTGAGGGGCCCTCGCTCTGCCTGAACAAGGTTATCTCTGCCTGGGTCCAGCTAATCTCTATCTCCAAGAGGGGCTGAGCATCAGGCTAAAGGTGTAGCTCGGTGGTAGAGCGCTTGCCTAGCATGTGTCATACCCTGAGTTCAAGCCCAAGCACCACAAAGTAAATACATAAACTTGAAAAAGAAAGAAATATTGAACTGGGGATATAATTTAGTGGCCCAGCTCTGGGGGACCCAGTTGTTCTGGGTTCAATCCCTAGTATTGTAAATAAATAAATAAATATAAGAAATACAGAGACTTTGTTGCCAGTTCTTCTGCTGTTATTGTTTTTTACCAAGATAAGCTCAGGATCTGGACTCTTAGGCAGCATTTCCAGATTTTCAAAACACTGCATATCGGTCTAACAGAAGGCATCTATTAGCTGGATCTAGCCCTGTGTTAGTTTCCTGTTGCAGTTGTAATGAATGACCATGAACAGAGTGGCTTAACTATTCAGTGTTATTGCCTTAACTGCCATTGAGGTCAGAAGTCCAAAAGGGTTAAAATGAAGGCATGGACAGAGCTGCCTGCCCTCTGGAACCTCTGGCTGGAAATACATTTCCTGGCCTTTCCCAGCTCCTTCGCTTGCATCCCTTGCCTAGAGATTTGTGTTAAGTAACTTGTGGCCCTTGCTCCATCTGCTGAGCCAGCAGTGTGTCACTTCCTGTCTCTCTCTGGACCTGAGACAAGAATGTCTGTGATTTCATGGGCCCTGCTGGGTGGTCGGGGATCATCTCCCTGTCTCACCTGCAACACATCTGCATCTCCAAATCCGTTTTCTATGTGAGCTCACACACCCCTAGATCCAGGGATTTGGCCTGGGCTTCCTTGGGGGTGGGAACGTTCTGCCCTCCGCCAGCCGGTGATGTCTGGGGCAAAGTCTCTCCCAAGGCACCACTTAAGTTCGCCAGAGAATCTGCTTCTTGCCGTGGCCAGAGCAGAGTCGTGGCACCTTGGTGCCTTGCGTTTGGACCAGGACCTCCCTGACCCTGTTGTCTCAGGCTTAGGTTTTGTGGACAGGCAAGTCTGGGCTGGGCAGGTGGACTCAATCCCCAAGATGCCAGGTACCGGACAAAGGTGACAGGGTCCATCTTCTCTCCAAGAACTAGATCCAGGAACCCTCATGTGTGGCAGGCAGTGGGGCCAAACATCAACAAAGATGCACTCTGGAGGTGGCTGTCAGGGCAGCAGTCAGGGCCCAGGATTGTCGGAGCTATCAGAATTTTTCTGTGCCTTGCAAGCTAAGCTTGCAGAGTGTCACCTGTCCCCCCAGCCTTCTTCCTTCCTGTCTGCATCTCCAGGCATTTTATCCTCATATTCTCTGGCAGGAATACCTCTTCTGAATGTGTGCAGGACAAAGGCCTCCTACAACTTGTACCATGTTAAATTGTTTGCTGAAGTTAAGTGCAATTTTAAAAAATTGATACATGGGGCTGGGGATTTAGCTCAGTGGTTTCGCCACCTGCTACACAAGGGCAAGGACACGAGTTCGATCCCCGGTACCCCCCCCCAAAAGAAAATGACACATGAAGGCTGACGAAGGAGGACTGAAAGTTCAAGGCCAGCCTAGGCAACTTAGCAAGACCTTGGCTCAAAAGAATAGAAAGGGCTGGGGATATAGCTCAGTGGTAGAACACTCCTGGGTTCAAGCCCCAGAATGACAAAAAAATCAATGTATGAGTTACTTTTCAAGCTTGGGCCACATGGAGATGCTTTTAGAAATGCTCACATTTTTAGAGGGAAGGTGCAAGATTTTTAAAAATAATTCAGTTTAAGGCTGTAATATGTAATATAATTAATGGGTATTTTCTGTGTGCTGTAGAGAAAAGAGAGGGCTGGGAGGAGGGAAGGGAATGCCTTGAAGGGGGAGCAGCATGCTTGCAGAGGAAGAGAAATTCATTTGAAATGCCATAAAATTCAGTATGGCTTGTGCTGATTGGTTAAAAATAAATTTTTAAAATGTAAAGTTTTAGCTCAGCATGGTGGTACACACCTTTAATCCCAGCACTCAGGAGGCTGAGGCAAGAGGAGTTCAAGACCTGCCTGGGCGACATAGCAAGACCCCATCACAAAGCAAAACACAAAGTAGGAAAAGTGAATAATCAAAATTTACATTTTTCCATAAATGAAATTCTCCACGGGCCGGGGATTTAGCTCATTGGTGCCACTGCCTGCCTCACAAGCACAAGATCCTGAGTTTGATCCACAGTACCAAAAATAAAAACAAAACAAAACAAATTTTTTTTTAATTCTCCAGTGTAGCTCAGCCCTCTCAGTTGGTGTCATTGGCTGTGTGGGAACTTTGGCATGAGACTGATTCTTAGAATTAATCAGTCAAATAATATAAATATATTTCATAGTTACTGGGACACAGTTTTTCACATTTTAACATCTCTAGGATTACAGTGCATTTTACAAAGCCCTTAAAAAACCCTGAGTCAAAAAAACAGAGTCATATTTGAATTGACAAAGATTTTTCTTTCACACTCATATACAAAATAATTATAGATCAATGTCTTACAATCCATGCAATTTATAGTAGTAATATATAGTACTAGTAGTAGCCTAATAGGATTATTATATTAATGTGTTAGGTTATAATATTTAATTATTATTTGATCTGGGTATGGTAGTATATGCCTATAATCCTGTCTACTTGGAGGCTGAGGAAGGAGGATCTCAAGTTCAAGGCCAATCTGGGCTATAATGAGACTGATTATTATTATTTGAGACCTTGTCTAACAAAATAGACAACAAGCTGGGTCTGGTGGTGCACACCTGTAATCCCAGCACTCAGGAGGCTGAGGAAGGAGGATCACCACAAGTTTGAGGCCAGCCTGGGCTACATAGCGAGGTCAAAGCCAGGCTGAACTACATAGCGAGACCCTGACTTAAATAACCAAAAAAAGAAAGAAAGAAAGGAGAAAAAGAAAAAAAATGGCTATTTACTAGGCATAGAACTCAGTGCTTACTCCTGGGTTCATCCCTAGCTCTGCAAAATAATAGCAATGATAATAATACTGTAGGAGGCCACTGTGAGATGTGTGAAAGCTCGGATGTCTGAGGGAGCTTGAGGGCACCTGAGGACACAACCCTGTCGTTTAGTGCAGGCACACAATAGACTGTTATGATAATAAATCAGCATGGATGACCACACATGATCACATGGCTATGCAAGATTGCATGGCTGTATTGTCTTACTGTGTCTCAGAAAAGCTGATAAAGACAGGCAGCTCTTGAGCTCTAGTGCTGCAGCCCCAACTCATGCTCTGGTGCTGCCCTGATGCTAGAAATTAAAAAGTTTGGTTCCTGCTTTTTATAATCTCTGCTCTATGCCTGTATTTTTTGGGGGGAACATCACCTGACCAGGCCTCCTTTCAGCCCACCAGCCCAACAAATATGTAATGAATAAATGCTTATAAAAATATTTGTAATAGGGCCGGGGATTTAGCTCAGTGGTTTCACCACCTGCTGCACAAGCACAAGGACCCAAGTTCGATCCCCAGTACCAAAAAAAAAAATCTGTAATAGTGGTAAGCTCCTCCTTTGTGTTCTCAAGCTTTATCAAGTGTCTCACACTAAGTATATTCTTTTTTGTTTCACAGGGTGGATCTACGACATCACACAGAAGTATGATTTTTCCTTCTACATCTGTGGCTTGCTCTACATGGTAGGGATCTTCTCCTTACTCATCCAGCCCTGTGTCCAGATGATAGATCAAGCCAGGAGAGGACGTGCAGACAGCACACACGTCTAGTGCCACGTGGGGCCCTGTGGACGGCCTTGTGGCACTCCTGCCTACCTCCCATGGCTGCTGTGAGGAGCCACTGATGAAGGGCAGCATCCCTCAGAAAGGCCACTGTCCCTGCTTCATTTGGAAGCAGCACTACCTCTTGGTCTGGGGAGAGGCAGTGCTAGAAGGTTTTAAAAACTAGTTTTCAGAGACAACAGTGTTTACAGCCTTTAAAACAATTGGTAGAAATGCCCTCAAAACTACTCTCTCTCACCAGGCTCAGTGATGCACTCCTATAATCTCAGTACTCAGGAGGCTGAGGCAGGAGGATCACTGCAAGTAGCCAGCCTGGGCTACAAAGTTAGTTCAAGGCAAGCCTGAGCTATGTGGTTAAACCCTGATTAAACAACAACAGCAAAACCTACTCTCTCTCATCATCCACTGGGATTAGGGCTTTAACTACAAACATAGACAGGGAATAAAAGCTTTTCAACTCAACTACTTCTTTGTAAAGTATCTGCATGCTTTCAGAAAGCATACAGATATATGGGTTTCAAGCACAAGACTGTGACTGGATTTCAGAAATAACTATTACAAGGACTTCTTGATCTACCTGTATAATACAAAGGCAGGCTCCAATTCCAAACGCAATACAATTTGGTACAATTAAAGAAACACAGTTTATATTTTTATGAAAGAATCCTGCAGGAGGATTTATCGATCTTCCTCTATGAGATGGTGTATGGCATCAATTCTAACTCAATTATACAGTAATAAAAGATGAATCCAGTAATAAACTGAATCTTCAGATAAAACTTTAACAAGTAAATACTATTAATAATTTCCTTAACAGAAGCTGTATTTGTATACACATCCGTTGAATCAAGGGCTATGATTCAGGCATTTTTATTCATATCATTGGCCTCTGTCTTAGAGTATTAGTGTGATCTGAGAGGCCTTGAACAATATTTTCCAAGTTTCACCTGCCCAATAAATAGATTGTAGAACTAATTGCTGGTGATATGTAAAGTGAGTAGTTAAATCTCTTGAAAGGCATGTTGCTCATCTGAATCATGAGACTGTCCGAGAGTGAGGATAATAAGTAGATGCTCCTGCTCTAGATGACAGTGCCCCAGGCCTTGGGGTAGTGGTGACAAATAGCTTGTTTCCAATGTCTCTGTTGTTGCCTGGATCATTCACTTGCTGGAGCTCAGCACAGTTCTAAAAATACTTCTCTTCATTGACTTCTTACATGAGATGACTGTGATCCACGTCGTCAAATACCCTCCTTTATCTGAGATGTCTATTTTTCTAAGCCAAACACTTTTCAGACTGCAGAATGTTCTTCGCAGAATCATTTTGAAATTTCTAGCTGCCTTACTTGTTTACATGTTATGTTAAAACTATTTAAATGTCTTCTTATAGGGCTGGAGGTGTAGCTTGGGGGGCGAGCAGGTACAAGGCCCTGGGTTTCATCTGCAGCACCGCAAAACATAAATAAATTTCTACTTAGGATTTGCTCTTCCACAAAATAAAACCTTTGGGCTGGGGATTTAGCTCAGTGGTGCCACCACCTGCCTTGCAAGCGTAAGGTCCTGAGTTCGATCCCCAGTACCAAAAAAAAAAAAAAAAATCCTTTAATGTCACAGTAGTGTGTGGGGTTAAACTCGTCTAAAATGAATGTATTTGTCACCACTCAGTTATCTTTGGCAGTTAGAATAGGAATGCTACTAGGAACTGGGACCACAGAATGTTACCCCACACCTAATGTTAGCCAGCAGCTTCAGTTGGATTCTGGCAAGCCCTTCTGAGCTGTTTACAAGTGATTAAGCAGACAAGTCTCCTTTTGCGCATCTCCATTATTTACCCCCCTCTGAGGTCTAGTGGGAGGATGTGTAATGAAAGGACCAAAATAACAATAATAAAAGGCAGCTAATGGGAAGGAAAAACAAAAGCCTGGCTAATATACACACCATTACCTCCAATGACTTGAGAATTGCCTGTAAACTACTGTAGATAATAAATCGCATGTCATATGCTATCTGGTTTAACACAACAACCTATTTGTTATCATTACAATTTTGACTACTATTAAAGAAGCCAGCTCTCTGTTTTGATAAAAGTAATCTTAAAAGCTGAGGCAATGCTATGTGTATTTACTGAAACATTGGGGGGATTAGATTGAAAGACATATTGTGTGTTTTAAAACTTCACTACTTTCATTTTCTGACAACACCAACTTAACAGGAGGCAGTGTTAAATATTTTGAATGGTGCTATTGTGTTCGGATGCTCACACTGGCAGGTATGCATCATAACTGACCCAGCTTTAATTACATCCAAGTCAGACCTGCTCACGGTCACTTTGTACAGTTCAGTGACTTACTGTATTTATGGAAGTGGTGACTCCTACCGAATCAGTAGAAGTTCCCTTTTTACAAAAATAGAGTAAGACCTGCTTGCAATATTCATGTTGACATCAGAATAATGCGAAGAATTACAGCAAATATTTCCTGTTTGTTATTATACAGTTCTTTGAAGATATCATAAAGGTTTAATTGTATATTTATATCATGTGCTTTATGGTTTTCTCCTCATATTCCCAAGTGATTTTTTTATTTACATATATCTAAATAAAGTTTGTCCTCTTTAAAGGTGATCAGTGAGTTTTTGTATAAATTATCAGGGTTAGGGCCAGGCGTGGTGGAGCATGCCTGTAATCCCAGCACTTGAGAAGCAGAGACGGGAGGGTTGCCTTGAGTTCAAGGCTAGCCCTCAGCTACATAGTGAGTTCAGGGCCGGCCTGAACTACAAAGTGAGACCCTGTCTCAAAAATCCAAAAGAAGAAAACATTTTTAAAATAAATAAAAATCAGGGTTTTTTAGGGGGGGATTATTAAGGAAGCACTCCTAAAATATAGCTCATGATTATCTGTTTCTTTCTTTTATCTGAAACAGTTGTGGTTGTAGAACTACCCAGAGAAAATCACCTAGGATGACTCAAGTATTGAGTCTATTATGTAAAAGTTCAAATTTTTCATTTAATTTAAATGTATTAAAAGGTTATGGCAAGATTGAGGGAAAGAATAAAAACTCTTGTCCATGAGACTTAAACAGTGTCAAATCCAAACGTTAAATTGAAAATACACATCCAAATGCGATTTGATTTTAATATAAAAAAATACATCCAGTTCTATTTTAATCCAGCTATTGCATTTCTAAATTTTTTTCTACATGTGAATAAACAAATGAAGACAATTTTGCCTTACCAGTTATTATCTAAAAGACTGGAGAAAATTACATGTCTGCCAACAGGGAAACGGTAAAGTATGGTATTGTCATCGGATGGGTTCCAAGGTGACAAAGAAGGGATAGGACCTCAGCTCAACCTGGGCAGGTTTTTGACACTTACAGAAAAGCATTTCAGGGTGTGCCTGTGAGAGACACGTGATTATTAGGCAGAGTTGGGAAGTGAGAGAAAGTAGGGAAGGGACTCCACCCTGACAGCTGAAGCTCCTATGGAGAGGGTCAGATTGGCCCGTTAACAAGGAACGGACCACCTGGGGTGGCCTAGCGTCCGGCTGATCGTGGTCTTTTTATAGACAGCGAAGTTAGGTAGAAATATTACAGGCAGTCAGACAGAGCTAGGCCCTAGAGAAAGTCAGGACAAAGGTAAAACACATTACAGCCATGGCCATCTGTTGGAGACCAGGCCTCAAGATAAAGAGGAAATGACTAGGCCTGCATACTTCCTCAAAAGACAAACCCTGAGCCTAATGAAGTCTAGATAGATATCAGTAACCCCGGTGATGAAGACCTCCCCATCCATCATTTCCTAGAAAAAGTCTTTGTTCTTTCCATGTACATTTGTTTCATGATTTGTTCCCCCACTGGATCACTATTACCTAAGTGACTGTACTCGTAACCTTATTGGTTGATCATAGTCATAACCCGCGTTGTACCCACATGGTTTTTGCTCTATAAAACTTCCCTGGAAAGTGGGGTCCTTGGGTACCCATTGGGGTCCCCTCTTGCCTCTCAGGGGCTATCCTCTCAATAAATATTTTCCTACTCTTAACCTCCGTTGTTCCTGGAATTCATTCTTTGATTTTAGAGAACACAAACTCAGCATATCAGACATCTAATAGGCAAGAAGATATAATATTTTCATATTTCATGTCCTACATCAGTCTTCGTTCTATTTTGCAAGGCAGCTTCGGAGATGTTCTCATCACTTAATCCTGGCTCCGTGCTATGACTGTTTCTGCTTAGAGCAGTCTCAGGTTTGCAGCGACTGCTGGAATCCAAGTTCATCATCATCGGTTAAGGCAATGACTGGAGACTTCTGAGTGCTTATTGGTAGTTGAAGGTCCCTATCGATATCGATCCCTTATCTTGATGAGGAGGAGACAGGTTATGTAAATGTAGGACCAGTCAACCCTGCATTGCCAGCTTTCTAGAAACACTCCCTAAACGATCAATATGCTTGTATGTGAAGCTGAGTATGGATCTGACCAAAGGAGACAGAGGCAAAATAATGGTCAAACTTTATTCTGCTTGGAGTTACCCATTGGCCATCTGTAGGCCCAGGTAAAGAGTCTGTTTCCCCAAAAGCAGCTTCAGGTCCCTGACAGCTGCAAAACAAAATCCAAGAAGTTAATGAGTAAGCCATGAAAGGCCCAGCAGTGAGTTTGTCCTCCATCCTCATCGTGTCCCTGACCATCTCAGTATAACTAACTACACAGTGAAATGTCTGTAATTATTTGGGGGAAAACAAGATCAGTCCACAAGTGGAATTAGGAAACAGTCTTTAGTCTTTTTTCTTCTTGACCCACAAAAAAAGCAAGATGGAATAATATGTTTAATGTGCTCACAATTATGTTTTTGTTAGCAACCAAAACAAAAGGTCATTCATACATATAAAAGCTTATGTATGTATAGAACGCGTCTAGGAAGAAAATGAGTAGCTGTAATGGGTAAGATACTTGCGTCAGCTTGATTGGCTTGAACGCCACCGGATTCACGAAGCGCACTTCCGGGGGTGTCTGGGCAGGGCGGGAGGCACGGCCTCGGGCCTGTCCATCCCTGGGCCTTTCCTCTCGGCGCTGTCCCTCTGCTCTGCTTCCTGGGCCGTCCTAACATGATGCCATGATGCCTGCCCACCATGAGTTCAGCCCGCTGAGGCCCTGAGCCAAATTAAACCTGTCCTGCTTTAAACTGTGGGCAGCAGGAACTGAGTTTCAGTAACGAGAAAGCTGATTAAAACACAAGATGACTAACAGCCCCCGGGAAGATCTGAGGGCAAGGTGGGCATCCAAAACTGCTGTAAATGTGACTTCCGGGACTGATAACACAGAATTAGAACCTCGGGGAGTGCGGTGAATATCTGCCTTATCTGAAAGTTCATCCGTTGTTATGTTCCCTAAAGTTGGAGACTCTTCTCTCCATATTTAAGAGCCCAACCTTGCCATCAGTTTCAAACACCTGTCCTGACACCCTCCTTATGTCCTTTCACGCAGCGTCTGGGTCAGTTACTATCTGTGGAGCACTCACGGTGTATAACACTTTGCTTCTACCGAGTCTTTCTGCTTGCCGCGGCTTCTTTCGATCAGGAAAATTAAATGGGGGTGGGGCGGGGTAGGGCCGGGGATTTAGCTCAGTGGTTCCGCTGCTTGCCTTGCAAGTGCAAGGTCCCGAGCACCGGAAAAAAAAAAAAAGAGAGAGAGAGAGAAGTAAACGAGGGTTCTATAAGCTCAAGGTCAAGGCAGGCTGGTACAAAGTCCCTGTCCTTGAGTAGCCTGCATGCTATCAGTAAGCTACTATTACAGCCACCAAGAGTGACAAACACAACAAAGCTAAGGGAAATTTGACTCATAACCTGTTTAAATGAAACTGTAATCGATAAAAATGCAGAGACATTTTGAAAAACAAAGAACTATCACTAGGAATAACCCCTTGTCAAATGAAAGGCAGACTACAAGTGCTAAACGTGTAGTCCTCAAACTCTTGGGTCACAAGTCTTTATACCTTTAAAAACCAGTGTGCGGGGGTGGCTCCATGGTACAGTGCGTGCCTAGTACAGGGAGGCCCTGGGTTCGACCCCCAGAACCAAAGAAAAGGGAAAAAAATGAGGACCCAAAGATATTTTGGTTTTGCATGCTGTACCAGTGATATTTACACTGGAAATCAAAAATAAGTTTTAAAATATTTATATATTATTTTATTTTAAAATAATGACTCTAGGGCTTGGGATTTAGCTCAGTGGTTTTGCCGTCTGCTGCGCAACTGCAAGGACCTGAGTTCAATCCCTGGTACCAAAAATAAATAAATAATAATAATAATGATTCTATGGTTAATATCAGTAACTTTTTATGAAAAGCATATTTTTAAAAAATTAGGAAGAATAGTGGCTGTGTTCTACATCTTTTTGAAAATTTCATTAATGTCTATTTTAATAGACAGCTGGATCCTCATATTTGCTTATGCATATACATAAATGTAGTTTTCATACCACACTCAACAATTATATTTCCTAAAAGTTAGTGGAATCTGGGACCATGTTAATGAGTTTCTTGTACAATGTTACATTAAAATTCATTGATTTAGGGCCAGGGATGTAGCTCAGTGGCACCGTGCCTGCCTGGCAAGTGCAAGGTCCTGAGTTTGATCCCTAGTATGGGTGAGGGGGGATTCAATGATTTAAAGCCAGATGTGGTGGTGCACTCCTGTGATCCCAGCATTTGAGAGGCTAAGGCAAGAGGATCACAAGTTCAAGGCCAACCTGGGCTACATAGAGAGACAAAAAACACACTAAGTGATTTAACCTACACTCTGAGGGGATCTTTAGCTTGTCTATAATTTTGTAACATATGCTTTGGACCAGGCATGGTGGCACATGCCTATAATCCCAGCACTTGGGAGGCTGAGGCAGGAGGATCGCCACAAGTTCCAGGCCAGCCTGGACTACATAGTGAGCCTGTCTGAAAGAAGAAGAAGAAGAAGAAGAAAAAAAAAAACCATTGAAACTACTGGTTCATTGAGTTTGTTGATCTTCCAAATGTTTTGATATCAGACAATATTTTATATCCATTACTGTGCATATAAAAATCATAGTTGTTCCATTTATGTGAAATGTCTGTCCTGAATTGGCAAATCCAGAGACTGAATGTGGTGGCCAGGGGCTCGGAGAGGGGTAGGGAATGACTGCCAGCCAGTACCAGTCTCTTTTTGGTGTGCTAAGAATGTTCCAGAACCAGAGAATGCTGAGAGCTGCACAACCTTGTGAACAAATGAGAACCACTGAACCTTCACAAGGGTGAACTTGATGATCTGCAGATTATATTTCAATGTTTTAGAAATTGGATGTGGTAAAGTCACCACCAATCTCTTTAGAAAAGTGCTTTACCACTTAAAAATACTTTAGGTACTAGAAACTAGACAAGTGGATGGAGGCTGATGTAAGTTCTCCAAAATTCTAATTTCCTTTTGAAAGCTTGAATATTATCATTGCCAGCAAATACTGCACTTGTTTTCCTTAAAGAGTCAGCCTCGTTTTCAACAACGTGTCTGCCAAACATAAATACGGCGTTTCATGGAGAAAGCAGATCAGCTTGTGGCTCAGTCTCATGGCTGCTTTTCAAGAGAAGCCGTGAGATTTGTGGCAGGCCTGCATTATGCTTACTTCCCATTTGGCCGTACAGAATTTTAAAGAGCTATAAGCCCAAGGGTAAAGACTTAAGGAAAGTTAATGGCTTTTACTGTTTCATTAAGGATATCTGTAAGCAAATCTGGCTATTGTTAGACTGCAGTTGCACAGTGGTAAAGAATATCATGACCCTGGTTTCTTTTGGGGTCACTGCTTTGACTCCAGCTAAGGCATCAGCAGTTTTACCACTTACTTTTATCGTTCCTAAGACAAAATACCCAACACCAAAAGTTAAAGGAGGAAAGGTTCAAGTGACTCACAGTTTGTAGAGGTTTCAGTCCAGTGAGCTGGCTCCAAGGCAGGGTGACATGGTAGAGGGGCATCGCAGAGGAGAAACTGTCTGTAGCAAGCAGGCAGGTGAGAGCAAGCAAGGGGTCTTAGCAGCTTCTTTTTGCCCCTTTCATACTCTATCTAGGCTACTGAGGTTAGGGTGGTGCCAAACCAATCAGCAGACTGGTTTAGTAATCACACAACCTTAATCCCATGGTCACACACTCTCGATTCAGCTACCTCTGAAAAAGCCCCACCTATGACTGCATGAGGCTTTGGGGTCACAGCTAGACCCAAACTATAGACTCACCATTGCTTTTGTACCATCAGAACAAGAATCAACATGGTTGCTTTGGGATCAATCAGACGAGTTAAGTTATTCAGCACTTTGAATGTTTCAACACCACTGTTTGCTTCCAAGCATTCCTTGCTGCTGAGACCAGATGAACACAAGCCACATCTACTGATCTGACCATGTGTAAGACAACAGTGTAGCTCTGCAGAGATGATACTAACTTGGCCTCCATGTTTGCAGCTAAATCTTTATCAGACAAGCGACTGAATCATTAGAAAGTGGCACTGCTATGGTTTCTTTTGTTGACTTTCCACCCAGCAGGCATTCAGCAGTGTCGGATGAATAGGCAGGCATGGGCACCTTGCTTGGAGAATTCAGAGCAGCAGCTAACTCTGGGTGCTCTTCCAGTGGCCTTTTCATTTCTGGGTTGAACAGCTCTAATGATCAATGTATGATCTTCGCAAACACCATCCCATCGACATTTAAAATATTCCTTTTTTCTTTAAACTCTAAATGACTCTTCTCAAAATGATGCCTTGTCTACATAATGAGTTCAAGGCCATCCTGGAATACATAGCAAGACCCTGTTTCAAAAAACAGAACCAAAACACAAATAGCAGGCTTATTAAGTAACAGGAAGTCCTGGGGAGCATACTCTCAGCAAGGTTTGGACTTCTCCAGCAATGTTCTAGGCCAGAGGTGGTCCGCAAAGGGGATGGACCTGGCATCCTTGCCCCATGAGGATGGACCCTGAATACAAACTTAACAAAGTTTGGAAGGCAGCTGCATTCACCCAAAGCGCCTCCCGCGGCACCTGCTCCTCTGTGTGGCCCTTAAGCTTGATGTATCAACTTGACTCGCTTGGGAGTGACCAAAGGGATTAGTAAAGCATTTCCTGGGTCCTCCTGCTGGGTCATGAAGCCATGACCTTGAGTATTATACATGGTCCCAGGCCCTTCTGTATGATGTGTCTGCCTTGGAGCCAGCTAACCATGAACTGAATCATCTGAAACCATGAGCCAAATTAAACCTCTCACCCTAAGTTGTGGGCATTGTTGTCCAGCAACAGGAAAGTGACTAATACACCACGACACCAGGAAAAAATTCAAAAGCCCAGTTACCCTTTCAAATGCTTAGATAAAATAGATATCTATAATCATTTATTTATATACACAGCAGAAGCTTTTATGGGTTCAGGGTGAGGGGTATTGGGAAGACAATGAACTGAGAGGCTTCCTGTCTTTCCGCCCGTGTTCTAGGCCCAAGCTTTGACATCTGAGGTTGACAGTGATGGTGGCTCAAGAAAGGCACTGGTGACTCAGTTCTGCTGCATTTGTGCGCAAACCCCCTAGGCTGTCCAGATGACTCCAGAATTATTTTCATTTTTTTTAAGCAACAAGAGATTCGGACCCTGAAGGGAAGAAGAGCCATGCCTCAGCTCCCAGTGGGTAGGAAAAGGTGTCCCTAAAGTAGAGTCTATCGCTGGCTTCCCTGTCTTTGCTTCCTCTTGCGGAGCTGCCGCTGCAGCTGGAGCTTGTTGGTGAAGAACATCTGTCTCCAGCCCATGTCCTCCGCCAGGGCCCTCATGTCAGGAGTGATGGTGTCACAGGCCGACTGAACTATCTGCTCCCACAGGATGTCAGACTTGCACAGCTGCAGGTGGACAAAACCAGAGGTGGGTTAGAACCGTCCACTCACCTGCATAGTCACTATTACACTCCTGCTGCCTGCAGACCTGTGCAGGAAGGTGTGCCAGATTCCGCTCAAGGTTCTGCCCCAGGAAACCTCTTTCGGAAAAGACCCAAGCACACAAATACCCAGGGGCAAGAGGGTAAAGCAATCTTTGATCGGTAGAACAAAGCAGCTCCTGATCTCGTTTAGGAGGCAAAATACAAGACAGTTACAGGTAATATGACTGCAGCTACAACATTGCATCTTTTACTTCCAATTACCCACACAACAGAGGGTAGCAATGGTGTGGTCGATGCCCTGTACCAATGTTGCGTTCCTTATGCTATTTGTACCACTTCATTTGGAACGCTGGGAATGGAACACAGGACCTTGTACACACTAAGCAAATGCAGGGCTTTGGGAACTGTTCTGCGCATGTATCTGGGATCTTGTCATTAACAGGTCAGGCCTACTTCCCCAGCCAGTTCTGCCTCAAAGGAATCTCCTGTCTCATGAGTATTGGACAGTGGCAAGGGAGGAAGTGAGTAGTGGAATTGTATATATATTTTGAAGGTACAGCTCATAAGATTTGTTAATGGATTAGAAGTGTTGAGAAAAAAATTAAGGATGAGTTTTTGACCTGAACAACATTAGTGATGCCAATGATTTGGAAAAATAAAACTGTGGGAAGAGGAGAGATGGTGAGTAGGTCAGTGTGTGGGGAAATCAACAGATCTGGTCTTGACACGTTGCATTTGAGGTGGCTGTAACGTACCTAAGTGGACTTGCTGAGCATTAGTTAGATTAAAAGGAAAGCAGGAAGCCAAGAGAGCTTGCTGGGCTGGAAACATGTTTCAAAATGATCAGTATGCAATGGTATTTAGAGCCCTCACTTAGGAAAAATACTCTGGATGTAACTGAAGATAGAGGAATTAGCCCAGAGAATAGCTCTGAGACACTCGTGATGAAGCAGCTAGGGAGGGACGGTTTTCAGCAAGGGAAATTGAGAATCAGGAAGAAAATCTGGAAAGCAATCAAATGTGTCAAATGCTGCTGAAAAGTCAAAGAAGATGCCAACTAAAAACTGATTGACGGGGCCTGGGATGGAGCAGGTGGCTAGCTTCATGAGGTCTTGAGTTCAAAGCCCAGCACTGTGAAAACAAAACAAAACTAACTGGTGTATTTTGCTAGATTATGCAATGGCAACTTTGTCAAGAGCGTCTCAGTGGCACAGTGGGGATGAACGCTGGGCTAAGGGGAGTCCATAGCAGAAAAACAGCAGAAGTGGATAGAGCAAGTACAGAACACTCTGGAGGGATTTTACAATAAGAATGGAGAGTGAGTGTGCGTGTGTGTGTGTGTGTGTGTGTGTGTGTGTGTGGCCTGCATTCCTGCCTTGCAGATGCTTTCTGCTCACAGATGCTTCCACGTGGCCAGGAAGCTCAGACTTGCAAAGCGACAGGCTGTCACTGTGGTACCTGTTGCTACAGTGCCTATTGACTGAGGGAACCAACACATCCCTATATTTAACTCCTCTTAAGAAAGGTCAGAACTTTCTTAAATTCTCCGGTACTGAAGCAGACAAGTTAACAAGCAAATATACTCAATCGGAATCCCAGCTCTGCCACTTAAGTAATCCTGTACCTACCAACCTTCTCTGCTCCTCTCTCCACACCTGATCCTGTATTTGGTCATCTGAGGAGCAGAATAAAGTGATGTCAGAAAACTGGCTTGGAGATTGACTGCCTGGGCTCAGAACCTGGCTCCAGTGTTTCCTATCTGTGTGCTTTATTTAAAGCTGTCTCCTCCTTTATGAAATCAGGACTAAACTGGGCTTAGTGGCACACGCCTGTAATCCTAATGTTCTGGGAGGCTGAGGTAGGAGGAGTGCAAATTCAAATCAAGCCCAGCCTGGACTACTTAGCAAGGCCTTGTCACAATACTTGAAAAAAATCAGGAGCAGGGCTGGGGATTTAGCTCGGTTTCGCTGCCTGCAGCGCAAGCACAAGGACCCGAGTTTGACCCCTGGTACCAAAAAAAAAATCAGGACAAGATAGTGCCTACTAGCCACCCTATATAACTGTTGTGAGGACGACCTTGGATCATGTACATTCAGTGCTTACACATACTAGATATTCAACAAACAGTAGTTAACCTTTAATGCTATATGAGTTAAACGTAACGTGTAAAATTCCTGGAATATAGGTAATTAGTGAGCAGAAAAGGGAGACAGAACAGCATGTTACCAAACCCAGTTCTCAGAAGACACCAGAAAAAAAGGTCTTGCAGGCCATTAGCTGCCAGATGGACATTCTGTTGCTAAGGCTGAGGGTCTGGGAAGGCCAGGAAAAGCCACTGATTTAGAGGATGGAAAACCACAAGTCAAATGCAAAGACAAATAATGCCCATGTGGATGATGCCCAATGTGACTGATGAATTCATGCTCAAAGAATTTAAGCCCGGGGAAATGTACTTTCTCTTCTGCATTCATCGTGTAGATGAGTCTGAAGTACCAAATCATCTCTCTGCCCATCTAAGGAGACATTTCTTCAAAACCTTATTTGCCAGGCATGGGGAACATTGAAAAAGGCAGATTCACAACTAACGAACTACAATGTGCTCTGTGCTGATGATGGAATGAAACTAAAAAGCCCAAACGTTAGCTGAATTTAAACACAGCCTTGTATCAATTGCAATTCTGGCCTTCCTTTCAGAGAGAGTTCTAGAATGTCCCATCGCTTCAGATCAGAGACCAGCCTGAAGAGAGCTGGACTCACCCATACTGTCACAGCACAGGACAGGCAGGAGAGCCACCCCAGATGTTCCACTGAGGGGAAGGAGAGCAAGACCTCTGGCCGCGGGGCCGGATGTGGGAGCAGAGTCCGAGCCCGAGATGGGAGCCCTACAGGAAGCTTGGTTGGCCTAGGCTCTGGGATGGAACCTGAGCCTTTGCCCGACCCCACACCTACACTCACGGAGGCTGAGCTCTGTGCCTGCTTCTGCCCTCCCAGCCGCCATCTCTGCTTGTCCTTCCCAGCTGCAGCGGCTCCTGAGCGCCGGGGATTAGATCATCCCTTCAGCCACCGCGGGACAGCTGACTGTGCCGACTGCTGCCCCCATCAGGGCCCATGGCATCAGCCCGCCTGGCCCACACCCAGCCCCTCACAACCGATGCACCCCCAACCCCAAACCCCACGCATTCCACTGCTGCCAGCCCTCGCCTGGCTGGCTCTGTCCTGCTTTGTTCCCGTGTATACTGGCTTCTTCCTGTTGTCTTGATTTCCTTACACCGCTACTCTCTTTTCAATGGGAAGCAGCCAGCATTGTTTACTTTTATACGTCATCTAGCCTAAAGATGCTGTAATAAGCCAAAAGAATAAAATACAAATAGAAATCAACAGTGTAATAAAGTATCATCACTTAAGAGCCTGTCTGCATAAACATCAACGCCACAGTCATTACATTCACATAATGAAGGTTACGGATAAAGAGTGACACTAATAAATATTATTCCCCAAAACTGGGATGTCAGGCCTGGCTGTTCGTTATGTTCCTGTGCCTTCAAGTCCTTCCAAGTTTACTTTCTCTATAACAAAGGAAACTCTTAGGAAATATACCCCAATTTAAGACTCCCAATTCCCGGGGTTCTTTTGCCTGGCACTTGGCCAGGCTGCACAAGGCGGGGTACCATCCTGTGGGTGCCGCTGCTTCAAGCCACAGCACAGGAACTGCGGGCTTAGCGCCCCCTAGTGGCGGTGCGTGAAATTAACTAACGGATTGAAAGGGCTGCTAGGGCCTATCTAGATAAAAACCGCTCCTTTCAGCAAATGGGGAAATTAAGGGTCAGAGAGAATACAGGTGCTGCCCGGGTTTGTGTGGGGAGGAGCTAAGAACCTCGCTCTCTGGGTTAGTGATGACTTAACTGCACCACACCGCTCTGTAGTGGAGACAGGAAAACCCTAAGCATCGAGTCCCAGCATTTTATCATCTCTTTGGACTTTTTTCCTTGGCCGAAGGAGAGGATGTGCAGGGAATGAAGCCAGGGACTCCCACATGCTAGCACGAGATCTACCACTAACTGCATTTCCTGAGACATTTATCGGTGTAATTTCTACATCAATCGGTCAGATTCCTGGGCCAAAGATGCTGAATGGGGCTTGTCAAACACAACACTGCAAGAACAGGTATGGGTCCACCGCAGCCACCCAAGTCCAATTCTGCGGGGGTGGCGGCCGTGTGCTTCACCTGCTTGGCCAGACTTCAGGATCACATTCACACGGAGTTTGTAGACGCAAGGGAACACCTTTCTCTCCACAGCCAGACAGTGGCAGGAGCTAATTTCTTCCTCAGCAGCCTCAGTTACTCCTGAGTCACAAGCAGGACGACGATAATTATATCCTCGCCATGACCATCCTCTTCCTGTCTGGGACTCAGTTGTGTCACCTGGCTACTCTGGAGGTTTCTGCTGTCATCTGAGGGCAGCCAGCAGGCCCCTCAAGCAGGGGCCCACGTGGCTGCACCCCTTGCTGACCCTGCCTCAGGCCAAAGCTGAGCCTCAGTCAGAGAGGTAGAGAACTGTCTTCGCAGCACCCCTGTACCAAGACACGGGCCTGGCCTTTCAGGGTGCACCCTCCGGCAGTGCTTCTTTGTTTCCATTGAAAAATACAGCCTTGGACCCCGCCAGATAATCCAGGGAAACATCATGGGGCTTAGTCCACACTGACTCGGTGCCAGGGCAGGCTGCTGGGTGATCCTGGTTGCTGGGGGCATTGAGGAGGACAAGCAGACGTTTGCACCCTCTACTGTGGATGAGCACCACCAGCTCCAAGGCCGAGGCCCCACCCTCTCCACAGACCCAAGCTCTACGGTGGAGTCAGGTCTGGCCTTGGATACCTTGCTGGGCTCACCTTATCTCACACACCTATGGACAGGACGTCTCTCGAAGGAATACATAGCACTTGTCATATGGTTCCCACTAGAGAACAAGGAATGGAAGAATGGCTTTTTCCAAGCTGACCACTGTAATGCAAATCATTCTTTTAGAAAATATAACCAAAGCTGATGTAGCCCCTCCTTTACCGGGCTAGGCATCCTGCTAAGGTGAGCACACAAAGGAAAGGGGCATGATCCTCACTGCCCTTGAGCTTGGTGGGGGTGAAAGTCAAGAAAAGGTGTGACATGCTCATGCAAATGCCACTGAGGGGCATTTTGGAGGTTGGGGTGGAAGATCAGGATACTGCTAGAAAAGGAACAATGTAAGTGCTAGGGTTTGGAAGTGGTTTGAGTATCCCCCAAGATTCATGTGTGGGAATTTAATCCCCACTGTGATGGAAACTTAAGCCTACTGTAGTGTTTCTAGGTGGGGCCTCTGGGATGCAGTCAGCATTAGAGAAGGCCACCAGGGTGGAAGCTCCAGGAGTGAACACCGGTGTGGCTGAGAAGGTGGACAGAAAGCAGAGGAAGCAGGCCCTCATGCTCCCTGTCCCTTGTCATGCGATGCTCTGCACAGCCTGAGGAGTCTGCCACAGATGCAGGCTAAATAAACCTGTTTGGTTTTGCTTTGAGACAGCCTATGTTACACAGGCTGGCCTCGAACTTGTGATCCTCCTGCCTCTGCCTCCCTCTTGCCTCAGCCTCCTGAGTAACAGATTACAGCTGTGCACCACTGCATAGAGTGCACGCTGTTCTTTAGTGACCCAGCCTCAGGTCTAATTATAGACTAATGCAGTCAGCGGAGGAGTCCCACTGCCACCACCCTGGGCTGACCAGAGACTGTAAGCCTCTTCCACCCACTATGTTTTTACGCCTGCTAAAGATGTATAATCACAGGTTAATGAGGCCCAGGAACCTCAGCTACACCCATAACTCCCATCATGCTTCAGGCCCACCGACAGGCAGCCACCGCTCCCTGTACTGTACTTTCTTACACCCTGTATGAGAGTTGCCGGTCTGGTCTAAGCCAGGGTAGTCCTCCTCAGGTTCATTCTGAAATAAACCTGGCCTGTTCAGCTTGTACCTTTGTTTTTCCTCCTCTTTTCCTAAGCAAAGGCAAAGAAGCACAAAAGAGTCCAGTACACAAAGAATGGCAAGGAATTTGCAGAAGGCAAGGCCTGGGACCCTGGGCTTGCAGACATGGTTAAAAGGCCTGAATCTCATCTTTAAAATGGCCACTGAGCTGGGCATGGGGACACATGCCTATAATCCTAGCACTCCGGAGGCTGAGGCAGGAGGATCACTGCAAGTTTGGGGTCAGCCTGGGTTTATGTAGTGAGTTCAAGACGAGTCTGAACTACATGGTGAGGCTCTGTCTCAAAAAAAAGGCCACTGAGGGGCATGATCAGTGTGCATTGTAGAAAGGCCACTCTGAGCTTGCATGGATGAGCAGCCATTGAAACAACGAAGGCCCAGCCAGGAGAAAAGCCACCAAGAGTCCAGGAGTCAGAGACAGGTCAGGAAATAGAAGGCCTGGAACAAGCTATTAGGAGTGACAGCCATGAGGTCACTGTGGACCCGGCCGGGGAGGTTTAGGAGGCGTGGATGGTGAGGAAATAGAGCAGGTGTAAGCTGACAACAGACTAACAGCTCTCAGAATTTCAGATGTCACAGGACCACTGAAAGTTTTAAAAACCAAAGCAGAACAAAAACTACAAACCAAAATAAGGTTGCTGACTTTTTAATTTTGCCAAGTAAGGGGCAACTTTTAGAAATGGTCATATATGATTCCCACCATTTAATTAAAGAAGGGACACCTTTACCCTCCAGCAAACAGAAGCAGCTCACATCCAATAGAGACGGGCACTTTGGTGAAATAAGCTCAGCTGTAAGAAAACTTCTCTGTATCACCCTTATTGTTCTCATTTTGTCATGGATGATGAAGTCACAGACTGATGACACTGGTTTGCTGAGTGTGAAATTCTGTGTAAACTGTGTTTAAGAGGAGAGACTGGGTAAGAACAGAGTTAAGAGGTTTTTGCCAGGCCTGGAGGTGTGGGTCAGGGGTAGGTGTGTTTGGCATAGGTGGGACCCTGGGTTCCATTTCAGCACTGACAACAACAGCAACAAGAAGTCTTCTGACGTTTGAGTCTGATTTGAGAAAACTGATGTACAGAGAGAAAGAGAGTTAAAAATTTGACCTCCCAGTATGGGATTATAGGCACACACCTGTAATCCTAGCACTTGGGAGGCTGAGGCAGGAGGATCTCTGTGAGTTCGAGGCCAGCCTGGACTACATAGTGAGACCCTGTCTCAAAAGAAAAAAAGAAAAGAGAAAATCTGAACTAAATGCCATGTAGTAACCTAGATTGGATCCTGAAGCAGCAATCAAAAAGATACTGTAGAAAAACTGATGAAATCCATATAATACTTGTACTTTACTTAGTAGTGTTGTACCAATATTAATTGTTCAGCTATGACTCATGCACCATGCTTATATAAGATGCTAACTTCAGGGGGTTTGGGTGAAGGGTATGAAAACTCTCTATTACCTTTGTAACACTTTCTAAGTCTAAAGCTATAAATAGAAGGTTTAAAATAACCACAGCAAACACAGGAGGGAAAGCAGGTGAAGCCCTGAGCCAGGTGCAGGTAGCACCGACCCTGAGTGAGAGTCCGGTTCTCCCCCTCTGAGATCAGAAGAAAAAGTCGTCCACGGACACAATAATTTGATAATATGCTGGGCCTGGTGGGTGGCACAATATAATCCCAGCACTCAGGAGCCTGAGGCAGGATTGTGGTGAGGCCAGCCTGCGCCCCGTAGTGAGTTCAAGGGGAGTCTGAACTACATAGCAAGACCCTGTCTGAAAAAAACCAAAAACACAACAAAACAAAAACAAAACAACTATAGTACAGTTAAAACAATAGCCTTTTAAAAAATTAACACAAGCAGTTAAATGAAAATAATTTATACATGGAGGAACACAGCAGGTAAATGGGGCACAGATAAAACTTTAGCTTGACAACAAAAATAAATGGTTAACCTCAGCTGACCACCCCCCCTCCTAATAATTCTACTCTGCAAGGACGCTGAGGGCTGAAACCAGCAACCTAGGAAAGCTTCCAGCACTGGCTAAATTACTGAGGATATTTTTCAAGACTGCACTAAAATAATGGCATGGATGTCTCATTCTGTCGCTCCTGCACCAAGGATGGTGCCTACAGAAAGTCAGCCCTCAGTGAATGATAGGTAAAATGAATGCAGAAATCAGGCCGGGAGTCCTGTTCTGTGACTAAGCACTTGTCTAGCATTCGTGAGGCCCTGGGTTTGATCCCCAGCTCTACAAAAAGGAAAGAAAAAAATTTAAAGAACATCTATGGGAAATCCTATATCAACACAAAGTGACTGACTGTTACCTTTGCAAATCTGCAGGAAGTTTGAGAAAGCCTGGCAATGTCTTCAAGATCCAGGTAAGAAATGATGCTCAGGAGCAGGTGGTCTGAGAGCCGCTCCAGGAAGTCGATTTCACCTTTGCACAAACTGAAGACATATTCTAATGTTCTTCTACCAAATATTAAGGCAACTTGAACTGTAAGTCAAAGAAACCAACATAGTTACCATACGTAGCCCTCTAAAATCTATCAAAGTAACAGACACAAGATTTGGGGCATTTGTCCCAGAGCAATGGTAGACTATGCTTTGTGAGTTCAACTCTACCAAGCTGCCTTTGGGAATAATGACTTGGAAAAAAAATTATATATATATACAGGGTCTTGCTATGTAGCCCAGGCTGGCCTTGAACTCATGACGATCCTCCTGCCTCAGCCGCCCAGAATGCTGGGATGGCAGGTGTGGCAGGTGTGCACCACCACGTGCAGCTCATGGCATGAATTTTGAGGCACATGCTGCTACTTCCCACCCAAGCACCAGTAACTCACAAGCCAACATATGGGGCGAGGAGACAGGCTTTGTAGGAAATTTGGCCAACCACGTGACGAGGACTCACGTCAGAAAGCCCATCCGCCTCCCAGCAGCCCACTACAGATTTTTTTTTTTTTTTGGTACCAGGGATTGAACTCAGGTCCTTGTGCTTGCGCAGCAGGCAGCAAAACCACTGAGCTAAATCCCTGGCCCTCACTACAGATTTTTAAAGACATCCTTTTCCAGGGTCGAGGCCATTCTCCATACTCGTGTGTCGAAGTCTGTGTTTAGAAGGCAGAAGGTTCGGTATTAAAAAGAGCCCAGGGGAGGGCTGGGGATTTAGCTCAGTGGTTCTGCCACCTGCCTTCCAAGCACAAGGTCCCAAGTTCAATCCCCAGTACCAAAACAAAAAAAAACTTAAGCAACAAGGAAGGCAAGATGTGACCGTACAAAACCAGGTAAGTTAGTGTCCCATCTACATTACAAAAGCCAGCTGCAGTGCGAGTTATAGCCTAGTGCTGATAGCAGAAGGACATTAAAGCACAACTAAAAGGGGTTAAAATTTTCCTGTTACACATCCTGTGAATTTGTCCCATTGTATGTTCCTAGAACAGGGGTGTTGACTCCATCTGGGTGCTTCTGGCTAGATGGGGGCATGGCAGAGGGTGATGAGGGATAAGGTGTGGAACAGATTAACTTGATGAACAAAAAATGCTCCAGCTCTCCTCTGTTCTCTGACTAGGAAGCGGTTTTCCTTTCTTCTTCCAGATTCCTCGTGTTACCTAATATGCCAGCTTTATGCCAGGAGCTTCTGCCACCAAGAGCTTCCCCTAAACTGTTCAACTGGGGTTCAGTGATCAGACCATGCTCGAGGGGGGCTGGCTGAAGGGTACAATATTCCCACGTCCAAGCTGATCTGGGGTTCCGTGTACGGGCCACTGAGTCACCTCACTATCAGAGGTGTTTTTTAGAAGGGCTTCTCTTAACTAGGTGTGGTGGCACATGGCTGTAATCCCAGCATTTTGGGAGGCTGAGGCAGGAGGATCTCAAGTTTCAGCCTAACCTTTGCAACTTAGTGACTTATCAAAACCCTATCTGAAAAATAAAAAATAAAAGGGTTAGGTGAGTATTCTAGTGCAAAGGCCCTGGGTTCAATCCATAGTATGTATCATTGTGCATGTCTTGTACTAACAATGATACCTTCAATCCAGTCACCTCCCTGTAAGGGGACAACCAGCCCAACAGTCTGTAAGCCAGGGGGATGCATCTCTGGTGATGACCCAGCCCGAGCATAGCTCCATTTAGGTCCCACTGAGGGTTGTCTCTAGGGATGGCAACATTGGTTCTGGGTTCTCGGCTGGATTTTCCCGGTGGAGGCGACCTCTCACATCACCAGCATCCTTTCATCCACAGTGAGGAGATGGTTCAGGAACAGCTCCGCCCATCTGCCCAGGCTGGGTTCTGTCCAACAAAGAGCCCCTCAGAAGAATTCTTTCCTCTCTTCGGGTCACCCTCGGAGGAAGGCAATTCACTCCCAACCTTTCTGTGTCCCAGAGGGAACATGGATGGCGACACCACAGGCTCTGACTGGCCGTCCTTGCTGAGAGACGTTGCACTCGTGTGGGGAGCTGAACCAGAGGGAACATCCCCTGGCCAAACCGGGTGTCCTGTTGGGTCTATGAGGCGAGACTGTCCTGCCAGACCTGCACTGCTGGCTGAAGCAAGGACAGCCCTCCCTTGCTATGTTCAGATTTCCAAATGGGGGATCCATCTGCTCCCCTTCCTTCCTTGATGCCATGAGCATAAAACTCCCCTTTCTTTTTCCTTCCTCATGAACGTACATAAACGCTCTTACATAAGGAATCTCATCTGCCTTCTCAGCCTGTGACAAAAATGTTCCAAGCAGGAGACGGTGTAATAATTTAAAGGCCCATTCATTGGCCTTCTCTCCTCGGACCCTGACATGTACAATGGCCAAGCAGTATTGCAGAGATCTATTATTGATATTGTTGTTGTTGTTGTTGTTGTTATTGTGGTCATGGAAGAGGTACAGTAAGCAGACCATTTCCCCAAAATCCTTCCTAAGGGGCTATCATCACAAACTGTACTGGTGTTACCCATATTTTCTTCAGGAGACCGAGAGAGAAATGAGAACGAAAAGATCCCAGGCAGAAAAATAGGAGAATTGACTCCCAGCAGTGTTTAGCAACAAAGGGCGCGCTTTCCAACCAAACTTGGGTATACACCGGTCCAACGCAACCTGATTCAAAGAGCAGAAAAGCCCACATGCAGTCAGCAGATGGAGCGCCCCTGTAGTCCAAGCTACTCAGGAGGCTGAGGCAGGAGGATTTCACGAGTTTGAGACCCCTGTCCGGAAGGAAAAAAAATCAGCAGGGTTTCCACGCTCGGTGGTACAAGATTCAAAGGGCAGAAAAGCACACAGGGTGGACAGTTTTCCAAGGGTTTCAACACATTCCCAGGACCCTGTAGTAATGCCTGTGCCCCATAATTATGAAGCCCATTAAATGTGTACGAAACAAACCAGACCAAGGGGCCTTCAGTCTCTTGAATACGAACCTGGCGTAAACACGAGACGGATCGATGAACACAGACTCCAAGAGCGGATCCCAAACCATTCTCACCCCTTTAACCGAGTTCAAAGCTCCCGCCCTCTGCTCTACAGGACCTGCGCAGGCGCAATCCGAGCTCGCGGCTCCACACAACTCACCGGCAGTGAACGGAGGCGCATTTAGTATTTAGAACAAGCAAAGGTAGGAGCGGAGTGGCTGGGTGGGCTGGGTCGGCTAGCGGATTCTTTGATTTTCTACATTTTAAACCACAAAGGTCAGCTTCAGTTTTAATCGCCTACTTGATAGGTGGACATGGGTTTCTGATGCGCGAGCAAGTGTGAAGCCAGATGTGGCCCTACAAAAGCAAGCCGGGAGTTACAATCACCTGTCCACACTACGAAGCCGAGCTCTGAATTGTAACCTGGTGCCAGTAGAAAGGGACATCAAAGCACAGCTAGGCGGAATCTGACATTTTTTCCCCTGGTTACACAACTCCCGCCCCAGATTTGAGATTAGATTTAGGGACATTCGCTGTTTAACAGTGATTCTGTGTCCCCTCGATGCGTTCAGCGCCCCACTACAGTCTTAACGACCGAGCAACCTGGCCTCTCCAGGACCTGCTGGCCGCTGGGACAAAAAACTGCTGGTCCGTGTGGTTTTTCTGCCACCTCTGCTGATCCCTGAGTTGGTTTGAAACACATTCGTGTTTTCAAACTTTAATTGACTTTTGCTGTTATTTTTACATGTTTTCCCCCTTATGTATACTCTCCCTTCTTTCATCCCTACCTTTGTACAGCTGGGTAAATTGAAAGAGGCAAAAAGCAAAATAGATGAGTACTTTATAAAAATGCTTATAAAATGACTTCCCTAATAGGTTTAGGTGTTTTCTTGGAAATAGGAGTTCACAGTCAACTAATACAACCATGTACCTTAAGCAGATTTGATGTTGAAAACAAACAGGCCCGCCCGCCCCACACACAGCTCCCTGAATAATCAAAGAGTGGAAACAGGTTTGGAAGACAGATGTTCACATTGAAACAGTGATTAAATCTGAATGGGCCCCTGTAATCCTAGCACTCCGGAGGCTGAGGAAGGAGTCACTGTAAGTTCAAGGCCAGCCTGGGCTACATAGTGAGTTCGAGGCCAGCCTGAACTACATAGGGAGACCCTGCCTCAAAGAATATCAACCAGTCAATTGCTCAGTCTGAGTGGTGGCTGAAGGAATCCAACTGCTGCCATCCTAGGCTGGCCAGAGACTACTTTAGGCCTCTTCCATCCCCTTATGGCCTTGCACCTGCTAAAGATGAATCATTATGGGTTATGAAGGCCCAATAACCGAGGCTTCACCTCGTAACTTCCATCAAATTTCTCAGCCCTGCTCCCGACAGACAGCCACGCACCCTCAATTCTCAAGGCGTATGGAGCAGACAGCCGAGTCTTCTTTTCACTGGACTTTTCACCTCACAGCCTCCCCTCCGTGCCCACAGCCCTGTAAAAGACCTCACAGCCTGTGACAGAGCCCTTTGCACCAGCAGTGCCTCTCAGGTTTGTACCGAGAAAACCTATCCTGACTGTTGAGCTCTTGCCTCTGTTCTTCCTTTTTTCCTAACAGTGAGTTTTGTTTTCTTTCTTTTTTTAATCTGATTTTTAAAATCTTTTTCCAATAAACCAGTATTACAGTGTCCTCTTTAACAGTCCTGGGAGGCAGCTTGCCTTGTTTGGAAACCAGGGGGAAGAGAAGGTATGTTTGTGGATTCCGGGGTTCCCGGAGCTGGGGACTTTCTGGGCACAGGGTGGGCAGTGCTGTGCACTGAACTGCAGCCCCCTCCCTCCCATGGAGTAGTGGGCTCCCCACAGAGGAGGTGAATTGTGATCCTAGGCTGAGCTCTGATTACAGAATGGAGGGCTGGTGGCGCCGTGTTTCTGTAAAAGGCTCAACTGTGCTCGCCTTTAGATTTCTCTCTCAAACTGGTTAGGCCAGCTTTTTCCAGGCACGAGAGTTTCAGTTGCTTCTCAATTCCAAGTACTTCCAATTTGGCCGGCAGTTAGACATTAGCAAGCCTGAGCAACAAAGGGGAAGTCCAAAATGCATACCTTACCGGTTATAGGTAAGAAACAAGGGCTGCAGTGTATAATATGTTTATAATCATTTGTTAGGTGTCAGGCCCAAAGAGATCTCACAGAGCACAATGACATTTTAACATTATCCATGCCCAGTGATATCAGAAAGGGGACCATTCTTTCAAGGCCCTCTGAGACAGGAGGTTAGGGCGTGGCAAAGCTGGCCAGAGAGGTGGTCATACCTGCTAATTACAAAATCCCTGACACATGTGCAGAACAGGTCCCAACCCTGCATGTGGACTTCCCAAGAGAACTCAAGCAGATTTTCAGTAGGATGTCTGGACCTGATGTCAATCTGAGGCAGGATCCCAGCCCTGCCTCTCAGACCTGGATGTAGAAGTTCTCGGGGTTTTCCTCGAGATTTGGAAGACATATAAGGATGTAGATGCCAGAAGGAGCTTGATAGCTGACTTTCCTCAAGGTAACCTGACTTATCTTTTTATATCTCCTTTTACTAAGCCCAGGCTCACTCCAAGGAGCCAGTTCTTCCCTCGCGGTTCACTTTTACTTTCTCTAATAAACTTTGCCACTGCTTTTTGCTTCTTTTGTTCAAGTCTTTGTTTGAGTTGAGAAGAACCTGGAATCTAACTTCTCAGGAAGAGGTGAGCAACCCCAAACCAGGTAACGTTTAGTTGGCAAACCACTTTTAGAAGGAGCTACCTGGTAACACCTCCATCCTTGTGCTGAGATCTGTTGTAAATTCTATTTTTAAAATTTTTTTCTTTTTTGTAGTTCAGGCTGGCCTCGAACTCATGGTGATCCTCCTGCCTCAGCCTCCCGAGTGCTCAGATTACAGTTCTGCACCACTGCACCGGGTCTGATCTAAATTCTTATATAATTAAGACCCCAGAGGGAACACTAACCACCTGAAGAGAACAAAGAAGATGTTGTTTGTTTGTTTGTTTTTCCAGTACCAGGAATCAGATTCAGGACCTTGTATTTGCCAATCAGGCGCGGGACCACTGAGCTAAATCCCTGGCCCAAAGAAGATGTTTTTGGGATATCGATATTTCAAGCTAAGCTCTAGCTGAGTGTGGTAGCACATGCCTGTAAACCCAGCTCTCAGGAGGCTGAGGCAAATAGATCAATACAAGTTGGAGGTCAGCCTGGACTACAGACTGAGTTCCAGGCCAGCCTGAATTACATATCAAGAGCTTGTCTCAAAAAACAAAAGCAAAACAATAAAAATCCAGCCTTAAAGGGAAGTTTTTGGGGAGAACCCCTGACCCCTCAGAGGAATAAGAAAAAGTAATGATGGTTTTGCTGTCGTTAGGAAGGAAAAAAACGTCCTCAATACAGCTGCAGATACATATTCTGAAGACCTTAAAATGCCAAGCAAACATGCTCAAAGCCTATTCAGGTGTACTTCAGAAAGTCTCTACTAACAAAGTATTGTAGGAACATGTTAAATTTCCTTTTTTTCCCTCCTAAGTTTCAATAATTTTAGGCTAGGAAATAAACTGACAATAGACATGTGTAGATAACAAGAGCAAAACAAAAATTGTTTTACAAGCCTAATAAACACAGGGCTGTGAGCCTCAAGGAGGAGCCAGGGAGCTGAACCTCCAGCCGTTTAACAGAGGGCTCAGGGCTTGGACTTCTGGAGTGGCCCCACCTCTGGAAGGCTGGGGGTGGAGTACACAGCCAGCAAGGGTCACCTCACTGCAGTGTTGCTTAGTTTCGCTCCACACTGACGTGGGAGGACAGCAAGTGCAAGACCAGCCTAGGCAACACAGTGAGCCTCCATCTCAAAGAAAATGTTGCTTAATACAGACTGCCTGCTTCAAGTCTTGGTCTTTAAACCCACTTGATACATGATGTCCTTGGGAAAATCGTGTAATCATTGTGGGTCTCAGTTCCTCAACTGTCGATAATGGAAATAATAGTGTGGACCTCACAGGGAGCTGAAGACACATTGGTAGGCAAAGTCCATAGCATACTGGAGTCATTCTGGTGGAGAGAACAGACGAGAATAAACAGTATATTGTACGGCAATGACTGTTATGAAAGATATGATATTCCAGAGTAAGGGATGAGGCTGTGATTTTCTGTCTGTGCTCAAGGAAACACTCTCTCAAATGGCAGTATCAGCAGAGACCTGAATGAAGAGCAAGCCATGGAGACAACCCAGGAAAGTATATTCCTAACTGAGTGAACAGCAAGTGCAAAGGCCCTGAGGTGGAAGTTTGTACTGTTTCTTGCACAAACACTAATGCTTTGTGTGAGAAACCGCAGGAAAGTCAGTGTCCCTGGAGTAGAAAAGCAAATGGGGTGGGGGTGAAGGGCACTGCAAGACTTCGACTTTTTCTCCTTTTCTGTCTTTTTTTGAGACACTCTCACTAGGTAGCCCAGGCAGGCCTCAGACTTGCAGTCCTCCTGCTTCAGTATCCCACGTGTTGGGGTTCCAGATGTGTACCACCATGCCTAAGACCTGGAATTTGGGATACAGATTAGTAGAAGATTGAGGCCCTGCGCAAGGCCCCGAGCTCAATCCCCAGCACCAAAAACAAATAAACAAGATCTGGACTTTTACCCTAGAGGAGCCAAGAAGCCACGAGAGGAGGAGTTGAGACAGAGCAGTCCAATGACCTGAATCCGGCCAGTGTGCTGAGAATAGAGCAGGAGGAAGAGTAGCACCAGCGAGGGCTATTTCGACAATCTCGGGGGAGGTTAGTGTTAGGTGTCTGCTGCTGCTTAACGAATCAGTCCAGAGTTTACCGGCTTAAAACAATAGGTGTCTGGCATCTCAGTGCTTTTAAGGTTCAGGAATCCAGGAGTGGCTTAGCTGGCGCAGGAACCCCTCAGAGACCACAGATGGGTCCCTCTACAGGGCTGATCAGTCCTCGGCAGTGCCTGGTTTCTCCCAGAATGCATGGGGAGAGGGTGAAAGAGACACAGAGCTAGAGAGAACCACCAACACAGGCAGCTTCATCTTTTATCACCTAACCTTGAAAGTCACAGCCATCACATGCCCTGAATCCTGTTGGTCACCCGACCAGACTAGGTATGAGAGTGTGAATCCTGGGGTGGGGACACCTTGGAACCTGCCTGCCACTGTTCAGGCTCTGGCTTTGTGGATGGATTGGATCTACTGAGTGACAGAAAGAATGGGATAAAGGAGAACTTCAGGATCTGGGGCCTGACTTTTTTTTTTCCTGGGGTGGGGGGCTGAGGTCGGCAGCCATTCTTGGACAAGTTGAAAATCTGTCAGGCACTGCAGCTGATGTGTCAGTGGTGCAGTTGGATAAACGTCTGAGTGTGGTGTTTAGGGGAGAGGGCTAAGTTAGCGATATCAGTTTGGTACCTTCCTGCCTGTGGCGGGTGTTACAGCCAGAGACCAGATCCGATCCCCCAGAGCATAAGTACAGACAGAGAAAAAAAAAAAGGCCTAAGAGTTGAACCCTGGACCTCAGCAGTTTGATTTGGAGAATGAGGAGTCAGCAAAGGAGGCCAAGAGGGGGCCATGGAGGCGGAGGCCAAAGCAGAGGGTGGACCTAGAATGAGGTGCCTTTCAGAAACTAGGGAGAAAACGTCACCCAGGGCTGAGCACTGATGAGGGTCCACATGACATGGTCTCATCATTCTCTGCCAAGATGGTCCGAGGGTGACTCAGATTTCTAGAGACTTGCTGGGGTGTGGGGTGTAAGAGAAGACTTTGGATGAGAGAGTCTTTCAGAGAATCTGAGGAATATGACGAAGAGGAGATGGGGAAAATTAAGCCCAGTCTACATCATATACTTAACAGCAAACAATAATTAACTGTTGATTGTGTACTGGGCCTTGCTCTAAACCTCATTCATGTAGCAGGTCACTGAATGCTCGGGAAAACCACATAGGACAAGCATGAGCACACCTGTTAGGGACAGGGACACTGACTCATGGATCCTGTGAGCAGGCACTGCGGTCACAGCACTGGCAGCACAAAGGTCAAAGCAGTCCAAACGCCCCCTGAGCCTTGCTCTGTGCCGTGGGGGACAAGGGAGACGACGGTGACCTGGCCAGTGCTGTCTGGGTTCTCCCAGCAGACACAGGGCCTTCCACTTTGGCAGACTGCTTTCCTCGGCTATCATGGTGCTGCTCCTGGTGGGAGGCCACCAAGCAGTCTGGAGACTGCAGCTCTATGACTGCAATGTAAAACTCAAGGTTGGGTGCGTTCCTAGCCTGGGCCCTTCACCTTCCTAGCTCTTAGGGCAGGAGGGAGCAGTGGAGGGTCCCAGCTACGGGACTAAGTTTCTTACGTTAGCAGCTAATCTTCCAGTATCAGGAAGTGGTCATCCTGAAGCTCATGTGGATGTCCCATGGCCTGGGCCTGGCCTGGTGTCCAGGAGCAGGGCTGTGGGAGGGGCCTGGGGCAGGCAGGTGACAGATGAGGGTCTGCCAGGTAGAACAGCACTTGAAGATACTATGGCCTTTCTCTTCAATCTCTAGGTATTTTAGGAAGTCAATCAGAAAATCATGTGATCTAGCCAGTCGTGCCGGCACACACCTGTAATCCTAGCACTCTGGGAGGCTAAGGCAGGATTGCAAGTTTGAGCCTAGCCTGGGCAATTTAGCAGCTTAGAGATACCCTGTTTCAAAATAAAAAAAATAAAATGGCCTGGGGATATAGCTCTGTAGGAAAGCCCTATATTCAATCCCTAATACTGCAAATAAAAGAGAAAAGAAAGGGCCGGGGATGTAGCTCAGTGGTTCCACCGCCTGCCCCACAAGTGCAAGGTCCCAAGTTCAATCCCCGGTACCAAAAAAATAAAAAATAAAAAAAAGAAGAAAGGGAAGAAAAAGATAGAAAAAAGAAAGAGAAAGTCACTTCTGTCAAGGAATAGCTCCAGGACAGATACTACAGAACAAAAGAATCATAACTGAAAAGGCAATGTGTTTTCTAGAGGTCTACTTTATATCTATCTGTACAGAAATATGTCTGTTAAAAAAAAGACATCTATTCCACAATTAAGTGAGGCAAGCCTAGACTGATTTTTTTTTTATTCAATCAAATTGAACAGACTTCCCCCAATATGGCTGTTTCTAAGCCATGAATATTATAAATACTTGCACACATAATGGAATATTAAAGACTGTCAATCCAGATCTTTAACTATTTAAGGAAGTAAAATCACAAAAAAATTTATTTTTTATTTTCTTTTATTGTTGTGTGTGTATAGTGCTGGAGATTGAACTAAGAGCCTTATACATGCTGGACAAGTGGTCTGTCACGTGGAGATACACCCTAAACTGAAAACCTTCCCTCTCTTCTAAAAACAGTAAAAGCTGAGGATGTAGCTTGGGGGTAGAGCACCTGCCTAGATGTGGGAGGCCTTGAGTTCCATCCTCAGCACCACAAAACATCTACGAGAACTGGTTTTATTTTTCAGCTTTCCCATCACTGAGAAAAAATACCCACAATTTAGAGGAGGAGAGTTTTAATTTGGCTCACAGTCTCAAGGGATTTTTAAGGTTCAATCCCCAGCATTGAGGAAAAACCTTTCACTAATTATAGAGAACTTAACAGCACCAAGTACATAATGTTTTCCTTTCCTTACCCTGAAGATGTGAATTATCTAGGAAGTCTTCATGAGTGTCTTTTGCTTCTCCAGGTCTTGCTGATCGATACTCACTCCTCAGAGAGATCTTCCACCATCTAAAGATTATCTGTAATTGAACAGAAGGTAATTCTGTTCAGAATTGAACCGAAAACTAATTCTGATCCTGGCAGTCATGTTAAGTTTGGAGTTTTGAAAGATAACTGTGGTATGGCATTTCTGACATCACTGATAACTTAGCAATTAGACGTAACATCTATGAACATTTATTTACAGATTAGAGTCACAGAATCATGGCACTGGGCAGAATTTTTAAATCTTATCAAGTCATGCCAGGTGTGATGGCACACTCCTGTAATCCCAGCACTCAGGAGGCAGAGGCAGAAGGATCGTAGCGAGTTTGAGGCCAGCCTGGGCGACAGAGTGAGTTCAAGGCCAGCCTGAACCATATAGCAAGACCCTGTCTCAAAACAAAAACAAAAATCTATCAAGTCATACAAAGCTCAGTGGTTCATGCCAATAGTTCAGCTACTCGAGGGGTTGAGGCAGAATTGCCATGCTCAGGGACGGCAGGGCAGCCTGGGCAACATAGTGAAACCCTCATCTCAGAATAACAAAGAAACCAACAAACCACCACCAGCAACAACAAAAACTATGATGTCAACTGATAATAAATTTACCCAGTGTCAACTCTTTTCTTGAAGATCTCTGAGAATAGATTTTGTAACCTGAGAGCCAACTTCCAAGTAATTGCTCCACTCTCCTCCTTTCTTCCCAAGGCAACAGGGCAGAGAAGAGGATGGATAATTTTCTCACAGAGAGTGACAATTCCACAGATAGGGCCGGGGAAAATACCATTACGCTCTGTCCTGTCACTGGCGAGTGTGGGTTCTTGCCTCAGTGATAATAGAAATGAAAACCAAGGCAACAACATGATTTTTATAGGCAAAAGCTCTAACTGGAAAGAAAGAAAATGGGAAAGGATCTGAGCTGGAGGAAAAAAGCTGATAGGGGCACAGCTCTGATGAAGATTAGACTGGACTACAGCAGAGGACAAGGCTCAAGCTTTTAAGGGGCTGCTGAAGTGGGCTAGAGTCTAGTGCAGTGGTGGCGAAGCCTTCAGAGCTGTCGGTGATAACTGACAGCCTGCTGCAGCACACACGCCATAGATTCACCACCACTGGTCTGGTTGATCATTATCTCAGTTCTGGTATTTGCAGCTCTGGAAAAATCTTGGTTCCCATAAGATGATTGGTCCTGTTTGGGAATAGAGTGATCTCAGTTTCGCTGGAATCCATGGCGCCTGTGGGTTTAGTGCAATGGCTGGAGACATCCACGCACCCATTCCAGGTGGTAGAAGCTGGTGATTGAATTTCCCTAAAAATATCTTGTCTTAGTGTCCTCAGTCTTGAAGGAGAATTAGATAAATCAGGTAAATTTAAGGTTAATAAACCTCATATAACCAGTTTTTGACAGACACTCACTAAATGATTAACTTTCTTATATGCAGGAATCTGACCCAAAGTTTTAAGGTAGTAGAGGAGATAGACACAAAATGAAGGCAGCGATATCAAGCTTTATTCTGATTTTAGCTACTCATTGGGCATCTGTGGTCCCAAATGAAGTTATTTGGTCTTTTTTTTTCTCCTGTTCATTTCTTGTTTAGTCCCTGACTGCCTCAGAAGGGAACACAAGGGCCAAAGATTTAGCTCAGTGGTTCCGCTGCCTGCCTCGAAAGCACAGGGTCTCAAGTTCAATCTCTGGCACACAAAAAAAAAACCAAAAATAAAACCCACCAGCAATAAAATTATTATTGAATTATTTTGGGCCAGGGATTTAGCTCAGTGGTTCTGCCACCTGCCTGCCAAGCGCAAAGTCCTGAGTTTGATCCCTGGTACAAAAAAAAAGAAGAAGGGAATACAAATCCTGCTTGTAGTAATGAGTAACAGGTGAAGTCCCTGGGCTCTTGTTTGTCCCTCGGCAATGTTATCCAACGGTTTCATTTTCTCCTACAGTTTATGCTTGGAGACAGTCACTATCGAGAAGGCATCCTGACTTTCATGATGTTCCAGGTTTTTTGAGGTCAATAAAATGGTTTGGGAGAGTGAAGAATGCATAAAGTACTTTTAATGGTAACAGGTCCTCAGTTGAAACCCAGAAGTGCACCTGCCCTTCATCTCCTTGGTGATCTCTGTTTACTTCAGTCTGGTGCATACAAATGTGTCCTACAAAGCCAAGTGTGCACACACCTAATCCCAGCACGCAGGAGGCTGAGGCAAGAGGACCCCAGTGAGTATTCTAATGCCTGTATTCCTCAGTCAGGTAGCCTTCTGGTTGTGGTTTAGAAGGCAATGGGGGGTGGGGGTGGGGGTAACCGGGGATCAAACTCGGGTCCTTGGACTTGCCAGGCAGGCAGTGGAACCACTGAGCTAATTCCCTGGCCCTGGAAGGCAATTATTTGCGGTGCTTGTCATATGCTCTTTGGAGGGCCAACCACCAGGGCATGGATTCAAGTTAACCCACACACAGAGAAGCCTCCTACCATCTCCTCTGAGGCATCTGCAGGAAATGACTGAGGACACAACACCTGCCTGAAGAATCTCGGTCAGCTAGGACCAGAATCCTCCTCACTCCTAACTTCCCAAGTTCCTTCTGAGGCACCAAGCTTGCTTTGTATACAATTTTCATTCCACAACCCATCAGATCATCTTTATTCAAAATCACAACCTGACCTTGTGAGGATTCAGTTGTGTTCCAGAAAAATAGACATTTTCTGCCGTCACAGGATGGGGTCTGAGGAGGTCCCCCCAAAAAGGAGACAGAGACCTCAGTTTGGTGCACCAGGTAGGTTTCTGATTCACATGAAATGCAGATCAGGCAAAGTTACAAAGTAAGGGAGAAGAAAGACGCTCCGAGTAGAGTAACTGGAGGCGCTCACTCTGATGTGGAGGTTCAGACCGGCGCCCTCTCAAAAGCACGGGGCCAGCTTTTAAGGACTGGCAGAGGCGGGCCAGAGTCCTGTCCATCAGTGCCTCAGTCCTGGTTTCTTTGGCCTGGAGGAATCCCTGTGGTTTGAGGAGCAGTTTGGTTCCTTCCTTCCCTGGGGCGGGCAGGGAATGCGTGCATCTATGAGGCTGTGCTTTTCCTGGAATCCAAGGTAGCTGCAGATTTAGGTCAGTGATCCAACACTTGTAGGCACTGTTCTTGAGCATCTGGAATTCAATGTTGTAAAAGCTGATAATTCCATGTACCTGTAAATCCTGAAAACTACTTCACTTTTTTTTTTTTGGTCCTAGGTATTGAACCCAGAGGCTTTGCACTAAAGTGTATATGCAGTCTTTTTATTTATTTATTTATTCTTATTTATTTATTTTCTTTTTTTTTTTAAATTTGAGATAGTCTTGCTATGTAGTTCAGGCTGGCCTCAACTAAGTGACCCTCCTGCCTCAGCCTCCTGAGTGCTGAGCTTATAAGCATGCTCTTTATTTTTTGAGACCAGTTCTTGCCAAACTGCCCAAGAAGGACCTGATTCTCCTGCCTCAGCTTCCCTCAGTGGTGGGATTACAGGCCTGTGACATCATGCCCAGCTAGTTAGTCTTATTTTGGTGTCCTCAGGGTGGAAGGTGGAAGGTCAGACAGAGGCACGATTGAGACCACCGAGGCAGGCAAAGTTCAAGCACCATGCAATGAGTTTATTGCCGTCTGGGTGCAGACGGGCCAAGGGCGAAAGGGCCATTGGCACTGAGAGGAGGGTGGGCGTGGTTTTTATGGGGAGTTTAGGTAGGGAGGGGGCACTGGCTGAGAGAGTGGAAAATTTTAGAGTCCCACAGGTGATGGGCCTGGGGCTGGCTGACAAACATGGTGGTGGTGGGGGCAGCAGGGCAGCCGCTTTCCATCTGTTATCCCTGTGCTCCTGTGGATGTGTGTAGCAGGTCTGCTTGGGGGTTTTCCCTTCTGGTTGGGTGGGGGTCTGACTTAGGAACTGTCAGTGGGTGAGATAGGTGAGGTCAATTTAGGGCTAGAAAACCTTATTTTGCCAACTTTTCCTAAATGATAAACATTCCTAAAGTGAGCAGAGATCCGACCTAGAGTTTTAAGGTAAGAGAGAGACCTTCTACTTCTCTCTATTTCACCTGTCCTACCTCACTCCTGCCCATTTTCTCTTCGATTGGGTGTGATATTTTTAAACAAGTGATAAAAATCCTGTTTTGGTGAAGCCAGGGAAAAATGAGAAGCCTGAAAAATCACCGAGAGGAGGGTTTTGGGCTGGGGCTGTAACTTGCCGCTCAGTGCTGCTGCCTCACCTTCAGGAGGCTCAGCTCCGGTTGCTGTATAAATTGTTCTGGAAGTGCATAGCAAAAATGACAAAGGTCGCCATGCCCTCTGACCGAGACTGGAATTTAACTTGTAACAATTTATTCCAAGAAACTTGTCAGACATGTGTACATGTCACGTATGATGGTTGTCATACATGAATTATGATAAAGAAAATTCAAAATCTATTCAAGGACTATCGCTGGGTCTACTTAAATAATTAGGGCCCATAAGATGAGCGGAGGATACTCAGCACCTAGTAAAATAACTTGCAGAAAAGTAAAAACACAGAACAGTGTTAATAATCATTTAGTGGGCTGGGGATTTAGCTCAGGGGTTTTGCCACCTGCTGCGCAAGCGCAAGGACCTGAGTTCGATCCCTGGTACCAAAAAAACAAAATAAAAACAGAATATGATTAGGAAGGTAGACCTTGGTGAAGTGTAATTATGACTGAATATTGTTAGATATTTAATGAGGAAAACAGAGTGGGTTCTCCTCTCGGAAAAGGAGGCATTTGTTATGCACAGGAGGGGCTGACCAGTAACTGAACAAGAAGGAGAAGCGGGCTTTTTTTTTCACTTTTTTGAGACAAGGTCTTGCTATTATTGTTCAGGCTCCCCTCAAACTCACAGTGATCCTCCTGTCTCAGCCTCCTGAGTGCTGGGATCACAGGCGTGCACCACCACACTCGGCTGTTTTGACTCTGCCTATTTGGCATAGCACTGGGCTCAGGGCTAGGGCTGGGGCTGGGGCTCGGTGGTGGAATGATTGCCCAGCATGCAGTGTTCATAGATTTTAAGGTTTTCAAAATAAAAATGAAATATCTAAAGATAACTATCTGTGTATATTACTTAAGCTAATACCATCAGATACCACCCAATTGACAAAGGCTGCTGTGACACATCTTACCAGGCTCAGCGCACTCGGAGCTGTCTATCGTGGGTCCTGTGAAACAGTTCCACTTCCTGCCGCCCCAGGCTCCCTCCTGTCGCATACGTAAACATTTTCCTCAGTGCTTGGACCAGTCACGCATAGGCTTCTGAGCTCCTCACTAAATTATTATTATTTTGGGGGGGTACTGGGGATCGAACTCAGGAGAAACCACTGAGCTAAATCCCCAGCCCTAATCATCTTCTTTAAAGACATTAATCTCAGCTTTTCAGTCAGGTGTGTTGTTTTTTCTGAAAAGTTTTCCTCATTGCCTAAAAGAAGAGTCATCTGTATATCTAGCAAATAGCTGGTAGATGTCACGCAGGAAGTACAGCACTCGGGGTCCTTCGCAGTAGGGACAGTATCTGTGTAGGAAGTGGGTTATAACTTAGTACACAACTGTGATTTGCCTCTGCTTTGTTTCCATACCGTTGTTACTCTGCAAGATCCGATTTCTCCCCGACTTGGAAATCAGATATAAATAGGGGATTCCACGGAGTGGGGCTGAGATAAACGTCAGGACGATCTTATGAATGTGGTCCTGTGTTAGAGACGAGGAATCCCGGTACCTGAACGGCCGGCTGAGGAGAGAAGCGGGGCTCCTAAAGTACGTGCAGCTCACCCAAAAGCTCACAGCGCTGACGCTGACGCTGAGCTGACGCTGACGCTGACGGAAGGAAAGCTGTGACTTTCTTCAAGTGAGTTGCAAACCTCACTTATTTGATTTAATGGCGTTGTGACAGCCAACCTGAGTCCATTTGTGTAAAGTCGAGTAATTTCAGAGGTGCCTTCCCCTTCCCTCTTGGGAGTCCCCTCAGTGAATCTGTAAATATGTTATCTTTACTGCCTCCTAAACAGAAGCCCCGCATCTGGGTGATACTTTGTTTTAACCAAACTGTGTGACACTGCCCCTGAGCCCCAGTGAGTTAGCAAAATTCTGCTCCTGCGAAATTGTGCTCCCCTCTCCCTGAGCCCTCCCCAAATAGAAGAGCCTTAAAAGGACCCTGCAAACTGCTTTCCTTTGGCGAGAATTTCTGCCATGAACCATTCTCGATCAGCCGGCTTATAATAAAGGATTCCATTTGATTCAGAGTGTGGTGCATCTCTATATTTCCAACTTGCCTGGCCCTGTTACAGCATAAACTATTTTAAAAATTAGGCTATGATTCTGGTGCAGATTTACAGTATCCAATACAAAGGGCTGAGGCTGTAGCTCAGCGGTAAAATTCTTGCAGAGTACATGGAAGGCTGGACTCAATCGCAGCTCTTCAAAAACAAAACCAAAACCGAGATATGAATGGTAGCAAATATGTGGTTCTCTGGCCTCTATGCTTGGATCAATTTGTTTACCACAAGAGCACTTAGATTTCCAGCCTATCCAAAGTTTATCCTGGCCCGGGCACGATGGCACACTCCAGTACTCCCAGCACATGGGAGGCTGAGACAGGAAGATCGAGGCCAGCCTGGACTACATAGTGAGTTCAAGGCCCAGCCTGGACTACATAGTGAGACCCTGTTTCACACAAAACAAAACAAAACAAACAAGGAGAGTATGTGGTAAAGGAGCTGACTAGCCAGGGGTGCAAAAACTAAACACATAAAACAATCACTGAGCCAAGAAGCACAGTGATAATTAATCGTTCAATTGTTTCCTGTGGTTCAAAAGTGTATATCTAACCCTTGAGAAAATACGTGCAGCCATGTGATATGAGACATTTCTACATATCAAAAAATTTCAGGGGCCAGGGATTTAGCTCAGTGGTTCTGCTGCCTGCCTCACAAGCACAAGGTTCCAAGTTTGATCCCCGGTACTAAAAAATAAAAAATAAAAAGAGGGGAACTCTATCATTTGGAGCAATATAGATGGAACTGGAGGCCATTATATTTCAGTGAAATCAAGCAGATAAAAAAGAAGTGAGCCCAATGACGAGCACACTAACAAAGTTTTCAGGTCCTTTGGCTCAGCTACACATGCGATCAACAGGCCTGATGAGACTGTGCTCCACATCACTTCCTTCTGCATGAAAACAGGCAGACCATATATACTTTCACTATTGAGGCAAAAAAAACACAAAAAAAACAACCTCACATATTGCTTTAACAC